>NC_073242.2:39325000-41770000 GCF_029281585.2 Gorilla gorilla gorilla
CTCGGGTTGATTCCATTCTATTCCATTCCATTCCATTCCATTCCATTCCATTCCACTCCACTCCACTCCACTCCACTCCACTGCACTCCACTCCACTCTGGTTGATTCCATTCCATTCCATTCCATTCCATTCCTTTCCATTCCATTCGATTCCATTCCATTCCATTCCATTCTACACGGGTTGATTCCATTCCATTCCATTCCATTCCAATCCATTCCATTCCATTCCGTTCTACTCGGGTGAATTCCATTCCATTCCATTCCATTCCATTCCATTCCATTCCATTCCATTCCATTCCATTCTATTCCATTCGATTCCATTCGATTCCATTCCATTCCATTCCAATCCATTCCATTCTACTCGGGTTGATTCCATTCCATTCCATTCCATTCCTTTCCATTCCATTCCATTCCATTCGATTCCATTCGATTCCATTCCATTCCATTTCACTCCATTCCGTTCCGTTCCATTGCGTTCCGTTCTACTCGGGTTCGTTCCATTCCATTCCATTCCATTCCATTCCATTCCATTCCATTCCATTACATTCTACTCGGGTTGATCATTCCATTCCTTCCATTCCGTTGGGTTCCGTTCTGCTCCGTTCCGTTCCATTCCATTCCATTCCATTCCTTTCCATTCCATTCCATTCCGTTCAGTTCCGTTCTACTCGGGTTCGTTCCATTCCGTTCCATTCCATTCCATTCCGTTCTACTCGGGTTGATTCCATTCTATTCCACTCCATTCCATTCGATTCCATTCGATTCCATTCGATTCCATTCCATACCATTCCATTCCATTCCATTCCATTCCATTCCATTCCATTCCATTCCATTGAATTCCATTCCATTCCATTCCATTCCATTCCATTCCATTCCATTCCATTCCATTCCATTCTATTCCATTGAATTCCATTCCATTCCAATCCATTCCATTCTACACGGGTTGATTCCATTCCATTCCATTCCATTCCATTCCATTCCATTCCATTCCATTCCATTCCATGCCATTCTATTCCATTGAATTCCATTCCATTCCATTCCATTCCATTCCATTCCATTCCATTCCATTCCGTTCTACTCGAGTTGATTCTATTCTATTCCATTCCATTCCATTCGATTCCATTCCATTCCATTCCATTCCATTCCATTCCATTCCATTCCATTCCATTCCATTCCATTCCATTCTATTCTATTCCGTTCCATTCTATTCTATTCCATTGAATTCCATTCCATTCCATTCCATTCCATTCCATTCCATTCCGTTCTACTCGGGTAGATTCCATTCCATTCCATTCCATTCCATTCTATTCCACTCCATTCCATTCGATTCCATTCGAT
The DNA here is from genome assembly GCF_029281585.2 of Gorilla gorilla gorilla. Classification (NCBI taxonomy): domain Eukaryota; kingdom Metazoa; phylum Chordata; class Mammalia; order Primates; family Hominidae; genus Gorilla; species Gorilla gorilla. The sequence goes on from NC_073242.2 coordinate 39,326,339, forward strand.
TCCATTCGATTCCATTCCATTCCATTCCATTCCATTCCATTGCATTCTATTCCATTGAATTCCATTCCATTCCATTCCGTTCCATTCCTTTCCATTCCATTCTATTCCATTGAATTTCATTCCATTCCATTCCATTCCAATCCATTCCATTCTACACGGGTTGATTCCATTCCATTCCATTCCATTCCATTCCATTCCATTCCATTCCATTCCGTTCTACTCGGGTTGATTCCATTCCATTCCATTCCATTCCATTCTATTCCATTCCATTCCATTCCATTGCATTCCATTCGATTCCATTTGAATCGATTCGATTCCGTTCCATTTCATTCCATTCCATTCCATTCCATTCCGATCCATTCCATTCTACTCGGGTTGATTCCATTCCATTCCATTCCATTCCATTCCGTTGAATTCCATTCCATTCCATTCCGTTCCGTTCCGTTCCATTCCGTTCCGTTCCGTTCCGTTGCGTTCTACTCGGGTTGATTCCATTCCATTCCATTCCATTCCATTCCATTCCATTCCATTCCATTCCATTCCATTCCATTCCATTCCGTTCTATTCTGGTTCATTCCATTCCATTCCGTTCCGTTCTGTTCCGTTCCATTCCGTTCTGTTCCATTCCGTTCCATTTCATTCCATTCCGTTCTACTCGGGTTGATTCCATTCCATTCCGTTCCGTTCCGTTCCATTCCGTTCCATTCCGTTCCGTTGCATTCCATTCCGTTCGGTTCCGTTCCGTTCCGTGCCGTTCCATTCCATTCCATTCCGTTCCGTTCTACTCGGGTTAATTCCATTCTATTCCATTCCATTCCATTCCATTCAATTCAATTCCATTTGATTCCATTCCATTCCATTCCATTCAATTCCATTCCATTCCTTTCTATTCCATTGAATTCCATTCCATTGCATTCCATTCCATTCCATTCCATTCCATTCCATTAAGTTCTAATCGGGTTGATTCCATTCCATTCCATTCCATTCCATTCCATTCCATTCCATTCCATTCCATTCCATTCCATTCGATTCCATTCCATTCGATTCCATTCGATTCCATTTGATCCCATTCCACTCCATTCCATTCCATTCCATTCCATTCCATTCCATTCCATTCCATTCCATTCCATTCCATTCCTTTCTACTGGGGTTGATTCCATTCCATTCCATTCCATTCCATTCCATTCCATTCCATTCCATTCCATTCCATTCCATTCCGTTCTACTCGGGTTCATTCCATTCCATTCCGTTCCGTTCCGTTCCGTTCCATTCCGTTCTGTTCCATTCCGTTCCATTCCATTCCATTCCATTCCATTCCATTCCATTCCATTCCATTCCATTCCAATCCATTCCGTTCTACTCGGGTTGATTCCATTCCATTCCATTCCATTCCATTCCATTCCATTCCATTCCATTCCATTGAACTCCATTCCATTCCATTCCATTCTATTCCATTCCATTCCATTCGGTTCCATTCGATTCCATTCCATTCCATTTCACTCCGTTCCGTTCCGTTCCGTTCCGTTCTGTTCAGTTCCGTTCTACACGGGTTCGTTCCATTCCGTTCCATTCCATTCCATTCCGTTCTACTCGGGGTGATTCCATTCTATTCCACTCCATTCCATTCCATTCCATTCCATTCCATTCGATTCCACTCCATTCCTTTCCATTCCATTCCATTCCATTCCATTCCATTCCAATCCATTCCATTCCATTCCATTCCATTCCAATGAATTCCATTCCATTCCATTCCATTCCATTCCATTCCATTCTATTCCATTCCATTCCATTTCATTCCATTCTATTCCATTGAATTCCATTCCATTCCATTCTATTCCATTCAATTCCATTCCATTCCATTCCATTCCATTCCAATCCATTCCTTTCTACACGGGTTTATTCCATTCCATTCCATTCCATTCCATTCCATTCCACTCCATTCCATTCCATTCCATTCTTCTCGGGTTGATTCCATTCCATTCCATTCCATTCCATTCCATTCCATTCCATTCGATTCCATTCGATTCGATTCCATTCCATTCCATTCCATTCCATTCCATTCCATTCCATTCCATTCCATTCCATTCCGTTCTACTCGGGTTCATTAAACTCCATTCCGTTCTGTTCTGTTCCTTTCCATTCCGTTCTGTTCCATTCCGTTCCATTCCATTCCATTCCATTCCATTCCATTCTACTCGGGTTGATTCCATTCTATTCCATTCCATTCCATTCCATTCCATTCCATTCCACTCCACTCCACTCCACTGCACTCCACTCCACTCCACTGCACTCCACTCGGGTTGATTCCATTCCATTCCATTCCATTCCATTCCATTCCATTCCATTCCATTCCATTCCATTCCATTCCATTCCATTCCATTCCATTCCATTCCATTCCATTCCATTCCATTCCATTCTATTCCATTCGATTCCATTCCATTCCATTCCATTCCAATCCATTCCATTCTACTCGGGTTGATTCCATTCCATTCCATTCCATTCCATTCCATTCCATTCCATTCCATTCCATTCCATTCCATTCCATTCGGTTCCATTCGATTCCATTCCATTCCATTTCACTCCGTTCTGTTCCGTTCCGTTCCGTTCTGTTCAGTTCCGTTCTACTCGGGTTCGTTCCATTCCGTACCATTCCATTCCATTCCGTTCTACTCGGGTTGATTCCATTCTATTCCACTCCATTCCATTCCATTCCATTCCATTCCATTCGATTCCACTCCATTCCTTTCCATTCCATTGCATTCCATTCCATTCCATTCCAATGAATTCCATTCCATTCCATTCCATTCCATTCCATTCCATTCCATTCCATTCCATTCCATTCCATTCTATTCCATTGAATTCCATTCCATTCCATTCCATTCCATTCCAATCCATTCCATTCTACACGGGTTTATTCCATTCCATTCCATTCCATTCCATTCCATTCCACTCCATTCCATTCCATTCCGTTCTTCTCGGGTTGATGCCATTCCATTCCATTCCATTCCATTCCATTCCATTCCGTTCCATTCCATTCCATTCGATTCCATTCTATTCGATTCCATTCCATTCCATTCCATTCTATTCCATTCCATTCCATTCCATTCCGCTATACTCGGGTTCATTAAACTCCATTCCGTTCTGTTCCGTTCCTTTCCATTCCGTTCTGTTCCATTCCGTTCCATTCCATTCCATTCCATTCCATTCCGTTCTACTCGGGTTGATTCCATTCTATTCCATTCCATTCCATTCCATTCCATTCCATTCCATTCCATTCCATTCCACTCCACTCCACTCCACTCCACTCCACTGCACTCCACTCCACTCTGGTTGATTCCATTCCATTCCATTCCATTCCTTTCCATTCCATTCGATTCGATTCCATTCCATTCCATTCCATTCCATTCCATTCCATTCCAATCCATTCCATTCTACTCGGGTTGATTCCATTCCATTCCATTCCATTCCATTCCATTCCATTCGATTCCATTCCATTCCATTCCATTCCATTCCATTCCATTCCATTCCATTCCATTCCAATCCATTCCATTCTACTCGGGTTGATTCCATTCCATTCCATTCCATTCCATTCCATTCCATTCCATTCGGTTCCATTCGATTCCATTCCATTCCCTTTCACCCGGTTCCGTTCCGTTCCGTTCCGTTCCGTTCCGTTCAGTTCCGTTCTACTCGGGTCCATTCCATTCCGTTCCATTCCATTCCATTCCATTCTAATCTGGTTGATTCCATTCTATTCCACTCCATTCCATTTGATTCCATTGGATTCCATTCGATTCCATTCCATTCCATTCCGTTCCATTCCATTCCATTCCTTTCCATTCCATTCTATTCCATTGAATTCCAATCCATTCCATTCCACTCCATTCCTTTCCATTCCATTCCATTCCATTCCAATCCATTCCGTTCTACTCGGGTTGATTCCATTCCATTCCATTCCATTCCATTCCATTCCATTCCATTCCATTCCATTCCATTCCATTCCATTCCATTCGATTCCATTCGATTCGATTAGATTCCGTTCCATTCCATTCCATTCCATTCCAATCCATTCCGATCCATTCCATTCTACTCGGGTTGATTCCATTCCATTCCATTCCATTCCATTCCGTTGAATTCCATTCCATTCCATTCCGTTCCGTTCTGTTCCATTCCGTTCCGTTCCGTTCCATTCCATTCTACTCGGGTTGATCCCCTTCCATTCCATTCCATTCCATTCCATTCCATTCCATTCGATTCCATTCGATTCCATTCGATTCGATGCGATTCCATTCCATTCCATTCCATTCCATTCCATTCCATTCCATTCCATTCCGTTCCATTCCTTTCCATTCCATTCTATTCCATTGAATTTCATTCCATTCCATTCCATTCCAATCCATTCCATTCTACACGGGTTGATTCCATTCCATTCCCTTCCATTCCATTCCATTCCATTCCATTCCATTCCATTCCATTCCGTTCTACTCGGGTTGATTCCATTCCATTCCATTCCATTCCATTCTATTCCATTCCATTCCATTCCATTCCATTCCATTCCATTCGATTTGATTCGATTCGATTCGATTCCATTCCATTCCATTCCATTCCATTCCATTCCATTCCATTCGATTCCGTTCCATTCCATTTCACTCCATTCCGTTCCGTTCCATTCCATTCCGTTCCGTTCCGTTCTGTTCCGTTCTACTCGGGTTCGTTGCATTCCATTCCATTCCATTCCATTCCATTCCATTCCGTTCTACTCGGCTTGATCATTCCGTTCCATTCCATTCCATTGCGTTCCGTTCCATTCCGTTCCATTCCATTCCATTCCATTCGATTCCATTCCATTCCATTCCATTCCGTTCTACTCGGGTTGATTCCATTCTATTCCATTCCATTCCATTCGATTCCATTCGATTCCATTCGATTCCATTCCATTCCATTCCATTCCATTCCATTCCATTCCATTCGATTCCATTCCATTGCATTTCACTCCATTCCGTTCCGTTCCGTTCTGTTCCATTCCGTTCCGTTCTGTTCCGTTCTACTCGGGTTCATTCCATTCGATTCCATTCCATTGCATTCCATTTCATTCCATTCCATTCCATTCCGTTCTTCTCGGGTTCATCATTCCTTTCCATTCCGTTCCGTTCCGTTCCGTTCCGTTGCGTTCTGTTCCATTCCATTCCATTCCATTCCATTCCATTCCATTCCATTCCGTTCTACTCGGGTTGATTCCATTCTATTCCATTCCATTCCATTCGATTCCATTCGATTCAATTCGATTCCTTTCCATTCCATTCCATTCCATTCCATTCCATTCCATTCCATTCCATTCTGTTCTACTCGGGTTGAATCCATTCCATTCCACTCCATTCCATTCCATTCCATTCGATTCCATTCCATTCCATTCCATTCCATTCCATTCCAATCCATTCCATTCTACTCGGGTTGATTCCATTCCATTCCATTCCATTCCATTCCATTCCATTCCATTCCATTCGATTCCATTCCATTCCATTCCATTCCATTCCATTCCATTCCATTCCATTCCAATCCATTCCATTCTACTCGGGTTGATTCCATTCCATTCCATTCCATTCCATTCCATTCCATTCCATTCCATTCCATTCGGTTCCATTCGATTCCATTCCATTCCATTTCACTCCGTTCCATTCAGTTCCGTTCCGTTCCGTTCCGTTCAGTTCCGTTCTACTCGGGTTCGTTCCATTCCGTTCCATTCCATTCCATTCCATTCTAATCGGGTTGATTCCATTCTATTCCACTCCATTCCATTTGATTCCATTCGATTCCATTCGATTCCATTCCATTCCATTCCATTCCATTCCATTCCATTCCATTCCATTCCATTCTATTCCATTGAATTCCAATCCATTCCATTCCTCTCCTTTCCTTTCCATTCCATTCTATTCCATTTAATTCCATTCCATTCCATTCCATTCCAATCCATTCCGTTCTACTCTGGTTGATTCCATTCCATTCCATTCCATTCCATTCCATTCCATTCCATTCCATTCCATTCGATTCGATTCGATTCCATTCCATTCCATTCCATTCCATTCCAATCCATTCCGATCCATTCCATTCTACTCGGGTTGATTCCATTCCATTCCATTCCATTCCATTCCGTTGAATTCCATTCCATTCCATTCCGTTCCGTTCCGTTCCATTCCGTTCCGTTCCGTTCCATTCCATTCTACTCGGGTTGATTCCATTCCATTCCATTCCATTCCATTCCATTCCATTCCATTCGATTCCATTCGATTCCATTCGATTCGATGCGATTCCATTCCATTCCATTCCATTCCATTCCATTCCGTTCTACTCGGGTTCATTACATTCCATTCCGTTCCGTTCCGTTCCATTCCGTTCTGTTCCATTCCGTTCCATTCCATTCCATTCCGTTCTACTCGGGTTGATTCCATTCCGTTCCGTTCCGTTCCGTTCCGTTCCGTTCCGTTGCGTTCCATTCCGTTCGGTTCCGTTCCGTTCCATTCCATTCCATTCCATTCCATTCCATTCCATTCCATTCCATTCCATTCCATTCTATTCCATTGAATTCCATTCCATTGCATTCCATTCCATTCCATTGCATTCCATTCCGTTCTACTCGGGTTGATTCCATTCCATTCCATTCCATTCCATTCCATTCCATTCCATTCCATTTCATTCGATTCCATTCGATTCCATTCGATTCGATTCGATTCGATTTGATTCCATTCCATTCCATTCCATTTCTTTCCATTCCAGTCCATTCGATTCCATTCGATTCCATTCCATTCCATTTCACTCCATTCCGTTCCGTTCCGTTCCGTTCTGTTCTGCTCCGTTCCGTTCTGTTCCGTTCTACTCGGGTTCGTTCCATTCCATTCCCTTCCATTCCATTCCATTCCATTCCATTCCATTCCTTTCCATTCCATTCGATTCCATTCCATTCCATTCCATTCGATTCCATTCCATTCCATTCCATTCCATTCCATTCCATTCCATTCCATTCCATTCCATTCCATTCCATTCCATTCTACTCGGGTTGATTCCATTCCATTCCATTCCATTCCATTCCATTCCATTCCATTCCATTCGATTCCATTCCATTCCATTCCATTCCATTCCATTCCATTCCATTCCATTCCATTCCATTCCGTTCTACTCGGTTTGATTCCATTCTATTCCATTCCATTCCATTCGATTCCATTCGATTCCATTCGATTCCATTCCATTCCATTCCATTCCATTCCATTCTATTCCATTGAATTCCATTCCATTCCATTCCATTCCATTCCATTCCATTCCATTCCATTCCATTCCATTCCATTCCGTTCTACTCGGGTTGATTCCATTCCATTCCATTCCATTCCATTCCATTCCATTCCATTCCTTTCGATTCGATTCGATTCGATTCCATTCCATTCCATTCCATTCCTTTCCATTCCATTCCATTCCATTCCATTCCATTCCATTCCATTCGGTTCTATTCGATTCCATTCCATTCCATTTCAGTCCGTTCCATTCCGTTCCGTTCCGTTCCATTCCGTTCAGTTCCGTTCTACTCGGGTTGACTCCATTCTATTCCACTCCATTCCTTTCGATTCCATTCGATTCCATTCGATTCCATTCCATTCAATTCCATTCCACTCCATTCCATTCCATTCTATTCCATTGAATTCCATTCCATTCCATTCCATTCCATTCCGTTCCATTCCATTCCATTCCATTCCATTCCATTCCATTCCATTCTATTCCATTGAATTCCATTCCATTCCATTCTATTCCATTGAATTCCATTCCATTCCATTCCATTCCAATCCATTCCATTCTACACGGGTTGATTCCATTCCATTCCATTCCATTCCATTCCATTCCATTCGATTCCATTCGATTCGATTCGATTCGATTCGATTCCTTTCCATTCCATTCCATTCCATTCCATTCCATTCCATTCCATTCGATTCCATTCGATTCCATTCCATTCCATTTCACTCCATTCCGTTCCGTTCCGTTCCGTTCCTTTGCGTTGCGTTCCGTTCCGTTCCGTTCCGTTCCGTTCCGTTCCTTTCCATTCCATTCCATTCCATTCCATTCCGTTCTACTCGGGTTGATTCCATTACATTCCATTCCGTTCCGTTCCGTTCCTATCCGTTCCCTTCCGTTGCGTTGCGTTCCGTAACGTTCCGTTCCATTATATTCCGTTCCATTCCATTCCATTCCATTCCATTCCATTCCATTCCATTCCATTCCATTCCTTTCCGTTCTACTCGGGTTGATTCCATTCTATTCCATTCCATTCCATTCGATTCCATTCCATTCCATTCCATTCCATTCCATTCCATTCCATTCCGTTCTACTGGGGTTGATTCCATTCCATTCCATACCATTCCATTCCATTCCATTCCATTCCATTCCATTCCATTCGATTCGATTCGATTCGATTCGATTCCATTCCATTCCATTCCATTCCATTCCATTCGATTCCATTCCATTCCATTTCACTCCATTCCGTTCCGTTCCGTTCCGTTCCGTTCTGTTCCGTTCTACTCGGGTTCGTTGCATTCCATTCCATTCCATTCCATTCCATTCCATTCCGTTCTACTCGGCTTGATCATTCCGTTCCATTCCATTCCATTGCGTTCCGTTCCATTCCGTTCCATTCCATTCCATTCCATTCGATTCCATTCCATTCCATTCCATTCCGTTCTACTCGGGTTGATTCCATTCTATTCCATTCCATTCCATTCGATTCCATTCGATTCCATTCGATTCCATTCCATTCCATTCCATTCCATTCCATTCCATTCCATTCCATTCCATTCGATTCCATTCGATTCCATTCCATTGCATTTCACTCCATTCCGTTCCGTTCCGTTCTGTTCCATTCCGTTCCGTTCTGTTCCGTTCTACTCGGGTTCATTCCATTCGATTCCATTCCATTGCATTCCATTTCATTCCATTCCATTCCATTCCGTTCTTCTCGGGTTCATCATTCCTTTCCATTCCGTTCCGTTCCGTTCCGTTCCGTTGCGTTCTGTTCCATTCCATTCCATTCCATTCCATTCCATTCCATTCCGTTCTTCTCGGGTTGATTCCATTCTATTCCATTCCATTCCATTCGATTCCATTCGATTCAATTCGATTCCATTCCATTCCATTCCATTCCATTCCATTCCATTCCATTCCATTCTGTTCTACTCGGGTTGAATCCATTCCATTCCACTCCATTCCATTCCATTCCATTCCATTCCATTGCATTCCATTCCATTCGATTCCATTCGATTCGTTTCCATTCCATTCCATTCCATTCCATTCCATTCCATTCCATTCCATTCCATTCCATTCCTTTCCATTCTACTCGGGTCCATTCCATTCCATTCCATTCCATTCCACTCCACTCCACTGCACTCCACTCCACTCCACTCCACTCCACTCCACCCGGGTTGATTCCATTCCATTCCATTCCATTCCATTCCATTCCATTCCATTCCATTCCGTTCAATTCCATTCCACTCCGTCCTACTCGGGTAGTTTCGATTCTATTCCACTCCATTCCTTTCGATTCCATTCGATTCCATTCAATTTCATTCCATTCCATTCCATTCCATTTCTTTCCATTCCATTCCATTCTTTCCATTCTATTCAATAGAATTCCATTCCATTCCATTCCATTCCATTCCATTCCATTCCATTCCATTCCATTCCATTCCATTCCATTCTATTGCATTGAATTCCATTCCATTCCATTCCATTCCAATCCATTCCATTCTACACGAGTTGATTCCATTCCATTCCATTCCATTCCATTCCATTCCATTCCATTCCATTCCATTCCATTCGATTCCATTCCATTCCATTTCACTCCATTCCGTTCCGTTCCGTTCCGTTCCGTTGCGTTGCGTTCCGTTCCGTTCCGTTCCGTTCCGTTCCGTTCCGTTCCATTCCATTCCATTCCGTTCTACTCGGGTTGATTCCATTCCATTCCATTCCATTCCATTCCATTCCATTCCATTCCATTCCATTCCATTCCATTCGGTTCCATTCGATTCCATTCTATTCGATTCGATTCCATTCCATTCCATTCCATTCCATTCCATTCCATTCCATTCCATTCGATTCCATTGCATTCCATTTCATTCCATTCCGTTCCATTCCGTTCCGTTCCGTTCCGTGGCGTTGCGTTCCGTTCCGTTCTGTTCCTTTCTGTTCCGTTCCGTTCCTTTCCATTCCATTCCATTCCATTCCATTCCGTTCTACTCGGGTTGATTCCATTCCATTCCATTCCATTCCATTCCATTCCATTCCATTCCATTCCGTTCCATTCGGTTCCAATCGATTCCATTCGATTCGATTCCATTCCATTCCGTTCCTTTCCATTCCATTCCATTCCATTCCATTCCATTCCATTCCATTCCATTCCATTCCGTTCTACTCGGGTTGATTCCATTCCATTCCATTCCATTCCATTCCATTCCATTCCATTCCATTACATTCGATTCCATTCCATTGCAGTCCATTCCATTTTACTCGGGTTGATTCCATTCCATTCCATTCCATTCCATTCCATTCCATTCCATTCCATTCCATTCCATTCCATTCCCTTCGATTCCATTCCATTCCCTTCGATTCCATTCCATTCCATTCCATTCCATTCCATTCCATTCCATTCCATTCCATTCCATTCCATTCCATTCCTTTCTACTCGGGTTCGTTCCATTCCATTCCATTCCATTCCATTCGATTCCATTCGATTCCATTGCATTACAATTCACTCCATTCCGTTCCTTTCCGTTCCGTTCCGCTCTGTTCCGTTCTACTCGGGTTCGTTCCATTCCATTCCATTCCATTCCATTCCGTTCCATTCCATTCCGTTCTACTCGGGTTGATCATTCCATTCCATTCCGTTCCGTTGCGTTGCGTTGCGTTCCGTTCCGTTCCGTTCCATTCCATTCCATTCCATTCCATTCCATTCCATTCCGTTCCGTTCCGTTCTACTCGGTTTGATTCCATTCTATTCCATTCCATTCCATTCCATTCCATTCAATTCCATTCGATTCCATTCCATTCCTTTCCATTCCATTCCATTCCATTCCATTCTATTCCACTGAATTCCATTCCATTCCGTTCCGTTCCATTCCGTTCCTTTCCGTTCCGTTCCGTTCTACTCGGGTTGATTCCATTCCATTCCATTCGATTCTATTCTATTCCATTCCATTCCATTCGATTCCATTCAATTCCTTTCGATTCGATTCGATTCCATTCCAATAAATTCCATTCCATTCCATTCCATTCAGTTCTACTCGGGTTCATTCCATTCCATTCCGTTCCGTTCCTTTCCATTCCATTCCGTTCTGTTCCATTCCGTTCCATTCCATTCCATTCCATTCCATTCCGTTCTACTCAGGTTGATTCCATTCCATTCCATTCCATTCCGTTCCGTTCTGTTCCGATCCGTTGTGTTCCGTTCGGTTCCGTTCCGTTCCGTTCCATTCCATTCCATTCCATTCCATTCCATTCCATTCCATTCCATTCCGTTCTACTCGGGTTGATTCCATTCTGTTCCATTCCATTCCATTCCATTCCATTCAATTCCATTCGATTCCATTCCATTCCATTCCATTCCATTCCATTCCATTCCATTCTATTCCATTGAATTCCATTCCATTCCATTCCATTCCATTCCATTCCATTCCATTCCATTCAATTCCATTCCATTCCATTCCATTCCATTCCGTTCTACTCGGGTTGATTCCATTCCATTCCATTCCATTCCATTCCCTTCCATTCCATTCGATTCCATTCGATTCCATTCGATTCCAGTCCATTCCATTCCATTCCATTCCATTCCATTCCATTCCATTCCATTCCATTCCATTCCATTCCGTTCTACTCGGGTTCATTCCATTCCATTCCGTTCCGTTCCGTTCCGTTCCATTCCGTTCTGTTCCATTCCGTTCCATTCCATTCCATTCCATTCCATTCCGTTCTACTCGGGTTGATTCCATTCCATTCCATTCCATTCCATTCCATTCCATTCCATTCCGTTCTACTCGGGTTGATCATTCCATTCCATTCCATTCCGTTGCGTTCCGTTCCGTTCCGTTCCGTTCTATTCCATTCCATTCCATTCCATTCCATTCCAATCCATTCCGTTCCGTTCCGTTCTACTCGGGTTGATTCCGTTCTATTCCATTCCATTCCATTAGATTCCATTCAATTCCATTCGATTCCATTCCATGCCATTCCATTCCATTCCACTCCATTCTGTTCCATTGAATTCCATTCCATTCCGTTCCGTTCCGTTCCATTCCGTTCCGTTCCGTTCCGTTCTACTCTGGTTGATTCCATTCCATTCCATTCCATTCTATATGATTCCATTCGATTCCATTCGATTCGATCCCATTCCATTCCATTCCATTCCATTCCATTCTACTCGGGTTCATTCCATTCCATTCCGTTCCGTTCCGTTCCGTTCCATTCCGTTCTGTTCCATTCCGTTCCATTCCATTCCTTTCCATTCCATTCCGTTCTACTCGGGTTGATTCCATTCCATTCCATTCCGTTCCTTTCCCTTCCGTTCCGTTCCGTTCCGTTCCCTTGCGTTCCGTTCCGTTCCGTTCCGTTCCATTCCATTCCATTCCATTCCAATCCATTCCATTCCGTTCTACTCGTGTTGATTCCATTCTATTCCATTCCATTCCATTCGATTCCTTTCGATTCCTTTCGATTCCATTCGATTCCATTCCATTCCATTCCATTCCATTCCATTCCATTCCATTCCAATCCATTCCATTCTACTCGGGTTGATTCCATTCCATTCCATTCCATTCCATTCCATTCCATTCCATTCCATTCCATTCCTTTCCATTCCATTCCATTCCATTCCATTCGGTTCCATTCCATTCCATTCCATTCCATTCTATTCCATTCCATTCCATTCCATTCCATTCCATTCCATTCCATTCCATTCCAATCCATTCCATTCTACACGTGTTGTTTCCATTCCATTCCATTCAATTCCATTCCATTCCATTCCATTCCATTCCATTCCATTCCGTTCTACTCGGGTTGATTCCACTCCATTCCATTCCATTCCATTCCATTCCATTCCATTCCATTCCATTCCATTCCATTCCATTCGATTCCATCCGATTCCATTCGATTCCATTCCATTCCATTCGATTCCATTCCATTCCATTCCATTCCATTCCATTCCATTCCATTCGATTCCATTCGATTCCATTCCATTCCATTCCATTCCATTCCATTCCACTCCATTCTATTCCATTGAATTCCATTCCATTCCATTCCATTCCATTCCATTCCATTCCATTCCATTCCATTCCATTCTATTCCATTCCATTCCATTCCATTCCATTCCATTCCATTCCATTCCATTCCATTCTATTCCATTGAATTCCATTCCATTCCATTCCATTCCATTCCATTCCTTTCCATTCCATTCTATTCCATTGAATTCCATTCCATTCCATTCCATTCCTATCCATTCCATTCTACACGGGTTGATTCCATTCCATTCCATTCCATTCCATTCCATTCCATTCCGTTCTACTCGGGTGGATTCCATTCCATTCCATTCCATTCCATTCCATTCCATTCCATTCCATTCGATTCCATTCGATTCCATTCGATTCGATTCGATTCCGTTCCATTCCATTCCATTCCATTCCGATCCATTCCATTCTACTCGGGTTGATTCCATTCCATTCCATTCCATTCCATTCCGTTGAATTCCATTCCATTCCATTCCGTTCCGTTCCGTTCCGTTCCGTTCCGTTCTACTCGGGTTGATTCCATTCCATTCCATTCGATTCCATTCCATTCCATTCCATTCCATTCCATTCCATTCCATTCCATTCCATTCGATTCCATTCGATTCGATTCGATTCCATTCCATTCTATTCCATTCCATTCCATTCCGTTCTACTCGGGTTCATTCCCTTCCATTCCGTTCCGTTCCGTTCCGTTCCATTCCGTTCTGTTCCATTCCGCTCCATTCCATTCCATTCCGTTCTACTCGGGTTGATTCCTTTCCATTCGTTCCGTTCCGTTCCGTTCCGTTCCGTTCCGTTCCTTTGCGTTCCATTCCGTTCGGTTCCGTTCCGTTCTGTTCCATTCCATTCCATTCCATTCCATTCCATTCCATTCCATTCCGTTCTACTCGGCTTGATTCCATTCTATTCCATTCCATTCCACTCTATTCCATTCAATTCCATTCGATTCCATTCCATTCCATTCCATTCCATTCCATTCCATTCCATTCCATTCCATTCCATTCCATTCTATTCCATTGAATTCCATTCCATTGCATTCCATTCCATTCCATTGCATTCCATTCCGTTCTACTCGGGTTGATTCCATTCCATTCCATTCCATTCCATTCCATTCCATTCCATTCCATTCCATTCCATTCCATTCCATTCGATTCCATTCGATTCGATTCGATTCGATTCGATTCGATTCCATTCCATTCCATTCCATTCCATTCCTTTCCATTCCATTCGATTCCATTCGATTCGATTCGATTCCATTCCATTCCATTCCATTCCATTCCATTCCACTCCGTTCTACTCGGGTTGATTCCATTCCATTCCATTCCGTTCCGTTCCGTTCCGTTCCGTTGCATTGCGTTGCGTTTCGTTCCGTTCCGTTCCGTTCCATTCCGTTCCATTCCATTCCATTCCATTCCATTCCATTCCGATCTACTCGGGTTGACTCCAATCTATTCCATTCCATTGCATTCGATTGCATTCAATTCCATTCGATTCCATTCCATTCCATTCCATTCCATTCCATTCCATTCCATTCCATTCCACTGCATTCTATTCGACTGAATTCCATTCCATTCCATTCCATTCCTTCCCATTCCATTCCATTCCATTCCATTCCATTCCATTCCAATCCATTACATTCTACACGGGTTGATTCCATTCCATTGCATTCCATTCCATTCCATTCCATTCCATTCCATTCCATTCCATTCCATTCCATTCCATTCCATTCGATTCCATTCGATTCGATTCGATTCCATTCCATTCCATTCCATTCCGTTCCATTCCATTCCATTCCATTCGATTCCATTCGATTCCATTCCATTCCATTTCACTCCATTCCGTTCCGTTCCGTACCTTTCCATTCCGTTGCGTTGCGTTCCGTTCCGTTCCGTTTGGTTCCGTTCCGTTCCATTCCGTTCCATTCCGTTCCGTTCCATTCCGTTCCATTCCATTCCATTCCATTCCATTCCATTCCATTCCATTCCGTTCTACACGGGTTGATTCCATTCTATTCCGTTCCATTCCATTCGATTCCATTCAAGTCCATTCGATTCGATTCCATTCCATTCCATTCCATTCCATTCCATTCCATTCTATTCCATTGAATTCCATTCCATTCCATTCCATTCCATTCCATTCCATTCCATTCCATTCCATTCCATTCCATTCCATTCCGTTCTAATCGGGTTGATTCCATTCCATTCCATTCCATTCCATTCCCTTCCATTCCATTCCATTCCATTCCATTCCATTCCATTCCATTCGATTCCATTCCATTCCATTCCATTCCATTCCATTCCATTCCATTCCATTCTATTCCATTCGATTCCATTCCATTCCATTTCACTCCATTCCGTTCCGTTCCGTTCCGTTCCGTTCCGTTCTACTCGGGTTCGTTCCATTCCATTCCATTCCGTTCCATTCCATTCCATTCCATTCCATTCCATTCGATTCCATTCGATTCCATTCCATTCCACTTCACTCCATTCCGTTCCATTCCGTTCCGTTCCATTCCGTTCCATTCCATTGCATTCCATTCCATTCCATTCCATTCCATTCCATTCCATTCCATTCCATTCCATTCCATTATATTCCATTCCATTCCATTCCGTTCCGTTCCGTTCTACTCGGGTTGATTCCATTCTATTCCATTCCATTCCATTCGATTCCATTCAATTCCATTCGATTCCATTCCATTCCATTCCATTCCATTCTATTCCATTGAATTCCATTCCATTCCATTCCATTCCATTCCATTCCATTCCATTCGATTCCATTCCATTCCATTCCCTTCCATTCTATTCCATTGAATTCCATTCCATTCCATTCCATTCCAATCCATTCCATTCTGCACGGGTTGATTCCATTCCATTCCATTCCATTCCATTCCATTCCATTCCATTCCATTCCATTCCGTTCTACTCGGGTTGATTCCTTTCCATTCCATTCCATTCCATTCGATTCCATTCGATTCCATTCGATTCCATTCAATTCCATTCCATTCCATTACATTCCATTCGATTCCATTCGATTCCATTCCATTCCATTTCACTCCATTCCGTTCCGTTCCGTTCCGTTCAGTTCCGTTCTACTCGGGTTCGTTCCATTCAATTCCATTCCATTCCATTCCATTCCATTCCATTCCTTTCCATTCCATTCGATTCCATTCGATTCCATTCCTTTCCATTTCACTCCATTCCGTTCCGTTCCGTTCCATTCCATTCCATTCCATTCCGTTCTACTCGGGTTGATTCTATTCTATTCCATTCCATTCCATTCCATTCCATTCCATTCGATTCCATTCCATTCCATTCCATACCATTCCATTCCATTCCATTCCGTTCTACTCGGGTTCATTCCATTCCATTCCATTCCGTTCCGTTCCTTTCCATTCCGTTCTGTTCCATTCCGTTCCATTCCATTCCATTCCATTCCCTTCCGTTCTACTCAGGTTGATTCCTTTCCATTCCATTCCATTCCATTCCATTCCATTCCATTCCATTCCGTTCCATTCCATTCCTTTCCATTCCGTTCCATTCCATTCCATTCGGTTCCATTCCATTCCATTCCATTCCATTCTATTCCATTCCATTCCATTCCATTCCATTCCATTCCATTCCATTCCATTCCAATCCATTCCATTCTACACGGGTTGTTTCCATTCCATTCCATTCCATTCCATTCCATTCCATTCCGTTCTACTCGGGTTGATTCCATTCCATTCCATTCCATTCCATTCCATTCCATTCCATTCCATTCCATTCCATTCCATTCGATTCCATTCGATTCCATTCGATTCCATTCCATTCCATTCCATTCCATTCCATTCCACTCCATTCCATTCCATTCGATTCCATTCCATTCCATTTCACTCCATTCCGTTCCGTTCCGTTCCGTTCCGTTCCGTTCTACTCGGGTTCGTTCCATTCCATTCCATTCCATTCCATTCCATTCCATTCCATTCCATTCGATTCCATTCGATTCCATTCCATTCCACTTCACTCCATTCCGTTCCATTCCGTTCCGTTCCATTCCGTTCCATTCCGTTCCATTCCATTCCATTCCATTCCATTCCATTCCATTCCATTCCATTCCATTCCATTCCATTATGTTCCATTCCATTCCATTCCGTTCCGTTCCGTTCTACTCGGGTTGATTCCATTCCATTCCATTCCATTCCATTCGATTCCATTCAATTCCATTCGATTCCATTCCATTCCATTCCATTCCATTCCATTCTATTCCATTGAATTCCATTCCATTCCATTCCATTCCATTCCATTCCATTCCATTCCATTCCATTCGATTCCATTCCATTCCATTCCATTCCATTCTATTCCATTGAATTCCATTCCATTCCATTCCATTCCAATCCATTCCATTCTGCAAGGGTTGATTCCATTCCATTCCATTCCATTCCATTCCATTGCATTCCATTCCATTCCGTTCTACTCGGGTTGATTCCTTTCCATTCCATTCCATTCCATTCCATTCGATTCCATTCGATTCCATTCGATTCCATTCCATTCCATTCCATTACATTCCATTCGATTCCATTCGATTCCATTCCATTCCATTTCACTCCATTCCGTTCCGTTCCGTTCCGTTCCGTTCCGTTCTACTCGGGTTCTTTCCATTCCATTCCATTCCATTCCATTCCATTCCTTCCCATTCCATTCGATTCCATTCGATTCCATTCCTTTCCATTTCACTCCATTCCGTTCCATTCCGTTCCATTCCATTCCATTCCATTCCGTTCTACTCGGGTTGATTCTATTCTATTCCATTCCATTCCATTCCATTCGATTCGATTCGATTCCATTCCATTCCATACCATTCCATTCCATTCCATTCCGTTCTACTCGGGTTCATTCCATTCCATTCCGTTCCGTTCCATTCCGTTCCATTCCGTTCTGTTCCATTCCGTTCCATTCCATTCCATTCCGTTCTACTCGGGTTGATTCCATTCCGTTCCGTTCCGTTCCGTTCCGTTCTGTTCCGTTCCGTTCCGTTCTGTTCCGTTCTACTCGGGTTCGTTCCATTCCATTCCATTCCATTCCATTCCATTCCATTCCATTCCGTTCTACTCGGGTTGATCATTCCATTCCATTCCATTCCGTTGCGTTCCGTTCTGCTCCGTTCCGTTCCATTCCATTCCATTCCATTCCATTCCATTCCATTCCATTCCGTTCAGTTCCGTTCTACTCGGGTTCGTTGCATTCTGTTCCATTCCATTCCATTCCGTTCTACTCGGGTTGATTCCATTCTATTACACTCCATTCCATTCGATTCCAATCGATTCCATTCGATTCCATTCCTTACCATTCCATTCCATTCCATTCCATTCCATTCCATTCTATTCCATTTAATTCCATTCCATTCCATTCCATTCCATTCCATTCCATTCCATTTCATTCCATTCCATTCCATTCTATTCCATTGAATTCCATTCCATTCCATTCCATTCCAATCCATTCCATTCTACATGGGTTGATTCCATTCCATTCCATTCCATTCCATTCCATTCCATTCCATGCCATTCTATTCCATTGAATTCCATTCCATTCCATTCCATTCCATTCCATTCCATTCCATTCCATTCCATTCCATTCCATTCCATTCCATTCCATTCCGTTCTACTCGGGTTGATTCTATTCTATTCCATTCCATTCCATTCGATTCCATTCAATTCCATTCGATTCCATTCCATTCCATTCCATTCCATTCTATTCTATTCCATTCCATTCTATTCTATTCCATTGAATTCCATTCCATTCCATTCCATTCCATTCCATTCCATTCCATTCCATTCCATTCCATTCCATTCCGTTCTACTCGGGTAGATTCCATTCCATTCCATTCCATTCCATTCCATTCCATTCTATTCCACTCCATTCCATTCGATTCCATTCGATTCCATTCTATTCCATTCCATTCCATTCCATTCCATTCCATTGCATTCTATTCCATTGAATTCCATTCCATTCCATTCCGTTCCATTCCTTTCCATTCCATTCTATTCCATTGAATTTCATTCCATTCCATTCCATTCCAATCCACTCCATTCTACACGGGTTGATTCCATTCCATTCCATTCCATTCCATTCCATTCCATTCCATTCCATTCCATTCCATTCCATTCCATTCCGTTCTACTCGGGTTGATTCCATTCCATTCCATTCCATTCCATTCCATTCCATTACATTACATTCCATTCCATTCGATTCCATTCGATTCGATTCGATTCCTTTCCATTCCATTCCATTCCATTCCATTCCATTCCATTCCATTCCGATCCATTCCATTCTACTCGGGTTGATTCCATTCCATTGCATTCCATTCCATTCCATTCCATTCCATTCCATTCCATTCCATTCCATTCCATTCCATTCCATTCCATTCCGTTCTACTCGGGTTGATTCTATTCTATTCCATTCCATTCCATTTGATTCCATTCAATTCCATTCGATTCCATTCCATTCCATTCCATTCCATTCCATTCCATTCCATTCTATTCTATTCCATTCCATTCTATTCTATTCCATTGAATTCCATTCCATTCCATTCCATTCCATTCCATTCCTTTCCATTCCATTCCATTCCATTCCATTCCATTCTACTCGGGTAGATTCCATTCCATTCCATTCCATTCCATTCCATTCTATTCCACTCCATTCCATTCGATTCCATTCGATTCCATTCGATTCCATTCCATTCCATTCCATTCCATTCCATTCCATTGCATTCTATTCCATTGAATTCCATTCCATTCCATTCCGTTCCATTCCTTTCCATTCCATTCTATTCCATTGAATTTCATTCCATTCCATTCCATTCCAATCCATTCCATTCTACACGGGTTGATTCCATTGCATTCGATTCCATTCCATTCCATTCCATTCCATTCCATTCCATTCCATTCCATTCCATTCCATTCCATTCCATTCCGTTCTACTCGGGTTGATTCCATTCCATTCCATTCCATTCCATTCCATTCCATTCCATTCCATTCCATTCGATTCCATTCGATTCGATTCGATTCCGTTCCATTCCATTCCATTCCATTCCATTCCATTCCATTCCATTCCGATCCATTCCATTCTACTCGGGTTGATTCCATTCCATTCCATTCCGTTGAATTCCATTCCATTCCATTCCGTTCCGTTCCGTTCCATTCCGTTCCGTTCCGTTCCGTTCCGTTCTACTCGGGTTGATTCCATTCCATTCCATTCCATTCCATTCCATTCCATTCCATTCCATTCCATTCCATTCCATTCCATTCCATTCCATTCGATTCCATTCGATTCGATTCGTTTCCATTCCATTCCATTCCATTCCATTCCATTCCATTCCATTCTACTCGGGTTCATTCCATTCCATTCCGTTCCGTTCCGTTCCGTTCCATTCCGTTCTGTTCCATTCCATTCCATTTCATTCCATTCCATTCCATTCCATTCAATTCCATTCCATTCCATTCCATTCCATTCCATTCCATTCCATTCCATTCCGTTCTACTCTTGTTGATTCCATTCTATTCCAGTCCATTCCATTCAATTCCATTCGATTCCATTCCATTCCATTCCATTCCATTCCATTCCATTCCATTCCATTCCATTCCATTCCATTCTATTCCATTGAATTCCATTCCATTCCATTCCATTCCAATCCATTCCATTCTACACGGGTTGATTCCATTCCATTCCATTCCATTCCATTCCATTCCATTCAATTCCATTCCATTCGAATTGATTGGATTCGATTCGATTCCATTCCATTCCATTCCATTCCATTCCGTTCTACTCGGGTTGATTCTATTCTCTTCCATTCCATTCCATTCGATTCCATTCAATTCCATTCGATTCCATTCCATTCCAGTCCATTCCATTCCATTCCATTCCATTCTATTCTATTCCATTCCATTCTATTCTATTCCATTGAATTCCATTCCATTCCATTCTATTCCATTCCATTCCATTCCATTCCATTCCATTCCATTCCATTCCATTCCTTTCCATTCCATTCCATTCCATTCCGTTCTACTCGGGTAGATTCCATTCCATTCCATTCCATTCCATTCTATTCCACTCCATTCCATTCGATTCCATTCGATTCCATTCCATTCCATTCCATTCCATTCCATTCCATTCCATTCCATTCCATTCTATTCCATTGAATTCCATTCCATTCCATTCCATTCCATTCCATTCCTTTCCATTCCATTCTATTCCATTGAATTCCATTCCATTCCATTCCATTCCAATCCATTCCATTCTACACGGGTTGATTCCATTCCATTCCATTCCATTCCATTCCATTCCATTCCATTCCATTCCATTCCGTTCTACTCGGGTTGATTCCATTCCATTCCATTCCATTCCATTCCATTCCATTCCATTCCATTCCATTCCATTCCATTCCATTCGATTCGATTCGATTCCGTTCCATTCCATTCCATTCCATTCCATTCCATTCCGATCCATTCCATTCTACTCGGGTTGATTCCATTCCATTCCATTCCATTCCATTCCGTTGAATTCCATTCCATTCCATTCCGTTCCGTTCCGTTCCATTCCGTTCGTTTCCGTTCCATTCCGTTCTACTCGGGTTGATTCCATTCCATTCCATTCCATTCCATTCCATTCCATTCCATTCCATTCCATTCCATTCGATTCCATTCGATTCCATTCGATTCGATTCGATTCCATTCTATTCCATTCCATTCCATTCCGTTCTACGCGGGTTCATTCTATTCCATTCCGTTCCATTCCGTTCCTTTCCATTCCGTTCTGTTCCATTCCGTTCCATTCCATTTCATTCCGTTCCGTTCCGTTCCGTTCCGTTCCGTTCCGTTCCGTTGCGTTCCGTTGCGTTCCGTTGCGTTCGGTTCCCTTCCGTTCCGTTCCATTCCATTCCATTCCATTCCATTCCATTCCATTCCATTCCATTCCATTCCATTCCGTTCTACTCGGGTAAATTCCATTCTATTCCATTCGATTCCATCCGATTCCATTCAATTCCATTCGATTCCATTCCATTCCATTCCAGTCCATTCCATTCCATTCCATTCCATTCCATTCTATTCCATTGAATTCCATTCCATTGTATTCCATTCCATTCCGTTGCATTCCATTCCGTTCTACTCGGGTTGATTCCATTCCATTCCATTCCATTCCATTCCATTCCATTCGATTCCATTCGATTCCATTCGATTCGATTCGGTTCGATTCGATTCCATTCCATTCCATTCCATTCCATTCCATTCCATTCCATTCCGTTCTACTCGGGTTCATTAAACTCCATTCCGTTCTGTTCTGTTCCTTTCCATTCCGTTCTGTTCCATTCCGTTCCATTCCATTCCATTCCATTCCATTCCGTTCTACTCGGGTTGATTCCATTCCATTCCATTCCACTCCACTCCACTCCACTCCACTCCACTCCACTGCACTCCACTCCACTCTGGTTGATTCCATTCCATTCCATTCCATTCCATTCCTTTCCATTCCATTCGATTCCATTCCATTCCATTCCATTCCATTCCATTCCATTCCATTCCATTCCATTCCATTCCAATCCATTCCATTCTACTCGGGTTGATTCCATTCCATTCCATTCCATTCCATTCCATTCCATTCCATTCCATTCCATTCCATTCCATTCCATTCCATTCCATTCCATTCGATTCCATTCCATTCCATTCCATTCGATTCCATTCCATTCCATTCCATTCCATTCCATTCCAATCCATTCCATTCTACTCGGGTTGATTCCATTCCATTCCATTCCATTCCATTTCATTCCATTCCATTCCATTCTATTCTGTTCCATTCCATTCCATTCCATTCCATTCCATTCGGTTCCATTCGATTCCATTCCATTCCATTTCACTCCGTTCCTTTCCGTTCCGTTCCGTTCCGTTCAGTTCCGTTCTACTCGGGTTCGTTCCATTCCATTCCATTCCATTCCATTCCATTCTAATCGGGTTGATTCCATTGTATTCCACTCCATTCCATTTGATTCCATTCGATTCCATTCGATTCCATTCGATTCCGTTCCATTCCATTCCATTCCATTCCATTCCATTCCATTCCATTCCATTCTATTCCATTGAATTCCAATCCATTCCATTCCACTCCATTCCTTTCCATTCCATTCTATTCCATTGAATTCCATTCCATTCCATTCCATTCCAATGCATTCCATTCTACACGGGTTGATTCCATTCCATTCCATTTCATTCCATTCCATTCCATTCCATTCCATTCCATTCCGTTCTACTCGGGTTGATTCCATTCCATTCCATTCCATTCCATTCCATTCGATTCCATTCGATTCGATTCGATTCCGTTCCATTCCATTCCATTCCATTCCATTCCATTCCGATCCATTCCATTCTACTCGGGTTGATTCCATTCCTTTCCATTCCATTCCATTCCGTTGAATTCCATTCCTTTCCATTCCTTTCCGTTCCGTTGCATTCCGTTCCGTTCCGTTCCATTCCGTTCTACTCGGGTTGATTCCATTCCATTCCATTCCATTCCATTCCATTCCATTCCATTCCATTCCATTCGATTCCATTCGATTCCATTCGATTCGATGCGATTCCATTCCATTCCAGTCCATTCCATTCCATTCCGTTCTACTCGGGTTCATTACATTCCATTCCGTTCCGTTCCGTTCCGTTCCATTCCGTTCTGTTCCATTCCGTTCCATTCCATTCCATTCCGTTCTACTCGGGTTGATTCCATTCCGTTCCGTTCTGTTCCGTTCCGTTCCGTTCCGTTGCGTTCCATTCCGTTCGGTTCCATTCCGTTCCGTTCCATTCCATTCCATTCCATTCCATTCCATTCCATTCCATTCCATTCCATTCCTTTCCATTCCGTTCTACTCGGGTTAATTCCATTCTATTCCATTCCATTCCATTTGATTCCATTCAATTCCATTCGATTCCATTCCATTCCATTCCATTCAATTCCATTCCATTCCATTCTATTTTTGAATTCCATTCCATTGCATTCCATTCCATTCCATTGCATTCCATTCCGTTCTACTCGGGTTGATTCCATTCCATTCCATTCCATTCCATTCCATTCGATTCCATTCGATTCCATTTGATTCCATTCGATTCGATTCGATTCGATTCGATTCCATTCCATTCCATTCCATTTCTTTCCATTCCAGTCCATTCGATTCCATTCGATTCCATTCCATTCCATTTCACTCCATTCCGTTCCGTTCCGTTCCGTTCTGTTCTGTTCCATTCCGTTCTGTTCCGTTCTACTCGGGTTCGTTCCATTCCATTCCATTCCATTCCATTCCATTCCATTCCATTCCATTCCTTTCCATTCCATTCGATTCCATTCCGTTCCATTCCATTCCATTCCATTCCAATCCATTCCATTCTTCTCGGGTTGATTCCATTCCATTCCATTCCATTCCATTCCATTCCATTCCATTCCATTCCATTCCATTCGATTCCATTCCATTCCATTCCATTCCATTCCATTCCATTCCATTCCATTCCATTCCGTTCTACTCGGTTTGATTCCATTCTATTCCATTCCATTCCATTCGATTCCATTCGATTCCATTCGATTCCATTCCATTCCATTCCATTCCATTCCATTCCATTCCATTCCATTCCATTGAATTCCATTCCATTCCATTCCATTCCATTCTATTCCATTGAATTCCATTCCATTGTATTCCATTCCATTCCGTTGCATTCCATTCCGTTCTACTCGGGTTGATTCCATTCCATTCCATTCCATTCCATTCCATTCCATTCGATTCCATTCGATTCCATTCGATTCGATTCGGTTCGATTCGATTCCATTCCATTCCATTCCATTCCATTCCATTCCATTCCATTCCGTTCTACTCGGGTTCATTAAACTCCATTCCGTTCTGTTCTGTTCCTTTCCATTCCGTTCTGTTCCATTCCGTTCCATTCCATTCCATTCCATTCCATTCCGTTCTACTCGGGTTGATTCCATTCCATTCCATTCCACTCCACTCCACTCCACTCCACTCCACTCCACTGCACTCCACTCCACTCTGGTTGATTCCATTCCATTCCATTCCATTCCATTCCTTTCCATTCCATTCGATTCCATTCCATTCCATTCCATTCCATTCCATTCCATTCCATTCCATTCCATTCCATTCCAATCCATTCCATTCTACTCGGGTTGATTCCATTCCATTCCATTCCATTCCATTCCATTCCATTCCATTCCATTCCATTCCATTCCATTCCATTCCATTCCATTCCATTCGATTCCATTCCATTCCATTCCATTCGATTCCATTCCATTCCATTCCATTCCATTCCATTCCAATCCATTCCATTCTACTCGGGTTGATTCCATTCCATTCCATTCCATTCCATTTCATTCCATTCCATTCCATTCTATTCTGTTCCATTCCATTCCATTCCATTCCATTCCATTCGGTTCCATTCGATTCCATTCCATTCCATTTCACTCCGTTCCTTTCCGTTCCGTTCCGTTCCGTTCAGTTCCGTTCTACTCGGGTTCGTTCCATTCCATTCCATTCCATTCCATTCCATTCTAATCGGGTTGATTCCATTGTATTCCACTCCATTCCATTTGATTCCATTCGATTCCATTCGATTCCATTCGATTCCGTTCCATTCCATTCCATTCCATTCCATTCCATTCCATTCCATTCCATTCTATTCCATTGAATTCCAATCCATTCCATTCCACTCCATTCCTTTCCATTCCATTCTATTCCATTGAATTCCATTCCATTCCATTCCATTCCAATGCATTCCATTCTACACGGGTTGATTCCATTCCATTCCATTTCATTCCATTCCATTCCATTCCATTCCATTCCATTCCGTTCTACTCGGGTTGATTCCATTCCATTCCATTCCATTCCATTCCATTCGATTCCATTCGATTCGATTCGATTCCGTTCCATTCCATTCCATTCCATTCCATTCCATTCCGATCCATTCCATTCTACTCGGGTTGATTCCATTCCTTTCCATTCCATTCCATTCCGTTGAATTCCATTCCTTTCCATTCCTTTCCGTTCCGTTGCATTCCGTTCCGTTCCGTTCCATTCCGTTCTACTCGGGTTGATTCCATTCCATTCCATTCCATTCCATTCCATTCCATTCCATTCCATTCCATTCGATTCCATTCGATTCCATTCGATTCGATGCGATTCCATTCCATTCCAGTCCATTCCATTCCATTCCGTTCTACTCGGGTTCATTACATTCCATTCCGTTCCGTTCCGTTCCGTTCCATTCCGTTCTGTTCCATTCCGTTCCATTCCATTCCATTCCGTTCTACTCGGGTTGATTCCATTCCGTTCCGTTCTGTTCCGTTCCGTTCCGTTCCGTTGCGTTCCATTCCGTTCGGTTCCATTCCGTTCCGTTCCATTCCATTCCATTCCATTCCATTCCATTCCATTCCATTCCATTCCTTTCCATTCCGTTCTACTCGGGTTAATTCCATTCTATTCCATTCCATTCCATTTGATTCCATTCAATTCCATTCGATTCCATTCCATTCCATTCCATTCAATTCCATTCCATTCCATTCTATTTTTGAATTCCATTCCATTGCATTCCATTCCATTCCATTGCATTCCATTCCGTTCTACTCGGGTTGATTCCATTCCATTCCATTCCATTCCATTCCATTCGATTCCATTCGATTCCATTTGATTCCATTCGATTCGATTCGATTCGATTCGATTCCATTCCATTCCATTCCATTTCTTTCCATTCCAGTCCATTCGATTCCATTCGATTCCATTCCATTCCATTTCACTCCATTCCGTTCCGTTCCGTTCCGTTCTGTTCTGTTCCATTCCGTTCTGTTCCGTTCTACTCGGGTTCGTTCCATTCCATTCCATTCCATTCCATTCCATTCCATTCCATTCCATTCCTTTCCATTCCATTCGATTCCATTCCGTTCCATTCCATTCCATTCCATTCCAATCCATTCCATTCTTCTCGGGTTGATTCCATTCCATTCCATTCCATTCCATTCCATTCCATTCCATTCCATTCCATTCCATTCGATTCCATTCCATTCCATTCCATTCCATTCCATTCCATTCCATTCCATTCCATTCCGTTCTACTCGGTTTGATTCCATTCTATTCCATTCCATTCCATTCGATTCCATTCGATTCCATTCGATTCCATTCCATTCCATTCCATTCCATTCCATTCCATTCCATTCCATTCCATTGAATTCCATTCCATTCCATTCCATTCCATTCCATTCCATTCCATTCCATTCCATTCCATTCCATTCCATTCCATTCTACTCGGGTTGATTCCATTCCATTCCATTCCATTCCATTCCATTCCATTCCATTCCATTCCATTCCATTCCATTCGATTCCATTCAATTCCATTCGATTCGATTCGATTCCATTCAATTCCATTCCATTCCATTCCATTCCTTTCCATTCCATTCCATTCCATTCCATTCCATTCCATTCCTTTCGGTTCTATTCGATTCCATTCCATTCCATTTCAGTCCGTTCCGTTCCGTTCCGTTCCGTTCCATTCCGTTCAGTTCCGTTCTACTCGGGTTGACTCCCTTCTATTCCACTCCATTCCTTTCGATTCCATTCGATTCCATTCGATTCCATTCCATTCAATTCCATTCCACTCAATTCCATTCCATTCTATTCCATTGAATTCCATTCCATTCCATTCCATTCCATTCCATTCCATTCCATTCCATTCCATTCCATTCTATTCCATTGAATTCCATTCCATTCCATTCTATTCCATTGAATTCCATTCCATTCCATTCCATTCCAATCCATTCCATTCTACACGGGTTGATTCCATTCCATTCCATTCCATTCCATTCCATTCCATTCCATTCCATTCGATTCGATTCGATTCGATTCGATTCCTTTCCATTCCATTCCATTCCATTCCATTCCATTCCATTCGATTCCATTCGATTCCATTCCATTCCATTTCACTCCATTCCGTTCCGTTCCGTTCCGTTCCGTTCCGTTCCGTTGCGTTGCGTTCCATTCCGTTCCGTTACGTTCCGTTCCTTTCCATTCCATTCCATTCCATTCCATTCCGTTCTACTCGGGTTGATTCCATTACTTTCCATTCCGTTCCGTTCCGTTCCTATCCATTCCCTTCCGTTGCGTTGCGTTCCGTAATGTTCCGTTCCATTATATTCCGTTCCATTCCATTCCATTCCATTCCATTCCATTCCATTCCATTCCATTCCATTCCTTTCCGTTCTACTCGGTTTGATTCCATTCTATTCCATTCCATTCCATTCGATTCCATTCCATTCCATTCCGTTCCATTCCATTCCATTCCATTCCATTCCATTCCATTCCATTCCATTCCATTCCACTCCATTCCATTCGATTCCATTCGATTCGATTCGATTCCATTCCATTCCATTCCATTCCGTTCCATTCCATTCCATTCCATTCGATTCCATTCGGTTCCATTCCATTCCATTTCACTCCATTCCGTTCCGTTCCGTACCATTCCGTTCCGTTGCGTTGCGTTCCGTTCCGTTCCGTTCCGTTCCGTTCCGTTCCGATCCATTCCATTCCATTCCATTCCATTCCGTTCTACTCGGGTTGATTCCATTCCATTCCATTCCGTTCAGTTCCGTTCCGTACCGTTCCGTTCCGTTCCATTCCGTTCCATTCTGTTCCGTTCCATTCCGTTCCATTCCATTCCATTCGATTCCATTCCATTCCATTCCATTCCATTCCATTCCATTCCATTCCATTCCATTCCGTTCTACTCGGTTTGATTCCATTCTATTCCATTCCATTCCATTCGATTCCATTCGATTCCATTCGATTCCATTCCATTCCATTCCATTCCATTCCATTCCATTCCATTCCATTCTATTCCATTGAATTCCATTCCATTCCATTCCATTCCATTCCATTCCATTCCATTCCATTCCATTCCATTCCATTCCATTCCGTTCTACTCGGGGTGATTCCATTCCATTCCATTCCATTCCATTCCATTCCATTCCATTCCATTCCATTCGATTCCATTCAATTCCATTCGATTCGATTCGATTCCATTCCATTCCATTCCATTCCATTCCTTTCCATTCCATTCCATTCCATTCCATTCCATTCCATTCCTTTCGGTTCTATTCGATTCCATTCCATTCCATTTCAGTCCGTTCCGTTCCGTTCCGTTCCGTTCCATTCCGTTCAGTTCCGTTCTACTCGGGTTGACTCCCTTCTATTCCACTCCATTCCTTTCGATTCCATTCGATTCCATTCGATTCCATTCCATTCAATTCCATTCCACTCCATTCCATTCCATTCTATTCCATTGAATTCCATTCCATTCCATTCCATTCCATTCCATTCCATTCCATTCCATTCCATTCTATTCCATTGAATTCCATTCCATTCCATTCTATTCCATTGAATTCCATTCCATTCCATTCCATTCCAATCCATTCCATTCTACACGGGTTGATTCCATTCCATTCCATTCCATTCCATTCCATTCGATTCCATTCGATTCGATTCGATTCGATTCGATTCCTTTCCATTCCATTCCATTCCATTCCATTCCATTCCATTCGATTCCATTCGATTCCATTCCATTCCATTTCACTCCATTCCGTTCCGTTCCGTTCCGTTCCGTTCCGTTCCGTTGCGTTGCGTTCCATTCCGTTCCGTTCCGTTCCGTTCCTTTCCATTCCATTCCATTCCATTCCATTCCGTTCTACTCGGGTTGATTCCATTACTTTCCATTCCGTTCCGTTCCGTTCCTATCCATTCCCTTCCGTTGCGTTGCTTTCCGTAACGTTCCGTTCCATTATATTCCGTTCCATTCCATTCCATTCCATTCCATTCCATTCCATTCCATTCCATTCCATTCCTTTCCGTTCTACTCGGGTTGATTCCATTCTATTCCATTCCATTCCATTCGATTCCATTCCATTCCATTCCGTTCCATTCCATTCCATTCCATTCCATTCCATTCCATTCCATTCCATTCCATTCGATTCCATTCGATTCGATTCGATTCCATTCCATTCCATTCCATTCCGTTCCATTCCATTCCATTCCATTCGATTCCATTCGGTTCCATTCCATTCCATTTCACTCCATTCCGTTCCGTTCCGTACCATTCCGTTCCGTTGCGTTGCGTTCCGTTCCGTTCCGTTCCGTTCCGTTCCGTTCCGATCCATTCCATTCCATTCCATTCCATTCCGTTCTACTCGGGTTGATTCCATTCCATTCCATTCCGTTCAGTTCCGTTCCGTACCGTTCCGTTCCGTTCCATTCCGTTCCATTCTGTTCCGTTCCATTCCGTTCCATTCCATTCCATTCCATTCCATTCCATTCCGTTCTACACGGGTTGATTCCATTCTATACCGTTCCATTCCTTTCGATTCCATTCAAGTCCATTCGATTCGATTCGATTCCATTCCATTCCATTCCATTCTATTCCATTGAATTCCATTCCATTCCATTCCATTCCATTCCATTCTATTCCATTCCATTCTATTCCATTCCATTCGATTCCATTCGATTCCATTCGATCCCATTCCATTCCATTCCATTCCATTCTATTCCATTGAATTCCATTCCATTCCATTCCATTCCATTCTATTCCATTCCATTCCATTCCATTCCATTCTATTCCATTCTTTCCATTCCATTCCATTCCATTCCATTCCATTCCATTCCATTCCTTTCTACTGGGGTTGATTCCATTCCATTCCATTCCATTCCATTCCATTCCGTTCTACTCGGGATCATTCCATTCCATTCCGTTCCGTTCCGTTCCGTTCCATTCCGTTCTGTTCCATTCCGTTCCATTCCATTCCATTCCATTCCATTCCGTTCTACTCGGGTTGATTCCATTCTATTCAATTCCATTCCATTCCATTCCATTCCATTCCACTCCACTCCACTCCACTGCACTCCACTCCACTCCACTCCACTCCACTCGGGATGTTTCCATTCCATTCCATTCCATTCCATTCCATTCCATTCCATTCCATTCCATTCTATTCCATTCGATTCCATTCCATTCCATTCCATTCCAATCCATTCCATTCTACTCGGGTTGATTCCATTCCATTCCATTCCATTCCATTCCATTCCATTCCATTCCATTCCATTCCATTCGGTTCCATTCGATTCCATTCCATTCCATTTCACTCCGTTCTGTTCCGTTCCGTTCCGTTCTGTTCAGTTTCGTTCTACTCGGGTTCGTTACATTCTGTTCCATTCCATTCCATTCCGTTCTACTCGGGTTGATTCCATTCTATTCCACTCCATTCCATTCCATTCCATTCCATTCCATTCCATTCCATTCGATTCCACTCCGTTCCTTTCCATTCCATTCCATTCCATTCCATTCCATTCCATTCCATTCCATTCCAATGAATTCCATTCCATTCCATTCCATTCCATTCCATTCCATTCCATTCCATTCCATTCCATTCCATTCCAATCCATTCCATTCTACACGGGTTTATTCCATTCCATTCCATTCCATTCCATTCCATTCCACTCCATTCCATTCCATTCCGGTCTTCTCGGGTTGATTCCATTCCATTCCATTCCATTCCATTCCATTCCATTCCATTCCATTCCATTCCATTCGATTTCATTCGATTCGATTCGATTCCATTCCATTCCATTCCATTCCATTCCATTCCATTCCATTCCATTCCGTTCTACTCGGGTTCATTAAACTCCATTCCGTTCTGTTCCGTTCCTTTCCATTCCGTTCTGTTCCATTCCGTTCCATACCATTCCATTCCATTCCATTCCGTTCTACTCGGGTTGATTCCATTCTATTCCATTCCATTCCATTCCATTGCATTCCATTCCATTCCATTCCACTCCACTCCACTCCACTCCACTGCACTCCACTCCACTCTGGTTGATTCCATTCCATTCCATTCCATTCCTTTCCATTCCATTCGATTCCATTCCATTCCATTCCATTCCATTCCATTCCAATCCATTCCATTCTACTCGGGTTGATTCCATTCCATTCCATTCCATTCCATTCCATTCCATTCCATTCCATTCCATTCGATTCCATTCCATTCCATTCCATTCCATTCCATTCCATTCCATTCCATTCCAATCCATTCCATTCTACTCGGGTTGATTCCATGCCATTCCATTCCATTCCATTCCATTCCATTCCATTCCATTCCATTCCATTCCATTCCATTCGGTTCCATTCGATTCCATTCCATTCCATTTCACTCCGTTCCATTCAGTTCCGTTCCGTTCCGTTCCGTTCAGTTCCGTTCTACTCGGGTTCGTTCCATTCCGTTCCATTCCATTCCATTCCATTCTAATCGGGTTGATTCCATTCTATTCCACTCCATTCCATTTGATTCCATTCGATTCCATTCGATTCCATTCCATTCCATTCCATTCCATTCCATTCCATTCCATTCTATTCCATTGAATTCCAATCCATTCCATTCCACTCCATTCCTTTCCATTCCATTCTATTCCATTTAATTCCATTCCATTCCATTCCATTCCAATCCATTCCGTTCTACTCGGGTTGATTCCATTCCATTCCATTCCATTCCATTCCATTCCATTCCATTCCATTCCATTCCATTCGATTCCATTCGATTCGATTCGATTCCATTCCATTCCATTCCAATCCATTCCGATCCATTCCATTCTACTCGGGTTGATTCCATTCCATTCCATTCCATTCCATTCCGTTGAATTCCATTCCATTCCATTCCGTTCCGTTCCGTTCCATTCCGTTCCGTTCCGTTCCATTCCATTCTACTCGGGTTGATTCCATTCCATTCCATTCCATTCCATTCCATTCCATTCCATTCGATTCCATTCGATTCCATTCGATTCGATGAGATTCCATTCCATTCCATTCCATTCCATTCCATTCCGTTCTACTCGGGTTCATTACATTCCATTCCGTTCCGTTCCGTTCCGTTCCATTCCGTTCTGTTCCATTCCGTTCCATTCCATTCCATTCCGTTCTACTCGGGTTGATTCCATTCCGTTCCGTTCCGTTCCGTTCCGTTGCGTTCCATTCCGTTCGGTTCCGTTCCGTTCCGTTCCATTCCATTCCATTCCATTCCATTCCATTCCATTCCATTCCATTCTATTCCATTGAATTCCATTCCATTGCATTCCATTCCATTCCATTGCATTCCATTCCGTTCTACTCGGGTTGATTCCATTCCATTCCATTCCATTCCATTCCATTCCATTCCATTCCATTCCATTCGATTCCATTCAATTCCATTCGATTCGATTCCATTCGATTTGATTCCATTCCATTCCATTCCATTTCTTTCCATTCCAGTCCATTCGATTCCATTCGATTCCATTCCATTCCATTTCACTCCATTCCGTTCCGTTCCGTTCCGTTCTGTTCTGTTCCGTTCCGTTCTGTTCCGTTCTACTCGGGTTCGTTCCATTCCATTCCCTTCCATTCCATTCCATTCCATTCCATTCCTTTCCATTCCATTCGATTCCATTCCATTCCATTCCATTCGATTCCATTCCATTCCATTCCATTCCATTCCATTCCATTCCATTCCATTCCAATCCATTCCATTCTACTCGGGTTGATTCCATTCCATTCCATTCCATTCCATTCCATTCCATTCCATTCCATTCGATTCCATTCCATTCCATTCCATTCCATTCCATTCCATTCCATTCCGTTCTACTCGGTTTGATTCCATTCTATTCCATTCCATTCCATTCGATTCCATTCGATTCCATTCGATTCCATTCCATTCCATTCCATTCCATTCCATTCTATTCCATTGAATTCCATTCCATTCCATTCCATTCCATTCCATTCCATTCCATTCCATTCCATTCCATTCCGTTCTACTCGGGTTGATTCCATTCCATTCCATTCCATTCCATTCCATTCCATTCCATTCGATTCGATTCGATTCGATTCCATTCCATTCCATTCCATTCCTTTCCATTCCATTCCATTCCATTCCATTCCATTCCATTCCATTCCATTCCATTCGGTTCTATTCGATTCCATTCCATTCCATTTCAGTCCGTTCCGTTCCGTTCCGTTCCATTCCATTCCGTTCAGTTCCGTTCTACTCGGGTTGACTCCATTCTATTCCACTCCATTCCTTTCGATTCCATTCGATTCCATTCGATTCCATTCCATTCAATTCCATTCCACTCCATTCCATTCCATTCTATTCCATTGAATTCCATTCCATTCCATTCCATTCCATTCCATTCCATTCCATTCCATTCCATTCTATTCCATTGAATTCCATTCCATTCCATTCTATTCCATTGAATTCCATTCCATTCCATTCCATTCCAATCCATTCCATTCTACACGGGTTGATTCCATTCCATTCCATTCCATTCCATTCCATTCCATTCGATTCCATTCGATTCGATTCGATTCGATTCGATTCCTTTCCATTCCATTCCATTCCATTCCATTCCATTCGATTCCATTCGATTCCATTCCATTCCATTTCACTCCATTCCATTCCGTTCCGTTCCGTTCCGTTCCGTTGCGTTGCGTTCCGTTCCGTTCCGTTCCGTTCCGTTCCGTTCCTTTCCATTCCATTCCATTCCATTCCATTCCATTCCGTTCTACTCTGGTTGATTCCATTACATTCCATTCCGTTCCGTTCCGTTCCTATCCGTTCCCTTCCGTTGCGTTGCGTTCCGTAACGTTCCGTTCCATTATATTCCGTTCCATTCCATTCCATTCCATTCCATTCCATTCCATTCCATTCCTTTCCGTTCTACTCGGGTTGATTCCATTCTATTCCATTCCATTCCATTCGATTCCATTCCATTCCATTCCATTCCATTCCATTCCATTCCGTTCTACTGGGGTTGATTCCATTCCATTCCATACCATTCCATTCCATTCCATTCCATTCCATTCCATTCCATTCCATTCGATTTGATTCGATTCGATTCCATTCCATTCCATTCCATTCCATTCCATTCGATTCCATTCCATTCCATTTCACTCCATTCCGTTCCGTTCCATTCCGTTCCGTTCCGTTCCGTTCTGTTCCGTTCTACTCGGGTTCGTTGCATTCCATTCCATTCCATTCCATTCCATTCCATTCCGTTCTACTCGGCTTGATCATTCCGTTCCATTCCATTCCATTGCGTTCCGTTCCATTCCGTTCCATTCCATTCCATTCCATTCGATTCCATTCCATTCCATTCCATTCCGTTCTACTCGGGTTGATTCCATTCTATTCCATTCCATTCCATTCGATTCCATTCGATTCCATTCGATTCCATTCCATTCCATTCCATTCCATTCCATTCCATTCCATTCCATTCGATTCCATTCGATTCCATTCCATTGCATTTCACTCCATTCCGTTCCGTTCCGTTCTGTTCCATTCCGTTCCGTTCTGTTCCGTTCTACTCGGGTTCATTCCATTCGATTCCATTCCATTGCATTCCATTTCATTCCATTCCATTCCATTCCGTTCTTCTCGGGTTCATCATTCCTTTCCATTCCGTTCCGTTCCGTTCCGTTCCGTTGCGTTCTGTTCCATTCCATTCCATTCCATTCCATTCCATTCCATTCCATTCCCTTCCGTTCTACTCGGGTGGATTCCATTCTATTCCATTCCATTCCATTCGATTCCATTCGATTCAATTCGATTCCTTTCCATTCCATTCCATTCCATTCCATTCCATTCCATTCCATTCCATTCCATTCCATTCCATTCTGTTCTACTCGGGTTGAATCCATTCCATTCCACTCCATTCCATTCCATTCCATTCCATTCCATTGCATTCCTTTCCATTCGATTCCATTCGATTCGTTTCCATTCCATTCCATTCCATTCCATTCCATTCCATTCCATTCCATTCCATTCTATTCCTTTCCATTCTACTCGGGTTCATTCCATTCCATTCCGTTCCGTTCCGTTCCATTCCGTTCTGTCCCATTCCGTTCCATTCCATTCCATTCCATTCCATTCCATTCCATTCCGTTCTACTCGGGTTGATTCCATTCTATTCCATTCCATTCCATTCCATTCCATTCCATTCCATTCCACTCCACTCCACTCCACTCCACTCCACTCCACTCCACTCCACTCCACCCGGGTTGATTCCATTCCATTCCATTCCATTCCATTCGATTCCATTCCATTCCATTCCGTTCAATTCCATTCCACTCCGTCCTACTCGGGTAGTTTCGATTCTATTCCACTCCATTCCTTTCGATTCCATTCGATTCCATTCAATTTCATTCCATTCCATTCCATTCCATTTCTTTCCATTCCATTCCATTCTTTCCATTCTATTCAATTGAATTCCATTCCATTCCTTTCCATTCCATTCCATTCCATTCCATTCCATTCCATTCCATTCTATTGCATTGAATTCCATTCCATTCCATTCCATTCCAATCCATTCCATTCTACACGAGTTGATTCCATTCCATTCCATTCCATTCCATTCCATTCCATTCAATTCCATTCCATTCGATTCCATTCGATTCCATTCCATTCCATTTCACTCCATTCCGTTCCGTTCCGTTCCGTTCCGTTCCGCTGCGTTGCGTTCCGTTCCGTTCCGTTCGGTTCCGTTCCGTTGCATTCCATTCCATTCCGTTCTACTCGGGTTGATTCCATTCCGTTCCATTCCATTCCATTCCATTCCATTCCATTCTATTCCATTCCATTCTATTCCATTGAATTCCATTCCATTCCATTCCATTCCATTCCATTCCATTCCATTCCATTCCATTCCATTCCATTCCATTCCATTCCATTCCCTTCGATTCCATTCCATTCCATTCCATTCCATTCCTTTCCATTCCATTCCATTCCATTCCATTCCATTCCTTTCTACTCGGGTTCGTTCCATTCCATTCCATTCCATTCCATTCGATTCCATTCGATTCCATTGCATTACAATTCACTCCATTCCGTTCCTTTCCGTTCCGTTCCGCTCTGTTCCGTTCTACTCGGGTTCGTTCCATTCCATTCCATTCCATTCCATTCCGTTCCATTCCATTCCGTTCTACTCGGGTTGATCATTCCATTCCATTCCGTTCCGTTGCGTTGCGTTGCGTTCCGTTCCGTTCCGTTCCATTCCATTCCATTCCATTCCATTCCATTCCATTCCGTTCCGTTCCGTTCTACTCGGTTTGATTCCATTCTATTCCATTCCATTCCATTCCATTCCATTCAATTCCATTCGATTCCATTCCATTCCTTTCCATTCCATTCCATTCCATTCCATTCTATTCCACTGAATTCCATTCCATTCCGTTCCGTTCCATTCCGTTCCTTTCCGTTCCGTTCCGTTCTACTCGGGTTGATTCCATTCCATTCCATTCGATTCTATTCTATTCCATTCCATTCCATTCGATTCCATTCAATTCCTTTCGATTCGATTCGATTCCATTCCAATAAATTCCATTCCATTCCATTCCATTCCGTTCTACTCGGGTTCATTCCATTCCATTCCGTTCCGTTCCTTTCCATTCCATTCCGTTCTGTTCCATTCCGTTCCATTCCATTCCATTCCATTCCATTCCATTCCGTTCTACTCGGGTTGATTCCATTCCATTCCATTCCATTCCGTTCCGTTCTGTTCCGATCCGTTGTGTTCCGTTCGGTTCCGTTCCGTTCCGTTCCCTTCCATTCCATTCCATTCCATTCCATTCCATTCTACTCGGGTTGATTCCATTCTATTCCATTCCATTCCATTCCATTCCATTCCATTCAATTCCATTCGATTCCATTCCATTCCATTCCATTCCATTCCATTCCATTCCATTCTATTCCATTGAATTCCATTCCATTCCATTCCATTCCATTCCATTCCATTCCATTCCATTCCATTCCATTCCATTCCATTCCGTTCTACTCGGGTTGATTCCATTCCATTCCATTCCATTCCATTCCCTTCCATTCCATTCGATTCCATTCGATTCCATTCGATTCCAGTCCATTCCATTCCATTCCATTCCATTCCATTCCATTCCATTCCATTCCATTCCATTCCGTTCTACTCGGGTTCATTCCATTCCATTCCGTTCCGTTCCGTTCCGTTCCATTCCGTTCTGTTCCATTCCGTTCCATTCCATTCCATTCCATTCCATTCCGTTCTACTCGGGTTGATTCCATTCCATTCCATTCCATTCCATTCCATTCCATTCCGTTCTACTCGGGTTGATCATTCCATTCCATTCCATTCCGTTGCGTTCCGTTCCGTTCCGTTCCGTTCCATTCCATTCCATTCCATTCCAATCCATTCCGTTCTGTTCCGTTCTACTCGGGTTGATTCCGTTCTATTCCATTCCATTCCATTCGATTCCATTCAATTCCATTCGATTCCATTCCATGCCATTCCATTCCATTCCACTCCATTCTGTTCCATTGAATTCCATTCCATTCCGTTCCGTTCCGTTCCATTCCGTTCCGTTCCGTTCCGTTCTACTCTGGTTGATTCCATTCCATTCCATTCCATTCTATATGATTCCATTCGATTCCATTCGATTCGATCCCATTCCATTCCATTCCATTCCATTCCATTCCATTCTACTCGGGTTCATTCCATTCCATTCCGTTCCGTTCCGTTCCGTTCCATTCCGTTCTGTTCCATTCCGTTCCATTCCATTCCTTTCCATTCCATTCCGTTCTACTCGGGTTGATTCCATTCCATTCCATTCCGTTCCTTTCAATTCCGTTCCGTTCCGTTCCGTTCCCTTGCGTTCCGTTCCGTTCCGTTCCGTTCCATTCCATTCCATTCCATTCCAATCCATTCCATTCCGTTCTACTCGTGTTGATTCCATTCTATTCCATTCCATTCCATTCGATTCCTTTCGATTCCATTCGATTCCATTCGATTCCATTCCATTCCATTCCATTCCATTCCATTCCATTCCAATCCATTCCATTCTACTCGGGTTGATTCCATTCAATTCCATTCCATTCCATTCCTTTCCATTCCATTCCATTCCATTCCATTCGGTTCCTTTCCATTCCATTCCATTCCATTCTATTCCATTCCATTCCATTCCATTCCATTCC
Source organism: Gorilla gorilla gorilla (assembly GCF_029281585.2). Lineage (NCBI taxonomy): Eukaryota > Metazoa > Chordata > Mammalia > Primates > Hominidae > Gorilla > Gorilla gorilla. Next base: position 39,365,712 of record NC_073242.2, read on the forward strand.
ATTCCATTCCATTCCATTCCAATCCATTCCATTCTACACGTGTTGTTTCCATTCCATTCCATTCCATTCCATTCCATTCCATTCCATTCCATTCCATTCCGTTCTACTCGGGTTGATTCCATTCCATTCCATTCCATTCCATTCCATTCCATTCCTTTCCATTCCATTCCATTCCATTCCATTCCATTCCATTCCATTCGGTTCTATTCGATTCCATTCCATTCCATTTCAGTCCGTTCCGTTCCGTTCCGTTCCGTTCCATTCCGTTCAGTTCCGTTCTACTCGGGTTGACTCCCTTCTATTCCACTCCATTCCTTTCGATTCCATTCGATTCCATTCCATTCCATTCCATTCCATTCCATTCCATTCCATTCCATTCGATTCCATTCCATTCCATTCCATTCCATTCCATTCCATTCCATTCCACTCCATTCTATTCCATTGTATTCCATTCCATTCCATTCCATTCCATTCCATTCCATTCCATTCCATTCCATTCCATTCCATTCCATTCCATTCCATTCTATTCCATTGAATTCCATTCCATTCCATTCCATTCCATTCCATTCCTTTCCATTCCATTCTATTCCATTTAATTCCATTCCATTCCATTCCATTCCTATCCATTCCATTCTACACGGGTTGATTCCATTCCATTCCATTCCATTCCATTCCATTCCATTCCATTCCATTCCGTTCTACTCGGGTGGATTCCATTCCATTCCATTCCATTCCATTCCATTCCATTCCATTCGATTCCATTCGATTCGATTCGATTCCGTTCCATTCCATTCCATTCCATTCCGATCCATTCCATTCTACTCGGGTTGATTCCATTCCATTCCATTCCATTCCATTCCGTTGAATTCCATTCCATTCCATTCCGTTCCGTTCCGTTCCATTCCGTTCCGTTCCGTTCCGTTCCGTTCTACTCGGGTTGATTCCATTCCATTCCATTCCATTCCATTCCATTCCATTCCATTCCATTCCATTCGATTCCATTCGAATCGATTCGATTCCATTCCATTCTATTCCATTCCATTCCATTCCGTTCTACTCGGGTTCATTCCATTCCATTCCGTTCCGTTCCGTTCCGTTCCATTCCGTTCTGTTCCATTCCGCTCCATTCCATTCCATTCCGTTCTACTCGGGTTGATTCCTTTCCATTCGTTCCGTTCCGTTCCGTTCCGTTCCGTTCCGTTCCTTTGCGTTCCATTCCGTTCGGTTCCGTTCCGTTCTGTTCCATTCCATTCCATTCCATTCCATTCCATTCCATTCCATTCCGTTCTACTCGGCTTGATTCCATTCTGTTCCATTCCATTCCACTCTATTCCATTCAATTCCATTCGATTCCATTCCATTCCATTCCATTCCATTCCATTCCATTCCATTCCATTCTATTCCATTGAATTCCATTCCATTGCATTCCATTCCATTCCATTGCATTCCATTCCGTTCTACTCGGGTTGATTCCATTCCATTCCATTCCATTCCATTCCATTCCATTCCATTCCATTCCATTCCATTCCATTCGATTCCATTCGATTCGATTCGATTCGATTCGATTCGATTCCATTCCATTCCATTCCATTCCATTCCTTTCCATTCCATTCGATTCCATTCGATTCGATTCGATTCGATTCGATTCCATTCCATTCCATTCCATTCCACTCCGTTCTACTCGGGTTGATTCCATTCCATTCCATTCCGTTCCGTTCCGTTCCGTTGCATTGCGTTTCGTTTCGTTCCGTACCGTTCCGTTCCGTTCCGTTCCATTCCATTCCATTCCATTCCATTCCATTCCATTCCGATCTACTCGGGTTGACTCCAATCTATTCCATTCCATTGCATTCGATTGCATTCAATTCCATTCGATTCCATTCCATTCCATTCCATTCCATTCCATTCCATTCCATTCCATTCCACTGCATTCTATTCCACTGAATTCCATTCCATTCCATTCCATTCCTTCCCATTCCATTCCATTCCATTCCATTCCATTCCATTCCATTCCATTCCATTCCATTCTATTCCATTCTACTCGGGTTGATTCCATTCCATTCCATTCCATTCCATTCCATTCCATTCCATTCCATTCCATTCGGTTCCATTCGATTCCATTCCATTCCATTTCACTCCGTTCTGTTCCGTTCCGTTCCGTTCTGTTCAGTTCTGTTCTACTCGGGTTCGTTCCATTCCGTTCCATTCCATTCCATTCCGTTCTACTCGGGTTGATTCCATTCTATTCCACTCCATTCCATTCCATTCCATTCCATTCCATTCGATTCCACTCCATTCCTTTCCATTCCATTCCATTCCATTCCATTCCATTCCATTCCATTCCATTCCAATGAATTCCATTCCATTCCATTCCATTCCATTCCATTCCATTCCATTCCATTCCATTCCATTCCATTCCATTCCATTCCAATCCATTCCATTCTACACGGGTTTATTCCATTCCATTCCATTCCGTTCTACTCGGGTTCATTAAACTCCTTTCCGTTCTGTTCCGTTCCTTTCCATTCCGTTCTGTTCCATTCCGTTCCATTCCATTCCATTCCGTTCTACTCGGGTTGATTCCATTCTATTCCATTCCATTCCATTCCATTCCATTCCATTCCATTCCATTCCATTCCATTCCACTCCACTCCACTCCACTCCACTCCACTGCACTCCACTCCACTCTGGTTGATTCCATTCCATTCCATTCCATTCCTTTCCATTCCATTCGATTCCATTCCATTCCATTCCATTCCATTCCGCTCTACTCGGGTTCATTCCATTCCATTCCGTTCCGTTCCGTTCCGTTCCATTCCGTTCTGTTCCATTCCGTTCCATTCCATTCCATTCCATTCCATTCCGTTCTACTCGGGTTGATTCCATTCCATTCCATTCCATTCCATTCCATTCCATTCCATTCCATTCCGTTCTACTCGTGTTGATCATTCCATTCCATTCCATTCCGTTGCGTTCCGTTCCGTTCCGTTCCGTTCCATTCCATTCCATTCCATTCCATTCCATTCCAATCCATTCCGTTCCGTTCCGTTCTACTCGGGTTGTTTCCGTTCTATTCCATTCAATTCCATTCGATTCCATTCAATTCCATTCGATTCCATTCCATGCCATTCCATTCCATTCCACTCCATTCTGTTCCATTGAATTCCATTCCATTCCGTTCCGTTCCGTTCCATTCCGTTCCGTTCCGTTCCGTTCTACTCTGGTTGATTCCATTCCATTCCATTCCATTCTATACGATTCCATTCGATTCCATTCGATTCGATCCCATTCCATTCCATTCCATTCCATTCCATTCCGTTCTACTAGGGTTCATTCCATTCCATTCCGTTCCGTTCCGTTCCGTTCCATTCCGTTCTGTTCCATTCCGTTCCATTCCATTCCTTTTCATTCCATTCCATTCTACTCGGGTTGATTCCATTCCATTCCATTCCGTTCCGTTCCCTTCCGTTCCGTTCCGTTCCGTTCCCTTGCGTTCCGTTCCGTTCCGTTCCATTCCATTCCATTCCATTCCAATCCATTCCATTCCGTTCTACTCGTGTTGATTCCATTCTATTCCATTCCATTCCATTCCATTCCTTTCGATTCCATTCGATTCCATTCGATTCCATTCCATTAAATTCCATTCCATTCCATTCCATTCCATTCCAATCCATTCCATTCTACTCGGGTTGATTCCATTCAATTCCATTCCATTCCATTCCTTTCCATTCCATTCCATTCCATTCCATTCCATTCGGTTCCATTCCATTCCATTCCATTCCATTCTATTCCATTCCATTCCATTCCATTCCATTCCATTCCATTCCAATCCATTCCATTCTACACGTGTTGTTTCCATTCCATTCCATTCCATTCCATTCCATTCCATTCCATTCCATTCCATTCCATTCCGTTCTACTCGGGTTGATTCCACTCCATTCCATTCCATTCCATTCCATTCCATTCCATTCCATTCCATTCCATTCCATTCGATTCCATTCGATTCCATTCGATTCCATTCCATTCCATTCGATTCCATTCCATTCCATTCGATTCCATTCCATTCCATTCGATTCCATTCCATTCCATTCCATTCCATTCCATTCCATTCCATTCCATTCCATTCCACTCCATTCTATTCCATTGAATTCCATTCCATTCCATTCCATTCCATTCCATTCCATTCCATTCCATTCCATTCCATTCCATTCCATTCTATTCCATTGAATTCCATTCCATTCCATTCCATTCCATTCCATTCCATTCCATTCCTTTCCATTCCATTCTATTCCATTGAATTCCATTCCATTCCATTCCATTCCAATCCATTCCATTCTACACGGGTTGATTCCATTCCATTCCATTCCATTCCATTCCATTCCATTCCATTCCATTCCATTCCATTCCATTCCATTCCGTTCTACTCGGGTTGATTCCATTCCATTCCATTCGATTCCATTCCATTCCATTCGATTCCATTCCATTCCATTCCATTCCATTCCATTCCATTCCATTCCATTCCACTCCATTCTATTCCATTGAATTCCATTCCATTCCATTCCATTCCATTCCATTCCATTCCATTCCATTCCATTCCATTCCATTCGATTCCATTCGATTCAATTCGATTCCATTCGTTTCAATTCGATTCCATTCGATTCGATTCGATTCGATTCCGTTCCATTCCATTCCATTCCATTCCGATCCATTCCATTCTACTCGGGTTGATTCCATTCCATTCCATTCCATTCCATTCCGTTGAATTCCATTCCATTCCATTCCGTTCCGTTCCGTTCCATTCCGTTCCGTTCCGTTCCGTTCTACTCGGGTTGATTCCATTCCATTCCATTCCATTCCATTCCATTCCATTCCATTCCATTCCATTCCATTCCATTCCATTCGATTCCATTCGATTCCATTCGATTCCATTCCATTCCATTCCATTACATTCCATTCGATTCCATTCGATTCCATTCCATTCCATTTCACTCCATTCCGTTCCGTTCCGTTCCGTTCCGTTCCGTTCTACTCGGGTTCTTTCCATTCCATTCCATTCCATTCCATTCCATTCCTTCCCATTCCATTCGATTCCATTCCATTCCATTCCATTCCGTTCTACTCGGGTTGATTCTATTCTATTCCATTCCATTCCATTCCATTCGATTCGATTCGATTCCATTCCATTCCATACCATTCCATTCCATTCCATTCCGTTCTACTCGGGTTCATTCCATTCCATTCCGTTCCGTTCCATTCCGTTCCATTCCGTTCTGTTCCATTCCGTTCCATTCCATTCCATTCCGTTCTACTCGGGTTGATTCCATTCCGTTCCGTTCCGTTCCGTTCCGTTCTGTTCCGTTCCGTTCCGTTCTGTTCCGTTCTACTCGGGTTCGTTCCATTCCATTCCATTCCATTCCATTCCATTCCATTCCATTCCATTCCGTTCTACTCGGGTTGATCATTCCATTCCATTCCATTCCGTTGCGTTCCGTTCTGCTCCGTTCCGTTCCATTCCATTCCATTCCATTCCATTCCATTCCATTCCGTTCAGTTCCGTTCTACTCGGGTTCGTTGCATTCCGTTCCATTCCATTCCATTCCGTTCTACTCGGGTTGATTCCATTCTATTACACTCCATTCCATTCGATTCCAATCGATTCCATTCGATTCCATTCCTTACCATTCCATTCCATTCCATTCCATTCCATTCCATTCTATTCCATTTAATTCCATTCCATTCCATTCCATTCCATTCCATTCCATTCCATTCCATTCCATTCCATTCTATTCCATTGAATTCCATTCCATTCCATTCCATTCCAATCCATTCCATTCTACATGGGTTGATTCCATTCCATTCCATTCCATTCCATTCCATTCCATTCCATTCCATTCCATTCCATTCCATTCCATTCCATTCCATTCCGTTCTACTCGGGTTGATTCTATTCTATTCCATTCCATTCCATTCGATTCCATTCAATTCCATTCGATTCCATTCCATTCCATTCCATTCCATTCTATTCTATTCCATTCCATTCTATTCTATTCCATTGAATTCCATTCCATTCCATTCCATTCCATTCCATTCCATTCCATTCCATTCCGTTCTACTCGGGTAGATTCCATTCCATTCCATTCCATTCCATTCCATTCCATTCTATTCCACTCCATTCCATTCGATTCCATTCGATTCCATTCTATTCCATTCCATTCCATTCCATTCCATTCCATTCCATTGCATTCTATTCCATTGAATTCCATTCCATTCCATTCCGTTCCATTCCTTTCCATTCCATTCTATTCCATTGAATTTCATTCCATTCCATTCCATTCCAATCCACTCCATTCTACACGGGTTGATTCCATTCCATTCCATTCCATTCCATTCCATTCCATTCCATTCCATTCCATTCCATTCCATTCCATTCCGTTCTACTCGGGTTGATTCCATTCCATTCCATTCCATTCCATTCCATTACATTCCATTCCATTCCATTCGATTCCATTCGATTCGATTCGATTCCTTTCCATTCCATTCCATTCCATTCCATTCCATTCCATTCCATTCCGATCCATTCCATTCTACTCGGGTTGACTCCATTCCATTGCATTCCATTCCATTCCATTCCATTCCATTGCATTCCATTCCATTCCATTCCATTCCATTCCATTCCATTCCATTCCATTCCATTCCATTCCATTCCATTCCATTCCATTCCGTTCTACTCGGGTTGATTCTATTCTATTCCATTCCATTCCATTTGATTCCATTCAATTCCATTCGATTCCATTCCATTCCATTCCATTCCATTCCATTCCATTCCATTCCATTCTATTCTATTCCATTCCATTCTATTCTATTCCATTGAATTCCATTCCATTCCATTCCATTCCATTCCATTCCATTCCATTCCATTCCATTCCATTCCATTCCATTCCATTCTACTCGGGTAGATTCCATTCCATTCCATTCCATTCCATCCCATTCTATTCCACTCCATTCCATTGGATTCCATTCGATTCCATTCGATTCCATTCCATTCCATTCCATTCCATTCCATTCCATTGCATTCTATTCCATTGAATTCCATTCCATTCCATTCCGTTCCATTCCTTTCCATTCCATTCTATTCCATTGAATTTCATTCCATTCCATTCCATTCCAATCCATTCCATTCTACACGGGTTGATTCCATTGCATTCGATTCCATTCCATTCCATTCCATTCCATTCCATTCCATTCCATTCCATTCCATTCCATTCCGTTCTACTCGGGTTGATTCCATTCCATTCCATTCCATTCCATTCCATTCCATTCCATTCCATTCGATTCCATTCGATTCGATTCGATTCCGTTCCATTCCATTCCAATCCATTCCATTCCATTCCATTCCGATCCATTCCATTCTACTCGGGTTGATTCCATTCCATTCCATTCCGTTGAATTCCATTCCATTCCATTCCGTTCCGTTCCGTTCCATTCCGTTCCGTTCCGTTCCGTTCCGTTCTACTCGGGTTGATTCCATTCCATTCCATTCCATTCCATTCCATTCCATTCCATTCCATTCCATTCCATTCCATTCCATTCGATTCCATTCGATTCGATTCGTTTCCATTCCATTCCATTCCATTCCATTCCATTCCATTCCGTTCTACTCGGGTTCATTCCATTCCATTCCGTTCCGTTCCGTTCCGTTCCATTCCGTTCTGTTCCATTCCATTCCATTTCATTCCATTCCATTCCATTCCATTCCATTCCATTCCATTCCATTCCATTCCATTCCATTCCATTCCATTCCATTCCGTTCTACTCTGGTTGATTCCATTCTATTCCAGTCCATCCCATGCAATTCCATTCGATTCCATTCCATTCCATTCCATTCCATTCCATTCCATTCCATTCCATTCCATTTCATTCTATTCCATTGATTTCCATTCCATTCCATTCCATTCCAATCCATTCCATTCTACACGGGTTGATTCCATTCCATTCCATTCCATTCCATTCCATTCAATTCCATTCCATTCGAATTGATTGGATTCGATTCGATTCGATTCCATTCCATTCCATTCCATTCCGTTCTACTCGGGTTGATTCTATTCTATTCCATTCCATTGCATTCGATTCCATTCAATTCCATTCGATTCCATTCCATTCCAGTCCATTCCATTCCATTCCATTCCATTCTATTCTATTCCATTCCATTCTATTCTATTCCATTGAATTCCATTCCATTCCATTCTATTCCATTCCATTCCATTCCATTCCATTCCATTCCATTCCATTCCTTTCCATTCCATTCCATTCCATTCCGTTCTACTCGGGTAGATTCCATTCCATTCCATTCCATTCCATTCTATTCCACTCCATTCCATTCGATTCCATTCGATTCCATTCGATTCCATTCCATTCCATTCCATTCCATTCCATTCCATTCCATTCTATTCCATTGAATTCCATTCCATTCCATTCCATTCCATTCCTTTCCATTCCATTCTATTCCATTGAATTCCATTCCATTCCATTCCATTCCAATCCATTCCATTCTACACGGGTTGATTCCATTCCATTCCATTCCATTCCATTCCATTCCATTCCATTCCATTCCATTCCGTTCTACTCGGGTTGATTCCATTCCATTCCATTCCATTCCATTCCATTCCATTCCATTCCATTCCATTCCATTCGATTCGATTCGATTCCGTTCCATTCCATTCCATTCCATTCCATTCCATTCCGATCCATTCCATTCTACTCGGGTTGATTCCATTCCATTCCATTCCATTCCATTCCGTTGAATTCCATTCCATTCCATTCCGTTCCGTTCCGTTCCATTCCGTTCCTTTCCGTTCCATTCCGTTCTACTCGGGTTGATTCCATTCCATTCCATTCCATTCCATTCCATTCCATTCCATTCCATTCCATTCGATTCCATTCGATTCCATTCGATTCGATTCGATTCCATTCCATTCCATTCCATTCCATTCCGTTCTACGCGGGTTCATTCTATTCCATTCCTTTCCATTCCGTTCCTTTCCATTCCGTTCTGTTCCATTCCGTTCCATTCCATTTCATTCCGTTCCGTTCCGTTCCGTTCCGTTCCGTTCCGTTCCGTTGCGTTCCGTTGCGTTCCGTTGCGTTCGGTTCCCTTCCGTTCCGTTCCATTCCATTCCATTCCATTCCATTCCATTCCATTCCATTCCATTCCATTCCGTTCTACTCGGGTAAATTCCATTCTATTCCATTCGATTCCATCCGATTCCATTCAATTCCATTCGATTCCATTCCATTCCATTCCAGTCCATTCCATTCCATTCCATTCCATTCCATTCTATTCCATTGAATTCCATTCCATTGTATTCCATTCCATTCCGTTGCATTCCATTCCGTTCTACTCGGGTTGATTCCATTCCATTCCATTCCATTCCATTCCATTCGATTCCATTCGATTCCATTCGATTCGATTCGGTTCGATTCGATTCCATTCCATTCCATTCCATTCCATTCCATTCCATTCCATTCCATTCCATTCCATTCCATTCCATTCCATTCGATTCCATTCCATTCCATTCCATTCGATTCCATTCCATTCCATTCCATTCCATTCCATTCCAATCCATTCCATTCTACTCGGGTTGATTCCATTCCATTCCATTCCATTCCATTTCATTCCATTCCATTCCATTCAATTCCGTTCCATTCCATTCCATTCCATTCCATTCCATTCGGTTCCATTCGATTCCATTCCATTCCATTTCACTCCGTTCCTTTCCGTTCCGTTCCGTTCCGTTCAGTTCCGTTCTACTCGGGTTCGTTCCATTCCATTCCATTCCATTCCATTCCATTCTAATCGGGTTGATTCCATTGTATTCCACTCCATTCCATTTGATTCCATTCGATTCCATTCGATTCCATTCGATTCCGTTCCATTCCATTCCATTCCATTCCATTCCATTCCATTCCATTCTATTCCATTGAATTCCAATCCATTCCATTCCACTCCATTCCTTTCCATTCCATTCTATTCCATTGAATTCCATTCCATTCCATTCCATTCCAATGCATTCCATTCTACACGGGTTGATTCCATTCCATTCCATTTCATTCCATTCCATTCCATTCCATTCCATTCCATTCCGTTCTACTCGGGTTGATTCCATTCCATTCCATTCCATTCCATTCCATTCGATTCCATTCGATTCGATTCGATTCCGTTCCATTCCATTCCATTCCATTCCATTCCATTCCGATCCATTCCATTCTACTCGGGTTGATTCCATTCCTTTCCATTCCATTCCATTCCGTTGAATTCCATTCCTTTCCATTCCTTTCCGTTCCGTTGCATTCCGTTCCGTTCCGTTCCATTCCGTTCTACTCGGGTTGATTCCATTCCATTCCATTCCATTCCATTCCATTCCATTCCATTCCATTCGATTCCATTCGATTCCATTCGATTCGATGCGATTCCATTCCATTCCAGTCCATTCCATTCCATTCCGTTCTACTCGGGTTCATTACATTCCATTCCGTTCCGTTCCGTTCCGTTCCATTCCGTTCTGTTCCATTCCGTTCCATTCCATTCCATTCCGTTCTACTCGGGTTGATTCCATTCCGTTCCGTTCCGTTCCGTTCCGTTCCGTTCCGTTGCGTTCCATTCCGTTCGGTTCCGTTCCGTTCCGTTCCATTCCATTCCATTCCATTCCATTCCATTCCATTCCATTCCATTCCATTCCTTTCCATTCCGTTCTACTCGGGTTAATTCCATTCTATTCCATTCCATTCCATTTGATTCCATTCAATTCCATTCGATTCCATTCCATTCCATTCCATTCAATTCCATTCCATTCCATTCTATTTTTGAATTCCATTCCATTGCATTCCATTCCATTCCATTGCATTCCATTCCGTTCTACTCGGGTTGATTCCATTCCATTCCATTCCATTCCATTCCATTCCATTCCATTCGATTCCATTCGATTCCATTCGATTCGATTCGATTCGATTCGATTCCATTCCATTCCATTCCATTTCTTTCCATTCCAGTCCATTCGATTCCATTCGATTCCATTCCATTCCATTTCACTCCATTCCGTTCCGTTCCGTTCCGTTCTGTTCTTTTCCATTCCGTTCTGTTCCGTTCTACTCGGGTTCGTTCCATTCCATTCCATTACATTCCATTCCATTCCATTCCATTGCATTCCTTTCCATTCCATTCGATTCCATTCCGTTCCATTCCATTCCATTCCATTCCAATCCATTCCATTCTTCTCGGGTTGATTCCATTCCATTCCATTCCATTCCATTCCATTCCATTCCATTCCATTCCATTCCATTCCATTCGATTCCATTCCATTCCATTCCATTCCATTCCATTCCATTCCATTCCATTCCATTCCGTTCTACTCGGTTTGATTCCATTCTATTCCATTCCATTCCATTCGATTCCATTCGATTCCATTCGATTCCATTCCATTCCATTCCATTCCATTCCATTCCATTCCATTCCATTCCATTCCATTCCGTTCTACTCGGGTTGATTCCATTCCATTCCATTCCATTCCATTCCATTCCATTCCATTCCATTCCATTCCATTCGATTCCATTCAATTCCATTCGATTCGATTCGATTCCATTCCATTCCATTCCATTCCATTCCTTTCCATTCCATTCCATTCCATTCCATTCCATTCCATTCCTTTCGGTTCTATTCGATTCCATTCCATTCCATTTCAGTCCGTTCCGTTCCGTTCCATTCCGTTCCATTCCGTTCAGTTCCGTTCTACTCGGGTTGACTCCCTTCTATTCCACTCCATTCCTTTCGATTCCATTCGATTCCATTCGATTCCATTCCATTCAATTCCATTCCACTCCATTCCATTCCATTCTATTCCATTGAATTCCATTCCATTCCATTCCATTCCATTCCATTCCATTCCATTCCATTCCATTCCATTCCATTCCATTCTATTCCATTGAATTCCATTCCATTCCATTCTATTCCATTGAATTCCATTCCATTCCATTCCATTCCAATCCATTCCATTCTACACGGGTTGATTCCATTCCATTCCATTCCATTCCATTCCATTCGATTCCATTCGATTCGATTCGATTCGATTCGATTCCTTTCCATTCCATTCCATTCCATTCCATTCCATTCCATTCGATTCCATTCGATTCCATTCCATTCCATTTCACTCCATTCCGTTCCGTTCCGTTCCGTTCCGTTCCGTTCCGTTGCGTTGCGTTCCATTCCGTTCCGTTCCGTTCCGTTCCTTTCCATTCCATTCCATTCCATTCCATTCCGTTCTACTCGGGTTGATTCCATTACTTTCCATTCCGTTCCGTTCCGTTCCTATCCATTCCCTTCCGTTGCGTTGCGTTCCGTAACGTTCCGTTCCATTATATTCCGTTCCATTCCATTCCATTCCATTCCATTCCATTCCATTCCATTCCATTCCATTCCTTTCCGTTCTACTCGGGTTGATTCCATTCTATTCAATTCCATTCCATTCCATTCCATTCCATTCCACTCCACTCCACTCCACTGCACTCCACTCCACTCCACTCCACTCCACTCGGGATGATTCCATTCCATTCCATTCCATTCCATTCCATTCCATTCCATTCCATTCCATTCTATTCCATTCGATTCCATTCCATTCCATTCCATTCCAATCCATTCCATTCTACTCGGGTTGATTCCATTCCATTCCATTCCATTCCATTCCATTCCATTCCATTCCATTCCATTCGGTTCCATTCGATTCCATTCCATTCCATTTCACTCCGTTCTGTTCCGTTCCGTTCCGTTCTGTTCAGTTTCGTTCTACTCGGGTTCGTTACATTCTGTTCCATTCCATTCCATTCCGTTCTACTCGGGTTGTTTCCATTCTATTCCACTCCATTCCATTCCATTCCATTCCATTCCATTCCATTCCATTCGATTCCACTCCGTTCCTTTCCATTCCATTCCATTCCATTCCATTCCATTCCATTCCATTCCATTCCATCCCATTCCATTCCAATGAATTCCATTCCATTCCATTCCATTCCATTCCATTCCATTCCATTCCATTCCATTCCATTCCATTCCATTCCAATCCATTCCATTCTACACGGGTTTATTCCATTCCATTCCATTCCATTCCATTCCATTCCACTCCATTCCATTCCATTCCGGTCTTCTCGGGTTGATTCCATTCCATTCCATTCCATTCCATTCCATTCCATTCCATTCCATTCCATTCGATTTCATTCGATTCGATTCGATTCCATTCCATTCCATTCCATTCCATTCCATTCCATTCCATTCCACTCCATTCCATTCGATTCCGTTCGATTCCATTCCATTCCATTCCATTCCATTCCAATCCATTCCATTCTACTCGGGTTGATTCCATTCCATTCCATTCCATTCCATTCCATTCCATTCCATTCCATTCCATTCCATTCCATTCCATTCTATTCCATTGAATTCCATTCCATTCCATTCTATTCCATTGAATTCCATTCCATTCCATTCCATTCCAATCCATTCCATTCTACACGGGTTGATTCCATTCCATTCCATTCCATTCCATTCCATTCGATTCCATTCGATTCGATTCGATTCGATTCGATTCCTTTCCATTCCATTCCATTCCATTCCATTCCATTCCATTCGATTCCATTCGATTCCATTCCATTCCATTTCACTCCATTCCGTTCCGTTCCGTTCCGTTCCGTTCCGTTCCGTTGCGTTGCGTTCCATTCCGTTCCGTTCCGTTCCGTTCCTTTCCATTCCATTCCATTCCATTCCATTCCGTTCTACTCGGGTTGATTCCATTACTTTCCATTCCGTTCCGTTCCGTTCCTATCCATTCCCTTCCGTTGCGTTGCGTTCCGTAACGTTCCGTTCCATTATATTCCGTTCCATTCCATTCCATTCCATTCCATTCCATTCCATTCCATTCCATTCCATTCCATTCCTTTCCGTTCTACTCGGGTGGATTCCATTCTATTCCATTCCATTCCATTCGATTCCATTCCATTCCATTCCGTTCCATTCCATTCCATTCCATTCCATTCCATTCCATTCCATTCCATTCCATTCCATTCCATTCGATTCCATTCGATTCGATTCGATTCCATTCCATTCCATTCCATTCCGTTCCATTCCATTCCATTCCATTCCATTCGATTCCATTCGGTTCCATTCCATTCCATTTCACTCCATTCCGTTCCGTTCCGTACCGTTCCGTTCCGTTGCGTTGCGTTCCGTTCCGTTCCGTTCCGTTCCGTTCCGATCCATTCCATTCCATTCCATTCCATTCCGTTCTACTCGGGTTGATTCCATTCCATTCCATTCCGTTCAGTTCCGTTCCGTACCGTTCCGTTCCGTTCCATTCCGTTCCATTCTGTTCCGTTCCATTCCGTTCCATTCCATTCCATTCCATTCCATTCCATTCCGTTCTACACGGGTTGATTCCATTCTATACCGTTCCATTCCTTTCGATTCCATTCAAGTCCATTCGATTCGATTCGATTCCATTCCATTCCATTCCATTCTATTCCATTGAATTCCATTCCATTCCATTCCATTCCATTCTATTCCATTCCATTCTATTCCATTCCATTCGATTCCATTCGATTCCATTCGATCCCATTCCATTCCATTCCATTCTATTCCATTGAATTCCATTCCATTCCATTCCATTCCATTCTATTCCATTCCATTCCATTCCATTCCATTCTATTCCATTCTTTCCATTCCATTCCATTCCATTCCATTCCATTCCATTCCATTCCATTCCTTTCTACTGGGGTTGATTCCATTCCATTCCATTCCATTCCATTCCATTCCATTCCGTTCTACTCGGGATCATTCCATTCCATTCCGTTCCGTTCCGTTCCGTTCCATTCCGTTCTGTTCCATTCCGTTCCATTCCATTCCATTCCATTCCATTCCGTTCTACTCGGGTTGATTCCATTCTATTCAATTCCATTCCATTCCATTCCATTCCATTCCACTCCACTCCACTCCACTGCACTCCACTCCACTCCACTCCACTCCACTCGGGATGATTCCATTCCATTCCATTCCATTCCATTCCATTCCATTCCATTCCATTCCATTCTATTCCATTCGATTCCATTCCATTCCATTCCATTCCAATCCATTCCATTCTACTCGGGTTGATTCCATTCCATTCCATTCCATTCCATTCCATTCCATTCCATTCCATTCCATTCGGTTCCATTCGATTCCATTCCATTCCATTTCACTCCGTTCTGTTCCGTTCCGTTCCGTTCTGTTCAGTTTCGTTCTACTCGGGTTCGTTACATTCTGTTCCATTCCATTCCATTCCGTTCTACTCGGGTTGATTCCATTCTATTCCACTCCATTCCATTCCATTCCATTCCATTCCATTCCATTCCATTCCATTCGATTCCACTCCGTTCCTTTCCATTCCATTCCATTCCATTCCATTCCATTCCATTCCATTCCATTCCATTCCAATGAATTCCATTCCATTCCATTCCATTCCATTCCATTCCATTCCATTCCATTCCATTCCAATCCATTCCATTCTACACGGGTTTATTCCATTCCATTCCATTCCATTCCATTCCATTCCACTCCATTCCATTCCATTCCGGTCTTCTCGGGTTGATTCCATTCCATTCCATTCCATTCCATTCCATTCCATTCCATTCCATTCCATTCCATTCGATTTCATTCGATTCGATTCGATTCCATTCCATTCCATTCCATTCCATTCCATTCCATTCCATTCCGTTCTACTCGGGTTCATTAAACTCCATTCCGTTCTGTTCCGTTCCTTTCCATTCCGTTCTGTTCCATTCCGTTCCATACCATTCCATTCCATTCCATTCCGTTCTACTCGGGTTGATTCCATTCTATTCCATTCCATTCCATTCCATTGCATTCCATTCCATTCCATTCCACTCCACTCCACTCCACTCCACTGCACTCCACTCCACTCTGGTTGATTCCATTCCATTCCATTCCATTCCTTTCCATTCCATTCGATTCCATTCCATTCCATTCCATTCCATTCCATTCCAATCCATTCCATTCTACTCGGGTTGATTCCATTCCATTCCATTCCATTCCATTCCATTCCATTCCATTCCATTCCATTCGATTCCATTCCATTCCATTCCATTCCATTCCATTCCATTCCATTCCATTCCAATCCATTCCATTCTACTCGGGTTGATTCCATGCCATTCCATTCCATTCCATTCCATTCCATTCCATTCCATTCCATTCCATTCCATTCCATTCCATTCCATTCCATTCGGTTCCATTCGATTCCATTCCATTCCATTTCACTCCGTTCCATTCAGTTCCGTTCCGTTCCGTTCCGTTCAGTTCCGTTCTACTCGGGTTCGTTCCATTCCGTTCCATTCCATTCCATTCCATTCTAATCGGGTTGATTCCATTCTATTCCACTCCATTCCATTTGATTCCATTCGATTCCATTCGATTCCATTCCATTCCATTCCATTCCATTCCATTCAATTCCATTCTATTCCATTGAATTCCAATCCATTCCATTCCACTCCATTCCTTTCCATTCCATTCTATTCCATTTAATTCCATTCCATTCCATTCCATTCCAATCCATTCCGTTCTACTCGGGTTGATTCCATTCCATTCCATTCCATTCCATTCCATTCCATTCCATTCCATTCCATTCCATTCGATTCCATTCGATTCGATTCGATTCCATTCCATTCCATTCCATTCCATTCCATTCCATTCCAATCCATTCCGATCCATTCCATTCTACTCGGGTTGATTCCATTCCATTCCATTCCATTCCATTCCGTTGAATTCCATTCCATTCCATTCCGTTCCGTTCCGTTCCATTCCGTTCCGTTCCGTTCCATTCCATTCTACTCGGGTTGATTCCATTCCATTCCATTCCATTCCATTCCATTCCATTCCATTCGATTCCATTCGATTCCATTCGATTCGATGAGATTCCATTCCATTCCATTCCATTCCATTCCATTCCGTTCTACTCGGGTTCATTACATTCCATTCCGTTCCGTTCCGTTCCGTTCCATTCCGTTCTGTTCCATTCCGTTCCATTCCATTCCATTCCGTTCTACTCGGGTTGATTCCATTCCGTTCCGTTCCGTTCCGTTCCGTTGCGTTCCATTCCGTTCGGTTCCGTTCCGTTCCGTTCCATTCCATTCCATTCCATTCCATTCCATTCCATTCCATTCCATTCCATTCCATTCTATTCCATTGAATTCCATTCCATTGCATTCCATTCCCTTCCATTGCATTCCATTCCGTTCTACTCGGGTTGATTCCATTCCATTCCATTCCATTCCATTCCATTCCTTTCCATTCCATTCCATTCGATTCCATTCGATTCCATTCGATTCGATTCCATTCGATTTGATTCCATTCCATTCCATTCCATTTCTTTCCATTCCAGTCCATTCGATTCCATTCGATTCCATTCCATTCCATTTCACTCCATTCCGTTCCGTTCCGTTCCGTTCTGTTCTGTTCCGTTCCGTTCTGTTCCGTTCTACTCGGGTTCGTTCCATTCCATTCCCTTCCATTCCATTCCATTCCATTCCATTCCTTTCCATTCCATTCGATTCCATTCCATTCCATTCCATTCGATTCCATTCCATTCCATTCCATTCCATTCCATTCCATTCCATTCCATTCCATTCCAATCCATTCCATTCTACTCGGGTTGATTCCATTCCATTCCATTCCATTCCATTCCATTCCATTCCATTCCATTCCATTCCATTCGATTCCATTCCATTCCATTCCATTCCATTCCATTCCGTTCTACTCGGTTTGATTCCATTCTATTCCATTCCATTCCATTCGATTCCATTCGATTCCATTCGATTCCATTCCATTCCATTCCATTCCATTCCATTCTATTCCATTGAATTCCATTCCATTCCATTCCATTCCATTCCATTCCATTCCATTCCATTCCATTCCGTTCTACTCGGGTTGATTCCATTCCATTCCTTTCCATTCCATTCCATTCCATTCCATTCCATTCCATTCCATTCCATTCCATTCCATTCCATTCGGTTCTATTCGATTCCATTCCATTCCATTTCAGTCCGTTCCGTTCCGTTCCGTTCCATTCCATTCCGTTCAGTTCCGTTCTACTCGGGTTGACTCCATTCTATTCCACTCCATTCCTTTCGATTCCATTCGATTCCATTCGATTCCATTCCATTCAATTCCATTCCACTCCATTCCATTCCATTCTATTCCATTGAATTCCATTCCATTCCATTCCATTCCATTCCATTCCATTCCATTCCATTCCATTCCATTCCATTCTATTCCATTGAATTCCATTCCATTCCATTCTATTCCATTGAATTCCATTCCATTCCATTCCATTCCAATCCATTCCATTCTACACGGGTTGATTCCATTCCATTCCATTCCATTCCATTCCATTCCATTCGATTCCATTCGATTCGATTCGATTCGATTCGATTCCTTTCCATTCCATTCCATTCCATTCCATTCCATTCGATTCCATTCGATTCCATTCCATTCCATTTCACTCCATTCCGTTCCGTTCCGTTCCGTTCCGTTCCGTTGCGTTGCGTTCCGTTCCGTTCCGTTCCGTTCCGTTCCGTTCCTTTCCATTCCATTCCATTCCATTCCATTCCGTTCTACTCGGGTTGATTCCATTACATTCCATTCCGTTCCGTTCCGTTCCTATCCGTTCCCTTCCGTTGCGTTGCGTTCCGTAATGTTCCGTTCCATTATATTCCGTTCCATTCCATTCCATTCCATTCCATTCCATTCCATTCCATTCCTTTCCGTTCTACTCGGGTTGATTCCATTCTATTCCATTCCATTCCATTCGATTCCATTCCATTCCATTCCATTCCATTCCATTCCATTCCACTCCATTCCATTCCATTCCGGTCTTCTCGGGTTGATTCCATTCCATTCCATTCCATTCCATTCCATTCCATTCCATTCCATTCCATTCCATTCGATTTCATTCGATTCGATTCGATTCCATTCCATTCCATTCCATTCCATTCCATTCCATTCCATTCCGTTCTACTCGGGTTCATTAAACTCCATTCCGTTCTGTTCCGTTCCTTTCCATTCCGTTCTGTTCCATTCCGTTCCATACCATTCCATTCCATTCCATTCCGTTCTACTCGGGTTGATTCCATTCTATTCCATTCCATTCCATTCCATTGCATTCCATTCCATTCCATTCCACTCCACTCCACTCCACTCCACTGCACTCCACTCCACTCTGGTTGATTCCATTCCATTCCATTCCATTCCTTTCCATTCCATTCGATTCCATTCCATTCCATTCCATTCCATTCCATTCCAATCCATTCCATTCTACTCGGGTTGATTCCATTCCATTCCATTCCATTCCATTCCATTCCATTCCATTCCATTCCATTCGATTCCATTCCATTCCATTCCATTCCATTCCATTCCATTCCATTCCATTCCAATCCATTCCATTCTACTCGGGTTGATTCCATGCCATTCCATTCCATTCCATTCCATTCCATTCCATTCCATTCCATTCCATTCCATTCCATTCCATTCCATTCCATTCGGTTCCATTCGATTCCATTCCATTCCATTTCACTCCGTTCCATTCAGTTCCGTTCCGTTCCGTTCCGTTCAGTTCCGTTCTACTCGGGTTCGTTCCATTCCGTTCCATTCCATTCCATTCCATTCTAATCGGGTTGATTCCATTCTATTCCACTCCATTCCATTTGATTCCATTCGATTCCATTCGATTCCATTCCATTCCATTCCATTCCATTCCATTCAATTCCATTCTATTCCATTGAATTCCAATCCATTCCATTCCACTCCATTCCTTTCCATTCCATTCTATTCCATTTAATTCCATTCCATTCCATTCCATTCCAATCCATTCCGTTCTACTCGGGTTGATTCCATTCCATTCCATTCCATTCCATTCCATTCCATTCCATTCCATTCCATTCCATTCGATTCCATTCGATTCGATTCGATTCCATTCCATTCCATTCCATTCCATTCCAATCCATTCCGATCCATTCCATTCTACTCGGGTTGATTCCATTCCATTCCATTCCATTCCATTCCGTTGAATTCCATTCCATTCCATTCCGTTCCGTTCCGTTCCATTCCGTTCCGTTCCGTTCCATTCCATTCTACTCGGGTTGATTCCATTCCATTCCATTCCATTCCATTCCATTCCATTCCATTCCATTCGATTCCATTCGATTCCATTCGATTCGATGAGATTCCATTCCATTCCATTCCATTCCATTCCATTCCGTTCTACTCGGGTTCATTACATTCCATTCCGTTCCGTTCCGTTCCGTTCCATTCCGTTCTGTTCCATTCCGTTCCATTCCATTCCATTCCGTTCTACTCGGGTTGATTCCATTCCGTTCCGTTCCGTTCCGTTCCGTTGCGTTCCATTCCGTTCGGTTCCGTTCCGTTCCGTTCCATTCCATTCCATTCCATTCCATTCCATTCCATTCCATTCCATTCCATTCCATTCTATTCCATTGAATTCCATTCCATTGCATTCCATTCCCTTCCATTGCATTCCATTCCGTTCTACTCGGGTTGATTCCATTCCATTCCATTCCATTCCATTCCATTCCTTTCCATTCCATTCCATTCGATTCCATTCGATTCCATTCGATTCGATTCCATTCGATTTGATTCCATTCCATTCCATTCCATTTCTTTCCATTCCAGTCCATTCGATTCCATTCGATTCCATTCCATTCCATTTCACTCCATTCCGTTCCGTTCCGTTCCGTTCTGTTCTGTTCCGTTCCGTTCTGTTCCGTTCTACTCGGGTTCGTTCCATTCCATTCCCTTCCATTCCATTCCATTCCATTCCATTCCTTTCCATTCCATTCGATTCCATTCCATTCCATTCCATTCGATTCCATTCCATTCCATTCCATTCCATTCCATTCCATTCCATTCCATTCCAATCCATTCCATTCTACTCGGGTTGATTCCATTCCATTCCATTCCATTCCATTCCATTCCATTCCATTCCATTCCATTCCATTCGATTCCATTCCATTCCATTCCATTCCATTCCATTCCGTTCTACTCGGTTTGATTCCATTCTATTCCATTCCATTCCATTCGATTCCATTCGATTCCATTCGATTCCATTCCATTCCATTCCATTCCATTCCATTCTATTCCATTGAATTCCATTCCATTCCATTCCATTCCATTCCATTCCATTCCATTCCATTCCATTCCGTTCTACTCGGGTTGATTCCATTCCATTCCTTTCCATTCCATTCCATTCCATTCCATTCCATTCCATTCCATTCCATTCCATTCCATTCCATTCGGTTCTATTCGATTCCATTCCATTCCATTTCAGTCCGTTCCGTTCCGTTCCGTTCCATTCCATTCCGTTCAGTTCCGTTCTACTCGGGTTGACTCCATTCTATTCCACTCCATTCCTTTCGATTCCATTCGATTCCATTCGATTCCATTCCATTCAATTCCATTCCACTCCATTCCATTCCATTCTATTCCATTGAATTCCATTCCATTCCATTCCATTCCATTCCATTCCATTCCATTCCATTCCATTCCATTCCATTCTATTCCATTGAATTCCATTCCATTCCATTCTATTCCATTGAATTCCATTCCATTCCATTCCATTCCAATCCATTCCATTCTACACGGGTTGATTCCATTCCATTCCATTCCATTCCATTCCATTCCATTCGATTCCATTCGATTCGATTCGATTCGATTCGATTCCTTTCCATTCCATTCCATTCCATTCCATTCCATTCGATTCCATTCGATTCCATTCCATTCCATTTCACTCCATTCCGTTCCGTTCCGTTCCGTTCCGTTCCGTTGCGTTGCGTTCCGTTCCGTTCCGTTCCGTTCCGTTCCGTTCCTTTCCATTCCATTCCATTCCATTCCATTCCGTTCTACTCGGGTTGATTCCATTACATTCCATTCCGTTCCGTTCCGTTCCTATCCGTTCCCTTCCGTTGCGTTGCGTTCCGTAATGTTCCGTTCCATTATATTCCGTTCCATTCCATTCCATTCCATTCCATTCCATTCCATTCCATTCCTTTCCGTTCTACTCGGGTTGATTCCATTCTATTCCATTCCATTCCATTCGATTCCATTCCATTCCATTCCATTCCATTCCATTCCATTCCGTTCTACTGGGGTTGATTCCATTCCATTCCATACCATTCCATTCCATTCCATTCCATTCCATTCCATTCCATTCCATTCGATTCGATTCGATTCGATTCCATTCCATTCCATTCCATTCCATTCCTTTCCATTCGATTCCATTCCATTCCATTTCACTCCATTCCGTTCCGTTCCATTCCGTTCCGTTCCGTTCCGTTCTGTTCCGTTCTACTCGGGTTCGTTGCATTCCATTCCATTCCATTCCATTCCATTCCATTCCGTTCTACTCGGCTTGATCATTCCGTTCCATTCCATTCCATTGCGTTCCGTTCCATTCCGTTCCATTCCATTCCATTCCATTCGATTCCATTCCATTCCATTCCATTCCGTTCTACTCGGGTTGATTCCATTCTATTCCATTCCATTCCATTCGATTCCATTCGATTCCATTCGATTCCATTCCATTCCATTCCATTCCATTCCATTCCATTCCATTCCATTCGATTCCATTCGATTCCATTCCATTGCATTTCACTCCATTCCGTTCCGTTCCGTTCTGTTCCATTCCGTTCCGTTCTGTTCCGTTCTACTCGGGTTCATTCCATTCGATTCCATTCCATTGCATTCCATTTCATTCCATTCCATTCCATTCCGTTCTTCTCGGGTTCATCATTCCTTTCCATTCCGTTCCGTTCCGTTCCGTTCCGTTGCGTTCTGTTCCATTCCATTCCATTCCATTCCATTCCATTCCATTCCATTCCATTCCCTTCCGTTCTACTCGGGTGGATTCCATTCTATTCCATTCCATTCCATTCGATTCCATTCGATTCAATTCGATTCCTTTCCATTCCATTCCATTCCATTCCATTCCATTCCATTCCATTCCATTCCATTCCATTCTGTTCTACTCGGGTTGAATCCATTCCATTCCACTCCATTCCATTCCATTCCATTCCATTCCATTGCATTCCTTTCCATTCGATTCCATTCGATTCGTTTCCATTCCATTCCATTCCATTCCATTCCATTCCATTCCATTCCATTCCATTCCATTCCTTTCCATTCTACTCGGGTTCATTCCATTCCATTCCGTTCCGTTCCGTTCCGTTCCATTCCGTTCTGTCCCATTCCGTTCCATTCCATTCCATTCCATTCCATTCCATTCCATTCCGTTCTACTCGGGTTGATTCCATTCTATTCCATTCCATTCCATTCCATTCCATTCCATTCCACTCCACTCCACTCCACTCCACTCCACTCCACTCCACTCCACTCCACCCGGGTTGATTCCATTCCATTCCATTCCATTCCATTCGATTCCATTCCATTCCATTCCGTTCAATTCCATTCCACTCCGTCCTACTCGGGTAGTTTCGATTCTATTCCACTCCATTCCTTTCGATTCCATTCGATTCCATTCAATTTCATTCCATTCCATTCCATTCCATTTCTTTCCATTCCATTCCATTCTTTCCATTCTATTCAATTGAATTCCATTCCATTCCTTTCCATTCCATTCCATTCCATTCCATTCCATTCCATTCCATTCTATTGCATTGAATTCCATTCCATTCCATTCCATTCCAACCCATTCCTTTCTACACGAGTTGATTCCATTCCATTCCATTCCATTCCATTCCATTCCATTCAATTCCATTCCATTCGATTCCATTCGATTCCATTCCATTCCATTTCACTCCATTCCGTTCCGTTCCGTTCCGTTCCGTTCCGTTGCGTTGCGTTCCGTTCCGTTCCGTTCGGTTCCGTTCCGTTGCATTCCATTCCATTCCGTTCTACTCGGGTTGATTCCATTCCGTTCCATTCCATTCCATTCCATTCCATTCCATTCTATTCCATTCCATTCTATTCCATTGAATTCCATTCCATTCCATTCCATTCCATTCCATTCCATTCCATTCCATTCCATTCCATTCCATTCCATTCCATTCCCTTCGATTCCATTCCATTCTATTCCATTCCATTCCATTCCATTCCATTCCATTCCATTCCATTCCATTCCATTCCATTCCTTTCTACTCGGGTTCGTTCCATTCCATTCCATTCCATTCCATTCGATTCCATTCGATTCCATTGCATTACAATTCACTCCATTCCGTTCCTTTCCGTTCCGTTCCGCTCTGTTCCGTTCTACTCGGGTTCGTTCCATTCCATTCCATTCCATTCCATTCCGTTCCATTCCATTCCGTTCTACTCGGGTTGATCATTCCATTCCATTCCGTTCCGTTGCGTTGCGTTGCGTTCCGTTCCGTTCCGTTCCATTCCATTCCATTCCATTCCATTCCATTCCATTCCGTTCCGTTCCGTTCTACTCGGTTTGATTCCATTCTATTCCATTCCATTCCATTCCATTCCATTCAATTCCATTCGATTCCATTCCATTCCTTTCCATTCCATTCCATTCCATTCCATTCTATTCCACTGAATTCCATTCCATTCCGTTCCGTTCCATTCCGTTCCTTTCCGTTCCGTTCCGTTCTACTCGGGTTGATTCCATTCCATTCCATTCGATTCTATTCTATTCCATTCCATTCCATTCGATTCCATTCAATTCCTTTCGATTCGATTCGATTCCATTCCAATA
The DNA here is from genome assembly GCF_029281585.2 of Gorilla gorilla gorilla. Lineage (NCBI taxonomy): Eukaryota > Metazoa > Chordata > Mammalia > Primates > Hominidae > Gorilla > Gorilla gorilla. The sequence continues at coordinate 39,390,526 of NC_073242.2, forward strand.
AATTCCATTCCATTCCATTCCATTCCGTTCTACTCGGGTTCATTCCATTCCATTCCGTTCCGTTCCTTTCCATTCCATTCCGTTCTGTTCCATTCCGTTCCATTCCATTCCATTCCATTCCATTCCATTCCATTCCATTCCATTCCGTTCTACTCGGGTTGATTCCATTCCTTTCCATTCCATTCCGTTCCGTTCTGTTCCGATCCGTTGTGTTCCGTTCGGTTCCGTTCCGTTCCGTTCCATTCCATTCCATTCCATTCCATTCCATTCCATTCCATTCTACTCGGGTTGATTCCATTCTATTCCATTCCATTCCATTCCATTCCATTCCATTCAATTCCATTCGATTCCATTCCATTCCATTCCATTCCATTCCATTCCATTCCATTCCATTCTATTCCATTGAATTCCATTCCATTCCATTCCATTCCATTCCATTCCATTCCATTCCATTCCATTCCATTCAATTCCATTCCATTCCATTCCATTCCATTCCGTTCTACTCGGGTTGATTCCATTCCATTCCATTCCATTCCATTCCCTTCCATTCCATTCGATTCCATTCGATTCCATTCGATTCCAGTCCATTCCATTCCATTCCATTCCATTCCATTCCATTCCATTCCATTCCATTCCATTCCATTCCGTTCTACTCGGGTTCATTCCATTCCATTCCGTTCCGTTCCGTTCCGTTCCATTCCGTTCTGTTCCATTCCGTTCCATTCCATTCCATTCCATTCCATTCCGTTCTACTCGGGTTGATTCCATTCCATTCCATTCCATTCCATTCCATTCCATTCCGTTCTACTCGGGTTGATCATTCCATTCCATTCCATTCCGTTGCGTTCCGTTCCGTTCCGTTCCGTTCCATTCCATTCCATTCCATTCCAATCCATTCCGTTCTGTTCCGTTCTACTCGGGTTGATTCCGTTCTATTCCATTCCATTCCATTCGATTCCATTCAATTCCATTCGATTCCATTCCATGCCATTCCATTCCATTCCACTCCATTCTGTTCCATTGAATTCCATTCCATTCCGTTCCGTTCAGTTCCATTCCGTTCCGTTCCGTTCCGTTCTACTCTGGTTGATTCCATTCCATTCCATTCCATTCTATATGATTCCATTCGATTCCATTCGATTCGATCCCATTCCATTCCATTCCATTCCATTCCATTCCATTCTACTCGGGTTCATTCCATTCCATTCCGTTCCGTTCCGTTCCGTTCCATTCCGTTCTGTTCCATTCCGTTCCATTCCATTCCTTTCCATTCCATTCCGTTCTACTCGGGTTGATTCCATTCCATTCCATTCCGTTCCTTTCCCTTCCGTTCCGTTCCGTTCCGTTCCCTTGCGTTCCGTTCCGTTCCGTTCCGTTCCATTCCATTCCATTCCATTCCAATCCATTCCATTCCGTTCTACTCGTGTTGATTCCATTCTATTCCATTCCATTCCATTCGATTCCTTTCGATTCCATTCGATTCCATTCGATTCCATTCCATTCCATTCCATTCCATTCCATTCCATTCCATTCCAATCCATTCCATTCTACTCGGGTTGATTCCATTCAATTCCATTCCATTCCATTCCTTTCCATTCCATTCCATTCCATTCCATTCCTATCCATTCCATTCTATACGGGTTGATTCCATTCCATTCCATTCCATTCCATTCCATTCCATTCCATTCCGTTCTACTCGGGTGGATTCCATTCCATTCCATTCCATTCCATTCCATTCCATTCCATTCCATTCCATTCCATTCCATTCGATTCCATTCGATTCCATTCGATTCGATTCGATTCCGTTCCATTCCATTCCATTCCATTCCGATCCATTCCATTCTACTCGGTTTGATTCCATTCCATTCCATTCCATTCCATTCCGTTGAATTCCATTCCATTCCATTCCGTTCCGTTCCGTTCCATTCCGTTCCGTTCCGTTCCGTTCCGTTCTACTCGGGTTGATTCCATTCCATTCCATTCCATTCCATTCCATTCCATTCCATTCCATTCGATTCCATTCGAATCGATTCGATTCCATTCCATTCTATTCCATTCCATTCCATTCCGTTCTACTCGGGTTCATTCCATTCCATTCCGTTCCGTTCCGTTCCGTTCCATTCCGTTCTGTTCCATTCCGCTCCATTCCATTCCATTCCGTTCTACTCGGGTTGATTCCTTTCCATTCGTTCCGTTCCGTTCCGTTCCGTTCCGTTCCGTTCCTTTGCGTTCCATTCCGTTCGGTTCCGTTCCGTTCTGTTCCATTCCATTCCATTCCATTCCATTCCATTCCATTCCATTCCATTCCGTTCTACTCGGCTTGATTCCATTCTATTCCATTCCATTCCACTCTATTCCATTCAATTCCATTCGATTCCATTCCATTCCATTCCATTCCATTCCATTCCATTCCATTCCATTCCATTCCATTCTATTCCATTGAATTCCATTCCATTGCATTCCATTCCATTCCATTGCATTCCATTCCGTTCTACTCGGGTTGATTCCATTCCATTCCATTCCATTCCATTCCATTCCATTCCATTCCATTCCATTCGATTCCATTCGATTCGATTCGATTCGATTCGATTCGATTCCATTCCATTCCATTCCATTCCATTCCTTTCCATTCCATTCGATTCCATTCGATTCGATTCGATTCGATTCGATTCCATTCCATTCCATTCCATTCCACTCCGTTCTACTCGGGTTGATTCCATTCCATTCCATTCCGTTCCGTTCCGTTCCGTTCCGTTGCATTGCGTTGCGTTTCGTTCCGTACCGTTCCGTTCCGTTCCGTTCCATTCCATTCCATTCCATTCCATTCCATTCCATTCCGATCTACTCGGGTTGACTCCAATCTATTCCATTCCATTGCATTCGATTGCATTCAATTCCATTCGATTCCATTCCATTCCATTCCATTCCATTCCATTCCATTCCATTCCACTGCATTCTATTCCACTGAATTCCATTCCATTCCATTCCATTCCTTCCCATTCCATTCCATTCCATTCCATTCCATTCCATTCCATTCCATTCCATTCCATTCCATTCCATTCTATTCCATTCTACTCGGGTTGATTCCATTCCATTCCATTCCATTCCATTCCATTCCATTCCATTCCATTCCATTCCATTCGGTTCCATTCGATTCCATTCCATTCCATTTCACTCCGTTCTGTTCCGTTCCGTTCCGTTCTGTTCAGTTCTGTTCTACTCGGGTTCGTTCCATTCCGTTCCATTCCATTCCATTCCGTTCTACTCGGGTTGATTCCATTCTATTCCACTCCATTCCATTCCATTCCATTCCATTCCATTCGATTCCACTCCATTCCTTTCCATTCCATTCCATTCCATTCCATTCCATTCCATTCCATTCCATTCCAATGAATTCCATTCCATTCCATTCCATTCCATTCCATTCCATTCCATTCCATTCCATTCCATTCCATTCCATTCCATTCCAATCCATTCCATTCTACACGGGTTTATTCCATTCCATTCCATTCCGTTCTACTCGGGTTCATTAAACTCCATTCCGTTCTGTTCCGTTCCTTTCCATTCCGTTCTGTTCCATTCCGTTCCATTCCATTCCATTCCATTCCATTCCGTTCTACTCGGGTTGATTCCATTCTATTCCATTCCATTCCATTCCATTCCATTCCATTCCATTCCATTCCATTCCACTCCACTCCACTCCACTCCACTCCACTGCACTCCACTCCACTCTGGTTGATTCCATTCCATTCCATTCCATTCCTTTCCATTCCATTCGATTCCATTCCATTCCATTCCATTCCATTCCGTTCTACTCGGGTTCATTCCATTCCATTCTGTTCCGTTCCGTTCCGTTCCATTCCGTTCTGTTCCATTCCGTTCCATTCCATTCCATTCCATTCCATTCCGTTCTACTCGGGTTGATTCCATTCCATTCCATTCCATTCCATTCCATTCCATTCCATTCCATTCCGTTCTACTCGTGTTGATCATTCCATTCCATTCCATTCCGTTGCGTTCCGTTCCGTTCCGTTCCGTTCCATTCCATTCCATTCCATTCCATTCCATTCCAATCCATTCCGTTCCGTTCCGTTCTACTCGGGTTGTTTCCGTTCTATTCCATTCAATTCCATTCGATTCCATTCAATTCCATTCGATTCCATTCCATGCCATTCCATTCCATTCCACTCCATTCTGTTCCATTGAATTCCATTCCATTCCGTTCCGTTCCGTTCCATTCCGTTCCGTTCCGTTCCGTTCTACTCTGGTTGATTCCATTCCATTCCATTCCATTCTATACGATTCCATTCGATTCCATTCGATTCGATCCCATTCCATTCCATTCCATTCCATTCCATTCCGTTCTACTCGGGTTCATTCCATTCCATTCCGTTCCGTTCCGTTCCGTTCCATTCCGTTCTGTTCCATTCCGTTCCATTCCATTCCTTTCCATTGCGTTCCATTCTACTCGGGTTGATTCCATTCCATTCCATTCCATTCCGTTCCCTTCCGTTCCGTTCCGTTCCGTTCCCTTGCGTTCCGTTCCGTTCCGTTCCGTTCCATTCCATTCCATTCCATTCCAATCCATTCCATTCCGTTCTACTCGTGTTGATTCCATTCTATTCCATTCCATTCCATTCGATTCCTTTCGATTCCATTCGATTCCATTCGATTCCATTCCATTCCATTCCATTCCATTCCATTCCATTCCATTCCAATCCATTCCATTCTACTCGGGTTGATTCCATTCAATTCCATTCCATTCCATTCCTTTCCATTCCATTCCATTCCATTCCATTCCTATCCATTCCATTCTATACGGGTTGATTCCATTCCATTCCATTCCATTCCATTCCATTCCATTCCATTCCGTTCTACTCGGGTGGATTCCATTCCATTCCATTCCATTCCATTCCATTCCATTCCATTCCATTCCATTCCATTCCATTCGATTCCATTCGATTCCATTCGATTCGATTCGATTCCGTTCCATTCCATTCCATTCCATTCCGATCCATTCCATTCTACTCGGTTTGATTCCATTCCATTCCATTCCATTCCATTCCGTTGAATTCCATTCCATTCCATTCCGTTCCGTTCCGTTCCATTCCGTTCCGTTCCGTTCCGTTCCGTTCTACTCGGGTTGATTCCATTCCATTCCATTCCATTCCATTCCATTCCATTCCATTCCATTCGATTCCATTCGAATCGATTCGATTCCATTCCATTCTATTCCATTCCATTCCATTCCGTTCTACTCGGGTTCATTCCATTCCATTCCGTTCCGTTCCGTTCCGTTCCATTCCGTTCTGTTCCATTCCGCTCCATTCCATTCCATTCCGTTCTACTCGGGTTGATTCCTTTCCATTCGTTCCGTTCCGTTCCGTTCCGTTCCGTTCCGTTCCTTTGCGTTCCATTCCGTTCGGTTCCGTTCCGTTCTGTTCCATTCCATTCCATTCCATTCCATTCCATTCCATTCCATTCCATTCCGTTCTACTCGGCTTGATTCCATTCTATTCCATTCCATTCCACTCTATTCCATTCAATTCCATTCGATTCCATTCCATTCCATTCCATTCCATTCCATTCCATTCCATTCCATTCCATTCCATTCTATTCCATTGAATTCCATTCCATTGCATTCCATTCCATTCCATTGCATTCCATTCCGTTCTACTCGGGTTGATTCCATTCCATTCCATTCCATTCCATTCCATTCCATTCCATTCCATTCCATTCCATTCGATTCCATTCGATTCGATTCGATTCGATTCGATTCGATTCCATTCCATTCCATTCCATTCCATTCCTTTCCATTCCATTCGATTCCATTCGATTCGATTCGATTCGATTCGATTCCATTCCATTCCATTCCATTCCACTCCGTTCTACTCGGGTTGATTCCATTCCATTCCATTCCGTTCCGTTCCGTTCCGTTCCGTTGCATTGCGTTGCGTTTCGTTCCGTACCGTTCCGTTCCGTTCCGTTCCATTCCATTCCATTCCATTCCATTCCATTCCATTCCGATCTACTCGGGTTGACTCCAATCTATTCCATTCCATTGCATTCGATTGCATTCAATTCCATTCGATTCCATTCCATTCCATTCCATTCCATTCCATTCCATTCCATTCCACTGCATTCTATTCCACTGAATTCCATTCCATTCCATTCCATTCCTTCCCATTCCATTCCATTCCATTCCATTCCATTCCATTCCATTCCATTCCATTCCATTCCATTCCATTCTATTCCATTCTACTCGGGTTGATTCCATTCCATTCCATTCCATTCCATTCCATTCCATTCCATTCCATTCCATTCCATTCGGTTCCATTCGATTCCATTCCATTCCATTTCACTCCGTTCTGTTCCGTTCCGTTCCGTTCTGTTCAGTTCTGTTCTACTCGGGTTCGTTCCATTCCGTTCCATTCCATTCCATTCCGTTCTACTCGGGTTGATTCCATTCTATTCCACTCCATTCCATTCCATTCCATTCCATTCCATTCGATTCCACTCCATTCCTTTCCATTCCATTCCATTCCATTCCATTCCATTCCATTCCATTCCATTCCAATGAATTCCATTCCATTCCATTCCATTCCATTCCATTCCATTCCATTCCATTCCATTCCATTCCATTCCATTCCATTCCATTCCATTCCAATCCATTCCATTCTACACGGGTTTATTCCATTCCATTCCATTCCGTTCTACTCGGGTTCATTAAACTCCATTCCGTTCTGTTCCGTTCCTTTCCATTCCGTTCTGTTCCATTCCGTTCCATTCCATTCCATTCCATTCCATTCCGTTCTACTCGGGTTGATTCCATTCTATTCCATTCCATTCCATTCCATTCCATTCCATTCCATTCCATTCCATTCCACTCCACTCCACTCCACTCCACTCCACTGCACTCCACTCCACTCTGGTTGATTCCATTCCATTCCATTCCATTCCTTTCCATTCCATTCGATTCCATTCCATTCCATTCCATTCCATTCCGTTCTACTCGGGTTCATTCCATTCCATTCTGTTCCGTTCCGTTCCGTTCCATTCCGTTCTGTTCCATTCCGTTCCATTCCATTCCATTCCATTCCATTCCGTTCTACTCGGGTTGATTCCATTCCATTCCATTCCATTCCATTCCATTCCATTCCATTCCATTCCGTTCTACTCGTGTTGATCATTCCATTCCATTCCATTCCGTTGCGTTCCGTTCCGTTCCGTTCCGTTCCATTCCATTCCATTCCATTCCATTCCATTCCAATCCATTCCGTTCCGTTCCGTTCTACTCGGGTTGTTTCCGTTCTATTCCATTCAATTCCATTCGATTCCATTCAATTCCATTCGATTCCATTCCATGCCATTCCATTCCATTCCACTCCATTCTGTTCCATTGAATTCCATTCCATTCCGTTCCGTTCCGTTCCATTCCGTTCCGTTCCGTTCCGTTCTACTCTGGTTGATTCCATTCCATTCCATTCCATTCTATACGATTCCATTCGATTCCATTCGATTCGATCCCATTCCATTCCATTCCATTCCATTCCATTCCGTTCTACTCGGGTTCATTCCATTCCATTCCGTTCCGTTCCGTTCCGTTCCATTCCGTTCTGTTCCATTCCGTTCCATTCCATTCCTTTCCATTGCATTCCATTCTACTCGGGTTGATTCCATTCCATTCCATTCCATTCCGTTCCCTTCCGTTCCGTTCCGTTCCGTTCCCTTGCGTTCCGTTCCGTTCCGTTCCGTTCCATTCCATTCCATTCCATTCCAATCCATTCCATTCCGTTCTACTCGTGTTGATTCCATTCTATTCCATTCCATTCCATTCGATTCCTTTCGATTCCATTCGATTCCATTCGATTCCATTCCATTAAATTCCATTCCATTCCATTCCATTCCATTCCAATCCATTCCATTCTACTCGGGTTGATTCCATTCAATTCCATTCCATTCCATTCCTTTCCATTCCATTCCATTCCATTCCATTCGGTTCCATTCCATTCCATTCCATTCCATTCTATTCCATTCCATTCCATTCCATTCTATTCCATTCCATTCCAATCCATTCCATTCTACACGTGTTGTTTCCATTCCATTCCATTCCATTCCATTCCATTCCATTCCATTCCATTCCATTCCATTCCATTCCATTCCGTTCTACTCGGGTTGATTCCACTCCATTCCATTCCATTCCATTCCATTCCATTCCATTCCATTCCATTCCATTCCATTCCATTCCATTCGATTCCATTCGATTCCATTCGATTCCATTCCATTCCATTCGATTCCATTCCATTCCATTCGATTCCATTCCATTCCATTCGATTCCATTCCATTCCATTCCATTCCATTCCATTCCATTCCATTCCATTCCATTCCACTCCATTCTATTCCATTGAATTCCATTCCATTCCATTCCATTCCATTCCATTCCATTCCATTCCATTCCATTCCATTCTATTCTATTCCATTGAATTCCATTCCATTCCATTCCATTCCATTCCATTCCATTCCTTTCCATTCCATTCTATTCCATTGAATTCCATTCCATTCCATTCCATTCCAATCCATTCCATTCTACACGGGTTGATTCCATTCCATTCCATTCCATTCCATTCCATTCCATTACATTCCATTCCATTCCATTCCATTCCATTCCATTCCGTTCTACTCGGGTTGATTCCATTCCATTCCATTCCATTCCATTCCATTCCATTCCATTCCATTCCATTCGATTCCATTCGATTCAATTCGATTCCATTCGTTTCAATTCGATTCCATTCGATTCGATTCGATTCCGTTCCATTCCATTCCATTCCATTCCGATCCATTCCATTCTACTCGGGTTGATTCCATTCCATTCCATTCCATTCCATTCCGTTGAATTCCATTCCATTCCATTCCGTTCCGTTCCGTTCCATTCCGTTCCGTTCCGTTCCGTTCTACTCGGGTTGATTCCATTCCATTCCATTCCATTCCATTCCATTCCATTCCATTCCATTCCATTCCATTCGATTCCATTCGATTCCATTCGATTCCATTCCATTCCATTCCATTACATTCCATTCGATTCCATTCGATTCCATTCCATTCCATTTCACTCCATTCCGTTCCGTTCCGTTCCGTTCCGTTCCGTTCTACTCGGGTTCTTTCCATTCCATTCCATTCCATTCCATTCCATTCCTTCCCATTCCATTCGATTCCATTCGATTCCATTCCTTTCCATTTCACTCCATTCCGTTCCATTCCGTTCCATTCCATTCTATTCCATTCCGTTCTACTCGGGTTGATTCTATTCTATTCCATTCCATTCCATTCCATTCGATTCGATTCGATTCCATTCCATTCCATACCATTCCATTCCATTCCATTCCGTTCTACTCGGGTTCATTCCATTCCATTCCGTTCCGTTCCATTCCGTTCCATTCCGTTCTGTTCCATTCCGTTCCATTCCATTCCATTCCGTTCTACTCGGGTTGATTCCATTCCGTTCCGTTCCGTTCCGTTCCGTTCTGTTCCGTTCCGTTCCGTTCTGTTCCGTTCTACTCGGGTTCGTTCCATTCCATTCCATTCCATTCCATTCCATTCCATTCCATTCCGTTCTACTCGGGTTGATCATTCCATTCCATTCCATTCCGTTGCGTTCCGTTCTGCTCCGTTCCGTTCCGTTCCATTCCATTCCATTCCATTCCATTCCATTCCATTCCGTTCAGTTCCGTTCTACTCGGGTTCGTTGCATTCCGTTCCATTCCATTCCATTCCGTTCTACTCGGGTTGATTCCATTCTATTACACTCCATTCCATTCGATTCCAATCGATTCCATTCGATTCCATTCCTTACCATTCCATTCCATTCCATTCCATTCCATTCCATTCTATTCCATTTAATTCCATTCCATTCCATTCCATTCCATTCCATTCCATTCCATTCCATTCCATTCCATTCTATTCCATTGAATTCCATTCCATTCCATTCCATTCCAATCCATTCCATTCTACATGGGTTGATTCCATTCCATTCCATTCCATTCCATTCCATTCCATTCCATGCCATTCTATTCCATTGAATTCCATTCCATTCCATTCCATTCCATTCCATTCCATTCCATTCCATTCCATTCCATTCCATTCCGTTCTACTCGGGTTGATTCTATTCTATTCCATTCCATTCCATTCGATTCCATTCAATTCCATTCGATTCCATTCCATTCCATTCCATTCCATTCTATTCTATTCCATTCCATTCTATTCTATTCCATTGAATTCCATTCCATTCCATTCCATTCCATTCCATTCCATTCCATTCCATTCCGTTCTACTCGGCTAGATTCCATTCCATTCCATTCCATTCCATTCCATTCCATTCTATTCCACTCCATTCCATTCGATTCCATTCGATTCCATTCTATTCCATTCCATTCCATTCCATTCCATTCCATTGCATTCTATTCCATTGAATTCCATTCCATTCCATTCCGTTCCATTCCTTTCCATTCCATTCTATTCCATTGAATTTCATTCCATTCCATTCCATTCCAATCCACTCCATTCTACACGGGTTGATTCCATTCCATTCCATTCCATTCCATTCCATTCCATTCCATTCCATTCCATTCCATTCCATTCCGTTCTACTCGGGTTGATTCCATTCCATTCCATTCCATTCCATTCCATTACATTCCATTCCATTCCATTCGATTCCATTCGATTCGATTCGATTCCTTTCCATTCCATTCCATTCCATTCCATTCCATTCCATTCCATTCCGATCCATTCCATTCTACTCGGGTTGATTCCATTCCATTGCATTCCATTCCATTCCATTCCATTCCATTGCATTCCATTCCATTCCATTCCATTCCATTCCATTCCATTCCATTCCATTCCATTCCATTCCATTCCATTCCATTCCATTCCATTCCATTCCGTTCTACTCGGGTTGATTCTATTCTATTCCATTCCATTCCATTTGATTCCATTCAATTCCATTCGATTCCATTCCATTCCATTCCATTCCATTCCATTCCATTCCATTCCATTCTATTCTATTCCATTCCATTCTATTCTATTCCATTGAATTCCATTCCATTCCATTCCATTCCATTCCATTCCATTCCATTCCATTCCATTCCATTCCATTCCATTCCATTCTACTCGGGTAGATTCCATTCCATTCCATTCCATTCCATTCCATTCTATTCCACTCCATTCCATTCGATTCCATTCGATTCCATTCGATTCCATTCCATTCCATTCCATTCCATTCCATTCCATTGCATTCTATTCCATTGAATTCCATTCCATTCCATTCCGTTCCATTCCTTTCCATTCCATTCTATTCCATTGAATTTCATTCCATTCCATTCCATTCCAATCCATTCCATTCTACACGGGTTGATTCCATTGCATTCGATTCCATTCCATTCCATTCCATTCCATTCCATTCCATTCCATTCCATTCCATTCCATTCCGTTCTACTCGGGTTGATTCCATTCCATTCCATTCCATTCCATTCCATTCCATTCCATTCGATTCCATTCGATTTGATTCGATTCCGTTCCATTCCATTCCATTCCATTCCATTCCATTCCATTCCGATCCATTCCATTCTACTCGGGTTGATTCCATTCCATTCCATTCCGTTGAATTCCATTCCATTCCATTCCGTTCCGTTCCGTTCCATTCCGTTCCGTTCCGTTCCGTTCCGTTCTACTCGGGTTGATTCCATTCCATTCCATTCCATTCCATTCCATTCCTTTCCATTCCATTCCATTCCATTCCATTCCATTCCATTCGATTCCATTCGATTCGATTCGTTTCCATTCCATTCCATTCCATTCCATTCCATTCCATTCCGTTCTACTCGGGTTCATTCCATTCCATTCCGTTCCGTTCCGTTCCGTTCCATTCCGTTCTGTTCCATTCCATTCCATTTCATTCCATTCCATTCCATTCCATTCAATTCCATTCCATTCCATTCCATTCCATTCCATTCCATTCCATTCCATTCCGTTCTACTCTGGTTGATTCCATTCTATTCCAGTCCATTCCATTCAATTCCATTCGATTCCATTCCATTCCATTCCATTCCATTCCATTCCATTCCATTCCATTCCATTCCATTCTATTCCATTGAATTCCATTCCATTCCATTCCATTCCAATCCATTCCATTCTACACGGGTTGATTCCATTCCATTCCATTCCATTCCATTCCATTCAATTCCATTCCATTCGAATTGATTGGATTCGATTCGATTCGATTCCATTCCATTCCATTCCATTCCGTTCTACTCGGGTTGATTCTATTCTATTCCATTCCATTCCATTCGATTCCATTCAATTCCATTCGATTCCATTCCATTCCAGTCCATTCCATTCCATTCCATTCCATTCTATTCTATTCCATTCCATTCTATTCTATTCCATTGAATTCCATTCCATTCCATTCTATTCCATTCCATTCCATTCCATTCCATTCCATTCCATTCCATTCCTTTCCATTCCATTCCATTCCATTCCGTTCTACTCGGGTAGATTCCATTCCATTCCATTCCATTCCATTCCATTCTATTCCACTCCATTCCATTCGATTCCATTCGATTCCATTCGATTCCATTCCATTCCATTCCATTCCATTCCATTCCATTCCATTCTATTCCATTGAATTCCATTCCATTCCATTCCATTCCATTCCTTTCCATTCCATTCTATTCCATTGAATTCCATTCCATTCCATTCCATTCCAATCCATTCCATTCTACACGGGTTGATTCCATTCCATTCCATTCCATTCCATTCCATTCCATTCCATTCCATTCCATTCCGTTCTACTCGGGTTGATTCCATTCCATTCCATTCCATTCCATTCCATTCCATTCCATTCCATTCCATTCCGATCCATTCCATTCTACTCGGGTTGATTCCATTCCATTCCATTCCATTCCATTCCTTTGAATTCCATTCCATTCCATTCCGTTCCGTTCCGTTCCATTCCGTTCCTTTCCGTTCCATTCCGTTCTACTCGGGTTGATTCCATTCCATTCCATTCCATTCCATTCCATTCCATTCAATTCCATTCCATTCGATTCCATTCGATTCCATTCGATTCGATTCGATTCCATTCCATTCCATTCCATTCCATTCCGTTCTACGCGGGTTCATTCTATTCCATTCCTTTCCATTCCGTTCCTTTCCATTCCGTTCTGTTCCATTCCGTTCCATTCCATTTCATTCCGTTCCGTTCCGTTCCGTTCCGTTCCGTTGCGTTCCGTTGCGTTCCGTTGCATTCGGTTCCTTTCCGTTCCGTTCCATTCCATTCCATTCCATTCCATTCCATTCCATTCCATTCCATTCCATTCCATTCCGTTCTACTCGGGTAAATTCCATTCTATTCCATTCGATTCCATCCGATTCCATTCAATTCCATTCGATTCCATTCCATTCCATTCCAGTCCATTCCATTCCATTCCATTCCATTCCATTCTATTCCATTGAATTCCATTCCATTGTATTCCATTCCATTCCGTTGCATTCCATTCCCTTCTACTCGGGTTGATTCCATTCCATTCCATTCCATTCCATTCCATTCGATTCCATTCGATTCCATTCGATTCGATTCGGTTCGATTCGATTCCATTCCATTCCATTCCATTCCATTCCATTCCATTCCATTCCGTTCTACTCGGGTTCATTAAACGCCATTCCGTTCTGTTCTGTTCCTTTCCATTCCGTTCTGTTCCATTCCGTTCCATTCCATTCCATTCCATTCCATTCCGTTCTACTCGGGTTGATTCCATTCTATTCCATTCCATTCCATTCCATTCCACTCCACTCCACTCCACTCCACTCCACTGCACTCCACTCCACTCTGGTTGATTCCATTCCATTCCATTCCATTCCATTCCTTTCCATTCCATTCGATTCCATTCCATTCCATTCCATTCCATTCCATTCCATTCCATTCCATTCCATTCCATTCCATTCCAATCCATTCCATTCTACTCGGGTTGATTCCATTCCATTCCATTCCATTCCATTCCATTCCATTCCATTCCATTCCATTCCATTCCATTCCATTCCATTCCATTCCATTCGATTCCATTCCATTCCATTCCATTCGATTCCATTCCATTCCATTCCATTCCATTCCATTCCAATCCATTCCATTCTACTCGGGTTGATTCCATTCCATTCCATTCCATTCCATTTCATTCCATTCCATTCCATTCAATTCCGTTCCATTCCATTCCATTCCATTCCATTCCATTCGGTTCCATTCGATTCCATTCCATTCCATTTCACTCCGTTCCTTTCCATTCCGTTCCGTTCCGTTCAGTTCCGTTCTACTCGGGTTCGTTCCATTCCATTCCATTCCATTCCATTCCATTCTAATCGGGTTGATTCCATTGTATTCCACTCCATTCCATTTGATTCCATTCGATTCCATTCGATTCCATTCGATTCCGTTCCATTCCATTCCATTCCATTCCATTCCATTCCATTCCATTCTATTCCATTGAATTCCAATCCATTCCATTCCACTCCATTCCTTTCCATTCCATTCTATTCCATTGAATTCCATTCCATTCCATTCCATTCCAATGCATTCCATTCTACACGGGTTGATTCCATTCCATTCCATTTCATTCCATTCCATTCCATTCCATTCCATTCCATTCCGTTCTACTCAGGTTGATTCCATTCCATTCCATTCCATTCCATTCCATTCGATTCCATTCGATTCGATTCGATTCCGTTCCATTCCATTCCATTCCATTCCATTCCATTCCGATCCATTCCATTCTACTCGGGTTGATTCCATTCCTTTCCATTCCATTCCATTCCGTTGAATTCCATTCCTTTCCGTTCCGTTGCATTCCGTTCCGTTCCGTTCCATTCCGTTCTACTCGGGTTGATTCCATTCCATTCCATTCCATTCCATTCCATTCCATTCCATTCCATTCCATTCGATTCCATTCGATTCCATTCGATTCGATGCGATTCCATTCCATTCCAGTCCATTCCATTCCATTCCGTTCTACTCGGGTTCATTACATTCCATTCCGTTCCGTTCCGTTCCGTTCCGTTCCGTTCTGTTCCATTCCGTTCCATTCCATTCCATTCCGTTCTACTCGGGTTGATTCCATTCCGTTCCGTTCCGTTCCGTTCCGTTCCGTTCCGTTGCGTTCCATTCCGTTCGGTTCCGTTCCGTTCCGTTCCATTCCATTCCATTCCATTCCATTCCATTCCATTCCATTCCATTCCATTCCTTTCCATTCCGTTCTACTCGGGTTAATTCCATTCTATTCCATTCCATTCCATTTGATTCCATTCAATTCCATTCGATTCCATTCCATTCCATTCCATTCAATTCCATTCCATTCCATTCTATTTTTGAATTCCATTCCATTGCATTCCATTCCATTCCATTGCATTCCATTCCGTTCTACTCGGGTTGATTCCATTCCATTCCATTCCATTCCATTCCATTCCATTCCATTCGATTCCATTCGATTCCATTCGATTCGATTCGATTCGATTCGATTCCATTCCATTCCATTCCATTTCTTTCCATTCCAGTCCATTCGATTCCATTCGATTCCATTCCATTCCATTTCACTCCATTCCGTTCCGTTCCGTTCCGTTCTGTTCTGTTCCATTCCGTTCTGTTCCGTTCTACTCGGGTTCGTTCCATTCCATTCCATTACATTCCATTCCATTCCATTCCATTGCATTCCTTTCCATTCCATTCGATTCCATTCCGTTCCATTCCATTCCATTCCATTCCAATCCATTCCATTCTTCTCGGGTTGATTCCATTCCATTCCATTCCATTCCATTCCATTCCATTCCATTCCATTCCATTCCATTCCATTCGATTCCATTCCATTCCATTCCATTCCATTCCATTCCATTCCATTCCATTCCATTCCGTTCTACTCGGTTTGATTCCATTCTATTCCATTCCATTCCATTCGATTCCATTCGATTCCATTCGATTCCATTCCATTCCATTCCATTCCATTCCATTCCATTCCATTCCATTCCATTCTATTCCATTGAATTCCATTCCATTCCATTCCATTCCATTCCATTCCATTCCATTCCATTCCATTCCATTCCGTTCTACTCGGGTTGATTCCATTCCATTCCATTCCATTCCATTCCATTCCATTCCATTCCATTCCATTCCATTCCATTCGATTCCATTCAATTCCATTCGATTCGATTCGATTCCATTCCATTCCATTCCATTCCATTCCTTTCCATTCCATTCCATTCCATTCCATTCCATTCCATTCCATTCCTTTCGGTTCTATTCGATTCCATTCCATTCCATTTCAGTCCGTTCCGTTCCGTTCCATTCCGTTCCATTCCGTTCAGTTCCGTTCTACTCGGGTTGACTCCCTTCTATTCCACTCCATTCCTTTCGATTCCATTCGATTCCATTCGATTCCATTCCATTCAATTCCATTCCACTCCATTCCATTCCATTCTATTCCATTGAATTCCATTCCATTCCATTCCATTCCATTCCATTCCATTCCATTCCATTCCATTCCATTCCATTCCATTCTATTCCATTGAATTCCATTCCATTCCATTCTATTCCATTGAATTCCATTCCATTCCATTCCATTCCAATCCATTCCATTCTACACGGGTTGATTCCATTCCATTCCATTCCATTCCATTCCATTCGATTCCATTCGATTCGATTCGATTCGATTCGATTCCTTTCCATTCCATTCCATTCCATTCCATTCCATTCCATTCGATTCCATTCGATTCCATTCCATTCCATTTCACTCCATTCCGTTCCGTTCCGTTCCGTTCCGTTCCGTTCCGTTGCGTTGCGTTCCATTCCGTTCCGTTCCGTTCCGTTCCTTTCCATTCCATTCCATTCCATTCCATTCCGTTCTACTCGGGTTGATTCCATTACTTTCCATTCCGTTCCGTTCCGTTCCTATCCATTCCCTTCCGTTGCGTTGCGTTCCGTAACGTTCCGTTCCATTATATTCCGTTCCATTCCATTCCATTCCATTCCATTCCATTCCATTCCATTCCATTCCATTCCTTTCCGTTCTACTCGGGTTGATTCCATTCTATTCCATTCCATTCCATTCGATTCCATTCCATTCCATTCCGTTCCATTCCATTCCATTCCATTCCATTCCATTCCATTCCATTCCATTCCATTCGATTCCATTCGATTCGATTCGATTCCATTCCATTCCATTCCATTCCGTTCCATTCCATTCCATTCCATTCGATTACATTCGGTTCCATTCCATTCCATTTCACTCCATTCCGTTCCGTTCCGTACCGTTCCTTTCCGTTGCGTTGCGTTCCGTTCCGTTCCGTTCCGTTCCGTTCCGTTCCGATCCATTCCATTCCATTCCATTCCATTCCGTTCTACTCGGGTTGATTCCATTCCATTCCATTCCGTTCAGTTCCGTTCCGTACCGTTCCGTTCCGTTCCATTCCGTTCCATTCTGTTCCGTTCCATTCCGTTCCATTCCATTCCATTCCATTCCATTCCATTCCGTTCTACACGGGTTGATTCCATTCTATACCGTTCCATTCCTTTCGATTCCATTCAAGTCCATTCGATTCGATTCGATTCCATTCCATTCCATTCCATTCTATTCCATTGAATTCCATTCCATTCCATTCCATTCCATTCTATTCCATTCCATTCTATTCCATTCCATTCGATTCCATTCGATTCCATTCGATCCCATTCCATTCCATTCCATTCTATTCCATTGAATTCCATTCCATTCCATTCCATTCCATTCTATTCCATTCCATTCCATTCCATTCCATTCTATTCCATTCTTTCCATTCCATTCCATTCCATTCCATTCCATTCCATTCCATTCCTTTCTACTGGGGTTGATTCCATTCCATTCCATTCCATTCCATTCCATTCCATTCCGTTCTACTCGGGATCATTCCATTCCATTCCGTTCCGTTCCGTTCCGTTCCATTCCGTTCTGTTCCATTCCGTTCCATTCCATTCCATTCCATTCCATTCCGTTCTACTCGGGTTGATTCCATTCTATTCAATTCCATTCCATTCCATTCCATTCCATTCCACTCCACTCCACTCCACTGCACTCCACTCCACTCCACTCCACTCCACTCGGGATGATTCCATTCCATTCCATTCCATTCCATTCCATTCCATTCCATTCCATTCCATTCTATTCCATTCGATTCCATTCCATTCCATTCCATTCCAATCCATTCCATTCTACTCGGGTTGATTCCATTCCATTCCATTCCATTCCATTCCATTCCATTCCATTCCATTCCATTCCATTCGGTTCCATTCGATTCCATTCCATTCCATTTCACTCCGTTCTGTTCCGTTCCGTTCCGTTCTGTTCAGTTTCGTTCTACTCGGGTTCGTTACACTCTGTTCCATTCCATTCCATTCCGTTCTACTCGGGTTGATTCCATTCTATTCCACTCCATTCCATTCCATTCTATTCCATTCCATTCCATTCCATTCGATTCCACTCCGTTCCTTTCCATTCCATTCCATTCCATTCCATTCCATTCCATTCCATTCCATTCCATTCCATTCCATTCCAATGAATTCCATTCCATTCCATTCCATTCCATTTCATTCCATTCCATTCCATTCCAATCCATTCCATTCTACACGGGTTTATTCCATTCCATTCCATTCCATTCCATTCCATTCCACTCCATTCCATTCCATTCCGGTCTTCTCGGGTTGATTCCATTCCATTCCATTCCATTCCATTCCATTCCATTCCATTCCATTCCATTCCATTCGATTTCATTCGATTCGATTCGATTCCATTCCATTCCATTCCATTCCATTCCATTCCATTCCATTCCGTTCTACTCGGGTTCATTAAACTCCATTCCGTTCTGTTCCGTTCCTTTCCATTCCGTTCTGTTCCATTCCGTTCCATACCATTCCATTCCATTCCATTCCGTTCTACTCGGGTTGATTCCATTCTATTCCATTCCATTCCACTCCACTCCACTCCACTCCACTGCACTCCACTCCACTCTGGTTGATTCCATTCCATTCCATTCCATTCCTTTCCATTCCATTCGATTCCATTCCATTCCATTCCATTCCATTCCATTCCAATCCATTCCATTCTACTCGGGTTGATTCCATTCCATTCCATTCCATTCCATTCCATTCCATTCCATTCCATTCCATTCCATTCGATTCCATTCCATTCCATTCCATTCCATTCCATTCCATTCCATTCCATTCCAATCCATTCCATTCTACTCGGGTTGATTCCATGCCATTCCATTCCATTCCATTCCATTCCATTCCATTCCATTCCATTCCATTCCATTCCATTCCATTCGGTTCCATTCGATTCCATTCCATTCCATTTCACTCCGTTCCATTCAGTTCCGTTCCGTTCCGTTCCGTTCAGTTCCGTTCTACTCGGGTTCGTTCCATTCCGTTCCATTCCATTCCATTCCATTCCATTCCATTGCATTCCTTTCCATTCCATTCGATTCCATTCTATTCCATTCAATTCCATTCCATTCCATTCCAATCCATTCCATTCTACTCGGGTTGATTCCATTCCATTCCATTCCATTCCATTCCATTCCATTCCATTCCATTCCATTCCATTCCATTCGGTTCCATTCGATTCCATTCCATTCCATTTCACTCCGTTCCGTTCCGTTCCGTTCCGTTCCGTTCCGTTCAGTTCCGTTCTACTCGGGTTCGTTCCATTCCGTTCCATTCCATTCCATTCCATTCTAATCGGGTTGATTCCATTCTATTCCACTCCATTCCATTTGATTCCATTCGATTCCATTCGATTCCATTCCATTCCATTCCATTCCATTCCATTCCATTCCATTCCATTCTATTCCATTGAATTCCAATCCATTCCATTCCACTCCATTCCTTTCCATTCCATTCTATTCCATTTAATTCCATTCCATTCCATTCCATTCCAATCCATTCCGTTCTACTCGGGTTGATTCCATTCCATTCCATTCCATTCCATTCCATTCCATTCCATTCCATTCCATTCCATTCCATTCGATTCCATTCGATTCGATTCGATTCCATTCCATTCCATTCCATTCCATTCCAATCCATTCCGATCCATTCCATTCTACTCGGGTTGATTCCATTCCATTCCATTCCATTCCATTCCGTTGAATTCCATTCCATTCCATTCCGTTCCGTTCCGTTCCATTCCGTTCCGTTCCGTTCCATTCCATTCTACTCGGGTTGATTCCATTCCATTCCATTCCATTCCATTCCATTCCATTCCATTCGATTCCATTCGATTCCATTCGATTCGATGAGATTCCATTCCATTCCATTCCATTCCATTCCATTCCATTCCGTTCTACTCGGGTTCATTACATTCCATTCCGTTCCGTTCCGTTCCGTTCCATTCCGTTCTGTTCCATTCCGTTCCATTCCATTCCATTCCGTTCTACTCGGGTTGATTCCATTCCGTTCCGTTCCGTTCCGTTCCGTTGCGTTCCATTCCGTTCGGTTCCGTTCCGTTCCGTTCCGTTCCATTCCATTCCATTCCATTCCATTCCATTCCATTCCATTCCATTCCATTCTATTCCATTGAATTCCATTCCATTGCATTCCATTCCATTCCATTGCATTCCATTCCGTTCTACTCGGGTTGATTCCATTCCATTCCATTCCATTCCATTCCATTCCTTTCCATTCCATTCCATTCGATTCCATTCGATTCCATTCGATTCGATTCCATTCGATTTGATTCCATTCCATTCCATTCCATTTCTTTCCATTCCAGTCCATTCGATTCCATTCGATTCCATTCCATTCCATTTCACTCCATTCCGTTCCGTTCCGTTCCGTTCTGTTCTGTTCCGTTCCGTTCTGTTCCGTTCTACTCGGGTTCGTTCCATTCCATTCCCTTCCATTCCATTCCATTCCATTCCATTCCTTTCCATTCCATTCGATTCCATTCCATTCCATTCCATTCGATTCCATTCCATTCCATTCCATTCCATTCCATTCCATTCCATTCCATTCCAATCCATTCCATTCTACTCGGGTTGATTCCATTCCATTCCATTCCATTCCATTCCATTCCATTCCATTCCATTCCATTCGATTCCATTCCATTCCATTCCATTCCATTCCATTCCGTTCTACTCGGTTTGATTCCATTCTATTCCATTCCATTCCATTCGATTCCATTCGATTCCATTCGATTCCATTCCATTCCATTCCATTCCATTCCATTCCATTCTATTCCATTGAATTCCATTCCATTCCATTCCATTCCATTCCATTCCATTCCATTCCATTCCATTCCATTCCATTCCGTTCTACTCGGGTTGATTCCATTCCATTCCTTTCCATTCCATTCCATTCCATTCCATTCCATTCCATTCCATTCCATTCCATTCCATTCGGTTCTATTCGATTCCATTCCATTCCATTTCAGTCCGTTCCGTTCCGTTCCGTTCCATTCCATTCCGTTCAGTTCCGTTCTACTCGGGTTGACTCCATTCTATTCCACTCCATTCCTTTCGATTCCATTCGATTCCATTCGATTCCATTCCATTCAATTCCATTCCACTCCATTCCATTCCATTCTATTCCATTGAATTCCATTCCATTCCATTCCATTCCATTCCATTCCATTCCATTCCATTCCATTCCATTCTATTCCATTGAATTCCATTCCATTCCATTCTATTCCATTGAATTCCATTCCATTCCATTCCATTCCAATCCATTCCATTCTACACGGGTTGATTCCATTCCATTCCATTCCATTCCATTCCATTCCATTCGATTCCATTCGATTCGATTCGATTCGATTCGATTCCTTTCCATTCCATTCCATTCCATTCCATTCCATTCGATTCCATTCGATTCCATTCCATTCCATTTCACTCCATTCCGTTCCGTTCCGTTCCGTTCCGTTCCGTTGCGTTGCGTTCCGTTCCGTTCCGTTCCGATCCGTTCCGTTCCTTTCCATTCCATTCCATTCCATTCCATTCCGTTCTACTCGGGTTGATTCCATTACATTCCATTCCGTTCCGTTCCGTTCCTATCCGTTCCCTTCCGTTGCGTTGCGTTCCGTAACGTTCCGTTCCATTATATTCCGTTCCATTCCATTCCATTCCATTCCATTCCATTCCATTCCATTCCTTTCCGTTCTACTCGGGTTGATTCCATTCTATTCCATTCCATTCCATTCGATTCCATTCCATTCCATTCCATTCCATTCCATTCCATTCCGTTCTACTGGGGTTGATTCCATTCCATTCCATACCATTCCATTCCATTCCATTCCATTCCATTCCATTCCATTCCATTCGATTCGATTCGATTCGATTCCATTCCATTCCATTCCATTCCATTCCATTCCATTCCATTCCTTTCCATTCCATTTCACTCCATTCCGTTCCGTTCCATTCCGTTCCGTTCCGTTCCGTTCTGTTCCGTTCTACTCGGGTTCGTTGCATTCCATTCCATTCCATTCCATTCCATTCCATTCCGTTCTACTCGGCTTGATCATTCCGTTCCATTCCATTCCATTGCGTTCCGTTCCATTCCGTTCCATTCCATTCCATTCCATTCGATTCCATTCCATTCCATTCCATTCCGTTCTACTCGGGTTGATTCCATTCTATTCCATTCCATTCCATTCGATTCCATTCGATTCCATTCGATTCCATTCCATTCCATTCCATTCCATTCCATTCCATTCCATTCCATTCCATTCGATTCCATTCCATTGCATTTCACTCCATTCCGTTCCGTTCCGTTCTGTTCCATTCCGTTCCGTTCTGTTCCGTTCTACTCGGGTTCATTCCATTCGATTCCATTCCATTGCATTCCATTTCATTCCATTCCATTCCATTCCGTTCTTCTCGGGTTCATCATTCCTTTCCATTCCGTTCCGTTCCGTTCCGTTCCGTTGCGTTCTGTTCCATTCCATTCCATTCCATTCCATTCCATTCCATTCCATTCCATTCCATTCCATTCCATTCTGTTCTACTCGGGTTGAATCCATTCCATTCCACTCCATTCCATTCCATTCCATTCCATTCCATTGCATTCCTTTCCATTCGATTCCATTCGATTCGTTTCCATTCCATTCCATTCCATTCCATTCCATTCCATTCCATTCCATTCCATTCCATTCCATTCCATTCTACTCGGGTTCATTCCATTCCATTCCGTTCCGTTCCGTTCCGTTCCATTCCGTTCTGTCCCATTCCGTTCCATTCCATTCCATTCCATTCCATTCCATTCCATTCCGTTCTACTCGGGTTGATTCCATTCTATTCCATTCCATTCCATTCCATTCCATTCCATTCCATTCCACTCCACTCCACTCCACTCCACTCCACTCCACTCCACTCCACTCCACTCCACCCGGGTTGATTCCATTCCATTCCATTCCATTCCATTCGATTCCATTCCATTCCATTCCGTTCAATTCCATTCCACTCCGTCCTACTCGGGTAGTTTCGATTCTATTCCACTCCATTCCTTTCGATTCCATTCGATTCCATTCAATTTCATTCCATTCCATTCCATTCCATTTCTTTCCATTCCATTCCATTCTTTCCATTCTATTCAATTGAATTCCATTCCATTCCTTTCCATTCCATTCCATTCCATTCCATTCCATTCCATTCCATTCTATTGCATTGAATTCCATTCCATTCCATTCCATTCCAATCCATTCCTTTCTACACGAGTTGATTCCATTCCATTCCATTCCATTCCATTCCATTCCATTCAATTCCATTCCATTCGATTCCATTCGATTCCATTCCATTCCATTTCACTCCATTCCGTTCCGTTCCGTTCCGTTCCGTTCCGTTGCGTTGCGTTCCGTTCCGTTCCGTTCGGTTCCGTTCCGTTGCATTCCATTCCATTCCGTTCTACTCGGGTTGATTCCATTCCGTTCCATTCCATTCCATTCCATTCCATTCCATTCTATTCCATTCCATTCTATTCCATTGAATTCCATTCCATTCCATTCCATTCCATTCCATTCCATTCCATTCCATTCCATTCCATTCCATTCCATTCCATTCCCTTCGATTCCATTCCATTCCATTCCATTCCATTCCATTCCATTCCATTCCATTCCATTCCATTCCATTCCTTTCTACTCGGGTTCGTTCCATTCCATTCCATTCCATTCCATTCGATTCCATTCGATTCCATTGCATTACAATTCACTCCATTCCGTTCCTTTCCGTTCCGTTCCGCTCTGTTCCGTTCTACTCGGGTTCGTTCCATTCCATTCCATTCCATTCCATTCCGTTCCATTCCATTCCGTTCTACTCGGGTTGATCATTCCATTCCATTCCGTTCCGTTGCGTTGCGTTGCGTTCCGTTCCGTTCCGTTCCATTCCATTCCATTCCATTCCATTCCATTCCATTCCGTTCCGTTCCGTTCTACTCGGTTTGATTCCATTCTATTCCATTCCATTCCATTCCATTCCATTCAATTCCATTCGATTCCATTCCATTCCTTTCCATTCCATTCCATTCCATTCCATTCTATTCCACTGAATTCCATTCCATTCCGTTCCGTTCCATTCCGTTCCTTTCCGTTCCGTTCCGTTCTACTCGGGTTGATTCCATTCCATTCCATTCGATTCTATTCTATTCCATTCCATTCCATTCGATTCCATTCAATTCCTTTCGATTCGATTCGATTCCATTCCAATAAATTCCATTCCATTCCATTCTATTCCGTTCTACTCGGGTTCATTCCATTCCATTCCGTTCCGTTCCTTTCCATTCCATTCCGTTCTGTTCCATTCCGTTCCATTCCATTCCATTCCATTCCATTCCATTCCGTTCTACTCGGGTTGATTCCATTCCTTTCCATTCCATTCCGTTCCGTTCTGTTCCGATCCGTTGTGTTCCGTTCGGTTCCGTTCCGTTCCGTTCCATTCCATTCCATTCCATTCCATTCCATTCCATTCCATTCTACTCGGGTTGATTCCATTCTATTCCATTCCATTCCATTCCATTCCATTCCATTCAATTCCATTCGATTCCATTCCATTCCATTCCATTCCATTCCATTCCATTCCATTCCATTCTATTCCATTGAATTCCATTCCATTCCATTCCATTCCATTCCATTCCATTCCATTCCATTCCATTCCATTCAATTCCATTCCATTCCATTCCATTCCATTCCGTTCTACTCGGGTTGATTCCATTCCATTCCATTCCATTCCATTCCCTTCCATTCCATTCGATTCCATTCGATTCCATTCGATTCCAGTCCATTCCATTCCATTCCATTCCATTCCATTCCATTCCATTCCATTCCATTCCATTCCGTTCTACTCGGGTTCATTCCATTCCATTCCGTTCCGTTCCGTTCCGTTCCATTCCGTTCTGTTCCATTCCGTTCCATTCCATTCCATTCCATTCCATTCCGTTCTACTCGGGTTGATTCCATTCCATTCCATTCCATTCCATTCCATTCCATTCCGTTCTACTCGGGTTGATCATTCCATTCCATTCCATTCCGTTAAGTTCCGTTCCGTTCCGTTCCGTTCCATTCCATTCCATTCCATTCCAATCCATTCCGTTCTGTTCCGTTCTACTCGGGTTGATTCCGTTCTATTCCATTCCATTCCATTCGATTCCATTCAATTCCATTCGATTCCATTCCATGCCATTCCATTCCATTCCACTCCATTCTGTTCCATTGAATTCCATTCCATTCCGTTCCGTTCAGTTCCATTCCGTTCCGTTCCGTTCCGTTCTACTCTGGTTGATTCCATTCCATTCCATTCCATTCTATATGATTCCATTCGATTCCATTCGATTCGATCCCATTCCATTCCATTCCATTCCATTCCATTCCATTCCATTCTACTCGGGTTCATTCCATTCCATTCCGTTCCGTTCCGTTCCGTTCCATTCCGTTCTGTTCCATTCCGTTCCATTCCATTCCTTTCCATTCCATTCCGTTCTACTCGGGTTGATTCCATTCCATTCCATTCCGTTCCTTTCCCTTCCGTTCCGTTCCGTTCCGTTCCCTTGCGTTCCGTTCCGTTCCGTTCCGTTCCATTCCATTCCATTCCATTCCAATCCATTCCATTCCGTTCTACTCGTGTTGATTCCATTCTATTCCATTCCATTCCATTCGATTCCTTTCGATTCCATTCGATTCCATTCGATTCCATTCCATTCCATTCCATTCCATTCCATTCCATTCCATTCCAATCCATTCCATTCTACTCGGGTTGATTCCATTCAATTCCATTCCATTCCATTCCTTTCCATTCCATTCCATTCCATTCCATTCGGTTCCTTTCCATTCCATTCCATTCCATTCTATTCCATTCCATTCCATTCCATTCCATTCCATTCCATTCCATTCCATTCCATTCCATTCCATTCCATTCCAATCCATTCCATTCTACACGTGTTGTTTCCATTCCATTCCATTCCATTCCATTCCATTCCATTCCATTCCATTCCGTTCTACTCGGGTTGATTCCACTCCATTCCATTCCATTCCATTCCATTCCATTCCATTCCATTCCATTCCATTCGATTCCATTCGATTCCATTCGATTCCATTCCATTCCATTCGATTCCATTCCATTCCATTCCATTCCATTCCATTCCATTCCATTCCATTCGATTCCATTCCATTCCATTCCATTCCATTCCATTCCATTCCATTCCACTCCATTCTATTCCATTGAATTCCATTCCATTCCATTCCATTCCATTCCATTCCATTCCATTCCATTCCATTCCATTCCATTCCATTCCATTCCATTCCATTCTATTCCATTGAATTCCATTCCATTCCATTCCATTCCATTCCATTCCTTTCCATTCCATTCTATTCCATTGAATTCCATTCCATTCCATTCCATTCCTATCCATTCCATTCTACACGGGTTGATTCCATTCCATTCCATTCCATTCCATTCCATTCCATTCCATTCCGTTCTACTCGGGTGGATTCCATTCCATTCCATTCCATTCCATTCCATTCCATTCGATTCCATTCGATTCCATTCGATTCGATTCGATTCCGTTCCATTCCATTCCATTCCATTCCGATCCATTCCATTCTACTCGGGTTGATTCCATTCCATTCCATTCCATTCCATTCCGTTGAATTCCATTCCATTCCATTCCGTTCCGTTCCGTTCCATTCCGTTCCGTTCCGTTCCGTTCCGTTCTACTCGGGTTGATTCCATTCCATTCCATTCCATTCCATTCCATTCCATTCCATTCCATTCCATTCCATTCCATTCGATTCCATTCGAATCGATTCGATTCCATTCCATTCTATTCCATTCCATTCCATTCCGTTCTACTCGGGTTCATTCCATTCCATTCCGTTCCGTTCCGTTCCGTTCCATTCCGTTCTGTTCCATTCCGCTCCATTCCATTCCATTCCGTTCTACTCGGGTTGATTCCTTTCCATTCGTTCCGTTCCGTTCCGTTCCGTTCCGTTCCGTTCCTTTGCGTTCCATTCCGTTCGGTTCCGTTCCGTTCTGTTCCATTCCATTCCATTCCATTCCATTCCATTCCATTCCATTCCATTCCGTTCTACTCGGCTTGATTCCATTCTATTCCATTCCATTCCACTCTATTCCATTCAATTCCATTCGATTCCATTCCATTCCATTCCATTCCATTCCATTCCATTCCATTCCATTCCATTCCATTCTATTCCATTGAATTCCATTCCATTGCATTCCATTCCATTCCATTGCATTCCATTCCGTTCTACTCGGGTTGATTCCATTCCATTCCATTCCATTCCATTCCATTCCATTCCATTCCATTCCATTCGATTCCATTCGATTCGATTCGATTCGATTCGATTCGATTCCATTCCATTCCATTCCATTCCATTCCTTTCCATTCCATTCGATTCCATTCGATTCGATTCGATTCGATTCGATTCCATTCCATTCCATTCCATTCCACTCCGTTCTACTCGGGTTGATTCCATTCCATTCCATTCCGTTCCGTTCCGTTCCGTTCCGTTGCATTGCGTTGCGTTTCGTTCCGTACCGTTCCGTTCCGTTCCGTTCCATTCCATTCCATTCCATTCCATTCCATTCCATTCCGATCTACTCGGGTTGACTCCAATCTATTCCATTCCATTGCATTCGATTGCATTCAATTCCATTCGATTCCATTCCATTCCATTCCATTCCATTCCATTCCATTCCATTCCACTGCATTCTATTCCACTGAATTCCATTCCATTCCATTCCATTCCTTCCCATTCCATTCCATTCCATTCCATTCCATTCCATTCCATTCCATTCCATTCCATTCCATTCCATTCCATTCCATTCCATTCTATTCCATTCTACTCGGGTTGATTCCATTCCATTCCATTCCATTCCATTCCATTCCATTCCATTCCATTCCATTCGGTTCCATTCGATTCCATTCCATTCCATTTCACTCCGTTCTGTTCCGTTCCGTTCCGTTCTGTTCAGTTCTGTTCTACTCGGGTTCGTTCCATTCCGTTCCATTCCATTCCATTCCGTTCTACTCGGGTTGATTCCATTCTATTCCACTCCATTCCATTCCATTCCATTCCATTCCATTCGATTCCACTCCATTCCTTTCCATTCCATTCCATTCCATTCCATTCCATTCCATTCCATTCCATTCCATTCCATTCCAATGAATTCCATTCCATTCCATTCCATTCCATTCCATTCCATTCCATTCCATTCCATTCCATTCCAATCCATTCCATTCTACACGGGTTTATTCCATTCCATTCCATTCCGTTCTACTCGGGTTCATTAAACTCCATTCCGTTCTGTTCCGTTCCTTTCCATTCCGTTCTGTTCCATTCCGTTCCATTCCATTCCATTCCATTCCATTCCGTTCTACTCGGGTTGATTCCATTCTATTCCATTCCATTCCATTCCATTCCATTCCATTCCATTCCATTCCACTCCACTCCACTCCACTCCACTCCACTGCACTCCACTCCACTCTGGTTGATTCCATTCCATTCCATTCCATTCCTTTCCATTCCATTCGATTCCATTCCATTCCATTCCATTCCATTCCGTTCTACTCGGGTTCATTCCATTCCATTCCGTTCCGTTCCGTTCCGTTCCATTCCGTTCTGTTCCATTCCGTTCCATTCCATTCCATTCCATTCCATTCCGTTCTACTCGGGTTGATTCCATTCCATTCCATTCCATTCCATTCCATTCCATTCCATTCCATTCCGTTCTACTCGTGTTGATCATTCCATTCCATTCCATTCCGTTGCGTTCCGTTCCGTTCCGTTCCGTTCCATTCCATTCCATTCCATTCCATTCCATTCCATTCCAATCCATTCCGTTCCGTTCCGTTCTACTCGGGTTGTTTCCGTTCTATTCCATTCAATTCCATTCGATTCCATTCAATTCCATTCGATTCCATTCCATGCCATTCCATTCCATTCCACTCCATTCTGTTCCATTGAATTCCATTCCATTCCGTTCCGTTCCGTTCCATTCCGTTCCGTTCCGTTCCGTTCTACTCTGGTTGATTCCATTCCATTCCATTCCATTCTATACGATTCCATTCGATTCCATTCGATTCGATCCCATTCCATTCCATTCCATTCCATTCCATTCCGTTCTACTCGGGTTCATTCCATTCCATTCCGTTCCGTTCCGTTCCGTTCCATTCCGTTCTGTTCCATTCCGTTCCATTCCATTCCTTTCCATTCCATTCCATTCTACTCGGGTTGATTCCATTCCATTCCATTCCGTTCCGTTCCCTTCCGTTCCGTTCCGTTCCGTTCCCTTGCGTTCCGTTCCGTTCCGTTCCGTTCCATTCCATTCCATTCCATTCCAATCCATTCCATTCCGTTCTACTCGTGTTGATTCCATTCTATTCCATTCCATTCCATTCGATTCCTTTCGATTCCATTCGATTCCATTCGATTCCATTCCATTAAATTCCATTCCATTCCATTCCATTCCATTCCAATCCATTCCATTCTACTCGGGTTGATTCCATTCAATTCCATTCCATTCCATTCCTTTCCATTCCATTCCATTCCATTCCATTCGGTTCCATTCCATTCCATTCCATTCCATTCTATTCCATTCCATTCCATTCCATTCCATTCCATTCCAATCCATTCCATTCTACACGTGTTGTTTCCATTCCATTCCATTCCATTCCATTCCATTCCATTCCATTCCATTCCATTCCATTCCGTTCTACTCGGGTTGATTCCACTCCATTCCATTCCATTCCATTCCATTCCTTTCCATTCCATTCCATTCCATTCCATTCCATTCCATTCGATTCCATTCGATTCCATTCGATTCCATTCCATTCCATTCGATTCCATTCCATTCCATTCGATTCCATTCGATTCCATTCGATTCCATTTCATTCCATTTCATTCCATTCCATTCCATTCCATTCCACTCCATTCTATTCCATTGAATTCCATTCCATTCCATTCCATTCCATTCCATTCCATTCCATTCCATTCCATTCCATTCCATTCCATTCCATTCTATTCCATTGAATTCCATTCCATTCCATTCCATTCCATTCCATTCCATTCCTTTCCATTCCATTCTATTCCATTGAATTCCATTCCATTCCATTCCATTCCAATCCATTCCATTCTACACGGGTTGATTCCATTCCATTCCATTCCATTCCATTCCATTCCATTCCATTCCATTCCATTCCATTCCGTTCTACTCGGGTTGATTCCATTCCATTCCATTCCATTCCATTCCATTCCATTCCATTCCATTCCATTCGATTCCATTCGATTCAATTCGATTCCATTCGTTTCAATTCGATTCCATTCGATTCGATTCGATTCCGTTCCATTCCATTCCATTCCATTCCGATCCATTCCATTCTACTCGGGTTGATTCCATTCCATTCCATTCCATTCCATTCCGTTGAATTCCATTCCATTCCATTCCGTTCCGTTCCGTTCCATTCCGTTCCGTTCCGTTCCGTTCTACTCGGGTTGATTCCATTCCATTCCATTCCATTCCATTCCATTCCATTCCATTCCATTCCATTCCATTCCATTCCATTCGATTCCATTCGATTCCATTCGATTCGATTCGATTCGATTCCATTCTATTCCATTCCATTCCATTCCGTTCTACTCGGGTTCATTCCATTCCATTACGTTCCGTTCCGTTCCGTTCCATTCCGTTCTGTTCCATTCCGCTCCATTCCATTCCATTCCGTTCTACTCTGGTTGATTCCATTCCATTCCATTCCATTCTATACGATTCCATTCGATTCCATTCGATTCGATCCCATTCCATTCCATTCCATTCCATTCCATTCCGTTCTACTCGGGTTCATTCCATTCCATTCCGTTCCGTTCCGTTCCGTTCCATTCCGTTCTGTTCCATTCCGTTCCATTCCATTCCTTTCCATTCCATTCCATTCTACTCGGGTTGATTCCATTCCATTCCATTCCGTTCCGTTCCCTTCCGTTCCGTTCCGTTCCGTTCCCTTGCGTTCCGTTCCGTTCCGTTCCGTTCCATTCCATTCCATTCCATTCCAATCCATTCCATTCCGTTCTACTCGTGTTGATTCCATTCAATTCCATTCCATTCCATTCGATTCCTTTCGATTCCATTCGATTCCATTCGATTCCATTCCATTAAATTCCATTCCATTCCATTCCATTCCATTCCAATCCATTCCATTCTACTCGGGTTGATTCCATTCAATTCCATTCCATTCCATTCCTTTCCATTCCATTCCATTCCATTCCATTCGGTTCCATTCCATTCCATTCCATTCCATTCTATTCCATTCCATTCCATTCCATTCCATTCCATTCCAATCCATTCCATTCTACACGTGTTGTTTCCATTCCATTCCATTCCATTCCATTCCATTCCATTCCATTCCATTCCATTCCATTCCATTCCATTCCGTTCTACTCGGGTTGATTCCACTCCATTCCATTCCATTCCATTCCATTCCATTCCATTCCATTCCATTCCATTCCATTCCATTCGATTCCATTCGATTCCATTCGATTCCATTCCATTCCATTCGATTCCATTCCATTCCATTCGATTCCATTCGATTCCATTCGATTCCATTCCATTCCATTCCATTCCATTCCATTCCATTCCATTCCATTCCACTCCATTCTATTCCATTGAATTCCATTCCATTCCATTCCATTCCATTCCATTCCATTCCATTCCATTCCATTCCATTCCATTCTATTCCATTGAATTCCATTCCATTCCATTCCATTCCATTCCATTCCATTCCTTTCCATTCCATTCTATTCCATAGAATTCCATTCCATTCCATTCCATTCCAATCCATTCCATTCTACACGGGTTGATTCCATTCCATTCCATTCCATTCCATTCCATTCCATTCCATTCCATTCCATTCCATTCCATTCCATTCCGTTCTACTCGGGTTGATTCCATTCCATTCCATTCCATTCCATTCCATTCCATTCCATTCCATTCCATTCGATTCCATTCGATTCAATTCGATTCCATTCGTTTCAATTCGATTCCATTCGATTCGATTCGATTCCGTTCCATTCCATTCCATTCCATTCCGATCCATTCCATTCTACTCGGGTTGATTCCATTCCATTCCATTCCATTCCATTCCGTTGAATTCCATTCCATTCCATTCCGTTCCGTTCCGTTCCATTCCGTTCCGTTCCATTCCGTTCTACTCGGGTTGATTCCATTCCATTCCATTCCATTCCATTCCATTCCATTCCATTCCATTCCATTCCATTCGATTCCATTCGATTCCATTCGATTCGATTCGATTCGATTCCATTCCATTCCATTCCATTCCATTCCGTTCTACTCGGGTTCATTCCATTCCATTACGTTCCGTTCCGTTCCGTTCCATTCCGTTCTGTTCCATTCCGCTCCATTCCATTCCATTCCATTCCATTCCGTTCCGTTCTACTCGGGTTGATTCCATTCTATTCCATTCCATTCCACTCTATTCCATTCAATTCCATTCGATTCCATTCCATTCCATTCCATTCCATTCCATTCCATTCCATTCCATTCCACTCCACTCCACTCCACTCCACTCCACTGCACTCCACTCCACTCTGGTTGATTCCATTCCATTCCATTCCATTCCTTTCCATTCCATTCGATTCCATTCCATTCCATTCCATTCCATTCCGATCTACTCGGGTTGACTCCAATCTATTCCATTCCATTCCATTCGATTGCATTCAATTCCATTCGATTCCATTCCATTCCATTCCATTCCATTCCATTCCATTCCATTCTACTCGGGTTGATTCCATTCCATTCCATTCCATTCCATTCCATTCCATTCCATTCCATTCCATTCCATTCCATTCCATTCGGTTCCATTCGATTCCATTCCATTCCAATTCACTGCGTTCCTTTCCGTTCCGTTCCATTCTGTTCAGTTCCGTTGAACTCGGGTTCGTTCCATTCCGTTCCATTCCATTCCATTCCGTTCTACTCGGGTTGATTCCATTCTATTCCACTCCATTCCATTCGATTCCATTCGATTCCACTCCATTCCATTCTATTCCATTCCATTCCATTCCATTCCATTCCATTCCATTCTATTCCAATGAATTCCATTCCATTCCATTCCATTCCATTCCATTCCATTCCCTTCCATTCGATTCCATTCTATTCCATTGAATTCCATTCCATTCCATTCCAATCCATTCCATTCTACACGGGTTTATTCCATTCCATTCCATTCCATTCCATTCCATTCCATTCCACTCCATTCCATTCCATTCCGTTCTTCTCGGGTTGATTCCATTCCATTCCATTCCATTCCATTCCATTCCATTCCATTCCATTCCATTCCATTCCATTCCTTTCTATTCCATTCCATTCCGTTCTACTCGGGTTCATTAAACTCCATTCCGTTCCGTTCCGTTCCGTTCCATTCCGTTCTGTTCCATTCCGTTCCATTCCATTCCATTCCATTCCATTCCATTCCGTTCTACTCGGGTTGATTCCATTCTATTCCATTCCATTCCATGCCATTCCATTCCATTCCACTCCACTCCACTCCACTCCACTCCACTCCTCTCCACTCCACTCCACTCCACTCTGGTTGATTCCATTCCATTCCATTCCATTCCATTCCATTCCATTCCATTCCATTCCATTCCATTCCATTCCATTCTATTCCATTCCATTCCATTCCATTCCACTCCATAGCATTCCAATCCATTCCATTCTACTCGGGTTGATTCCATTCCATTCCATTCCATTCCATCCCATTCCATTCCATTCCATTCCATTCCATTGCATTCGATTCCATTCCATTCCATTCCATTCCATTCCATTCCATTCCATTCCAATCCATTCCATTCTACTCGGGTTGATTCCATTCCATTCCATTCCATTCCATTCCATTCTATTCCATTCCATTCCATTCGGTTCCATTCGATTCCATTCCATTCCATTTCACTCCGTTCCGTTCCGTTCCGTTCCGTTCCGTTCAGTTCCGTTCTACTCAGGTTCGTTCCATTCCGTTCCATTCCATTCCATTCCATTCCATTCCTTTCCATTCCATTCTATTCCATTGAATTCCATTCCATTCCATTCCATTCCAATCCATTCCATTCTACACGGGTTGATTCCATTCCATTCCATTCCATTCCATTCCATTCCATTCCATTCCATTCCATTCTACTCGGGTTGATTCCATTCCATTCCATTCCATTCCATTCCATTCCATTCCATTCGATTCCATTCGATTCGATTCGATTCCGTTCCATTCCATTCCATTCCATTCCGATCTATTCCATTCTACTCGGGTTGATTCCATTCCATTCCATTCCATTCCATTCCGTTGAATTCCATTCCATTCCATTCCGTTCCGTTCAGTTCCATTCCGTTCCGTTCCGTTCCGTTCCGTTCTACTCGGGTTGATTCCATTCCATTCCATTCCATTCCATTCCATTCCATTCCATTCCATTCCATTCCATTCGATTCCATTCGAATCGATTCGATTCCATTCCATTCCATTCCATTCCATTGCATTCCGTTCTACTCGGGTTCATTCCATTCCATTCCGTTCCGTTCCGTTCCGTTCCATTCTGTTCTGTTCCATTCCGCTCCATTCCATTCCATTCCGTTTTACTCGGGTTGATTCCTTTCCATTCCGTTCCGTTCCGTTCCGTTGCGTTCCATTCCGTTCGGTTCCGTTCCGTTCCGTTCCATTCCATTGCATTCCATTCCATTCCATTCCATTCCATTCCGTTCCGTTCTACTCGGGTTGATTCCATTCTATTCCATTCCATTCCACTCTATTCCATTCAATTCCATTCGATTCCATTCCATTCCATTCCATTCAATTCCATTCCATTGCATTCTATTCCATTGAATTCCATTCCATTGCATTCCATTCCATTCCATTGCATTCCATTCCGTTCTACTCGGGTTGATTCCATTCCATTCCATTCCATTCCAGTCCATTCCATTCCATTCTATTCCATTCCATTCCATTCGATTCCATTCGATTCGATTAGATTCGATTCGATTCCATTCCATTCCATTCCATTCCATTCCATTCCATTCGATTCCATTCGATTCGATTCGATTCCATTCCATTCCATTCCATTCCATTCCATTCCATTCCATTCCACTCCGTTCTACTCGGGTTTATTCCATTCCATTCCATTCCGTTCCATTCCGTTCCGTTCCGTTGCATTGCGTTGCGTTCCGTTCCGTTCCGTTCCGTTCCGTTCCGTTCCGTTCCATTCCATTCCATTCAATTCCATTCCATTCCATTCCGATCTACTCGTGTTGACTCCAATCTATTCCATTCCATTCCATTCGATTGCATTCAATTCCATTCGATTCCATTCCATTCCATTCCATTCCATTCCATTCCATTCCATTCCATTCCACTCCATTCAATTCCATTGAATTGCATTCCATTCCATTCCATTGCATTCCATTCCATTCCATTCCATTCCATTCCATTACATTCCATTCCATTCCATTCCAATCCATTACATTCTACACGGGTTGATTCCATTCCATTGCATTCCATTCCATTCCATTCCATTCCATTCCATTCCATTCCATTCCATTCCATTCCATTCCATTCCATTCCATTCCAATCCATTCCTTTCTACTCGGGTTGATTCCGTTCCATTCCATTCCGTTCCATTCCATTCCATTCCATTCCATTCCATTCCATTCCATTCCATTCCATTCCATTCCATTCCATTCCATTCCATTCCATTCCATTCCATTCCATTCCATTCCAATCCATTCCATTCTACTCGGGGTGATTCCATTCCATTCCATTCCATTCCATTCCATTCCATTCTATTCCATTCCATTCCATTCGGTTCCATTCGATTCCATTCCATTCCATTTCATTCCGTTCCGTTCCGTTCCGTTCCGTTCAGTTCCGTTCTACTCGGGTTCTTTCCATTCCGTTCTATTCCATTCCATTCCATTCTAATCGGGTTGATTCCATTCTATTCCACTCCATTCCATTCGAGTACATTCGATTCCATTCGATTCCATTCCATTCCATTCCATTCCATTCCATTCCATTCCATTCCATTCCATTCCATTCCATTCCACTCCATAGCATTCCAATCCATTCCATTCTACTCGGGTTGATTCCATTCCATTCCATTCCATTCCATCCCATTCCAATCCATTCCATTCCATTCCATTCCATTGCATTCGATTCCATTCCATTCCATTCCATTCCATTCCATTCCTTTCCATTCCAATCCATTCCATTCTACTCGGGTTGATTCCATTCCATTCCATTCCATTCCATTCCATTCCATTCTATTCCATTCCATTCCATTCGGTTCCATTCGATTCCATTCCATTCCATTTCACTCCGTTCCGTTCCGTTCCGTTCCGTTCCGTTCAGTTCCGTTCTACTCAGGTTCGTTCCATTCCGTTCCATTCCATTCCATTCCATTCCATTCCTTTCCATTCCATTCTATTCCATTGAATTCCATTCCATTCCATTCCATTCCAATCCATTCCATTCTACACGGGTTGATTCCATTCCATTCCATTCCATTCCATTCCATTCCATTCCATTCCATTCTACTCGGGTTGATTCCATTCCATTCCATTCCATTCCATTCCATTCCATTCCATTCGATTCCATTCGATTCGATTCGATTCCGTTCCATTCCATTCCATTCCATTCCGATCTATTCCATTCTACTCGGGTTGATTCCATTCCATTCCATTCCATTCCATTCCGTTGAATTCCATTCCATTCCATTCCGTTCCGTTCCGTTCCATTCCGTTCCGTTCCGTTCCGTTCCGTTCTACTCGGGTTGATTCCATTCCATTCCATTCCATTCCATTCCATTCCATTCCATTCCATTCCATTCCATTCCATTCCATTCGATTCCATTCGAATCGATTCGATTCCATTCCATTCCATTCCATTCCATTGCATTCCGTTCTACTCGGGTTCATTCCATTCCATTCCGTTCCGTTCCGTTCCGTTCCATTCTGTTCTGTTCCATTCCGCTCCATTCCATTCCATTCCGTTTTACTCGGGTTGATTCCTTTCCATTCCGTTCCGTTCCGTTCCGTTCCGTTCCGTTGCGTTCCATTCCGTTCGGTTCCGTTCCGTTCCGTTCCATTCCATTCCATTCCATTCCATTCCATTCCATTCCATTCCGTTCCGTTCTACTCGGGTTGATTCCATTCTATTCCATTCCATTCCACTCTATTCCATTCAATTCCATTCGATTCCATTCCATTCCATTCCATTCAATTCCATTCCATTGCATTCTATTCCATTGAATTCCATTCCATTGCATTCCATTCCATTCCATTGCATTCCATTCCGTTCTACTCGGGTTGATTCCATTCCATTCCATTCCATTCCAGTCCATTCCATTCCATTCTATTCCATTCCTTTCCATTCGATTCCATTCGATTCGATTCGATTCGATTCGATTCCATTCCATTCCATTCCATTCCATTCCATTCCATTCGATTCCATTCGATTCGATTCGATTCCATTCCATTCCATTCCATTCCATTCCATTCCATTCCACTCCGTTCTACTCGGGTTTATTCCATTCCATTCCATTCCGTTCCATTCCGTTCCGTTCCGTTGCATTGCGTTGCGTTCCGTTCCGTTCCGTTCCGTTCCGTTCCGTTCCATTCCATTCCATTCAATTCCATTCCATTCCATTCCGATCTACTCGTGTTGACTCCAATCTATTCCATTCCATTCCATTCGATTGCATTCAATTCCATTCGATTCCATTCCATTCCATTCCATTCCATTCCATTCCATTCCATTCCATTCCACTCCATTCAATTCCATTGAATTGCATTCCATTCCATTCCATTGCATTCCATTCCATTCCATTCCATTCCATTCCATTCCATTCCATTCCATTCCATTCCATTCCAATCCATTACATTCTACACGGGTTGATTCCATTCCATCGCATTCCATTCCATTCCATTCCATTCCATTCCATTCCATTCCATTCCATTCCATTCCATTCGATTCCATTCCATTCCATTCCATTCCATTCCATTCCATTCCATTCCATTCCAATCCATTCCTTTCTACTCGGGTTGATTCCGTTCCATTCCATTCCGTTCCATTCCATTCCATTCCATTCCATTCCATTCCATTCCATTCCATTCCATTCCATTCCATTCCATTCGATTCCATTCCATTCCATTCCATTCCATTCCATTCCAATCCATTCCATTCTACTCGGGGTGATTCCATTCCATTCCATTCCATTCCATTCCATTCTATTCCATTCCATTCCATTCGGTTCCATTCGATTCCATTCCATTCCATTTCATTCCGTTCCGTTCCGTTCCGTTCCGTTCCGTTCAGTTCCGTTCTACTCGGGTTCTTTCCATTCCGTTCTATTCCATTCCATTCCATTCTAATCGGGTTGATTCCATTCTATTCCACTCCATTCCATTCGAGTACATTCGATTCCATTCGATTCCATTCCATTCCATTCCATTCCATTCCATTCCATTCCATTCTATTCCATTGAATTCCATTTCATTCCATTCCATTCCATTCCTTTCCATTCCATTCTATTCCTTTGAATTCCATTCCATTCCATTCCATTCCAATCCATTCCATTCTACACGGGTTGATTCCATTCCATTCCATTCCATTCCATTCCATTCCATTCCATTCCATTCCATTCCATTCCATTCCATTCCGTTCTACTCTGGTTGATTCCATTCCATTCCATTCCATTCCATTCCATTCCATTCCATTCCATTCCATTCCATTCCATTCTATTCGATTCGATTCCGTTCCATTCCATTGCATTCCATTCCGATCCATTCCATTCTACTCGGGTTGATTCCATTCCAATCCATTCCATTCCATTTTGTTGAATTCCATTCCATTCAATTCCGTTCCGTTCCGTTCCATTCCGTTCCGTTCCGTTCCATTCCGTTCTACTCGGGTTGATTCCATTCCATTCCATTCCATTCCATTCCATTCCATTCCATTCCATTCGATTCCATTCGATTCCATTTGATTCGATTCGATTCCATTCCATTCCATTCCATTCCATTCCATTCCATTCCGTTCTACTCGGGTTCATTCCATTCCATTCCGTTACGTTCCGTTCCGTTCCATTCCGTTCTGTTCCATTCCGCTCCATTCCATTCCATTCCGTTCTACTCGGGTTGATTCCTTTCCATTCCGTTCCGTTCCGTTCCGTTCCGTTCCGTTGCGTTCCACTCCGTTCGGTTCTGTTCCGTTCCGTTCCATTCCATTCCATTCCATTCCATTCCATTCCATTCCATTCCATTCCGTTCTACTCGGGTTGATTCCATTCTATTCCATTCCATTCCACTTTATTCCATTCAATTCCATTTGATTCCATTCCATTCCATTCCATTCCATTCCATTCCTTTCCATTCCATTCTATTCCATTGAATTCCATTCCATTGCATTCCATTCCATTCCTTTGCATTCCATTCCGTTCTACTAGGGTTGATTCCATTCCATTCCATTCCATTCCATTCCATTCCATTCCATTCCATTCCATTCGATTCCATTCGATTCGATTCGATTCGATTCGATTCCATTCCATTCCATTCCATTCCACTCCGTTCTACTCGGGTTGATTCCATTCCATTCCATTCCGTTCCGTTAAGTTCCGTTGCATTGCGTTGCGTTCCGCTCCGTTCCGTTCCGTTCCATTCCGTTCCATTCCATTCCATTCCATTCCATTCCATTCCATTCCGATCTACTCGGGTTGACTCCAATCTATTCCATTCCATTCCATTCGATTGCAGTCAATTCCATTCGATTCCATTCCATTCCATTCCATTCCATTACATTCCACTCCATTCTGTTCCATTGAATTCCATTCCATTCCATTCCATTCCATTCCATTCCATTCCATTCCATTCCATTCCAATCCATTACATTCTACTTGGGTTGATTCCATTCCATTGCATTCCATTCCATTCCATTCCATTCCATTCCATTCCATTCCATTCCATTCCATTCCATTCCATTCGATTCGATTCCATTCCATTCCATTCCATTCCGTTCCATTCCATTCCATTCCATTCCATTCCATTCGATTCCATTCCATTCCATTTCACTCCATTCCGTTCCGTTCCGTACCGTTCCATTCCGTTCAGTTCCATTCCGTTCCGTTCCGTTGCGTTGCGTTGCGTTGCGTTCTGTTCCGTTCCGTTCCATTCCGTTCCGTTCCATTCCGTTCCATTCCATTCCATTCCATTCCATTCCATTCCGTTCTACACGGGTTGATTCCATTCTATTCCGTTCCATTCCATTCGATTCCATTCAAGTCCATTCGATTCCATTCCATTCCATTCCATTCCATTCCATTCTATTCCATTGAATTCCATTCCATTCCATTCCATTCCATTCCATTCCGTTCTACTCGGGTTGATTCCATTCCATTGCATTCCATTCCATTCCATTCCAATCCATTCCATACCATTCCATTCGATTCCATTCCATTCGATTCCATTCGATTCCATTCGATCACATTCCATTCCATTCCATTCCATTCTATTCCATTGAATTCCATTCCGTTCCATTCCATTCCATTCCATTCCATTCCATTCCATTCCATTCCTTTCTACTGGGGTTGATTCCATTCCATTCCATTCCATTCCATTCCATTCAATTCCGTTCTATTCGGGTTCATTCCATTCCATTCCGTTCCGTTCCGTTCCGTTCCATTCCGTTCTGTTCCATTCCATTCCATTCCATTCCATTCCATTCCATTCCATTCTACTCGGGTTGATTCCATTCTATTCCATTCCATTCCATTCCATTCCATTCCACTCCACGCCAATCCACTGCACTCCACTCCACTCCACTCCACTCCACTCTGGTTGATTCCATTCCATTCCATTCCATTCCATTCCATTCCATTCCATTCCATTCTATTCCATTCGATTCCATTCCATTCCATTCCATTCCAATCCATTCCATTCTACTCGGGTTGATTCCATTCCATTCCATTCCATTCCATTCCATTCCATTCCATTCCATTCCATTCCATTCCATTCGATTCCATTCCATTCCATTTCACTCCGTTCCGTTCCGTTCCGTTCCGTTCTGTTCAGTTCCGTTCTACTCGGGTTCGTTCCATTCCGTTCCATTCCATTCCATTCCGTTCTACTCGGGTTGATTCCATTCTATTCCACTCCATTCCATTCGATTCCATTCGATTCCATTCGATTCCACTCCATTCCATTCTATTCCATTCCATTCCATTCCATTCCATTCCATTCCATTCCATTGCATTCCATTCTATTCCAATGAATTCCATTCCATTCCATTCCATTCCATTCCATTCCATTCCATTCCATTCCATTCCATTCCATTCCATTCCATTCTATTCCATTGAATTCCATTCCATTCCATTCCATTCCATTCCAATCCATTCCATTCTACACGGGTTTATTCCATTCCATTCCATTCCATTCCATTCCATTCCATTCCATTCCACTCCATTCCATTCCATTCCATTCCGTTCTTCTCGGGTTGATTCCATTCCATTCCATTCCATTCCATTCCATTCCATTCCTTTCCATTCCATTCCATTCCATTCCATTCCATTCCATTCCATTCCATTCCATTCCATTCCATTCCACTCTATTCCATTCCATTCCGTTCTACTCGGGTTCATTAAACTCCATTCCGTTCCGTTCCGTTCCGTTCCATTCCGTTCTGTTCCATTCCGTTCCATTCCATTCCATTCCATTCCATTCCGTTCTACTCGGGTTGATTCCATTCTATTCCATTCCATTCCATTCCATTCCATTCCATTCCATTCCACTCCACTCCACTCCACTCCACTCCACTCCACTCCACTCCACTCCACTCCACTCTGGTTGATTCCATTCCATTCCATTCCATTCCATTCCATTCCATTCCATTCCATTCCATTCGATTCCATTCCATTCCATTCCATTCCATTCCATTCCAATCCATTCCATTCTACTCGGGTTGATTCCATTCCATTCCATTCCATTCCATTCCATTCCATTCCATTCCATTCCTTTCCATTCCATTCCTTTCCATTCCATTCCATTCCAATCCATTCCATTCTACTCGGGTTGATTCCATTCCATTCCATTCCATTCCATTCCATTCCATTCCATTCCATTCCATTCCATTCCATTCCATTCTATTCTATTCCATTCCATTCGGTTCCATTCGATTCCATTCCATTCCATTTCACTCCGTTCCGTTCCGTTCCGTTCCATTCCGTTCAGTTCCGTTCTTCTCGGGTTCTTTCCATTCCGTTCCATTCCATTCCATTCCATTCTAATCGGGTTTATTCCATTCTATTCCACTCCATTCCATTCGATTCCATTCGATTCCATTCGATTCCATTCCATTCCATTCCATTCCATTCCATTCCATTCCATTCTATTCCATTGAATTCCATTCCATTCCATTCCATTCCATTCCTTTCCATTCCATTCTATTCCATTGAATTCCATTCCATTCCATTCCATTCCAATCCATTCCATTCTACACGGGTTGATTCCATTCCATTCCATTCCATTCCATTCCATTCCATTCCATTCCATTCCATTCCATTCCATTCCATTCCGTTCTACTCGGCTTGATTCCATTCCATTCCATTCCATTCCATTCCATTCCATTCCATTCCATTCCATTCCATTCCATTCCATTCCATTCGATTCGATTCCATTCCATTCCACTCCGTTCTACTCGGGTTGATTCCATTCCATTCCATTCCGTTCTGTTCCGTTCCGTTCCGTTGCATTGCGTTGCGTTCCGTTCCGTTCCGTTCCGTTCCGTTCAGTTCCATTCCATTCCATTCCATTCCATTCCATTCCATTCCACTCCATTCTATTCCATTGAATTCCATTCCATTCCATTCCATTCCATTCCATTCCATTCCATTCCATTCCATTCCATTCCAATCCATTACATTCTACACGGGTTGATTCCATTCCATTGCATTCCATTCCATTCCATTCCATTCCATTCCATTCCATTCCATTCCATTCCATTCGATTCCATTCGATTCGATTCGATTCCATTCCATTCCATTCCATTCCGTTCCATTCCATTCCATTCCATTCGATTCCATTCGATTCCATTCAATTCCATTTCACTCCATTCCGTTCCGTTCCGTACCGTTCCGTTCCGTTGCGTTGCGTTCCGTTCCGTTCCGTTCCGT
Organism: Gorilla gorilla gorilla; assembly: GCF_029281585.2. Taxonomy (NCBI): domain Eukaryota; kingdom Metazoa; phylum Chordata; class Mammalia; order Primates; family Hominidae; genus Gorilla; species Gorilla gorilla. Next base: position 39,434,289 of record NC_073242.2, read on the forward strand.
TCCGTTCCGATCCATTCCACTCCATTCCATTCCATTCCGTTCTACTCGGGTTGATTCCATTCCATTCCATTCCGTTCAGTTCCGTTCCGTTCCGTTCCGTTGCTTTGCGTTGAGATGCGTTCCGTTCCATTCCGTTCCATTCCGTTCAGTTCCATTCCGTTCCATTCCATTCCTTTCCATTCCATTCCATTCCGTTCTACACGGATTGATTCCATTCTATTCCGTTCCATTCCATTCGATACCATTCAAGTCCATTCGATTCCATTCCATTCCATTCCATTCCATTCTATTCCATTGAATTCCATTCCATTCCATTCCATTCCATTGCATTCCATTCCATTCCGTTCTAATCGGGTTGATTCCATTCCATTCCATTCCATTCCATTCCATTCCATTCCATTCCATTCCATTCCATTCGATTCCATTCCATTCGATTCCATTCGATTCCATTCGATCCCATTCCATTCCATTCCATTCCATTCTATTCCATTGAATTCCATTCCATTCCATTCCATTCCATTCCATTCCATTCCATTCCATTCCTTTCTACTGGGGTTGATTCCATTCCATTCCATTCCATTCCATTCCATTCCATTCCGTTCTACTCGGGTTCATTCCATTCCATTCCGTTCCGTTCCGTTCCGTTCCATTCCGTTCTGTTCCATTCCGTTCCATTCCATTCCATTCCATTCCATTCCATTCCATTCCATTCCAATCCATTCCGTTCTACTCGGGTTGATTCCATTCCATTCCATTCCATTCCATTCCATTCCATTCCAATCCATTCCGTTCTACTCGGGTTGATTCCATTCCATTCCATTCTATTCCATTTCATTCCATTCCATTCCATTCCATTCCATTCCATTCCATTCTATTCCATTCCGTTCCATTCGGTTCCATTCGATTCCTTTCCATTCCATTTCACTCCGTTCCGTTCCGTTCCGTTCTGTTCAGTTCCGTTCTACACGGGTTCGTTCCATTCCGTTCCATTCCATTCCATTCCGTTCTACTCGGGTTGATTCCATTCTATTCCACTCCATTCCATTCCATTCCATTCCATTCCATTCGATTCCACTCCATTCCTTTCCATTCCATTCCATTCCATTCCATTCCATTCCATTCCATTCCATTCCATGCCATTCCATTCCAATGAATTCCATTCCATTCCATTCCATTCCATTCCATTCCATTCCATTCCATTCCATTCCATTCCATTCCATTCTATTCCATTGAATTCCATTCCATTCCATTCTATTCCATTGAATTCCATTCCATTCCATTCCATTCCATTCCAATCCATTCCATTCTACACGGGTTTATTCCATTCCATTCCATTCCATTACATTCCATTCCACTCCATTCCATTCCATTCCGTTCTTCTCGGGTTGATTCCATTCCATTCCATTCCATTCCATTCCATTCCATTCCATTCCATTCCATTCGATTCCATTCGATTTGATTCCATTCCATTCCATTCCATTCCATTCCATTCCATTCCATTCCATTCCATTCCATTCCATTCCGTTCTACTCGGGTTCATTAAACTCCATTCCGTTCTGTTCTGTTCCTTTCCATTCCGTTCTGTTCCATTCCGTTCCATTCCATTCCATTCCATTCCATTCCGTTCTACTCGGGTTGATTCCATTCTATTCCATTCCATTCCTTTCCATTCCATTCCATTCCACTCCACTCCACTCCACTCCACTCCACTGCACTCCACTCCACTCTGGTTGATTCCATTCCATTCCATTCCATTCCATTCCTTTCCATTCCATTCGATTCCATTCCATTCCATTCCATTCCATTCCATTCCATTCCATTCCATTCCATTCCATTCCAATCCATTCCATTCTACTCGGGTTGATTCCATTCCATTCCATTCCATTCCATTCCATTCCATTCCATTCCATTCCATTCCATTCGATTCCATTCCATTCCATTCCATTCCATTCCATTCCATTCCAATCCATTCCATTCTACTCGGGTTGATTCCATTCCATTCCATTCCATTCCATTCCATTCCATTCCATTCCATTCCATTCCATTCCATTCCAATCCATTCCATTCTACTCGGGTTGATTCCATTCCATTCCATTCCATTCCATTCCATTCCATTCCATTCCATTCCATTCCATTCGATTCCATTCCATTCCATTCCATTCCATTCCATTCCATTCCAATCCATTCCATTCTACTCGGGTTGATTCCATTCCATTCCATTCCATTCCATTCCATTCCATTCCATTCCATTCCATTCCATTCCATTCCATTCCATTCCATTCCATTCGGTTCCATTCGATTCCATTCCATTCCATTTCACTCCGTTCCGTTCCGTTCCGTTCCGTTCCGTTCAGTTCCGTTCTACTCGGGTTCGTTCCATTCCATTCCATTCCATTCCATTCCATTCCATTCTACTCGGGTTGATCATTCCATTCCATTCCGTTAAGTTGCGTTGCGTTGCGTTCCGTTCCGTTCCGTTCCATTCCATTCCATTCCATTCCATTCCATTCCATTCCGTTCCGTTCCGTTCTACTCGGTTTGATTCCATTCTATTTCATTCCATTCCATTCCATTCCATTCAATTCCATTCGATTCTATTCCATTCCTTTCCATTCCATTCCATTCCATTACATTCTATTCCACTGAATTCCATTCCATTCCGTGCCGTTCCGTTCCGTTCCGTTCCGTTCCGTTCTACTCGGGTTGATTCCATTCCATTCCATTCCTTTCTATTCCATTCCATTCCATTCCATTCGATTCCATTCAATTCCATTCGATTCGATTCGATTCCATTCCAATAAATTCCATTCCATTCCATTCCATTCCGTTCTACTCGGGTTCATTCCATTCCATTCCGTTCCGTTCCGTTCCATTCCATTCCGTTCTGTTCCATTCCGTTCCATTCCATTCCATTCCATTCCATTCCATTCCATTCCGTTCTACTCTGGTTGATTCCACTCCATTCCATTCCATTCCGTTCCATTCTGTTCCGATCCGTTGTGTTCTGTTCGGTTCCGTTCCATTCCGTTCCATTCCGTTCCTTTCCGTTCCATTCCATTCCATTCCATTCCATTCCATTCCATTCCATTCCGTTCTACTCGGGTTGATTCCATTCTATTCCATTCCATTCCATTCCATTCTATTGAATACCATTCGATTCCATTCCATTGCATTCCATTCCATTCCATTCCATTCCATTCCATTCCATTCCATTCCATTCCATTCCATTCCATTGAATTCCATTCCATTCCATTCCATTCCATTCCATTCCATTCCATTCCATTCCATTCCATTCCATTCCATTCCATTCCGTTCTACTCGGGTTGATTCCATTCCGTTCCATTCCATTCCATTCCCTTCCATTCCATTCGATTCCATTCGATTCCATTCGATTCCAGTCCATTCCATTCCATTCCATTCCATTCCATTCCATTCCATTCCATTCCATTCCATTCCGTTCTACTCGGGTTCATTCCATTCCATTCCGTTCCGTTCCGTTCCGTTCCATTCCGTTCTGTTCCATTCCGTTCCATTCCATTCCATTCCATTCCATTCCGTTCTACTCGGGTTGATTCCATTCCATTCCATTCCATTCCATTCCATTCCATTCCATTCCGTTCTACTCGGGTTGATCATTCCATTCCATTCCATTCCGTTGCGTTCCGTTCCGTTCCGTTCCGTTTCATTCCATTCCATTCCATTCCATTCCATTCCATTCCATTCCGTTCCGTTCCGTTCTACTCGGGTTGATTCCGTTCTATTCCATTCCATTCCATTCGATTCCATTCAATTCCATTCGATTCCATTCCATGCCATTCCATTCCATTCCACTCCATTCTATTCCATTGAATTCCATTCCATTCCGTTCCGTTCCGTTCCATTCCGTTCCGTTCCGTTCCGTTCTACTCGGGTTGATTCCATTCCATTCCATTCCTTTCTATACGATTCCATTCGATTCCATTCGATTCGATCCCATTCCTTTCCATTCCATTCCATTCCATTCCGTTCTACTCGTGTTCATTCCATTCCATTCCGTTCCGTTCCGTTCCGTTCCATTCCGTTCCATTCCATTCCTTTCCATTCCATTCCGTTCTACTCGGGTTGATTCCATTCCATTCCATTCCGTTCCGTTCCCTTCCGTTCCGTTCCGTTCCGTTCCCTTGCGTTCCGTTCCGTTCCGTTCCATTCCATTCCATTCCATTCCAATCCATTCCATTCCGTTCTACTCGTGTTGATTCCATTCTATTCCAATCCATTCCATTCGATTCCTTTCGATTCCATTCGATTCCATTCGATTCCTTTCCATTCCATTCCATTCCATTCCATTCCATTCCAATCCATTCCATTCTACTCGTGTTGATTCCATTCAATTCCATTCCATTCCATTCCTTTCCATTCCATTCCATTCCATTCCATTCGGTTCCATTCCATTCCATTCCATTCCATTCTATTCCATTTCATTCCATTCCATTCCATTCCATTCCATTCCATTCCATTCCATTCCATTCCATTCCAATCCATTCCATTCTACACGGGTTGTTTCCATTCCATTCCATTCCATTCCATTCCATTCCATTCCATTCCATTCCATTCCGTTCTACTCGGGTTGATTCCATTCCATTCCATTCCATTCCATTCCATTCCATTCCATTCCATTGCATTCCATTCCATTCCATTCCATTCCATTCCATTCCATTCCATTCCAACCCATTCCATTCTACTCGGGTTGATTCCATTCCATTCCATTCCATTCCATTCCATTCCATTCCATTCCATTCCATTCTTTTCCATTCGATTCCATTCCATTCCATTTCACTCCGTTCCGTTCCGTTCCGTTCCGTTCCGTTCATTTCCGTTGTACTCGGGTTCGTTCCATTCCGTTCCATTCCATTCCATTCCGTTCTACTCGGGTTGATTCCATTCTATTCTACTCCATTCCATTCGATTCCATTCGACACCATTCGATTCCATTCCATTCCATTCCATTCCATTCCATTCCATTCCATTCCATTCCATTCCATTCCATTCTACACGGGTTGATTCCATTCCATTCCATTCCATTCCAATCCATTCCATTCCATTCCGTTCTACTCGGGTGAATTCCATTCCATTCCATTCCATTCCATTCCTTTCCATTCCATTCCATTCTATTCCATTCGATTCCATTCGATTCCATTCCATTCCATTCCAATCCATTCCATTCTACTCGGGTTGATTCCATTCCATTCCATTCCATTCCATTCCATTCCATTCCTTTCCATTCCGTTCCATTCCATTCGATTCCATTCGATTCCATTCCATTCCATTTCACTCCATTCCGTTCCGTTCCATTGCGTTCCGTTCTACTCGGGTTCGTTCCATTCCATTCCATTCCATTCCATTCCATTCCATTCCATTCCATTCCATTCTACTCGGGTTGATCATTCCATTCCATTCCATTCCGTTGGGTTCCGTTCTGCTCCGTTCCGTTCCATTCCATTCCATTCCATTCCATTCCATTCCATTCCATTCCATTCCATTCCTTTCTATTCCATTGAATTCCATTCCATTCCATTCCATTCCAATCCATTCCATTCTACTCGGGTTGATTCCATTCCATTCCATTCCATTCCATTCCATTCCATTCAATTCCATTCCATTCCATTCCATTCCATTCCATTCCATGCCATTCTATTCCATTGAATTCCATTCCATTCCATTCCATTCCATTCCATTCCATTCCATTCCATTCCATTCCATTCCGTTCTACTCGAGTTGATTCTATTCTATTCCATTCCATTCCATTCGATTCCATTCAATTCCATTCGATTCCATTCCATTCCATTTCATTCCATTCCATTCCATTCCATTCTATTCTATTCCGTTCCATTCTATTCTATTCCATTGAATTCCATTCCATTCCATTCCATTCCATTCCATTCCATTCCGTTCTACTCGGGTAGATTCCATTCCATTCCATTCCATTCCATTCTATTCCACTCCATTCCATTCGATTCCATTCGATTCCATTCGATTCCATTCCATTCCATTCCATTCCATTCCATTGCATTCTATTCCATTGAATTCCATTCCATTCCATTCCGTTCCATTCCTTTCCATTCCATTCTATTCCATTGAATTTCATTCCATTCCATTCCATTCCAATCCATTCCATTCTACACGGGTTGATTCCATTCCATTCCATTCCATTCCATTCCATTCCATTCCATTCCATTCCATTCCATTCCATTCCATTCCGTTCTACTCGGGTTGATTCCATTCCATTCCATTCCATTCCATTCTATTCCATTCCCTTCCATTCCTTTCCATTCCATTCGATTCCATTTGATTCGATTCGATTCCGTTCCATTTCATTCCATTCCATTCCATTCCATTCCGATCCATTCCATTCTACTCGGGTTGATTCCATTCCATTCCATGCCTTTCCATTCCGTTGAATTCCATTCCATTCCATTCCGTTCCGTTCCGTTCCATTCCGTTCCGTTCCGTTCCGTTCCGTTCTACTCGGGTTGATTCCATTCCATTCCATTCCATTCCATTCCATTCCATTCCATTCCATTCCATTCCATTCCATTCCATTCCATTCCATTCGATTCCATTCGATTCGATTCCATTCCATTCCATTCCATTCCATTCCATTCCATTCCATTCCGTTCTACTCTGGTTCATTCCATTCCATTCCGTTCCGTTCTGTTCCGTTCCATTCCGTTCTGTTCCATTCCGTTCCATTTCATTCCATTCCGTTCTACTCGGGTTGATTCCATTCCATTCCATTCCGTTCCGTTCCATTCCGTTCCATTCCGTTCCGTTGCATTCCATTCCGTTCGGTTCCGTCCGTTCCGTTCCGTTCCATTCCATTCCATTCCGTTCCGTTCTACTCGTGTTAATTCCATTCTATTCCATTCCATTCCATTCCATTCCATTCAATTCCATTTGATTCCATTCCATTCCATTCCATTCAATTCCATTCCATTCCTTTCTATTCCATTGAATTCCATTCCATTGCATTCCATTCCATTCCATTCCATTCCATTCCATTCCGTTCTAATCGGGTTGATTCCATTCCATTCCATTCCATTCCATTCCATTCCATTCCATTCCATTCCATTCGATTCCATTCCATTCGATTCCATTCGATTCCATTTGATCCCATTCCACTCCATTCCATTCCATTCCATTCCATTCCATTCCATTCCATTCCATTCCATTCCATTCCATTCCATTCCATTCCATTCCTTTCTACTGGGGTTGATTCCATTCCATTCCATTCCATTCCATTCCATTCCATTCCATTCCATTCCATTCCGTTCTACTCGGGTTCATTCCATTGCATTCCGTTCCGTTCCGTTCCGTTCCATTCCGTTCTGTTCCATTCCGTTCCATTCCATTCCATTCCATTCCATTCCATTCCATTCCATTCCATTCCAATCCATTCCGTTCTACTCGGGTTGATTCCATTCCATTCCATTCCATTCCATTCCATTCCATTCCATTCCATTCCATTGAACTCCATTCCATTCCATTCCATTCTATTCCATTCCATTCCATTCGGTTCCATTCGATTCCATTCCATTCCATTTCACTCCGTTCCGTTCCGTTCCGTTCCGTTCTATTCAGTTCCGTTCTACACGGGTTCGTTCCATTCCGTTCCATTCCATTCCATTCCGTTCTACTCGGGTTGATTCCATTCTATTCCACTCCATTCCATTCCATTCCATTCCATTCCGTTCGATTCCACTCCATTCCTTTCCATTCCATTCCATTCCATTCCATTCCATTCCAATCCATTCCATTCCATTCCATTCCATTCCAATGAATTCCATTCCATTCCATTCCATTCCATTCCATTCTATTCCATTCTATTCCATTCCATTCCATTTCATTCCATTCTATTCCATTGAATTCCATTCCATTCCATTCTATTCCATTGAATTCCATTCCATTCCATTCCATTCCATTCCAATCCATTCCTTTCTACACGGGTTTATTCCATTCCATTCCATTCCATTCCATTCCATTCCACTCCATTCCATTCCATTCCATTCTTCTCGGGTTGATTCCATTCCATTCCATTCCATTCCATTCCATTCCATTCCATTCCATTCGATTCCATTCGATTCGATTCCATTCCATTCCATTCCATTCCATTCCATTCCATTCCATTCCGTTCTACTCGGGTTCATTAAACTCCATTCCGTTCTGTTCTGTTCCTTTCCATTCCGTTCTGTTCCATTCCGTTCCATTCCATTCCATTCCATTCCATTCCATTCTACTCGGGTTGATTCCATTCTATTCCATTCCATTCCATTCCATTCCATTCCATTCCATTCCATTCCACTCCACTCCACTCCACTGCACTCCACTCCACTCCACTGCACTCCACTCGGGTTGATTCCATTCCATTCCATTCCATTCCATTCCATTCCATTCCATTCCATTCCATTCCATTCCATTCTATTCCATTCCATTCCATTCCATTCCAATCCATTCCATTCTACTCGGGTTGATTCCATTCCATTCCATTCCATTCCATTCCATTCCATTCCATTCCATTCCATTCCATTCCATTCGGTTCCATTCGATTCCATTCCATTCCATTTCACTCCGTTCTGTTCCGTTCCGTTCCGTTCTGTTCAGTTCCGTTCTACTCGGGTTCGTTCCATTCCGTACCATTCCATTCCTTTCCGTTCTACTCGGGTTGATTCCATTCTATTCCACTCCATTCCATTCCATTCCATTCCATTCCATTCGATTCCACTCCATTCCTTTCCATTCCATTCCATTCCATTCCATTCCATTCCATTCCATTCCATTCCATTCCAATGAATTCCATTCCATTCCATTCCATTCCATTCCATTCCATTCGATTCCATTCCATTCCATTCCATTCTATTCCATTGAATTCCATTCCATTCCATTCCATTCCATTCCAATCCATTCCATTCTACACGGGTTTATTCCATTCCATTCCATTCCATTCCATTCCATTCCACTCCATTCCATTCCATTCCGTTCTTCTCTGGTTGATTCCATTCCATTCCATTCCATTCCATTCCATTCCATTCCATTCGTTTCCATTCGATTCGATTCCATTCCATTCCATTCCATTCTATTCCATTCCATTCCATTCCATTCCGCTATACTCGGGTTCATTAAACTCCATTCCGTTCTGTTCCGTTCCTTTCCATTCCGTTCTGTTCCATTCCGTTCCATTCCATTCCATTCCATTCCATTCCGTTCTACTCGGGTTGATTCCATTCTATTCCATTCCATTCCATTCCATTCCATTCCATTCCATTCCATTCCATTCCACTCCACTCCACTCCACTCCACTCCACTCCACTGCACTCCACTCCACTCTGGTTGATTCCATTCTATTCCATTCCATTCCTTTCTATTCCATTCGATTCGATTCCATTCCATTCCATTCCATTCCATTCCATTCCATTGCAATCCATTCCATTCTACTCGGGTTGATTCCATTCCATTCCATTCCATTCCATTCCATTCCATTCGATTCCATTCCATTCCATTCCATTCCATTCCATTCCATTCCATTCCATTCCAATCCTTTCCATTCTACTCGGGTTGATTCCATTCCATTCCATTCCATTCCATTCCATTCCATTCCATTTCATTCCATTCCATTCCATTCCATTCCATTCGGTTCCATTCGATTCCATTCCATTCCCTTTCACCCGGTTCCGTTCCGTTCCGTTCCGTTCCGTTCCGTTCAGTTCCGTTCTACTCGGGTTCGTTCCATTCCGTTCCATTCCATTCCATTCCATTCTAATCTGGTTGATTCCATTCTATTCCACTCCATTCCATTTGATTCCATTGGATTCCATTCGATTCCATTCCATTCCATTCCATTCCATTCCATTCCATTCCTTTCCATTCCATTCTATTCCATTGAATTCCAATCCATTCCATTCCACTCCATTCCTTTCCATTCCATTCCATTCCATTCCAATCCATTCCGTTCTACTCGGGTTGATTCCATTCCATTCAATTCCATTCCATTCCATTCCATTCCATTCCATTCCATTCCATTCCCTTCGATTCGATTCGATTCGATTCGATTCGATTCGATTCAATTCCATTACATTCCATTCCATTCCTTTCTACTCGGGTTCGTTCCATTCCATTCCGTTCTGTTCCTTTCTGTTCCATTCCGTTCCGCTCCATTCCGTTCCATTCCATTCCATTCCATTCCATTCCGTTCTACTCGGGTTGATTCCATTCCATTCCATTCCATTCCATTCCATTCGATTCCATTCGATTCCATTGCATTACAATTCACTCCATTCCATTCCTTTCCGTTCCGTTCCGCTCCGTTCCGTTCTACTCGGGTTCGTTCCATTCCATTCCATTCCATTCCATTCCATTCCATTCCATTCTACTCGGGTTGATCATTCCATTCCATTCCGTTCCGTTGCGTTGCGTTGCGTTGCGTTCCGTTCCGTTCCATTCCATTCCATTCCATTCCATTCCATTCCATTCCATTCCGTTCCGTTCCGTTCTACTCGGTTTGATTCCATTCTATTCCATTCCATTCCATTCCATTCCATTCAATTCTATTCGATTCTATTCCATTCCTTTCCATTCCATTCCATTCCATTCCATTCTATTCCACTGAATTCCATTCCATTCCGTTCCGTTCCGTTCCGTTCCTTTCCGTTCCATTCTACTCGGGTTGATTCCATTCCATTCCATTCCTTTCTATTCCATTCCATTCCATTCCATTCGATTCCATTCAATTCCATTCGATTCGATTCGATTCCATTCCAATAAATTCCATTCCATTCCATTCCATTCCGTTCTACTCGGTTTCATTCCATTCCATTCCGTTCCATTCCGTTCCATTCCATTCCGTTCTGTTCCATTCCGTTCCATTCCATTCCATTCCATTCCATTCCATTCCATTCCATTCCGTTCTACTCGGGTTGATTCCATTCCATTCCATTCCATTCCGTTCCGTTCTGTTCCGATCCGTTGTGTTCCGTTCTGTTCCGTTCCGTTCCGTTCCATTCCATTCCATTCCATTCCATTCCATTCCATTCCATTCCATTCCGTTCTACTCGGGTTGATTCCATTCTATTCCATTCCATTCCATTCCATTCTATTCAATTCCATTCGATTCGATTCGATTCCATTCCATTCCATTCCATTCCATTCCATTCCATTCCATTCCATTCCATTCCATTCTATTCCATTGAATTCCATTCCATTCCATTCCATTCCATTCCATTCCATTCCATTCCATTCCATTCCATTCCATTCCATTCCATTCCGTTCTACTCGGGTTGATTCCATTCCATTCCATTCCATTCCATTCCCTTCCATTCCATTCGATTCCATTCGATTCCATTCGATTCCAGTCCATTCCATTCCATTCCATTCCATTCCATTCCATTCCATTCCATTCCATTCCGTTCTACTCGGGTTCATTCCATTCCATTCCGTTCCGTTCCATTCCGTTCCATTCCGTTCTGTTCCATTCCGTTCCATTCCATTCCATTCCATTCCATTCCATTCCGTTCTACTCGGGTTGATTCCATTCCATTCCATTCCATTCCATTCCATTCCATTCCATTCCATTCCGTTCTACTCGGGTTGATCATTCCATTCCATTCCATTCCGTTAAGTTCCGTTCCGTTCCGTTCCGTTCCATTCCATTCCATTCCATTCCATTCCATTCCATTCCATTCCATTCCATTCCATTCCATTCCGTTCCGTTCCGTTCTACTCGGGTTGATTCCGTTCTATTCCATTCCATTCCATTCGATTCCATTCAATTCCATTCGATTCCATTCCATGCCATTCCATTCCATTCCACTCCATTCTATTCCATTGAATTCCATTCCATTCCGTTCCGTTCCGTTCCATTCCGTTCCGTTCCGTTCCGTTCTACTCGGGTTGATTCCATTCCATTCCATTCCATTCTATACGATTCCATTCGATTCCATTCGATTCGATCCCGTTCCATTCCATTCCATTCCATTACATTCCGTTCTACTCGGGTTCATTCCATTCCATTCCGTTCCGTTCCGTTCCGTTCCATTCCGTTCTGTTCCATTCCGTTCCATTCCATTCCTTTCCATTCCTTTCCGTTCTACTCGGGTTGATTCCATTCCATTCCATTCCGTTCCGTTCCCTTCCGTTGCGTACCGTTCCGTTCCCTTGCGTTCCGTTCCGTTCCGTTCCGTTCCATTCCATTCCATTCCATTCCAATCCATTCCATTCCGTTCCACTCGTGTTGATTCCATTCTATTCCATTCCATTCCATTCGATTCCTTTCGATTCCATTCGATTCCATTCGATTCCATTCCATTCCATTCCATTTCATTCCATTCCATTCCATTCCATTCCAATCCATTCCATTCTACTCGGGTTGATTCCATTCAATTCCATTCCATTCCATTCCTTTCCATTCCATTCCATTCCATTCCATTCGGTTCCATTCCATTCCATTCCATTCCATTCCATTCTATTCCATTCCATTCCATTCCATTCCATTCCATTCTATTCCATTCCGTTCTACTCGGGTTGATTCCATTCCATTCCATTCCATTCCATTCCATTCCATTCCATTCCATTCCATTCCATTCCATTCCATTCCATTCCATTCCATTCGATTCCATTCCATTCCATTCCATTCCATTCCATTCCATTCCATTCCATTCCATTCCATTCCATTCTATTCCATTCGATTCCATTCCATTCCATTTCACTCCATTCCGTTCCGTTCCATTCCGTTCCGTTCCGTTCTACTCGGGTTCGTTCCATTCCATTCCATTCCGTTCCATTCCATTCCATTCCATTCCATTCCATTCGATTCCATTCGATTCCATTCCATTCCACTTCACTCCATTCCGTTCCATTCCGTTCCGTTCCATTCCGTTCCATTCCATTGCATTCTATTCCATTCCATTCCATTCCATTCCATTCCATTCCATTCCATTCCATTATATTCCATTCCATTCCATTCCGTTCCGTTCCGTTCTACTCGGGTTGATTCCATTCTATTCCATTCCATTCCATTCGATTCCATTCAATTCCATTCGATTCCATTCCATTCCATTCTATTCCATTGAATTCCATTCCATTCCATTCCATTCCATTCCATTCCATTCCATTCCATTCCATTCGATTCCATTCCATTCCATTCCCTTCCATTCTATTCCATTGAATTCCATTCCATTCCATTCCATTCCAATCCATTCCATTCTGCACGGGTTGATTCCATTCCATTCCATTCCATTCCATTCCATTCCATTCCATTCCATTCCATTCCATTCCATTCCATTCTAATCGGGTTCATTCCATTACATTCCGTTCCGTTCCGTTCCGTTCCATTCCGTTCTGTTCCATTCCGTTCCATTCCATTCCATTCCATTCCATTCCATTCTACTCGGGTTGATTCCATTCTATTCCATTCCATTCCATTCCATTCCATTCCATTCCATTCCACTCCACTCCACTCCACTGCACTCCTCTCCACTCCACTCCACTCCACTCGGGTTGATTCCATTCCATTCCATTCAATTCCATTCCATTCCATTCCATTCCATTCCATTCCATTCTATTCCATTCGATTCGATTCCATTCCATTCCATTCCAATCCATTCCATTCTACTCGGGTTGATTCCATTCCATTCCATTCCATTCCATTCCATTCCATTCCATTCCATTCCATTCCATTCCATTCCATTCCATTCCATTCCATTCGATTCGATTCGATTCCATTCCATTCCATTCCACTCCGTTCTACTCGGGTGGATTCCATTCCATTCCATTCCGTTCCGTTCCGTTCCGTTGCATTGCGTTGCGTTCCGTTCCGTTCCGTTCCGTTCCGTTCCGTTCCATTCCATTCCATTCCATTCCATTCCGATCTACTCGGGTTGACTCCAATCTATTCCATTCCATTCCATTCGATTGCATTCAATTCCATTCGATTCCATTCGATTCCATTCCATTCCATTCCATTCCATTAAATTCCATTCCATTCCACTGCATTCTATTCCACTGAATTCCATTCCATTCCATTCCATTCCATTCCATTCCATTCCATTCCATTCCAATCCATTACATTCTACACGGGTTGATTCCATTCCATTGCATTCCATTCCATTCCATTCCATTCCATTCCATTCCATTCCATTCCATTCGATTCCATTCGATTCGATTCGATTCCATTCCATTCCATTCCATTCCGTTCCATTCCATTCCATTCCATTCGATTCCATTCGATTCCATTCCATTCCATTTCACTCCATTCCGTTCCGTTCCGTACCGTTCCGTTCCGTTGCGTTGCGTTCCGTTCCGTTCCGTTCCGTTCCGTTCCGATCCATTCCATTCCATTCCATTCCATTCCGTTCTACTTGGGTTGATTCCATTCCATTCCATTCCGTTCAGTTCCGTTGCGTACCGTTCCGTTCCGTTCCATTCCGTTCCATTCCATTCCGTTCCATTCCGTTCCATTCCATTCCATTCCATTCCATTCCATTCCGTTCTACACGGGTTGATTCCATTCTATACCGTTCCATTCCATTCGATTCCATTCAAGTCCATTCGATTCGATTCCATTCCATTCCATTCCATTCTATTCCATTGAATTCCATTCCATTCCATTCCATTCCATTCCATTCCATTCCATTCCATTCCATTCCATTCCATTCCATTCCATTCCGTTCTAATCGGGTTGATTCCATTCCATTCCATTCCATTCCATTCCATTCCATTCCATTCCATTCCATTCCATTCTATTCCATTCCATTCGATTCCATTCGATTCCATTCGATCCCATTCCATTCCATTCCATTCCATTCTATTCCATTGAATTCCATTCCATTCCATTCCATGCCATTCCATTCCATTCCATTCCATTCCATTCCATTCCATTCGATTCCATTCCATTCCATTGTATTCCATTCCATTCCGTTCCTTTCCGTTCCGTTCTACTCGGGTTGATTCCATTCCATTCCATTCCTTTCTATTCCATTCCATTCCATTCCATTCGATTCCATTCAATTCCATTCGATTCGATTCGATTCCATTCCAATAAATTCCATTCCATTCCATTCCATTCCGTTCTACTCGGGTTCATTCCATTCCATTCCGTTCCGTTCCGTTCCATTCCATTCCGTTCTGTTCCATTCCGTTCCATTCCATTCCATTCCATTCCATTCCATTCCATTCCATTCCGTTCTACTCGGGTTGATTCCATTCCATTCCATTCCATTCCGTTCCGTTCTGTTCCGATCCGTTGTGTTCCGTTCGGTTCCGTTCCGTTCCGTTCCATTCCATTCCATTCCATTCCATTCCATTCCATTCCATTCCATTCCGTTCTACTCGGGTTGATTCCATTCTATTCCATTCCATTCCATTCCATTCTATTCAATTCCATTCGATTCGATTCGATTCGATTCCATTCCATTCCATTCCATTCCATTCCATTCCATTCCATTCCATTCCATTCTATTCCATTGAATTCCATTCCATTCCATTCCATTCCATTCCATTCCATTCCATTCCATTCCATTCCGTTCTACTCGGGTTGATTCCATTCCATTCCATTCCATTCCATTCCCTTCCATTCCATTCGATTCCATTCGATTCCATTCGATTCCAGTCCATTCCATTCCATTCCATTCCATTCCATTCCATTCCATTCCATTCCATTCCGTTCTACTCGGGTTCATTCCATTCCATTCCGTTCCGTTCCGTTCCGTTCCATTCCGTTCTGTTCCATTCCGTTCCATTCCATTCCATTCCATTCCATTCCGTTCTACTCGGGTTGATTCCATTCCATTCCATTCCATTCCATTCCATTCCATTCCATTCCATTCCATTCCGTTCTACTCGGGTTGATCATTCCATTCCATTCCATTCTGTTAAGTTCCGTTCCGTTCCGTTCCGTTCCATTCCATTCCATTCCATTCCATTCCATTCCATTCCATTCCATTCCATTGCGTTCCGTTCCGTTCTACTCGGGTTGATTCCGTTCTATTCCATTCCATTCCATTCGATTCCATTCAATTCCATTCGATTCCATTCCATGCCATTCCATTCCATTCCACTCCATTCTATTCCACTGAATTCCATTCCATTCCGTTCCGTTCCGTTCCATTCCGTTCCGTTCCGTTCCGTTCTACTCGGGTTGATTCCATTCCATTCCATTCCATTCTATACGATTCCATTCGATTCCATTCGATTCGATCCCATTCCATTCCATTCCATTCCATTCCATTCCGTTCTACTCGGGTTCATTCCATTCCATTCCGTTCCGTTCCGTTCCGTTCCATTCCGTTCTGTTCCATTCCGTTCCATTCCATTCCTTTCCATTCCTTTCCGTTCTACTCGGGTTGATTCCATTCCATTCCATTCCGTTCCGTTCCCTTCCGTTCCGTTCCGTTCCGTTCCCTTGCGTTCCGTTCCGTTCCGTTCCGTTCCATTCCATTCCATTCCATTCCAATCCATTCCATTCCGTTCTACTCGTGTTGATTCCATTCTATTCCATTCCATTCCATTCGATTCCTTTTGATTCCATTCGATTCCATTCGATTCCATTCCATTCCATTCCATTCCATTCCATTCCGTTCCGTTCCGTTCTACTCGGTTTGATTCCATTCTATTCCATTCCATTCCATTCCATTCCATTCAATTCTATTCGATTCTATTCCATTCCTTTCCATTCCATTCCATTCCATTCCATTCCATTCTATTCCACTGAATTCCATTCCATTCCGTTCCGTTCCGTTCCGTTCCTTTCCGTTCCGTTCTACTCGGGTTGATTCCATTCCATTCCATTCCATTCCTTTCTATTCCATTCCATTCCATTCCATTCGATTCCATTCAATTCCATTCGATTCGATTCGATTCCATTCCAATAAATTCCATTCCATTCCATTCCATTCCGTTCTACTCGGGTTCATTCCATTCCATTCCGTTCCGTTCCGTTCCATTCCATTCCGTTCTGTTCCATTCCGTTCCATTCCATTCCATTCCATTCCATTCCGTTCTACTCGGGTTGATTCCATTCCATTCCATTCCATTCCGTTCCGTTCTGTTCCGATCCGTTGTGTTCCGTTCGGTTCCGTTCCGTTCCGTTCCATTCCATTCCATTCCATTCCATTCCATTCCATTCCATTCCATTCCGTTCTACTCGGGTTGATTCCTTTCTATTCCATTCCATTCCATTCCATTCTATTCAATTCCATTCGATTCGATTCGATTCCATTCCATTCCATTCCATTCCATTCCATTCCATTCCATTCCATTCCATTCTATTCCATTGATTTCCATTCCATTCCATTCCATTCCATTCAATTCCATTCCATTCCATTCCATTCCATTCCATTCCATTCCATTCCGTTCTACTCGGGTTGATTCCATTCCATTCCATTCCATTCAATTCCCTTCCATTCCATTCGATTCCATTCGATTCCATTCGATTCCAGTCCATTCCATTCCATTCCATTCCATTCCATTCCATTCCATTCCATTCCGTTCTACTCGGGTTCATTCCATTCCATTCCGTTCCGTTCCGTTCCGTTCCGTTCTGTTCCATTCCGTTCCATTCCATTCCATTCCATTCCATTCCGTTCTACTCAGGTTGATTCCATTCCATTCCATTCCATTCCATTCCATTCCATTCCATTCCGTTCTACTCGGGTTGATCATTCCATTCCATTCCATTCCGTTAAGTTCCGTTCCGTTCCGTTCCGTTCCATTCCATTCCATTCCATTCCATTCCATTCCATTCCATTCCATTCCGTTCCGTTCCGTTCTACTCGGGTTGATTCCGTTCTATTCCATTCCATTCCATTCGATTCCATTCAATTCCATTCGATTCCATTCCATGCCATTCCATTCCATTCCACTCCATTCTATTCCATTGAATTCCATTCCATTCCGTTCCGTTCCGTTCCATTCCGTTCCGTTCCGTTCCGTTCTACTCGGGTTGATTCCATTCCATTCCATTCCATTCTATACGATTCCATTCGATTCCATTCGATTCGATCCCATTCCATTCCATTCCGTTCTACTCGGGTTCATTCCATTCCATTCCGTTCCGTTCCGTTCCGTTCCATTCCGTTCTGTTCCATTCCGTTCCATTCCATTCCTTTCCATTCCTTTCCGTTCTACTCGGGTTGATTCCATTCCATTCCATTCCGTTCCGTTCCCTTCCGTTCCGTTCCGTTCCGTTCCCTTGCGTTCCGTTCCGTTCCGTTCCGTTCCATTCCATTCCATTCCATTCCAATCCATTCCATTCCGTTCTACTCGTGTTGATTCCATTCTATTCCATTCCATTCCATTCGATTCCTTTTGATTCCATTCGATTCCATTCGATTCCATTCCATTCCATTCCATTCCATTCCATTCCATTCCATTCCAATCCATTCCATTCTACTCGGGTTGATTCCATTCAATTCCATTCCATTCCATTCCTTTCCATTCCATTCCATTCCATTCCATTCGGTTCCATTCCATTCCATTCCATTCCATTCTATTCCATTCCATTCCATTCCATTCCATTCCATTCCATTCCATTCCGTTCTACTCGGGTTGATTCCATTCCATTCCATTCCATTCCATTCCATTCCATTCCATTCCATTCGATTCCATTCGATTCCATTCCATTCCATTTCACTCCATTCCGTTCCGTTCCATTCCGTTCCGTTCCGTACTACTCGGGTTCGTTCCATTCCATTCCATTCCGTTCCATTCCATTCCATTCCATTCCATTCCATTCCATTCCATTCGATTCCATTCCATTCCACTTCACTCCATTCCGTTCCATTCCGTTCCGTTCCATTCCGTTCCATTCCATTCCATTCCATTCCATTCCATTCCATTCCATTCCATTCCATTCCATTCCATTATATTCCATTCCATTCCATTCCGTTCCGTTCCGTTCTACTCGGGTTGATTCCATTCTATTCCATTCCATTCCATTCGATTCCATTCAATTCCATTCGATTCCATTCCATTCCATTCAATTCCATTGAATTCCATTCCATTCCATTCCATTCCATTCCATTCCAATCCATTCCATTCGATTCCATTCCATTCCATTCCCTTCCATTCTATTCCATTGAATTCCATTCCATTCCATTCCATTCCAATCCATTCCATTCTGCACGGGTTGATTCCATTCCATTCCATTCCATTCCATTCCATTCCATTCCCTTCCATTCCATTCCATTCCATTCCGTTCTACTCGGGTTGATTCCTTTCCATTCCATTCCATTCTACTCGGGTTGATTCCTTTCCATTCCATTCCATTCCATTCGATTCCATTCGATTCCATTCGATTCCATTCAATTCCATTCCATTCCATTACATTCCATTCGATTCCATTCGATTCCATTCCATTCCATTTCACTCCATTCCGTTCCGTTCCGTTCCGTTCCGTTCCGTTCTACTCGGGTTCGTTCCATTCCATTCCATTCCATTCCATTCCATTCCATTCCATTCCATTCCATTCCTTTCCATTCCATTCGATTCCATTCCATTCCATTCCATTCCATTCCGATCTACTCGGGTTGACTCCAATCTATTCCATTCCATTCCATTCGATTGCATTCAATTCCATTCGATTCCATTCCATTCCATTCCATTCCATTCCATTCCATTCCATTCCATTCTACTCGGGTTGATTCCATTCCATTCCATTCCATTCCATTCCATTCCATTCCATTCCATTCCATTCCATTCCATTCCATTCGGTTCCATTCGATTCCATTCCATTCCAATTCACTGCGTTCCTTTCCGTTCCGTTCCATTCTGTTCAGTTCCGTTGAACTCGGGTTCGTTCCATTCCGTTCCATTCCATTCCATTCCGTTCTACTCGGGTTGATTCCATTCTATTCCACTCCATTCCATTCGATTCCATTCGATTCCACTCCATTCCATTCTATTCCATTCCATTCCATTCCATTCCATTCCATTCCATTCTATTCCAATGAATTCCATTCCATTCCATTCCATTCCATTCCATTCCATTCCATTCCCTTCCATTCGATTCCATTCTATTCCATTGAATTCCATTCCATTCCATTCCAATCCATTCCATTCTACACGGGTTTATTCCATTCCATTCCATTCCATTCCATTCCATTCCATTCCACTCCATTCCATTCCATTCTGTTCTTCTCGGGTTGATTCCATTCCATTCCATTCCATTCCATTCCATTCCATTCCATTCCATTCCATTCCATTCCATTCCTTTCTATTCCATTCCATTCCGTTCTACTCGGGTTCATTAAACTCCTTTCCGTTCCGTTCCGTTCCGTTCCATTCCGTTCTGTTCCATTCCGTTCCATTCCATTCCATTCCATTCCATTCCATTCCGTTCTACTCGGGTTGATTCCATTCTATTCCATTACATTCCATGCCATTCCATTCCATTCCACTCCACTCCACTCCACTCCACTCCACTCCTCTCCACTCCACTCCACTCCACTCTGGTTGATTCCATTCCATTCCATTCCATTCCATTCCATTCCATTCCATTCCATTCCATTCCATTCCATTCCATTCTATTCCATTCCATTCCATTCCATTCCATTCCACTACATAGCATTCCAATCCATTCCATTCTACTCGGGTTGATTCCATTCCATTCCATTCCATTCCATCCCATTCCATTCCATTCCATTCCATTCCATTCCATTGCATTCGATTCCATTCCATTCCATTCCATTCCATTCCATTCCATTCCATTCCATTCCATTCCAATCCATTCCATTCTACTCGGGTTGATTCCATTCCATTCCATTCCATTCCATTCCATTCTATTCCATTCCATTCCATTCGGTTCCATTCGATTCCATTCCATTCCATTTCACTCCGTTCCGTTCCGTTCCGTTCCGTTCCGTTCAGTTCCGTTCTACTCAGGTTCGTTCCATTCCGTTCCATTCCATTCCATTCCATTCTAATCGGGTTTATTCCATTCTATTCCACTCCATTCCTTTCGATTCCATTCGATTCCATTCGATTCCATTCCATTCCATTCCATTCCATTCCATTCCATTCTATTCCATTGAATTCCATTCCATTCCATTCCATTCCATTCCATTCCTTTCCATTCCTTTCTATTCCATTGAATTCCATTCCATTCCATTCCATTCCAATCCATTCCATTCTACACGGGTTGATTCCATTCCATTCCATTCCATTCCATTCCATTCCATTCCATTCCATTCCATTCTATTCCATTCCATTCCATTCCATTCCATTCCACTCCATAGCATTCCAATCCATTCCATTCTACTCGGGTTGATTCCATTCCATTCCATTCCATTCCATCCCATTCCATTCCATTCCATTCCATTCCATTCCATTGCATTCGATTCCATTCCATTCCATTCCATTCCATTCCATTCCATTCCATTCCATTCCAATCCATTCCATTCTACTCGGGTTGATTCCATTTCATTCCATTCCATTCCATTCCATTCTATTCCATTCCATTCCATTCGGTTCCATTCGATTCCATTCCATTCCATTTCACTCCATTCCGTTCCGTTCCGTTCCGTTACGTTCAGTTCCGTTCTACTCAGGTTCGTTCCATTCCGTTCCATTCCATTCCATTCCATTCTAATCGGGTTTATTCCATTCTATTCCACTCCATTCCTTTCGATTCCATTCAATTCCATTCGATTCCATTCCATTCCATTCCATTCCATTCCATTCCATTCTATTCCATTGAATTCCATTCCATTCCATTCCATTCCATTCCTTTCCATTCCTTTCCATTCCATTCTATTCCATTGAATTCCATTCCATTCCATTCCATTCCAATCCATTCCATTCTACACGGGTTGATTCCATTCCATTCCATTCCATTCCATTCCATTCCATTCCATTCCATTCCATTCCATTCCATTCCATTCCATTCCATTCTACTCGGGTTGATTCCATTCCATTCCATTCCATTCCATTCCATTCCATTCCATTCCATTCCATTCGATTCGATTCGATTCCGTTCCATTCCATTCCATTCCATTCCGATCCATTCCATTCTACTCGGGTTGATTCCATTCCATTCCATTGCATTCCATTCCGTTGAATTCCATTCCATTCCATTCTGTTCCGTTCCGTTCCATTCCGTTCCGTTCCGTTCCGTTCCGTTCTACTCGGGTTGATTCCATTCCATTCCATTCCATTCCATTCCATTCCATTCCATTCCATTCCATTCGATTCCATTCGAATCGATTCGATTCCATTCCATTCCATTCCATTCCATTGCATTCCGTTCTACTCGGGTTCATTCAATTCCATTCCGTTCCGTTCCGTTCCGTTCCATTCCATTCCATTCCATTCCATTCCATTCCATTCCATTCCATTCCGTTCTACTCGGGTTGATTCCATTCTATTCCATTCCATTCCATTCCATTCTATTCAATTCCATTCGATTCGATTCGATTCCATTCCATTCCATTCCATTCCATTCCATTCCATTCCATTCCATTCCATTCTATTCCATTGAATTCCATTCCATTCCATTCCATTCCATTCCATTCCATTCCATTCCATTCCATTCCATTCCGTTCTACTCGGGTTGATTCCATTCCATTCCATTCCATTCCATTCCCTTCCATTCCATTCGATTCCATTCGATTCCATTCGATTCCAGTCCATTCCATTCCATTCCATTCCATTCCATTCCATTCCATTCCATTCCGTTCTACTCGGGTTCATTCCATTCCATTCCGTTCCGTTCCGTTCCGTTCCATTCCGTTCTGTTCCATTCCGTTCCATTCCATTCCATTCCATTCCATTCCGTTCTACTCGGGTTGATTCCATTCCATTCCATTCCATTCCATTCCATTCCATTCCATTCCATTCCGTTCTACTCGGGTTGATCATTCCATTCCATTCCATTCTGTTAAGTTCCGTTCCGTTCCGTTCCGTTCCATTCCATTCCATTCCATTCCATTCCATTCCATTCCATTCCATTCCATTGCGTTCCGTTCCGTTCTACTCGGGTTGATTCCGTTCTATTCCATTCCATTCCATTCGATTCCATTCAATTCCATTCGATTCCATTCCATGCCATTCCATTCCATTCCACTCCATTCTATTCCACTGAATTCCATTCCATTCCGTTCCGTTCCGTTCCATTCCGTTCCGTTCCGTTCCGTTCTACTCGGGTTGATTCCATTCCATTCCATTCCATTCTATACGATTCCATTCGATTCCATTCGATTCGATCCCATTCCATTCCATTCCATTCCATTCCATTCCGTTCTACTCGGGTTCATTCCATTCCATTCCGTTCCGTTCCGTTCCGTTCCATTCCGTTCTGTTCCATTCCGTTCCATTCCATTCCTTTCCATTCCTTTCCGTTCTACTCGGGTTGATTCCATTCCATTCCATTCCGTTCCGTTCCCTTCCGTTCCGTTCCGTTCCGTTCCCTTGCGTTCCGTTCCGTTCCGTTCCGTTCCATTCCATTCCATTCCATTCCAATCCATTCCATTCCGTTCTACTCGTGTTGATTCCATTCTATTCCATTCCATTCCATTCGATTCCTTTTGATTCCATTCGATTCCATTCGATTCCATTCCATTCCATTCCATTCCATTCCATTCCGTTCCGTTCCGTTCTACTCGGTTTGATTCCATTCTATTCCATTCCATTCCATTCCATTCCATTCAATTCTATTCGATTCTATTCCATTCCTTTCCATTCCATTCCATTCCATTCCATTCCATTCCATTCTATTCCACTGAATTCCATTCCATTCCGTTCCGTTCCGTTCCGTTCCTTTCCGTTCCGTTCTACTCGGGTTGATTCCATTCCATTCCATTCCATTCCTTTCTATTCCATTCCATTCCATTCCATTCGATTCCATTCAATTCCATTCGATTCGATTCGATTCCATTCCAATAAATTCCATTCCATTCCATTCCATTCCGTTCTACTCGGGTTCATTCCATTCCATTCCGTTCCGTTCCGTTCCATTCCATTCCGTTCTGTTCCATTCCGTTCCATTCCATTCCATTCCATTCCATTCCGTTCTACTCGGGTTGATTCCATTCCATTCCATTCCATTCCGTTCCGTTCTGTTCCGATCCGTTGTGTTCCGTTCGGTTCCGTTCCGTTCCGTTCCATTCCATTCCATTCCATTCCATTCCATTCCATTCCATTCCATTCCGTTCTACTCGGGTTGATTCCATTCTATTCCATTCCATTCCATTCCATTCTATTCAATTCCATTCGATTCGATTCGATTCCATTCCATTCCATTCCATTCCATTCCATTCCATTCCATTCCATTCCATTCTATTCCATTGATTTCCATTCCATTCCATTCCATTCCATTCCATTCCATTCCATTCCATTCCATTCCATTCCATTCCATTCCGTTCTACTCGGGTTGATTCCATTCCATTCCATTCCATTCAATTCCCTTCCATTCCATTCGATTCCATTCGATTCCATTCGATTCCAGTCCATTCCATTCCATTCCATTCCATTCCATTCCATTCCATTCCATTCCGTTCTACTCGGGTTCATTCCATTCCATTCCGTTCCGTTCCGTTCCGTTCCATTCCGTTCTGTTCCATTCCGTTCCATTCCATTCCATTCCATTCCATTCCGTTCTACTCGGGTTGATTCCATTCCATTCCATTCCATTCCATTCCATTCCATTCCATTCCGTTCTACTCGGGTTGATCATTCCATTCCATTCCATTCCGTTAAGTTCCGTTCCGTTCCGTTCCATTCCATTCCATTCCATTCCATTCCATTCCATTCCATTCCATTCCGTTCCGTGCCGTTCTACTCGGGTTGATTCCGTTCTATTCCATTCCATTCCATTCGATTCCATTCAATTCCATTCGATTCCATTCCATGCCATTCCATTCCATTCCACTCCATTCTATTCCATTGAATTCCATTCCATTCCGTTCCGTTCCGTTCCATTCCGTTCCGTTCCGTTCCGTTCTACTCGGGTTGATTCCATTCCATTCCATTCCATTCTATACGATTCCATTCGATTCCATTCGATTCGATCCCATTCCATTCCATTCCGTTCTACTCGGGTTCATTCCATTCCATTCCGTTCCGTTCCGTTCCGTTCCATTCCGTTCTGTTCCATTCCGTTCCATTCCATTCCTTTCCATTCCTTTCCGTTCTACTCGGGTTGATTCCATTCCATTCCATTCCGTTCCGTTCCCTTCCGTTCCGTTCCGTTCCGTTCCCATGCGTTCCGTTCCGTTCCGTTCCGTTCCATTACATTCCATTCCATTCCAATCCATTCCATTCCGTTCTACTCGAGTTGATTCCATTCTATTCCATTCCATTCCATTCGATTCCTTTTGATTCCATTCGATTCCATTCGATTCCATTCCATTCCATTCCATTCCATTCCATTCCATTCCATTCCAATCCATTCCATTCTACTCGGGTTGATTCCATTCAATTCCATTCCATTCCATTCCTTTCCATTCCATTCCATTCCATTCCATTCCTTTCCATTCCATTCCATTCCATTCCATTCGGTTCCATTCCATTCCATTCCATTCCATTCTATTCCATTCCATTCCATTCCATTCCATTCCATTCCATTCCATTCCATTCCGTTCTACTCGGGTTGATTCCATTCCATTCCATTCCATTCCATTCCATTCCATTCCATTCCATTCCATTCCATTCCATTCGATTCCATTCGATTCCATTCCATTCCATTTCACTCCATTCCGTTCCGTTCCATTCCGTTCCGTTCCGTTCTACTCGGGTTCGTTCCATTCCATTCCATTCCGTTCCATTCCATTCCATTCCATTCCATTCCATTCCATTCCATTCGATTCCATTCCATTCCACTTCACTCCATTCCGTTCCATTCCGTTCCGTTCCATTCCGTTCCATTCCATTCCATTCCATTCCATTCCATTCCATTCCATTCCATTCCATTATATTCCATTCCATTCCATTCCGTTCCGTTCCGTTCTACTCGGGTTGATTCCATTCTATTCCATTCCATTCCATTCGATTCCATTCAATTCCATTCGATTCCATTCCATTCCATTCAATTCCATTGAATTCCATTCCATTCCATTCCATTCCATTCCATTCCAATCCATTCCATTCGATTCCATTCCATTCCATTCCCTTCCATTCTATTCCATTGAATTCCATTCCATTCCATTCCATTCCAATCCATTCCATTCTGCAAGGGTTGATTCCATTCCATTCCATTCCATTCCATTCCATTCCATTCCATTCCATTCCGTTCTACTCGGGTTGATTCCTTTCCATTCCATTCCATTCTACTCGGGTTGATTCCTTTCCATTCCATTCCATTCCATTCGATTCCATTCGATTCCATTCGATTCCATTCAATTCCATTCCATTCCATTACATTCCATTCGATTCCATTCGATTCCATTCCATTCCATTTCACTCCATTCCGTTCCGTTCCTTTCCGTTCCGTGCCGTTCTACTCGGGTTCGTTCCATTCCATTCCATTCCATTCCATTCCATTCCATTCCATTCCATTCCATTCCTTTCCATTCCATTCGATTCCATTCCATTCCATTCCATTCCATTCCGATCTACTCGGGTTGACTCCAATCTATTCCATTCCATTCCATTCGATTGCATTCAATTCCATTCGATTCCATTCCATTCCATTCCATTCCATTCCATTCCATTCCATTCCATTCTACTCGGGTTGATTCCATTCCATTCCATTCCATTCCATTCCATTCCATTCCATTCCATTCCATTCCATTCCATTCGGTTCCATTCGATTCCATTCCATTCCAATTCACTGCGTTCCTTTCCGTTCCGTTCCATTCTGTTCAGTTCCGTTGAACTCGGGTTCGTTCCATTCCGTTCCATTCCATTCCATTCCGTTCTACTCGGGTTGATTCCATTCTATTCCACTCCATTCCATTCGATTCCATTCGATTCCACTCCATTCCATTCTATTCCATTCCATTCCATTCCATTCCATTCCATTCCATTCTATTCCAATGAATTCCATTCCATTCCATTCCATTCCATTCCATTCCATTCCATTCCCTTCCATTCGATTCCATTCTATTCCATTGAATTCCATTCCATTCCATTCCAATCCATTCCATTCTACACGGGTTTATTCCATTCCATTCCATTCCATTCCATTCCATTCCATTCCACTCCATTCCATTCCATTCCGTTCTTCTCGGGTTGATTCCATTCCATTCCATTCCATTCCATTCCATTCCATTCCATTCCATTCCATTCCATTCCATTCCATTCCTTTCTATTCCATTCCATTCCGTTCTACTCGGGTTCATTAAACTCCATTCCGTTCCGTTCCGTTCCGTTCCATTCCGTTCTGTTCCATTCCGTTCCATTCCATTCCATTCCATTCCATTCCATTCCGTTCTACTCGGGTTGATTCCATTCTATTCCATTACATTCCATGCCATTACATTCCATTCCACTCCACTCCACTCCACTCCACTCCACTCCTCTCCACTCCACTCCACTCCACTCTGGTTGATTCCATTCCATTCCATTCCATTCCATTCCATTCCATTCCATTCCATTCCATTCCATTCCATTCCATTCTATTCCATTCCATTCCATTCCATTCCATTCCACTCCATAGCATTCCAATCCATTCCATTCTACTCGGGTTGATTCCATTCCATTCCATTCCATTCCATCCCATTCCATTCCATTCCATTCCATTCCATTCCATTCCATTGCATTCGATTCCATTCCATTCCATTCCATTCCATTCCATTCCATTCCATTCCATTCCAATCCATTCCATTCTACTCGGGTTGATTCCATTCCATTCCATTCCATTCCATTCCATTCTATTCCATTCCATTCCATTCGGTTCCATTCGATTCCATTCCATTCCATTTCACTCCGTTCCGTTCCGTTCCGTTCCGTTCCGTTCAGTTCCGTTCTACTCAGGTTCGTTCCATTCCGTTCCATTCCATTCCATTCCATTCTAATCGGGTTTATTCCATTCTATTCCACTCCATTCCTTTCGATTCCATTCGATTCCATTCGATTCCATTCCATTCCATTCCATTCCATTCCATTCCATTCTATTCCATTGAATTCCATTCCATTCCATTCCATTCCATTCCATTCCTTTCCATTCCATTCTATTCCATTGAATTCCATTCCATTCCATTCCATTCCAATCCATTCCATTCTACACGGGTTGATTCCATTCCATTCCATTCCATTCCATTCCATTCCATTCCATTCCATTCCATTCCATTCTATTCCATTCCATTCCATTCCATTCCATTCCACTCCATAGCATTCCAATCCATTCCATTCTACTCGGGTTGATTCCATTCCATTCCATTCCATTCCATCCCATTCCATTCCATTCCATTCCATTCCATTCCATTGCATTCGATTCCATTCCATTCCATTCCATTCCATTCCATTCCATTCCATTCCATTCCATTCCAATCCATTCCATTCTACTCGGGTTGATTCCATTTCATTCCATTCCATTCCATTCCATTCTATTCCATTCCATTCCATTCGGTTCCATTCGATTCCATTCCATTCCATTTCACTCCATTCCGTTCCGTTCCGTTCCGTTCCGTTCAGTTCCGTTCTACTCAGGTTCGTTCCATTCCGTTCCATTCCATTCCATTCCATTCTAATCGGGTTTATTCCATTCTATTCCACTCCATTCCTTTCGATTCCATTCAATTCCATTCGATTCCATTCCATTCCATTCCATTCCATTCCATTCCATTCTATTCCATTGAATTCCATTCCATTCCATTCCATTCCATTCCTTTCCATTCCTTTCCATTCCATTCTATTCCATTGAATTCCATTCCATTCCATTCCATTCCAATCCATTCCATTCTACACGGGTTGATTCCATTCCATTCCATTCCATTCCATTCCATTCCATTCCATTCCATTCCATTCCATTCCATTCCATTCCATTCTACTCGGGTTGATTCCATTCCATTCCATTCCATTCCATTCCATTCCATTCCATTCCATTCGATTCCATTCGATTCGATTCGATTCCGTTCCATTCCATTCCATTCCATTCCGATCCATTCCATTCTACTCGGGTTGATTCCATTCCATTCCATTGCATTCCATTCCGTTGAATTCCATTCCATTCCATTCTGTTCCGTTCCGTTCCATTCCGTTCCGTTCCGTTCCGTTCCGTTCTACTCGGGTTGATTCCATTCCATTCCATTCCATTCCATTCCATTCCATTCCATTCCATTCCATTCGATTCCATTCGAATCGATTCGATTCCATTCCATTCCATTCCATTCCATTGCATTCCGTTCTACTCGGGTTCATTCCATTCCATTCCGTTCCGTTCCGTTCCGTTCCATTCCGTTCTGTTCCATTCCGCTCCATTCCATTCCATTCCGTTTTACTCGGGTTGATTCCTTTCCATTCCGTTCCGTTCCGTTCCGTTCCGTTCCATTCCATTCCATTCCATTCCATTCCATTCCATTCCATTCCGTTCCGTTCTACTCGGGTTGATTCCATTCTATTCCATTCCATTCCACTCTATTCCATTCAATTCCATTCGATTCCATTCCATTCCATTCCATTCAATTCCATTCCATTGCATTCTATTCCATTGAATTCCATTCCATTGCATTCCATTCCATTCCATTGCATTCCATTCCGTTCTACTCGGGTTGATTCCATTCCATTCCATTCCATTCCAGTCCATTCCATTCCATTCCATTCCATTCCATTCCATTCGATTCCATTCGATTCGATTCGATTCGATTCTATTCCATTCCATTCCATTCCATTCCATTCCATTCCATTCGATTCCATTCGATTCGATTCCATTCCATTCCATTCCATTCCATTCCATTCCATTCCATTCCATTCCACTCCGTTCTACTCGGGTTGATTCCACTCCATTCCATTCCGTTCTGTTCCGTTCCGTTCCGTTGCATTGCGTTGCGTTCCGTTCCGTTCCGTTCCGTTCCGTTCCATTCAATTCCATTCCATTCCATTCCGATCTACTCGTGTTGACTCCAATCTATTCCATTCCATTCCATTCGATTGCATTCAATTCCATTCGATTCCATTCCATTCCATTCCATTCCATTCCATTCCATTCCATTCCACTCCATTCAATTCCATTGAATTCCATTCCATTCCATTCCATTGCATTCCATTCCATTCCATTCCATTCCATTCCATTACATTCCATTCCATTCCATTCCAATCCATTACATTCTACACGGGTTGATTCCATTCCATTGCATTCCATTCCATTCCATTCCATTCCATTCCATTCCATTCCATTCGATTCCATTCCATTCCATTCCATTCCATTCCATTCCATTCCATTCCAATCCATTCCTTTCTACTCGGGTTGATTCCGTTCCATTCCATTCCGTTCCATTCCATTCCATTCCATTCCATTCCATTCCATTCCATTCCATTCCATTCGATTCCATTCCATTCCATTCCATTCCATTCCATTCCATTCCATTCTATTCCATTCCATTCCATTCGGTTCCATTCGATTCCATTCCATTCCATTTCATTCCGTTCCGTTCCGTTCCGTTCCGTTCCGTTCAGTTCCGTTCTACTCGGGTTCGTTCCATTCCGTTCTATTCCATTCCATTCCATTCTAATCGGGTTGATTCCATTCTATTCCACTCCATTCCATTCGAGTACATTCGATTCCATTCGATTCCATTCCATTCCATTCCATTCCATTCCATTCCATTCCATTCCATTCCATTCTATTCCATTGAATTCCATTTCATTCCATTCCATTCCATTCCTTTCCATTCCATTCTATTCCATTGAATTCCATTCCATTCCATTCCATTCCAATCCATTCCATTCTACACGGGTTGATTCCATTCCATTCCATTCCATTCCATTCCATTCCATTCCATTCCATTCCATTCCATTCCATTCCATTCCATTCCGTTCTACTCTGGTTGATTCCATTCCATTCCATTCCATTCCATTCCATTCCATTCCATTCCATTCCATTCCATTCCATTCCATTCCATTCTATTCGATTCGATTCCGTTCTATTCCATTGCATTCCATTCCGATCCATTCCATTCTACTCGGGTTGATTCCATTCCAATCCATTCCATTCCATTTTGTTGAATTCCATTCCATTCAATTCCGTTCCGTTCCGTTCCATTCCGTTCCGTTCCGTTCCATTCCGTTCTACTCGGGTTGATTCCATTCCATTCCATTCCATTCCATTCCATTCCATTCCATTCCATTCCATTCCATTCGATTCCATTCGATTCCATTTGATTCGATTCGATTCCATTCCATTCCATTCCATTCCATTCCATTCCATTCCGTTCTACTCGGGTTCATTCCATTCCATTCCGTTCCGTTCCGTTCCGTTCCATTCCGTTCTGTTCCATTCCGCTCCATTCCATTCCTTTCCGTTCTACTCGGGTTGATTCCTTTCCATTCCGTTCCGTTCCGTTCCGTTCCGTTCCGTTGCGTTCCACTCCGTTCGGTTCTGTTCCGTTCCGTTCCATTCCATTCCATTCCATTCCATTCCATTCCATTCCATTCCGTTCTACTCGGGTTGATTCCATTCTATTCCATTCCATTCCACTTGATTCCATTCAATTCCATTTGATTCCATTCCATTCCATTCCATTCCATTCCATTCCATTCCATTCTATTCCATTGAATTCCATTCCATTGCATTCCATTCCATTCCTTTGCATTCCATTCCGTTCTACTAGGGTTGATTCCATTCCATTCCATTCCATTCCATTCCATTCCATTCCATTCCATTCCATTCGATTCCATTCGATTCGATTCGATTCGATTCGATTCCATTCCATTCCATTCCATTCCACTCCGTTCTACTCGGGTTGATTCCATTCCATTCCATTCCGTTCCGTTAAGTTCCGTTGCATTGCATTGCGTTCCGCTCCGTTCCGTTCCGTTCCATTCCGTTCCATTCCATTCCATTCCATTCCATTCCATTCCATTCCGATCTACTCGGGTTGACTCCAATCTATTCCATTCCATTCCATTCGATTGCATTCAATTCCATTCGATTCCATTCCATTCCATTCCATTCCATTACATTCCACTCCATTCTGTTCCATTGAATTCAATTCCATTCCATTCCATTCCATTCCATTCCATTCCATTCCATTCCATTCCAATCCATTACATTCTACTTGGGTTGATTCCATTCCATTGCATTCCATTCCATTCCATTCCATTCCATTCCATTCCATTCCATTCCATTCCATTCCATTCCATTCCATTCCATTCCATTCGATTCCATTCCATTCCATTCCATTCCGTTCCATTCCATTCCATTCCATTCCATTCCATTCGATTCCATTCCATTCCATTTCACTCCATTCCGTTCCGTTCCGTACCGTTCCATTCCGTTGCGTTGCGTTCCGTTCCGTTCCGTTCCGTTCCGTTCCGATCCATTCCATTCCATTCCATTCCATTCCATTCCATTCGATTCCATTCCATTCCATTTCACTCCATTCCGTTCCGTTCCGTTCCGTTCCGTTGCGTTGCGTTGCGTTGCGTTCTGTTCCGTTCCGTTCCATTCCGTTCCGTTCCATTCCGTTCCATTCCATTCCATTCCATTCCATTCCGTTCTACACGGGTTGATTCCATTCTATTCCGTTCCATTCCATTCGAGTCCATTCAAGTCCATTCGATTCCATTCCATTCCATTCCATTCCATTCCATTCTATTCCATTGAATTCCATTCCATTCCATTCCATTCCATTCCATTCCATTCCATTCCATTCCGTTCTACTCCGGTTGATTCCATTCCATTGCATTCCATTCCATTCCATTCCATTCCATTCCATACCATTCCATTCGATTCCATTCCATTCGATTCCATTCGATTCCATTCGATCCCATTCCATTCCATTCCATTCGATTCTATTCCATTGAATTCCATTCCGTTCCATTCCATTCCATTCCATTCCATTCCATTCCATTCCATTCCTTTCTACTGGGGTTGATTCCATTCCATTCCATTCCATTCCATTCCATTCAATTCCGTTCTATTCGGGTTCATTCCATTCCATTCCGTTCCGTTCCGTTCCGTTCCTTTCCGTTCTGTTCCATTCCATTCCATTCCATTCCATTCCATTCCATTCCATTCCATTCTACTCGGGTTGATTCCATTCTATTCCATTCCATTCCATTCCATTCCATTCCACTCCACTCCAATCCACTGCACTCCACTCCACTCCACTCCACTCCACTCTGGTTGATTCCATTCCATTCCATTCCATTCCATTCCATTCCATTCCATTCCATTCCATTCCATTCCATTCTATTCCATTCGATTCCATTCCATTCCATTCCATTCCAATCCATTCCATTCTACTCGGGTTGATTCCATTCCATTCCATTCCATTCCATTCCATTCCATTCCATTCCATTCCATTCCATTCCATTCGATTCCATTCCATTCCATTTCACTCCGTTCCGTTCCGTTCCGTTCCGTTCTGTTCAGTTCCGTTCTACTCGGGTTCGTTCCATTCCGTTCCATTCCATTCCATTCCGTTCTACTCGGGTTGATTCCATTCTATTCCACTCCATTCCATTCGATTCCATTCGATTCCATTCGATTCCACTCCATTCCATTCTATTCCTTTCCATTCCATTCCATTCCATTCCATTCCATTCTATTCCAATGAATTCCATTCCATTCCTTTCCATTCCATTCCATTCCATTCCATTCCATTCCATTCCATTCCATTCCATTCCATTCCATTCTATTCCATTGAATTCCATTCCATTCCATTCCATTCCATTCCAATCCATTCCATTCTACACGGGTTTATTCCATTCCATTCCATTCCATTCCATTCCATTCCATTCCATTCCACTCCATTCCATTCCATTCCATTCCGTTCTTCTCGGGTTGATTCCATTCCATTCCATTCCATTCCATTCCATTCCATTCCATTCCATTCCATTCCATTCCATTCCATTCCATTCCATTCCATTCCATTCCATTCGATTCCATTCCATTCCATTCCATTCCATTCCATTCCATTCCATTCCATTCCACTCTATTCCATTCCATTCCGTTCTACTCGGGTTCATTAAACTCCATTCCGTTCCGTTCCGTTCCGTTCCATTCCGTTCTGTTCCATTCCGTTCCATTCCATTCCATTCCATTCCATTCCGTTCTACTCGGGTTGATTCCATTCTATTCCATTCCATTCCATTCCATTCCATTCCATTCCATTCCACTCCACTCCACTCCACTCCACTCCACTCCACTCCACTCTGGTTGATTCCATTCCATTCCATTCCATTCCATTCCATTCCATTCCATTCGATTCCATTCGATTCCATTCCATTCCATTCCATTCCATTCCATTCCAATCCATTCCATTCTACTCGGGTTGATTCCATTCCATTCCATTCCATTCCATTCCATTCCATTCCATTCCATTCCATTCCATTCAATTCCTTTCCATTCCATTCCTTTCCATTCCATTCCATTCCAATCCATTCCATTCTACTCGGGTTGATTCCATTCCATTCCATTCCATTCCATTCCATTCCATTCCATTCCATTCCATTCCATTCCATTCCATTCCATTCCATTCCATTCCATTCTATTCTATTCCATTCCATTCGGTTCCATTCGATTCCATTCCATTCCATTTCACTCCGTTCCGTTCCGTTCCGTTCCATTCCGTTCAGTTCCGTTCTTCTCGGGTTCTTTCCATTCCGTTCCATTCCATTCCATTCCATTCTAATCGGGTTTATTCCATTCTATTCCACTCCATTCCATTCGATTCCATTCGATTCCATTCGATTCCATTCCATTCCATTCCATTCCATTCCATTCCATTCCATTCTATTCCATTGAATTCCATTCCATTCCATTCCATTCCATTCCTTTCCATTCCATTCTATTCCATTGAATTCCATGCCATTCCATTCCATTCCAATCCATTCCATTCTACACGGGTTGATTCCATTCCATTCCATTCCATTCCATTCCATTCCATTCCATTCCATTCCATTCCGTTCTACTCGGGTTGATTCCATTCCATTCCATTCCATTCTATTCCATTGAATTCCATTCCATTCCATTCCATTCCAATCCATTCCATTCTACACGGGTTGATTCCATTCCATTCCATTCCATTCCATTCCATTCCATTCCATTCCATTCCATTCCATTCCATTCCATTCCGTTCTACTCGGCTTGATTCCATTCCATTCCATTCCATTCCATTCCATTCCATTCCATTCCATTCCATTCCATTCCATTCCATTCCATTCGATTCGATTCGATTCCATTCCATTCCACTCCGTTCTACTCGGGTTGATTCCACTCCATTCCATTCCGTTCTGTTCCGTTCCGTTCCGTTGCATTGCGTTGCGTTCCGTTCCGTTCCGTTCCGTTCCGTTCAGTTCCATTCCATTCCATTCCATTCCATTCCATTCCGATCTACTCTGGTTGACTCCAATCTATTCCATTCCATTCCATTCGATTGCATTCAATTCCATTCGATTCCATTCCATTCCATTCCATTCCATTCCATTCCATTCCATTCCACTCCATTCTATTCCATTGAATTCCATTCCATTCCATTCCATTCCATTCCATTCCATTCCATTCCATTCCATTCCATTCCATTCCATTCCAATCCATTACATTCTACACGGGTTGATTCCATTCCATTGCATTCCATTCCATTCCATTCCATTCCATTCCATTCCATTCCATTCCATTCCATTCCATTCGATTCCATTCGATTCGATTCGATTCCATTCCATTCCATTCCATTCCGTTCCATTCCATTCCATTCCATTCGATTCCATTCGATTCCATTCAATTCCATTTCACTCCATTCCGTTCCGTTCCGTACCGTTCCGTTCCGTTGCGTTGCGTTCCGATCCGTTCCGTTCCGTTCCGTTCCGATCCATTCCACTCCATTCCATTCCATTCCGTTCTACTCGGGTTGATTCCATTCCATTCCATTCCGTTCAGTTCCGTTCCGTTCCGTTCCGTTGCTTTGCGTTGAGATGCGTTCCGTTCCATTCCGTTCCATTCCGTTCAGTTCCATTCCGTTCCATTCCATTCCATTCCATTCCATTCCATTCCGTTCTACACGGATTGATTCCATTCTATTCCGTTCCATTCCATTCGATACCATTCAAGTCCATTCGATTCCATTCCATTCCATTCCATTCCATTCTATTCCATTGAATTCCATTCCATTCCATTCCATTCCATTGCATTCCATTCCATTCCGTTCTAATCGGGTTGATTCCATTCCATTCCATTCCATTCCATTCCATTCCATTCCATTCCATTCCATTCCATTCCATTCGATTCCATTCGATTCCATTCGATCCCATTCCATTCCATTCCATTCCATTCTATTCCATTGAATTCCATTCCATTCCATTCCATTCCATTCCATTCCATTCCATTCCATTCCTTTCTACTGGGGTTGATTCCATTCCATTCCATTCCATTCCATTCCATTCCATTCCATTCCGTTCTATTCGGGTTCATTCCATTCCATTCCGTTCCGTTCCGTTCCGTTCCATTCCGTTCTGTTCCATTCCGTTCCATTCCATTCCTTTCCATTCCATTCCATTCCAATCCATTCCGTTCTACTCGGGTTGATTCCATTCCATTCCATTCCATTCCATTCCATTCCATTCCATTCCATTCTATTCCATTGAATTCCATTCCATTCCATTCCATTCCATTCCAATCCATTCCATTCTACACGGGTTTATTCCATTCCATTCCATTCCATTACATTCCATTCCACTCCATTCCATTCCATTCCGTTCTTCTCGGGTTGATTCCATTCCATTCCATTCCATTCCATTCCATTCCATTCTATTCCATTCCATTCGATTCCATTCGATTTGATTCCATTCCATTCCATTCCATTCCATTCCATTCCATTCCATTCCATTCCATTCCGTTCTACTCGGGTTCATTAAACTCCATTCCGTTCTGTTCTGTTCCTTTCCATTCCGTTCTGTTCCATTCCGTTCCATTCCATTCCATTCCATTCCATTCCGTTCTACTCGGGTTGATTCCATTCTATTCCATTCCATTCCATTCCATTCCATTCCATTCCACTCCACTCCACTCCACTCCACTCCACTGCACTCCACTCCACTCTGGTTGATTCCATTCCATTCCATTCCATTCCATTCCTTTCCATTCCATTCGATTCCATTCCATTCCATTCCATTCCATTCCATTCCATTCCATTCCATTCCATTCCATTCCATTCCATTCCAATCCATTCCATTCTACTCGGGTTGATTCCATTCCATTCCATTCCATTCCATTCCATTCCATTCCATTCCATTCGATTCCATTCCATTCCATTCCATTCCATTCCATTCCATTCCATTCCATTCCATTCCAATCCATTCCATTCTACTCGGGTTGATTCCATTCCATTCCATTCCATTCCATTCCATTCCATTCCATTCCATTCCATTCCATTCCATTCCATTCCATTCGGTTCCATTCGATTCCATTCCATTCCATTTCACTCCGTTCCGTTCCGTTCCGTTCCGTTCAGTTCCGTTCTACTCGGGTTCGTTCCATTCCATTCCATTCCATTCCATTCCATTCCATTCCATTCTACTCGGGTTGATCATTCCATTCCATTCCGTTAAGTTGCGTTGCGTTGCGTTCCGTTCCGTTCCGTTCCATTCCATTCCATTCCATTCCATTCCATTCCATTCCGTTCCGTTCCGTTCTACTCGGTTTGATTCCATTCTATTTCATTCCATTCCATTCCATTCCATTCAATTCCATTCGATTCTATTCCATTCCTTTCCATTCCATTCCATTCCATTACATTCTATTCCACTGAATTCCATTCCATTCCGTGCCGTTCCGTTCCGTTCCGTTCCGTTCCGTTCTACTCGGGTTGATTCCATTCCATTCCATT
This sequence comes from Gorilla gorilla gorilla, assembly GCF_029281585.2. NCBI lineage: Eukaryota > Metazoa > Chordata > Mammalia > Primates > Hominidae > Gorilla > Gorilla gorilla. The sequence goes on from NC_073242.2 coordinate 39,472,229, forward strand.
CCTTTCTATTCCATTCCATTCCATTCCATTCGATTCCATTCAATTCCATTCGATTCGATTCGATTCCATTCCAATAAATTCCATTCCATTCCATTCCATTCCGTTCTACTCGGGTTCATTCCATTCCATTCCGTTCCGTTCCGTTCCATTCCATTCCGTTCTGTTCCATTCCGTTCCATTCCATTCCATTCCATTCCATTCCATTCCATTCCATTCCGTTCTACTCGGGTTGATTCCATTCCATTCCATTCCATTCCGTTCCGTTCTGTTCCGATCCGTTGTGTTCTGTTCGGTTCCGTTCCGTTCCGTTCCATTCCGTTCCTTTCCGCTCCATTCCATTCCATTCCATTCCATTCCATTCCATTCCATTCCGTTCTACTCGGGTTGATTCCATTCTATTCCATTCCATTCCATTCCATTCTATTGAATACCATTCGATTCCATTCCATTGCATTCCATTCCATTCCATTCCATTCCATTCCATTCCATTCCATTCCATTCCATTCTATTCCATTGAATTCCATTCCATTCCATTCCATTCCATTCCATTCCATTCCATTCCATTCCGTTCTACTCGGGTTGATTCCATTCCATTCCATTCCATTCCATTCCCTTCCATTCCATTCGATTCCATTCGATTCCATTCGATTCCAGTCCATTCCATTCCATTCCATTCCATTCCATTCCATTCCATTCCGTTCTACTCGGGTTCATTCCATTCCATTCCGTTCCGTTCCGTTCCGTTCCATTCCGTTCTGTTCCATTCCGTTCCATTCCATTCCATTCCATTCCATTCCGTTCTACTCGGGTTGATTCCATTCCATTCCATTCCATTCCATTCCATTCCATTCCATTCCGTTCTACTCGGGTTGATCATTCCATTCCATTCCATTCCGTTGCGTTCCGTTCCGTTCCGTTCCGTTTCATTCCATTCCATTCCATTCCATTCCATTCCATTCCGTTCCGTTCCGTTCTACTCGGGTTGATTCCGTTCTATTCCATTCCATTCCATTCGATTCCATTCAATTCCATTCGATTCCATTCCATGCCATTCCATTCCATTCCACTCCATTCTATTCCATTGAATTCCATTCCATTCCGTTCCGTTCCGTTCCATTCCGTTCCGTTCCGTTCCGTTCTACTCGGGTTGATTCCATTCCATTCCATTCCATTCCATTCCATTCCATTCCATTCTATTCCATTGAATTCCATTCCATTCCATTCCATTCCATTCCAATCCATTCCATTCTACACGGGTTTATTCCATTCCATTCCATTCCATTCCATTCCATTCCACTCCATTCCATTCCATTCCGTTCTTCTCGGGTTGATGCCATTCCATTCCATTCCATTCCATTCCATTCCATTCCATTCGATTCCATTCGATTCGATTCCATTCCATTCCATTCCATTCTATTCCATTCCATTCCATTCCATTCCGCTATACTCGGGTTCATTAAACTCCATTCCGTTCTGTTCCGTTCCTTTCCATTCCGTTCTGTTCCATTCCGTTCCATTCCATTCCATTCCATTCCATTCCGTTCTACTCGGGTTGATTCCATTCTATTCCATTCCATTCCATTCCATTCCATTCCATTCCATTCCATTCCACTCCACTCCACTCCACTCCACTCCACTGCACTCCACTCCACTCTGGTTGATTCCATTCCATTCCATTCCATTCCTTTCCATTCCATTCGATTCGATTCCATTCCATTCCATTCCATTCCATTCCATTCCATTCCATTCCAATCCATTCCATTCTACTCGGGTTGATTCCATTCCATTCCATTCCATTCCATTCCATTCCATTCGATTCCATTCCATTCCATTCCATTCCATTCCATTCCATTCCATTCCATTCCAATCCATTCCATTCCACTCGGGTTGATTCCATTCCATTCCATTCCATTCCATTCCATTCCATTCCATTCCATTCGGTTCCATTCGATTCCATTCCATTCCTTTTCACCCGGTTCCGTTCCGTTCCGTTCCGTTCCGTTCCGTTCAGTTCCGTTCTACTCGGGTTCGTTCCATTCCGTTCCATTCCATTCCATTCCATTCTAATCTGGTTGATTCCATTCTATTCCACTCCATTCCATTTGATTCCACTGGATTCCATTCGATTCCATTCCATTCCATTCCGTTCCATTCCATTCCATTCCTTTCCATTCCATTCTATTCCATTGAATTCCAATCCATTCCATTCCACTCCATTCCTTTCCATTCCATTCCATTCCATTCCAATCCATTCCGTTCTACTCGGGTTGATTCCATTCCATTCCATTCCATTCCATTCCATTCCATTCCATTCCATTCCATTCCATTCCATTCCATTCCATTCCATTCCATTCCATTCGATACCATTCGATTCGATTAGATTCCGTTCCATTCCATTCCATTCCATTCCAATCCATTCCGATCCATTCCATTCTACTCGGGTTGATTCCATTCCATTCCATTCCATTCCATTCCGTTGAATTCCATTCCATTCCATTCCGTTCCGTTCTGTTCCATTCCGTTCCGTTCCGTTCCATTCCATTCTACTCGGGTTGATCCCCTTCCATTCCATTCCATTCCATTCCATTCCATTCCATTCGATTAAATTCGATTCCATTCGATTCGATGCGATTCCATTCCATTCCATTCCATTCCATTCCATTCCATTCCATTCCATTCTGTTCCATTCCTTTCCATTCCATTCTATTCCATTGAATTTCATTCCATTCCATTCCATTCCAATCCATTCCATTCTACACGGGTTGATTCCATTCCATTCCATTCCATTCCATTCCATTCCATTCCATTCCATTCCATTCCATTCCGTTCTACTCGGGTTGATTCCATTCCATTCCATTCCATTCCATTCTATTCCATTCCATTCCATTCCATTCCATTCCATTCCATTCCATTCCATTCGATTCGATTCGATTCGATTCGATTCCATTCCATTCCATTCCATTCCATTCCATTCCATTCCATTCCATTTCACTCCATTCCATTCCGTTCCATTCCATTCCGTTCCGTTCCGTTCTGTTCCGTTCTACTCGGGTTCGTTGCGTTCCATTCCATTCCATTCCATTCCATTCCATTCCGTTCTACTCGGCTTGATCATTCCGTTCCATTCCATTCCATTGCGTTCCGTTCCATTCCGTTCCATTCCATTCCATTCCATTCGATTCCATTCCATTCCATTCCATTCCGTTCTACTCGGGTTGATTCCATTCTATTCCATTCCATTCCATTCGATTCCATTCGATTCCATTCGATTCCATTCCATTCCATTCCATTCCATTCCATTCCATTCCATTCGATTCCATTCCATTGCATTTCACTCCATTCCGTTCCGTTCCGTTCTGTTCCATTCCGTTCCGTTCTGTTCCGTTCTACTCGGGTTCATTCCATTCGATTCCATTCCATTGCATTCCATTTCATTCCATTCCATTCCATTCCGTTCTTCTCGGGTTCATCATTCCTTTCCATTCCGTTCCGTTCCGTTCCGTTCCGTTGCGTTCTGTTCCATTCCATTCCATTCCATTCCATTCCATTCCATTCCATTCCGTTCTACTCGGGTTGATTCCATTCTATTCCATTCCATTCCATTCGATTCCATTCGATTCAATTCGATTCCTTTCCATTCCATTCCATTCCATTCCATTCCATTCCATTCCATTCCATTCCATTCTGTTCTACTCGGGTTGAATCCATTCCATTCCACTCCATTCCATTCCATTCCATTCGATTCCATTCCATTCCATTCCATTCCATTCCATTCCATTCCAATCCATTCCATTCTACTCGGGTTGATTCCATTCCATTCCATTCCATTCCATTCCATTCCATTCCATTCCATTCCATTCGATTCCATTCCATTCCATTCCATTCCATTCCATTCCATTCCATTCCATTCCAATCCATTCCATTCTACTCGGGTTGATTCCATTCCATTCCATTCCATTCCATTCCATTCCATTCCATTCCATTCCATTCGGTTCCATTCGATTCCATTCCATTCCATTTCACTCCGTTCCATTCAGTTCCGTTCCGTTCCGTTCCGTTCAGTTCCGTTCTACTCGGGTTCGTTCCATTCCGTTCCATTCCATTCCATTCCATTCTAATCGGGTTGATTCCATTCTATTCCACTCCATTCCATTTGATTCCATTCGATTCCATTCGATTCCATTCCATTCCATTCCATTCCATTCCATTCCATTCCATTCCATTCTATTCCATTGAATTCCAATCCATTCCATTCCACTCCTTTCCTTTCCATTCCATTCTATTCCATTTAATTCCATTCCATTCCATTCCATTCCAATCCATTCCGTTCTACTCTGGTTGATTCCATTCCATTCCATTCCATTCCATTCCATTCCATTCCATTCGATTCCATTCGATTCGATTCGATTCCATTCCATTCCATTCCATTCCATTCCAATCCATTCCGATCCATTCCATTCTACTCGGGTTGATTCCATTCCATTCCATTCCATTCCATTCCGTTGAATTCCATTCCATTCCATTCCGTTGAATTCCATTCCATTCCATTCCGTTCCGTTCCGTTCCATTCGGTTCCGTTCCGTTCCATTCCATTCTACTCGGGTTGATTCCATTCCATTCCATTCCATTCCATTCCATTCCATTCCATTCCATTCGATTCCATTCGATTCCATTCGATTCGATGCGATTCCATTCCATTCCATTCCATTCCATTCCATTCCGTTCTACTCGGGTTCATTACATTCCATTCCGTTCCGTTCCGTTCCATTCCGTTCTGTTCCATTCCGTTCCATTCCATTCCATTCCGTTCTACTCGGGTTGATTCCATTCCGTTCCGTTCCGTTCCGTTCCGTTCCGTTCCGTTGCGTTCCATTCCGTTCGGTTCCGTTCCGTTCCGTTCCATTCCATTCCATTCCATTCCATTCCATTCCATTCCATTCCATTCCATTCCATTCCATTCTATTCCATTGAATTCCATTCCATTGCATTCCATTCCATTCCATTGCATTCCATTCCGTTCTACTCGGGTTGATTCCATTCCATTCCATTCCATTCCATTCCATTCCATTCCATTCCATTCGATTCCATTCGATTCCATTCGATTCGATTCGATTCGATTTGATTCCATTCCATTCCATTCCATTTCTTTCCATTCCAGTCCATTCGATTCCATTCGATTCCATTCCATTCCATTTCAATCCATTCCGTTCCGTTCCGTTCCGTTCTGTTCTGTTCCGTTCCGTTCTGTTCCGTTCTACTCGGGTTCGTTCCATTCCATTCCCTTCCATTCCATTCCATTCCATTCCATTCCTTTCCATTCCATTCGATTCCATTCCATTCCATTCCATTCGATTCCATTCCATTCCATTCCATTCCATTCCATTCCATTCCAATCCATTCCATTCTACTCGGGTTGATTCCATTCCATTCCATTCCATTCCATTCCATTCCATTCCATTCCATTCGATTCCATTCCATTCCATTCCATTCCATTCCATTCCATTCCATTCCATTCCATTCCATTCCGTTCTACTCGGTTTGATTCCATTCTATTCCATTCCATTCCATTCGATTCCATTCGATTCCATTCGATTCCATTCCATTCCATTCCATTCCATTCCATTCTATTCCATTGAATTCCATTCCATTCCATTCCATTCCATTCCATTCCATTCCATTCCATTCCATTCCATTCCATTCCGTTCTACTCGGGTTGATTCCATTCCATTCCATTCCATTCCATTCCATTCCATTCCATTCCATTCGATTCGATTCGATTCGATTTCATTCCATTCCATTCCATTCCTTTCCATTCCATTCCATTCCATTCCATTCCATTCCATTCCATTCGGTTCTATTCGATTCCATTCCATTCCATTTCAGTCCGTTCCATTCCGTTCCGTTCCGTTCCATTCCGTTCAGTTCCGTTCTACTCGGGTTGACTCCATTCTATTCCACTCCATTCCTTTTGATTCCATTCGATTCCATTCGATTCCATTCCATTCAATTCCATTCCACTCCATTCCATTCCATTCTATTCCATTGAATTCCATTCCATTCCATTCCATTCCATTCCGTTCCATTCCATTCCATTCCATTCCATTCCATTCCATTCCATTCTATTCCATTGAATTCCATTCCATTCCATTCTATTCCATTGAATTCCATTCCATTCCATTCCATTCCAATCCATTCCATTCTACACGGGTTGATTCCATTCCATTCCATTCCATTCCATTCCATTCCATTCGATTCCATTCGATTCGATTCGATTCGATTAGATTCCTTTCCATTCCATTCCATTCCATCCCATTCCATTCCATTCCATTCCATTCGATTCCATTCGATTCCATTCCATTCCATTTCACTCCATTCCGTTCCGTTCCGTTCCGTTCCGTTGCGTTGCGTTCCGTTCCGTTCCGTTCCGTTCCTTTCCATTCCATTCCATTCCATTCCATTCCGTTCTACTCGGGTTGATTCCATTACATTCCATTCCGTTCCGTTCCGTTCCTATCCGTTCCCTTCCGTTGCGTTGCGTTCCGTAACGCTCCGTTCCATTATATTCCGTTCCATTCCATTCCATTCCATTCCATTCCATTCCATTCCATTCCATTCCTTTCCATTCCATTCCTTTCCGTTCTACTCGGGTTGATTCCATTCTATTCCATTCCATTCCATTCGATTCCATTCCATTCCATTCCATTCCATTCCATTCCATTCCGTTCTACTGGGGTTGATTCCATTCCATTCCATACCATTCCATTCCATTCCATTCCATTCCATTCCATTCGATTCGATTCGATTCGATTCGATTCCATTCCATTCCATTCCATTCCATTCGATTCCATTCCATTCCATTTCACTCCATTCCGTTCCGTTCCGTTCCGTTCCGTTCTGTTCCGTTCTACTCGGGTTCGTTGCATTCCATTCCATTCCATTCCATTCCATTCCATTCCGTTCTACTCGGCTTGATCATTCCGTTCCATTCCATTCCATTGCGTTCCGTTCCATTCCGTTCCATTCCATTCCATTCCATTCGATTCCATTCCATTCCATTCCATTCCGTTCTACTCGGGTTGATTCCATTCTATTCCATTCCATTCCATTCGATTCCATTCGATTCCATTCGATTCCATTCCATTCCATTCCATTCCATTCCATTCCATTCCATTCCATTCGATTCCATTCGATTCCATTCCATTGCATTTCACTCAATTCCGTTCCGTTCCGTTCTGTTCCATTCCGTTCCGTTCTGTTCCGTTCTACTCGGGTTCATTCCATTCGATTCCATTCCATTGCATTCCATTTCATTCCATTCCATTCCATTCCGTTCTTCTCGGGTTCATCATTCCTTTCCATTCCGTTCCGTTCCGTTCCGTTCCGTTGCGTTCTGTTCCATTCCATTCCATTCCATTCCATTCCATTCCATTCCGTTCTTCTCGGGTTGATTCCATTCTATTCCATTCCATTCCATTCGATTCCATTCGATTCAATTCGATTCCATTCCATTCCATTCCATTCCATTCCATTCCATTCCATTCCATTCCATTCTGTTCTACTCGGGTTGAATCCATTCCATTCCACTCCATTCCATTCCATTCCATTCCATTCCATTCCATTCCATTCCATTCCATTCCTTTCCATTCTACTCGGGTCCATTCCATTCCATTCCATTCCATTCCACTCCACTCCACTCCACTCCACTCCAATCCACTCCACTCCACTCCACCCGGGTTGATTCCATTCCATTCCATTCCATTCCATTCCATTCCATTCCATTCCATTCCATTCCGTTCAATTCCATTCCACTCCGTCCTACTCGGGTAGTTTCGATTCTATTCCACTCCATTCCTTTCGATTCCATTCGATTCCATTCAATTTCATTCCATTCCATTCCATTCCATTTCTTTCCATTCCATTCCATTCTTTCCATTCTATTCAATTGAATTCCATTCCATTCCATTCCATTCCATTCCATTCCATTCCATTCCATTCCATTCCATTCTATTGCATTGAATTCCATTCCATTCCATTCCATTCCAATCCATTCCATTCTACACGAGTTGATTCCATTCCATTCCATTCCATTCCATTCCATTCCATTCCATTCCATTCGATTCCATTCGATTCCATTCCATTCCATTTCACTCCATTCCGTTCCGTTCCGTTCCGTTCCGTTGCGTTGCGTTCCGTTCCGTTCCGTTCCGTTCCGTTCCGTTCCATTCCATTCCATTCCGTTCTACTCGGGTTGATTCCATTCCATTCCATTCCATTCCATTCCATTCCATTCCATTCCATTCCATTCCATTCCATTCGGTTCCATTCGATTCCATTCGATTCGATTCGATTCCATTCCATTCCATTCCATTCCATTCCATTCCATTCCATTCCATTCGATTCCATTGCATTCCATTTCATTCCATTCCGTTCCATTCCATTCCGTTCCGTTCCGTGGCGTTGCGTTCCGTTCCGTTCCGTTCCTTTCCGTTCCGTTCCGTTCCGTTCCATTCCATTCCATTCCATTCCATTCCGTTCTACTCGGGTTGATTCCATTCCATTCCATTCCATTCCATTCCATTCCATTCCATTCCATTCCATTCCATTCCGTTCCATTCGGTTCCAATCGATTCCATTCGATTCGATTCCATTCCATTCCGTTCCATTCCATTCCATTCCATTCTATTCCATTCCATTCCATTCCATTCCATTCCGTTCTACTCGGGTTGATTCCATTGCATTCCATTCCATTCCATTCCATTCCATTCCATTACATTCGATTCCATTCCATTGCAGTCCATTCCATTTTACTCGGGTTGATTCCATTCCATTCCATTCCATTCCATTCCATTCCATTCCATTCCATTCCATTCCATTCCATTCCATTCCATTCCATTCTATTCCATTCCATTCGATTCCATTCCATTCCATTTCACTCCATTCCATTCCGTTCCGTTCCGTACCTTTCCATTCTACTCCGGTTCGTTCCAATCCATTCCATTCCATTCAATTCCATTCCGTTCTACTCGGGTTGATCATTCCATTCCATTCCATTCCGTTGCATTCCGTTCCGTTCCGTTGCATTCCATTCCTTTCCATTCCATTCCATTCCATTCCATACCATTCCGTTCCATTCCATTCCGTTCTACTCGGGTTGATTCCATTCTATTCCATTCCTTTCCATTCGATTCCATTCAATTCCATTCGATTCCATTCCATTCCATTCCATTCCATTCCATTCCATTCCATTCCATTCCATTGAATTCCACTCCATTCCATTCCATTCCATTCCATTCCATTCCATTCCATTCCATTCCATTCCATTCCATTCTACTCGGGTTGATTCCATTCCATTCCATTCCATTCCATTCCATTCCATTCCATTCCATTCCATTCCATTCCATTCCATTCTACTCGTGTTGATTCCATGCCATTCCATTCCATTCCATTCCATTCCATTCCATTCCATTCCATTCCATTCCATTCCATTCCATTCCATTCCTTTCTACTCGGGTTCGTTCCATTCCATTCCATTCCATTCCATTCGATTCCATTCGATTCCATTGCATTACAATTCACTCCATTCCATTCCTTTCCGTTCCGTTCCGCTCTGTTCCGTTCTACTCGGGTTCGTTCCATTCCATTCCATTCCATTCCATTCCGTTCCATTCCATTCCGTTCTACTCGGGTTGATCATTCCATTCCATTCCGTTCCGTTGCGTTGCGTTGCGTTCCGTTCCATTCCGTTCCATTCCATTCCATTCCATTCCATTCCATTCCATTCCGTTCCGTTCCGTTCTACTCGGTTTGATTCCATTCTATTCCATTCCATTCCATTCCATTCCATTCAATTCCATTCGATTCCATTCCATTCCTTTCCATTCCATTCCATTCCATTCCATTCTCTTCCACTGAATTCCATTCCATTCCGTTCCGTTCCATTCCGTTCCTTTCCGTTCCGTTCCGTTCTACTCGGGTTGATTCCGTTCCATTCCATTCGATTCTATTCTATTCCATTCCATTCCATTCGATTCCATTCAATTCCTTTCGATTCGATTCGATTCCATTCCAATAAATTCCATTCCATTCCATTCCATTCCGTTCTACTCGGGTTCATTCCATTCCATTCCATTCCATTCCATTCCATTCCATTCCATTCCATTCGATTCCATTCGATTCCATTCCATTCCATTTCACTCCATTCCGTTCCGTTCCGTTCCGTTCCGTTGCGTTGCGTTCCGTTCCGTTCCGTTCCGTTCCGTTCCGTTCCATTCCATTCCATTCCGTTCTACTCGGGTTGATTCCATTCCATTCCATTCCATTCCATTCCATTCCATTCCATTCCATTCCATTCCATTCCATTCGGTTCCATTCGATTCCATTCGATTCGATTCGATTCCATTCCATTCCATTCCATTCCATTCCATTCCATTCCATTCCATTCGATTCCATTGCATTCCATTTCATTCCATTCCGTTCCATTCCATTCCGTTCCGTTCCGTGGCGTTGCGTTCCGTTCCGTTCCGTTCCTTTCCGTTCCGTTCCGTTCCGTTCCATTCCATTCCATTCCATTCCATTCCGTTCTACTCGGGTTGATTCCATTCCATTCCATTCCATTCCATTCCATTCCATTCCATTCCATTCCATTCCATTCCGTTCCATTCGGTTCCAATCGATTCCATTCGATTCGATTCCATTCCATTCCGTTCCATTCCATTCCATTCCATTCTATTCCATTCCATTCCATTCCATTCCATTCCGTTCTACTCGGGTTGATTCCATTGCATTCCATTCCATTCCATTCCATTCCATTCCATTACATTCGATTCCATTCCATTGCAGTCCATTCCATTTTACTCGGGTTGATTCCATTCCATTCCATTCCATTCCATTCCATTCCATTCCATTCCATTCCATTCCATTCCATTCCATTCCATTCCATTCTATTCCATTCCATTCGATTCCATTCCATTCCATTTCACTCCATTCCATTCCGTTCCGTTCCGTACCTTTCCATTCTACTCCGGTTCGTTCCAATCCATTCCATTCCATTCCATTCCATTCAATTCCATTCCGTTCTACTCGGGTTGATCATTCCATTCCATTCCATTCCGTTGCATTCCGTTCCGTTCCGTTGCATTCCATTCCTTTCCATTCCATTCCATTCCATTCCATACCATTCCGTTCCATTCCATTCCGTTCTACTCGGGTTGATTCCATTCTATTCCATTCCTTTCCATTCGATTCCATTCAATTCCATTCGATTCCATTCCATTCCATTCCATTCCATTCCATTCCATTCCATTCCATTGAATTCCACTCCATTCCATTCCATTCCATTCCATTCCATTCCATTCCATTCCATTCCATTCCATTCCATTCTACTCGGGTTGATTCCATTCCATTCCATTCCATTCCATTCCATTCCATTCCATTCCATTCCATTCCATTCCATTCTACTCGTGTTGATTCCATGCCATTCCATTCCATTCCATTCCATTCCATTCCATTCCATTCCATTCCATTCCATTCCATTCCATTCCATTCCTTTCTACTCGGGTTCGTTCCATTCCATTCCATTCCATTCCATTCGATTCCATTCGATTCCATTGCATTACAATTCACTCCATTCCATTCCTTTCCGTTCCGTTCCGCTCTGTTCCGTTCTACTCGGGTTCGTTCCATTCCATTCCATTCCATTCCATTCCGTTCCATTCCATTCCGTTCTACTCGGGTTGATCATTCCATTCCATTCCGTTCCGTTGCGTTGCGTTGCGTTCCGTTCCATTCCGTTCCATTCCATTCCATTCCATTCCATTCCATTCCATTCCGTTCCGTTCCGTTCTACTCGGTTTGATTCCATTCTATTCCATTCCATTCCATTCCATTCCATTCAATTCCATTCGATTCCATTCCATTCCTTTCCATTCCATTCCATTCCATTCCATTCTCTTCCACTGAATTCCATTCCATTCCGTTCCGTTCCATTCCGTTCCTTTCCGTTCCGTTCCGTTCTACTCGGGTTGATTCCGTTCCATTCCATTCGATTCTATTCTATTCCATTCCATTCCATTCGATTCCATTCAATTCCTTTCGATTCGATTCGATTCCATTCCAATAAATTCCATTCCATTCCATTCCATTCCGTTCTACTCGGGTTCATTCCATTCCATTCCGTTCCGTTCCTTTCCATTCCATTCCGTTCTGTTCCATTCCGTTCCATTCCATTCCATTCCATTCCATTCCGTTCTACTCAGGTTGATTCCATTCCATTCCATTCCATTCCGTTCCGTTCTGTTCCGATCCGTTGTGTTCTGTTCGGTTCCGTTCCGTTCCGTTCCATTCCATTCCATTCCATTCCATTCCATTCCATTCGATTCGATTCGATTCGATTCGATTCCATTCCATTCCATTCCATTCCATTCCATTCGATTCCATTCCATTCCATTTCACTCCATTCCGTTCCGTTCCGTTCCGTTCCGTTCTGTTCCGTTCTACTCGGGTTCGTTGCATTCCATTCCATTCCATTCCATTCCATTCCATTCCGTTCTACTCGGCTTGATCATTCCGTTCCATTCCATTCCATTGCGTTCCGTTCCATTCCGTTCCATTCCATTCCATTCCATTCGATTCCATTCCATTCCATTCCATTCCGTTCTACTCGGGTTGATTCCATTCTATTCCATTCCATTCCATTCGATTCCATTCGATTCCATTCGATTCCATTCCATTCCATTCCATTCCATTCCATTCCATTCCATTCCATTCGATTCCATTCGATTCCATTCCATTGCATTTCACTCAATTCCGTTCCGTTCCGTTCTGTTCCATTCCGTTCCGTTCTGTTCCGTTCTACTCGGGTTCATTCCATTCGATTCCATTCCATTGCATTCCATTTCATTCCATTCCATTCCATTCCGTTCTTCTCGGGTTCATCATTCCTTTCCATTCCGTTCCGTTCCGTTCCGTTCCGTTGCGTTCTGTTCCATTCCATTCCATTCCATTCCATTCCATTCCATTCCGTTCTTCTCGGGTTGATTCCATTCTATTCCATTCCATTCCATTCGATTCCATTCGATTCAATTCGATTCCATTCCATTCCATTCCATTCCATTCCATTCCATTCCATTCCATTCTGTTCTACTCGGGTTGAATCCATTCCATTCCACTCCATTCCATTCCATTCCATTCCATTCCATTCCATTCCATTCCATTCCATTCCTTTCCATTCTACTCGGGTCCATTCCATTCCATTCCATTCCATTCCACTCCACTCCACTCCACTCCACTCCAATCCACTCCACTCCACTCCACCCGGGTTGATTCCATTCCATTCCATTCCATTCCATTCCATTCCATTCCATTCCATTCCATTCCGTTCAATTCCATTCCACTCCGTCCTACTCGGGTAGTTTCGATTCTATTCCACTCCATTCCTTTCGATTCCATTCGATTCCATTCAATTTCATTCCATTCCATTCCATTCCATTTCTTTCCATTCCATTCCATTCTTTCCATTCTATTCAATTGAATTCCATTCCATTCCATTCCATTCCATTCCATTCCATTCCATTCCATTCCATTCCATTCCATTCTATTGCATTGAATTCCATTCCATTCCATTCCATTCCAATCCATTCCATTCTACACGAGTTGATTCCATTCCATTCCATTCCATTCCATTCCATTCCATTCCATTCCATTCGATTCCATTCGATTCCATTCCATTCCATTTCACTCCATTCCGTTCCGTTCCGTTCCGTTCCGTTGCGTTGCGTTGCGTTCCGTTCCGTTCCGTTCCGTTCCGTTCCGTTCCGTTCCATTCCATTCCATTCCGTTCTACTCGGGTTGATTCCATTCCATTCCATTCCATTCCATTCCATTCCATTCCATTCCATTCCATTCCATTCCATTCCATTCGGTTCCATTCGATTCCATTCGATTCGATTCGATTCCATTCCATTCCATTCCATTCCATTCCATTCCATTCCATTCCATTCGATTCCATTGCATTCCATTTCATTCCATTCCGTTCCATTCCATTCCGTTCCGTTCCGTGGCGTTGCGTTCCGTTCCGTTCCGTTCCTTTCCGTTCCGTTCCGTTCCGTTCCATTCCATTCCATTCCATTCCATTCCGTTCTACTCGGGTTGATTCCATTCCATTCCATTCCATTCCATTCCATTCCATTCCATTCCATTCCATTCCATTCCGTTCCATTCGGTTCCAATCGATTCCATTCGATTCGATTCCATTCCATTCCGTTCCATTCCATTCCATTCCATTCTATTCCATTCCATTCCATTCCATTCCATTCCGTTCTACTCGGGTTGATTCCATTGCATTCCATTCCATTCCATTCCATTCCATTCCATTACATTCGATTCCATTCCATTGCAGTCCATTCCATTTTACTCGGGTTGATTCCATTCCATTCCATTCCATTCCATTCCATTCCATTCCATTCCATTCCATTCCATTCCATTCCATTCCATTCCATTCCATTCCATTCTATTCCATTCCATTCGATTCCATTCCATTCCATTTCACTCCATTCCATTCCGTTCCGTTCCGTACCTTTCCATTCTACTCCGGTTCGTTCCAATCCATTCCATTCCATTCCATTCCATTCAATTCCATTCCGTTCTACTCGGGTTGATCATTCCATTCCATTCCATTCCGTTGCATTCCGTTCCGTTCCGTTGCATTCCATTCCTTTCCATTCCATTCCATTCCATTCCATACCATTCCGTTCCATTCCATTCCGTTCTACTCGGGTTGATTCCATTCTATTCCATTCCTTTCCATTCGATTCCATTCAATTCCATTCGATTCCATTCCAATCCATTCCATTCCATTCCATTCCATTCCATTCCATTGAATTCCACTCCATTCCATTCCATTCCATTCCATTCCATTCCATTCCATTCCATTCCATTCCATTCCATTCTACTCGGGTTGATTCCATTCCATTCCATTCCATTCCATTCCATTCCATTCCATTCCATTCCATTCCATTCCATTCCATTCTACTCGTGTTGATTCCATGCCATTCCATTCCATTCCATTCCATTCCATTCCATTCCATTCCATTCCATTCCATTCCATTCCATTCCATTCCTTTCTACTCGGGTTCGTTCCATTCCATTCCATTCCATTCCATTCCATTCGATTCCATTCGATTCCATTGCATTACAATTCACTCCATTCCATTCCTTTCCGTTCCGTTCCGCTCTGTTCCGTTCTACTCGGGTTCGTTCCATTCCATTCCATTCCATTCCATTCCGTTCCATTCCATTCCGTTCTACTCGGGTTGATCATTCCATTCCATTCCGTTCCGTTGCGTTGCGTTGCGTTCCGTTCCATTCCGTTCCATTCCATTCCATTCCATTCCATTCCATTCCGTTCCGTTCCGTTCTACTCGGTTTGATTCCATTCTATTCCATTCCATTCCATTCCATTCCATTCAATTCCATTCGATTCCATTCCATTCCTTTCCATTCCATTCCATTCCATTCCATTCTCTTCCACTGAATTCCATTCCATTCCGTTCCGTTCCATTCCGTTCCTTTCCGTTCCGTTCCGTTCTACTCGGGTTGATTCCGTTCCATTCCATTCGATTCTATTCTATTCCATTCCATTCCATTCGATTCCATTCAATTCCTTTCGATTCGATTCGATTCCATTCCAATAAATTCCATTCCATTCCATTCCATTCCGTTCTACTCGGGTTCATTCCATTCCATTCCGTTCCGTTCCTTTCCATTCCATTCCGTTCTGTTCCATTCCGTTCCATTCCATTCCATTCCATTCCATTCCGTTCTACTCAGGTTGATTCCATTCCATTCCATTCCATTCCGTTCCGTTCTGTTCCGATCCGTTGTGTTCTGTTCGGTTCCGTTCCGTTCCGTTCCATTCCATTCCATTCCATTCCATTCCATTCCATTCCATTCCGTTCTACTCGGGTTGATTCCATTCTATTCCATTCCATTCCATTCCATTACATTCAATTCCATTCGATTCCATTCCATTCCATTCCATTCCATTCCATTCCATTCCATTCCATTCCATTCTATTCCATTGAATGCCATTCCATTCCATTCCATTCCATTCCATTCCATTCCATTCCATTCCATTCCATTCCATTCCGTTCTACTCGGGTTGATTCCATTCCATTCCATTCCATTCCATTCCCTTCCATTCCATTCGATTCCATTCGATTCCATTCGATTCCAGTCCATTCCATTCCATTCCATTCCATTCCATTCCATTCCATTCCATTCCATTCCGTTCTACTCGGGTTCATTCCATTCCATTCCGTTCCGTTCCGTTCCGTTCCATTCCGTTCTGTTCCATTCCGTTCCATTCCATTCCATTCCATTCCATTCCGTTCTACTCGGGTTGATTCCATTCCATTCCATTCCATTCCATTCCATTCCATTCCGTTCTACTCGGGTTGATCATTCCATTCCATTCCATTCCGTTGCGTTCCGTTCCGTTCCGTTCCGTTCTACTCTGGTTGATTCCATTCCTTTCCATTCCATTCTATATGATTCCATTCGATTCCATTCGATTCGATCCCATTCCATTCCATTCCATTCCATTCCATTCTACTCGGGTTCATTCCATTCCATTCCGTTCCGTTCCGTTCCGTTCCATTCCGTTCTGTTCCATTCCGTTCCATTCCATTCCTTTCCATTCCATTCCGTTCTACTCGGGTTGATTCCATTCCATTCCATTCCGTTCCTTTCCCTTCCGTTCCGTTCCGTTCCTTTCCCTTGCGTTCCGTTCCGTTCCGTTCCGTTCCATTCCATTCCATTCCATTCCAATCCATTCCATTCCGTTCTACTCGTGTTGATTCCATTCTATTCCATTCCATTCCATTCGATTCCTTTCGATTCCTTTCGATTCCATTCGATTCCATTCCATTCCATTCCATTCCATTCCATTCCATTCCAATCCATTCCATTCTACTCGGGTTGATTCCATTCAATTCCATTCCATTCCATTCCTTTCCATTCCATTCCATTCCATTCCATTCGGTTCCATTCCATTCCATTCCATTCCATTCTATTCCATTCCATTCCATTCCATTCCATTCCATTCCATTCCATTCCATTCCAATCCATTCCATTCTACACGTGTTGTTTCCATTCCATTCCATTCCATTCCATTCCATTCCATTCCATTCCATTCCATTCCATTCCGTTCTACTCGGGTTGATTCCACTCCATTCCATTCCATTCCATTCCATTCCATTCCATTCCATTCCATTCCATTCGATTCCATCCGATTCCATTCGATTCCATTCCATTCCATTCGATTCCATTCCATTCCATTCCATTCCATTCCATTCCATTCGATTCCATTCGATTCCATTCCATTCCATTCCATTCCATTCCATTCCACTCCATTCTATTCCATTGAATTCCATTCCATTCCATTCCATTCCATTCCATTCCATTCCATTCCATTCCATTCCATTCCATTCTATTCCATTCCATTCCATTCCATTCCATTCCATTCCATTCCATTCCATTCCATTCCATTCTATTCCATTGAATTCCATTCCATTCCATTCCATTCCATTCCATTCCATTCCTTTCCATTCCATTCTATTCCATTGAATTCCATTCCATTCCATTCCATTCCTATCCATTCCATTCTACACGGGTTGATTCCATTCCATTCCATTCCATTCCATTCCATTCCATTCCATTCCGTTCTACTCGGGTGGATTCCATTCCATTCCATTCCATTCCATTCCATTCCATTCCATTCCATTCGATTCCATTCGATTCCATTCGATTCGATTCGATTCCGTTCCATTCCATTCCATTCCATTCCGATCCATTCCATTCTACTCGGGTTGATTCCATTCCATTCCATTCCATTCCATTCCGTTGAATTCCATTCCATTCCATTCCGTTCCGTTCCGTTCCGTTCCGTTCCGTTCCGTTCTACTCGGGTTGATTCCATTCCATTCCATTCGATTCCATTCCATTCCATTCCATTCCATTCCATTCCATTCCATTCCATTCGATTCGATTCGATTCCATTCCATTCTATTCCATTCCATTCCATTCCGTTCTACTCGGGTTCATTCCATTCCATTCCGTTCCGTTCCGTTCTGTTCCATTCCGTTCTGTTCCATTCCGCTCCATTCCAATCCATTCCGTTCTACTCGGGTTGATTCCTTTCCATTCGTTCCGTTCCGTTCCGTTCCGTTCCGTTCCGTTCCTTTGCGTTCCATTCCGTTCGGTTCCGTTCCGTTCTGTTCCATTCCATTCCATTCCATTCCATTCCATTCCATTCCATTCCATTCCATTCCGTTCTACTCGGCTTGATTCCATTCTATTCCATTCCATTCCACTCTATTCCATTCAATTCCATTCGATTCCATTCCATTCCATTCCATTCCATTCCATTCCATTCCATTCTATTCCATTGAATTCCATTCCATTGCATTCCATTCCATTCCATTGCATTCCATTCCGTTCTACTCGGGTTGATTCCATTCCATTCCATTCCATTCCATTCCATTCCATTCCATTCCATTCCATTCCATTCCATTCGATTCGATTCGATTCGATTCGATTCGATTCCATTCCATTCCATTCCATTCCATTCCTTTCCATTCCATTCGATTCCATTCGATTCGATTCGATTCGATTCGATTCCATTCCATTCAATTCCATTCCATTCCACTCCGTTCTACTCGGGTTGATTCCATTCCATTCCATTCCGTTCCGTTCCGTTCCGTTCCGTTGCATTGCGTTGCGTTTCGTTCCGTTCCGTTCCGTTCCGTTCCGTTCCGTTCCATTCCATTCCATTCCATTCCATTCCGATCTACTCGGGTTGACTCCAATCTATTCCATTCCATTGCATTCGATTGCATTCAATTCCATTCGATTCCATTCCATTCCATTCCATTCCATTCCATTCCATTCCACTGCATTCTATTCCACTGAATTCCATTCCATTCCATTCCATTCCTTCCCATTCCATTCCATTCCATTCCATTCCATTCCATTCCATTCCATTCCAATCCATTACATTCTACACGGGTTGATTCCATTCCATTGCATTCCATTCCATTCCATTCCATTCCATTCCATTCCATTCCATTCCATTCCATTCGATTCCATTCGATTCGATTCGATTCCATTCCATTCCATTCCATTCCGTTCCATTCCATTCCATTCCATTCGATTCCATTCGATTCCATTCCATTCTATTTCACTCCATTCCGTTCCGTTCCGTACCTTTTCGTTCCGTTGCTTTGCGTTCCGTTCCGTTCCGTTTGGTTCCGTTCCGTTCCATTCCGTTCCATTCCGTTCCGTTCCATTCCGTTCCATTCCATTCCATTCCATTCCATTCCATTCCATTCCGTTCTACACGGGTTGATTCCATTCTATTCCGTTCCATTCCATTCGATTCCATTCAAGTCCATTCGATTCCATTCCATTCCATTCCATTCCATTCCATTCCATTCCATTCTATTCCATTGAATTCCATTCCATTCCATTCCATTCCATTCCATTCCATTCCATTCCATTCCATTCCATTCCATTCCATTCCGTTCTAATCGGGTTGATTCCATTCCATTCCATTCCATTCCATTCCATTCCATTCCATTCCATTCCATTCCATTCCATTCCATTCGATTCCATTCCATTCCATTCCATTCCATTCCATTCCATTCCATTCCATTCTATTCCATTCGATTCCATTCCATTCCATTTCACTCCATTCCGTTCCGTTCCGTTCCGTTCCGTTCCGTTCTACTCGGGTTCGTTCCATTCCATTCCATTCCGTTCCATTCCATTCCATTCCATTCCATTCCATTCCATTCGATTCCATTCGATTCCATTCCATTCCACTTCACTCCATTCCGTTCCATTCCGTTCCGTTCCATTCCGTTCCATTCCATTGCATTCCATTCCATTCCATTCCATTCCATTCCATTCCATTCCATTCCATTCCATTCCATTATATTCCATTCCATTCCATTCCGTTCCGTTCCGTTCTACTCGGGTTGATTCCATTCTATTCCATTCCATTCCATTCCATTCCATTCAATTCCATTCGATTCCATTCCATTCCATTCCATTCCATTCTATTCCATTGAATTCCATTCCATTCCATTCCATTCCATTCCATTCCATTCCATTCGATTCCATTCCATTCCATTCCCTTCCATTCTATTCCATTGAATTCCATTCCATTCCATTCCATTCCAATCCATTCCATTCTGCACGGGTTGATTCCATTCCATTCCATTCCATTCCATTCCATTCCATTCCATTCCATTCCATTCCATTCCGTTCTACTCGGGTTGATTCCTTTCCATTCCATTCCATTCCATTCAATTCCATTCGATTCCATTCGATTCCATTCAATTCCATTCCATTCCATTACATTCCATTCGATTCCATTCGATTCCATTCCATTCCATTTCACTCCATTCCGTTCCGTTCAGTTCCGTTCCGTTCCGTTCTACTCGGGTTCGTTCCATTCCATTCCATTCCATTCCATTCCATTCCTTTCCATTCCATTCGATTCCATTCGATTCCATTCCTTTCCATTTCACTCCATTCCGATCCGTTCCGTTCCATTCCATTCCATTCCATTCCGTTCTACTCGGGTTGATTCTATTCTATTCCATTCCATTCCATTCCATTCCATTCCATTCCATTCGATTCCATTCCATTCCATTCCATACCATTCCATTCCATTCCATTCCGTTCTACTCGGGTTCATTCCATTCCATTCCATTCCGTTCCGTTCCGTTCCATTCCGTTCTGTTCCATTCCGTTCCATTCCATTCCATTCCATTCCCTTCCGTTCTACTCAGGTTGATTCCTTTCCATTCCATTCCATTCCATTCCATTCCATTCCATTCCTTTCCATTCCATTCCATTCCATTCCATTCGGTTCCATTCCATTCCATTCCATTCCATTCTATTCCATTCCATTCCATTCCATTCCATTCCATTCCATTCCATTCCATTCCATTCCATTCCAATCCATTCCATTCTACACGGGTTGTTTCCATTCCATTCCATTCCATTCCATTCAATTCCATTCCATTCCATTCCATTCCGTTCTACTCGGGTTGATTCCATTCCATTCCATTCCATTCCATTCCATTCCATTCCATTCCATTCGATTCCATTCGATTCCATTCGATTCCATTCCATTCCATTCCATTCCATTCCATTCCACTCCATTCCATTCCATTCGATTCCATTCCATTCCATTTCACTCCATTCCGTTCCGTTCCGTTCCGTTCCGTTCCGTTCTACTCGGGTTCGTTCCATTCCATTCCATTCCATTCCATTCCATTCCATTCCATTCCATTCCATTCGATTCCATTCGATTCCATTCCATTCCACTTCACTCCATTGCGTTCCATTCCGTTCCGTTCCATTCCGTTCCATTCCGTTCCATTCCATTCCATTCCATTCCATTCCATTCCATTCGATTCCATTCCATTCCATTATGTTCCATTCCATTCCATTCCGTTCCGTTCCGTTCTACTCGGGTTGATTCCATTCCATTCCATTCCATTCCATTCGATTCCATTCAATTCCATTCGATTCCATTCCATTCCATTCCATTCCATTCCATTCTATTCCATTGAATTCCATTCCATTCCATTCCATTCCATTCCATTCCATTCCATTCCATTCGATTCCATTCCATTCCATTCCATTCCATTCTATTCCATTGAATTCCATTCCATTCCATTCCATTCCAATCCATTCCATTCTGCAAGGGTTGATTCCATTCCATTCCATTCCATTCCATTCCATTGCATTCCATTCCATTCCGTTCTACTCGGGTTGATTCCTTTCCATTCCATTCCATTCCATTCGATTCCATTCGATTCCATTCGATTCCATTCCATTCCATTCCATTACATTCCATTCGATTCCATTCGATTCCATTCCATTCCATTTCACTCCATTCCGTTCCGTTCCGTTCCGTTCCGTTCCGTTCTACTCGGGTTCTTTCCATTCCATTCCATTCCATTCCATTCCATTCCTTCCCATTCCATTCGATTCCATTCGATTCCATTCCTTTCCATTTCACTCCATTCCGTTCCATTCCGTTCCATTCCATTCCATTCCATTCCGTTCTACTCGGGTTGATTCTATTCTATTCCATTCCATTCCATTCCATTCCATTCGATTCGATTCCATTCCATTCCATACCATTCCATTCCATTCCATTCCGTTCTACTCGGGTTCATTCCATTCCATTCCGTTCCGTTCTATTCCGTTCCATTCCGTTCTGTTCCATTCCGTTCCATTCCATTCCATTCCGTTCTACTCGGGTTGATTCCATTCCGTTCCGTTCCGTTCCGTTCCGTTCTGTTCCGTTCCGTTCCGTTCTGTTCCGTTCTACTCGGGTTCGTTCCATTCCATTCCATTCCATTCCATTCCATTCCATTCCGTTCAGTTCCGTTCTACTCGGGTTCGTTGCATTCCGTTCCATTCCATTCCATTCCGTTCTACTCGGGTTGATTCCATTCTATTACACTCCATTCCATTCGATTCCAATCGATTCCATTCGATTCCATTCCTTACCATTCCATTCCATTCCATTCCATTCCATTCCATTCTATTCCATTTAATTCCATTCCATTCCATTCCATTCCATTCCATTCCATTCCATTCCATTCCATTCCATTCTATTCCATTGAATTCCATTCCATTCCATTCCATTCCAATCCATTCCATTCTACATGGGTTGATTCCATTCCATTCCATTCCATTCCATTCCATTCCATTCCATGCCATTCTATTCCATTGAATTCCATTCCATTCCATTCCATTCCATTCCATTCCATTCCATTCCATTCCATTCCATTCCATTCCATTCCATTCCGTTCTACTCGGGTTGATTCTATTCTATTCCATTCCATTCCATTCGATTCCATTCAATTCCATTCGATTCCATTCCATTCCATTCCATTCCATTCTATTCTATTCCATTCCATTCTATTCTATTCCATTGAATTCCATTCCATTCCATTCCATTCCATTCCATTCCATTCCATTCCATTCCATTCCATTCCATTCCATTCCGTTCTACTCGGGTAGATTCCATTCCATTCCATTCCATTCCATTCCATTCCATTCCATTCTATTCCACTCCATTCCATTCGATTCCATTCGATTCCATTCTATTCCATTCCATTCCATTCCATTCCATTCCATTGCATTCTATTCCATTGAATTCCATTCCATTCCATTCCGTTCCATTCCTTTCCATTCCATTCTATTCCATTGAATTTCATTCCATTCCATTCCATTCCAATCCATTCCATTCTACACGGGTTGATTCCATTCCATTCCATTCCATTCCATTCCATTCCATTCCATTCCATTCCATTCCATTCCATTCCGTTCTACTCGGGTTGATTCCATTCCATTCCATTCCATTCCATTCCATTCCATTCCATTACATTACATTCCATTCCATTCGATTCCATTCGATTCGATTCGATTCCTTTCCATTCCATTCCATTCCATTCCATTCCATTCCATTCCATTCCATTCCGATCCATTCCATTCTACTCGGGTTGATTCCATTCCATTGCATTCAATTCCATTCCATTCCATTCCATTCCATTCCATTCCATTCCATTCCATTCCATTCCATTCCGTTCTACTCGGGTTGATTCTATTCTATTCCATTCCATTCCATTTGATTCCATTCAATTCCATTCGATTCCATTCCATTCCATTCCATTCCATTCCATTCCATTCTATTCTATTCCATTCCATTCTATTCTATTCCATTGAATTCCATTCCATTCCATTCCATTCCATTCCATTCCATTCCATTCCATTCCATTCCATTCCATTCCATTCCATTCTACTCGGGTAGATTCCATTCCATTCCATTCCATTCCATTCCATTCTATTCCACTCCATTCCATTCGATTCCATTCGATTCCATTCGATTCCATTCCATTCCATTCCATTCCATTCCATTCCATTGCATTCTATTCCATTGAATTCCATTCCATTCCATTCCGTTCCATTCCTTTCCATTCCATTCTATTCCATTGAATTTCATTCCATTCCATTCCATTCCAATCCATTCCATTCTACACGGGTTGATTCCATTGCATTCGATTCCATTCCATTCCATTCCATTCCATTCCATTCCATTCCATTCCATTCCATTCCATTCCATTCCATTCCATTCCGTTCTACTCGGGTTGATTCCATTCCATTCCATTCCATTCCATTCCATTCCATTCCATTCCATTCCATTCCATTCCATTCGATTCGATTCGATTCCGTTCCATTCCATTCCATTCCATTCCATTCCATTCCGATCCATTCCATTCTACTCGGGTTGATTCCATTCCATTCCATTCCGTTGAATTCCATTCCATTCCATTCCGTTCCATTCCGTTCCATTCCGTTCCGTTCCGTTCCGTTCCGTTCTACTCGGGTTGATTCCATTCCATTCCATTCCATTCCATTCCATTCCATTCCATTCCATTCCATTCCATTCCATTCCATTCGATTCCATTCGATTCGATTCGTTTCCATTCCATTCCATTCCATTCCATTCCATTCCATTCCGTTCTACTCGGGTTCATTCCATTCCATTCCGTTCCGTTCCGTTCCGTTCCATTCCGTTCTGTTCCATTCCATTCCATTTCATTCCATTCCATTCCATTCCATTCAATTCCATTCCATTCCATTCCATTCCATTCCATTCCATTCCATTCCATTCCATTCCGTTCTACTCTGGTTGATTCCATTCTATTCCAGTCCATTCCATTCAATTCCATTCGATTCCATTCCATTCCATTCCATTCCATTCCATTCCATTCCATTCCATTCCATTCCATTCTATTCCATTGAATTCCATTCCATTCCATTCCATTCCAATCCATTCCATTCTACACGGGTTGATTCCATTCCATTCCATTCCATTCCATTCCATTCAATTCCATTCCATTCGAATTGATTGGATTCGATTCGATTCCATTCTATTCCATTCCATTCCATTCTGTTCTACTCGGGTTGATTCTATTCAATTCTTTCCATTCCATTCGATTCCATTCAATTCCATTCGATTCCATTCCATTCCAGTCCATTCCATTCCATTCCATTCCATTCTATTCTATTCCATTCCATTCTATTCTATTCCATTGAATTCCATTCCATTCCATTCTATTCCATTCCATTCCATTCCATTCCATTCCATTCCATTCCATTCCTTTCCATTCCATTCCATTCCATTCCGTTCTACTCGGGTAGATTCCATTCCATTCCATTCCATTCCATTCTATTCCACTCCATTCCATTCGATTCCATTCGATTCCATTCGATTCCATTCCATTCCATTCCATTCCATTCCATTCCATTCCATTCTATTCCATTGAATTCCATTCCATTCCATTCCATTCCATTCCTTTCCATTCCATTCTATTCCATTGAATTCCATTCCATTCCATTCCATTCCAATCCATTCCATTCTACACGGGTTGATTCCATTCCATTCCATTCCATTCCATTCCATTCCATTCCATTCCGTTCTACTCGGGTTGATTCCATTCCATTCCATTCCATTCCATTCCATTCCATTCCATTCCATTCCATTCCATTCGATTCGATTCGATTCCGTTCCATTCCATTCCATTCCATTCCATTCCATTCCGATCCATTCCATTCTACTCGGGTTGATTCCATTCCATTCCATTCCATTCCATTCCGTTGAATTCCATTCCATTCCATTCCGTTCCGTTCCGTTCCATTCCGTTCCTTTCCGTTCCATTCCGTTCTACTCAGGTTGATTCCATTCCATTCCATTCCATTCCATTCCATTCCATTCCATTCCATTCCATTCGATTCCATTCGATTCCATTCGATTCGATTCGATTCCATTCCATTCCATTCCATTCCATTCCGTTCTACGCGGGTTCATTCTATTCCATTCCGTTCCATTCCGTTCCTTTCCATTCCGTTCTGTTCCATTCCGTTCCATTCCATTTCATTCCGTTCCGTTCCGTTCCGTTCCGTTCCGTTCCGTTCCGTTCCGTTGCGTTCCGTTGCGTTCCGTTGCGTTCGGTTCCTTTCCGTTCCGTTCCATTCCATTCCATTCCATTCCATTCCATTCCATTCCATTCCATTCCATTCCATTCCGTTCTACTCGGGTAAATTCCATTCTATTCCATTCGATTCCATCCGATTCCATTCAATTCCATTCGATTCCATTCCATTCCATTCCAGTCCATTCCATTCCATTCCATTCCATTCCATTCTATTCCATTGAATTCCATTCCATTGTATTCCATTCCATTCCGTTGCATTCCATTCCGTTCTACTCGGGTTGATTCCATTCCATTCCATTCCATTCCATTCGATTCCATTCGATTCCATTCGATTCCATTCGATTCGATTCGGTTCGATTCGATTCCATTCCATTCCATTCCATTCCATTCCATTCCATTCCATTCCGTTCTACTCGGGTTCATTAAACTCCATTCCGTTCTGTTCTGTTCCTTTCCATTCCGTTCTGTTCCATTCCGTTCCATTCCATTCCATTCCATTCCATTCCGTTCTACTCGGGTTGATTCCATTCTATTCCATTCCATTCCATTCCATTCCACTCCACTCCACTCCACTCCACTCCACTGCACTCCACTCCACTCTGGTTGATTCCATTCCATTCCATTCCATTCCATTCCTTTCCATTCCATTCGATTCCATTCCATTCCATTCCATTCCATTCCATTCCATTCCATTCCATTCCATTCCATTCCATTCCAATCCATTCCATTCTACTCGGGTTGATTCCATTCCATTCCATTCCATTCCATTCCATTCCATTCCATTCCATTCCATTCCATTCCATTCGATTCCATTCCATTCCATTCCATTCGATTCCATTCCATTCCATTCCATTCCATTCCATTCCATTCCAATCCATTCCATTCTACTCGGGTTGATTCCATTCCATTCCATTCCATTCCATTTCATTCCATTCCATTCCATTCAATTCCGTTCCATTCCATTCCATTCCATTCCATTCCATTCGGTTCCATTCGATTCCATTCCATTCCATTTCACTCCGTTCCTTTCCGTTCCGTTCCGTTCCGTTCAGTTCCGTTCTACTCGGGTTCGTTCCATTCCATTCCATTCCATTCCATTCCATTCTAATCGGGTTGATTCCATTGTATTCCACTCCATTCCATTGGATTCCATTCGATTCCATTCGATTCCATTCGATTCCGTTCCATTCCATTCCATTCCATTCCATTCCATTCCATTCCATTCTATTCCATTGAATTCCAATCCATTCCATACCACTCCATTCCTTTCCATTCCATTCTATTCCATTGAATTCCATTCCATTCCATTCCATTCCAATGCATTCCATTCTACACGGGTTGATTCCATTCCATTCCATTTCATTCCATTCCATTCCATTCCATTCCATTCCATTCCGTTCTACTCGGGTTGATTCCATTCCATTCCATTCCATTCCATTCCATTCGATTCCATTCGATTCGATTCGATTCCGTTCCATTCCATTCCATTCCATTCCATTCCATTCCGATCCATTCCATTCTACTCGTTTTGATTCCATTCCTTTCCATTCCATTCCATTCCGTTGAATTCCATTCCTTTCCATTCCTTTCCGTTCCGTTGCATTCCGTTCCGTTCCGTTCCATTCCGTTCTACGCGGGTTGATTCCATTCCATTCCATTCCATTCCATTCCATTCCATTCCATTCCATTCCATTCGATTCCATTCGATTCCATTCGATTCGATGCGATTCCATTCCATTCCAGTCCATTCCATTCCATTCCGTTCTACTCGGGTTCATTACATTCCATTCCGTTCCGTTCCGTTCCGTTCCATTCCGTTCTGTTCCATTCCGTTCCATTCCATTCCATTCCGTTCTACTCGGGTTGATTCCATTCCGTTGCGTTCCGTTCCGTTCCGTTCCGTTCCGTTGCGTTCCATTCCGTTCGGTTCCGTTCCGTTCCGTTCCATTCCATTCCATTCCATTCCATTCCATTCCATTCCATTCCATTCCATTCCTTTCCATTCCGTTCTACTCGGGTTAATTCCATTCTATTCCATTCCATTCCATTTGATTCCATTCAATTCCATTCGATTCCATTCCATTCCATTCCATTCAATTCCATTCCATTCCATTCTATTTTTGAATTCCATTCCATTGCATTCCATTCCATTCCATTGCATTCCATTCCGTTCTACTCGGGTTGATTCCATTCCATTCCATTCCATTCCATTCCATTCCATTCCATTCGATTCCATTCGATTCCATTCGATTCGATTCGATTCGATTCCATTCCATTCCATTCCATTCCATTTCTTTCCATTCCAGTCCATTCGATTCCATTCGATTCCATTCCATTCCATTTCACTCCATTCCGTTCCGTTCCGTTCCGTTCTGTTCTGTTCCATTCCGTTCTGTTCCGTTCTACTCGGGTTCGTTCCATTCCATTCCATTACATTCCATTCCATTCCATTCCATTCCATTCCTTTCCATTCCATTCGATTCCATTCCGTTCCATTCCATTCCATTCCATTCCAATCCATTCCATTCTTCTCGGGTTGATTCCATTCCATTCCATTCCATTCCATTCCATTCCATTCCATTCCATTCCATTCGATTCCATTCCATTCCATTCCATTCCATTCCATTCCATTCCATTCCATTCCATTCCGTTCTACTCGGTTTGATTCCATTCTATTCCATTCCATTCCATTCGATTCCATTCGATTCCATTCGATTCCATTCCATTCCATTCCATTCCATTCCATTCCATTCCATTCTATTCCATTGAATTCCATTCCATTCCATTCCATTCCATTCCATTCCATTCCATTCCATTCCATTCCATTCCATTCCATTCCGTTCTACTCGGGTTGATACCATTCCATTCCATTCCATTCCATTCCATTCCATTCCATTCCATTCCATTCGATTCCATTCAATTCCATTCGATTCGATTCGATTCCATTCCATTCCATTCCATTCCATTCCTTTCCATTCCATTCCATTCCATTCCATTCCATTCCATTCCTTTCGGTTCTATTCGATTCCATTCCATTCCATTTCAGTCCGTTCCGTTCCTTTCCGTTCCGTTCCATTCCGTTCAGTTCCGTTCTACTCGGGTTGACTCCCTTCTATTCCACTCCATTCCTTTCGATTCCATTCGATTCCATTCGATTCCATTCCATTCAATTCCATTCCACTCCATTCCATTCCATTCTATTCCATTGAATTCCATTCCATTCCATTCCATTCCATTCCATTCCATTCCATTCCATTCCATTCTATTCCATTGAATTCCATTCCATTCCATTCCATTCCATTCCATTCCATTCCATTCCACTCCATTCTATTCCACTGAATTCCATTCCATTCCGTTCCGTTCCGTTCCATTCCGTTCCGTTCCGTTCCGTTCTACTCGGGTTGATTCCATTCCATTCCATTCCATTCTATACGATTCCATTCGATTCCATTCGATTCGATCCCATTCCATTCCATTCCATTCCATTCCATTCCGTTCTACTCGGGTTCATTCCATTCCATTCCGTTCCGTTCCGTTCCGTTCCATTCCGTTCTGTTCCATTCCGTTCCATTCCATTCCTTTCCATTCCTTTCCGTTCTACTCGGGTTGATTCCATTCCATTCCATTCCGTTCCGTTCCCTTCCGTTCCGTTCCGTTCCGTTCCCTTGCGTTCCGTTCCGTTCCGTTCCGTTCCATTCCATTCCATTCCATTCCAATCCATTCCATTCCGTTCTACTCGTGTTGATTCCATTCTATTCCATTCCATTCCATTCGATTCCTTTTGATTCCATTCGATTCCATTCGATTCCATTCCATTCCATTCCATTCCATTCCATTCCGTTCCGTTCCGTTCTACTCGGTTTGATTCCATTCTATTCCATTCCATTCCATTCCATTCCATTCAATTCTATTCGATTCTATTCCATTCCTTTCCATTCCATTCCATTCCATTCCATTCCATTCTATTCCACTGAATTCCATTCCATTCCGTTCCGTTCCGTTCCGTTCCTTTCCGTTCCGTTCTACTCGGGTTGATTCCATTCCATTCCATTCCATTCCTTTCTATTCCATTCCATTCCATTCCATTCGATTCCATTCAATTCCATTCGATTCGATTCGATTCCATTCCAATAAATTCCATTCCATTCCATTCCATTCCGTTCTACTCGGGTTCATTCCATTCCATTCCGTTCCGTTCCGTTCCATTCCATTCCGTTCTGTTCCATTCCGTTCCATTCCATTCCATTCCATTCCATTCCGTTCTACTCGGGTTGATTCCATTCCATTCCATTCCATTCCGTTCCGTTCTGTTCCGATCCGTTGTGTTCCGTTCGGTTCCGTTCCGTTCCGTTCCATTCCATTCCATTCCATTCCATTCCATTCCATTCCATTCCATTCCGTTCTACTCGGGTTGATTCCTTTCTATTCCATTCCATTCCATTCCATTCTATTCAATTCCATTCGATTCGATTCGATTCCATTCCATTCCATTCCATTCCATTCCATTCCATTCCATTCCATTCCATTCTATTCCATTGATTTCCATTCCATTCCATTCCATTCCATTCAATTCCATTCCATTCCATTCCATTCCATTCCATTCCATTCCATTCCGTTCTACTCGGGTTGATTCCATTCCATTCCATTCCATTCAATTCCCTTCCATTCCATTCGATTCCATTCGATTCCATTCGATTCCAGTCCATTCCATTCCATTCCATTCCATTCCATTCCATTCCATTCCATTCCGTTCTACTCGGGTTCATTCCATTCCATTCCGTTCCGTTCCGTTCCGTTCCGTTCTGTTCCATTCCGTTCCATTCCATTCCATTCCATTCCATTCCGTTCTACTCAGGTTGATTCCATTCCATTCCATTCCATTCCATTCCATTCCATTCCATTCCGTTCTACTCGGGTTGATCATTCCATTCCATTCCATTCCGTTAAGTTCCGTTCCGTTCCGTTCCGTTCCATTCCATTCCATTCCATTCCATTCCATTCCATTCCATTCCATTCCGTTCCGTTCCGTTCTACTCGGGTTGATTCCGTTCTATTCCATTCCATTCCATTCGATTCCATTCAATTCCATTCGATTCCATTCCATGCCATTCCATTCCATTCCACTCCATTCTATTCCATTGAATTCCATTCCATTCCGTTCCGTTCCGTTCCATTCCGTTCCGTTCCGTTCCGTTCTACTCGGGTTGATTCCATTCCATTCCATTCCATTCTATACGATTCCATTCGATTCCATTCGATTCGATCCCATTCCATTCCATTCCGTTCTACTCGGGTTCATTCCATTCCATTCCGTTCCGTTCCGTTCCGTTCCATTCCGTTCTGTTCCATTCCGTTCCATTCCATTCCTTTCCATTCCTTTCCGTTCTACTCGGGTTGATTCCATTCCATTCCATTCCGTTCCGTTCCCTTCCGTTCCGTTCCGTTCCGTTCCCTTGCGTTCCGTTCCGTTCCGTTCCGTTCCATTCCATTCCATTCCATTCCAATCCATTCCATTCCGTTCTACTCGTGTTGATTCCATTCTATTCCATTCCATTCCATTCGATTCCTTTTGATTCCATTCGATTCCATTCGATTCCATTCCATTCCATTCCATTCCATTCCATTCCATTCCATTCCAATCCATTCCATTCTACTCGGGTTGATTCCATTCAATTCCATTCCATTCCATTCCTTTCCATTCCATTCCATTCCATTCCATTCGGTTCCATTCCATTCCATTCCATTCCATTCTATTCCATTCCATTCCATTCCATTCCATTCCATTCCATTCCATTCCGTTCTACTCGGGTTGATTCCATTCCATTCCATTCCATTCCATTCCATTCCATTCCATTCCATTCCATTCCATTCGATTCCATTCGATTCCATTCCATTACATTTCACTCCATTCCGTTCCGTTCCATTCCGTTCCGTTCCGTTCTACTCGGGTTCGTTCCATTCCATTCCATTCCGTTCCATTCCATTCCATTCCATTCCATTCCATTCCATTCCATTCGATTCCATTCCATTCCACTTCACTCCATTCCGTTCCATTCCGTTCCGTTCCATTCCGTTCCATTCCATTCCATTCCATTCCATTCCATTCCATTCCATTCCATTCCATTCCATTCCATTCCATTCCATTATATTCCATTCCATTCCATTCCGTTCCGTTCCGTTCTACTCGGGTTGATTCCATTCTATTCCATTCCATTCCATTCGATTCCATTCAATTCCATTCGATTCCATTCCATTCCATTCAATTCCATTGAATTCCATTCCATTCCATTCCATTCCATTCCATTCCAATCCATTCCATTCGATTCCATTCCATTCCATTCCCTTCCATTCTATTCCATTGAATTCCATTCCATTCCATTCCATTCCAATCCATTCCATTCTGCACGGGTTGATTCCATTCCATTCCATTCCATTCCATTCCATTCCATTCCCTTCCATTCCTTTCCATTCCATTCCATTCTACTCGGGTTGATTCCTTTCCATTCCATTCCATTCCATTCGATTCCATTCGATTCCATTCGATTCCATTCAATTCCATTCCATTCCATTACATTCCATTCGATTCCATTCGATTCCATTCCATTCCATTTCACTCCATTCCGTTCCGTTCCGTTCCGTTCCGTTCCGTTCTACTCGGGTTCGTTCCATTCCATTCCATTCCATTCCATTCCATTCCATTCCATTCCATTCCATTCCTTTCCATTCCATTCGATTCCATTCCATTCCATTCCATTCCATTCCGATCTACTCGGGTTGACTCCAATCTATTCCATTCCATTCCATTCGATTGCATTCAATTCCATTCGATTCCATTCCATTCCATTCCATTCCATTCCATTCCATTCCATTCTACTCGGGTTGATTCCATTCCATTCCATTCCATTCCATTCCATTCCATTCCATTCCATTCCATTCCATTCCATTCGGTTCCATTCGATTCCATTCCATTCCAATTCACTGCGTTCCTTTCCGTTCCGTTCCATTCTGTTCAGTTCCGTTGAACTCGGGTTCGTTCCATTCCGTTCCATTCCATTCCATTCCGTTCTACTCGGGTTGATTCCATTCTATTCCACTCCATTCCATTCGATTCCATTCGATTCCACTCCATTCCATTCTATTCCATTCCATTCCATTCCATTCCATTCCATTCCATTCTATTCCAATGAATTCCATTCCATTCCATTCCATTCCATTCCATTCCATTCCATTCCCTTCCATTCGATTCCATTCTATTCCATTGAATTCCATTCCATTCCATTCCAATCCATTCCATTCTACACGGGTTTATTCCATTCCATTCCATTCCATTCCATTCCATTCCATTCCACTCCATTCCATTCCATTCTGTTCTTCTCGGGTTGATTCCATTCCATTCCATTCCATTCCATTCCATTCCATTCCATTCCATTCCATTCCATTCCATTCCTTTCTATTCCATTCCATTCCGTTCTACTCGGGTTCATTAAACTCCTTTCCGTTCCGTTCCGTTCCGTTCCATTCCGTTCTGTTCCATTCCGTTCCATTCCATTCCATTCCATTCCATTCCATTCCGTTCTACTCGGGTTGATTCCATTCTATTCCATTACATTCCATGCCATTCCATTCCATTCCACTCCACTCCACTCCACTCCACTCCACTCCTCTCCACTCCACTCCACTCCACTCTGGTTGATTCCATTCCATTCCATTCCATTCCATTCCATTCCATTCCATTCCATTCCATTCCATTCCATTCCATTCCATTCTATTCCATTCCATTCCATTCCATTCCATTCCACTACATAGCATTCCAATCCATTCCATTCTACTCGGGTTGATTCCATTCCATTCCATTCCATTCCATCCCATTCCATTCCATTCCATTCCATTCCATTCCATTGCATTCGATTCCATTCCATTCCATTCCATTCCATTCCATTCCATTCCATTCCATTCCATTCCAATCCATTCCATTCTACTCGGGTTGATTCCATTCCATTCCATTCCATTCCATTCCATTCTATTCCATTCCATTCCATTCGGTTCCATTCGATTCCATTCCATTCCATTTCACTCCGTTCCGTTCCGTTCCGTTCCGTTCCGTTCAGTTCCGTTCTACTCAGGTTCGTTCCATTCCGTTCCATTCCATTCCATTCCATTCTAATCGGGTTTATTCCATTCTATTCCACTCCATTCCTTTCGATTCCATTCGATTCCATTCGATTCCATTCCATTCCATTCCATTCCATTCCATTCCATTCTATTCCATTGAATTCCATTCCATTCCATTCCATTCCATTCCATTCCTTTCCATTCCTTTCTATTCCATTGAATTCCATTCCATTCCATTCCATTCCAATCCATTCCATTCTACACGGGTTGATTCCATTCCATTCCATTCCATTCCATTCCATTCCATTCCATTCCATTCCATTCTATTCCATTCCATTCCATTCCATTCCATTCCACTCCATAGCATTCCAATCCATTCCATTCTACTCGGGTTGATTCCATTCCATTCCATTCCATTCCATCCCATTCCATTCCATTCCATTCCATTCCATTCCATTGCATTCGATTCCATTCCATTCCATTCCATTCCATTCCATTCCATTCCATTCCATTCCAATCCATTCCATTCTACTCGGGTTGATTCCATTTCATTCCATTCCATTCCATTCCATTCTATTCCATTCCATTCCATTCGGTTCCATTCGATTCCATTCCATTCCATTTCACTCCATTCCGTTCCGTTCCGTTCCGTTACGTTCAGTTCCGTTCTACTCAGGTTCGTTCCATTCCGTTCCATTCCATTCCATTCCATTCTAATCGGGTTTATTCCATTCTATTCCACTCCATTCCTTTCGATTCCATTCAATTCCATTCGATTCCATTCCATTCCATTCCATTCCATTCCATTCCATTCTATTCCATTGAATTCCATTCCATTCCATTCCATTCCATTCCTTTCCATTCCTTTCCATTCCATTCTATTCCATTGAATTCCATTCCATTCCATTCCATTCCAATCCATTCCATTCTACACGGGTTGATTCCATTCCATTCCATTCCATTCCATTCCATTCCATTCCATTCCATTCCATTCCATTCCATTCCATTCCATTCCATTCTACTCGGGTTGATTCCATTCCATTCCATTCCATTCCATTCCATTCCATTCCATTCCATTCCATTCGATTCGATTCGATTCCGTTCCATTCCATTCCATTCCATTCCGATCCATTCCATTCTACTCGGGTTGATTCCATTCCATTCCATTGCATTCCATTCCGTTGAATTCCATTCCATTCCATTCTGTTCCGTTCCGTTCCATTCCGTTCCGTTCCGTTCCGTTCCGTTCTACTCGGGTTGATTCCATTCCATTCCATTCCATTCCATTCCATTCCATTCCATTCCATTCCATTCCATTCGATTCCATTCGAATCGATTCGATTCCATTCCATTCCATTCCATTCCATTGCATTCCGTTCTACTCGGGTTCATTCAATTCCATTCCGTTCCGTTCCGTTCCGTTCCATTCCATTCCATTCCATTCCATTCCATTCCATTCCATTCCATTCCATTCCGTTCTACTCGGGTTGATTCCATTCTATTCCATTCCATTCCATTCCATTCTATTCAATTCCATTCGATTCGATTCGATTCCATTCCATTCCATTCCATTCCATTCCATTCCATTCCATTCCATTCCATTCTATTCCATTGAATTCCATTCCATTCCATTCCATTCCATTCCATTCCATTCCATTCCATTCCATTCCATTCCGTTCTACTCGGGTTGATTCCATTCCATTCCATTCCATTCCATTCCCTTCCATTCCATTCGATTCCATTCGATTCCATTCGATTCCAGTCCATTCCATTCCATTCCATTCCATTCCATTCCATTCCATTCCATTCCATTCCGTTCTACTCGGGTTCATTCCATTCCATTCCGTTCCGTTCCGTTCCGTTCCATTCCGTTCTGTTCCATTCCGTTCCATTCCATTCCATTCCATTCCATTCCGTTCTACTCGGGTTGATTCCATTCCATTCCATTCCATTCCATTCCATTCCATTCCATTCCATTCCGTTCTACTCGGGTTGATCATTCCATTCCATTCCATTCTGTTAAGTTCCGTTCCGTTCCGTTCCGTTCCATTCCATTCCATTCCATTCCATTCCATTCCATTCCATTCCATTCCATTGCGTTCCGTTCCGTTCTACTCGGGTTGATTCCGTTCTATTCCATTCCATTCCATTCGATTCCATTCAATTCCATTCGATTCCATTCCATGCCATTCCATTCCATTCCACTCCATTCTATTCCACTGAATTCCATTCCATTCCGTTCCGTTCCGTTCCATTCCGTTCCGTTCCGTTCCGTTCTACTCGGGTTGATTCCATTCCATTCCATTCCATTCTATACGATTCCATTCGATTCCATTCGATTCGATCCCATTCCATTCCATTCCATTCCATTCCATTCCGTTCTACTCGGGTTCATTCCATTCCATTCCGTTCCGTTCCGTTCCGTTCCATTCCGTTCTGTTCCATTCCGTTCCATTCCATTCCTTTCCATTCCTTTCCGTTCTACTCGGGTTGATTCCATTCCATTCCATTCCGTTCCGTTCCCTTCCGTTCCGTTCCGTTCCGTTCCCTTGCGTTCCGTTCCGTTCCGTTCCGTTCCATTCCATTCCATTCCATTCCAATCCATTCCATTCCGTTCTACTCGTGTTGATTCCATTCTATTCCATTCCATTCCATTCGATTCCTTTTGATTCCATTCGATTCCATTCGATTCCATTCCATTCCATTCCATTCCATTCCATTCCGTTCCGTTCCGTTCTACTCGGTTTGATTCCATTCTATTCCATTCCATTCCATTCCATTCCATTCAATTCTATTCGATTCTATTCCATTCCTTTCCATTCCATTCCATTCCATTCCATTCCATTCCATTCTATTCCACTGAATTCCATTCCATTCCGTTCCGTTCCGTTCCGTTCCTTTCCGTTCCGTTCTACTCGGGTTGATTCCATTCCATTCCATTCCATTCCTTTCTATTCCATTCCATTCCATTCCATTCGATTCCATTCAATTCCATTCGATTCGATTCGATTCCATTCCAATAAATTCCATTCCATTCCATTCCATTCCGTTCTACTCGGGTTCATTCCATTCCATTCCGTTCCGTTCCGTTCCATTCCATTCCGTTCTGTTCCATTCCGTTCCATTCCATTCCATTCCATTCCATTCCGTTCTACTCGGGTTGATTCCATTCCATTCCATTCCATTCCGTTCCGTTCTGTTCCGATCCGTTGTGTTCCGTTCGGTTCCGTTCCGTTCCGTTCCATTCCATTCCATTCCATTCCATTCCATTCCATTCCATTCCATTCCGTTCTACTCGGGTTGATTCCATTCTATTCCATTCCATTCCATTCCATTCTATTCAATTCCATTCGATTCGATTCGATTCCATTCCATTCCATTCCATTCCATTCCATTCCATTCCATTCCATTCTATTCCATTGATTTCCATTCCATTCCATTCCATTCCATTCCATTCCATTCCATTCCATTCCATTCCATTCCATTCCATTCCGTTCTACTCGGGTTGATTCCATTCCATTCCATTCCATTCAATTCCCTTCCATTCCATTCGATTCCATTCGATTCCATTCGATTCCAGTCCATTCCATTCCATTCCATTCCATTCCATTCCATTCCATTCCATTCCGTTCTACTCGGGTTCATTCCATTCCATTCCGTTCCGTTCCGTTCCGTTCCATTCCGTTCTGTTCCATTCCGTTCCATTCCATTCCATTCCATTCCATTCCGTTCTACTCGGGTTGATTCCATTCCATTCCATTCCATTCCATTCCATTCCATTCCATTCCGTTCTACTCGGGTTGATCATTCCATTCCATTCCATTCCGTTAAGTTCCGTTCCGTTCCGTTCCATTCCATTCCATTCCATTCCATTCCATTCCATTCCATTCCATTCCGTTCCGTGCCGTTCTACTCGGGTTGATTCCGTTCTATTCCATTCCATTCCATTCGATTCCATTCAATTCCATTCGATTCCATTCCATGCCATTCCATTCCATTCCACTCCATTCTATTCCATTGAATTCCATTCCATTCCGTTCCGTTCCGTTCCATTCCGTTCCGTTCCGTTCCGTTCTACTCGGGTTGATTCCATTCCATTCCATTCCATTCTATACGATTCCATTCGATTCCATTCGATTCGATCCCATTCCATTCCATTCCGTTCTACTCGGGTTCATTCCATTCCATTCCGTTCCGTTCCGTTCCGTTCCATTCCGTTCTGTTCCATTCCGTTCCATTCCATTCCTTTCCATTCCTTTCCGTTCTACTCGGGTTGATTCCATTCCATTCCATTCCGTTCCGTTCCCTTCCGTTCCGTTCCGTTCCGTTCCCATGCGTTCCGTTCCGTTCCGTTCCGTTCCATTACATTCCATTCCATTCCAATCCATTCCATTCCGTTCTACTCGAGTTGATTCCATTCTATTCCATTCCATTCCATTCGATTCCTTTTGATTCCATTCGATTCCATTCGATTCCATTCCATTCCATTCCATTCCATTCCATTCCATTCCATTCCAATCCATTCCATTCTACTCGGGTTGATTCCATTCAATTCCATTCCATTCCATTCCTTTCCATTCCATTCCATTCCATTCCATTCCTTTCCATTCCATTCCATTCCATTCCATTCGGTTCCATTCCATTCCATTCCATTCCATTCTATTCCATTCCATTCCATTCCATTCCATTCCATTCCATTCCATTCCATTCCGTTCTACTCGGGTTGATTCCATTCCATTCCATTCCATTCCATTCCATTCCATTCCATTCCATTCCATTCCATTCCATTCGATTCCATTCGATTCCATTCCATTCCATTTCACTCCATTCCGTTCCGTTCCATTCCGTTCCATTCCGTTCTACTCGGGTTCGTTCCATTCCATTCCATTCCGTTCCATTCCATTCCATTCCATTCCATTCCATTCCATTCCATTCGATTCCATTCCATTCCACTTCACTCCATTCCGTTCCATTCCGTTCCGTTCCATTCCGTTCCATTCCATTCCATTCCATTCCATTCCATTCCATTCCATTCCATTCCATTATATTCCATTCCATTCCATTCCGTTCCGTTCCGTTCTACTCGGGTTGATTCCATTCTATTCCATTCCATTCCATTCGATTCCATTCAATTCCATTCGATTCCATTCCATTCCATTCAATTCCATTGAATTCCATTCCATTCCATTCCATTCCATTCCATTCCAATCCATTCCATTCGATTCCATTCCATTCCATTCCCTTCCATTCTATTCCATTGAATTCCATTCCATTCCATTCCATTCCAATCCATTCCATTCTGCAAGGGTTGATTCCATTCCATTCCATTCCATTCCATTCCATTCCATTCCATTCCATTCCGTTCTACTCGGGTTGATTCCTTTCCATTCCATTCCATTCTACTCGGGTTGATTCCTTTCCATTCCATTCCATTCCATTCGATTCCATTCGATTCCATTCGATTCCATTCAATTCCATTCCATTCCATTACATTCCATTCGATTCCATTCGATTCCATTCCATTCCATTTCACTCCATTCCGTTCCGTTCCGTTCCGTTCCGTGCCGTTCTACTCGGGTTCGTTCCATTCCATTCCATTCCATTCCATTCCATTCCATTCCATTCCATTCCATTCCTTTCCATTCCATTCGATTCCATTCCATTCCATTCCATTCCATTCCGATCTACTCGGGTTGACTCCAATCTATTCCATTCCATTCCATTCGATTGCATTCAATTCCATTCGATTCCATTCCATTCCATTCCATTCCATTCCATTCCATTCCATTCCATTCTACTCGGGTTGATTCCATTCCATTCCATTCCATTCCAT
Source organism: Gorilla gorilla gorilla (assembly GCF_029281585.2). Classification (NCBI taxonomy): domain Eukaryota; kingdom Metazoa; phylum Chordata; class Mammalia; order Primates; family Hominidae; genus Gorilla; species Gorilla gorilla. The sequence continues at coordinate 39,512,258 of NC_073242.2, forward strand.
TCCATTCCATTCCATTCCATTCCATTCCATTCCATTCGGTTCCATTCGATTCCATTCCATTCCAATTCACTGCGTTCCTTTCCGTTCCGTTCCATTCTGTTCAGTTCCGTTGAACTCGGGTTCGTTCCATTCCGTTCCATTCCATTCCATTCCGTTCTACTCGGGTTGATTCCATTCTATTCCACTCCATTCCATTCGATTCCATTCGATTCCACTCCATTCCATTCTATTCCATTCCATTCCATTCCATTCCATTCCATTCCATTCTATTCCAATGAATTCCATTCCATTCCATTCCATTCCATTCCATTCCATTCCATTCCCTTCCATTCGATTCCATTCTATTCCATTGAATTCCATTCCATTCCATTCCAATCCATTCCATTCTACACGGGTTTATTCCATTCCATTCCATTCCATTCCATTCCATTCCATTCCACTCCATTCCATTCCATTCCGTTCTTCTCGGGTTGATTCCATTCCATTCCATTCCATTCCATTCCATTCCATTCCATTCCATTCCATTCCATTCCATTCCTTTCTATTCCATTCCATTCCGTTCTACTCGGGTTCATTAAACTCCATTCCGTTCCGTTCCGTTCCGTTCCATTCCGTTCTGTTCCATTCCGTTCCATTCCATTCCATTCCATTCCATTCCATTCCGTTCTACTCGGGTTGATTCCATTCTATTCCATTACATTCCATGCCATTACATTCCATTCCACTCCACTCCACTCCACTCCACTCCACTCCTCTCCACTCCACTCCACTCCACTCTGGTTGATTCCATTCCATTCCATTCCATTCCATTCCATTCCATTCCATTCCATTCCATTCCATTCCATTCCATTCTATTCCATTCCATTCCATTCCATTCCATTCCACTCCATAGCATTCCAATCCATTCCATTCTACTCGGGTTGATTCCATTCCATTCCATTCCATTCCATCCCATTCCATTCCATTCCATTCCATTCCATTCCATTCCATTGCATTCGATTCCATTCCATTCCATTCCATTCCATTCCATTCCATTCCATTCCATTCCAATCCATTCCATTCTACTCGGGTTGATTCCATTCCATTCCATTCCATTCCATTCCATTCTATTCCATTCCATTCCATTCGGTTCCATTCGATTCCATTCCATTCCATTTCACTCCGTTCCGTTCCGTTCCGTTCCGTTCCGTTCAGTTCCGTTCTACTCAGGTTCGTTCCATTCCGTTCCATTCCATTCCATTCCATTCTAATCGGGTTTATTCCATTCTATTCCACTCCATTCCTTTCGATTCCATTCGATTCCATTCGATTCCATTCCATTCCATTCCATTCCATTCCATTCCATTCTATTCCATTGAATTCCATTCCATTCCATTCCATTCCATTCCATTCCTTTCCATTCCATTCTATTCCATTGAATTCCATTCCATTCCATTCCATTCCAATCCATTCCATTCTACACGGGTTGATTCCATTCCATTCCATTCCATTCCATTCCATTCCATTCCATTCCATTCCATTCTATTCCATTCCATTCCATTCCATTCCATTCCACTCCATAGCATTCCAATCCATTCCATTCTACTCGGGTTGATTCCATTCCATTCCATTCCATTCCATCCCATTCCATTCCATTCCATTCCATTCCATTCCATTGCATTCGATTCCATTCCATTCCATTCCATTCCATTCCATTCCATTCCATTCCATTCCAATCCATTCCATTCTACTCGGGTTGATTCCATTTCATTCCATTCCATTCCATTCCATTCTATTCCATTCCATTCCATTCGGTTCCATTCGATTCCATTCCATTCCATTTCACTCCATTCCGTTCCGTTCCGTTCCGTTCCGTTCAGTTCCGTTCTACTCAGGTTCGTTCCATTCCGTTCCATTCCATTCCATTCCATTCTAATCGGGTTTATTCCATTCTATTCCACTCCATTCCTTTCGATTCCATTCAATTCCATTCGATTCCATTCCATTCCATTCCATTCCATTCCATTCCATTCTATTCCATTGAATTCCATTCCATTCCATTCCATTCCATTCCTTTCCATTCCTTTCCATTCCATTCTATTCCATTGAATTCCATTCCATTCCATTCCATTCCAATCCATTCCATTCTACACGGGTTGATTCCATTCCATTCCATTCCATTCCATTCCATTCCATTCCATTCCATTCCATTCCATTCCATTCCATTCCATTCTACTCGGGTTGATTCCATTCCATTCCATTCCATTCCATTCCATTCCATTCCATTCGATTCCATTCGATTCGATTCGATTCCGTTCCATTCCATTCCATTCCATTCCGATCCATTCCATTCTACTCGGGTTGATTCCATTCCATTCCATTGCATTCCATTCCGTTGAATTCCATTCCATTCCATTCTGTTCCGTTCCGTTCCATTCCGTTCCGTTCCGTTCCGTTCCGTTCTACTCGGGTTGATTCCATTCCATTCCATTCCATTCCATTCCATTCCATTCCATTCCATTCCATTCGATTCCATTCGAATCGATTCGATTCCATTCCATTCCATTCCATTCCATTGCATTCCGTTCTACTCGGGTTCATTCCATTCCATTCCGTTCCGTTCCGTTCCGTTCCATTCCGTTCTGTTCCATTCCGCTCCATTCCATTCCATTCCGTTTTACTCGGGTTGATTCCTTTCCATTCCGTTCCGTTCCGTTCCGTTCCGTTCCATTCCATTCCATTCCATTCCATTCCATTCCATTCCATTCCGTTCCGTTCTACTCGGGTTGATTCCATTCTATTCCATTCCATTCCACTCTATTCCATTCAATTCCATTCGATTCCATTCCATTCCATTCCATTCAATTCCATTCCATTGCATTCTATTCCATTGAATTCCATTCCATTGCATTCCATTCCATTCCATTGCATTCCATTCCGTTCTACTCGGGTTGATTCCATTCCATTCCATTCCATTCCAGTCCATTCCATTCCATTCCATTCCATTCCATTCCATTCGATTCCATTCGATTCGATTCGATTCGATTCTATTCCATTCCATTCCATTCCATTCCATTCCATTCCATTCGATTCCATTCGATTCGATTCCATTCCATTCCATTCCATTCCATTCCATTCCATTCCATTCCATTCCACTCCGTTCTACTCGGGTTGATTCCACTCCATTCCATTCCGTTCTGTTCCGTTCCGTTCCGTTGCATTGCGTTGCGTTCCGTTCCGTTCCGTTCCGTTCCGTTCCATTCAATTCCATTCCATTCCATTCCGATCTACTCGTGTTGACTCCAATCTATTCCATTCCATTCCATTCGATTGCATTCAATTCCATTCGATTCCATTCCATTCCATTCCATTCCATTCCATTCCATTCCATTCCACTCCATTCAATTCCATTGAATTCCATTCCATTCCATTCCATTGCATTCCATTCCATTCCATTCCATTCCATTCCATTACATTCCATTCCATTCCATTCCAATCCATTACATTCTACACGGGTTGATTCCATTCCATTGCATTCCATTCCATTCCATTCCATTCCATTCCATTCCATTCCATTCGATTCCATTCCATTCCATTCCATTCCATTCCATTCCATTCCATTCCAATCCATTCCTTTCTACTCGGGTTGATTCCGTTCCATTCCATTCCGTTCCATTCCATTCCATTCCATTCCATTCCATTCCGTTCCATTCCATTCCATTCGATTCCATTCCATTCCATTCCATTCCATTCCATTCCATTCCATTCTATTCCATTCCATTCCATTCGGTTCCATTCGATTCCATTCCATTCCATTTCATTCCGTTCCGTTCCGTTCCGTTCCGTTCCGTTCAGTTCCGTTCTACTCGGGTTCGTTCCATTACGTTCTATTCCATTCCATTCCATTCTAATCGGGTTGATTCCATTCTATTCCACTCCATTCCATTCGAGTACATTCGATTCCATTCGATTCCATTCCATTCCATTCCATTCCATTCCATTCCATTCCATTCCATTCCATTCTATTCCATTGAATTCCATTTCATTCCATTCCATTCCATTCCTTTCCATTCCATTCTATTCCATTGAATTCCATTCCATTCCATTCCATTCCAATCCATTCCATTCTACACGGGTTGATTCCATTCCATTCCATTCCATTCCATTCCATTCCATTCCATTCCATTCCATTCCATTCCATTCCATTCCATTCCGTTCTACTCTGGTTGATTCCATTCCATTCCATTCCATTCCATTCCATTCCATTCCATTCCATTCCATTCCATTCCATTCCATTCCATTCTATTCGATTCGATTCCGTTCTATTCCATTGCATTCCATTCCGATCCATTCCATTCTACTCGGGTTGATTCCATTCCAATCCATTCCATTCCATTTTGTTGAATTCCATTCCATTCAATTCCGTTCCGTTCCGTTCCATTCCGTTCCGTTCCGTTCCATTCCGTTCTACTCGGGTTGATTCCATTCCATTCCATTCCATTCCATTCCATTCCATTCCATTCCATTCCATTCCATTCGATTCCATTCGATTCCATTTGATTCGATTCGATTCCATTCCATTCCATTCCATTCCATTCCATTCCATTCCGTTCTACTCGGGTTCATTCCATTCCATTCCGTTCCGTTCCGTTCCGTTCCATTCCGTTCTGTTCCATTCCGCTCCATTCCATTCCTTTCCGTTCTACTCGGGTTGATTCCTTTCCATTCCGTTCCGTTCCGTTCCGTTCCGTTCCGTTGCGTTCCACTCCGTTCGGTTCTGTTCCGTTCCGTTCCATTCCATTCCATTCCATTCCATTCCATTCCATTCCATTCCGTTCTACTCGGGTTGATTCCATTCTATTCCATTCCATTCCACTTGATTCCATTCAATTCCATTTGATTCCATTCCATTCCATTCCATTCCATTCCATTCCATTCCATTCTATTCCATTGAATTCCATTCCATTGCATTCCATTCCATTCCTTTGCATTCCATTCCGTTCTACTAGGGTTGATTCCATTCCATTCCATTCCATTCCATTCCATTCCATTCCATTCCATTCCATTCGATTCCATTCGATTCGATTCGATTCGATTCGATTCCATTCCATTCCATTCCATTCCACTCCGTTCTACTCGGGTTGATTCCATTCCATTCCATTCCGTTCCGTTAAGTTCCGTTGCATTGCATTGCGTTCCGCTCCGTTCCGTTCCGTTCCATTCCGTTCCATTCCATTCCATTCCATTCCATTCCATTCCATTCCGATCTACTCGGGTTGACTCCAATCTATTCCATTCCATTCCATTCGATTGCATTCAATTCCATTCGATTCCATTCCATTCCATTCCATTCCATTACATTCCACTCCATTCTGTTCCATTGAATTCAATTCCATTCCATTCCATTCCATTCCATTCCATTCCATTCCATTCCATTCCAATCCATTACATTCTACTTGGGTTGATTCCATTCCATTGCATTCCATTCCATTCCATTCCATTCCATTCCATTCCATTCCATTCCATTCCATTCCATTCCATTCCATTCCATTCCATTCGATTCCATTCCATTCCATTCCATTCCGTTCCATTCCATTCCATTCCATTCCATTCCATTCGATTCCATTCCATTCCATTTCACTCCATTCCGTTCCGTTCCGTACCGTTCCATTCCGTTGCGTTGCGTTCCGTTCCGTTCCGTTCCGTTCCGTTCCGATCCATTCCATTCCATTCCATTCCATTCCATTCCATTCCATTCCATTCGATTCCATTCCATTCCATTTCACTCCATTCCGTTCCGTTCCGTTCCGTTCCGTTGCGTTGCGTTGCGTTGCGTTCTGTTCCGTTCCGTTCCATTCCGTTCCGTTCCATTCCGTTCCATTCCATTCCATTCCATTCCATTCCGTTCTACACGGGTTGATTCCATTCTATTCCGTTCCATTCCATTCGAGTCCATTCAAGTCCATTCGATTCCATTCCATTCCATTCCATTCCATTCCATTCTATTCCATTGAATTCCATTCCATTCCATTCCATTCCATTCCATTCCATTCCATTCCATTCCGTTCTACTCCGGTTGATTCCATTCCATTGCATTCCATTCCATTCCATTCCATTCCATTCCATACCATTCCATTCGATTCCATTCCATTCGATTCCATTCGATTCCATTCGATCCCATTCCATTCCATTCCATTCGATTCTATTCCATTGAATTCCATTCCGTTCCATTCCATTCCATTCCATTCCATTCCATTCCATTCCATTCCATTCCTTTCTACTGGGGTTGATTCCATTCCATTCCATTCCATTCCATTCCATTCAATTCCGTTCTATTCGGGTTCATTCCATTCCATTCCGTTCCGTTCCGTTCCGTTCCTTTCCGTTCTGTTCCATTCCATTCCATTCCATTCCATTCCATTCCATTCCATTCCATTCTACTCGGGTTGATTCCATTCTATTCCATTCCATTCCATTCCATTCCATTCCACTCCACTCCAATCCACTGCACTCCACTCCACTCCACTCCACTCCACTCTGGTTGATTCCATTCCATTCCATTCCATTCCATTCCATTCCATTCCATTCCATTCCATTCCATTCCATTCTATTCCATTCGATTCCATTCCATTCCATTCCATTCCAATCCATTCCATTCTACTCGGGTTGATTCCATTCCATTCCATTCCATTCCATTCCATTCCATTCCATTCCATTCCATTCCATTCCATTCGATTCCATTCCATTCCATTTCACTCCGTTCCGTTCCGTTCCGTTCCGTTCTGTTCAGTTCCGTTCTACTCGGGTTCGTTCCATTCCGTTCCATTCCATTCCATTCCGTTCTACTCGGGTTGATTCCATTCTATTCCACTCCATTCCATTCGATTCCATTCGATTCCATTCGATTCCACTCCATTCCATTCTATTCCTTTCCATTCCATTCCATTCCATTCCATTCCATTCTATTCCAATGAATTCCATTCCATTCCTTTCCATTCCATTCCATTCCATTCCATTCCATTCCATTCCATTCCATTCCATTCCATTCTATTCCATTGAATTCCATTCCATTCCATTCCATTCCATTCCAATCCATTCCATTCTACACGGGTTTATTCCATTCCATTCCATTCCATTCCATTCCATTCCATTCCATTCCACTCCATTCCATTCCATTCCATTCCGTTCTTCTCGGGTTGATTCCATTCCATTCCATTCCATTCCATTCCATTCCATTCCATTCCATTCCATTCCATTCCATTCTATTCCATTCCATTCGATTCCATTCCATTCTATTCCATTCCATTCGATTCCATTCCATTCCATTTCACTCCATTCCATTCCGTTCCGTTCCGTACCTTTCCATTCTACTCCGGTTCGTTCCAATCCATTCCATTCCATTCCATTCCATTCAATTCCATTCCGTTCTACTCGGGTTGATCATTCCATTCCATTCCATTCCGTTGCATTCCGTTCCGTTCCGTTGCATTCCATTCCTTTCCATTCCATTCCATTCCATTCCATACCATTCCGTTCCATTCCATTCCGTTCTACTCGGGTTGATTCCATTCTATTCCATTCCTTTCCATTCGATTCCATTCAATTCCATTCGATTCCATTCCATTCCATTCCATTCCATTCCATTCCATTCCATTCCATTGAATTCCACTCCATTCCATTCCATTCCATTCCATTCCATTCCATTCCATTCCATTCCATTCCATTCCATTCTACTCGGGTTGATTCCATTCCATTCCATTCCATTCCATTCCATTCCATTCCATTCCATTCCATTCCATTCCATTCCATTCTACTCGTGTTGATTCCATGCCATTCCATTCCATTCCATTCCATTCCATTCCATTCCATTCCATTCCATTCCATTCCATTCCATTCCATTCCTTTCTACTCGGGTTCGTTCCATTCCATTCCATTCCATTCCATTCGATTCCATTCGATTCCATTGCATTACAATTCACTCCATTCCATTCCTTTCCGTTCCGTTCCGCTCTGTTCCGTTCTACTCGGGTTCGTTCCATTCCATTCCATTCCATTCCATTCCGTTCCATTCCATTCCGTTCTACTCGGGTTGATCATTCCATTCCATTCCGTTCCGTTGCGTTGCGTTGCGTTCCGTTCCATTCCGTTCCATTCCATTCCATTCCATTCCATTCCATTCCATTCCGTTCCGTTCCGTTCTACTCGGTTTGATTCCATTCTATTCCATTCCATTCCATTCCATTCCATTCAATTCCATTCGATTCCATTCCATTCCTTTCCATTCCATTCCATTCCATTCCATTCTCTTCCACTGAATTCCATTCCATTCCGTTCCGTTCCATTCCGTTCCTTTCCGTTCCGTTCCGTTCTACTCGGGTTGATTCCGTTCCATTCCATTCGATTCTATTCTATTCCATTCCATTCCATTCGATTCCATTCAATTCCTTTCGATTCGATTCGATTCCATTCCAATAAATTCCATTCCATTCCATTCCATTCCGTTCTACTCGGGTTCATTCCATTCCATTCCATTCCATTCCATTCCATTCCATTCCATTCCATTCGATTCCATTCGATTCCATTCCATTCCATTTCACTCCATTCCGTTCCGTTCCGTTCCGTTCCGTTGCGTTGCGTTCCGTTCCGTTCCGTTCCGTTCCGTTCCGTTCCATTCCATTCCATTCCGTTCTACTCGGGTTGATTCCATTCCATTCCATTCCATTCCATTCCATTCCATTCCATTCCATTCCATTCCATTCCATTCGGTTCCATTCGATTCCATTCGATTCGATTCGATTCCATTCCATTCCATTCCATTCCATTCCATTCCATTCCATTCCATTCGATTCCATTGCATTCCATTTCATTCCATTCCGTTCCATTCCATTCCGTTCCGTTCCGTGGCGTTGCGTTCCGTTCCGTTCCGTTCCTTTCCGTTCCGTTCCGTTCCGTTCCATTCCATTCCATTCCATTCCATTCCGTTCTACTCGGGTTGATTCCATTCCATTCCATTCCATTCCATTCCATTCCATTCCATTCCATTCCATTCCATTCCATTCCGTTCCATTCGGTTCCAATCGATTCCATTCGATTCGATTCCATTCCATTCCGTTCCATTCCATTCCATTCCATTCTATTCCATTCCATTCCATTCCATTCCATTCCGTTCTACTCGGGTTGATTCCATTGCATTCCATTCCATTCCATTCCATTCCATTCCATTACATTCGATTCCATTCCATTGCATTCCATTCCATTTTACTCGGGTTGATTCCATTCCATTCCATTCCATTCCATTCCATTCCATTCCATTCCATTCCATTCCATTCCATTCCATTCCATTCCATTCTATTCCATTCCATTCGATTCCATTCCATTCCATTTCACTCCATTCCATTCCGTTCCGTTCCGTACCTTTCCATTCTACTCCGGTTCGTTCCAATCCATTCCATTCCATTCCATTCCATTCAATTCCATTCCGTTCTACTCGGGTTGATCATTCCATTCCATTCCATTCCGTTGCATTCCGTTCCGTTCCGTTGCATTCCATTCCTTTCCATTCCATTCCATTCCATTCCATACCATTCCGTTCCATTCCATTCCGTTCTACTCGGGTTGATTCCATTCTATTCCATTCCTTTCCATTCGATTCCATTCAATTCCATTCGATTCCATTCCATTCCATTCCATTCCATTCCATTCCATTCCATTCCATTCCATTGAATTCCACTCCATTCCATTCCATTCCATTCCATTCCATTCCATTCCATTCCATTCCATTCCATTCCATTCTACTCGGGTTGATTCCATTCCATTCCATTCCATTCCATTCCATTCCATTCCATTCCATTCCATTCCATTCCATTCCATTCTACTCGTGTTGATTCCATGCCATTCCATTCCATTCCATTCCATTCCATTCCATTCCATTCCATTCCATTCCATTCCATTCCATTCCATTCCTTTCTACTCGGGTTCGTTCCATTCCATTCCATTCCATTCCATTCGATTCCATTCGATTCCATTGCATTACAATTCACTCCATTCCATTCCTTTCCGTTCCGTTCCGCTCTGTTCCGTTCTACTCGGGTTCGTTCCATTCCATTCCATTCCATTCCATTCCGTTCCATTCCATTCCGTTCTACTCGGGTTGATCATTCCATTCCATTCCGTTCCGTTGCGTTGCGTTGCGTTCCGTTCCATTCCGTTCCATTCCATTCCATTCCATTCCATTCCATTCCATTCCGTTCCGTTCCGTTCTACTCGGTTTGATTCCATTCTATTCCATTCCATTCCATTCCATTCCATTCAATTCCATTCGATTCCATTCCATTCCTTTCCATTCCATTCCATTCCATTCCATTCTCTTCCACTGAATTCCATTCCATTCCGTTCCGTTCCATTCCGTTCCTTTCCGTTCCGTTCCGTTCTACTCGGGTTGATTCCGTTCCATTCCATTCGATTCTATTCTATTCCATTCCATTCCATTCGATTCCATTCAATTCCTTTCGATTCGATTCGATTCCATTCCAATAAATTCCATTCCATTCCATTCCATTCCGTTCTACTCGGGTTCATTCCATTCCATTCCGTTCCGTTCCTTTCCATTCCATTCCGTTCTGTTCCATTCCGTTCCATTCCATTCCATTCCATTCCATTCCGTTCTACTCAGGTTGATTCCATTCCATTCCATTCCATTCCGTTCCGTTCTGTTCCGATCCGTTGTGTTCTGTTCGGTTCCGTTCCGTTCCGTTCCATTCCATTCCATTCCATTCCATTCCATTCCATTCGATTCGATTCGATTCGATTCGATTCCATTCCATTCCATTCCATTCCATTCCATTCGATTCCATTCCATTCCATTTCACTCCATTCCGTTCCGTTCCGTTCCGTTCCGTTCTGTTCCGTTCTACTCGGGTTCGTTGCATTCCATTCCATTCCATTCCATTCCATTCCATTCCATTCCGTTCTACTCGGCTTGATCATTCCGTTCCATTCCATTCCATTGCGTTCCGTTCCATTCCGTTCCATTCCATTCCATTCCATTCGATTCCATTCCATTCCATTCCATTCCGTTCTACTCGGGTTGATTCCATTCTATTCCATTCCATTCCATTCGATTCCATTCGATTCCATTCGATTCCATTCCATTCCATTCCATTCCATTCCATTCCATTCCATTCCATTCGATTCCATTCGATTCCATTCCATTGCATTTCACTCAATTCCGTTCCGTTCCGTTCTGTTCCATTCCGTTCCGTTCTGTTCCGTTCTACTCGGGTTCATTCCATTCGATTCCATTCCATTGCATTCCATTTCATTCCATTCCATTCCATTCCGTTCTTCTCGGGTTCATCATTCCTTTCCATTCCGTTCCGTTCCGTTCCGTTCCGTTGCGTTCTGTTCCATTCCATTCCATTCCATTCCATTCCATTCCATTCCATTCTTCTCGGGTTGATTCCATTCTATTCCATTCCATTCCATTCGATTCCATTCGATTCAATTCGATTCCATTCCATTCCATTCCATTCCATTCCATTCCATTCCATTCCATTCCATTCTGTTCTACTCGGGTTGAATCCATTCCATTCCACTCCATTCCATTCCATTCCATTCCATTCCATTCCATTCCATTCCATTCCATTCCTTTCCATTCTACTCGGGTCCATTCCATTCCATTCCATTCCATTCCACTCCACTCCACTCCACTCCACTCCAATCCACTCCACTCCACTCCACCCGGGTTGATTCCATTCCATTCCATTCCATTCCATTCCATTCCATTCCATTCCATTCCATTCCGTTCAATTCCATTCCACTCCGTCCTACTCGGGTAGTTTCGATTCTATTCCACTCCATTCCTTTCGATTCCATTCGATTCCATTCAATTTCATTCCATTCCATTCCATTCCATTTCTTTCCATTCCATTCCATTCTTTCCATTCTATTCAATTGAATTCCATTCCATTCCATTCCATTCCATTCCATTCCATTCCATTCCATTCCATTCCATTCCATTCTATTGCATTGAATTCCATTCCATTCCATTCCATTCCAATCCATTCCATTCTACACGAGTTGATTCCATTCCATTCCATTCCATTCCATTCCATTCCATTCCATTCCATTCGATTCCATTCGATTCCATTCCATTCCATTTCACTCCATTCCGTTCCGTTCCGTTCCGTTCCGTTGCGTTGCGTTGCGTTCCGTTCCGTTCCGTTCCGTTCCGTTCCGTTCCGTTCCATTCCATTCCATTCCGTTCTACTCGGGTTGATTCCATTCCATTCCATTCCATTCCATTCCATTCCATTCCATTCCATTCCATTCCATTCCATTCCATTCCATTCGGTTCCATTCGATTCCATTCGATTCGATTCGATTCCATTCCATTCCATTCCATTCCATTCCATTCCATTCCATTCCATTCGATTCCATTGCATTCCATTTCATTCCATTCCGTTCCATTCCATTCCGTTCCGTTCCGTGGCGTTGCGTTCCGTTCCGTTCCGTTCCTTTCCGTTCCGTTCCGTTCCGTTCCATTCCATTCCATTCCATTCCATTCCGTTCTACTCGGGTTGATTCCATTCCATTCCATTCCATTCCATTCCATTCCATTCCATTCCATTCCATTCCGTTCCATTCGGTTCCAATCGATTCCATTCGATTCGATTCCATTCCATTCCGTTCCATTCCATTCCATTCCATTCTATTCCATTCCATTCCATTCCATTCCATTCCGTTCTACTCGGGTTGATTCCATTGCATTCCATTCCATTCCATTCCATTCCATTCCATTACATTCGATTCCATTCCATTGCAGTCCATTCCATTTTACTCGGGTTGATTCCATTCCATTCCATTCCATTCCATTCCATTCCATTCCATTCCATTCCATTCCATTCCATTCCATTCCATTCCATTCCATTCCATTCCATTCCATTCCGTTCCATTCGGTTCCAATCGATTCCATTCGATTCGATTCCATTCCATTCCGTTCCATTCCATTCCATTCCATTCTATTCCATTCCATTCCATTCCATTCCATTCCGTTCTACTCGGGTTGATTCCATTGCATTCCATTCCATTCCATTCCATTCCATTCCATTACATTCGATTCCATTCCATTGCATTCCATTCCATTTTACTCGGGTTGATTCCATTCCATTCCATTCCATTCCATTCCATTCCATTCCATTCCATTCCATTCCATTCCATTCCATTCCATTCCATTCTATTCCATTCCATTCGATTCCATTCCATTCCATTTCACTCCATTCCATTCCGTTCCGTTCCGTACCTTTCCATTCTACTCCGGTTCGTTCCAATCCATTCCATTCCATTCCATTCCATTCAATTCCATTCCGTTCTACTCGGGTTGATCATTCCATTCCATTCCATTCCGTTGCATTCCGTTCCGTTCCGTTGCATTCCATTCCTTTCCATTCCATTCCATTCCATTCCATACCATTCCGTTCCATTCCATTCCGTTCTACTCGGGTTGATTCCATTCTATTCCATTCCTTTCCATTCGATTCCATTCAATTCCATTCGATTCCATTCCATTCCATTCCATTCCATTCCATTCCATTCCATTCCATTGAATTCCACTCCATTCCATTCCATTCCATTCCATTCCATTCCATTCCATTCCATTCCATTCCATTCCATTCTACTCGGGTTGATTCCATTCCATTCCATTCCATTCCATTCCATTCCATTCCATTCCATTCCATTCCATTCCATTCCATTCTACTCGTGTTGATTCCATGCCATTCCATTCCATTCCATTCCATTCCATTCCATTCCATTCCATTCCATTCCATTCCATTCCATTCCATTCCTTTCTACTCGGGTTCGTTCCATTCCATTCCATTCCATTCCATTCGATTCCATTCGATTCCATTGCATTACAATTCACTCCATTCCATTCCTTTCCGTTCCGTTCCGCTCTGTTCCGTTCTACTCGGGTTCGTTCCATTCCATTCCATTCCATTCCATTCCGTTCCATTCCATTCCGTTCTACTCGGGTTGATCATTCCATTCCATTCCGTTCCGTTGCGTTGCGTTGCGTTCCGTTCCATTCCGTTCCATTCCATTCCATTCCATTCCATTCCATTCCATTCCGTTCCGTTCCGTTCTACTCGGTTTGATTCCATTCTATTCCATTCCATTCCATTCCATTCCATTCAATTCCATTCGATTCCATTCCATTCCTTTCCATTCCATTCCATTCCATTCCATTCTCTTCCACTGAATTCCATTCCATTCCGTTCCGTTCCATTCCGTTCCTTTCCGTTCCGTTCCGTTCTACTCGGGTTGATTCCGTTCCATTCCATTCGATTCTATTCTATTCCATTCCATTCCATTCGATTCCATTCAATTCCTTTCGATTCGATTCGATTCCATTCCAATAAATTCCATTCCATTCCATTCCATTCCGTTCTACTCGGGTTCATTCCATTCCATTCCGTTCCGTTCCTTTCCATTCCATTCCGTTCTGTTCCATTCCGTTCCATTCCATTCCATTCCATTCCATTCCGTTCTACTCAGGTTGATTCCATTCCATTCCATTCCATTCCGTTCCGTTCTGTTCCGATCCGTTGTGTTCTGTTCGGTTCCGTTCCGTTCCGTTCCATTCCATTCCATTCCATTCCATTCCATTCCATTCGATTCGATTCGATTCGATTCGATTCCATTCCATTCCATTCCATTCCATTCCATTCGATTCCATTCCATTCCATTTCACTCCATTCCGTTCCGTTCCGTTCCGTTCCGTTCTGTTCCGTTCTACTCGGGTTCGTTGCATTCCATTCCATTCCATTCCATTCCATTCCATTCCGTTCTACTCGGCTTGATCATTCCGTTCCATTCCATTCCATTGCGTTCCGTTCCATTCCGTTCCATTCCATTCCATTCCATTCGATTCCATTCCATTCCATTCCATTCCGTTCTACTCGGGTTGATTCCATTCTATTCCATTCCATTCCATTCGATTCCATTCGATTCCATTCGATTCCATTCCATTCCATTCCATTCCATTCCATTCCATTCCATTCGATTCCATTCGATTCCATTCCATTGCATTTCACTCAATTCCGTTCCGTTCCGTTCTGTTCCATTCCGTTCCGTTCTGTTCCGTTCTACTCGGGTTCATTCCATTCGATTCCATTCCATTGCATTCCATTTCATTCCATTCCATTCCATTCCGTTCTTCTCGGGTTCATCATTCCTTTCCATTCCGTTCCGTTCCGTTCCGTTCCGTTGCGTTCTGTTCCATTCCATTCCATTCCATTCCATTCCATTCCATTCCATTCTTCTCGGGTTGATTCCATTCTATTCCATTCCATTCCATTCGATTCCATTCGATTCAATTCGATTCCATTCCATTCCATTCCATTCCATTCCATTCCATTCCATTCCATTCCATTCTGTTCTACTCGGGTTGAATCCATTCCATTCCACTCCATTCCATTCCATTCCATTCCATTCCATTCCATTCCATTCCATTCCATTCCTTTCCATTCTACTCGGGTCCATTCCATTCCATTCCATTCCATTCCACTCCACTCCACTCCACTCCACTCCAATCCACTCCACTCCACTCCACCCGGGTTGATTCCATTCCATTCCATTCCATTCCATTCCATTCCATTCCATTCCATTCCATTCCGTTCAATTCCATTCCACTCCGTCCTACTCGGGTAGTTTCGATTCTATTCCACTCCATTCCTTTCGATTCCATTCGATTCCATTCAATTTCATTCCATTCCATTCCATTCCATTTCTTTCCATTCCATTCCATTCTTTCCATTCTATTCAATTGAATTCCATTCCATTCCATTCCATTCCATTCCATTCCATTCCATTCCATTCCATTCCATTCCATTCTATTGCATTGAATTCCATTCCATTCCATTCCATTCCAATCCATTCCATTCTACACGAGTTGATTCCATTCCATTCCATTCCATTCCATTCCATTCCATTCCATTCCATTCGATTCCATTCGATTCCATTCCATTCCATTTCACTCCATTCCGTTCCGTTCCGTTCCGTTCCGTTGCGTTGCGTTGCGTTCCGTTCCGTTCCGTTCCGTTCCGTTCCGTTCCGTTCCATTCCATTCCATTCCGTTCTACTCGGGTTGATTCCATTCCATTCCATTCCATTCCATTCCATTCCATTCCATTCCATTCCATTCCATTCCATTCCATTCCATTCGGTTCCATTCGATTCCATTCGATTCGATTCGATTCCATTCCATTCCATTCCATTCCATTCCATTCCATTCCATTCCATTCGATTCCATTGCATTCCATTTCATTCCATTCCGTTCCATTCCATTCCGTTCCGTTCCGTGGCGTTGCGTTCCGTTCCGTTCCGTTCCTTTCCGTTCCGTTCCGTTCCGTTCCATTCCATTCCATTCCATTCCATTCCGTTCTACTCGGGTTGATTCCATTCCATTCCATTCCATTCCATTCCATTCCATTCCATTCCATTCCATTCCATTCCGTTCCATTCGGTTCCAATCGATTCCATTCGATTCGATTCCATTCCATTCCGTTCCATTCCATTCCATTCCATTCTATTCCATTCCATTCCATTCCATTCCATTCCGTTCTACTCGGGTTGATTCCATTGCATTCCATTCCATTCCATTCCATTCCATTACATTACATTCGATTCCATTCCATTGCAGTCCATTCCATTTTACTCGGGTTGATTCCATTCCATTCCATTCCATTCCATTCCATTCCATTCCATTCCATTCCATTCCATTCCATTCCATTCCATTCCATTCCATTCCATTCCATTCTATTCCATTCCATTCGATTCCATTCCATTCCATTTCACTCCATTCCATTCCGTTCCGTTCCGTACCTTTCCATTCTACTCCGGTTCGTTCCAATCCATTCCATTCCATTCCATTCCATTCAATTCCATTCCGTTCTACTCGGGTTGATCATTCCATTCCATTCCATTCCGTTGCATTCCGTTCCGTTCCGTTGCATTCCATTCCTTTCCATTCCATTCCATTCCATTCCATACCATTCCGTTCCATTCCATTCCGTTCTACTCGGGTTGATTCCATTCTATTCCATTCCTTTCCATTCGATTCCATTCAATTCCATTCGATTCCATTCCAATCCATTCCATTCCATTCCATTCCATTCCATTCCATTTAATTCCACTCCATTCCATTCCATTCCATTCCATTCCATTCCATTCCATTCCATTCCATTCCATTCCATTCTACTCGGGTTGATTCCATTCCATTCCATTCCATTCCATTCCATTCCATTCCATTCCATTCCATTCCATTCCATTCCATTCTACTCGTGTTGATTCCATGCCATTCCATTCCATTCCATTCCATTCCATTCCATTCCATTCCATTCCATTCCATTCCATTCCATTCCATTCCTTTCTACTCGGGTTCGTTCCATTCCATTCCATTCCATTCCATTCCATTCGATTCCATTCGATTCCATTGCATTACAATTCACTCCATTCCATTCCTTTCCGTTCCGTTCCGCTCTGTTCCGTTCTACTCGGGTTCGTTCCATTCCATTCCATTCCATTCCATTCCGTTCCATTCCATTCCGTTCTACTCGGGTTGATCATTCCATTCCATTCCGTTCCGTTGCGTTGCGTTGCGTTCCGTTCCATTCCGTTCCATTCCATTCCATTCCATTCCATTCCATTCCATTCCGTTCCGTTCCGTTCTACTCGGTTTGATTCCATTCTATTCCATTCCATTCCATTCCATTCCATTCAATTCCATTCGATTCCATTCCATTCCTTTCCATTCCATTCCATTCCATTCCATTCTCTTCCACTGAATTCCATTCCATTCCGTTCCGTTCCATTCCGTTCCTTTCCGTTCCGTTCCGTTCTACTCGGGTTGATTCCGTTCCATTCCATTCGATTCTATTCTATTCCATTCCATTCCATTCGATTCCATTCAATTCCTTTCGATTCGATTCGATTCCATTCCAATAAATTCCATTCCATTCCATTCCATTCCGTTCTACTCGGGTTCATTCCATTCCATTCCGTTCCGTTCCTTTCCATTCCATTCCGTTCTGTTCCATTCCGTTCCATTCCATTCCATTCCATTCCATTCCGTTCTACTCAGGTTGATTCCATTCCATTCCATTCCATTCCGTTCCGTTCTGTTCCGATCCGTTGTGTTCTGTTCGGTTCCGTTCCGTTCCGTTCCATTCCATTCCATTCCATTCCATTCCATTCCATTCCATTCCGTTCTACTCGGGTTGATTCCATTCTATTCCATTCCATTCCATTCCATTACATTCAATTCCATTCGATTCCATTCCATTCCATTCCATTCCATTCCATTCCATTCCATTCCATTCCATTCTATTCCATTGAATGCCATTCCATTCCATTCCATTCCATTCCATTCCATTCCATTCCATTCCATTCCATTCCATTCCGTTCTACTCGGGTTGATTCCATTCCATTCCATTCCATTCCATTCCCTTCCATTCCATTCGATTCCATTCGATTCCATTCGATTCCAGTCCATTCCATTCCATTCCATTCCATTCCATTCCATTCCATTCCATTCCATTCCGTTCTACTCGGGTTCATTCCATTCCATTCCGTTCCGTTCCGTTCCGTTCCATTCCGTTCTGTTCCATTCCGTTCCATTCCATTCCATTCCATTCCATTCCGTTCTACTCGGGTTGATTCCATTCCATTCCATTCCATTCCATTCCATTCCATTCCGTTCTACTCGGGTTGATCATTCCATTCCATTCCATTCCGTTGCGTTCCGTTCCGTTCCGTTCCGTTCTACTCTGGTTGATTCCATTCCTTTCCATTCCATTCTATATGATTCCATTCGATTCCATTCGATTCGATCCCATTCCATTCCATTCCATTCCATTCCATTCTACTCGGGTTCATTCCATTCCATTCCGTTCCGTTCCGTTCCGTTCCATTCCGTTCTGTTCCATTCCGTTCCATTCCATTCCTTTCCATTCCATTCCGTTCTACTCGGGTTGATTCCATTCCATTCCATTCCGTTCCTTTCCCTTCCGTTCCGTTCCGTTCCTTTCCCTTGCGTTCCGTTCCGTTCCGTTCCGTTCCATTCCATTCCATTCCATTCCAATCCATTCCATTCCGTTCTACTCGTGTTGATTCCATTCTATTCCATTCCATTCCATTCGATTCCTTTCGATTCCTTTCGATTCCATTCGATTCCATTCCATTCCATTCCATTCCATTCCATTCCATTCCAATCCATTCCATTCTACTCGGGTTGATTCCATTCAATTCCATTCCATTCCATTCCTTTCCATTCCATTCCATTCCATTCCATTCGGTTCCATTCCATTCCATTCCATTCCATTCTATTCCATTCCATTCCATTCCATTCCATTCCATTCCATTCCATTCCATTCCAATCCATTCCATTCTACACGTGTTGTTTCCATTCCATTCCATTCCATTCCATTCCATTCCATTCCATTCCATTCCATTCCATTCCGTTCTACTCGGGTTGATTCCACTCCATTCCATTCCATTCCATTCCATTCCATTCCATTCCATTCCATTCGATTCCATCCGATTCCATTCGATTCCATTCCATTCCATTCGATTCCATTCCATTCCATTCCATTCCATTCCATTCCATTCCATTCCATTCGATTCCATTCCATTCCATTCCATTCCATTCCATTCCACTCCATTCTATTCCATTGAATTCCATTCCATTCCATTCCATTCCATTCCATTCCATTCCATTCCATTCCATTCCATTCCATTCTATTCCATTCCATTCCATTCCATTCCATTCCATTCCATTCCATTCCATTCCATTCCATTCTATTCCATTGAATTCCATTCCATTCCATTCCATTCCATTCCATTCCATTCCTTTCCATTCCATTCTATTCCATTGAATTCCATTCCATTCCATTCCATTCCTATCCATTCCATTCTACACGGGTTGATTCCATTCCATTCCATTCCATTCCATTCCATTCCATTCCATTCCGTTCTACTCGGGTGGATTCCATTCCATTCCATTCCATTCCATTCCATTCCATTCCATTCGATTCCATTCGATTCCATTCGATTCGATTCGATTCCGTTCCATTCCATTCCATTCCATTCCGATCCATTCCATTCTACTCGGGTTGATTCCATTCCATTCCATTCCATTCCATTCCGTTGAATTCCATTCCATTCCATTCCGTTCCGTTCCGTTCCGTTCCGTTCCGTTCCGTTCTACTCGGGTTGATTCCATTCCATTCCATTCGATTCCATTCCATTCCATTCCATTCCATTCCATTCCATTCCATTCCATTCGATTCGATTCGATTCCATTCCATTCTATTCCATTCCATTCCATTCCGTTCTACTCGGGTTCATTCCATTCCATTCCGTTCCGTTCCGTTCTGTTCCATTCCGTTCTGTTCCATTCCGCTCCATTCCAATCCATTCCGTTCTACTCGGGTTGATTCCTTTCCATTCGTTCCGTTCCGTTCCGTTCCGTTCCGTTCCGTTCCTTTGCGTTCCATTCCGTTCGGTTCCGTTCCGTTCTGTTCCATTCCATTCCATTCCATTCCATTCCATTCCATTCCATTCCATTCCGTTCTACTCGGCTTGATTCCATTCTATTCCATTCCATTCCACTCTATTCCATTCAATTCCATTCGATTCCATTCCATTCCATTCCATTCCATTCCATTCCATTCTATTCCATTGAATTCCATTCCATTGCATTCCATTCCATTCCATTGCATTCCATTCCGTTCTACTCGGGTTGATTCCATTCCATTCCATTCCATTCCATTCCATTCCATTCCATTCCATTCCATTCCATTCCATTCGATTCGATTCGATTCGATTCGATTCGATTCCATTCCATTCCATTCCATTCCATTCCTTTCCATTCCATTCGATTCCATTCGATTCGATTCGATTCGATTCGATTCCATTCCATTCAATTCCATTCCATTCCACTCCGTTCTACTCGGGTTGATTCCATTCCATTCCATTCCGTTCCGTTCCGTTCCGTTCCGTTGCATTGCGTTGCGTTTCGTTCCGTTCCGTTCCGTTCCGTTCCGTTCCGTTCCATTCCATTCCATTCCATTCCATTCCATTCCGATCTACTCGGGTTGACTCCAATCTATTCCATTCCATTGCATTCGATTGCATTCAATTCCATTCGATTCCATTCCATTCCATTCCATTCCATTCCATTCCATTCCACTGCATTCTATTCCACTGAATTCCATTCCATTCCATTCCATTCCTTCCCATTCCATTCCATTCCATTCCATTCCATTCCATTCCATTCCATTCCAATCCATTACATTCTACACGGGTTGATTCCATTCCATTGCATTCCATTCCATTCCATTCCATTCCATTCCATTCCATTCCATTCCATTCCATTCGATTCCATTCGATTCGATTCGATTCCATTCCATTCCATTCCATTCCGTTCCATTCCATTCCATTCCATTCGATTCCATTCGATTCCATTCCATTCTATTTCACTCCATTCCGTTCCGTTCCGTACCTTTTCGTTCCGTTGCTTTGCGTTCCGTTCCGTTCCGTTTGGTTCCGTTCCGTTCCATTCCGTTCCATTCCGTTCCGTTCCATTCCGTTCCATTCCATTCCATTCCATTCCATTCCATTCCATTCCGTTCTACACGGGTTGATTCCATTCTATTCCGTTCCATTCCATTCGATTCCATTCAAGTCCATTCGATTCCATTCCATTCCATTCCATTCCATTCCATTCCATTCCATTCTATTCCATTGAATTCCATTCCATTCCATTCCATTCCATTCCATTCCATTCCATTCCATTCCATTCCATTCCATTCCATTCCGTTCTAATCGGGTTGATTCCATTCCATTCCATTCCATTCCATTCCATTCCATTCCATTCCATTCCATTCCATTCCATTCCATTCGATTCCATTCCATTCCATTCCATTCCATTCCATTCCATTCCATTCCATTCCATTCCATTCGATTCCATTCCATTCCATTTCACTCCATTCCGTTCCGTTCCGTTCCGTTCCGTTCCGTTCTACTCGGGTTCGTTCCATTCCATTCCATTCCGTTCCATTCCATTCCATTCCATTCCATTCCATTCCATTCGATTCCATTCGATTCCATTCCATTCCACTTCACTCCATTCCGTTCCATTCCGTTCCGTTCCATTCCGTTCCATTCCATTGCATTCCATTCCATTCCATTCCATTCCATTCCATTCCATTCCATTCCATTCCATTCCATTATATTCCATTCCATTCCATTCCGTTCCGTTCCGTTCTACTCGGGTTGATTCCATTCTATTCCATTCCATTCCATTCCATTCCATTCAATTCCATTCGATTCCATTCCATTCCATTCCATTCCATTCTATTCCATTGAATTCCATTCCATTCCATTCCATTCCATTCCATTCCATTCCATTCGATTCCATTCCATTCCATTCCCTTCCATTCTATTCCATTGAATTCCATTCCATTCCATTCCATTCCAATCCATTCCATTCTGCACGGGTTGATTCCATTCCATTCCATTCCATTCCATTCCATTCCATTCCATTCCATTCCATTCCATTCCGTTCTACTCGGGTTGATTCCTTTCCATTCCATTCCATTCCATTCAATTCCATTCGATTCCATTCGATTCCATTCAATTCCATTCCATTCCATTACATTCCATTCGATTCCATTCGATTCCATTCCATTCCATTTCACTCCATTCCGTTCCGTTCAGTTCCGTTCCGTTCCGTTCTACTCGGGTTCGTTCCATTCCATTCCATTCCATTCCATTCCATTCCTTTCCATTCCATTCGATTCCATTCGATTCCATTCCTTTCCATTTCACTCCATTCCGATCCGTTCCGTTCCATTCCATTCCATTCCATTCCGTTCTACTCGGGTTGATTCTATTCTATTCCATTCCATTCCATTCCATTCCATTCCATTCCATTCGATTCCATTCCATTCCATTCCATACCATTCCATTCCATTCCATTCCGTTCTACTCGGGTTCATTCCATTCCATTCCATTCCGTTCCGTTCCGTTCCATTCCGTTCTGTTCCATTCCGTTCCATTCCATTCCATTCCATTCCCTTCCGTTCTACTCAGGTTGATTCCTTTCCATTCCATTCCATTCCATTCCATTCCATTCCATTCCTTTCCATTCCATTCCATTCCATTCCATTCGGTTCCATTCCATTCCATTCCATTCCATTCTATTCCATTCCATTCCATTCCATTCCATTCCATTCCATTCCATTCCATTCCATTCCATTCCAATCCATTCCATTCTACACGGGTTGTTTCCATTCCATTCCATTCCATTCCATTCAATTCCATTCCATTCCATTCCATTCCGTTCTACTCGGGTTGATTCCATTCCATTCCATTCCATTCCATTCCATTCCATTCCATTCCATTCGATTCCATTCGATTCCATTCGATTCCATTCCATTCCATTCCATTCCATTCCATTCCACTCCATTCCATTCCATTCGATTCCATTCCATTCCATTTCACTCCATTCCGTTCCGTTCCGTTCCGTTCCGTTCCGTTCTACTCGGGTTCGTTCCATTCCATTCCATTCCATTCCATTCCATTCCATTCCATTCCATTCCATTCGATTCCATTCGATTCCATTCCATTCCACTTCACTCCATTGCGTTCCATTCCGTTCCGTTCCATTCCGTTCCATTCCGTTCCATTCCATTCCATTCCATTCCATTCCATTCCATTCGATTCCATTCCATTCCATTATGTTCCATTCCATTCCATTCCGTTCCGTTCCGTTCTACTCGGGTTGATTCCATTCCATTCCATTCCATTCCATTCGATTCCATTCAATTCCATTCGATTCCATTCCATTCCATTCCATTCCATTCCATTCTATTCCATTGAATTCCATTCCATTCCATTCCATTCCATTCCATTCCATTCCATTCCATTCGATTCCATTCCATTCCATTCCATTCCATTCTATTCCATTGAATTCCATTCCATTCCATTCCATTCCAATCCATTCCATTCTGCAAGGGTTGATTCCATTCCATTCCATTCCATTCCATTCCATTGCATTCCATTCCATTCCGTTCTACTCGGGTTGATTCCTTTCCATTCCATTCCATTCCATTCGATTCCATTCGATTCCATTCGATTCCATTCCATTCCATTCCATTACATTCCATTCGATTCCATTCGATTCCATTCCATTCCATTTCACTCCATTCCGTTCCGTTCCGTTCCGTTCCGTTCCGTTCTACTCGGGTTCTTTCCATTCCATTCCATTCCATTCCATTCCATTCCTTCCCATTCCATTCGATTCCATTCGATTCCATTCCTTTCCATTTCACTCCATTCCGTTCCATTCCGTTCCATTCCATTCCATTCCATTCCGTTCTACTCGGGTTGATTCTATTCTATTCCATTCCATTCCATTCCATTCGATTCGATTCGATTCCATTCCATTCCATACCATTCCATTCCATTCCATTCCGTTCTACTCGGGTTCATTCCATTCCATTCCGTTCCGTTCTATTCCGTTCCATTCCGTTCTGTTCCATTCCGTTCCATTCCATTCCATTCCGTTCTACTCGGGTTGATTCCATTCCGTTCCGTTCCGTTCCGTTCCGTTCTGTTCCGTTCCGTTCCGTTCTGTTCCGTTCTACTCGGGTTCGTTCCATTCCATTCCATTCCATTCCATTCCATTCCATTCCGTTCAGTTCCGTTCTACTCGGGTTCGTTGCATTCCGTTCCATTCCATTCCATTCCGTTCTACTCGGGTTGATTCCATTCTATTACACTCCATTCCATTCGATTCCAATCGATTCCATTCGATTCCATTCCTTACCATTCCATTCCATTCCATTCCATTCCATTCCATTCTATTCCATTTAATTCCATTCCATTCCATTCCATTCCATTCCATTCCATTCCATTCCATTCCATTCCATTCCATTCTATTCCATTGAATTCCATTCCATTCCATTCCATTCCAATCCATTCCATTCTACATGGGTTGATTCCATTCCATTCCATTCCATTCCATTCCATTCCATTCCATGCCATTCTATTCCATTGAATTCCATTCCATTCCATTCCATTCCATTCCATTCCATTCCATTCCATTCCATTCCATTCCATTCCATTCCATTCCGTTCTACTCGGGTTGATTCTATTCTATTCCATTCCATTCCATTCGATTCCATTCAATTCCATTCGATTCCATTCCATTCCATTCCATTCCATTCTATTCTATTCCATTCCATTCTATTCTATTCCATTGAATTCCATTCCATTCCATTCCATTCCATTCCATTCCATTCCATTCCATTCCATTCCATTCCATTCCATTCCGTTCTACTCGGGTAGATTCCATTCCATTCCATTCCATTCCATTCCATTCCATTCCATTCTATTCCACTCCATTCCATTCGATTCCATTCGATTCCATTCTATTCCATTCCATTCCATTCCATTCCATTCCATTGCATTCTATTCCATTGAATTCCATTCCATTCCATTCCGTTCCATTCCTTTCCATTCCATTCTATTCCATTGAATTTCATTCCATTCCATTCCATTCCAATCCATTCCATTCTACACGGGTTGATTCCATTCCATTCCATTCCATTCCATTCCATTCCATTCCATTCCATTCCATTCCATTCCATTCCGTTCTACTCGGGTTGATTCCATTCCATTCCATTCCATTCCATTCCATTCCATTCCATTACATTACATTCCATTCCATTCGATTCCATTCGATTCGATTCGATTCCTTTCCATTCCATTCCATTCCATTCCATTCCATTCCATTCCATTCCATTCCGATCCATTCCATTCTACTCGGGTTGATTCCATTCCATTGCATTCAATTCCATTCCATTCCATTCCATTCCATTCCATTCCATTCCATTCCATTCCATTCCGTTCTACTCGGGTTGATTCTATTCTATTCCATTCCATTCCATTTGATTCCATTCAATTCCATTCGATTCCATTCCATTCCATTCCATTCCATTCCATTCCATTCTATTCTATTCCATTCCATTCTATTCTATTCCATTGAATTCCATTCCATTCCATTCCATTCCATTCCATTCCATTCCATTCCATTCCATTCCATTCCATTCCATTCCATTCTACTCGGGTAGATTCCATTCCATTCCATTCCATTCCATTCCATTCTATTCCACTCCATTCCATTCGATTCCATTCGATTCCATTCGATTCCATTCCATTCCATTCCATTCCATTCCATTCCATTGCATTCTATTCCATTGAATTCCATTCCATTCCATTCCGTTCCATTCCTTTCCATTCCATTCTATTCCATTGAATTTCATTCCATTCCATTCCATTCCAATCCATTCCATTCTACACGGGTTGATTCCATTGCATTCGATTCCATTCCATTCCATTCCATTCCATTCCATTCCATTCCATTCCATTCCATTCCATTCCATTCCATTCCATTCCGTTCTACTCGGGTTGATTCCATTCCATTCCATTCCATTCCATTCCATTCCATTCCATTCCATTCCATTCCATTCCATTCGATTCGATTCGATTCCGTTCCATTCCATTCCATTCCATTCCATTCCATTCCGATCCATTCCATTCTACTCGGGTTGATTCCATTCCATTCCATTCCGTTGAATTCCATTCCATTCCATTCCGTTCCATTCCGTTCCATTCCGTTCCGTTCCGTTCCGTTCCGTTCTACTCGGGTTGATTCCATTCCATTCCATTCCATTCCATTCCATTCCATTCCATTCCATTCCATTCCATTCCATTCCATTCGATTCCATTCGATTCGATTCGTTTCCATTCCATTCCATTCCATTCCATTCCATTCCATTCCGTTCTACTCGGGTTCATTCCATTCCATTCCGTTCCGTTCCGTTCCGTTCCATTCCGTTCTGTTCCATTCCATTCCATTTCATTCCACTCCATTCCATTCCATTCAATTCCATTCCATTCCATTCCATTCCATTCCATTCCATTCCATTCCATTCCGTTCTACTCTGGTTGATTCCATTCTATTCCAGTCCATTCCATTCAATTCCATTCGATTCCATTCCATTCCATTCCATTCCATTCCATTCCATTCCATTCCATTCCATTCCATTCTATTCCATTGAATTCCATTCCATTCCATTCCATTCCAATCCATTCCATTCTACACGGGTTGATTCCATTCCATTCCATTCCATTCAATTCCATTCCATTCGAATTGATTGGATTCGATTCGATTCCATTCCATTCCATTCCATTCCATTCTGTTCTACTCGGGTTGATTCTATTCAATTCTTTCCATTCCATTCGATTCCATTCAATTCCATTCGATTCCATTCCATTCCAGTCCATTCCATTCCATTCCATTCCATTCTATTCTATTCCATTCCATTCTATTCTATTCCATTGAATTCCATTCCATTCCATTCTATTCCATTCCATTCCATTCCATTCCATTCCATTCCATTCCATTCCTTTCCATTCCATTCCATTCCATTCCGTTCTACTCGGGTAGATTCCATTCCATTCCATTCCATTCCATTCTATTCCACTCCATTCCATTCGATTCCATTCGATTCCATTCGATTCCATTCCATTCCATTCCATTCCATTCCATTCCATTCCATTCTATTCCATTGAATTCCATTCCATTCCATTCCATTCCATTCCTTTCCATTCCATTCTATTCCATTGAATTCCATTCCATTCCATTCCATTCCAATCCATTCCATTCTACACGGGTTGATTCCATTCCATTCCATTCCATTCCATTCCATTCCATTCCATTCCGTTCTACTCGGGTTGATTCCATTCCATTCCATTCCATTCCATTCCATTCCATTCCATTCCATTCCATTCCATTCGATTCGATTCGATTCCGTTCCATTCCATTCCATTCCATTCCATTCCATTCCGATCCATTCCATTCTACTCGGGTTGATTCCATTCCATTCCATTCCATTCCATTCCGTTGAATTCCATTCCATTCCATTCCGTTCCGTTCCGTTCCATTCCGTTCCTTTCCGTTCCATTCCGTTCTACTCAGGTTGATTCCATTCCATTCCATTCCATTCCATTCCATTCCATTCCATTCCATTCCATTCGATTCCATTCGATTCCATTCGATTCGATTCGATTCCATTCCATTCCATTCCATTCCATTCCGTTCTACGCGGGTTCATTCTATTCCATTCCGTTCCATTCCGTTCCTTTCCATTCCGTTCTGTTCCATTCCGTTCCATTCCATTTCATTCCGTTCCGTTCCGTTCCGTTCCGTTCCGTTCCGTTCCGTTCCGTTGCGTTCCGTTGCGTTCCGTTGCGTTCGGTTCCTTTCCGTTCCGTTCCATTCCATTCCATTCCATTCCATTCCATTCCATTCCATTCCATTCCATTCCATTCCGTTCTACTCGGGTAAATTCCATTCTATTCCATTCGATTCCATCCGATTCCATTCAATTCCATTCGATTCCATTCCATTCCATTCCAGTCCATTCCATTCCATTCCATTCCATTCCATTCTATTCCATTGAATTCCATTCCATTGTATTCCATTCCATTCCGTTGCATTCCATTCCGTTCTACTCGGGTTGATTCCATTCCATTCCATTCCATTCCATTCGATTCCATTCGATTCCATTCGATTCCATTCGATTCGATTCGGTTCGATTCGATTCCATTCCATTCCATTCCATTCCATTCCATTCCATTCCATTCCGTTCTACTCGGGTTCATTAAACTCCATTCCGTTCTGTTCTGTTCCTTTCCATTCCGTTCTGTTCCATTCCGTTCCATTCCATTCCATTCCATTCCATTCCGTTCTACTCGGGTTGATTCCATTCTATTCCATTCCATTCCATTCCATTCCACTCCACTCCACTCCACTCCACTCCACTGCACTCCACTCCACTCTGGTTGATTCCATTCCATTCCATTCCATTCCATTCCTTTCCATTCCATTCGATTCCATTCCATTCCATTCCATTCCATTCCATTCCATTCCATTCCATTCCATTCCATTCCAATCCATTCCATTCTACTCGGGTTGATTCCATTCCATTCCATTCCATTCCATTCCATTCCATTCCATTCCATTCCATTCCATTCCATTCCATTCGATTCCATTCCATTCCATTCCATTCCATTCCATTCCATTCCATTCCATTCCATTCCATTCCATTCCAATCCATTCCATTCTACTCGGGTTGATTCCATTCCATTCCATTCCATTCCATTTCATTCCATTCCATTCCATTCAATTCCGTTCCATTCCATTCCATTCCATTCCATTCCATTCGGTTCCATTCGATTCCATTCCATTCCATTTCACTCCGTTCCTTTCCGTTCCGTTCCGTTCCGTTCAGTTCCGTTCTACTCGGGTTCGTTCCATTCCATTCCATTCCATTCCATTCCATTCTAATCGGGTTGATTCCATTGTATTCCACTCCATTCCATTGGATTCCATTCGATTCCATTCGATTCCATTCGATTCCGTTCCATTCCATTCCATTCCATTCCATTCCATTCCATTCCATTCTATTCCATTGAATTCCAATCCATTCCATACCACTCCATTCCTTTCCATTCCATTCTATTCCATTGAATTCCATTCCATTCCATTCCATTCCAATGCATTCCATTCTACACGGGTTGATTCCATTCCATTCCATTTCATTCCATTCCATTCCATTCCATTCCATTCCATTCCGTTCTACTCGGGTTGATTCCATTCCATTCCATTCCATTCCATTCCATTCGATTCCATTCGATTCGATTCGATTCCGTTCCATTCCATTCCATTCCATTCCATTCCATTCCGATCCATTCCATTCTACTCGTTTTGATTCCATTCCTTTCCATTCCATTCCATTCCGTTGAATTCCATTCCTTTCCATTCCTTTCCGTTCCGTTGCATTCCGTTCCGTTCCGTTCCATTCCGTTCTACGCGGGTTGATTCCATTCCATTCCATTCCATTCCATTCCATTCCATTCCATTCCATTCCATTCGATTCCATTCGATTCCATTCGATTCGATGCGATTCCATTCCATTCCAGTCCATTCCATTCCATTCCGTTCTACTCGGGTTCATTACATTCCATTCCGTTCCGTTCCGTTCCGTTCCATTCCGTTCTGTTCCATTCCGTTCCATTCCATTCCATTCCGTTCTACTCGGGTTGATTCCATTCCGTTGCGTTCCGTTCCGTTCCGTTCCGTTCCGTTGCGTTCCATTCCGTTCGGTTCCGTTCCGTTCCGTTCCATTCCATTCCATTCCATTCCATTCCATTCCATTCCATTCCATTCCATTCCTTTCCATTCCGTTCTACTCGGGTTA
Source organism: Gorilla gorilla gorilla (assembly GCF_029281585.2). Classification (NCBI taxonomy): domain Eukaryota; kingdom Metazoa; phylum Chordata; class Mammalia; order Primates; family Hominidae; genus Gorilla; species Gorilla gorilla. The sequence continues at coordinate 39,542,626 of NC_073242.2, forward strand.
ATTCCATTCTATTCCATTCCATTCCATTTGATTCCATTCAATTCCATTCGATTCCATTCCATTCCATTCCATTCAATTCCATTCCATTCCATTCTATTTTTGAATTCCATTCCATTGCATTCCATTCCATTCCATTGCATTCCATTCCGTTCTACTCGGGTTGATTCCATTCCATTCCATTCCATTCCATTCCATTCCATTCCATTCGATTCCATTCGATTCCATTCGATTCGATTCGATTCGATTCCATTCCATTCCATTCCATTCCATTTCTTTCCATTCCAGTCCATTCGATTCCATTCGATTCCATTCCATTCCATTTCACTCCATTCCGTTCCGTTCCGTTCCGTTCTGTTCTGTTCCATTCCGTTCTGTTCCGTTCTACTCGGGTTCGTTCCATTCCATTCCATTACATTCCATTCCATTCCATTCCATTCCATTCCTTTCCATTCCATTCGATTCCATTCCGTTCCATTCCATTCCATTCCATTCCAATCCATTCCATTCTTCTCGGGTTGATTCCATTCCATTCCATTCCATTCCATTCCATTCCATTCCATTCCATTCCATTCGATTCCATTCCATTCCATTCCATTCCATTCCATTCCATTCCATTCCATTCCATTCCGTTCTACTCGGTTTGATTCCATTCTATTCCATTCCATTCCATTCGATTCCATTCGATTCCATTCGATTCCATTCCATTCCATTCCATTCCATTCCATTCCATTCCATTCTATTCCATTGAATTCCATTCCATTCCATTCCATTCCATTCCATTCCATTCCATTCCATTCCATTCCATTCCATTCCATTCCGTTCTACTCGGGTTGATACCATTCCATTCCATTCCATTCCATTCCATTCCATTCCATTCCATTCCATTCGATTCCATTCAATTCCATTCGATTCGATTCGATTCCATTCCATTCCATTCCATTCCATTCCTTTCCATTCCATTCCATTCCATTCCATTCCATTCCATTCCATTCCTTTCGGTTCTATTCGATTCCATTCCATTCCATTTCAGTCCGTTCCGTTCCTTTCCGTTCCGTTCCATTCCGTTCAGTTCCGTTCTACTCGGGTTGACTCCCTTCTATTCCACTCCATTCCTTTCGATTCCATTCGATTCCATTCGATTCCATTCCATTCAATTCCATTCCACTCCATTCCATTCCATTCTATTCCATTGAATTCCATTCCATTCCATTCCATTCCATTCCATTCCATTCCATTCCATTCCATTCTATTCCATTGAATTCCATTCCATTCCATTCTATTCCATTGAATTCCATTCCATTCCATTCCATTCCAATCCATTCCATTCTACACGGGTTGATTCCATTCCATTCCATTCCATTCCATTCCATTCGATTCCATTCGATTCGATTCGATTCGATTCGATTCCTTTCCATTCCATTCCATTCCATTCCATTCCATTCCATTCCATTCCATTCCATTCCATTCCATTCCATTTCACTCCATTCCGTTCCGTTCCGTTCCGTTCCGTTCCGTTCCGTTGCGTTGCGTTCCATTCCGTTCCGTTCCGTTCCGTTCCTTTCCATTCCATTCCATTCCATTCCATTCCGTTCTACTCGGGTTGATTCCATTACTTTCCATTCCGTTCCGTTCCGTTCCTATCCATTCCCTTCCGTTGCGTTGCGTTCCGTAACGTTCCGTTCCATTATATTCCGTTCCATTCCATTCCATTCCATTCCATTCCATTCCATTCCATTCCATTCCTTTCCTTTCCGTTCTACTCGGGTTGATTCCATTCTATTCCATTCCATTCCATTCGATTCCATTCCATTCCATTCCGTTCCATTCCATTCCATTCCATTCCATTCCATTCCATTCCATTCCATTCCATTCCATTCCATTCGATTCCATTCGATTCGATTCGATTCGATTCCATTCCATTCCATTCCGTTCCATTCCATTCCATTCCATTCGATTCCATTCGATTCCATTCCATTCCATTTCACTCCATTCCGTTCCGTTCCGTACCGTTCCGTTCCGTTGCGTTGCGTTCCGTTCCGTTCCGTTCCGTTCCGTTCCGATCCATTCCATTCCATTCCATTCCATTCCGTTCTACTCGGGTTGATTCCATTCCATTCCATTCCGTTCAGTTCCGTTCCGTACCGTTCCGTTCCGTTCCATTCCGTTCCATTCTGTTCCGTTCCATTCCGTTCCATTCCATTCCATTCCATTCCATTCCATTCCGTTCTACACGGGTTGATTCCATTCTATACCGTTCCATTCCTTTCGATTCCATTCAAGTCCATTCGATTCGATTCGATTCCATTCCATTCCATTCCATTCTATTCCATTGAATTCCATTCCATTCCATTCCATTCCATTCCATTCCATTCCATTCTATTCCATTCCATTCGATTCCATTCGATTCCATTCGATCCCATTCCATTCCATTCCATTCCATTCTATTCCATTGAATTCCATTCCATTCCATTCCATTCCATTCTATTCCATTCCATTCCATTCCATTCCATTCTATTCCATTCTTTCCATTCCATTCCATTCCATTCCATTCCATTCCATTCCATTCCTTTCTTCTGGGGTTGATTCCATTCCATTCCATTCCATTCCATTCCATTCCGTTCTACTCGGGATCATTCCATTCCATTCCGTTCCGTTCCGTTCCGTTCCATTCCGTTCTGTCCCATTCCGTTCCATTCCATTCCATTCCATTCCATTCCGTTCTACTCGGGTTGATTCCATTCTATTCAATTCCATTCCATTCCATTCCATTCCATTCCACTCCACTCCACTCCACTGCACTCCACTCCACTCCACTCCACTCCACTCGGGATGTTTCCATTCCATTCCATTCCATTCCATTCCATTCCATTCCATTCCATTCTATTCCATTCGATTCCATTCCATTCCATTCCATTCCAATCCATTCCATTCTACTCGGGTTGATTCCATTCCATTCCATTTCATTCCATTCCATTCCATTCCATTCCATTCCATTCGGTTCCATTCGATTCCATTCCATTCCATTTCACTCCGTTCTGTTCCGTTCCGTTCCGTTCTGTTCAGTTTCGTTCTACTCGGGTTCGTTACATTCTGTTCCATTCCATTCCATTCCGTTCTACTCGGGTTGATTCCATTCTATTCCACTCCATTCCATTCCATTCCATTCCATTCCATTCCATTCCATTCGATTCCACTCCGTTCCTTTCCATTCCATTCCATTCCATTCCATTCCATTCCATTCCATTCCATTCCATTCCATTCCATTCCAATGAATTCCATTCCATTCCATTCCATTCCATTCCATTCCATTCCATTCCATTCCATTCCATTCCATTCCATTCCATTCCATTCCATTCCAATCCATTCCATTCTACACGGGTTTATTCCATTCCATTCCATTCCATTCCATTCCATTCCACTCCATTCCATTCCATTCCGGTCTTCTCGGGTTGATTCCATTCCATTCCATTCCATTCCATTCCATTCCATTCCATTCCATTCCATTCGATTTCATTCGATTCGATTCGATTCCATTCCATTCCATTCCATTCCATTCCATTCCATTCCATTCCATTCCATTCCATTCCATTCCGTTCTACTCGGGTTCATTAAACTCCATTCCGTTCTGTTCCGCTCCTTTCCATTCCGTTCTGTTCCATTCCGTTCCATTCCATTCCATTCCATTCCATTCCGTTCTACTCGGGTTGATTCCATTCTATTCCATTCCATTCCATTCCATTCCATTCCATTCCATTCCATTCCACTCCACTCCACTCCACTCCACTCCACTGCACTCCACTCCACTCTGGTTGATTCCATTCCATTCCATTCCATTCCTTTCCATTCCATTCGATTCCATTCCATTCCATTCCATTCCATTCCATTCCAATCCATTCCATTCTACTCGGGTTGATTCCATTCCATTCCATTCCATTCCATTCCATTCCATTCCATTCCATTCCATTCGATTCCATTCCATTCCATTCCATTCCATTCCATTCCATTCCATTCCATTCCAGTCCATTCCATTCTACTCGGGTTGATTCCATGCCATTCCATTCCATTCCATTCCATTCCATTCCATTCCATTCCATTCCATTCCATTCCATTCGGTTCCATTCGATTCCATTCCATTCCATTTCACTCCGTTCCATTCAGTTCCGTTCCGTTCCGTTCCGTTCAGTTCCATTCTACTCGGGTTCGTTCCATTCCGTTCCATTCCATTCCATTCCATTCTAATCGGGTTGATTCCATTCTATTCCACTCCATTCCATTTGATTCCATTCGATTCCATTCGATTCCATTCCATTCCATTCCATTCCATTCCATTCCATTCCATTCTATTCCATTGAATTCCAATCCATTCCATTCCACTCCATTCCTTTCCATTCCATTCTATTCCATTTAATTCCATTCCATTCCATTCCATTCCAATCCATTCCGTTCTACTCGGGTTGATTCCATTCCATTCCATTCCATTCCATTCCATTCCATTCCATTCCATTCCATTCGATTCCATTCGATTCGATTCGATTCCATTCCATTCCATTCCATTCCATTCCAATCCATTCCGATCCATTCCATTCTACTCGGGTTGATTCCATTCCATTCCATTCCATTCCATTCCGTTGAATTCCATTCCATTCCATTCCGTTCCGTTCCGTTCCATTCCGTTCCGTTCCGTTCCATTCCATTCTACTCGGGTTGATTCCATTCCATTCCATTCCATTCCATTCCATTCCATTCCATTCGATTCCATTCGATTCCATTCGATTCGATGAGATTCCATTCCATTCCATTCCATTCCATTCCATTCCGTTCTACTCGGGTTCATTACATTCCATTCCGTTCCGTTCCGTTCCGTTCCATTCCGTTCTGTTCCATTCCGTTCCATTCCATTCCATTCCGTTCTACTCGGGTTGATTCCATTCCGTTCCGTTCCGTTCCGTTCCGTTCCGTTCCGTTGCGTTCCTTTCCGTTCGGTTCCGTTCCGTTCCGTTCCATTCCATTCCATTCCATTCCATTCCATTCCATTCCATTCCATTCTATTCCATTGAATTCCATTCCATTGCATTCCATTCCATTCCATTGCATTCCATTCCGTTCTACTCGGGTTGATTCCATTCCATTCCATTCCATTCCATTCCATTCCATTCCATTCCATTCCATTCCATTCGATTCCATTCGATTCCATTCGATTCGATTCCATTCGATTTGATTCCATTCCATTCCATTCCATTTCTTTCCATTCCAGTCCATTCGATTCCATTCGATTCCATTCCATTCCATTTCACTCCATTCCGTTCCGTTCCGTTCCGTTCCGTTCTGTTCTGTTCCGTTCCGTTCTGTTCCGTTCTACTCGGGTTCGTTCCATTCCATTCCCTTCCATTCCATTCCATTCCATTCCATTCCTTTCCAATCCATTCGATTCCATTCCATTCCATTCCATTCGATTCCATTCCATTCCATTCCATTCCATTCCATTCCATTCCATTCCATTCCAATCCATTCCATTCTACTCGGGTTGATTCCATTCCATTCCATTCCATTCCATTCCATTCCATTCCATTCCATTCGATTCCATTCCATTCCATTCCATTCCATTCCATTCCATTCCATTCCATTCCATTCCATTCCGTTCTACTCGGTTTGATTCCATTCTATTCCATTCCATTCCATTCGATTCCATTCGATTCCATTCGATTCCATTCCATTCCATTCGATTCCATTCGATTCCATTCGATTCCATTCCATTCCATTCCATTCCATTCCATTCTATTCCATTGAATTCCATTCCATTCCATTCCATTCCATTCCATTCCATTCCATTCCATTCCATTCCATTCCATTCCATTCCGTTCTACTCGGGTTGATTCCATTCCATTCCATTCCATTCCATTCCATTCCATTCCATTCCATTCGATTCGATTCGATTCCATTCCATTCCATTCCATTCCTTTCCATTCCATTCCATTCCATTCCATTCCATTCCATTCCATTCCATTCCATTCCATTCCATTCCATTCGGTTCTATTCGATTCCATTCCATTCCATTTCAGTCCGTTCCGTTCCGTTCCGTTCCATTCCATTCCGTTCAGTTCCGTTCTACTCGGGTTGACTCCATTCTATTCCACTCCATTCCTTTCGATTCCATTCGATTCCATTCGATTCCATTCCATTCAATTCCATTCCACTCCATTCCATTCCATTCTATTCCATTGAATTCCATTCCATTCCATTCCATTCCATTCCATTCCTTTCCATTCCATTCCATTCCATTCCATTCTATTCCATTGAATTCCATTCCATTCCATTCTATTCCATTGAATTCCATTCCATTCCATTCCATTCCAATCCATTCCATTCTACACGGGTTGATTCCATTCCATTCCATTCCATTCCATTCCATTCCATTCCATTCCATTCGATTCCATTCGATTCGATTCGATTCGATTCCTTTCCATTCCATTCCATTCCATTCCATTCCATTCGATTCCATTCGATTCCATTCCATTCCATTTCACTCCATTCCGTTCCGTTCCGTTCCGTTCCGTTCCGTTGCGTTGCGTTCCGTTCCGTTCCGTTCCGTTCCGTTCCGTTCCTTTCCATTCCATTCCATTCCATTCCATTCCGTTCTACTCGGGTTGATTCCATTACATTCCATTCCGTTCCGTTCCGTTCCTATCCGTTCCCTTCCGTTGCGTTGCGTTCCGTAACGTTCCGTTCCATTATATTCCGTTCCATTCCATTCCATTCCATTCCATTCCATTCCATTCCATTCCTTTCCGTTCTACTCGGGTTGATTCCATTCTATTCCATTCCATTCCATTCGATTCCATTCCATTCCATTCCATTCCATTCCATTCCATTCCATTCCGTTCTACTGGGGTTGATTCCATTCCATTCCATACCATTCCATTCCATTCCATTCCATTCCATTCCATTCCATTCCATTCGATTCGATTCGATTCGATTCCATTCCATTCCATTCCATTCCATTCCATTCCATTCGATTCCATTCCATTCCATTTCACTCCATTCCGTTCCGTTCCATTCCGTTCCGTTCCATTCCGTTCTGTTCCGTTCTACTCGGGTTCGTTGCATTCCATTCCATTCCATTCCATTCCATTCCATTCCGTTCTACTCGGCTTGATCATTCCGTTCCATTCCATTCCATTGCGTTCCGTTCCATTCCGTTCCATTCCATTCCATTCCATTCGATTCCATTCCATTCCATTCCATTCCGTTCTACTCGGGTTGATTCCATTCTATTCCATTCCATTCCATTCGATTCTATTCGATTCCATTCGATTCCATTCCATTCCATTCCATTCCATTCCATTCCATTCCATTCCATTCGATTCCATTCGATTCCATTCCATTGCATTTCACTCCATTCCGTTCCGTTCCGTTCTGTTCCATTCCGTTCCGTTCTGTTCCGTTCTACTCGGGTTCATTCCATTCGATTCCATTCCATTGCATTCCATTTCATTCCATTCCATTCCATTCCGTTCTTCTCGGGTTCATCATGCCTTTCTATTCCGTTCCGTTCCGTTCCGTTCCGTTGCGTTCTGTTCCATTCCATTCCATTCCATTCCATTCCATTCCATTCCATTCCATTCCATTCCGTTCTACTCGGGTTGATTCCATTCTATTCCATTCCTTTCCATTCGATTCCATTCGATTCAATTCGATTCCTTTCCATTCCATTCCATTCCATTCCATTCCATTCCATTCCATTCCATTCCATTCCATTCTGTTCTACTCGGGTTGAATCCATTCCATTCCACTCCATTCCATTCCATTCCATTCCATTCCATTGCATTCCTTTCCATTCGATTGCTTTCGATTCGTTTCCATTCCATTCCATTCCATTCCATTCCATTCCATTCCATTCCATTCTATTCCATTCCATTCCATTCCATTCCTTTCCATTCTACTCGGGTTCATTCCATTCCATTCCGTTCCGTTCCGTTCCGTTCCATTCCGTTCTGTCCCATTCCGTTCCATTCCATTCCATTCCATTCCATTCCATTCCATTCCATTCCGTTCTACTCGGGTTGATTCCATTCTATTCCATTCCATTCCATTCCATTCCATTCCATTCCATTCCACTCCACTCCACTCCACTCCACTCCACTCCACTCCACTCCACTCCACCCGGGTTGATTCCATTCCATTCCATTCCATTCCATTCGATTCCATTCCATTCCATTCCGTTCAATTCCATTCCACTCCGTCCTACTCGGGTAGTTTCGATTCTATTCCACTCCATTCCTTTCGATTCCATTCGATTCCATTCAATTTCATTCCATTCCATTCCATTCCATTTCTTTCCATTCCATTCCATTCTTTCCATTCTATTCAATTGAATTCCATTCCATTCCTTTCCATTCCATTCCATTCCATTCCATTCCATTCCATTCCATTCTATTGCATTGAATTCCATTCCATTCCATTCCATTCCAATCCATTCCATTCTACACGAGTTGATTCCATTCCATTCCATTCCATTCCATTCCATTCCATTCAATTCCATTCCATTCGATTCCATTCGATTCCATTCCATTCCATTTCACTCCATTCCGTTCCGTTCCGTTCCGTTCCGTTGCGTTGCGTTCCGTTCCGTTCCGTTCGGTTCCGTTCCGTTGCATTCCATTCCATTCCGTTCTACTCGGGTTGATTCCATTCCGTTCCATTCCATTCCATTCCATTCCATTCTATTCCATTCCATTCTATTCCATTGAATTCCATTCCATTCCATTCCATTCCATTCCATTCCATTCCATTCCATTCCATTCCATTCCATTCCATTCCCTTCGATTCCATTCCATTCCATTCCATTCCATTCCATTCCATTCCATTCCATTCCATTCCTTTCTACTCGGGTTCGTTCCATTCCATTCCATTCCATTCCATTCGATTCCATTCGATTCCATTGCATTACAATTCACTCCATTCCGTTCCTTTCCGTTCCGTTCCGCTCTGTTCCGTTCTACTCGGGTTCGTTCCATTCCATTCCATTCCATTCCATTCCGTTCCATTCCATTCCGTTCTACTCGGGTTGATCATTCCATTCCATTCCGTTCCGTTGCGTTGCGTTGCGTTCCGTTCCGTTCCGTTCCATTCCATTCCATTCCATTCCATTCCATTCCATTCCATTCCATTCCATTCCATTCCATTCCATTCCATTCCGTTCTACTCGGCTTGATTCCATTCCATTCCATTCCATTCCATTCCATTCCATTCCATTCCATTCCATTCCATTCCATTCCATTCCATTCGATTCGATTCGATTCCATTCCATTCCACTCCGTTCTACTCGGGTTGATTCCATTCCATTCCATTCCGTTCTGTTCCGTTCCGTTCCGTTGCATTGCGTTGCGTTCCGTTCCGTTCCGTTCCGTTCCGTTCAGTTCCATTCCATTCCATTCCATTCCATTCCATTCCATTCCGATCTACTCGGGTTGACTCCAATCTATTCCATTCCATTCCATTCCATTCCATTCAATTCCATTCGATTCCATTCCATTCCTTTCCATTCCATTCCATTCCATTCCATTCTATTCCACTGAATTCCATTCCATTCCGTTCCGTTCCATTCCGTTCCTTTCCGTTCCGTTCCGTTCTACTCGGGTTGATTCCATTCCATTCCATTCGATTCTATTCTATTCCATTCCATTCCATTCGATTCCATTCAATTCCTTTCGATTCGATTCGATTCCATTCCAATAAATTCAATTCCATTCCATTCCATTCCGTTCTACTCGGGTTCATTCCATTCCATTCCGTTCCGTTCCTTTCCATTCCATTCCGTTCTGTTCCATTCCGTTCCATTCCATTCCATTCCATTCCATTCCATTCCGTTCTACTCGGGTTGATTCCATTCCATTCCATTCCATTCCGTTCCGTTCTGTTCCGATCCGTTGTGTTCCGTTCGGTTCCGTTCCGTTCCGTTCCATTCCATTCCATTCCATTCCATTCCATTCCATTCCGTTCTACTCGGGTTGATTCCATTCTATTCCATTCCATTCCATTCCATTCCATTCCATTCAATTCCATTCGATTCCATTCCATTCCATTCCATTCCATTCCATTCCATTCCATTCCATTCCATTCTATTCCATTGAATTCCATTCCATTCCATTCCATTCCATTCCATTCCATTCCATTCCATTCCATTCCATTCAATTCCATTCCATTCCATTCCATTCCATTCCGTTCTACTCGGGTTGATTCCATTCCATTCCATTCCATTCCATTCCCTTCCATTCCATTCGATTCCATTCGATTCCATTCGATTCCAGTCCATTCCATTCCATTCCATTCCATTCCATTCCATTCCATTCCATTCCATTCCATTCCATTCCATTCCGTTCTACTCGGGTTCATTCCATTCCATTCCGTTCCGTTCCGTTCCGTTCCATTCCGTTCTGTTCCATTCCGTTCCATTCCATTCCATTCCATTCCATTCCGTTCTACTCGGGTTGATTCCATTCCATTCCATTCCATTCCATTCCATTCCATTCCATTCCGTTCTACTCGGGTTGATCATTCCATTCCATTCCATTCCGTTGCGTTCCGTTCCGTTCCGTTCCGTTCCATTCCATTCCATTCCATTCCAATCCATTCCGTTCTGTTCCGTTCTACTCGGGTTGATTCCGTTCTATTCCATTCCATTCCATTCGATTCCATTCAATTCCATTCGATTCCATTCCATGCCATTCCATTCCATTCCACTCCATTCTGTTCCATTGAATTCCATTCCATTCCGTTCCGTTCCGTTCCATTCCGTTCCGTTCCGTTCCGTTCTACTCTGGTTGATTCCATTCCATTCCATTCCATTTTATTTGATTCCATTCGATTCCATTCGATTCGATCCCATTCCATTCCATTCCATTCCATTCCATTCCATTCTACTCGGGTTCATTCCATTCCATTCCGTTCCGTTCCGTTCCGTTCCATTCCGTTCTGTTCCATTCCGTTCCATTCCATTCCTTTCCATTCCATTCCGTTCTACTCGGGTTGATTCCATTCCATTCCATTCCGTTCCTTTCCCTTCCGTTCCGTTCCGTTCCGTTCCCTTGTGTTCAGTTCCGTTCCTTTCCGTTCCATTCCATTCCATTCCATTCCAATCCATTCCATTCCGTTCTACTCGTGTTGATTCCATTCTATTCCATTCCATTCCATTCGATTCCTTTCGATTCCATTCGATTCCATTCGATTCCATTCCATTCCATTCCATTCCATTCCATTCCATTCCAATCCATTCCATTCTACTCGGGTTGATTCCATTCAATTCCATTCCATTCCATTCCTTTCCATTCCATTCCATTCCATTCCATTCGGTTCCATTCCATTCCATTCCATTCCATTCTATTCCATTCCATTCCATTCCATTCCATTCCATTCCATTCCATTCCATTCCATTCCATTCCAATCCATTCCATTCTACACGTGTTGTTTCCATTCCATTCCATTCCATTCCATTCCATTCCATTCCATTCCATTCCGTTCTACTCGGGTTGATTCCACTCCATTCCATTCCATTCCATTCCATTCCATTCCATTCCATTCCATTCCATTCCATTCCATTCGATTCCATTCGATTCCATTCGATTCCATTCGATTCCATTCCATTCCATTCGATTCCATTCCATTCCATTCCATTCCATTCCATTCCATTCCATTCCATTCGATTCCATTCCATTCCATTCCATTCCATTCCATTCCATTCCATTCCACTCCATTCTATTCCATTGAATTCCATTCCATTCCATTCCATTCCATTCCATTCCATTCCATTCCATTCCATTCCATTCCATTCCATTCTATTCCATTGAATTCCATTCCATTCCATTCCATTCCATTCCATTCCTTTCCATTCCATTCTATTCCATTGAATTCCATTCCATTCCATTCCATTCCTATCCATTCCATTCTACACGGGTTGATTCCATTCCATTCAATTCCATTCCATTCCATTCCATTCCATTCCGTTCTACTCGGGTTTATTCCATTCCATTCCATTCCATTCCATTCCCTTCCATTCCATTCGATTCCATTCGATTCCATTCGATTCCAGTCCATTCCATTCCATTCCATTCCATTCCATTCCATTCCATTCCATTCCATTCCATTCCATTCCATTCCATTCCGTTCTACTCGGGTTCATTCCATTCCATTCCGTTCCGTTCCGTTCCGTTCCATTCCGTTCTGTTCCATTCCGTTCCATTCCATTCCATTCCATTCCATTCCGTTCTACTCGGGTTGATTCCATTCCATTCCGTTCCATTCCATTCCATTCCATTCCGTTCTACTCGGGTTGATCATTCCATTCCATTCCATTCCGTTGCGTTCCGTTCCGTTCCGTTCCGTTCCTTTCCATTCCATTCCATTCCAATCCATTCCGTTCTGTTCCGTTCTACTCGGGTTGATTCCGTTCTATTCCATTCCATTCCATTCGATTCCATTCAATTCCATTCGATTCCATTCCATGCCATTCCATTCCATTCCACTCCATTCTGTTCCATTGAATTCCATTCCATTCCGTTCCGTTCCGTTCCATTCCGTTCCGTTCCGTTCCGTTCTACTCTGGTTGATTCCATTCCATTCCATTCCATTCTATATGATTCCATTCGATTCCATTCGATTCGATCCCATTCCATTCCATTCCATTCCATTCCATTCTACTCGGGTTCATTCCATTCCATTCCGTTCCGTTCCGTTCCGTTCCATTCCGTTCTGTTCCATTCCGTTCCATTCCATTCCTTTCCATTCCATTCCGTTCTACTCGGGTTGATTCCATTCCATTCCATTCCGTTCCTTTCCCTTCCGTTCCGTTCCGTTCCGTTCCCTTGCGTTCCGTTCCGTTCCGTTCCGTTCCATTCCATTCCATTCCATTCCAATCCATTCCATTCCGTTCTACTCGTGTTGATTCCATTCTATTCCATTCCATTCCATTCGATTCCTTTCGATTCCATTCGATTCCATTCGATTCCATTCCATTCCATTCCATTCCATTCCAATCCATTCCATTCTACTCGGGTTGATTCCATTCAATTCCATTCCATTCCATTCCTTTCCATTCCATTCCATTCCATTCCATTCGGTTCCATTCCATTCCATTCCATTCCATTCTATTCCATTCCAATCCATTCCATTCCATTCCATTCCATTCCATTCCAATCCATTCCATTCTACACGTGTTGTTTCCATTCCATTCCATTCCATTCCATTCCATTCCATTCCATTCCATTCCATTCCGTTCTACTCGGGTTGATTCCACTCCATTCCATTCCATTCCATTCCATTCCATTCCATTCCATTCCATTCCATTCCATTCCATTCCATTCCATTCCATTCGATTCCATTCGATTCCATTCCATTCCATTCGATTCCATTCCATTCCATTCCATTCCATTCCATTCCATTCCATTCCATTCCATTCGATTCCATTCGATTCCATTCGATTCCATTCCATTCCATTGAATTCCATTCCATTCCATTCCATTCCATTCCATTCCATTCCATTCCATTCCATTCCATTCCATTCCATTCCATTCTATTCCATTGAATTCCATTCCATTCCATTCCATTCCATTCCATTCCTTTCCATTCCATTCTATTCCATTGAATTCCATTCCATTCCATTCCATTCCTATCCATTCCATTCTACACGGGTTGATTCCATTCCATTCCATTCCATTCCATTCCATTCCATTCCATTCCATTCCGTTCTACTCGGGTGGATTCCATTCCGTTCCATTCCATTCCATTCCATTCCATTCCATTCGATTCCATTCGATTCCATTCGATTCGATTCGATTCCGTTCCATTCCATTCCATTCCATTCCGATCCATTCCATTCTACTCGGGTTGATTCCATTCCATTCCATTCCATTCCATTCCGTTGAATTCCATTCCATTCCATTCCGTTCCGTTCCGTTCCATTCCGTTCCGTTCCGTTCCGTTCCGTTCTACTCGGGTTGATTCCATTCCATTCCATTCCATTCCATTCCATTCCATTCCATTCCATTCCATTCGATTCCATTCGATTCGATTCGATTCCATTCCATTCTATTCCATTCCATTCCATTCCGTTCTACTCGGGTTCATTCCATTCCATTCCGTTCCGTTCCGTTCCGTTCCATTCCGTTCTGTTCCATTCCGCTCCATTCCATTCCAATCCGTTCTACTCGGGTTGATTCCTTTCCATTCGTTCCGTTCCGTTCCGTTCCGTTCCGTTCCGTTCCTTTGCGTTCCATTCCGTTCGGTTCCGTTCCGTTCTGTTCCATTCCATTCCATTCCATTCCATTCCATTCCATTCCATTCCATTCCATTCCATTCCGTTCTACTCGGCTTGATTCCATTCTATTCCATTCCATTCCACTCTATTCCATTCAATTCCATTCGATTCCATTCCATTCCATTCCATTCCATTCCATTCCATTCCATTCCATTCCATTCTATTCCATTGAATTCCATTCCATTGCATTCCATTCCATTCCATTGCATTCCATTCCGTTCTACTCGGGTTGATTCCATTCCATTCCATTCCATTCCATTCCATTCCATTCCATTCCATTCCATTCCATTCGATTCCATTCGATTCGATTCGATTCGATTCGATTCGATTCCATTCCATTCCATTCCATTCCATTCCATTCCGATCTACTCGGGTTGACTCCAATCTATTCCATTCCATTGCATTCGATTGCATTCAATTCCATTCGATTCCATTCCATTCCATTCCATTCCATTCCATTCCATTCCATTCCACTGCATTCTATTCCACTGAATTCTATTCCATTCCATTCCATTCCTTCCCATTCCATTCCATTCCATTCCATTCCATTCCATTCCATTCCATTCCATTCCATTCCATTCCATTCTGTTCCATTCTACTTGGGTTGATTCCATTCCATTCCATTCCATTCCATTCCATTCCATTCCATTCCATTCCATTCGGTTCCATTCGATTCCATTCCATTCCATTTCACTCCGTTCTGTTCCGTTCCGTTCCGTTCTGTTCAGTTCTCTTCTACTCGGGTTCGTTCCATTCCGTTCCATTCCATTCCATTCCGTTCTACTCGGGTTGATTCCATTCTATTCCACTCCATTCCATTCCATTCCATTCCATTCCATTCGATTCCACTCCATTCCTTTCCATTCCATTCCATTCCATTCCATTCCATTCCATTCCATTCCATTCCATTCCAATGAATTCCATTCCATTCCATTCCATTCCATTCCATTCCATTCCATTCCATTCCATTCCATTCCATTCCAATCCATTCCATTCTACACGGGTTTATTCCATTCCATTCCATTCCGTTCTACTCGGGTTCATTAAACTCCATTCCGTTCTGTTCCGTTCCTTTCCATTCCGTTCTGTTCCATTCCGTTCCATTCCATTCCATTCCATTCCATTCCATTCCATTCCATTCCATTCCACTCCACTCCACTCCACTCCACTCCACTGCACTCCACTCCACTCTGGTTGATTCCATTCCATTCCATTCCATTCCTTTCCATTCCATTCGATTCCATTCCATTCCATTCCATTCCATTCCGTTCTACTCGGGTTCATTCCATTCCATTCCGTTCCGTTCCGTTCCGTTCCATTCCGTTCTGTTCCATTCCGTTCCATTCCATTCCATTCCATTCCATTCCATTCCATTCCGTTCTACTCGGGTTCATTCCATTCCATTCCGTTCCGTTCCGTTCCGTTCCATTCCGTTCTGTTCCATTCCGTTCCGTTCCTTTCCATTCCATTCCATTCCAATCCATTCCGTTCTGTTCCGTTCTACTCGGGTTGATTCCGTTCTATTCCATTCCATTCCATTCGATTCCATTCAATTCCATTCGATTCCATTCCATGCCATTCCATTCCATTCCACTCCATTCTGTTCCATTGAATTCCATTCCATTCCGTTCCGTTCCGTTCCATTCCGTTCCGTTCCGTTCCGTTCTACTCTGGTTGATTCCATTCCATTCCATTCCATTCTATATGATTCCATTCGATTCCATTCGATTCGATCCCATTCCATTCCATTCCATTCCATTCCATTCCATTCTACTCGGGTTCATTCCATTCCATTCCGTTCCGTTCCGTTCCGTTCCATTCCGTTCTGTTCCATTCCGTTCCATTCCATTCCTTTCCATTCCATTCCGTTCTACTCGGGTTGATTCCATTCCATTCCATTCCGTTCCTTTCCCTTCCGTTCCGTTCCGTTCCGTTCCCTTGCGTTCCGTTCCGTTCCGTTCCGTTCCATTCCATTCCATTCCATTCCAATCCATTCCATTCCGTTCTACTCGTGTTGATTCCATTCTATTCCATTCCATTCCATTCGATTCCTTTCGATTCCATTCGATTCCATTCGATTCCATTCCATTCCATTCCATTCCATTCCATTCCATTCCATTCCAATCCATTCCATTCTACTCGGGTTGATTCCATTCAATTCCATTCCATTCCATTCCTTTCCATTCCATTCCATTCCATTCCATTCGGTTCCATTCCATTCCATTCCATTCCATTCTATTCCATTCCATTCCATTCCATTCCATTCCATTCCATTCCATTCCATTCCAATCCATTCCATTCTACACGTGTTGTTTCCATTCCATTCCATTCCATTCCATTCCATTCCATTCCATTCCATTCCGTTCTACTCGGGTTGATTCCACTCCATTCCATTCCATTCCATTCCATTCCATTCCATTCCATTCCATTCCATTCCATTCCATTCGATTCCATTCGATTCCATTCGATTCCATTCCATTCCATTCGATTCCATTCCATTCCATTCCATTCCATTCCATTCCATTCCATTCCATTCCATTCGATTCCATTCCGTTCCATTCCATTCCATTCCATTCCATTCCATTCCACTCCATTCTATTCCATTGAATTCCATTCCATTCCATTCCATTCCATTCCATTCCATTCCATTCCATTCCATTCCATTCCATTCCATTCCATTCTATTCCATTGAATTCCATTCCATTCCATTCCATTCCATTCCATTCCTTTCCATTCCATTCTATTCCATTGAATTCCATTCCATTCCATTCCATTCCTATCCATTCCATTCTACACGGGTTGATTCCATTCCATTCCATTCCATTCCATTCCATTCCATTCCATTCCGTTCTACTCGGGTGGATTCCATTCCATTCCATTCCATTCCATTCCATTCCATTCCATTCGATTCCATTCGATTCCATTCGATTCGATTCGATTCCGTTCCATTCCATTCCATTCCATTCCGATCCATTCCATTCTACTCGGGTTGATTCCATTCCATTCCATTCCATTCCATTCCGTTGAATTCCATTCCATTCCATTCCGTTCCGTTCCGTTCCATTCCGTTCCGTTCCGTTCCGTTCCGTTCTACTCGGGTTGATTCCATTCCATTCCATTCCATTCCATTCCATTCCATTCCATTCCATTCCATTCCATTCCATTCCATTCCATTCGATTCGATTCGATTCCATTCCATTCTATTCCATTCCATTCCATTCCGTTCTACTCGGGTTCATTCCATTCCATTCCGTTCCGTTCCGTTCCGTTCCATTCCGTTCTGTTCCATTCCGCTCCATTCCATTCCATTCCGTTCTACTCGGGTTGATTCCTTTCCATTCGTTCCGTTCCGTTCCGTTCCGTTCCGTTCCGTTCCTTTGCGTTCCATTCCGTTCGGTTCCGTTCCGTTCTGTTCCATTCCATTCCATTCCATTCCATTCCATTCCATTCCATTCCATTCCGTTCTACTCGGCTTGATTCCATTCTATTCCATTCCATTCCACTCTATTCCATTCAATTCCATTCGATTCCATTCCATTCCATTCCATTCCATTCCATTCCATTCCATTCCATTCCATTCTATTCCATTGAATTCCATTCCATTGCATTCCATTCCATTCCATTGCATTCCATTCCGTTCTACTCGGGTTGATTCCATTCCATTCCATTCCATTCCATTCCATTCCATTCCATTCCATTCCATTCCATTCGATTCCATTCGATTCGATTCGATTCGATTCGATTCGATTCCATTCTATTCCACTCCATTCCATTCCATTCCATTCCATTCCATTCGATTCCACTCCATTCCTTTCCATTCCATTCCATTCCATTCCATTCCATTCCATTCCATTCCATTCCAATGAATTCCATTCCATTCCATTCCATTCCATTCCATTCCATTCCATTCCATTCCATTCCATTCCAATCCATTCCATTCTACACGGGTTTATTCCATTCCATTCCATTCCGTTCTACTCGGGTTCATTAAACTCCATTCCGTTCTGTTCCGTTCCTTTCCATTCCGTTCTGTTCCATTCCGTTCCATTCCATTCCATTCCATTCCATTCCGTTCTACTCGGGTTGATTCCATTCTATTCCATTCCATTCCATTCCATTCCATTCCATTCCATTCCATTCCATTCCATTCCACTCCACTCCACTCCACTCCACTCCACTGCACTCCACTCCACTCTGGTTGATTCCATTCCATTCCATTCCATTCCTTTCCATTCCATTCGATTCCATTCCATTCCATTCCATTCCATTCCGTTCTACTCGGGTTCATTCCATTCCATTCCGTTCCGTTCCGTTCCGTTCCATTCCGTTCTGTTCCATTCCGTTCCATTCCATTCCATTCCATTCCATTCCGTTCTACTCGGGTTGATTCCATTCCATTCCATTCCATTCCATTCCATTCCATTCCATTCCATTCCGTTCTACTCGTGTTGATCATTCCATTCCATTCCATTCCGTTGCGTTCCGTTCCGTTCCGTTCCGTTCCATTCCATTCCATTCCATTCCATTCCAATCCATTCCGTTCCGTTCCGTTCTACTCGGGTTGTTTCCGTTCTATTCCATTCAATTCCATTCGATTCCATTCAATTCCATTCGATTCCATTCCATGCCATTCCATTCCATTCCACTCCATTCTGTTCCATTGAATTCCATTCCATTCCGTTCCGTTCCGTTCCATTCCGTTCCGTTCCGTTCCGTTCTACTCTGGTTGATTCCATTCCATTCCATTCCATTCTATACGATTCCATTCGATTCCATTCGATTCGATCCCATTCCATTCCATTCCATTCCATTCCATTCCGTTCTACTCGGGTTCATTCCATTCCATTCCGTTCCGTTCCGTTCCGTTCCATTCCGTTCTGTTCCATTCCGTTCCATTCCATTCCTTTCCATTCCATTCCGTTCTACTCGGGTTGATTCCATTCCATTCCATTCCGTTCCTTTCCCTTCCGTTCCGTTCCGTTCCGTTCCCTTGCGTTCCGTTCCGTTCCGTTCCGTTCCATTCCATTCCATTCCATTCCAATCCATTCCATTCCGTTCTACTCGTGTTGATTCCATTCTATTCCATTCCATTCCATTCGATTCCTTTCGATTCCATTCGATTCCATTCGATTCCATTCCATTCCATTCCATTCCTTTCCATTCCATTCCAATCCATTCCATTCTACTCGGGTTGATTCCATTCAATTCCATTCCATTCCATTCCTTTCCATTCCATTCCATTCCATTCCATTCGGTTCCATTCCATTCCATTCCATTCCATTCTATTACATTCCATTCCATTCCATTCCATTCCATTCCATTCCATTCCATTCCAATCCATTCCATTCTACACGTGTTGTTTCCATTCCATTCCATTCCATTCCATTCCATTCCATTCCATTCCATTCCGTTCTACTCGGGTTGATTCCACTCCATTCCATTCCATTCCATTCCATTCCATTCCATTCCATTCCATTCCATTCCATTCCATTCCATTCCATTCGATTCCATTCGATTCCATTCCATTCCATTCGATTCCATTCCATTCCATTCCATTCCATTCCATTCCATTCCATTCCATTCGATTCCATTCCATTCCATTCCATTCCATTCCATTCCATTCCACTCCATTCTATTCCATTGAATTCCATTCCATTCCATTCCATTCCATTCCATTCCATTCCATTCCATTCCATTCCATTCCATTCCATTCCATTCCATTCTATTCCATTGAATTCCATTCCATTCCATTCCATTCCATTCCATTCCTTTCCATTCCATTCTATTCCATTGAATTCCATTCCATTCCATTCCATTCCTATCCATTCCATTCTACACGGGTTGATTCCATTCCATTCAATTCCATTCCATTCCATTCCATTCCATTCCGTTCTACTCGGGTTGATTCCATTCCATTCCATTCCATTCCATTCCCTTCCATTCCATTCGATTCCATTCGATTCCATTCGATTCCAGTCCATTCCATTCCATTCCATTCCATTCCATTCCATTCCATTCCATTCCATTCCATTCCATTCCGTTCTACTCGGGTTCATTCCATTCCATTCCGTTCCGTTCCGTTCCGTTCCATTCCGTTCTGTTCCATTCCGTTCCATTCCATTCCATTCCATTCCATTCCGTTCTACTCGGGTTGATTCCATTCCATTCCATTCCATTCCATTCCATTCCGTTCTACTCGGGTTGATCATTCCATTCCATTCCATTCCGTTGCGTTCCGTTCCGTTCCGTTCCGTTCCATTCCATTCCATTCCATTCCAATCCATTCCGTTCTGTTCCGTTCTACTCGGGTTGATTCCGTTCTATTCCATTCCATTCCATTCGATTCCATTCAATTCCATTCGATTCCATTCCATGCCATTCCATTCCATTCCACTCCATTCTGTTCCATTGAATTCCATTCCATTCCGTTCCGTTCCGTTCCATTCCGTTCCGTTCCGTTCCGTTCTACTCTGGTTGATTCCATTCCATTCCATTCCATTCTATATGATTCCATTCGATTCCATTCGATTCGATCCCATTCCATTCCATTCCATTCCATTCCATTCCATTCTACTCGGGTTCATTCCATTCCATTCCGTTCCGTTCCGTTCCGTTCCATTCCGTTCTGTTCCATTCCGTTCCATTCCATTCCTTTCCATTCCATTCCGTTCTACTCGGGTTGATTCCATTCCATTCCATTCCGTTCCTTTCCCTTCCGTTCCGTTCCGTTCCGTTCCCTTGCGTTCCGTTCCGTTCCGTTCCGTTCCATTCCATTCCATTCCATTCCAATCCATTCCATTCCGTTCTACTCGTGTTGATTCCATTCTATTCCATTCCATTCCATTCGATTCCTTTCGATTCCATTCGATTCCATTCGATTCCATTCCATTCCATTCCATTCCATTCCATTCCATTCCAATCCATTCCATTCTACTCGGGTTGATTCCATTCAATTCCATTCCATTCCATTCCTTTCCATTCCATTCCATTCCATTCCATTCGGTTCCATTCCATTCCATTCCATTCCATTCTATTCCATTCCATTCCATTCCATTCCATTCCATTCCATTCCATTCCAATCCATTCCATTCTACACGTGTTGTTTCCATTCCATTCCATTCCATTCCATTCCATTCCATTCCATTCCATTCCGTTCTACTCGGGTTGATTCCACTCCATTCCATTCCATTCCATTCCATTCCATTCCATTCCATTCCATTCCATTCCATTCCATTCCATTCCATTCGATTCCATTCGATTCCATTCGATTCCATTCCATTCCATTCGATTGCATTCCATTCCATTCCATTCCATTCGATTCCATTCCATTCCATTCCATTCCATTCCATTCCATTCCATTCCATTCCACTCCATTCTATTCCATTGAATTCCATTCCATTCCATTCCATTCCATTCCATTCCATTCCATTCCATTCCATTCCATTCCATTCCATTCTATTCCATTGAATTCCATTCCATTCCATTCCATTCCATTCCATTCCTTTCCATTCCATTCTATTCCATTGAATTCCATTCCATTCCATTCCATTCCTATCCATTCCATTCTACACGGGTTGATTCCATTCCATTCCATTCCATTCCATTCCATTCCATTCCATTCCATTCCGTTCTACTCGGGTGGATTCCATTCCATTCCATTCCATTCCATTCCATTCCATTCGCTTCCATTCGATTCCATTCGATTCGATTCGATTCCGTTCCATTCCATTCCATTCCATTCCGATCCATTCCATTCTACTCGGGTTGATTCCATTCCATTCCATTCCATTCCATTCCGTTGAATTCCATTCCATTCCATTCCGTTCCGTTCCGTTCCATTCCGTTCCGTTCCGTTCCGTTCCGTTCTACTCGGGTTGATTCCATTCGATTCCATTCCATTCCATTCCATTCCATTCCATTCCATTCCATTCCATTCCATTCCATTCGATTCGATTCCATTCCATTCTATTCCATTCTATTCCATTCCGTTCTACTCGGGTTCATTCCATTCCATTCCGTTCCGTTCCGTTCCGTTCCATTCCGTTCTGTTCCATTCCGCTCCATTCCATTCCATTCCGTTCTACTCGGGTTGATTCCTTTCCATTCGTTCCGTTCCGTTCCGTTCCGTTCCGTTCCGTTCCTTTGCGTTCCATTCCGTTCGGTTCCGTTCCGTTCTGTTCCATTCCATTCCATTCCATTCCATTCCATTCCATTCCATTCCATTCCGTTCTACTCGGCTTGATTCCATTCTATTCCATTCCATTCCACTCTATTCCATTCAATTCCATTCGATTCCATTCCATTCCATTCCATTCCATTCCATTCCATTCCATTCCATTCCATTCTATTCCATTGAATTCCATTCCATTGCATTCCATTCCATTCCATTGCATTCCATTCCGTTCTACTCGGGTTGATTCCATTCCATTCCATTCCATTCCATTCCATTCCATTCCATTCCATTCCATTCCATTCCATTCGATTCCATTCGATTCGATTCGATTCGATTCGATTCGATTCCATTCCATTCCATTCCATTCCATTCCTTTCCATTCCATTCGATTCCATTCGATTCGATTCGATTCGATTCGATTCCATTCCATTCCATTCCATTCCACTCTGTTCTACTCGGGTTGATTCCATTCCATTCCATTCCGTTCCGTTCCGTTCCGTTCCGTTGCATTGCGTTGCGTTTCGTTCCGTACCGTTCCGTTCCGTTCCGTTCCATTCCATTCCATTCCATTCCATTCCATTCCATTCCATTCCGATCTACTCGGGTTGACTCCAATCTATTCCATTCCATTGCATTCGATTGCATTCAATTCCATTCGATTCCATTCCATTCCATTCCATTCCATTCCATTCCACTGCATTCTATTCCACTGAATTCCATTCCATTCCATTCCATTCCTTCCCATTCCATTCCATTCCATTCCATTCCATTCCATTCCATTCCATTCCATTCCATTCCATTCTATTCCATTCTACTCGGGTTGATTCCATTTCATTCCATTCCATTCCATTCCATTCCATTCCATTCCATTCGGTTCCATTCGATTCCATTCCATTCCATTTCACTCCGTTCTGTTCCGTTCCGTTCCGTTCTGTTCAGTTCTGTTCTACTCGGGTTCGTTCCATTCCGTTCCATTCCATTCCATTCCGTTCTACTCGGGTTGATTCCATTCTATTCCACTCCATTCCATTCCATTCCATTCCATTCCATTCCATTCGATTCCACTCCATTCCTTTCCATTCCATTCCATTCCATTCCATTCCATTCCATTCCATTCCCTTCTATTCCATTCCAATGAATTCCATTCCATTCCATTCCATTCCATTCCATTCCATTCCATTCCATTCCATTCCATTCCATTCCAATCCATTCCATTCTACACGGGTTTATTCCATTCCATTCCATTCCGTTCTACTCGGGTTCATTAAACTCCATTCCGTTCTGTTCCGTTCCTTTCCATTCCGTTCTGTTCCATTCCGTTCCATTCCATTCCATTCCATTCCATTCCGTTCTACTCGGGTTGATTCCATTCTATTCCATTCCATTCCATTCCATTCCATTCCATTCCATTCCATTCCATTCCATTCCACTCCACTCCACTCCACTCCACTCCACTGCACTCCACTCCACTCTGGTTGATTCCATTCCATTCCATTCCATTCCTTTCCATTCCATTCGATTCCATTCCATTCCATTCCATTCCATTCCGTTCTACTCGGGTTCATTCCATTCCATTCCGTTCCGTTCCGTTCCGTTCCATTCCGTTCTGTTCCATTCCGTTCCATTCCATTCCATTCCATTCCATTCCGTTCTACTCGGGTTGATTCCATTCCATTTCATTCCATTCCATTCCATTCCATTCCATTCCGTTCTACTCGTGTTTATCATTCCATTCCATTCCGTTGCGTTCCGTTCCGTTCCGTTCCGTTCCATTCCATTCCATTCCATTCCATTCCATTCCATTCCAATCCATTCCGTTCCGTTCCGTTCTACTCGGGTTGTTTCCGTTCTATTCCATTCAATTCCATTCGATTCCATTCAATTCCATTCGATTCCATTCCATGCCATTCCATTCCATTCCACTCCATTCTGTTCCATTGAATTCCATTCCATTCCGTTCCGTTCCGTTCCATTCCGTTCCGTTCCGTTCCGTTCTACTCTGGTTGATTCCATTCCATTCCATTCCATTCTATACGATTCCATTCGATTCCATTCGATTCGATCCCATTCCATTCCATTCCATTCCATTCCATTCCGTTCTACTCGGGTTCATTCCATTCCATTCCGTTCCGTTCCGTTCCGTTCCATTCCGTTCTGTTCCATTCCGTTCCATTCCATTCCTTTCCATTGCATTCCATTCTACTCGGGTTGATTCCATTCCATTCCATTCCGTTCCGTTCCCTTCCGTTCCGTTCCGTTCCGTTCCCTTGCGTTCCGTTCCGTTCCGTTCCGTTCCATTCCATTCCATTCCATTCCAATCCATTCCATTCCGTTCTACTCGTGTTGATTCCATTCTATTCCATTCCATTCCATTCGATTCCTTTCGATTCCATTCGATTCCATTCGATTCCATTCCATTAAATTCCTTTCCATTCCATTCCATTCCATTCCAATCCATTCCATTCTACTCGGGTTGATTCCATTCAATTCCATTCCATTCCATTCCTTTCCATTCCATTCCATTCCATTCCATTCGGTTCCATTCCATTCCATTCCATTCCATTCTATTCCATTCCATTCCATTCCATTCCATTCCATTCCAATCCATTCCATTCTACACGTGTTGTTTCCATTCCATTCCATTCCATTCCATTCCATTCCATTCCATTCCATTCCATTCCATTCCATTCCGTTCTACTCGGGTTGATTCCACTCCATTCCATTCCATTCCATTCCATTCCATTCCATTCCATTCCATTCCATTCCATTCCATTCCATTCCATTCCATTCCATTCCATTCCATTCCATTCCATTCCATTCGATTCCATTCGATTCCATTCGATTCCATTCCATTCCATTCGATTCCATTCCATTCCATTCGATTCCATTCGATTCCATTCGATTCCATTCCATTCCATTCCATTCCATTCCATTCCATTCCACTCCATTCTATTCCATTGAATTCCATTCCATTCCATTCCATTCCATTCCATTCCATTCCATTCCATTCCATTCCATTCCATTCTATTCCATTGAATTCCATTCCATTCCATTCCATTCCATTCCATTCCATTCCTTTCCATTCCATTCTATTCCATTGAATTCCATTCCATTCCATTCCATTCCAATCCATTCCATTCTACACGGGTTGATTCCATTCCATTCCATTCCATTCCATTCCATTCCATTCCATTCCATTCCATTCCATTCCATTCCGTTCTACTCGGGTTGATTCCATTCCATTCCATTCCATTCCATTCCATTCCATTCCATTCCATTCCATTCGATTCCATTCGATTCAATTCGATTCCATTCGTTTCAATTCGATTCCATTCGATTCGATTCGATTCCGTTCCATTCCATTCCATTCCATTCCGATCCATTCCATTCTACTCGGGTTGATTCCATTCCATTCCATTCCATTCCATTCCGTTGAATTCCATTCCATTCCATTCCGTTCCGTTCCGTTCCATTCCGTTCCGTTCCGTTCCGTTCTACTCGGGTTGATTCCATTCCATTCCATTCCATTCCATTCCATTCCATTCCATTCCATTCCATTCCATTCCATTCGATTCCATTCGATTCCATTCGATTCGATTCGATTCGATTCCATTCCATTCCATTCCATTCCATTCCGTTCTACTCGGGTTCATTCCATTCCATTACGTTCCGTTCCGTTCCGTTCCATTCCGTTCTGTTCCATTCCGCTCCATTCCATTCCATTCCGTTCTACTCTGGTTGATTCCATTCCATTCCATTCCATTCTATACGATTCCATTCGATTCCATTCGATTCGATCCCATTCCATTCCATTCCATTCCATTCCATTCCGTTCTACTCGGGTTCATTCCATTCCATTCCGTTCCGTTCCGTTCCGTTCCATTCCGTTCTGTTCCATTCCGTTCCATTCCATTCCTTTCCATTCCATTCCATTCTACTCGGGTTGATTCCATTCCATACCATTCCGTTCCGTTCCCTTCCGTTCCGTTCCGTTCCGTTCCCTTGCGTTCCGTTCCGTTCCGTTCCGTTCCATTCCATTCCATTCCATTCCAATCCATTCCATTCCGTTCTACTCGTGTTGATTCCATTCTATTCCATTCCATTCCATTCGATTCCTTTCGATTCCATTCGATTCCATTCGATTCCATTCCATTAAATTCCATTCCATTCCATTCCATTCCATTCCAATCCATTCCATTCTACTCGGGTTGATTCCATTCAATTCCATTCCATTCCATTCCTTTCCATTCCATTCCATTCCATTCCATTCGGTTCCATTCCATTCCATTCCATTCCATTCTATTCCATTCCATTCCATTCCATTCCATTCCATTCCAATCCATTCCATTCTACACGTGTTGTTTCCATTCCATTCCATTCCATTCCATTCCATTCCATTCCATTCCATTACATTCCATTCCATTCCGTTCTACTCGGGTTGATTCCACTCCATTCCATTCCATTCCATTCCATTCCATTCCATTCCATTCCATTCCATTCCATTCCATTCCATTCCATTCGATTCCATTCGATTCCATTCGATTCCATTCCATTCCATTCGATTCCATTCCATTCCATTCGATTCCATTCGATTCCATTCGATTCCATTCCATTCCATTCCATTCCATTCCATTCCATTCCATTCCATTCCATTCCACTCCATTCTATTCCATTGAATTCCATTCCATTCCATTCCATTCCATTCCATTCCATTCCATTCCATTCCATTCCATTCCATTCCATTCCATTCCATTCTATTCCATTGAATTCCATTCCATTCCATTCCATTCCATTCCATTCCATTCCTTTCCATTCCATTCTATTCCATTGAATTCCATTCCATTCCATTGCATTCCAATCCATTCCATTCTACACGGGTTGATTCCATTCCATTCCATTCCATTCCATTCCATTCCATTCCATTCCATTCCATTCCATTCCGTTCTACTCGGGTTGATTCCATTCCATTCCATTCCATTCCATTCCATTCCATTCCATTCCATTCCATTCGATTCCATTCGATTCAATTCGATTCCATTCGTTTCAATTCGATTCCATTCGATTCGATTCGATTCCGTTCCATTCCATTCCATTCCATTCCGATCCATTCCATTCTACTCGGGTTGATTCCATTCCATTCCATTCCATTCCATTCCGTTGAATTCCATTCCATTCCATTCCGTTCCGTTCCGTTCCATTCCGTTCCGTTCCGTTCCGTTCTACTGGGGTTGATATTCCATTCCATTCCATTCCATTCCATTCCATTCCATTCCATTCCATTCCATTCCATTCCATTCCATTCGATTCCATTCGATTCCATTCGATTCGATTCGATTCGATTCCATTCCATTCCATTCCATTCCATTCCGTTCTACTCGGGTTCATTCCATTCCATTACGTTCCGTTCCGTTCCGTTCCATTCCGTTCTGTTCCATTCCGCTCCATTCCATTCCATTCCGTTCTACTCGGGTTGATTCCTTTCCATTCCGTTCCGTTCCGTTCCGTTCCGTTCCGTTCCTTTGCGTTCCATTCCATTCCATTCCATTCCATTCCATTCCATTCCATTCCATTCCGTTCTACTCGGCTTGATTCCATTCTATTCCATTCCATTCCACTCTATTCCATTCAATTCCATTCGATTCCATTCCATTCCATTCCATTCCATTCCATTCCATTCCATTCTATTCCTTTGAATTCCATTCCATTGCATTCCATTCCATTCCATTGCATTCCATTCCGTTCTACTCGGGTTGATTCCATTCCATTCCATTCCATTCCATTCCATTACATTCCATTCCATTCCATTCCATTCCATTCCATTCCACTGCATTCTATTCCACTGAATTCCATTCCATTCCATTCCATTCCTTCCCATTCCATTCCATTCCATTCCATTCCATTCCATTCCATTCCATTCCATTCTATTCCATTCTACTCGGGTTGATTCCATTCCATTCCATTCCATTCCATTCCATTCCATTCCATTCCATTCCATTCCATTCGGTTCCATTCGATTCCATTCCATTCCATTTCACTCCGTTCTGTTCCGTTCCGTTCCGTTCTGTTCAGTTCTGTTCTACTCGGGTTCGTTCCATTCCGTTCCATTCCATTCCATTCCGTTCTACTCGGGTTGATTCCATTCTGTTCCACTCCATTCCATTCCATTCCATTCCATTCCATTCCACTCCATTCCTTTCCATTCCATTCCATTCCATTCCATTCCATTCCATTCCATTCCATTCCATTCCAATGAATTCCATTCCATTCCATTCCATTCCATTCCATTCCATTCCATTCCATTCCAATCCATTCCATTCTACACGGGTTTATTCCATTCCATTCCATTCCGTTCTACTCGGGTTCATTAAACTCCATTCCGTTCTGTTCCGTTCCTTTCCATTCCGTTCTGTTCCATTCCGTTCCATTCCATTCCATTCCATTCAATTCCGTTCTACTCGGGTTGATTCCATTCTATTCCATTCCATTCCATTCCATTCCATTCCATTCCATTCCATTCCATTCCACTCCACTCCACTCCACTCCACTCCACTGCACTCCACTCCACTCTGGTTGATTCCATTCCATTCCATTCCATTCCTTTCCATTCCATTCGATTCCATTCCATTCCATTCCATTCCATTCCGTTCTACTCGGGTTCATTCCATTCCATTCCGTTCCGTTCCGTTCCGTTCCATTCCGTTCTGTTCCATTCCGTTCCATTCCATTCCATTCCATTCCATTCCGTTCTACTCGGGTTGATTCCATTCCATTCCATTCCATTCCATTCCATTCCATTCCATTCCATTCCATTCCATTCCATTCCGTTCTACTCGTGTTGATCATTCCATTCCATTCCATTCCGTTGCGTTCCGTTCCGGTCCGTTCCGTTCCGTTCCATTCCATTCCATTCCATTCCATTCCATTCCATTCCAATCCATTCCGTTCCGTTCCGTTCTACTCGAGTTGTTTCCGTTCTATTCCATTCAATTCCATTCGATTCCATTCAATTCCATTCGATTCCATTCCATGCCATTCCATTCCATTCCACTCCATTCTGTTCCATTGAATTCCATTCCATTCCGTTCCGTTCCGTTCCATTCCGTTCCGTTCCGTTCCATTCTACTCTGGTTGATTCCATTCCATTCCATTCCATTCTATACGATTCCATTCGATTCCATTCGATTCGATCCCATTCCATTCCATTCCATTCCATTCCATTCCGTTCTACTCAGGTTCATTCCATTCCATTCCGTTCCGTTCCGTTCCGTTCCATTCCGTTCTGTTCCATTCCGTTCCATTCCATTCCTTTCCATTCCATTCCATTCTACTCGGGTTGATTCCATTCCATTCCATTCCGTTCCGTTCCCTTCCGTTCCGTTCCGTTCCGTTCCCTTGCGTTCCGTTCCGTTCCGTTCCGTTCCATTCCATTCCATTCCATTCCAATCCATTCCATTCCGTTCTACTCGTGTTGATTCCATTCTATTCCATTCCATTCCATTCGATTCCTTTCGATTCCATTCGATTCCATTCGATTCCCTTCCATTAAATTCCATTCCATTCCATTCCATTCCATTCCAATCCATTCCATTCTACTCGGGTTGATTCCATTCAATTCCATTCCATTCCATTCCTTTCCATTCCATTCCATTCCATTCCATTCGGTTCCATTCCATTCCATTCCATTCCATTCTATTCCATTCCATTCCATTCCATTCCATTCCATTCCAATCCATTCCATTCTACACGTGTTGTTTCCATTCCATTCCATTCCATTCCATTCCATTCCATTCCATTCCATTCCATTCCATTCCATTCCATTCCATTCCGTTCTACTCGGGTTGATTCCACTCCATTCCATTCCATTCCATTCCATTCCATTCCATTCCATTCCATTCCATTCCATTCCATTCCATTCCATTCCATTCGATTCCATTCGATTCCATTCCATTCCATTCGATTCCATTCCATTCCATTCGATTCCATTCGATTCCATTCGATTCCATTCCATTCCATTCCATTCCATTCCATTCCATTCCATTCCATTCCACTCCATTCTATTCCATTGAATTCCATTCCATTCCATTCCATTCCATTCCATTCCATTCCATTCCATTCTATTCCATTGAATTCCATTCCATTCCATTCCATTCCATTCCATTCCATTCCTTTCCATTCCATTCTATTCCATTGAATTCCATTCCATTCCATTCCATTCCAATCCATTCCATTCTACACGGGTTGATTCCATTCCATTCCATTCCATTCCATTCCGTTCCATTCCATTCCATTCCATTCCGTTCTAGTCGGGTTGATTCCATTCCATTCCATTCCATTCCATTCCATTCCATTCCATTCCATTCCATTCCATTCCATTCGATTCCATTCGATTCAATTCGATTCCATTCGTTTCAATTCGATTCCATTCGATTCGATTCGATTCCGTTCCATTCCATTCCATTCCATTCCGATCCATTCCATTCTACTCGGGTTGATTCCATTCCATTCCATTCCATTCCATTCCGTTGAATTCCATTCCATTCCATTCCGTTCCGTTCCGTTCCATTCCGTTCCGTTCCGTTCCGTTCTACTCGGGTTGATTCCATTCCATTCCATTCCATTCCATTCCATTCCATTCCATTCCATTCCATTGCATTCGATTCCATTCGATTCCATTCGATTCGATTCGATTCGATTCCATTCCATTCCATTCCATTCCATTCCGTTCTACTCGGGTTCATTCCATTCCATTACGTTCCGTTCCGTTCCGTTCCATTCCATTCTGTTCCATTCCGCTCCATTCCATTCCATTCCGTTCTACTCGGGTTGATTCCTTTCCATTCCGTTCCGTTCCGTTCCGTTCCGTTCCGTTCCTTTGCGTTCCATTCCGTTCGGTTCCGTTCCGTTCCGTTCCATTCCATTCCATTCCATTCCATTGCATTCCATTCCATTCCATTCCATTCCGTTCTACTCGGCTTGATTCCATTCTATTCCATTCCATTCCACTCTATTCCATTCAATTCCATTCGATTCCATTCCATTCCATTCCATTCCATTCCATTCCATTCCATTCCATTCTATTCCTTTGAATTCCATTCCATTGCATTCCATTCCATTCCATTGCATTCCATTCCGTTCTACTCGGGTTGATTCCATTCCATTCCATTCCATTCCATTCCATTCCATTCCATTCCATTCGATTCCATTCGATTCCATTCGATTTGATTCGATTCCATTCCATTCCATTCCATTCCATTCCATTCCATTCCATTCCATTCCATTCGATTCGATTCGATTCGATTCCATTCCATTCCATTCCATTCCACTCCGTTCTACTCGGGTTGATTCCATTCCATTCCATTCAATTCCGTTCCGTTCCGTTCCGTTCCATTCCGTTCTGTTCCATTCCGTTCCATTCCATTCCATTCCATTCCATTCCGTTCTACTCGGGTTGATTCCATTCTATTCCATTCCATTCCATTCCATTCCATTCCATTCCACTCCACTCCATTCCACTGCACTCCACTCCACTCCACTCCACTCCACTCGGGTTGATTCCATTCCATTCCATTCCATTCCATTCCATTCCATTCCATTCCATTCCATTCCATTCCATTCCATTCCATTCCATTCTATTCCATTCTACTCGGGTTGATTCCATTCCATTCCATTCCATTCCATTCCATTCCATTCCATTCCATTCGGTTCCATTCGATTCCATTCCATTCCATTTCACTCCGTTCTGTTCCGTTCCGTTCCGTTCTGTTCAGTTCCGTTCTACTCGGGTTCGTTCCATTCCATTCCATTCCATTCCATTCCGTTCTACTCGGGTTGATTCCATTCTATTCCACTCCATTCCATTCCATTCCATTCCATTCCATTCCATTCCACTCCGTTCCTTTCCATTCCATTCCATTCCATTCCATTCCATTCCATTCCATTCCATTCCATTCCATTCCATTCCATTCCATTCCAATCCATTCCATTCTACACGGGTTTATTCCATTCCATTCCATTCCATTCCATTCCATTCCATTCCACTCCATTCCATTCCATTCCGTTCTTCTCGGGTTGATTCCATTCCATTCCATTCCATTCCATTCCATTCCATTCCATTCCATTCCATTCCATTCCATTCGATTCCATTCGATTCGATTCCATTCCATTCCATTCCATTGCATTCCATTCCATTCCATTCCATTCCGTTCTACTCGGGTTCATTAAACTCCATTCCGTTCTGTTCCGTTCCTTTCCATTCCGTTCTGTTCCATTCCGTTCCATTCCATTCCATTCCATTCCATTCCATTCCGTTCTACTCGGGTTGATTCCATTCTATTCCATTCCATTCCATTCCATTCCATTCCATTCCATTCCATTCCATTCCACTCCACTCCACTCCACTCCACTCCACTGCACTCCACTCCACTCTGGTTGATTCCATTCCATTCCATTCCATTCCTTTCCATTCCATTCGATTCCATTCCATTCCATTCCATTCCATTCCGATCTACTCGGGTTGACTCCAATCTATTCCATTCCATTCCATTCGATTGCATTCAATTCCATTCGATTCCATTCCATTCCATTCCATTCCATTCCATTCCATTCCATTCTACTCGGGTTGATTCCATTCCATTCCATTCCATTCCATTCCATTCCATTCCATTCCATTCCATTCCATTCCATTCCATTCCATTCCATTCCATTCGGTTCCATTCGATTCCATTCCATTCCAATTCACTGCGTTCCTTTCCGTTCCGTTCCATTCTGTTCAGTTCCGTTGAACTCGGGTTCGTTCCATTCCGTTCCATTCCATTCCATTCCGTTCTACTCGGGTTGATTCCATTCTATTCCACTCCATTCCATTCGATTCCATTCGATTCCACTCCATTCCATTCTATTCCTTTCCATTCCATTCCATTCCATTCCATTCCATTCTATTCCAATGAATTCCATTCCATTCCATTCCATTCCATTCCATTCCATTCCCTTCCATTCGATTCCATTCTATTCCATTGAATTCCATTCCATTCCATTCCAATCCATTCCATTCTACACGGGTTTATTCCATTCCATTCCATTCCATTCCATTCCATTCCATTCCATTCCACTCCATTCCATTCCATTCCGTTCTTCTCGGGTTGATTCCATTCCATTCCATTCCATTCCATTCCATTCCATTCCATTCCATTCCATTCCATTCCATTCCTTTCTATTCCATTCCATTCCGTTCTACTCGGGTTCATTAAACTCCATTCCGTTCCGTTCCGTTCCGTTCCATTCCGTTCTGTTCCATTCCGTTCCATTCCATTCCATTCCATTCCATTCCATTCCGTTCTACTCGGGTTGATTCCATTCTATTCCATTCCATTCCATGCCATTCCATTCCATTCCACTCCACTCCACTCCACTCCACTCCACTCCTCTCCACTCCACTCCACTCCACTCTGGTTGATTCCATTCCATTCCATTCCATTCCATTCCATTCCATTCCATTCCATTCCATTCCATTCTATTCCATTCCATTCCATTCCATTCCATTCCACTCCATAGCATTCCAATCCATTCCATTCTACTCGGGTTGATTCCATTCCATTCCATTCCATTCCATCCCATTCCATTCCATTCCATTCCATTCCATTCCATTGCATTCGATTCCATTCCATTCCATTCCATTCCATTCCATTCCATTCCATTCCAATCCATTCCATTCTACTCGGGTTGATTCCATTCCATTCCATTCCATTCCATTCCATTCTATTCCATTCCATTCCATTCGGTTCCATTCGATTCCATTCCATTCCATTTCACTCCGTTCCGTTCCGTTCCGTTCCGTTCCGTTCAGTTCCGTTCTACTCAGGTTCGTTCCATTCCGTTCCATTCCATTCCATTCCATTCTAATCGGGTTTATTCCATTCTATTCCACTCCATTCCTTTCGATTCCATTCGATTCCATTCGATTCCATTCCATTCCATTCCATTCCATTCCATACTATTCCTTTGAATTCCATTCCATTCCATTCCATTCCATTCCATTCCTTTCCATTCCATTCTATTCCATTGAATTCCATTCCATTCCATTCCATTCCAATCCATTCCATTCTACACGGGTTGATTCCATTCCATTCCATTCCATTCCATTCCATTCCATTCCATTCCATTCCATTCTACTCGGGTTGATTCCATTCCATTCCATTCCATTCCATTCCATTCCATTCCATTCCATTCGATTCCATTCGATTCGATTCGATTCCGTTCCATTCCATTCCATTCCATTCCGATCTATTCCATTCTACTCGGGTTGATTCCATTCCATTCCATTCCATTCCATTCCGTTGAATTCCATTCCATTCCATTCCGTTCCGTTCCGTTCCATTCCGTTCCGTTCCGTTCCGTTCCGTTCTACTCGGGTTGATTCCATTCCATTCCATTCCATTCCATTCCATT
This sequence comes from Gorilla gorilla gorilla, assembly GCF_029281585.2. Classification (NCBI taxonomy): domain Eukaryota; kingdom Metazoa; phylum Chordata; class Mammalia; order Primates; family Hominidae; genus Gorilla; species Gorilla gorilla. Next base: position 39,577,551 of record NC_073242.2, read on the forward strand.
CCATTCCATTCCATTCCATTCCATTCGATTCCATTCGAATCGATTCGATTCCATTCCATTCCATTCCATTCCATTGCATTCCGTTCTACTCGGGTTCATTCCATTCCATTCCGTTCCGTTCCGTTCCGTTCCATTCTGTTCTGTTCCATTCCGCTCCATTCCATTCCATTCCGTTTTACTCGGGTTGATTCCTTTCCATTCCGTTCCGTTCCGTTCCGTTCCGTTCCGTTGCGTTCCATTCCGTTCGGTTCCGTTCCGTTCCGTTCCATTCCATTCCATTCCATTCCATTCCATTCCATTCCATTCCATTCCGTTCCGTTCTACTCGGGTTGATTCCATTCTATTCCATTCCATTCCACTCTATTCCATTCAATTCCATTCGATTCCATTCCATTCCATTCCATTCAATTCCATTCCATTGCATTCTATTACATTGAATTCCATTCCATTGCATTCCATTCCATTCCATTGCATTCCATTCCGTTCTACTCGGGTTGATTCCATTCCATTCCATTCCATTCCAGTCCATTCCATTCCATTCTATTCCATTCCATTCCATTCGATTCCATTCGATTCGATTCGATTCGATTCCATTCCATTCCATTCCATTCCATTCCATTCCATTCCATTTGATTCCATTCGATTCGATTCGATTCCATTCCATTCCATTCCATTCCATTCCATTCCATTCCACTCCGTTCTACTCGGGTTTATTCCATTCCATTCCATTCCGTTCCATTCCGTTCCGTTCCGTTGCATTGCGTTGCGTTCCGTTCCGTTCCGTTCCGTTCCGTTCCGTTCCGTTCCATTCCATTCCATTCAATTCCATTCCATTCCATTCCGATCTACTCGTGTTGACTCCAATCTATTCCATTCCATTCCATTCGATTGCATTCAATTCCATTCGATTCCATTCCATTCCATTCCATTCCATTCCATTCCATTCCATTCCATTCCATTCCACTCCATTCAATTCCATTGAATTGCATTCCATTCCATTCCATTGCATTCCATTCCATTCCATTCCATTCCATTCCATTACATTCCATTCCATTCCATTCCAATCCATTACTTTCTACACGGGTTGATTCCATTCCATTGCATTCCATTCCATTCCATTCCATTCCATTCCATTCCATTCCATTCCATTCCATTCCATTCCATTCGATTCCATTCCATTCCATTCCATTCCATTCCATTCCATTCCATTCCAATCCATTCCTTTCTACTCGGGTTGATTCCGTTCCATTCCATTCCGTTCCATTCCATTCCATTCCATTCCATTCCATTCCATTCCATTCCATTCCATTCCATTCCATTCGATTCCATTCCATTCCATTCCATTCCATTCCATTCCATTCCAATCCATTCCATTCTACTCGGGGTGATTCCATTCCATTCCATTCCATTCCATTCCATTCCATTCTATTCCATTCCATTCCATTCGGTTCCATTCGATTCCATTCCATTCCATTTCATTCCGTTCCGTTCCGTTCCGTTCCGTTCCGTTCAGTTCCGTTCTACTCGGGTTCGTTCCATTCCGTTCTATTCCATTCCATTCCATTCTAATCGGGTTGATTCCATTCTATTCCACTCCATTCCATTCGAGTACATTCGATTCCATTCGATTCCATTCCATTCCATTCCATTCCATTCCATTCCATTCCATTCTATTCCATTGAATTCCATTTCATTCCATTCCATTCCATTCCTTTCCATTCCATTCTATTCCTTTGAATTCCATTCCATTCCATTCCATTCCAATCCATTCCATTCTACACGGGTTGATTCCATTCCATTCCATTCCATTCCATTCCATTCCATTCCATTCCATTCCATTCCATTCCATTCCGTTCTACTCTGGTTGATTCCATTCCATTCCATTCCATTCCATTCCATTCCATTCCATTCCATTCCATTCCATTCTATTCGATTCGATTCCGTTCCATTCCATTGCATTCCATTCCGATCCATTCCATTCTACTCGGGTTGATTCCATTCCAATCCATTCCATTCCATTTTGTTGAATTCCATTCCATTCAATTCCGTTCCGTTCCGTTCCATTCCGTTCCGTTCCGTTCCATTCCGTTCTACTCGGGTTGATTCCATTCCATTCCATTCCATTCCATTCCATTCCATTCCATTCCATTCCATTCCATTCCATTCGATTCCATTCGATTCCATTTGATTCGATTCGATTCCATTCCATTCCATTCCATTCCATTCCATTCCATTCCGTTCTACTCGGGTTCATTCCATTCCATTCCGTTACGTTCCGTTCCGTTCCATTCCGTTCTGTTCCATTCCGCTCCATTCCATTCCATTCCGTTCTACTCGGGTTGATTCCTTTCCATTCCGTTCAGTTCCGTTCCGTTCCGTTCCGTTGCGTTCCACTCCGTTCGGTTCTGTTCCGTTCCGTTCCATTCCATTCCATTCCATTCCATTCCATTCCATTCCATTCCATTCCGTTCTACTCGGGTTGATTCCATTCTATTCCATTCCATTCCACTTGATTCCATTCAATTCCATTTGATTCCATTCCATTCCATTCCATTCCATTCCATTCCATTCCATTCTATTCCATTGAATTCCATTCCATTGCATTCCATTCCATTCCTTTGCATTCCATTCCGTTCTACTAGGGTTGATTCCATTCCATTCCATTCCATTCCATTCCATTCCATTCCATTCCATTCCATTCGATTCCATTCGATTCGATTCGATTCGATTCGATTCCATTCCATTCCATTCCATTCCACTCCGTTCTACTAGGGTTGATTCCATTCCATTCCATTCCGTTCCGTTAAGTTCCGTTGCATTGCGTTGCGTTCCGCTCCGTTCCGTTCCGTTCCATTCCGTTCCATTCCATTCCATTCCATTCCATTCCATTCCATTCCGATCTACTCGGGTTGACTCCAATCTATTCCATTCCATTCCATTCGATTGCATTCAATTCCATTCGATTCCATTCGATTCCATTCCATTCCATTCCATTCCATTCCATTCCATTCCATACTATTCCTTTGAATTCCATTCCATTCCATTCCATTCCATTCCATTCCTTTCCATTCCATTCTATTCCATTGAATTCCATTCCATTCCATTCCATTCCAATCCATTCCATTCTACACGGGTTGATTCCATTCCATTCCATTCCATTCCATTCCATTCCATTCCATTCCATTCCATTCTACTCGGGTTGATTCCATTCCATTCCATTCCATTCCATTCCATTCCATTCCATTCCATTCGATTCCATTCGATTCGATTCGATTCCGTTCCATTCCATTCCATTCCATTCCGATCTATTCCATTCTACTCGGGTTGATTCCATTCCATTCCATTCCATTCCATTCCGTTGAATTCCATTCCATTCCATTCCGTTCCGTTCCGTTCCATTCCGTTCCGTTCCGTTCCGTTCCGTTCTACTCGGGTTGATTCCATTCCATTCCATTCCATTCCATTCCATTCCATTCCATTCCATTCCATTCCATTCGATTCCATTCGAATCGATTCGATTCCATTCCATTCCATTCCATTCCATTGCATTCCGTTCTACTCGGGTTCATTCCATTCCATTCCGTTCCGTTCCGTTCCGTTCCATTCTGTTCTGTTCCATTCCGCTCCATTCCATTCCATTCCGTTTTACTCGGGTTGATTCCTTTCCATTCCGTTCCGTTCCGTTCCGTTCCGTTCCGTTGCGTTCCATTCCGTTCGGTTCCGTTCCGTTCCGTTCCATTCCATTCCATTCCATTCCATTCCATTCCATTCCATTCCATTCCGTTCCGTTCTACTCGGGTTGATTCCATTCTATTCCATTCCATTCCACTCTATTCCATTCAATTCCATTCGATTCCATTCCATTCCATTCCATTCAATTCCATTCCATTGCATTCTATTCCATTGAATTCCATTCCATTGCATTCCATTCCATTCCATTGCATTCCATTCCGTTCTACTCGGGTTGATTCCATTCCATTCCATTCCATTCCAGTCCATTCCATTCCATTCTATTCCATTCCATTCCATTCGATTCCATTCGATTCGATTCGATTCGATTCCATTCCATTCCATTCCATTCCATTCCATTCCATTCCATTCGATTCCATTCGATTCGATTCCATTCCATTCCATTCCATTCCATTCCATTCCATTCCATTCCACTCCGTTCTACTCGGGTTTATTCCATTCCATTCCATTCCGTTCCATTCCGTTCCGTTCCGTTGCATTGCGTTGCGTTCCGTTCCGTTCCGTTCCGTTCCGTTCCGTTCCGTTCCATTCCATTCCATTCAATTCCATTCCATTCCATTCCGATCTACTCGTGTTGACTCCAATCTATTCCATTCCATTCCATTCGATTGCATTCAATTCCATTCGATTCCATTCCATTCCATTCCATTCCATTCCATTCCATTCCATTCCATTCCATTCCACTCCATTCAATTCCATTGAATTGCATTCCATTCCATTCCATTGCATTCCATTCCATTCCATTCCATTCCATTCCATTACATTCCATTCCATTCCATTCCAATCCATTACTTTCTACACGGGTTGATTCCATTCCATTGCATTCCATTCCATTCCATTCCATTCCATTCCATTCCATTCCATTCCATTCCATTCGATTCCATTCCATTCCATTCCATTCCATTCCATTCCATTCCATTCCAATCCATTCCTTTCTACTCGGGTTGATTCCGTTCCATTCCATTCCGTTCCATTCCATTCCATTCCATTCCATTCCATTCCATTCCATTCCATTCCATTCCATTCCATTCGATTCCATTCCATTCCATTCCATTCCATTCCATTCCATTCCAATCCGTTCCATTCTACTCGGGGTGATTCCATTCCATTCCATTCCATTCCATTCCATTCCATTCTATTCCATTCCATTCCATTCGGTTCCATTCGATTCCATTCCATTCCATTTCATTCCGTTCCGTTCCGTTCCGTTCCGTTCCGTTCAGTTCCGTTCTACTCGGGTTCGTTCCATTCCGTTCTATTCCATTCCATTCCATTCTAATCGGGTTGATTCCATTCTATTCCACTCCATTCCATTCGAGTACATTCGATTCCATTCGATTCCATTCCATTCCATTCCATTCCATTCCATTCCATTCCATTCTATTCCATTGAATTCCATTTCATTCCATTCCATTCCATTCCTTTCCATTCCATTCTATTCCTTTGAATTCCATTCCATTCCATTCCATTCCAATCCATTCCATTCTACACGGGTTGATTCCATTCCATTCCATTCCATTCCATTCCATTCCATTCCATTCCATTCCATTCCATTCCATTCCATTCCGTTCTACTCTGGTTGATTCCATTCCATTCCATTCCATTCCATTCCATTCCATTCCATTCCATTCCATTCCATTCTATTCGATTCGATTCCGTTCCATTCCATTGCATTCCATTCCGATCCATTCCATTCTACTCGGGTTGATTCCATTCCAATCCATTCCATTCCATTTTGTTGAATTCCATTCCACTCAATTCCGTTCCGTTCCGTTCCATTCCGTTCCGTTCCGTTCCATTCCGTTCTACTCGGGTTGATTCCATTCCATTCCATTCCATTCCATTCCATTCCATTCCATTCCATTCCATTCCATTCCATTCCATTCGATTCCATTCGATTCCATTTGATTCGATTCGATTCCATTCCATTCCATTCCATTCCATTCCATTCCATTCCGTTCTACTCGGGTTCATTCCATTCCATTCCGTTACGTTCCGTTCCGTTCCATTCCGTTCTGTTCCATTCCGCTCCATTCCATTCCATTCCGTTCTACTCGGGTTGATTCCTTTCCATTCCGTTCCGTTCCGTTCCGTTCCGTTCCGTTGCGTTCCACTCCGTTCGGTTCTGTTCCGTTCCGTTCCATTCCATTCCATTCCATTCCATTCCATTCCATTCCATTCCATTCCGTTCTACTCGGGTTGATTCCATTCTATTCCATTCCATTCCACTTGATTCCATTCAATTCCATTTGATTCCATTCCATTCCATTCCATTCCATTCCATTCCATTCCATTCTATTCCATTGAATTCCATTCCATTGCATTCCATTCCATTCCTTTGCATTCCATTCCGTTCTACTAGGGTTGATTCCATTCCATTCCATTCCATTCCATTCCATTCCATTCCATTCCATTCCATTCGATTCCATTCGATTCGATTCGATTCGATTCGATTCCATTCCATTCCATTCCATTCCACTCCGTTCTACTAGGGTTGATTCCATTCCATTCCATTCCGTTCCGTTAAGTTCCGTTGCATTGCGTTGCGTTCCGCTCCGTTCCGTTCCGTTCCATTCCGTTCCATTCCATTCCATTCCATTCCATTCCATTCCATTCCGATCTACTCGGGTTGACTCCAATCTATTCCATTCCATTCCATTCGATTGCAGTCAATTCCATTCGATTCCATTCCATTCCATTCCATTCCATTACATTCCACTCCATTCTGTTCCATTGAATTCCATTCCATTCCATTCCATTCCATTCCATTCCATTCCATTCCATTCCATTCCATTCCATTCCAATCCATTACATTCTACTTGGGTTGATTCCATTCCATTGCATTCCATTCCATTCCATTCCATTCCATTCCATTCCATTCCATTCCATTCCATTCCATTCCATTCCATTCGATTCGATTCCATTCCATTCCATTCCGTTCCGTTCCATTCCATTCCATTCCATTCCATTCCATTCGATTCCATTCCATTCCATTTCACTCCATTCCGTTCCGTTCCGTACCGTTCCATTCCGTTGCGTTGCGTTCCGTTCCGTTCCGTTCCGTTCCGTTCCGATCCATTCCATTCCATTCCATTCCATTCCGTTCTACTCGGGTTTATTCCATTCCATTCCATTCCGTTCAGTTCCGTTCCGTTCCGTTCCGTTGCGTTGCGTTGCGTTGCGTTCTGTTCCGTTCCGTTCCATTCCGTTCCGTTCCATTCCGTTCCATTCCATTCCATTCCATTCCATTCCATTCCGTTCTACACGGGTTGATTCCATTCTATTCCGTTCCATTCCATTCGATTCCATTCAAGTCCATTCGATTCCATTCCATTCCATTCCATTCCATTCCATTCCATTCCATTGAATTCCATTCCATTCCATTCCATTCCATTCCATTCCATTCCATTCCATTCCGTTCTACTCGGGTTGATTCCATTCCATTGCATTCCATTCCATTCCATTCCAATCCATTCCATACCATTCCATTCGATTCCATTCCATTCGATTCCATTCGATTCCATTCGATCCCATTCCATTCCATTCCATTCCATTCTATTCCATTGAATTCCATTCCGTTCCATTCCATTCCATTCCATTCCATTCCATTCCATTCCATTCCTTTCTACTGGGGTTGATTCCATTCCATTCCATTCCATTCCATTCCATTCAATTCCGTTCTATTCGGGTTCATTCCATTCCATTCCGTTCCGTTCCGTTCCGTTCCATTCCGTTCTGTTCCATTCCATTCCATTCCATTCCATTCCATTCCATTCCATTCTACTCGGGTTGATTCCATTCTATTCCATTCCATTCCATTCCATTCCATTCCACTCCACTCCAATCCACTGCACTCCACTCCACTCCACTCCACTCCACTCTGGTTGATTCCATTCCATTCCATTCCATTCCATTCCATTCCATTCCATTCCATTCCATTCCATTCCATTCTATTCCATTCGATTCCATTCCATTCCATTCCATTCCAATCCATTCCATTCTACTCGGGTTGATTCCATTCCATTCCATTCCATTCCATTCCATTCCATTCCATTCCATTCCATTCGATTCCATTCCATTCCATTTCACTCCGTTCCGTTCCGTTCCGTTCCGTTCTGTTCAGTTCCGTTCTACTCAGGTTCGTTCCATTCCGTTCCATTCCATTCCATTCCGTTCTACTCGGGTTGATTCCATTCTATTCCACTCCATTCCATTCGATTCCATTCGATTCCATTCGATTCCACTCCATTCCATTCTATTCCATTCCATTCCATTCCATTCCATTCCATTCCATTCTATTCCAATGAATTCCATTCCATTCCATTCCATTCCATTCCATTCCATTCCATTCCATTCCATTCCATTCCATTCTATTCCATTGAATTCCATTCCATTCCATTCCATTCCATTCCAATCCATTCCATTCTACACGGGTTTATTCCATTCCATTCCATTCCATTCCATTCCATTCCATTCCATTCCACTCCATTCCACACGGGTTTATTCCATTCCATTCCATTCCATTCCATTCCATTCCATTCCATTCCACTCCATTCCATTCCATTCCATTCCGTTCTTCTCGGGTTGATTCCATTCCATTCCATTCCATTCCATTCCATTCCATTCCATTCCATTCCATTCCATTCCATTCCATTCCATTCGATTCCATTCCATTCCATTCCATTCCATTCCATTCCATTCCATTCCATTCCATTCCACTCTATTCCATTCCATTCCGTTCTACTCGGGTTCATTAAACTCCATTCCGTTCCGTTCCGTTCCGTTCCATTCCGTTCTGTTCCATTCCGTTCCATTCCATTCCATTCCATTCCATTCCGTTCTACTCGGGTTGATTCCATTCTATTCCATTCCATTCCATTCCATTCCATTCCATTCCATTCCATTCCACTCCACTCCACTCCACTCCACTCCACTCCACTCCACTCCACTCTGGTTGATTCCATTCCATTCCATTCCATTCCATTCCATTCCATTCCATTCCATTCGATTCCATTCGATTCCATTCCATTGCATTCCATTCCATTCCAATCCATTCCATTCTACTCGGGTTGATTCCATTCCATTCCATTCCATTCCATTCCATTCCATTCCATTCCATTCCATTCCATTCGATTCCTTTCCATTCCATTCCTTTCCATTCCATTCCATTCCAATCCATTCCATTCTACTCGGGTTGATTCCATTCCATTCCATTCCATTCCATTCCATTCCATTCCATTCCATTCCATTCTATTCTATTCCATTCCATTCGGTTCCATTCGATTCCATTCCATTCCATTTCACTCCGTTCCGTTCCGTTCCGTTCCATTCCGTTCAGTTCCGTTCTTCTCGGGTTCTTTCCATTCCGTTCCATTCCATTCCATTCCATTCTAATCGGGTTTATTCCATTCTACTCCACTCCATTCCATTCGATTCCATTCGATTCCATTCGATTCCATTCCATTCCATTCCATTCCATTCCATTCCATTCCATTCTATTCCATTGAATTCCATTCCATTCCATTCCATTCCATTCCTTTCCATTCCATTCTATTCCATTGAATTCCATTCCATTCCATTCCATTCCAATCCATTCCTTTCTACACGGGTTGATTCCATTCCATTCCATTCCATTCCATTCCATTCCATTCCATTCCATTCCATTCCATTCCATTCCATTCCATTCCATTCCGTTCTACTCGGCTTGATTCCATTCCATTCCATTCCATTCCATTCCATTCCATTCCATTCCATTCCATTCCATTCCATTCCATTCCATTCGATTCGATTCGATTCCATTCCATTCCACTCCGTTCTACTCGGGTTGATTCCATTCCATTCCATTCCGTTCTGTTCCGTTCCGTTCCGTTGCATTGCGTTGCGTTCCGTTCCGTTCCGTTCCGTTCCGTTCAGTTCCATTCCATTCCATTCCATTCCATTCCATTCCATTCCGATCTACTCGGGTTGACTCCAATCTATTCCATTCCATTCCATTCGATTGCATTCAATTCCATTCGATTCCATTCCATTCCATTCCATTCCATTCCATTCCACTCCACTCCATTCTATTCCATTGAATTCCATTCCATTCCATTCCATTCCATTCCATTCCATTCCATTCCATTCCATTCCATTCCAATCCATTACATTCTACACGGGTTGATTCCATTCCATTGCATTCCATTCCATTCCATTCCATTCCATTCCATTCCATTCCATTCCATTCCATTCCATTCCATTCCATTCCATTCCATTCCATTCCATTCCATTCGATTCCATTCGATTCGATTCGATTCCATTCCATTCCATTCCATTCCGTTCCATTCCATTCCATTCCATTCGATTCCATTCGATTCCATTCAATTCCATTTCACTCCATTCCGTTCAGTTCCGTACCGTTCCGTTCCGTTGCGTTGCGTTCCGTTCCGTTCCGTTCCGTTCCGTTCCGATCCATTCCACTCCATTCCATTCCATTCCGTTCTACTCGGGTTGATTCCATTCCATTCCATTCCGTTCAGTTCCGTTCCGTTCCGTTCCGTTGCTTTGCGTTGAGATGCGTTCCGTTCCATTCCGTTCCATTCCGTTCAGTTCCATTCCGTTCCATTCCATTCCATTCCATTCCATTCCATTCCGTTCTACACGGATTGATTCCATTCTATTCCGTTCCATTCCATTCGATGCCATTCAAGTCCATTCGATTCCATTCCATTCCATTCCATTCCATTCTATTCCATTGAATTCCATTCCATTCCATTCCATTCCATTGCATTCCATTCCATTCCGTTCTAATCGGGTTGATTCCATTCCATTCCATTCCATTCCATTCCATTCCATTCCATTCCATTCCATTCCATTCCATTCCATTCCATTCCATTCGATTCCATTCCATTCGATTCCATTCGATTCCATTCGATCCCATTCCATTCCATTCCATTCCATTCTATTCCATTGAATTCCATTCCATTCCATTCCATTCCATTCCATTCCATTCCATTCCATTCCTTTCTACTGGGGTTGATTCCATTCCATTCCATTCCATTCCATTCCATTCCATTCCGTTCTACTCGGGTTCATTCCATTCCATTCCGTTCCGTTCCGTTCCGTTCCATTCCGTTCTGTTCCATTCCGTTCCATTCCATTCCATTCCATTCCATTCCATTCCATTCCATTCCAATCCATTCCGTTCTACTCGGGTTGATTCCATTCCATTCCATTCCATTCCATTCCATTCCATTCCATTCCATTCCATTCCATTCCATTCCATTCCATTCCATTGAACTCCATTCCATTCCATTCCATTCTATTCCATTTCATTCCATTCCATTCCATTCCATTCTATTCCATTCCGTTCCATTCGGTTCCATTCGATTCCTTTCCATTCCATTTCACTCCGTTCCGTTCCGTTCCGTTCTGTTCAGTTCCGTTCTACACGGGTTCGTTCCATTCCGTTCCATTCCATTCCATTCCGTTCTACTCGGGTTGATTCCATTCTATTCCACTCCATTCCATTCCATTCCATTCCATTCCATTCGATTCCACTCCATTCCTTTCCATTCCATTCCATTCCATTCCATTCCATTCCATTCCATTCCATGCCATTCCATTCCAATGAATTCCATTCCATTCCATTCCATTCCATTCCATTCCATTCCATTCCATTCCATTCCATTCCATTCTATTCCATTGAATTCCATTCCATTCCATTCTATTCCATTGAATTCCATTCCATTCCATTCCATTCCATTCCAATCCATTCCATTCTACACGGGTTTATTCCATTCCATTCCATTACATTACATTCCATTCCACTCCATTCCATTCCATTCCGTTCTTCTCGGGTTGATTCCATTCCATTCCATTCCATTCCATTCCATTCCATTCCATTCCATTCCATTCCATTCCATTCGATTCCATTCGATTTGATTCCATTCCATTCCATTCCATTCCATTCCATTCCATTCCATTCCATTCCATTCCATTCCGTTCTACTCGGGTTCATTAAACTCCATTCCGTTCTGTTCTGTTCCTTTCCATTCCGTTCTGTTCCATTCCGTTCCATTCCATTCCATTCCATTCCATTCCGTTCTACTCGGGTTGATTCCATTCTATTCCATTCCATTCCATTCCATTCCATTCCATTCCACTCCACTCCACTCCACTCCACTCCACTGCACTCCACTCCACTCTGGTTGATTCCATTCCATTCCATTCCATTCCATTCCTTTCCATTCCATTCGATTCCATTCCATTCCATTCCATTCCATTCCATTCCATTCCATTCCATTCCATTCCAATCCATTCCATTCTACTCGGGTTGATTCCATTCCATTCCATTCCATTCCATTCCATTCCATTCCATTCCATTCCATTCCATTCCATTCCATTCCATTCGATTCCATTCCATTCCATTCCATTCCAATCCATTCCATTCTACTCGGGTTGATTCCATTCCATTCCATTCCATTCCATTCCATTCCATTCCATTCCATTCCATTCCATTCCATTCCATTCCATTCCATTCGGTTCCATTCGATTCCATTCCATTCCATTTCACTCCGTTCCGTTCCGTTCCGTTCCGTTCCGTTCAGTTCCGTTCTACTCGGGTTCGTTCCATTCCATTCCATTCCATTCCATTCCATTCGATTCTACTCGGGTTGATCATTCCATTCCATTCCGTTAAGTTGCGTTGCGTTGCGTTCCGTTCCGTTCCGTTCCATTCCATTCCATTCCATTCCATTCCATTCCGTTCCGTTCCGTTCTACTCGGTTTGATTCCATTCTATTTCATTCCATTCCATTCCATTCCATTCAATTCCATTCGATTCTATTCCATTCCTTTCCATTCCATTCCATTCCATTACATTCTATTCCACTGAATTCCATTCCATTCCGTGCCGTTCCGTTCCGTTCCGTTCCGTTCCGTTCTACTCGGGTTGATTCCATTCCATTCCATTCCTTTCTATTCCATTCCATTCCATTCCATTCGATTCCATTCAATTCCATTCGATTCGATTCGATTCCATTCCAATAAATTCCATTCCATTCCATTCCATTCCGTTCTACTCGGGTTCATTCCATTCCATTCCGTTCCGTTCCGTTCCATTCCATTCCGTTCTGTTCCATTCCGTTCCATTCCATTCCATTCCATTCCATTCCATTCCATTCCGTTCTACTCGGGTTGATTCCACTCCATTCCATTCCATTCCGTTCCATTCTGTTCCAATCCGTTGTGTTCTGTTCGGTTCCGTTCCGTTCCGTTCCATTCCGTTCCTTTCCGTTCCATTCCATTCCATTCCATTCCATTCCATTCAATTCCATTCCGTTCTACTCGGGTTGATTCCATTCTATTCCATTCCATTCCATTCCATTCTATTGAATACCATTCGATTCCATTCCATTGCATTCCATTCCATTCCATTCCATTCCATTCCATTCCATTCCATTCCATTCCATTCTATTCCATTGAATTCCATTCCATTCCATTCCATTCCATTCCATTCCATTCCATTCCATTCCATTCCATTCCATTCCATTCCATTCCATTCCATTCCATTCCGTTCTACTCGGGTTGATTCCATTCCGTTCCATTCCATTCCATTCCCTTCCATTCCATTCGATTCCATTCGATTCCATTCGATTCCAGTCCATTCCATTCCATTCCATTCCATTCCATTCCATTCCATTCCATTCCATTCCATTCTATTCCGTTCTACTCGGGTTCATTCCATTCCATTCCGTTCCGTTCCGTTCCGTTCCATTCCGTTCTGTTCCATTCCGTTCCATTCCATTCCATTCCATTCCATTCCGTTCTACTCGGGTTGATTCCATTCCATTCCATTCCATTCCATTCCATTCCATTCCATTCCGTTCTACTCGGGTTGATCATTCCATTCCATTCCATTCAGTTGCGTTCCGTTCCGTTCCGTTCCGTTTCATTCGATTCCATTCCATTCCATTCCATTCCATTCCATTCCGTTCCGTTCCGTTCTACTCGGGTTGATTCCGTTCTATTCCATTCCATTCCATTCGATTCCATTCAATTCCATTCGATTCCATTCCATGCCATTCCATTCCATTCCACTCCATTCTATTCCATTGAATTCCATTCCATTCCGTTCCGTTCCGTTCCATTCCGTTCCGTTCCGTTCCATTCTACTCGGGTTGATTCCATTCCATTCCATTCCTTTCTATACGATTCCATTCGATTCCATTCGATTCGATCCCATTCCATTCCATTCCATTCCATTCCATTCCGTTCTACTCGGGTTCATTCCATTCCATTCCGTTCCGTTCCATTCCGTTCCATTCCGTTCTGTTCCATTCCGTTCCATTCCATTCCTTTCCATTCCATTCCGTTCTACTAGGGTTGATTCCATTCCATTCCATTCCGTTCCGTTCCCTTCCGTTCCGTTCCGTTCCGTTCCCTTGCGTTCCGTTCCCTTCCGTTCCATTCCATTCCATTCCATTCCAATCCATTCCATTCCGTTCTACTCGTGTTGATTCCATTCTATTCCAATCCATTCCATTCGATTCCTTTCGATTCCATTCGATTCCATTCGATTCCTTTCCATTCCATTCCATTCCATTCCATTCCATTCCATTCCAATCCATTCCATTCTACTCGTGTTGATTCCATTCAATTCCATTCCATTCCATTCCTTTCCATTCCATTCCATTCCATTCCATTCGGTTCCATTCCATTCCATTCCATTCCATTCTATTCCATTTCATTCCATTCCATTCCATTCCATTCCATTCCATTCCATTCCATTCCAATCCATTCCATTCTACACGGGTTGTTTCCATTCCATTCCATTCCATTCCATTCCATTCCATTCCATTCCATTCCGTTCTACTCGGGTTGATTCCATTCCATTCCATTCCATTCCATTCCATTCCATTCCATTCCATTCCATTCCATTCGATTCCATTCGATTCCATTCCATTCCATTCCATTCCATTCCATTCCATTCCATTCCATTCCATTCCATTCGATTCCATTCGATTCCATTCCATTCCATTTCACTCCATTCCGTTCCGTTCCGTTCCGTTCCGTTCCGTTCCGTTCCGTTCTACTCGGGTTCGTTCCATTCCATTCCATTCCATTCCATTCCATTCCATTCCATTCCATTCCATTCCATTCCATTCGATTCCATTCCATTCCATTCCATTCCACTTCACTCCATTCCGTTCCATTCCGTTCCGTTCCATTCCGTTCCATTCCATTGCATTCCATTCCATTCCATTTCATTCCATTCCATTCCATTCCATTCCATTCCATTATATTCCATTCCATTCCATTCCGTTCCGTTCCGTTCTACTCGGGTTGATTCCATTCTATTCCATTCCATTCCATTCGATTCCATTCAATTCCATTCGATTCCATTCCATTCCATTCCATTCCATTCTATTCCATTGAATTCCATTCCATTCCATTCCATTCCATTCCATTCGATTCCATTCCATTCCATTCCATTCCATTCTATTCCATTGAATTCCATTCCATTCCATTCCATTCCAATCCATTCCATTCTGCACGGGTTGATTCCATTCCATTCCATTCCATTCCATTCCATTCCATTCCGTTCTACTCGGGTTGATTCCTTTCCATTCCATTCCATTCCATTCGATTCCATTCGATTCCATTCGATTCCATTCCATTCCATTCCATTCCTTTACATTCCATTCGATTCCATTCGATTCCATTCCATTCCATTTCACTCCATTCCGTTCCGTTCCGTTCCGTTCTACTCGGGTTCTTTCCATTCCATTCCATTCCATTCCATTCCATTCCATTCCATTCCATTCCATTCCATTCCTTTCCATTCCATTCGATTCCATTCGATTCCATTCCTTTCCATTTCACTCCATTCCGTTCTGTTCCGTTCCATTCCATTCCATTCCATTCCGTTCTACTCGGCTTGATTCTATTCTATTCCATTCCATTCCATTCCATTCCATTCGATTCCATTCCATTCCATTCCATACCATTCCATTCCATTCCATTCCGTTCTACTCGGGTTCATTCCATTCCATTCCGTTCCGTTCCGTTCCGTTCCATTCCGTTCTGTTCCATTCCGTTCCATTCCATTCCGTTCCATTCCATTCCGTTCTACTCAGGTTGATTCCTTTCCATTCCATTCCATTCCATTCCATTCCACTCCATTCCATTCCATTCCATTCCATTGCATTGCATTCCATTCCATTCCATTGCATTCCATTGCATTCCATTCCATTCCATTCCATTCCATTCCATTCCATTCCATTCCGTTCTACTCGGGTTGATTCCATTCCATTCCATTCCATTCCATTCCATTCCATTAGATTCCTTTCGATTCGATTCCATTCCATTCGATTCGATTCCATTCCATTCCATTCCATTCCATTCCGTTCTACTCGGGTTCATTCCATTCCATTCCGTTCCGTTCCGTTCGGTTCCATTCCGTTCTGTTCCATTCTATTCCATTCCATTCCATTCCATTCCATTCCATTCCATTCCACTCCACTCCCCTCCACTCCACTCCACTGCACTCCACTCCACTCCACTCCACTCCACTCGGGTTGATTCCATTCCATTCCATTCCATTCCATTGCATTCCATTCCATTCCATTCCATTCCATTCCATTCCATTCCATTCCAACCCATTCCATTCTACTCGGGTTGATTCCATTCCATTCCATTCCATTCCATTCCATTCCATTCCATTCCATTCTTTTCCATTCGATTCCATTCCATTCCATTTCACTCCGTTCCGTTCCGTTCCTTTCCGTTCATTTCCGTTGTACTCGGGTTCGTTCCATTCCGTTCCATTCCATTCCATTCCGTTCTACTCGGGTTGATTCCATTCTATTCTACTCCATTCCATTCGATTCCATTCGACACCATTCGATTCCATTCCATTCCATTCCATTCCATTCCATTCCATTCCATTCCATTCCATTCCATTCCATTCCATTCCATTCCATTCCATTCCATTCTACACGGGTTGATTCCATTCCATTCCATTCCATTCCAATCCATTCCATTCCATTCCGTTCTACTCGGGTGAATTCCATTCCATTCCATTCCATTCCATTCCATTCCATTCCATTCCATTCTATTCCATTCGATTCCATTCGATTCCATTCCATTCCATTCCAATCCATTCCATTCTACTCGGGTTGATTCCATTCCATTCCATTCCATTCCATTCCATTCCATTCCATTCCATTCCTTTCCATTCAGTTCCATTCCATTCGATTCCATTCGATTCCATTCCATTCCATTTCACTCCATTCCGTTCCGTTCCATTGTGTTCCGTTCTACTCGGGTTCGTTCCATTCCATTCCATTCCATTCCATTCCATTCCATTCCATTCCATTCCATTCCACTCGGGTTGATCATTCCATTCCATTCCATTCCGTTGGGTTCCGTTCTGCTCCGTTCCGTTCCATTCCATTCCATTCCATTCCATTCCATTCCATTCCATTCCATTCCGTTCAGTTCCGTTCTACTCGGGTTCGTTCCATTCCGTTCCATTCCATTCCATTCCGTTCTACTCGGGTTGATTCCATTCTATTCCACTCCATTCCATTCGATTCCATTCGATTCCATTCGATTCCATTCCATACCATTCCATTCCATTCCATTCCATTCCATTCCATTCCATTCCATTGAATTCCATTCCATTCCATTCCATTCCATTCCATTCCATTCCATTCCATTCCATTCCATTCCATTCCATTGAATTCCATTCCATTCCATTCCATTCCAATCCATTCCATTCTACACGGGTTGATTCCATTCCATTCCATTCCATTCCATTCCATTCCATTCCGTTCCATTCCATTCCATGCCATTCTATTCCATTGAATTCCATTCCATTCCATTCCATTCCATTCCATTCCATTCCATTCCATTCCATTCCATTCCGTTCTACTCGAGTTGATTCTATTCTATTCCATTCCATTCCATTCGATTCCATTCAATTCCATTCGATTCCATTCCATTCCATTCCATTCCATTCCATTCCATTCCATTCCATTCCATTCCAATCCATTCCATTCTACTCGGGTTGATTCCATTCCATTCCATTCCATTCCATTCCATTCCATTCCATTCCATTCCATTCCATTCCATTCCATTCCATTCCATTCGATTCCATTCCATTCCATTCCATTCCAATCCATTCCATTCTACTCGGGTTGATTCCATTCCATTCCATTCCATTCCATTCCATTCCATTCCATTCCATTCCATTCCATTCCATTCCATTCCATTCCATTCGGTTCCATTCGATTCCATTCCATTCCATTTCACTCCGTTCCGTTCCGTTCCGTTCCGTTCCGTTCAGTTCCGTTCTACTCGGGTTCGTTCCATTCCATTCCATTCCATTCCATTCCATTCCATTCTACTCGGGTTGATCATTCCATTCCATTCCGTTAAGTTGCGTTGCGTTGCGTTCCGTTCCGTTCCGTTCCATTCCATTCCATTCCATTCCATTCCATTCCGTTCCGTTCCGTTCTACTCGGTTTGATTCCATTCTATTTCATTCCATTCCATTCCATTCCATTCAATTCCATTCGATTCTATTCCATTCCTTTCCATTCCATTCCATTCCATTACATTCTATTCCACTGAATTCCATTCCATTCCGTGCCGTTCCGTTCCGTTCCGTTCCGTTCCGTTCTACTCGGGTTGATTCCATTCCATTCCATTCCTTTCTATTCCATTCCATTCCATTCCATTCGATTCCATTCAATTCCATTCGATTCGATTCGATTCCATTCCAATAAATTCCATTCCATTCCATTCCATTCCGTTCTACTCGGGTTCATTCCATTCCATTCCGTTCCGTTCCGTTCCATTCCATTCCGTTCTGTTCCATTCCGTTCCATTCCATTCCATTCCATTCCATTCCATTCCATTCCGTTCTACTCGGGTTGATTCCACTCCATTCCATTCCATTCCGTTCCATTCTGTTCCAATCCGTTGTGTTCTGTTCGGTTCCGTTCCGTTCCGTTCCATTCCGTTCCTTTCCGTTCCATTCCATTCCATTCCATTCCATTCCATTCAATTCCATTCCGTTCTACTCGGGTTGATTCCATTCTATTCCATTCCATTCCATTCCATTCTATTGAATACCATTCGATTCCATTCCATTGCATTCCATTCCATTCCATTCCATTCCATTCCATTCCATTCCATTCCATTCTATTCCATTGAATTCCATTCCATTCCATTCCATTCCATTCCATTCCATTCCATTCCATTCCATTCCATTCCATTCCATTCCATTCCATTCCATTCCGTTCTACTCGGGTTGATTCCATTCCGTTCCATTCCATTCCATTCCCTTCCATTCCATTCGATTCCATTCGATTCCATTCGATTCCAGTCCATTCCATTCCATTCCATTCCATTCCATTCCATTCCATTCCATTCCATTCCATTCCATTCTATTCCGTTCTACTCGGGTTCATTCCATTCCATTCCGTTCCGTTCCGTTCCGTTCCATTCCGTTCTGTTCCATTCCGTTCCATTCCATTCCATTCCATTCCATTCCGTTCTACTCGGGTTGATTCCATTCCATTCCATTCCATTCCATTCCATTCCATTCCATTCCGTTCTACTCGGGTTGATCATTCCATTCCATTCCATTCAGTTGCGTTCCGTTCCGTTCCGTTCCGTTTCATTCGATTCCATTCCATTCCATTCCATTCCATTCCATTCCGTTCCGTTCCGTTCTACTCGGGTTGATTCCGTTCTATTCCATTCCATTCCATTCGATTCCATTCAATTCCATTCGATTCCATTCCATGCCATTCCATTCCATTCCACTCCATTCTATTCCATTGAATTCCATTCCATTCCGTTCCGTTCCGTTCCATTCCGTTCCGTTCCGTTCCATTCTACTCGGGTTGATTCCATTCCATTCCATTCCTTTCTATACGATTCCATTCGATTCCATTCGATTCGATCCCATTCCATTCCATTCCATTCCATTCCATTCCGTTCTACTCGGGTTCATTCCATTCCATTCCGTTCCGTTCCATTCCGTTCCATTCCGTTCTGTTCCATTCCGTTCCATTCCATTCCTTTCCATTCCATTCCGTTCTACTAGGGTTGATTCCATTCCATTCCATTCCGTTCCGTTCCCTTCCGTTCCGTTCCGTTCCGTTCCCTTGCGTTCCGTTCCCTTCCGTTCCATTCCATTCCATTCCATTCCAATCCATTCCATTCCGTTCTACTCGTGTTGATTCCATTCTATTCCAATCCATTCCATTCGATTCCTTTCGATTGCATTCGATTCCATTCGATTCCTTTCCATTCCATTCCATTCCATTCCATTCCATTCCATTCCAATCCATTCCATTCTACTCGTGTTGATTCCATTCAATTCCATTCCATTCCATTCCTTTCCATTCCATTCCATTCCATTCCATTCGGTTCCATTCCATTCCATTCCATTCCATTCTATTCCATTTCATTCCATTCCATTCCATTCCATTCCATTCCATTCCATTCCATTCCAATCCATTCCATTCTACACGGGTTGTTTCCATTCCATTCCATTCCATTCCATTCCATTCCATTCCATTCCATTCCGTTCTACTCGGGTTGATTCCATTCCATTCCATTCCATTCCATTCCATTCCATTCTATTCCATTCCATTCCATTCGATTCCATTCGATTCCATTCCATTCCATTCCATTCCATTCCATTCCATTCCATTCCATTCCATTCCATTCGATTCCATTCGATTCCATTCCATTCCATTTCACTCCATTCCGTTCCGTTCCGTTCCGTTCCGTTCCGTTCCGTTCCGTTCTACTCGGGTTCGTTCCATTCCATTCCATTCCATTCCATTCCATTCCATTCCATTCCATTCCATTCCATTCCATTCGATTCCATTCCATTCCATTCCATTCCACTTCACTCCATTCCGTTCCATTCCGTTCCGTTCCATTCCGTTCCATTCCATTGCATTCCATTCCATTCCATTTCATTCCATTCCATTCCATTCCATTCCATTCCATTATATTCCATTCCATTCCATTCCGTTCCGTTCCGTTCTACTCGGGTTGATTCCATTCTATTCCATTCCATTCCATTCGATTCCATTCAATTCCATTCGATTCCATTCCATTCCATTCCATTCCATTCTATTCCATTGAATTCCATTCCATTCCATTCCATTCCATTCCATTCGATTCCATTCCATTCCATTCCATTCCATTCTATTCCATTGAATTCCATTCCATTCCATTCCATTCCAATCCATTCCATTCTGCACGGGTTGATTCCATTCCATTCCATTCCATTCCATTCCATTCCATTCCATTCCGTTCTACTCGGGTTGATTCCTTTCCATTCCATTCCATTCCATTCGATTCCATTCGATTCCATTCGATTCCATTCCATTCCATTCCATTCCTTTACATTCCATTCGATTCCATTCGATTCCATTCCATTCCATTTCACTCCATTCCGTTCCGTTCCGTTCCGTTCTACTCGGGTTCTTTCCATTCCATTCCATTCCATTCCATTCCATTCCATTCCATTCCATTCCATTCCATTCCTTTCCATTCCATTCGATTCCATTCGATTCCATTCCTTTCCATTTCACTCCATTCCGTTCTGTTCCGTTCCATTCCATTCCATTCCATTCCGTTCTACTCGGCTTGATTCTATTCTATTCCATTCCATTCCATTCCATTCCATTCGATTCCATTCCATTCCATTCCATACCATTCCATTCCATTCCATTCCGTTCTACTCGGGTTCATTCCATTCCATTCCGTTCCGTTCCGTTCCGTTCCATTCCGTTCTGTTCCATTCCGTTCCATTCCATTCCGTTCCATTCCATTCCGTTCTACTCAGGTTGATTCCTTTCCATTCCATTCCATTCCATTCCATTCCACTCCATTCCATTCCATTCCATTCCATTGCATTGCATTCCATTCCATTCCATTGCATTCCATTGCATTCCATTCCATTCCATTCCATTCCATTCCATTCCATTCCATTCCGTTCTACTCGGGTTGATTCCATTCCATTCCATTCCATTCCATTCCATTCCATTAGATTCCTTTCGATTCGATTCCATTCCATTCGATTCGATTCCATTCCATTCCATTCCATTCCATTCCGTTCTACTCGGGTTCATTCCATTCCATTCCGTTCCGTTCCGTTCGGTTCCATTCCGTTCTGTTCCATTCTATTCCATTCCATTCCATTCCATTCCATTCCATTCCATTCCACTCCACTCCCCTCCACTCCACTCCACTGCACTCCACTCCACTCCACTCCACTCCACTCGGGTTGATTCCATTCCATTCCATTCCATTCCATTGCATTCCATTCCATTCCATTCCATTCCATTCCATTCCATTCCATTCCAACCCATTCCATTCTACTCGGGTTGATTCCATTCCATTCCATTCCATTCCATTCCATTCCATTCCATTCCATTCTTTTCCATTCGATTCCATTCCATTCCATTTCACTCCGTTCCGTTCCGTTCCTTTCCGTTCATTTCCGTTGTACTCGGGTTCGTTCCATTCCGTTCCATTCCATTCCATTCCGTTCTACTCGGGTTGATTCCATTCTATTCTACTCCATTCCATTCGATTCCATTCGACACCATTCGATTCCATTCCATTCCATTCCATTCCATTCCATTCCATTCCATTCCATTCCATTCCATTCCATTCCATTCCATTCCATTCTACACGGGTTGATTCCATTCCATTCCATTCCATTCCAATCCATTCCATTCCATTCCGTTCTACTCGGGTGAATTCCATTCCATTCCATTCCATTCCATTCCATTCCATTCCATTCCATTGTATTCCATTCGATTCCATTCGATTCCATTCCATTCCATTCCAATCCATTCCATTCTACTCGGGTTGATTCCATTCCATTCCATTCCATTCCATTCCATTCCATTCCATTCCATTCCTTTCCATTCAGTTCCATTCCATTCGATTCCATTCGATTCCATTCCATTCCATTTCACTCCATTCCGTTCCGTTCCATTGCGTTCCGTTCTACTCGGGTTCGTTCCATTCCATTCCATTCCATTCCATTCCATTCCATTCCATTCCATTCCATTCCACTCGGGTTGATCATTCCATTCCATTCCATTCCGTTGGGTTCCGTTCTGCTCCGTTCCGTTCCATTCCATTCCATTCCATTCCATTCCATTCCATTCCATTCCATTCCGTTCAGTTCCGTTCTACTCGGGTTCGTTCCATTCCGTTCCATTCCATTCCATTCCGTTCTACTCGGGTTGATTCCATTCTATTCCACTCCATTCCATTCGATTCCATTCGATTCCATTCGATTCCATTCCATACCATTCCATTCCATTCCATTCCATTCCATTCCATTCCATTCCATTGAATTCCATTCCATTCCATTCCATTCCATTCCATTCCATTCCATTCCATTCCATTCCATTCCATTCCATTGAATTCCATTCCATTCCATTCCATTCCAATCCATTCCATTCTACACGGGTTGATTCCATTCCATTCCATTCCATTCCATTCCATTCCATTCCGTTCCATTCCATTCCATGCCATTCTATTCCATTGAATTCCATTCCATTCCATTCCATTCCATTCCATTCCATTCCATTCCATTCCATTCCATTCCGTTCTACTCGAGTTGATTCTATTCTATTCCATTCCATTCCATTCGATTCCATTCAATTCCATTCGATTCCATTCCATTCCATTTCATTCCATTCCATTCCATTCCATTCTATTCTATTCCGTTCCATTCTATTCTATTCCATTGAATTCCATTCCATTCCATTCCATTCCATTCCATTCCATTCCGTTCTACTCGGGTAGATTCCATTCCATTCCATTCCATTCCATTCTATTCCCCTCCATTCCATTCGATTCCATTCGATTCCATTCGATTCCATTCCATTCCATTCCATTCCATTCCATTGCATTCTATTCCATTGAATTCCATTCCATTCCATTCCGTTCCATTCCTTTCCATTCCATTCTATTCCATTGAATTTCATTCCATTCCATTCCATTCCAATCCATTCCATTCTACACGGGTTGATTCCATTCCATTCCATTCCATTCCATTCCATTCCATTCCATTCCGTTCTACTCGGGTTGATTCCATTCCATTCCATTCCATTCCATTCTATTCCATTCCATTCCATTCCTTTCCATTCCATTCGATTCCATTTGATTCGATTCGATTCCGTTCCATTTCATTCCATTCCATTCCATTCCATTCCGATCCATTCCATTCTACTCTGGTTGATTCCATTCCATTCCATTCCATTCCATTCCGTTGAATTCCATTCCATTCCATTCCGTTCCGTTCCGTTCCATTCCGTTCCGTTCCGTTCCGTTCCGTTCTACTCGGGTTGATTCCATTCCATTCCATTCCATTCCATTCCATTCCATTCCATTCCATTCCATTCCATTCCATTCGATTCCATTCGATTCCATTCGATTCGATTCGATTCCATTCCATTCCATTCCATTCCATTCCATTCCGTTCTACTCTGGTTCATTCCATTCCATTCCGTTCCGTTCTGTTCCGTTCCATTCCGTTCTGTTCCATTCCGTTCCATTTCATTCCATTCCGTTCTACTCGGGTTGATTCCATTCCATTCCGTTCCGTTCCGTTCCATTCCGTTCCATTCCGTTCCGTTGCATTCCATTCCGTTCGGTTCCGTCCGTTCCGTTCCGTTCCATTCCATTCCATTCCGTTCCGTTCTACTCGGGTTAATTCCATTCTATTCCATTCCATTCCATTCCATTCCATTCAATTCCATTTGATTCCATTCCATTCCATTCCATTCAATTCCATTCCATTCCTTTCTATTCCATTGAATTCCATTCCATTGCATTCCATTCCATTCCATTCCATTCCATTCCATTCCGTTCTAATCGGGTTGATTCCATTCCATTCCATTCCATTCCATTCCATTCCATTCCATTCCATTCGATTCCATTCCATTCGATTCCATTCGATTCCATTTGATCCCATTCCACTCCATTCCATTCCATTCCATTCCATTCCATTCCATTCCATTCCATTCCATTCCATTCCATTCCATTCCTTTCTACTGGGGTTGATTCCATTCCATTCCATTCCATTCCATTCCATTCCATTCCGTTCTACTCGGGTTCATTCCATTCCATTCCGTTCCGTTCCGTTCCGATCCATTCCGTTCTGTTCCATTCCGTTCCATTCCATTCCATTCCATTCCATTCCATTCCATTCCATTCCAATCCATTCCGTTCTACTCGGGTTGATTCCATTCCTTTCCATTCCATTCCATTCCATTCCATTCCATTCCATTCCATTCCATTCCATTGAACTCCATTCCATTCCATTCCATTCTATTCCATTCCATTCCATTCGGTTCCTTTCGATTCCATTCCATTCCATTTCACTCCGTTCCGTTCCGTTCCGTTCCGTTCTGTTCAGTTCCGTTCTACACGGGTTCGTTCCATTCCGTTCCATTCCATTCCATTCCGTTCTACTCGGGTTGATTCCATTCTATTCCACTCCATTCCATTCCATTCCATTCCATTCCGTTCGATTCCACTCCATTCCTTTCCATTCCATTCCATTCCATTCCATTCCATTCCAATCCATTCCATTCCATTCCATTCCATTCCAATGAATTCCATTCCATTCCATTCCATTCCATTCCATTCCATTCTATTCCATTCCATTCCATTTCATTCCATTCTATTCCATTGAATTCCATTCCATTCCATTCTATTCCATTGAATTCCATTCCATTCCATTCCATTCCATTCCAATCCATTCCTTTCTACACGGGTTTATTCCATTCCATTCCATTCCATTCCATTCCATTCCACTCCATTCCATTCCATTCCATTCTTCTCGGGTTGATTCCATTCCATTCCATTCCATTCCATTCCATTCCATTCCATTCCATTCGATTCCATTCGATTCGATTCCATTCCATTCCATTCCATTCCATTCCATTCCATTCCATTCCGTTCTACTCGGGTTCATTAAACTCCATTCCGTTCTGTTCTGTTCCTTTCCATTCCGTTCTGTTCCATTCCGTTCCATTCCATTCCATTCCATTCCATTCCATTCTACTCGGGTTGATTCCATTCTATTCCATTCCATTCCATTCCATTCCATTCCATTCCATTCCATTCCACTCCACTCCACTCCACTGCACTCCACTCCACTCCACTGCACTCCACTCGGGTTGATTCCATTCCATTCCATTCCATTCCATTCCATTCCATTCCATTCCATTCCATTCCATTCCATTCCATTCCATTCCATTCTATTCCATTCCATTCCATTCCATTCCAATCCATTCCATTCTACTCGGGTTGATTCCATTCCATTCCATTCCATTCCATTCCATTCCATTCCATTCCATTCCATTCCATTCCATTCGGTTCCATTCGATTCCATTCCATTCCATTTCACTCCGTTCTGTTCCGTTCCGTTCCGTTCTGTTCAGTTCCGTTCTACTCGGGTTCGTTCCATTCCGTACCATTCCATTCCATTCCGTTCTACTCGGGTTGATTCCATTCTATTCCACTCCATTCCATTCCATTCCATTCCATTCCATTCGATTCCACTCCATTCCTTTCCATTCCATTGCATTCCATTCCATTCCATTCCATTCCATTCCATTCCATTCCAATGAATTCCATTCCATTCCATTCCATTCCATTCCATTCCATTCCATTCCATTCCATTCTATTCCATTGAATTCCATTCCATTCCATTCCATTCCATTCCAATCCATTCCATTCTACACGGGTTTATTCCATTCCATTCCATTCCATTCCATTCCATTCCACTCCATTCCATTCCATTCCGTTCTTCTCGGGTTGATGCCATTCCATTCCATTCCATTCCATTCCATTCCATTCCATTCCATTCCATTCCATTCGATTCGATTCCATTCCATTCCATTCCATTCTATTCCATTCCATTCCATTCCATTCCGCTATACTCGGGTTCATTAAACTCCATTCCGTTCTGTTCCGTTCCTTTCCATTCCGTTCTGTTCCTTTCCGTTCCATTCCATTCCATTCCATTCCATTCCGTTCTACTCGGGTTGATTCCATTCTATTCCATTCCATTCCATTCCATTCCATTCCATTCCATTCCATTCCATTCCATTCCACTCCACTCCACTCCACTCCACTCCACTGCACTCCACTCCACTCTGGTTGATTCCATTCCATTCCATTCCATTCCTTTCCATTCCATTCGATTCGATTCCATTCCGTTCCATTCCATTCCATTCCATTCCATTCCATTCCAATCCATTCCATTCTACTCGGGTTGATTCCATTCCATTCCATTCCATTCCATTCCATTCCATTCCATTCGATTCCATTCCATTCCATTCCATTCCATTCCATTCCAATCCATTCCATTCTACTCGTGTTGATTCCATTCCATTCCATTCCATTCCATTCCATTCCATTCCATTCCATTCCATTCCATTCGGTTCCATTCGATTCCATTCCATTCCCTTTCACCCGGTTCCGTTCCGTTCCTTTCCGTTCCGTTCCGTTCAGTTCCGTTCTACTCGGGTTCGTTCCATTCCGTTCCATTCCATTCCATTCCATTCTAATCTGGTTGATTCCATTCTATTCCACTCCATTCCATTTGATTCCATTGGATTCCATTCGATTCCATTCCATTCCATTCCGTTCCATTCCATTCCATTCCTTTCCATTCCATTCTATTCCATTGAATTCCAATCCATTCCATTCCACTCCATTCCTTTCCATTCCATTCCATTCCATTCCAATCCATTCCGTTCTACTCGGGTTGATTCCATTCCATTCCATTCCATTCCATTCCATTCCATTCCATTCCATTCCATTCCATTCGATTAGATTCCGTTCCATTCCATTCCATTCCATTCCAATCCATTCCGATCCATTCCATTCTACTCGGGTTGATTCCATTCCATTCCATTCCATTCCATTCCGTTGAATTCCATTCCATTCCATTCCGTTCCGTTCTGTTCCATTCCGTTCCGTTCCGTTCCATTCCATTCTACTCGGGTTGATCCCCTTCCATTCCATTCCATTCCATTCCATTCCATTCCATTCCATTCGATTCCATTCGATTCCATTCGATTCGATGCGATTCCATTCCATTCCATTCCATTCCATTCCATTCCATTCCATTCCGTTCCATTCCTTTCCATTCCATTCTATTCCATTGAATTTCATTCCATTCCATTCCATTCCAATCCATTCCATTCTACACGGGTTGATTCCATTCCATTCCATTCCATTCCATTCCATTCCATTCCATTCCATTCCATTCCGTTCTACTCGGGTTGATTCCATTCCATTCCATTCCATTCCATTCCATTCCATTCTATTCCATTCCATTCCATTCCATTCCATTCCATTCGATTCCATTTGATTCGATTCGATTCCGTTCCATTTCATTCCATTCCATTCCATTCCATTCCGATCCATTCCATTCTACTCGGGTTGATTCCATTCCATTCCATTCCATTCCATTCCGTTTAATTCCATTTCATTCCATTCCGTTCCGTTCCGTTCCATTCCGTTCCGTTCCGTTCCGTTCCGTTCTACTCGGGTTGATTCCATTCCATTCCATTCCATTCCATTCCATTCCATTCCATTCCATTCCATTCGATTCCATTCGATTCCATTCGATTCGATTCGATTCCATTCCATTCCATTCCATTCCATTCCATTCCATTCCGTTCTACTCTGGTTCATTCCATTCCATTCCGTTCCGTTCCGTTCCGTTCCATTCCGTTCTGTTCCATTCCGTTCCATTTCATTCCATTCCGTTCTACTCGGGTTGATTCCATTCCATTCCGTTCCGTTCCGTTCCGTTCCGTTCCGTTCCATTGCATTCCATTCCGTTCGGTTCCATTCCGTTCCGTTCCGTTCCATTCCATTCCATTCCGTTCCGTTCTACTCGGGTTAATTCCATTCTATTCCATTCCATTCCTTTCCATTCCATTCAATTCCATTCGATTCCATTCCATTCCATTCCGTTCAATTCCATTCCATTCCTTTCTATTCCATTGAATTCCATTCCATTGCATTCCATTCCATTCCATTCCATTCCATTCCATTCCATTCCGTTCTAATCGGGTTGATTCCATTGCATTCCATTCCATTCCATTCCATTCCATTCCATTCCATTCGATTCCATTCCATTCGATTCCATTCGATTCCATTTGATCCCATTCCACTCCATTCCATTCCATTCCATTCCATTCCATTCCATTCCATTCCATTCCATTCCATTCCATTCCATTCCTTTCTACTGGGGTTGATTCCATTCCATTCCATTCCATTCCATTCCATTCCATTCCATTCCATTCCATTCCATTCCGTTCTACTCGGGTTCATTCCATTCCATTCCGTTCCGTTCCGTTCCGTTCCATTCCGTTCTGTTCCATTCCATTCCATTCCATTCCATTCCATTCCATTCCATTCCATTCCATTCCATTCCAATCCATTCCGTTCTACTCGGGTTGATTCCATTCCATTCCATTCCATTCCATTCCATTCCATTCCATGCCATTCCATTCCATTGAACTCCATTCCATTCCATTCCATTCTATTCCATTCCATTCCATTCGGTTCCATTCGATTCCATTCCATTCCATTTCACTCCGTTCCGTTCCGTTCCGTTCCGTTCTGTTCAGTTCCGTTCTACACGGGATCGTTCCATTCCGTTCCATTCCATTCCATTCCGTTCTACTCGGGTTGATTCCATTCTATTCCACTCCATTCCATTCCATTCCATTCCATTCCATTCGATTCCACTCCATTCCTTTCCATTCCATTCCATTCCATTCCATTCCATTCCATTCCATTCCATTCCATTCCATTCCAATGAATTCCATTCCATTCCATTCCATTCCATTCCATTCCATTCCATTCCATTCCATTCCATTCCATTCCATTCTATTCCATTGAATTCCATTCCATTCCATTCTATTCCATTGAATTCCATTCCATTCCATTCCATTCCATTCCAATCCATTCCTTTCTATACGGGTTTATTCCATTCCATTCCATTCCATTCCATTCCATTCCACTCCATTCCATTCCATTCCATTCTTCTCGGGTTGATTCCATTCCATTCCATTCCATTCCATTCCATTCCATTCCATTCCATTCCATTCTATTCCATTCGATTCCATTCCATTCCATTCCATTCCATTCCATTCCATTCCATTCCATTCCATTCGGTTCCATTCGATTCCATTCCATTCCATTTCACTCCGTTCTGTTCCGTTCCGTTCCGTTCTGTTCAGTTCCGTTCTACTCGGGTTCGTTCCATTCCGTACCATTCCATTCCTTTCCGTTCTACTCGGGTTGATTCCATTCTATTCCACTCCATTCCATTCCATTCCATTCCATTCCATTCGATTCCACTCCATTCCTTTCCATTCCATTCCATTCCATTCCATTCCATTCCATTCCATTCCAATGAATTCCATTCCATTCCATTCCATTCCATTCCATTCCATTCCATTCCATTCCATTCCATTCTATTCCATTGAATTCCATTCCATTCCATTCCATTCCATTCCAATCCATTCCATTCTACACGGGTTTATTCCATTCCATTCCATTCCATTCCATTCCATTCCATTCCATTCCACTCCATTCCATTCCATTCCGTTCTTCTCTGGTTGATTCCATTCCATTCCATTCCATTCCATTCCATTCCATTCCATTCGTTTCCATTCGATTCGATTCCATTCCATTCCATTCCATTCTATTCCATTCCATTCCATTCCATTCCGCTATACTCGGGTTCATTAAACTCCATTCCGTTCTGTTCCGTTCCTTTCCATTCCGTTCTGTTCCATTCCGTTCCATTCCATTCCATTCCATTCCATTCCGTTCTACTCGGGTTGATTCCATTCTATTCCATTCCATTCCATTCCATTCCATTCCATTCCATTCCATTCCACTCCACTCCACTCCACTCCACTCCACTGCACTCCACTCCACTCTGGTTGATTCCATTCCATTCCATTCCATTCCTTTCCATTCCATTCGATTCGATTCCATTCCATTCCATTCCATTCCATTCCATTCCATTGCAATCCATTCCATTCTACTCGGGTTGATTCCATTCCATTCCATTCCATTCCATTCCATTCCATTCGATTCCATTCCATTCCATTCCATTCCATTCCATTCCATTCCATTCCATTCCATTCCAATCCTTTCCATTCTACTCGGGTTGATTCCATTCCATTCCATTCCATTCCATTCCATTCCATTCCATTCCATTCCATTCCATTCCATTCGGTTCCATTCGATTCCATTCCATTCCTTTTCACCCGGTTCCGTTCCGTTCCGTTCCGTTCCGTTCCGTTCAGTTCCGTTCTACTCGGGTTCGTTCCATTCCGTTCAAT
Organism: Gorilla gorilla gorilla; assembly: GCF_029281585.2. Classification (NCBI taxonomy): domain Eukaryota; kingdom Metazoa; phylum Chordata; class Mammalia; order Primates; family Hominidae; genus Gorilla; species Gorilla gorilla. The sequence continues at coordinate 39,608,732 of NC_073242.2, forward strand.
TCCATTCCATTCCATTCTAATCTGGTTGATTCCATTCTATTCCACTCCATTCCATTTGATTCCATTGGATTCCATTCGATTCCATTCCATTCCATTCCATTCCATTCCATTCCATTCCTTTCCATTCCATTCTATTCCATTGAATTCCAATCCATTCCATTCCACTCCATTCCTTTCCATTCCATTCCATTCCATTCCAATCCATTCCGTTCTACTCGGGTTGATTCCATTCCATTCCATTCCATTCCATTCCATTCCATTCCATTCCATTCCATTCCATTCCATTCCATTCCATTCCCTTCGATTCGATTCGATTCGATTCGATTCGATTCGATTCAATTCCATTCCATTCCATTCCATTCCTTTCTACTCGGGTTCGTTCCATTCCATTCCGTTCTGTTCCTTTCTGTTCCATTCCGTTCCGCTCCATTCCGTTCCATTCCATTCCATTCCATTCCATTCCGTTCTACTCGGGTTGATTCCATTCCATTCCATTCCATTCCATTCCATTCGATTCCATTCGATTCCATTGCATTACAATTCACTCCATTCCATTCCTTTCCGTTCCGTTCCGCTCCGTTCCGTTCTACTCGGGTTCGTTCCATTCCATTCCATTCCATTCCATTCCATTCTACTCGGGTTGATCATTCCATTCCATTCCGTTCCGTTGCATTGCGTTGCGTTGCGTTCCGTTCCGTTCCATTCCATTCCATTCCATTCCATTCCATTCCATTCCATTCCGTTCCGTTCCGTTCTACTCGGTTTGATTCCATTCTATTCCATTCCATTCCATTCCATTCCATTCAATTCTATTCGATTCTATTCCATTCCTTTCCATTCCATTCCATTCCATTCCATTCTATTCCACTGAATTCCATTCCATTCCGTTCCGTTCCGTTCCGTTCCTTTCCGTTCCGTTCTACTCGGGTTGATTCCATTCCATTCCATTCCTTTCTATTCCATTCCATTCCATTCCATTCGATTCCATTCAATTCCATTCGATTCGATTCGATTCCATTCCAATAAATTCCATTCCATTCCATTCCATTCCGTTCTACTCGGGTTCATTCCATTCCATTCCGTTCCGTTCCGTTCCATTCCATTCCGTTCTGTTCCATTCCGTTCCATTCCATTCCATTCCATTCCATTCCATTCCATTCCGTTCTACTCGGGTTGATTCCATTCCATTCCATTCCATTCCGTTCCGTTCTGTTCCGATCCGTTGTGTTCCGTTCGGTTCCGTTCCGTTCCATTCCATTCCATTCCATTCCATTCCATTCCATTCCATTCCATTCCATTCCATTCCGTTCTACTCGGGTTGATTCCATTCTATTCCATTCCATTCCATTCCATTCTATTCAATTCCATTCGATTCGATTCGATTCCATTCCATTCCATTCCATTCCATTCCATTCCATTCCATTCCATTCCATTCTATTCCATTGAATTCCATTCCATTCCATTCCATTCCATTCCATTCCATTCCATTCCATTCCATTCCATTCCGTTCTACTCGGGTTGATTCCATTCCATTCCATTCCATTCCAATCCCTTCCATTCCATTCGATTCCATTCGATTCCATTCGATTCCAGTCCATTCCATTCCATTCCATTCCATTCCATTCCATTCCATTCCATTCCATTCCGTTCTACTCGGGTTCATTCCATTCCATTCCGTTCCGTTCCGTTCCGTTCCATTCCGTTCTGTTCCATTCCGTTCCATTCCATTCCATTCCATTCCATTCCATTCCGTTCTACTCGGGTTGATTCCATTCCATTCCATTCCATTCCATTCCATTCCATTCCATTCCATTCGGTTCTACTCGGGTTGATCATTCCATTCCATTCCATTCCGTTAAGTTCCGTTCCGTTCCGTTCCGTTCCATTCCATTCCATTCCATTCCATTCCATTCCATTCCATTCCATTCCATTCCATTCCGTTCCGTTCCGTTCTACTCGGGTTGATTCCGTTCTATTCCATTCCATTCCATTCGATTCCATTCAATTCCATTCGATTCCATTCCATGCCATTCCATTCCATTCCACTCCATTCTATTCCATTGAATTCCATTCCATTCCGTTCCGTTCCGTTCCATTCCGTTCCGTTCCGTTCCGTTCTACTCGGGTTGATTCCATTCCATTCCATTCCATTCTATACGATTCCATTCGATTCCATTCGATTCGATCCCGTTCCATTCCATTCCATTCCATTCCATTCCGTTCTACTCGGGTTCATTCCATTCCATTCCGTTGCGTTCCGTTCCGTTCCATTCCGTTCTGTTCCATTCCGTTCCATTCCATTCCTTTCCATTCCTTTCCGTTCTACTCGGGTTGATTCCATTCCATTCCATTCCGTTCCGTTCCCTTCCGTTCCGTACCGTTCCGTTCCCTTGCGTTCCGTTCCGTTCCGTTCCGTTCCATTCCATTCCATTCCATTCCAATCCATTCCATTCCGTTCTACTCGTGTTGATTCCATTCTATTCCATTCCATTCCATTCGATTCCTTTCGATTCCATTCGATTCCATTCGATTCCATTCCATTCCATTCCATTCCATTCCATTCCATTCCATTCCGTTCCGTTCCGTTCTACTCGGTTTGATTCCATTCTATTCCATTCCATTCCATTCCATTCCATTCAATTCTATTCGATTCTATTCCATTCCTTTCCATTCCATTCCATTCCATTCCATTCTATTCCACTGTATTCCATTCCATTCCGTTCCGTTCCGTTCCGTTCCTTTCCGTTCCGTTCTACTCGGGTTGATTCCATTCCATTCCATTCCTTTCTATTCCATTCCATTCCATTCCATTCGATTCCATTCAATTCCATTCGATTCGATTCGATTCCATTCCAATAAATTCCATTCCATTCCATTCCATTCCGTTCTACTCGGGTTCATTCCATTCCATTCCGTTCCGTTCCGTTCCATTCCATTCCGTTCTGTTCCATTCCGTTCCATTCCATTCCATTCCATTCCATTCCGTTCTACTCGGGTTGATTCCATTCCATTCCATTCCATTCCATTCCATTCCATTCCATTCCATTCCGTTCTACTCGGGTTGATCATTCCATTCCATTCCATTCCGTTAAGTTCCGTTCCGTTCCGTTCCGTTCCATTCCATTCCATTCCATTCCATTCCTTTCCATTCCATTCCATTCCATTCCGTTCCGTTCCGTTCTACTCGGGTTGATTCCGTTCTATTCCATTCCATTCCATTCGATTCCATTCAATTCCATTCGATTCCATTCCATGCCATTCCATTCCATTCCACTCCATTCTATTCCATTGAATTCCATTCCATTCCGTTCCGTTCCGTTCCATTCCGTTCCGTTCCGTTCCGTTCTACTCGGGTTGATTCCATTCCATTCCATTCCATTCTATACGATTCCATTCGATTCCATTCGATTCGATCCCGTTCCATTCCATTCCATTCCATTCCATTCCGTTCTACTCGGGTTCATTCCATTCCATTCCGTTCCGTTCCGTTCCGTTCCATTCCGTTCTGTTCCATTCCGTTCCATTCCATTCCTTTCCATTCCTTTCCGTTCTACTCGGGTTGATTCCATTCCATTCCATTCCGTTCCGTTCCCTTCCGTTCCGTACCGTTCCGTTCCCTTGCGTTCCGTTCCGTTCCGTTCCGTTCCATTCCATTCCATTCCATTCCAATCCATTCCATTCCGTTCTACTCGTGTTGATTCCATTCTATTCCATTCCATTCCATTCGATTCCTTTCGATTCCATTCGATTCCATTCGATTCCATTCCATTCCATTCCATTTCATTCCATTCCATTCCATTCCATTCCAATCCATTCCATTCTACTCGGGTTGATTCCATTCAATTCCATTCCATTCCATTCCTTTCCATTCCATTCCATTCCATTCCATTCGGTTCCATTCCATTCCATTCCATTCCATTCCATTCCATTCCATTCCATTCCATTCCATTCCATTCCATTCTATTCCATTCCGTTCTACTCGGGTTGATTCCATTCCATTCCATTCCATTCCATTCCATTCCATTCCATTCCATTCCATTCCATTCCATTCCATTCCATTCCATTCCATTCCATTCCATTCCATTCCATTCTATTCCATTCGATTCCATTCCATTCCATTTCACTCCATTCCGTTCCGTTCCATTCCGTTCCGTTCCGTTCTACTCGGGTTCGTTCCATTCCATTACATTCCGTTCCATTCCATTCCATTCCATTCCATTCGATTCCATTCCATTCCACTTCACTCCATTCCGTTCCATTCCGTTCCGTTCCATTCCGTTCCATTCCATTGCATTCCATTCCATTCCATTCCATTCCATTCCATTCCATTCCATTCCATTCCATTCCATTATATTCCATTCCATTCCATTCCGTTCCGTTCCGTTCTACTCGGGTTGATTCCATTCTATTCCATTCCATTCCATTCGATTCCATTCAATTCCATTCGATTCCATTCCATTCCATTCTATTCCATTGAATTCCATTCCATTCCATTCCATTCCATTCCATTCCATTCCATTCCATTCCATTCGATTCCATTCCATTCCATTCCCTTCCATTCTATTCCATTGAATTCCATTCCATTCCATTCCATTCCAATCCATTCCATTCTGCACGGGTTGATTCCATTCCATTCCATTCCATTCCATTCCATTCCATTCCATTCCATTCCATTCCATTCCGTTCTACTCGGGTTGATTCCTTTCCATTCCATTCCATTCTACTCGGGTTGATTCCTTTCCATTCCATTCCATTCCATTCGATTCCATTCGATTCCATTCGATTCCATTCAATTCCATTCGATTCCATTCCATTCCATTCTATTCCATTGAATTCCATTCCATTCCATTCCATTCCATTCCATTCCATTCCATTCCATTCCATTCGATTCCATTCGATTCCATTCCATTCCATTTCACTCCATTCCGTTCCGTTCCGTTCCGTTCCGTTCCGTTCTACTCGGGTTCATTCCATTCCATTCCATTCCATTCCATTCCATTCCATTCCATTCCATTCCATTCCTTTCCATTCCATTCGATTCCATTCGATTCCATTCCTTTCCATTTCACTCCATTCCGTTCCGTTCCGTTCCATTCCATTCCATTCCATTCCATTCCATTCGATTCCATTCCATTCCATTCCATACCATTCCATTCCATTCCATTCCGTTCTACTCGGGTTCACTCCATTCCATTCCGTTCCGTTCCGTTGCGTTCCATTCCGTTCTGTTCCATTCCGTTCCATTCCATTCCATTCCATTCCATTCCGTTCTACTCAGGTTGATTCCTTTCCATTCCATTCCATTCCATTCCATTCCATTCCATTCCATTCCATTCCATTCCTTTCCATTCCATTCCATTCCATTCCATTCGGTTCCATTCCATTCCATTCCATTCCATTCTATTCCATTCCATTCCATTCCATTCCATTCCATTCCATTCCATTCCAATCCATTCCATTCTACACGGGTTGTTTCCATTCCATTCCATTCCATTCCATTCCATTCCATTCCATTCCATTCCATTCCATTCCATTCCATTCCATTCCGTTCTACTCGGGTTGATTCCATTCCATTCCATTCCATTCCATTCCATTCCATTCCATTCGATTCCATTCGATTCCATTCGATTCCATTCGATTCCATTCCATTCCATTCCATTCCATTCCATTCCATTCCACTCCATTCCATTCCATTCGATTCCATTCGATTCCATTCCATTCCATTTCACTCCATTCCGTTCCGTTCCGTTCCGTTCCGTTCCGTTCTACTCGGGTTCGTTCCATTCCATTCCATTCCATTCCATTCCATTCCATTCCATTCCATTCCATTCGATTCCATTCGATTCCATTCCATTCCACTTCACTCCATTCCGTTCCATTCCGTTCCGTTCCATTCCATTCCATTCCGTTCCATTCCATTCCATTCCATTCCATTCCATTCCATTCCATTCCATTCCATTCCATTCCATTCCATTATGTTCCATTCCATTCCATTCCGTTCCGTTCCGTTCTACTCGGGTTGATTCCATTCTATTCCATTCCATTCCATTCGATTCCATTCAATTCCATTCGATTCCATTCCATTCCATTCCATTCCATTCTATTCCATTGAATTCCATTCCATTCCATTCCATTCCATTCCATTCCATTCCATTCGATTCCATTCCATTCCATTCCATTCCATTCTATTCCATTGAATTCCATTCCATTCCATTCCATTCCAATCCATTCCATTCTGCACGGGTTGATTCCATTCCATTCCATTCCATTCCATTCCATTCCATTGCATTCCATTCCATTCCGTTCTAGTCGGGTTGATTCCTTTCCATTCCATTCCATTCCATTCGATTCCATTCGATTCCATTCGATTCCATTCGATTCCATTCCATTACATTCCATTCGATTCCATTCGATTCCATTCCATTCCATTTCACTCCATTCCGTTCCTTTCCGTTCCGTTCCGAACCGTTCTACTCGGGTTCGTTCCATTCCATTCCATTCCATTCCATTCCATTCCATTCCTTCCCATTCCATTCGATTCCATTCGATTCCATTCCATTCCATTCCATTTCTTTCCATTCCAGTCCATTCGATTCCAGTCGATTCCATTCCATTCCATTTCACTCCATTCCGTTCCGTTCCGTTCCGTTCTGTTCTGTTCCGTTCCGTTCTGTTCCGTTCTACTCGGGTTCGTTCCATTCCATTCCATTCCATTCCATTCCATTCCATTCCATTCCATTCCGTTCTACTCGGGATGATCATTCCATTCCATTCCGTTGCGTTCCGTTCCGTTCCGTTCCATTCCATTCCATTCCATTTCATTCCATTCCATTCCATTCCATTCCATTCCGTTCTACTCGGTTTGATTCCATTCTATTCCATTCCATTCCATTCAATTCCATTCGATTCCATTCGATTCCATTCCATTCCATTCCATTCCAGTCCATTCTATTCCATTGAATTCCATTCCATTCCATTCCATTCCATTCCATTCCATTCCATTCCATTCCATTCCATTCCATTCCGTTCTACTCGGGTTGATTCCATTCCATTCCATTCCATTCCATTCCATTCCATTCCATTCCATTCCATTCCATTCCATTCCATTCCATTCCATTCCATTCAATTCCATTCGATTCGATTCCATTCCATTCCATTCCATTCCATTCCATTCCTTTCCATTCCATTCCATTCCATTCCATTCCATTCCATTCGGTTCCATTCGATTCCATTCCATTCCATTTCATTCCATTCCGTTCCGTTCCGTTCCGTTCCACTCCGTTCAGTTCCGTTCTACTCGGGTTGACTCCATTCTATTCCACTCCATTCCTTTCGATTCCATTCGATTCCATTCCATTCCATTCCATTCCATTCCATTCCATTCCATTCTATTCCATTGAATTCCATTCCATTCCATTCCATTCCATTGCATTCCATTCCATTCCATTCCATTCCATTCCGTTCTACTCGGGTTGATTCCATTCCATTCCATTCCATTCCATTCCATTCCATTCCATTCCATTCCATTCAATTCCATTCGATTCGATTCCATTCCATTCCATTCCATTCCATTCCTTTCCATTCCATTCCATTCCATTCCATACAATTCCATTCCATTCCATTCCATTCTATTCCATGGAATTCCATTCCATTCCATTCTATTCCATTGAATTCCATTCCATTCCATTCCATTCCAATCCATTCCATTCTACACGGGTTGATTCCATTCCATTCCATTCCATTCCATTCCATTCGATTCCATTCCATTCGATTCCATTCGATTCCATTCGATCCCATTCCATTCCATTCCATTCCATTCTATTCCATTGAATTCCATTCCATTCGATTGCATTCCATTCCATTCCATTCCATTCCATTCCTTTCTACTGGGGTTGATTCCATTCCATTCCATTCCATTCTATTCCATTCCATTCCATTCCATTCCATTCTAATCGGGTTCATTCCATTACATTCCGTTCCGTTCCGTTCCGTTCCATTCCGTTCTGTTCCATTCCGTTCCATTCCATTCCATTCCATTCCATTCCATTCTACTCGGGTTGATTCCATTCTATTCCATTCCATTCCATTCCATTCCATTCCATTCCATTCCACTCCACTCCACTCCACTGCACTCCTCTCCACTCCACTCCACTCCACTCGGGTTGATTCCATTCCATTCCATTCAATTCCATTCCATTCCATTCCATTCCATTCCATTCCATTCCATTCCATTCCATTCCATTCCATTCCATTCTATTCCATTCGATTCGATTCCATTCCATTCCATTCCAATCCATTCCATTCTACTCGGGTTGATTCCATTCCATTCCATTCCATTCCATTCCATTCCATTCCATTCAATTCCATTCCATTCCATTCCATTCCATTCGATTCGATTCGATTCGATTCGATTCCATTCCATTCCATTCCACTCCGTTCTACTCGGTTGGATTCCATTCCATTCCATTCCGTTCCGTTCCGTTCCGTTGCATTGCGTTGCGTTCCGTTCCGTTCCGTTCCGTTCCGTTCCGTTCCATTCCATTCCATTCCATTCCATTCCGATCTACTCGGGTTGACTCCAATCTATTCCATTCCATTCCATTCGATTGCATTCAATTCCATTCGATTCCATTCGATTCCATTCCATTCCATTCCATTCCATTCCATTCCATTCCATTCCACTGCATTCTATTCCACTGAATTCCATTCCATTCCATTCCATTCCATTCCATTCCATTCCATTCCATTCCAATCCATTACATTCTACACGGGTTGATTCCATTCCATTGCATTCCATTCCATTCCATTCCATTCCATTCCATTCCATTCGATTCCATTCGATTCGATTCGATTCATTCCATTCCATTCCATTCCGTTCCATTCCATTCCATTCCATTCGATTCCATTCGATTCCATTCCATTCCATTTCACTCCATTCCGTTCCGTTCCGTACCGTTCCGTTCCGTTGCGTTGCGTTCCGTTCCGTTCCGTTCCGTTCCGTTCCGATCCATTCCATTCCATTCCATTCCATTCCGTTCTACTTGGGTTGATTCCATTCCATTCCATTCCGTTCAGTTCCGTTGCGTACCGTTCCGTTCCGTTCCATTCCGTTCCATTCCGTTCCGTTCCATTCCGTTCCATTCCATTCCATTCCATTCCATTCCATTCCGTTCTACACGGGTTGATTCCATTCTATACCGTTCCATTCCATTCGATTCCATTCAAGTCCATTCGATTCGATTCCATTCCATTCCATTCCATTCTATTCCATTGAATTCCATTCCATTCCATTCCATTCCATTCCATTCCATTCCATTCCATTCCATTCCATTCCATTCCATTCCATTCCGTTCTAATCGGGTTGATTCCATTCCATTCCATTCCATTCCATTCCATTCCATTCCATTCCATTCCATTCCATTCCATTCCATTCTATTCCATTCCATTCGATTCCATTCGATTCCATTCGATCCCATTCCATTCCATTCCATTCCATTCTATTCCATTGAATTCCATTCCATTCCATTCCATTCCATTCCATTCCATTCCATTCCATTCCATTCCATTCCATTCCATTCCATTCCATTCCATTCCATTCCATTCGATTCCATTCCATTCCATTCCACTCCGTTCCGTTCCGTTCCGTTCCGTTCCGTTGCGTTGCGTTCCGTTCCGTTCCGTTCCGTTCCGTTCCATTCCGTTCCATTCCATTCCATTCCGTTCTACTCGGGTTGATTCCATTCCATTCCATTCCATTCCATTCCATTCCATTCCATTCCATTCCATTCCATTCCATTCCATTCGGTTCCATTCGATTCCATTCGATTCGATTCCATTCCATTCCATTCCATTCCATTCCATTCCATTCCATTCCATTTCATTCCGTTCCGTTCCGTTCCGTTCCGTTCCGTTGCGTTGCGTTCCGTTCCGTTCCGTTCCTTTCCGTTCCGTTCCGTTCCGTTCCATTCCATTCCATTCCATTCCATTCCGTTCTACTCGGGTTGATTCCATTCCATTCCATTCCTTTCCATTCCATTCCATTCCATTCCATTCCATTCCATTCTATTCCATTCGATTCGATTCCATTCCATTCCGTTCCATTCCATTCCATTCCATTCCATTCCATTCCATTCCATTCCATTCCATTCCATTCCGTTCTACTCGGGTTGATTCCATTCCATTCCATTCCATTCCATTCCATTCTATTCCATTCCATTCCATTCCATTCCATTACATTCGATTCCATTCCATTGCAGTCCATTCCATTTTACTCGGGTTGATTCCATTCCATTCCATTCCATTCCATTCCATTCCATTCCATTCCATTCCATTCGATCCCATTCCATTCCATTTCACTCCATTCCATTCCGTTCCGTTCCGTTCCTTTCCGTTCTACTCGGGTTCGTCCCATTCCATTCCATTCCATTCAATTCCATTCCGTTCTACTCGGGTTGATCATTCCATTCCATTCCATTCCGTTGCGTTCCGTTCCGTTCCGTTGCATTCCATTGCATTCCATTCAATACCATTCCGTTCCATTCCATTCCGTTCTACTCGGGTTGATTCCATTCTATTCCATTCCTTTCCATTCGATTCCATTCAATTCCATTCGATTCCATTCCATTGCATTCCATTCCATTCCATTCCATTCCATTCCATTCCATTGAATTCCATTCCATTCCATTCCATTCCATTCCATTCCATTCCATTCCATTCCATTCTACTCTGGTTGATTCCATTCCATTCCATTCCATTCCATTCCATTCCATTCCATTCCATTCCATTCTACTCGGGTTGATTCCATTCCATTCCATTCCATTCCATTCCATTCCATTCCATTCCATTCCATTCCATTCCCTTCGATTCCATTCGATTCGATTCGATTCGATTCGATTCAATTCCATTCCATTCCATTCCATTCCTTTCTACTCGGGTTCGTTCCATTCCATTCCGTTCTGTTCCTTTCTGTTCCATTCCGTTCCGCTCCATTCCGTTCCATTCCATTCCATTCCATTCCATTCCGTTCTACTCGGGTTGATTCCATTCCATTCCATTCCATTCCATTCGATTCCATTCGATTCCATTGCATTACAATTCACTCCATTCCATTCCTTTCCGTTCCGTTCCGCTCCGTTCCGTTCTACTCGGGTTCGTTCCATTCCATTCCATTCCATTCCATTCCATTCCATTCCATTCTACTCGGGTTGATCATTCCATTCCATTCCGTTCCGTTGCGTTGCGTTGCGTTGCGTTCCGTTCCGTTCCATTCCATTCCATTCCATTCCATTCCATTCCATTCCATTCCGTTCCGTTCCGTTCTACTCGGTTTGATTCCATTCTATTCCATTCCATTCCATTCCATTCCATTCAATTCTATTCGATTCTATTCCATTCCTTTCCATTCCATTCCATTCCATTCCATTCTATTCCACTGAATTCCATTCCATTCCGTTCCGTTCCGTTCCGTTCCTTTCCGTTCCGTTCTACTCGGGTTGATTCCATTCCATTCCATTCCTTTCTATTCCATTCCATTCCATTCCATTCGATTCCATTCAATTCCATTCGATTCGATTCGATTCCATTCCAATAAATTCCATTCCATTCCATTCCATTCCGTTCTACTCGGGTTCATTCCATTCCATTCCGTTCCGTTCCGTTCCATTCCATTCCGTTCTGTTCCATTCCGTTCCATTCCATTCCATTCCATTCCATTCCATTCCATTCCGTTCTACTCGGGTTGATTCCATTCCATTCCATTCCATTCCGTTCCGTTCTGTTCCGATCCGTTGTGTTCCGTTCGGTTCCGTTCCGTTCCGTTCCATTCCATTCCATTCCATTCCATTCCATTCCATTCCATTCCATTCCGTTCTACTCGGGTTGATTCCATTCTATTCCATTCCATTCCATTCCATTCTATTCAATTCCATTCGATTCGATTCGATTCCATTCCATTCCATTCCATTCCATTCCATTCCATTCCATTCCATTCTATTCCATTGAATTCCATTCCATTCCATTCCATTCCATTCCATTCCATTCCATTCCATTCCATTCCATTCCGTTCTACTCGGGTTGATTCCATTCCATTCCATTCCATTCCATTCCCTTCCATTCCATTCGATTCCATTCGATTCCATTCGATTCCAGTCCATTCCATTCCATTCCATTCCATTCCATTCCATTCCATTCCATTCCATTCCATTCCATTCCATTCCATTCCATTCCGTTCTACTCGGGTTCATTCCATTCCATTCCGTTCCGTTCCGTTCCGTTCCATTCCGTTCTGTTCCATTCCGTTCCATTCCATTCCATTCCATTCCATTCCGTTCTACTCGGGTTGATTCCATTCCATTCCATTCCATTCCATTCCATTCCATTCCATTCCATTCCGTTCTACTCGGGTTGATCATTCCATTCCATTCCATTCCGTTAAGTTCCGTTCCGTTCCGTTCCGTTCCATTCCATTCCATTCCATTCCATTCCATTCCATTCCATTCCATTGCGTTCCGTTCCGTTCTACTCGGGTTGATTCCGTTCTATTCCATTCCATTCCATTCGATTCCATTCAATTCCATTCGATTCCATTCCATGCCATTCCATTCCATTCCACTCCATTCTATTCCACTGAATTCCATTCCATTCCGTTCCGTTCCGTTCCATTCCGTTCCGTTCCGTTCCGTTCTACTCGGGTTGATTCCATTCCATTCCATTCCATTCTATACGATTCCATTCGATTCCATTCGATTCGATCCCATTCCATTCCATTCCATTCCATTCCATTCCGTTCTACTCGGGTTCATTCCATTCCATTCCGTTCCGTTCTGTTCCGTTCCATTCCGTTCTGTTCCATTCCGTTCCATTCCATTCCTTTCCATTCCTTTCCGTTCTACTCGGGTTGATTCCATTCCATTCCATTCCGTTCCGTTCCCTTCCGTTCCGTTCCGTTCCGTTCCCTTGCGTTCCGTTCCGTTCCGTTCCGTTCCATTCCATTCCATTCCATTCCAATCCATTCCATTCCGTTCTACTCGTGTTGATTCCATTCTATTCCATTCCATTCCATTCGATTCCTTTTGATTCCATTCGATTCCATTCGATTCCATTCCATTCCATTCCATTCCATTCCATTCCGTTCCGTTCCGTTCTACTCGGTTTGATTCCATTCTATTCCATTCCATTCCATTCCATTCCATTCAATTCTATTCGATTCTATTCCATTCCTTTCCATTCCATTCCATTCCATTCCATTCCATTCTATTCCACTGAATTCCATTCCATTCCGTTCCGTTCCGTTCCGTTCCTTTCCGTTCCGTTCTACTCGGGTTGATTCCATTCCATTCCATTCCATTCCTTTCTATTCCATTCCATTCCATTCCATTCGATTCCATTCAATTCCATTCGATTCGATTCGATTCCATTCCAATAAATTCCATTCCATTCCATTCCATTCCGTTCTACTCGGGTTCATTCCATTCCATTCCGTTCCGTTCCGTTCCATTCCATTCCGTTCTGTTCCATTCCGTTCCATTCCATTCCATTCCATTCCATTCCGTTCTACTCGGGTTGATTCCATTCCATTCCATTCCATTCCGTTCCGTTCTGTTCCGATCCGTTGTGTTCCGTTCGGTTCCGTTCCGTTCCGTTCCATTCCATTCCATTCCATTCCATTCCATTCCATTCCATTCCATTCCGTTCTACTCGGGTTGATTCCATTCTATTCCATTCCATTCCATTCCATTCTATTCAATTCCATTCGATTCGATTCGATTCCATTCCATTCCATTCCATTCCATTCCATTCCATTCTATTCCATTGATTTCCATTCCATTCCATTCCATTCCATTCCATTCCATTCCATTCCATTCCATTCCATTCCATTCCATTCCGTTCTACTCGGGTTGATTCCATTCCATTCCATTCCATTCCATTCCATTCCATTCCATTCCATTCCATTCCATTCCATTCCATTCCATAACGTTCTACTCGGGTTGATTCAATTCCTTTCTATTCCATTCCAGTCCATTCCGTTCTGTTCCATTCCATGCAGTTCTACTCGGGTTGTTTCAATTCCATTCTATTCCATTCCATTCCATTCCAGTCCATTCCACTCATTCCATTCCATTCCCTTCCATTCCATTCCATTCCATTCCATTCCATTCCATTCCATTCCATTCCATTCCATTCCATTCCATTCCGTTCTACTCGGGTGGATTCCATTCCATTCCATTCCATTCCATTCCATTCCATTCCATTCGATTCCATTCGATTCCATTCCATTCCATTTCACTCCATTCCGTTCCGTTCCATTCCGTTCCGTTCCGTTCTACTCGGGTTCGTTCCATTCCGTTCCATTCCGTTCCATTCCATTCCATTCCATTCCAATCCATTCCATTCCATTCGATTCCATTCCATTCCACTTCACTCCATTCCGTTCCATTCCGTTCCGTTCCATTCCGTTCCATTCCATTCCATTCCATTCCATTCCATTCCATTCCATTCCATTCCATTCCATTATATTCCATTCCATTCCATTCCGTTCCGTTCCGTTCTACTCGGGTTGATTCCATTCTATTCCATTCCATTCCATTCGATTCCATTCAATTCCATTCGATTCCATTCCATTCCATTCAATTCCATTGAATTCCATTCCATTCCATTCCATTCCATTCCATTCCAATCCATTCCATTCGATTCCATTCCATTCCATTCCCTTCCATTCTATTCCATTGAATTCCATTCCATTCCATTCCATTCCAATCCATTCCATTCTGCACGGGTTGATTCCATTCCATTCCATTCCATTCCATTCCATTCCATTCCATTCCATTCCATTCCATTCCATTCCGTTCTACTCGGGTTGATTCCTTTCCATTCCATTCCATTCTACTCGGGTTGATTCCTTTCCATTCCATTCCATTCCATTCGATTCCATTCGATTCCATTCGATTCCATTCAATTCCATTCCATTCCATTACATTCCATTCGATTCCATTCGATTCCATTCCATTCCATTTCACTCCATTCCGTTCCGTTCCGTTCCGTTCCGTTCCGTTCTACTCGGGTTCGTTCCATTCCATTCCATTCCATTCCATTCCATTCCATTCCATTCCATTCCATTCCTTTCCATTCCATTCGATTCCATTCGATTCCATTCCTTTCCATTTCACTCCATTCCGTTCCGTTCCGTTCCGTTCCATTCCATTCCATTCCGTTCTACTCGGGTTGATTCTATTCTATTCCATTCCATTCCATTCCATTCCATTCCATTCGATTCCATTCCATTCCATTCCATACCATTCCATTCCATTCCATTCCGTTCTACTCGGGTTCATTCCATTCCATTCCATTCCATTCCATTCCGTTCTACTCAGGTTGATTCCTTTTCATTCCATTCCATTCCATTCCATTCCATTCCATTCCATTCCTTTCCATTCCATTCCATTCCATTCCATTCGGTTCCATTCCATTCCATTCCATTCCATTCTATTCCATTCCATTCCATTCCATTCCATTCCATTCCATTCCATTCCATTCCATTCCATTCCATTCCAATCCATTCCATTCTACACGGGTTGTTTCCATTCCATTCCATTCCATTCCATTCCATTCCATTCCATTCCATTCCATTCCATTCCATTCCATTCCATTCCGTTCTACTCGGGTTGATTCCATCCTATTCCACTCCATTCCATTCGATTCCATTCGATTCCACTCCATTCCATTCTATTCCATTCCATTCCATTCCATTCCATTCCATTCCATTCCATTCCATTCCATTCTATTCCAATGAATTCCATTCCATTCCATTCCATTCCATTCCATTCCATTCCATTCCATTCGATTCCATTCTATTCCATTGAATTCCATTCCATTCCATTCCAATCCATTCCAATCCATTCCATTCTACACGGGTTTATTCCATTCCATTCCATTCCATTCCATTCCATTCCACTCCATTCCATTCCATTCCGTTCTTCTCGGGTTGATTCCATTCGATTCCATTCGATTCCACTCCATTCCATTCTATTCCATTCCATTCCATTCCATTCCATTCCATTCGATTCCATTCCATTCCATTCCATTCCATTCCATTCCATTCCATTCCATTCCATTCCATTCCATTCTATTCCATTCCATTCCATTCCATTCCGTTCTAGTCGGGTTAATTCCAGTCTATTCCATTCCATTCCATTCGATTCCATTCAATTCCATTCGATTCCATTCCATTCCATTCCATTCAATTCCATTCCATTCCATTCTATTCCATTGAATTCCATTCCATTGCATTCCATTCCATTCCATTGCATTCCATTCCGTTCTACTCGGGTTGATTCCATTCCATTCCATTCCATTCCATTCCATTCCATTCCATTCCATTCCATTCCATTCCATTCCATTCCATTCCATTCCATTCGATTCCATTCGATTCCATTCGAATCGATTCGATTCGATTCCATTCCATTCCATTCCATTTCTTTCCATTCCAGTCCATTCGATTCCATTCGATTCCATTCCATTCCATTTCACTCCATTCCGTTCCGTTCCGTTCCGTTCTGTTCCGTTCCATTCCGTTCTGTTCCGTTCTACTTGGGTTCGTTCCATTCCATTCCATTCCATTCCATTCCATTCCATTCCATTCCGTTCTACTCTGGTTGATCATTCCATTCCATTCCATTCCGTTGCGTTCCGTTCCGTTCCGTTCCATTCCATTTCATTCCATTCCATTCCATTCCATTCCATTCCATTCCGTTCTACTCGGTTTGATTCCATACTATTCCATTCCATTCCATTCGATTCCATTCCATTCCATTCCATTCCAGTCCATTCTATTCCATTGAATTCCATTCCATTCCATTCCATTCCATTCCATTCCATTCCGTTCTACTCGGGTTGATTCCATTCCATTCCATTCCATTCCATTCCATTCCATTCCTTTCCATTCCATTCCATTCCATTCCATTCCATTCCATTCCATTCGGCTCTATTCGATTCCATTCCATTCCATTTCAGTCCGTTTCGTTCCGTTCCGTTCCGTTCCATTCCGTTCAGTTCCGTTCTACTCGGGTTGACTCCCTTCTATTCCACTCCATTCCTTTCGATTCCATTCGATTCCATTCCATTCCATTCCATTCCATTCCATTCCATTCTATTCCATTGAATTCCATTCCATTCCATTCCATTCCATTCCATTCCATTCCATTCCATTCCGTTCTACTCGGGTTGATTCCATTCCATTCCATTCAATTCCATTCGATTCGATTCCATTCCATTCCATTCCATTCCATTCCTTTCCATTCCATTCCATTCCATTCCGTTCCATTCCATTCCATTCCATTCCATTCCATTCTATTCCATTGAATTCCATTCCATTCCATTCTATTCCATTGAATTCCATTCCATTCCATTCCATTCCAATCCATTCCATTCTACACGGGGT
Organism: Gorilla gorilla gorilla; assembly: GCF_029281585.2. Lineage (NCBI taxonomy): Eukaryota > Metazoa > Chordata > Mammalia > Primates > Hominidae > Gorilla > Gorilla gorilla. The sequence goes on from NC_073242.2 coordinate 39,626,166, forward strand.
GATTCCATTCCATTCCATTCCATTCCATTCCATTCGATTCCATTCCATTCGATTCCATTCGATTCCATTCGATCCCATTCCATTCCATTCCATTCCATTCCATTCTATTCCATTGAATTCTATTCCATTCTATTGCATTCCATTCCATTCCATTCCATTCCATTCCTTTCTACTGGGGTTTATTCCATTCCATTCCATTCTATTCCATTCCATTCCATTCCATTCCATTCTAATCGGGTTCATTCCATTACATTCCGTTCCGTTCCGTTCCGTTCCATTCCGTTCTGTTCCATTCCGTTCCATTCCATTCCATTCCATTCCATTCCGTTCTACTCGGGTTGATTCCATTCTATTCCATTCCATTCCATTCCATTCCATTCCATTCCACTCCACTCCACTCCACTGCACTCCTCTCCACTCCACTCCACTCCACTCGGGTTGATTCCATTCCATTCCATTCCATTCCATTCCATTCCATTCCATTCCATTCCATTCCATTCCATTCCATTCCATTCCATTCCATTCCATTCCATTCGATTCCATTCCATTCCATTCCAATCCATTCCATTCTACTCGGGTTGATTCCATTCCATTCCATTCCATTCCATTCCATTCCATTCCATTCCATTCCATTCCATTCCATTCGATTCCATTCGATTCGATTCGATTCGATTCCATTCCATTCCATTCCATTCCATTCCATTCCATTCCATTCGATTCCGTTCGATTCGATTCGATTCGATTCGATTCCATTCCATTCCATTCCATTCCACTCCGTTCTACTCGGGTTGATTCCATTCCATTCCATTCCGTTCCGTTCCGTTCCGTTCCGTTGCATTGCGTTGCGTTCCGTTCCGTTCCGTTCCATTCCGTTCCATTCCATTCCATTCCATTCCGATCTACTCGGGTTGACTCCAATCTATTCCATTCCATTCCATTCGATTGCATTCAATTCCATTCGATTCCATTCGATTCCATTCCATTCCATTCCATTCCATTCCATTCCATTCCACTGCATTCTATTCCACTGAATTCCATTCCATTCCATTCCATTCCATTCCATTCCATTCCATTCCATTCCAATCCATTACATTCTACACGGGTTGATTCCACTCCATTGCATTCCATTCCATTCCATTCCATTCCATTCCATTCCATTCCATTCCATTCCATTCCATTCCATTCGATTCGATTCCATTCCATTCCATTCCATTCCGTTCCATTCCATTCCATTCCATTCGATTCCATTCGATTCCATTCCATTCCATTTCACTCCATTCCGTTCCGTTCCGTACCGTTCCGTTCCGTTGCGTTGCGTTCCGTTCCGTTCCGTTCCGTTCCGTTCCGATCCATTCCATTCCATTCCATTGCATTCCGTTCTACTCGGGTTGATTCCATTCCATTCCATTCCGTTCAGTTCCGTTCCGTACCGTTCCGTTCCGTTCCATTCCGTTCCATTCCGTTCCGTTCCATTCCGTTCCTTTCCATTCCATTCCATTCCATTCCGTTCTACACGGGTTGATTCCATTCTATACCGTTCCATTCCATTCGATTCCATTCAAGTCCATTCGATTCGATTCCATTCCATTCCATTAAATTCCATTCTATTCCATTGAATTCCATTCCATTCCATTCCATTCCATTCCATTCCATTCCATTCCATTCCGTTCTAATCGGGTTGATTCCATTCCATTCCATTCCATTCCATTCCATTCCATTCCATTCCATTCCATTCCATTCCATTCTATTCCATTCCATTCGATTCCATTCGATTCCATTCGATCCCATTCCATTCCATTCCATTCCATTCTATTCCATTGAATTCCATTCCATTGAATTCCATTCCATTCCATTCCATTCCATTCCATTCCATTCCATTCCATTCCATTCCATTCCTTTCTACTGGGGTTGATTCCATTCCATTCCATTCCATTCCATTCCGTTCTACTCGGGTTCACTCCATTCCATTCCGTTCCGTTCCGATCCGTTCCATTCCGTTCTGTTCCATTCCGTTCCATTCCATTCCATTCCATTCCATTCCGTTCTACTCGGGTTGATTCCATTCTATTCCATTCCATTCCATTCCATTCCATTCCATTCCACTCCACTCCACTCCACTGCACTCTACTCCACTCCACTCCACTCCACTCGGGTTGATTCCATTCCATTCCATTCCACTCCATTCCATTCCATTCCATTCCATTCCATTCTATTCCATTCGATTCCATTCCATTCCATTCCATTCCAATCCATTCCATTCTACTCGGGTTGATTCCATTCCATTCCATTCCATTCCATTCCATTCCATTCCATTCCATTCCATTCGGTTCCATTCGATTCCATTCCATTCCATTTCACTCCGTTCTGTTCCGTTCCGTTCCGTTCTGTTCAGTTCCGTTCTACTCGGGTTCGTTCCATTCCGTTCCATTCCATTCCATTCCGTTCTACTCGGGTTGATTCCATTCTATTCCACTCCATTCCATTCCATTCCATTCCATTCCATTCCATTCGATTCCACTCCGTTCCTTTCCATTCCATTCCGTTCCATTCCATTCCATTCCATTCCATTCCATTCCATTCCATTCCAATGAATTCCATTCCATTCCATTCCATTCCATTCCATTCCATTCCATTCCATTCCATTCCATTCCAATCCATTCCATTCTACACGGGTTTATTCCATTCCATTCCATTCCATTCCATTCCATTCCATTCCACTCCATTCCATTCCATTCCGGTCTTCTCGGGTTGATTCCATTCCATTCCCTTCCATTCCATTCCATTCCATTCCATTCCATTCGATTCCATTCGATTCGATTCGATTCCATTCCATTCCATTCCATTCCATTCCATTCCATTCCATTCCATTCCATTCCATTCCGTTCTACTCGGGTTGATTCCATTCTATTCCATTCCATTCCATTCCATTCCATTCCATTCCATTCCATTCCATTCCACTCCACTCCACTCCACTCCACTCCACTGCCCTCCACTCCACTCTGGTTGATTCCATTCCATTCCATTCCATTCCTTTCCATTCCATTCGATTCCATTCCATTCCATTCCATTCCATTCCATTCCATTCCATTCCAATCCATTCCATTCTACTCGGGTTGATTCCATTCCATTCCATTCCATTCCATTCCATTCCATTCCATTCCATTCGATTCCATTCCATTCCATTCCATTCCATTCAATTCCATTCCATTCCATTCCAATCCATTCCATTCTACTCGGGTTGATTCCATTCCATTCCATTCCATTCCATTCCATTCCATTCCATTCCATTCCATTCCATTCCATTCCATTCGGTTCCATTCGATTCCATTCCATTCCATTTCACTCCGTTCCGTTCCGTTCCGTTCCGTTCCGTTCCGTTCAGTTCCGTTCTACTCGGGTTCGTTCCATTCCGTTCCATTCCATTCCATTCCATTCTAATCGGGTTGATTCCATTCTATTCCACTCCATTCCATTTGATTCCATTCGATTCCATTCGATTCCATTCCATTCCATTCCATTCCATTCCATTCTATTCCATTCCATTCCATTCGGTTCCATTCGATTCCATTCCATTCCATTTCACTCCGTTCCGTTCCGTTCCGTTCCGTTCTGTTCAGTTCCGTTCTACACGGGTTCGTTCCATTCCGTTCCATTCCATTCCATTCCGTTCTACTCGGGTTGATTCCATTCTATTCCACTCCATTCCATTCCATTCCATTCCATTCCTTTCGATTCCACTCCATTCCTTTCCATTCCATTCCATTCCATTCCATTCCATTCCATTCCATTCCATTCCATTCCATTCCATTCCATTCCAATGAATTCCATTCCATTCCATTCCATTCCATTCCATTGCATTCCATTCCATTCCATTCCATTCCATTCTATTCCATTGAATTCCATTCCATTCCATTCTATTCCATTGAATTCCATTCCATTCCATTCCATTCCATTCCAATCCATTCCTTTCTATACGGGTTTATTCCATTCCATTCCATTCCATTCCATTCCATTCCATTCCACTCCATTCCATTCCATTCCATTCTTCTCGGGTTGATTCCATTCCATTCCATTCCATTCCATTCCATTCCATTCCATTCCATTCCATTCTATTCCATTCGATTCCATTCCATTCCATTCCATTCCATTCCATTCCATTCCATTCCATTCCATTCCATTCCATTCGGTTCCATTCGATTCCATTCCATTCCATTTCACTCCGTTCTGTTCCGTTCCGTTCCGTTCTGTTCAGTTCCGTTCTACTCGGGTTCGTTCCATTCCGTACCATTCCATTCCTTTCCGTTCTACTCGGGTTGATTCCATTCTATTCCACTCCATTCCATTCCATTCCATTCCATTCCTTTCGATTCCACTCCATTCCTTTCCATTCCATTCCATTCCATTCCATTCCATTCCATTCCATTCCATTCCAATGAATTCCATTCCATTCCATTCTTTCCATTCCATTCCATTCCATTCCATTCCATTCCATTCTATTCCATTGAATTCCATTCCATTCCATTCCATTCCATTCCAATCCATTCCATTCTACACGGGTTTATTCCATTCCATTCCATTCCATTCCATTCCATTCCACTCCATTCCATTCCATTCCGTTCTTCTCTGGTTGATTCCATTCCATTCCATTCCATTCCATTCCATTCCATTCCATTCGTTTCCATTCGATTCGATTCCATTCCATTCCATTCCATTCTATTCCATTCCATTCCATTCCATTCCGCTATACTCGGGTTCATTAAACTCCATTCCGTTCTGTTCCGTTCCTTTCCATTCCGTTCTGTTCCATTCCGTTCCATTCCATTCCATTCCATTCCATTCCGTTCTACTCGGGTTGATTCCATTCTATTCCATTCCATTCCATTCCATTCCATTCCATTCCATTCCATTCCACTCCACTCCACTCCACTCCACTCCACTGCACTCCACTCCACTCTGGTTGATTCCATTCCATTCCATTCCATTCTTTTCCATTCCATTCGATTCGATTCCATTCCATTCCATTCCATTCCATTCCATTCCATTGCAATCCATTCCATTCTACTCGGGTTGATTCCATTCCATTCCATTCCATTCCATTCCATTCCATTCGATTCCATTCCATTCCATTCCATTCCATTCCATTCCATTCCATTCCATTCCATTCCAATCCTTTCCATTCTACTCGGGTTGATTCCATTCCATTCCATTCCATTCCATTCCATTCCATTCCATTCCATTCCATTCCATTCCATTCGGTTCCATTCGATTCCATTCCATTCCCTTTCACCCGGTTCCGTTCCGTTCCGTTCCGTTCCGTTCCGTTCAGTTCCGTTCTACTCGGGTTCGTTCCATTCCGTTCCATTCCATTCCATTCCATTCTAATCTGGTTGATTCCATTCTATTCCACTCCATTCCATTTGATTCCATTGGATTCCATTCGATTCCATTCCATTCCATTCCATTCCATTCCATTCCATTCCATTCCTTTCCATTCCATTCTATTCCATTGAATTCCAATCCATTCCATTCCACTCCATTCCTTTCCATTCCATTCCATTCCATTCCAATCCATTCCGTTCTACTCGGGTTGATTCCATTCCATTCCATTCCATTCCATTCCATTCCATTCCATTCCATTCCATTCCATTCCCTTCGATTCGATTCGATTCGATTCGATTCGATTCGATTCAATTCCATTCCATTCCATTCCATTCCTTTCTACTCGGGTTCGTTCCATTCCATTCCGTTCTGTTCCTTTCTGTTCCATTCCGTTCCGCTCCATTCCGTTCCATTCCATTCCATTCCATTCCATTCCGTTCTACTCGGGTTGATTCCATTCCATTCCATTCCATTCCATTCCATTCCATTCGATTCCATTCGATTCCATTGCATTACAATTCACTCCATTCCATTCCTTTCCGTTCCGTTCCGCTCCGTTCCGTTCTACTCGGGTTCGTTCCATTCCATTCCATTCCATTCCATTCCATTCCATTCCATTCTACTCGGGTTGATCATTCCATTCCATTCCGTTCCGTTGCGTTGCGTTGCGTTGCGTTCCGTTCCGTTCCGTTCCATTCCATTCCATTCCATTCCATTCCATTCCGTTCCGTTCCGTTCTACTCGGTTTGATTCCATTCTATTCCATTCCATTCCATTCCATTCCATTCAATTCTATTCGATTCTATTCCATTCCTTTCCTTTCCATTCCATTCCATTCCATTCTATTCCACTGAATTCCATTCCATTCCGTTCCGTTCCGTTCCGTTCCTTTCTGTTCCGTTCTACTCGGGTTGATTCCATTCCATTCCATTCCTTTCTATTCCATTAAATTCCATTCCATTCGATTCCATTCAATTCCATTCGATTCGATTCGATTCCATTCCAATAAATTCCATTCCATTCCATTCCATTCCGTTCTACTCGGGTTCATTCCATTCCATTCCGTTCCGTTCCGTTCCATTCCATTCCGTTCTGTTCCATTCCGTTCCATTCCATTCCATTCCATTCCATTCCATTCCATTCCGTTCTACTCGGGTTGATTCCATTCCATTCCATTCCATTCCGTTCCGTTCTGTTCCGATCCGTTGTGTTCCGTTCGGTTCCGTTCCGTTCCGTTCCATTCCATTCCATTCCATTCCATTCCATTCCATTCCATTCCATTCCATTCCATTCCGTTCTACTCGGGTTGATTCCATTCTATTCCATTCCATTCCATTCCATTCTATTCAATTCCATTCGATTCGATTCGATTCCATTCCATTCCATTCCATTCCATTCCACTCCATTCCATTCCATTCCATTCTATTCCATTGAATTCCATTCCATTCCATTCCATTCCATTCCATTCCATTCCATTCCATTCCGTTCTACTCGGGTTGATTCCATTCCATTCCATTCCATTCCATTCCCTTCCATTCCATTCGATTCCATTCGATTCCATTCGATTCCAGTCCATTCCATTCCATTCCATTCCATTCCATTCCATTCCATTCCATTCCATTCCATTCCGTTCTACTCGGGTTCATTCCATTCCATTCCGTTCCGTTCCGTTCCGTTCCATTCCGTTCTGTTCCATTCCGTTCCATTCCATTCCATTCCATTCCATTCCATTCCGTTCTACTCGGGTTGATTCCATTCCATTCCATTCCATTCCATTCCATTCCATTCCATTCCGTTCTACTCGGGTTGATCATTCCATTCCATTCCATTCCGTTAAGTTCCGTTCCGTTCCGTTCCGTTCCATTCCATTCCATTCCATTCCATTCCATTCCATTCCATTCCATTCCATTCCATTCCATTCCGTTCCGTTCCGTTCTACTCGGGTTGATTCCGTTCTATTCCATTCCATTCCATTCGATTCCATTCAATTCCATTCGATTCCATTCCATGCCATTCCATTCCATTCCACTCCATTCTATTCCATTGAATTCCATTCCATTCCGTTCCGTTCCGTTCCATTCCGTTCCGTTCCGTTCCGTTCTACTCGGGTTGATTCCATTCCATTCCATTCCATTCTATACGATTCCATTCGATTCCATTCGATTCGATCCCGTTCCATTCCATTCCATTCCATTCCATTCCGTTCTACTCGGGTTCATTCCATTCCATTCCGTTCCGTTCCGTTCCGTTCCATTCCGTTCTGTTCCATTCCGTTCCATTCCATTCCTTTCCATTCCTTTCCGTTCTACTCGGGTTGATTCCATTCCATTCCATTCCGTTCCGTTCCCTTCCGTTCCGTACCGTTCCGTTCCCTTGCGTTCCGTTCCGTTCCGTTCCGTTCCATTCCATTCCATTCCATTCCAATCCATTCCATTCCGTTCTACTCGTGTTGATTCCATTCTATTCCATTCCATTCCATTCGATTCCTTTCGATTCCATTCGATTCCATTCGGTTCCATTCCATTCCATTCCATTTCATTCCATTCCATTCCATTCCATTCCAATCCATTCCATTCTACTCGGGTTGATTCCATTCAATTCCATTCCATTCCATTCCTTTCCATTCCATTCCATTCCATTCCATTCGGTTCCATTCCATTCCATTCCATTCCATTCCATTCTATTCCATTCCATTCCATTCCATTCCATTCTATTCCATTCCGTTCTACTCGGGTTGATTCCATTCCATTCCATTCCATTCCATTCCATTCCATTCCATTCCATTCCATTCGATTCCATTCCATTCCATTCCATTCCATTCCATTCCATTCCATTCCATTCCATTCTATTCCATTCGATTCCATTCCATTCCATTTCACTCCATTCCGTTCCGTTCCATTCCGTTCCGTTCCGTTCTACTCGGGTTCGTTCCATTCCATTCCATTCCGTTCCATTCCATTCCATTCCATTCCATTCCATTCGATTCCATTCGATTCCATTCCATTCCACTTCACTCCATTCCGTTCCATTCCGTTCCGTTCCATTCCGTTCCATTCCATTGCATTCAATTCCATTCCATTCCATTCCATTCCATTCCATTCCATTCCATTCCATTATATTCCATTCCATTCCATTCCGTTCCGTTCCGTTCTACTCGTGTTGATTCCATTCTATTCCATTCCATTCCATTCGATTCCATTCAATTCCATTCGATTCCATTCCATTCCATTCTATTCCATTGAATTCCATTCCATTCCATTCCATTCCATTCCATTCCATTCCATTCCATTCGATTCCATTCCATTCCATTCCCTTCCATTCTATTCCATTGAATTCCATTCCATTCCATTCCATTCCAATCCATTCCATTCTGCACGGGTTGATTCCATTCCATTCCATTCCATTCCATTCCATTCCATTCCATTCCAATCCATTCCATTCTGCACGGGTTGATTCCATTCCATTCCATTCCATTCCATTCCATTCCATTCCATTCCATTCCATTCCATTCCATTCCATTCCGTTCTACTCGGGTTGATTCCTTTCCATTCCATTCCATTCTACTCGGGTTGATTCCTTTCCATTCCATTCCATTCCATTCGATTCCATTCGATTCCATTCGATTCCATTCAATTCCATTCCATTCCATTACATTCCATTCGATTCCATTCGATTCCATTCCATTCCATTTCACTCCATTCCGTTCCGTTCCGTTCCGTTCCGTTCCGTTCTACTCGGGTTCTTTCCATTCCATTCCATTCCATTCCATTCCATTCCATTCCATTCCATTCCATTCCATTCCTTTCCATTCCATTCGATTCCATTCGATTCCATTCCTTTCCATTTCACTCCATTCCGTTCCGTTCCGTTCCATTCCATTCCATTCCATTCCGTTCTACTCGGGTTGAGTCTATTCTATTCCATTCCATTCCATTCCATTCCATTCCATTCGATTCCATTCCATTCCATTCCATACCATTCCATTCCATTCCATTCCGTTCTACTCGGGTTCACTCCATTCCATTCCGTTCTGTTCCGTTGCGTTCCATTCCGTTCTGTTCCATTCCGTTCCATTCCATTCCATTCCATTCCATTCCGTTCTACTCAGGTTGATTCCTTTCCATTCCATTCCATTCCATTCCATTCGATTCCATTCCATTCCATTCCATTCCTTTCCATTCCATTCCATTCCATTCCATTCGGTTCCATTCCATTCCATTCCATTCCATTCTATTCCATTCCATTCCATTCCATTCCATTCCATTCCATTCCATTCCATTCCATTCCAATCCATTCCATTCTACACGGGTTGTTTCCACTCCATTCCATTCCATTCCATTCCATTCCATTCCATTCCATTCCATTCCATTCCGTTCTACTCGGGTTGATTCCATTCCATTCCATTCCATTCCATTCCATTCCATTCCATTCCATTCCATTCCATTCCATTCCATTCCATTCCATTCCACTCCATTCCATTCCATTCGATTCCATTCGATTCCATTCCATTCCATTTCACTCCATTCCGTTCCGTTCCGTTCCGTTCCGTTCCGTTCTACTCGGGTTCGTTCCATTCCATTCCATTCCATTCCATTCCATTCCATTCCATTCCATTCCATTCGATTCCATTCGATTCCATTCCATTCCACTTCACTCCATTCCGTTCCATTCCGTTCCGTTCCATTCCATTCCATTCCGTTCCATTCCATTCCATTCCATTCCATTCCATTCCATTCCATTCCATTCCATTCCATTCCATTCCATTCCATTATGTTCCATTCCATTCCATTCCGTTCCGTTCCGTTCTACTCGGGTTGATTCCATTCTATTCCATTCCATTCCATTCGATTCCATTCAATTCCATTCGATTCCATTCCATTCCATTCCATTCCATTCTATTCCATTGAATTCCATTCCATTCCATTCCATTCCATTCCATTCCATTCCATTCGATTCCATTCCATTCCATTCCATTCCATTCTATTCCATTGAATTCCATTCCATTCCATTCCATTCCAATCCATTCCATTCTGCACGGGTTGATTCCATTCCATTCCATTCCATTCCATTCCATTCCATTGCATTCCATTCCATTCCGTTCTACTCGGGTTGATTCCTTTCCATTCCATTCCATTCCATTCGATTCCATTTGATTCCATTCGATTCCATTCGATTCCATTCCATTACATTCCATTCGATTCCATTCTTTTCCATTCCATTCCATTTCACTCCATTCCGTTCCTTTCCGTTCCGTTCCGAACCGTTCTACTCGGGTTCGTTCCATTCCATTCCATTCCATTCCATTCCATTCCATTCCTTCCCATTCCATTCGATTCCATTCGATTCCATTCCATTCCATTCCATTTCTTTCCATTCCAGTCCATTCGATTCCAGTCGATTCCATTCCATTCCATTTCACTCCATTCCGTTCCGTTCCGTTCCGTTCTGTTCTGTTCCGTTCCGTTCTGTTCCGTTCTACTCGGGTTCGTTCCATTCCATTCCATTCCATTCCATTCCATTCCATTCCATTCCATTCCATTCCGTTCTACTCGGGTTGATCATTCCATTCCATTCCATTCCGTTGCGTTCCGTTCCGTTCCGTTCCATTCCATTCCATTCCATTTCATTCCATTCCATTCCATTCCATTCCATTCCGTTCTACTCGGTTTGATTCCATTCTATTCCATTCCATTCCATTCAATTCCATTCGATTCCATTCGATTCCATTCCATTCCATTCCATTCCAGTCCATTCTATTCCATTGAATTCCATTCCATTCCATTCCATTCCATTCCATTCCATTCCATTCCATTCCATTCCGTTCTACTCGGGTTGATTCCATTCCATTCCATTCCATTCCATTCCATTCCATTCCATTCCATTCCATTCAATTCCATTCGATTCGATTCCATTCCATTCCATTCCATTCCATTCCATTCCTTTCCATTCCATTCCATTCCATTCCATTCCATTCCATTCGGTTCCATTCGATTCCATTCCATTCCATTTCATTCCATTCCGTTCCGTTCCGTTCCACTCCGTTCAGTTCCGTTCTACTCGGGTTGACTCCATTCTATTCCACTCCATTCCTTTCGATTCCATTCGATTCCATTCCATTCCATTCCATTCCATTCCATTCCATTCCATTCTATTCCATTGAATTCCATTCCATTCCATTCCATTCCATTGCATTCCATTCCATTCCATTCCATTCCATTCCGTTCTACTCGGGTTGATTCCATTCCATTCCATTCCATTCCATTCCATTCCATTCCATTCCATTCCATACAATTCCATTCCATTCCATTCCATTCTATTCCATTGAATTCCATTCCATTCCATTCTATTCCATTGAATTCCATTCCATTCCATTCCATTCCAATCCATTCCATTCTACACGGGTTGATTCCATTCCATTCCATTCCATTCCATTCCATTCGATTCCATTACATTCGATTCCATTCGATTCCATTCGATCCCATTCCATTCCATTCCATTCCATTCTATTCCATTGAATTCCATTCCATTCGATTGCATTCCATTCCATTCCATTCCATTCCATTCCTTTCTACTGGGGTTGATTCCATTCCATTCCATTCCATTCTATTCCATTCCATTCCATTCCATTCCATTCTAATCGGGTTCATTCCATTACATTCCGTTCCGTTCCGTTCCGTTCCATTCCGTTCTGTTCCATTCCGTTCCATTCCATTCCATTCCATTACATTCCGTTCCGTTCCGTTCCGTTCCATTCCGTTCTGTTCCATTCCGTTCCATTCCATTCCATTCCATTCCATTCCATTCTACTCGGGTTGATTCCATTCTATTCCATTCCATTCCATTCCATTCCATTCCATTCCATTCCACTCCACTCCACTCCACTGCACTCCTCTCCACTCCACTCCACTCCACTCGGGTTGATTCCATTCCATTCCATTCAATTCCATTCCATTCCATTCCATTCCATTCCATTCCATTCCATTCCATTCCATTCCATTCTATTCCATTCGATTCGATTCCATTCCATTCCATTCCAATCCATTCCATTCTACTCGGGTTGATTCCATTCCATTCCATTCCATTCCATTCCATTCCATTCCATTCCATTCCATTCCATTCCATTCGATTCGATTCGATTCGATTCGATTCCATTCCATTCCATTCCACTCCGTTCTACTCGGGTGGATTCCATTCCATTCCATTCCGTTCCGTTCCGTTCCGTTGCATTGCGTTGCGTTCCGTTCCGTTCCGTTCCGTTCCGTTCCGTTCCATTCCATTCCATTCCATTCCATTCCGATCTACTCGGGTTGACTCCAATCTATTCCATTCCATTCCATTCGATTGCATTCAATTCCATTCGATTCCATTCGATTCCATTCCATTCCATTCCATTCCATTCCATTCCATTCCACTGCATTCTATTCCACTGAATTCCATTCCATTCCATTCCATTCCATTCCATTCCATTCCACTGCATTCTATTCCACTGAATTCCATTCCATTCCATTCCATTCCATTCCATTCCATTCCATTCCATTCCAATCCATTACATTCTACACGGGTTGATTCCATTCCATTGCATTCCATTCCATTCCATTCCATTCCATTCCATTCGATTCCATTCGATTCGATTCGATTCCATTCCATTCCATTCCATTCCGTTCCATTCCATTCCATTCCATTCGATTCCATTCGATTCCATTCCATTCCATTTCACTCCATTCCGTTCCGTTCCGTACCGTTCCGTTCCGTTGCGTTGCGTTCCGTTCCGTTCCGTTCCGTTCCGTTCCGATCCATTCCATTCCATTCCATTCCATTCCGTTCTACTTGGGTTGATTCCATTCCATTCCATTCCGTTCAGTTCCGTTGCGTACCGTTCCGTTCCGTTCCATTCCGTTCCATTCCGTTCCGTTCCATTCCGTTCCATTCCATTCCATTCCATTCCATTCCATTCCGTTCTACACGGGTTGATTCCATTCTATACCGTTCCATTCCATTCGATTCCATTCAAGTCCATTCGATTCGATTCCATTCCATTCCATTCCATCCTATTCCATTGAATTCCATTCCATTCCATTCCATTCCATTCCATTCCATTCCATTCCATTCCATTCCATTCCATTCCACTCCGTTCCGTTCCGTTCCGTTCCGTTCCGTTGCGTTGCGTTCCGTTCCGTTCCGTTCCGTTCCGTTGCGTTGCGTTCCGTTCCGTTCCGTTCCGTTCCGTTCCATTCCGTTCCATTCCATTCCATTCCGTTCTACTCGGGTTGATTCCATTCCATTCCATTCCATTCCATTCCATTCCATTCCATTCCATTCCATTCCATTCCATTCCATTCGGTTCCATTCGATTCCATTCGATTCGATTCCATTCCATTCCATTCCATTCCATTCCATTCCATTCCATTCCATTTCATTCCGTTCCATTCTATTCCATTCGATTCGATTCCATTCCATTCCATTCCATTCCATTCCATTCCATTCCATTCGATTCGATTCGATTCGATTCGATTCCATTCCATTCCATTCCACTCCGTTCTACTCGGGTGGATTCCATTCCATTCCATTCCGTTCCGTTCCGTTCCGTTGCATTGCGTTGCGTTCCGTTCCGTTCCGTTCCGTTCCGTTCCGTTCCATTCCATTCCATTCCATTCCATTCCGATCTACTCGGGTTGACTCCAATCTATTCCATTCCATTCCATTCGATTGCATTCAATTCCATTCGATTCCATTCGATTCCATTCCATTCCATTCCATTCCATTCCATTCCATTCCACTGCATTCTATTCCACTGAATTCCATTCCATTCCATTCCATTCCATTCCATTCCATTCCACTGCATTCTATTCCACTGAATTCCATTCCATTCCATTCCATTCCATTCCATTCCATTCCATTCCATTCCAATCCATTACATTCTACACGGGTTGATTCCATTCCATTGCATTCCATTCCATTCCATTCCATTCCATTCCATTCGATTCCATTCGATTCGATTCGATTCCATTCCATTCCATTCCATTCCGTACCATTCCATTCCATTCCATTCGATTCCATTCGATTCCATTCCATTCCATTTCACTCCATTCCGTTCCGTTCCGTACCGTTCCGTTCCGTTGCGTTGCGTTCCGTTCCGTTCCGTTCCGTTCCGTTCCGATCCATTCCATTCCATTCCATTCCATTCCGTTCTACTTGGGTTGATTCCATTCCATTCCATTCCGTTCAGTTCCGTTGCGTACCGTTCCGTTCCGTTCCATTCCGTTCCATTCCGTTCCGTTCCATTCCGTTCCATTCCATTCCATTCCATTCCATTCCATTCCGTTCTACACGGGTTGATTCCATTCTATACCGTTCCATTCCATTCGATTCCATTCAAGTCCATTCGATTCGATTCCATTCCATTCCATTCCATCCTATTCCATTGAATTCCATTCCATTCCATTCCATTCCATTCCATTCCATTCCATTCCATTCCATTCCACTCCGTTCCGTTCCGTTCCGTTCCGTTCCGTTGCGTTGCGTTCCGTTCCGTTCCGTTCCGTTCCGTTGCGTTGCGTTCCGTTCCGTTCCGTTCCGTTCCGTTCCATTCCGTTCCATTCCATTCCATTCCGTTCTACTCGGGTTGATTCCATTCCATTCCATTCCATTCCATTCCATTCCATTCCATTCCATTCCATTCCATTCCATTCCATTCCGTTCTACTCGGGTTGATTCCATTCCATTCCATTCCATTCCATTCCATTCCATTCCATTCCATTCCATTCAATTCCATTCGATTCGATTCCATTCCATTCCATTCCATTCCATTCCATTCCTTTCCATTCCATTCCATTCCATTCCATTCCATTCCATTCGGTTCCATTCGATTCCATTCCATTCCATTTCATTCCATTCCGTTCCGTTCCGTTCCACTCCGTTCAGTTCCGTTCTACTCGGGTTGACTCCATTCTATTCCACTCCATTCCTTTCGATTCCATTCGATTCCATTCCATTCCATTCCATTCCATTCCATTCCATTCCATTCTATTCCATTGAATTCCATTCCATTCCATTCCATTCCATTGCATTCCATTCCATTCCATTCCATTCCATTCCGTTCTACTCGGGTTGATTCCATTCCATTCCATTCCATTCCATTCCATTCCATTCCATTCCATTCCATACAATTCCATTCCATTCCATTCCATTCTATTCCATTGAATTCCATTCCATTCCATTCTATTCCATTGAATTCCATTCCATTCCATTCCATTCCAATCCATTCCATTCTACACGGGTTGATTCCATTCCATTCCATTCCATTCCATTCCATTCGATTCCATTACATTCGATTCCATTCGATTCCATTCGATCCCATTCCATTCCATTCCATTCCATTCTATTCCATTGAATTCCATTCCATTCGATTGCATTCCATTCCATTCCATTCCATTCCATTCCTTTCTACTGGGGTTGATTCCATTCCATTCCATTCCATTCTATTCCATTCCATTCCATTCCATTCCATTCTAATCGGGTTCATTCCATTACATTCCGTTCCGTTCCGTTCCGTTCCATTCCGTTCTGTTCCATTCCGTTCCATTCCATTCCATTCCATTAC
This sequence comes from Gorilla gorilla gorilla, assembly GCF_029281585.2. Classification (NCBI taxonomy): domain Eukaryota; kingdom Metazoa; phylum Chordata; class Mammalia; order Primates; family Hominidae; genus Gorilla; species Gorilla gorilla. Next base: position 39,642,145 of record NC_073242.2, read on the forward strand.
ATTCCGTTCCGTTCCGTTCCGTTCCATTCCGTTCTGTTCCATTCCGTTCCATTCCATTCCATTCCATTCCATTCCATTCTACTCGGGTTGATTCCATTCTATTCCATTCCATTCCATTCCATTCCATTCCATTCCATTCCACTCCACTCCACTCCACTGCACTCCTCTCCACTCCACTCCACTCCACTCGGGTTGATTCCATTCCATTCCATTCAATTCCATTCCATTCCATTCCATTCCATTCCATTCCATTCCATTCCATTCCATTCCATTCTATTCCATTCGATTCGATTCCATTCCATTCCATTCCAATCCATTCCATTCTACTCGGGTTGATTCCATTCCATTCCATTCCATTCCATTCCATTCCATTCCATTCCATTCCATTCCATTCCATTCGATTCGATTCGATTCGATTCGATTCCATTCCATTCCATTCCACTCCGTTCTACTCGGGTGGATTCCATTCCATTCCATTCCGTTCCGTTCCGTTCCGTTGCATTGCGTTGCGTTCCGTTCCGTTCCGTTCCGTTCCGTTCCGTTCCATTCCATTCCATTCCATTCCATTCCGATCTACTCGGGTTGACTCCAATCTATTCCATTCCATTCCATTCGATTGCATTCAATTCCATTCGATTCCATTCGATTCCATTCCATTCCATTCCATTCCATTCCATTCCATTCCACTGCATTCTATTCCACTGAATTCCATTCCATTCCATTCCATTCCATTCCATTCCATTCCACTGCATTCTATTCCACTGAATTCCATTCCATTCCATTCCATTCCATTCCATTCCATTCCATTCCATTCCAATCCATTACATTCTACACGGGTTGATTCCATTCCATTGCATTCCATTCCATTCCATTCCATTCCATTCCATTCGATTCCATTCGATTCGATTCGATTCCATTCCATTCCATTCCATTCCGTTCCATTCCATTCCATTCCATTCGATTCCATTCGATTCCATTCCATTCCATTTCACTCCATTCCGTTCCGTTCCGTACCGTTCCGTTCCGTTGCGTTGCGTTCCGTTCCGTTCCGTTCCGTTCCGTTCCGATCCATTCCATTCCATTCCATTCCATTCCGTTCTACTTGGGTTGATTCCATTCCATTCCATTCCGTTCAGTTCCGTTGCGTACCGTTCCGTTCCGTTCCATTCCGTTCCATTCCGTTCCGTTCCATTCCGTTCCATTCCATTCCATTCCATTCCATTCCATTCCGTTCTACACGGGTTGATTCCATTCTATACCGTTCCATTCCATTCGATTCCATTCAAGTCCATTCGATTCGATTCCATTCCATTCCATTCCATCCTATTCCATTGAATTCCATTCCATTCCATTCCATTCCATTCCATTCCATTCCATTCCATTCCATTCCATTCCATTCCACTCCGTTCCGTTCCGTTCCGTTCCGTTCCGTTGCGTTGCGTTCCGTTCCGTTCCGTTCCGTTCCGTTGCGTTGCGTTCCGTTCCGTTCCGTTCCGTTCCGTTCCATTCCGTTCCATTCCATTCCATTCCGTTCTACTCGGGTTGATTCCATTCCATTCCATTCCATTCCATTCCATTCCATTCCATTCCATTCCATTCCATTCCATTCCATTCGGTTCCATTCGATTCCATTCGATTCGATTCCATTCCATTCCATTCCATTCCATTCCATTCCATTCCATTCCATTTCATTCCGTTCCATTCTATTCCATTCGATTCGATTCCATTCCATTCCATTCCATTCCATTCCATTCCATTCCATTCGATTCGATTCGATTCGATTCGATTCCATTCCATTCCATTCCACTCCGTTCTACTCGGGTGGATTCCATTCCATTCCATTCCGTTCCGTTCCGTTCCGTTGCATTGCGTTGCGTTCCGTTCCGTTCCGTTCCGTTCCGTTCCGTTCCATTCCATTCCATTCCATTCCATTCCGATCTACTCGGGTTGACTCCAATCTATTCCATTCCATTCCATTCGATTGCATTCAATTCCATTCGATTCCATTCGATTCCATTCCATTCCATTCCATTCCATTCCATTCCATTCCACTGCATTCTATTCCACTGAATTCCATTCCATTCCATTCCATTCCATTCCATTCCATTCCACTGCATTCTATTCCACTGAATTCCATTCCATTCCATTCCATTCCATTCCATTCCATTCCATTCCATTCCAATCCATTACATTCTACACGGGTTGATTCCATTCCATTGCATTCCATTCCATTCCATTCCATTCCATTCCATTCGATTCCATTCGATTCGATTCGATTCCATTCCATTCCATTCCATTCCGTACCATTCCATTCCATTCCATTCGATTCCATTCGATTCCATTCCATTCCATTTCACTCCATTCCGTTCCGTTCCGTACCGTTCCGTTCCGTTGCGTTGCGTTCCGTTCCGTTCCGTTCCGTTCCGTTCCGATCCATTCCATTCCATTCCATTCCATTCCGTTCTACTTGGGTTGATTCCATTCCATTCCATTCCGTTCAGTTCCGTTGCGTACCGTTCCGTTCCGTTCCATTCCGTTCCATTCCGTTCCGTTCCATTCCGTTCCATTCCATTCCATTCCATTCCATTCCATTCCGTTCTACACGGGTTGATTCCATTCTATACCGTTCCATTCCATTCGATTCCATTCAAGTCCATTCGATTCGATTCCATTCCATTCCATTCCATCCTATTCCATTGAATTCCATTCCATTCCATTCCATTCCATTCCATTCCATTCCATTCCATTCCATTCCATTCCATTCCACTCCGTTCCGTTCCGTTCCGTTCCGTTCCGTTGCGTTGCGTTCCGTTCCGTTCCGTTCCGTTCCGTTGCGTTGCGTTCCGTTCCGTTCCGTTCCGTTCCGTTCCATTCCGTTCCATTCCATTCCATTCCGTTCTACTCGGGTTGATTCCATTCCATTCCATTCCATTCCATTCCATTCCATTCCATTCCATTCCATTCCATTCCATTCCATTCGGTTCCATTCGATTCCATTCGATTCGATTCCATTCCATTCCATTCCATTCCATTCCATTCCATTCCATTCCATTTCATTCCGTTCCGTTCCGTTCCGTTCCGTTCCGTTGCGTTGCGTTCCGTTCCGTTCCGTTCCTTTCCGTTCCGTTCCGTTCCGTTCCATTCCATTCCATTCCATTCCATTCCGTTCTACTCGGGTTGATTCCATTCCATTCCATTCCTTTCCATTCCATTCCATTCCATTCCATTCCATTCCATTCTATTCCATTCGATTCGATTCCATTCCATTCCGTTACATTCCATTCCATTCCATTCCATTCCATTCCATTCCATTCCATTCCATTCCGTTCTACTCGGGTTGATTCCATTCCATTCCATTCCATTCCATTCCATTCTATTCCATTCCATTCCATTCCATTCCATTACATTCGATTCCATTCCATTGCAGTCCATTCCATTTTACTCGGGTTGATTCCATTCCATTCCATTCCATTCCATTCCATTCCATTCCATTCCATTCCATTCCATTCCATTCGATCCCATTCCATTCCATTTCACTCCATTCCATTCCGTTCCGTTCCGTTCCTTTCCGTTCTACTCGGGTTCGTCCCATTCCATTCCATTCCATTCAATTCCATTCCGTTCTACTCGGGTTGATCATTCCATTCCATTCCATTCCGTTGCGTTCCGTTCCGTTCCGTTGCATTCCATTGCATTCCATTCAATACCATTCCGTTCCATTCCATTCCGTTCTACTCGGGTTGATTCCATTCTATTCCATTCCTTTCCATTCGATTCCATTCAATTCCATTCGATTCCATTCCATTGCATTCCATTCCATTCCATTCCATTCCATTCCATTCCATTGAATTCCATTCCATTCCATTCCATTCCATTCCATTCCATTCCATTCCATTCCATTCCATTCTACTCTGGTTGATTCCATTCCATTCCATTCCATTCCATTCCATTCCATTCCATTCCATTCCATTCCATTCCATTCCATTCTACTCGGGTTGATTCCATTCCATTCCATTCCATTCCATTCCATTCCATTCCATTCCATTCCATTCCATTCCATTCCCTTCGATTCCATTCGATTCGATTCGATTCGATTCGATTCAATTCCATTCCATTCCATTCCATTCCTTTCTACTCGGGTTCGTTCCATTCCATTCCGTTCTGTTCCTTTCTGTTCCATTCCGTTCCGCTCCATTCCGTTCCATTCCATTCCATTCCATTCCATTCCGTTCTACTCGGGTTGATTCCATTCCATTCCATTCCATTCCATTCGATTCCATTCGATTCCATTGCATTACAATTCACTCCATTCCATTCCTTTCCGTTCCGTTCCGCTCCGTTCCGTTCTACTCGGGTTCGTTCCATTCCATTCCATTCCATTCCATTCCATTCCATTCCATTCTACTCGGGTTGATCATTCCATTCCATTCCGTTCCGTTGCGTTGCGTTGCGTTGCGTTCCGTTCCGTTCCATTCCATTCCATTCCATTCCATTCCATTCCATTCCATTCCGTTCCGTTCCGTTCTACTCGGTTTGATTCCATTCTATTCCATTCCATTCCATTCCATTCCATTCAATTCTATTCGATTCTATTCCATTCCTTTCCATTCCATTCCATTCCATTCCATTCTATTCCACTGAATTCCATTCCATTCCGTTCCGTTCCGTTCCGTTCCTTTCCGTTCCGTTCTACTCGGGTTGATTCCATTCCATTCCATTCCTTTCTATTCCATTCCATTCCATTCCATTCGATTCCATTCAATTCCATTCGATTCGATTCGATTCCATTCCAATAAATTCCATTCCATTCCATTCCATTCCGTTCTACTCGGGTTGATTCCATTCCATTCCATTCCATTCCGTTCCGTTCTGTTCCGATCCGTTGTGTTCCGTTCGGTTCCGTTCCGTTCCGTTCCATTCCATTCCATTCCATTCCATTCCATTCCATTCCATTCCATTCCGTTCTACTCGGGTTGATTCCATTCTATTCCATTCCATTCCATTCCATTCTATTCAATTCCATTCGATTCGATTCGATTCCATTCCATTCCATTCCATTCCAATCCATTCCATTCCATTCCATTCCATTCCATTCTATTCCATTGAATTCCATTCCATTCCATTCCATTCCATTCTATTCCATTGAATTCCATTCCATTCCATTCCATTCCATTCCATTCCATTCCATTCCATTCCATTCCATTCCGTTCTACTCGGGTTGATTCCATTCCATTCCATTCCATTCCATTCCATTCCCTTCCATTCCATTCGATTCCATTCGATTCCATTCGATTCCAGTCCATTCCATTCCATTCCATTCCATTCCATTCCATTCCATTCCATTCCATTCCGTTCTACTCGGGTTCATTCCATTCCATTCCGTTCCGTTCCGTTCCGTTCCATTCCGTTCTGTTCCATTCCGTTCCATTCCATTCCATTCCATTCCATTCCGTTCTACTCGGGTTGATTCCATTCCATTCCATTCCATTCCATTCCATTCCATTCCATTCCATTCCGTTCTACTCGGGTTGATCATTCCATTCCATTCCATTCCGTTAAGTTCCGTTCCGTTCCGTTCCGTTCCATTCCATTCCATTCCATTCCATTCCATTCCATTCCATTCCATTGCGTTCCGTTCCGTTCTACTCGGGTTGATTCCGTTCTATTCCATTCCATTCCATTCGATTCCATTCAATTCCATTCGATTCCATTCCATGCCATTCCATTCCATTCCACTCCATTGTATTCCACTGAATTCCATTCCATTCCGTTGCGTTCCGTTCCATTCCGTTCCGTTCCGTTCCGTTCTACTCGGGTTGATTCCATTCCATTCCATTCCATTCTATACGTTTCCATTCGATTCCATTCGATTCGATCCCATTCCATTCCATTCCATTCCATTCCATTCCGTTCTACTCGGGTTCATTCCATTCCATTCCGTTCCGTTCTGTTCCGTTCCATTCCGTTCTGTTCCATTCCGTTCCATTCCATTCCTTTCCATTCCTTTCCGTTCTACTCGGGTTGATTCCATTCCATTCCATTCCGTTCCGTTCCCTTCCGTTCCGTTCCGTTCCGTTCCCTTGCGTTCCGTTCCGTTCCGTTCCGTTCCATTCCATTCCATTCCATTCCAATCCATTCCATTCCGTTCTACTCGTGTTGATTCCATTCTATTCCATTCCATTCCATTCGATTCCTTTTGATTCCATTCGATTCCATTCGATTCCATTCCATTCCATTCCATTCCATTCCATTCCGTTCCGTTCCGTTCTACTCGGTTTGATTCCATTCTATTCCATTCCATTCCATTCCATTCCATTCAATTCTATTCGATTCTATTCCATTCCTTTCCATTCCATTCCATTCCATTCCATTCCATTCTATTCCACTGAATTCCATTCCATTCCGTTCCGTTCCGTTCCGTTCCTTTCCGTTCCGTTCTACTCGGGTTGATTCCATTCCATTCCATTCCATTCCTTTCTATTCCATTCCATTCCATTCCATTCGATTCCATTCAATTCCATTCGATTCGATTCGATTCCATTCCATTCCATTCCATTCCATTCCATTCCATTCCGTTCTACTCGGGTTCATTCCATTCCATTCCGTTCCGTTCCGTTCCATTCCATTCCGTTCTGTTCCATTCCGTTCCATTCCATTCCATTCCATTCCATTCCGTTCTACTCGGGTTGATTCCATTCCATTCCATTCCATTCCGTTCCGTTCTGTTCCGATCCGTTGTGTTCCGTTCGGTTCCGTTCCGTTCCGTTCCATTCCATTCCATTCCATTCCATTCCATTCCATTCCATTCCATTCCATTCCATTCCGTTCTACTCGGGTTGATTCCATTCTATTCCATTCCATTCCATTCCATTCTATTCAATTCCATTCGATTCGATTCCATTCCATTCCATTCCATTCCATTCCATTCCATTCCATTCCATTCCATTCCATTCTATTCCATTGATTTCCATTCCATTCCATTCCATTCCATTCCATTCCATTCCATTCCATTCCATTCCATTCCATTCCATTCCGTTCTACTCGGGTTGATTCCATTCCATTCCATTCCATTCCATTCCCTTCCATTCCATTCGATTCCATTCGATTCCATTCGATTCCAGTCCATTCCATTCCATTCCATTCCATTCCATTCCATTCCATTCCGTTCTACTCGGGTTCATTCCATTCCATTCCGTTCCGTTCCGTTCCGTTCCATTCCGTTCTGTTCCATTCCGTTCCATTCCATTCCATTCCATTCCATTCCGTTCTACTCGGGTTGATTCCATTCCATTCCATTCCATTCCATTCCATTCCATTCCATTCCGTTCTACTCGGGTTGATCATTCCATTCCATTCCATTCCGTTAAGTTCCGTTCCGTTCCGTTCCGTTCCATTCCATTCCATTCCATTCCATTCCATTCCATTCCGTTCCGTTCCGTTCTACTCGGGTTGATTCCGTTCTATTCCATTCCATTCCATTCGATTCCATTCAATTCCATTCGATTCCATTCCATGCCATTCCATTCCATTCCACTCCATTCTATTCCATTGAATTCCATTCCATTCCGTTCCGTTCCGTTCCATTCCGTTCCGTTCCGTTCCGTTCTACTCGGGTTGATTCCATTCCATTCCATTCCATTCTATACGATTCCATTCGATTCCATTCGATTCGATCCCATTCCATTCCATTCCGTTCTACTCGGGTTCATTCCATTCCATTCCGTTCCGTTCCGTTCCGTTCCATTCCGTTCTGTTCCATTCCGTTCCATTCCATTCCTTTCCATTCCTTTCCGTTCTACTCGGGTTGATTCCATTCCATTCCATTCCGTTCCGTTCCCTTCCGTTCCGTTCCGTTCCGTTCCCTTGCGTTCCGTTCCGTTCCGTTCCGTTCCATTCCATTCCATTCCATTCCAATCCATTCCATTCCGTTCTACTCGTGTTGATTCCATTCTATTCCATTCCATTCCATTCGATTCCTTTTGATTCCATTCGATTCCATTCGATTCCATTCCATTCCATTCCATTCCATTCCATTCCATTCCAATCCATTCCATTCTACTCGGGTTGATTCCATTCAATTCCATTCCATTCCATTCCTTTCCATTCCATTCCATTCCATTCCATTCGGTTCCATTCCATTCCATTCCATTCCATTCTATTCCATTCCATTCCATTCCATTCCATTCCATTCCATTCCATTCCGTTCTACTCGGGTTGATTCCATTCCATTCCATTCCATTCCATTCCATTCCATTCCATTCCATTCCATTCCATTCGATTCCATTCGATTCCATTCCATTCCATTTCACTCCATTCCGTTCCGTTCCATTCCGTTCCGTTCCGTTCTACTCGGGTTCGTTCCATTCCATTCCATTCCGTTCCATTCCATTCCATTCCATTCCATTCCATTCCATTCCATTCCATTCGATTCCATTCCATTCCACTTCACTCCATTCCGTTCCATTCCGTTCCATTCCATTCCGTTCCATTCCATTCCATTCCATTCCATTCCATTCCATTCCATTCCATTCCATTCCATTCCATTCCATTATATTCCATTCCATTCCATTCCGTTCCGTTCCGTTCTACTCGGGTTGATTCCATTCTATTCCATTCCATTCCATTCGATTCCATTCAATTCCATTCGATTCCATTCCATTCCATTCAATTCCATTGAATTCCATTACATTCCATTCCATTCCATTCCATTCCAATCCATTCCATTCGATTCCATTCCATTCCATTCCCTTCCATTCTATTCCATTGAATTCCATTCCATTCCATTCCATTCCAATCCATTCCATTCTGCACGGGTTGATTCCATTCCATTCCATTCCATTCCATTCCATTCCATTCCATTCCATTCCATTCCATTCCATTCCATTCCGTTCTACTCGGGTTGATTCCTTTCCATTCCATTCCATTCTACTCGGGTTGATTCCTTTCCATTCCATTCCATTCCATTCGATTCCATTCGATTCCATTCGATTCCATTCAATTCCATTCCATTCCATTACATTCCATTCGATTCCATTCGATTCCATTCCATTCCATTTCACTCCATTCCGTTCCGTTCCGTTCCGTTCCGTTCCGTTCTACTCGGGTTCGTTCCATTCCATTCCATTCCATTCCATTCCATTCCATTCCATTCCATTCCATTCCTTTCCATTCCATTCGATTCCATTCGATTCCATTCCTTTCCATTTCACTCCATTCCGTTCCGTTCCGTTCCATTCCATTCCATTCCATTCCGTTCTACTCGGGTTGATTCTATTCTATTCCATTCCATTCCATTCCATTCCATTCCATTCGATTCCATTCCATTCCATTGCATACCATTCCATTCCATTCCATTCCGTTCTACTCGGGTTCATTCCATTCCATTCCATTCCATTCCATTCCGTTCTACTCAGGTTGATTCCTTTTCATTCCATTCCATTCCATTCCATTCCATTCCGTTCTACTCGGGTTGATTCCATCCTATTCCACTCCATTCCATTCGATTCCATTCGATTCCACTCCATTCCATTCTATTCCATTCCATTCCATTCCATTCCATTCCATTCCATTCCATTCCATTCTATTCCAATGAATTCCATTCCATTCCATTCCATTCCATTCCATTCCATTCCATTCGATTCCATTCTATTCCATTGAATTCCATTCCATTCCATTCCAATCCATTCCAATCCATTCCATTCTACACGGGTTTATTCCATTCCATTCCATTCCATTCCATTCCATTCCACTCCATTCCATTCCATTCCGTTCTTCTCGGGTTGATTCCATTCCATTCCATTCCATTCCATTCCATTCCATTCCATTCCATTCCATTCCATTCCATTCCATTCGATTCCATTCCATTCCATTCCATTCCATTCCATTCCATTCCATTCCATTCCATTCCATTCTATTCCATTCCATTCCATTCCATTCCGTTCTAGTCGGGTTAATTCCATTCTATTCCATTCCATTCCATTCGATTCCATTCAATTCCATTCGATTCCATTCCATTCCATTCCATTCAATTCCATTCCATTCCATTCTATTCCATTGAATTCCATTCCATTGCATTCCATTCCATTCCATTGCATTCCATTCCGTTCTACTCGGGTTGATTCCATTCCATTCCATTCCATTCCATTCCATTCCATTCCATTCCATTCCATTCCATTCCATTCCATTCGATTCCATTCGATTCCATTCGAATCGATTCGATTCGATTCCATTCCATTCCATTCCATTTCTTTCCATTCCAGTCCATTCGATTCCATTCGATTCCATTCCATTCCATTTCACTCCATTCCGTTCCGTTCCGTTCCGTTCTGTTCCGTTCCATTCCGTTCTGTTCCGTTCTACTCGGGTTCGTTCCATTCCATTCCATTCCATTCCATTCCATTCCATTCCATTCCATTCCGTTCTACTCTGGTTGATCATTCCATTCCATTCCATTCCGTTGCGTTCCGTTCCGTTCCGTTCCATTCCATTTCATTCCATTCCATTCCATTCCATTCCATTCCATTCCGTTCTACTCGGTTTGATTCCATTCTATTCCATTCCATTCCATTCGATTCCATTCCATTCTATTCCATTGAATTCCATTCCATTCCATTCCATTCCATTCCATTCCATTCCATTCCATTCCATTCCATTCCGTTCTACTCGGGTTGATTCCATTCCATTCCATTCCATTCCATTCCATTCCATTCCTTTCCATTCCATTCCATTCCATTCCATTCCATTCCATTCCATTCGGTTCTATTCGATTCCATTCCATTCCATTTCAGTCCGTTCCGTTCCGTTCCGTTCCGTTCCATTCCGTTCAGTTCCGTTCTACTCGGGTTGACTCCCTTCTATTCCACTCCATTCCTTTCGATTACATTCGATTCCATTCCATTCCATTGCATTCCATTCCATTCCATTCTATTCCATTGAATTCCATTCCATTCCATTCCATTCCATTCCATTCCATTCCATTCCATTCCGTTCTACTCGGGTTGATTCCATTCCATTCCATTCAATTCCATTCGATTCGATTCCATTCCATTCCATTCCATTCCATTCCTTTCCATTCCATTCCATTCCATTCCGTTCCATTCCATTCCATTCCATTCCATTCCATTCTATTCCATTGAATTCCATTCCATTCCATTCTATTCCATTGAATTCCATTCCATTCCATTCCATTCCAATCCATTCCATTCTACACGGGGTGATTCCATTCCATTCCATTCGATTCCATTCCATTCGATTCCATTCCATTCGATTCCATTCGATTCCATTCGATCCCATTCCATTCCATTCCATTCCATTCCATTCTATTCCATTGAATTCCATTCCATTCTATTGCATTCCATTCCATTCCATTCCATTCCATTCCTTTCTACTGGGGTTTATTCCATTCCATTCCATTCTATTCCATTCCATTCCATTCCATTCCATTCTAATCGGGTTCATTCCATTACATTCCGTTCCGTTCCGTTCCGTTCCATTCCGTTCTGTTCCATTCCGTTCCATTCCATTCCATTCCATTCCATTCCGTTCTACTCGGGTTGATTCCATTCTATTCCATTCCATTCCATTCCATTCCATTCCATTCCACTCCACTCCACTCCACTGCACTCCTCTCCACTCCACTCCACTCCACTCGGGTTGATTCCATTCCATTCCATTCCATTCCATTCCATTCCATTCCATTCCATTCCATTCCATTCCATTCCATTCCATTCCATTCCATTCGATTCGATTCCATTCCATTCCATTCCAATCCATTCCATTCTACTCGGTTTGATTCCATTCCATTCCATTCCATTCCATTCCATTCCATTCCATTCGATTCGATTCGATTCGATTCGATTCCATTCCATTCCATTCCATTCCATTCCATTCCATTCCATTCGATTCCGTTCGATTCGATTTGATTCGATTCGATTCGATTCCATTCCATTCCATTCCACTCCGTTCTACTCGGGTTGATTCCATTCCATTCCATTCCGTTCCGTTCCGTTCCGTTCCGTTGCATTGCGTTGCGTTCCGTTCCGTTCCGTTCCTTTCCGTTCCGTTCCATTCCATTCCATTCCGATCTACTCGGGTTGACTCCAATCTATTCCATTCCATTCCATTCGATTGCATTCAATTCCATTCGATTCCATTCGATTCCATTCCATTACATTCCATTCCATTCCATTCCATTCCACTGCATTCTATTCCACTGAATTCCATTCCATTCCATTCCATTCCATTCCATTCCATTCCATTCCATTACAATCCATTACATTCTACACGGGTTGATTCCACTCCATTGCATTCCATTCCATTCCATTCCATTCCATTCCATTCCATTCCATTCCATTCCATTCCATTCCATTCCATTCGATTCGATTCCATTCCATTCCATTCCATTCCGTTCCATTCCATTCCATTCCATTCGATTCCATTCGATTCCATTCCATTCCATTTCACTCCATTCCGTTCCGTTCCGTACCGTTCCGTTCCGTTGCGTTGCGTTCCATTCCGTTCCGTTCCGTTCCGTTCCGATCCATTCCATTCCATTCCATTGCATTCCGTTCTACTCGGGTTGATTCCATTCCATTCCATTCCGTTCAGTTCCGTTCCGTACCGTTCCGTTCCGTTCCATTCCGTTCCATTCCGTTCCGTTCCATTCCGTTCCTTTCCATTCCATTCCATTCCATTCCGTTCTACACGGGTTGATTCCATTCTATACCGTTCCATTCCATTCGATTCCATTCAAGTCCATTCGATTCGATTCCATTCCATTGCATTAAATTCCATTCTATTCCATTGAATTCCATTCCATTCCATTCCATTCCATTCCATTCCATTCCATTCCATTCCATTCCGTTCTAATCGGGTTGATTCCATTCCATTCCATTCCATTCCATTCCATTCCATTCCATTCCATTCCATTCCATTCCATTCCATTCTATTCCATTCCATTCGATTCCATTCGATTCCATTCGATCCCATTCCATTCCATTCCATTCCATTCTATTCCATTGAATTCCATTCCATTGAATTCCATTCCATTCCATTCCATTCCATTCCATTCCATTCCATTCCATTCCATTCCTTTCTACTGGGGTTGATTCCATTCCATTCCATTCCATTCCATTCCGTTCTACTCGGGTTCACTCCATTCCATTCCGTTCCGTTCCGATCCGTTCCATTCCGTTCTGTTCCATTCCGTTCCATTCCATTCCATTCCATTCCATTCCGTTCTACTCGGGTTGATTCCATTCTATTCCATTCCATTCCATTCCATTCCATTCCATTCCACTCCACTCCACTCCACTGCACTCTACTCCACTCCACTCCACTCCACTCGGGTTGATTCCATTCCATTCCATTCCACTCCATTCCATTCCATTCCATTCCATTCCATTCTATTCCATTCGATTCCATTCCATTCCATTCCATTCCAATCCATTCCATTCTACTCGGGTTGATTCCATTCCATTCCATTCCATTCCATTCCATTCCATTCCATTCCATTCCATTTCACTCCGTTCTGTTCCGTTCCGTTCCGTTCTGTTCAGTTCCGTTCTACTCGGGTTCGTTCCATTCCGTTCCATTCCATTCCATTCCGTTCTACTCGGGTTGATTCCATTCTATTCCACTCCATTCCATTCCATTCCATTCCATTCCATTCCATTCGATTCCACTCCGTTCCTTTCCATTCCATTCCATTCCATTCCATTCCATTCCATTCCATTCCATTCCAATGAATTCCATTCCATTCCATTCCATTCCATTCCATTCCATTCCATTCCATTCCATTCCAATCCATTCCATTCTACACGGGTTTATTCCATTCCATTCCATTCCATTCCATTCCATTCCATTCCACTCCATTCCATTCCATTCCGGTCTTCTCGGGTTGATTCCATTCCATTCCCTTCCATTCCATTCCATTCCATTCCATTCCATTCGATTCCATTCGATTCGATTCCATTCCATTCCAATCCATTCCATTCCATTCCATTCCATTCCATTCCATTCCATTCCATTCCGTTCTACTCGGGTTGATTCCATTCTATTCCATTCCATTCCATTCCATTCCATTCCATTCCATTCCATTCCATTCCACTCCACTCCACTCCACTCCACTCCACTGCACTCCACTCCACTCTGGTTGATTCCATTCCATTCCATTCCATTCCTTTCCATTCCATTCGATTCCATTCCATTCCATTCCATTCCATTCCATTCCATTCCATTCCAATCCATTCCATTCTACTCGGGTTGATTCCATTCCATTCCATTCCATTCCATTCCATTCCATTCCATTCCATTCGATTCCATTCCATTCCATTCCATTCCATTCAATTCCATTCCATTCCATTCCAATCCATTCCATTCTACTCGGGTTGATTCCATTCCATTCCATTCCATTCCATTCCATTCCATTCCATTCCATTCCATTCCATTCCATTCGGTTCCATTCGATTCCATTCCATTCCATTTCACTCCGTTCCGTTCCGTTCCGTTCCGTTCCGTTCCGTTCAGTTCCGTTCTACTCGGGTTCGTTCCATTCCGTTCCATTCCATTCCATTCCATTCTAATCGGGTTGATTCCATTCTATTCCACTCCATTCCATTTGATTCCATTCGATTCCATTCGATTCCATTCCATTCCATTCCATTCCATTCCATTCCATTCCATTCCATTCCATTCTATTCCATTCCATTCCATTCGGTTCCATTCGATTCCATTCCATTCCATTTCACTCCGTTCCGTTCCGTTCCGTTCCGTTCTGTTCAGTTCCGTTCTACACGGGTTCGTTCCATTCCGTTCCATTCCATTCCATTCCGTTCTACTCGGGTTGATTCCATTCTATTCCACTCCATTCCATTCCATTCCATTCCATTCCTTTCGATTCCACTCCATTCCTTTCCATTCCATTCCATTCCATTCCATTCCATTCCATTCCATTCCATTCCATTCCATTCCAATGAATTCCATTCCATTCCATTCCATTCCATTCCATTGCATTCCATTCCATTCCATTCCATTCCATTCTATTCCATTGAATTCCATTCCATTCCATTCTATTCCATTGAATTCCATTCCATTCCATTCCATTCCATTCCAATCCATTCCTTTCTATACGGGTTTATTCCATTCCATTCCATTCCATTCCATTCCATTCCATTCCACTCCATTCCATTCCATTCCATTCTTTTCGGGTTGATTCCATTCCATTCCATTCCATTCCATTCCATTCCATTCCATTCCATTCCATTCCATTCCTTTCGATTCCACTCCATTCCTTTCCATTCCATTCCATTCCATTCCATTCCATTCCATTCCATTCCATTCCAATGAATTCCATTCCATTCCATTCTTTCCATTCCATTCCATTCCATTCCATTCCATTCCATTCCATTCCATTCTATTCCATTGAATTCCATTCCATTCCATTCCATTCCATTCCAATCCATTCCATTCTACTCGGGTTGATTCCATTCCATTCCATTCCATTCCATTCCATTCCATTCGATTCCATTCCATTCCATTCCATTCCATTCCATTCCATTCCATTCCATTCCAATCCTTTCCATTCTACTCGGGTTGATTCCATTCCATTCCATTCCATTCCATTCCATTCCATTCCATTCCATTCCATTCCATTCCATTCCATTCGGTTCCATTCGATTCCATTCCATTCCCTTTCACCCGGTTCCGTTCCGTTCCGTTCCGTTCCGTTCCGTTCAGTTCCGTTCTACTCGGGTTCGTTCCATTCCGTTCCATTCCATTCCATTCCATTCTAATCTGGTTGATTCCATTCTATTCCACTCCATTCCATTTGATTCCATTGGATTCCATTCGATTCCATTCCATTCCATTCCATTCCATTCCATTCCATTCCTTTCCATTCCATTCTATTCCATTGAATTCCAATCCATTCCATTCCACTCCATTCCTTTCCATTCCATTCCATTCCATTCCATTCCATTCCATTCCATTCCATTCCAATGAATTCCATTCCATTCCATTCCATTCCATTCCATTCCATTCCATTCCATTCCATTCCAATCCATTCCATTCTACACGGGTTTATTCCATTCCATTCCATTCCATTCCATTCCATTCCATTCCATTCCACTCCATTCCATTCCATTCCGGTCTTCTCGGGTTGATTCCATTCCATTCCCTTCCATTCCATTCCATTCCATTCCATTCCATTCGATTCCATTCGATTCGATTCCATTCCATTCCATTCCATTCCATTCCATTCCATTCCATTCCATTCCATTCCATTCCATTCCGTTCTACTCGGGTTGATTCCATTCTATTCCATTCCATTCCATTCCATTCCATTCCATTCCATTCCATTCCATTCCACTCCACTCCACTCCACTCCACTCCACTGCACTCCACTCCACTCTGGTTGATTCCATTCCATTCCATTCCATTCCTTTCCATTCCATTCGATTCCATTCCATTCCATTCCATTCCATTCCATTCCATTCCATTCCAATCCATTCCATTCTACTCGGGTTGATTCCATTCCATTCCATTCCATTCCATTCCATTCCATTCCATTCCATTCGATTCCATTCCATTCCATTCCATTCCATTCAATTCCATTCCATTCCATTCCAATCCATTCCATTCTACTCGGGTTGATTCCATTCCATTCCATTCCATTCCATTCCATTCCATTCCATTCCATTCCATTCCATTCCATTCGGTTCCATTCGATTCCATTCCATTCCATTTCACTCCGTTCCGTTCCGTTCCGTTCCGTTCCGTTCCGTTCAGTTCCGTTCTACTCGGGTTCGTTCCATTCCGTTCCATTCCATTCCATTCCATTCTAATCGGGTTGATTCCATTCTATTCCACTCCATTCCATTTGATTCCATTCGATTCCATTCGATTCCATTCCATTCCATTCCATTCCATTCCATTCCATTCCATTCCATTCTATTCCATTCCATTCCATTCGGTTCCATTCGATTCCATTCCATTCCATTTCACTCCGTTCCGTTCCGTTCCGTTCCGTTCTGTTCAGTTCCGTTCTACACGGGTTCGTTCCATTCCGTTCCATTCCATTCCATTCCGTTCTACTCGGGTTGATTCCATTCTATTCCACTCCATTCCATTCCATTCCATTCCATTCCTTTCGATTCCACTCCATTCCTTTCCATTCCATTCCATTCCATTCCATTCCATTCCATTCCATTCCATTCCATTCCAATGAATTCCATTCCATTCCATTCCATTCCATTCCATTGCATTCCATTCCATTCCATTCCATTCCATTCTATTCCATTGAATTCCATTCCATTCCATTCTATTCCATTGAATTCCATTCCATTCCATTCCATTCCATTCCAATCCATTCCTTTCTATACGGGTTTATTCCATTCCATTCCATTCCATTCCATTCCATTCCATTCCACTCCATTCCATTCCATTCCATTCTTTTCGGGTTGATTCCATTCCATTCCATTCCATTCCATTCCATTCCATTCCATTCCATTCCATTCCATTCCTTTCGATTCCACTCCATTCCTTTCCATTCCATTCCATTCCATTCCATTCCATTCCATTCCATTCCATTCCAATGAATTCCATTCCATTCCATTCTTTCCATTCCATTCCATTCCATTCCATTCCATTCCATTCCATTCCATTCTATTCCATTGAATTCCATTCCATTCCATTCCATTCCATTCCAATCCATTCCATTCTACTCGGGTTGATTCCATTCCATTCCATTCCATTCCATTCCATTCCATTCGATTCCATTCCATTCCATTCCATTCCATTCCATTCCATTCCATTCCATTCCAATCCTTTCCATTCTACTCGGGTTGATTCCATTCCATTCCATTCCATTCCATTCCATTCCATTCCATTCCATTCCATTCCATTCCATTCCATTCGGTTCCATTCGATTCCATTCCATTCCCTTTCACCCGGTTCCGTTCCGTTCCGTTCCGTTCCGTTCCGTTCAGTTCCGTTCTACTCGGGTTCGTTCCATTCCGTTCCATTCCATTCCATTCCATTCTAATCTGGTTGATTCCATTCTATTCCACTCCATTCCATTTGATTCCATTGGATTCCATTCGATTCCATTCCATTCCATTCCATTCCATTCCATTCCATTCCTTTCCATTCCATTCTATTCCATTGAATTCCAATCCATTCCATTCCACTCCATTCCTTTCCATTCCATTCCATTCCATTCCAATCCATTCCGTTCTACTCGGGTTGATTCCATTCCATTCCATTCCATTCCATTCCATTCCATTCCATTCCATTCCATTCCATTCCCTTCGATTCGATTCGATTCGATTCGATTCGATTCGATTCAATTCCATTCCATTCCATTCCATTCCTTTCTACTCGGGTTCGTTCCATTCCATTCCGTTCTGTTCCTTTCTGTTCCATTCCGTTCCGCTCCATTCCGTTCCATTCCATTCCATTCCATTCCATTCCGTTCTACTCGGGTTGATTCCATTCCATTCCATTCCATTCCATTCCATTCCATTCGATTCCATTCGATTCCATTGCATTACAATTCACTCCATTCCATTCCTTTCCGTTCCGTTCCGCTCCGTTCCGTTCTACTCGGGTTCGTTCCATTCCATTCCATTCCATTCCATTCCATTCCATTCCATTCTACTCGGGTTGATCATTCCATTCCATTCCGTTCCGTTGCGTTGCGTTGCGTTGCGTTCCGTTCCGTTCCGTTCCATTCCATTCCATTCCATTCCATTCCATTCCATTCCATTCCGTTCCGTTCCGTTCTACTCGGTTTGATTCCATTCTATTCCATTCCATTCCATTCCATTCCATTCAATTCTATTCGATTCTATTCCATTCCTTTCCATTCCATTCCATTCCATTCCATTCTATTCCACTGAATTCCATTCCATTCCGTTCCGTTCCGTTCCTTTCCTTTCTGTTCCGTTCTACTCGGGTTGATTCCATTCCATTCCATTCCTTTCTATTCCATTCCATTCCATTCCATTCGATTCCATTCAATTCCATTCGATTCGATTCGATTCCATTCCAATAAATTCCATTCCATTCCATTCCATTCCGTTCTACTCGGGTTCATTCCATTCCATTCCGTTCCGTTCCGTTCCATTCCATTCCGTTCTGTTCCATTCCGTTCCATTCCATTCCATTCCATTCCATTCCATTCCATTCCGTTCTACTCGGGTTGATTCCATTCCATTCCATTCCATTCCGTTCCGTTCTGTTCCGATCCGTTGTGTTCCGTTCGGTTCCGTTCCGTTCCGTTCCATTCCATTCCATTCCATTCCATTCCATTCCATTCCATTCCATTCCATTCCATTCCGTTCTACTCGGGTTGATTCCATTCTATTCCATTCCATTCCATTCCATTCTATTCAATTCCATTCGATTCGATTCGATTCCATTCCATTCCATTCCATTCCATTCCATTCCATTCCATTCCATTCCATTCTATTCCATTGAATTCCATTCCATTCCATTCCATTCCATTCCATTCCATTCCATTCCATTCCATTCCGTTCTACTCGGGTTGATTCCATTCCATTCCATTCCATTCCATTCCCTTCCATTCCATTCGATTCCATTCGATTCCATTCGATTCCAGTCCATTCCATTCCATTCCATTCCATTCCATTCCATTCCATTCCATTCCATTCCGTTCTACTCGGGTTCATTCCATTCCATTCCGTTCCGTTCCGTTCCGTTCCATTCCGTTCTGTTCCATTCCGTTCCATTCCATTCCATTCCATTCCATTCCATTCCGTTCTACTCGGGTTGATTCCATTCCATTCCATTCCATTCCATTCCATTCCATTCCATTCCGTTCTACTCGGGTTGATCATTCCATTCCATTCCATTCCGTTAAGTTCCGTTCCGTTCCGTTCCGTTCCATTCCATTCCATTCCATTCCATTCCATTCCATTCCATTCCATTCCATTCCGTTCCGTTCCGTTCTACTCGGGTTGATTCCGTTCTATTCCATTCCATTCCATTCGATTCCATTCAATTCCATTCGATTCCATTCCATGCCATTCCATTCCATTCCACTCCATTCTATTCCATTGAATTCCATTCCATTCCGTTCCGTTCCGTTCCATTCCGTTCCGTTCCGTTCCGTTCTACTCGGGTTGATTCCATTCCATTCCATTCCATTCTATACGTTTCCATTCGATTCCATTCGATTCGATCCCGTTCCATTCCATTCCATTCCATTCCATTCCGTTCTACTCGGGTTCATTCCATTCCATTCCGTTCCGTTCCGTTCCGTTCCATTCCGTTCTGTTCCATTCCATTCCATTCCATTCCATTCCATTCCAATCCATTCCATTCTACTCGGGTTGATTCCATTCCATTCCATTCCATTCCATTCCATTCCATTCGATTCCATTCCATTCCATTCCATTCCATTCCATTCCATTCCATTCCATTCCAATCCTTTCCATTCTACTCGGGTTGATTCCATTCCATTCCATTCCATTCCATTCCATTCCATTCCATTCCATTCCATTCCATTCCATTCCATTCGGTTCCATTCGATTCCATTCCATTCCCTTTCACCCGGTTCCGTTCCGTTCCGTTCCGTTCCGTTCCGTTCAGTTCCGTTCTACTCGGGTTCGTTCCATTCCGTTCCATTCCATTCCATTCCATTCTAATCTGGTTGATTCCATTCTATTCCACTCCATTCCATTTGATTCCATTGGATTCCATTCGATTCCATTCCATTCCATTCCATTCCATTCCATTCCATTCCTTTCCATTCCATTCTATTCCATTGAATTCCAATCCATTCCATTCCACTCCATTCCTTTCCATTCCATTCCATTCCATTCCAATCCATTCCGTTCTACTCGGGTTGATTCCATTCCATTCCATTCCATTCCATTCCATTCCATTCCATTCCATTCCATTCCATTCCCTTCGATTCGATTCGATTCGATTCGATTCGATTCGATTCAATTCCATTCCATTCCATTCCATTCCTTTCTACTCGGGTTCGTTCCATTCCATTCCGTTCTGTTCCTTTCTGTTCCATTCCGTTCCGCTCCATTCCGTTCCATTCCATTCCATTCCATTCCATTCCGTTCTACTCGGGTTGATTCCATTCCATTCCATTCCATTCCATTCCATTCCATTCGATTCCATTCGATTCCATTGCATTACAATTCACTCCATTCCATTCCTTTCCGTTCCGTTCCGCTCCGTTCCGTTCTACTCGGGTTCGTTCCATTCCATTCCATTCCATTCCATTCCATTCCATTCCATTCTACTCGGGTTGATCATTCCATTCCATTCCGTTCCGTTGCGTTGCGTTGCGTTGCGTTCCGTTCCGTTCCGTTCCATTCCATTCCATTCCATTCCATTCCATTCCATTCCATTCCGTTCCGTTCCGTTCTACTCGGTTTGATTCCATTCTATTCCATTCCATTCCATTCCATTCCATTCAATTCTATTCGATTCTATTCCATTCCTTTCCATTCCATTCCATTCCATTCCATTCTATTCCACTGAATTCCATTCCATTCCGTTCCGTTCCGTTCCTTTCCTTTCTGTTCCGTTCTACTCGGGTTGATTCCATTCCATTCCATTCCTTTCTATTCCATTCCATTCCATTCCATTCGATTCCATTCAATTCCATTCGATTCGATTCGATTCCATTCCAATAAATTCCATTCCATTCCATTCCATTCCGTTCTACTCGGGTTCATTCCATTCCATTCCGTTCCGTTCCGTTCCATTCCATTCCGTTCTGTTCCATTCCGTTCCATTCCATTCCATTCCATTCCATTCCATTCCATTCCGTTCTACTCGGGTTGATTCCATTCCATTCCATTCCATTCCGTTCCGTTCTGTTCCGATCCGTTGTGTTCCGTTCGGTTCCGTTCCGTTCCGTTCCATTCCATTCCATTCCATTCCATTCCATTCCATTCCATTCCATTCCATTCCATTCCGTTCTACTCGGGTTGATTCCATTCTATTCCATTCCATTCCATTCCATTCTATTCAATTCCATTCGATTCGATTCGATTCCATTCCATTCCATTCCATTCCATTCCATTCCATTCCATTCCATTCCATTCTATTCCATTGAATTCCATTCCATTCCATTCCATTCCATTCCATTCCATTCCATTCCATTCCATTCCGTTCTACTCGGGTTGATTCCATTCCATTCCATTCCATTCCATTCCCTTCCATTCCATTCGATTCCATTCGATTCCATTCGATTCCAGTCCATTCCATTCCATTCCATTCCATTCCATTCCATTCCATTCCATTCCATTCCGTTCTACTCGGGTTCATTCCATTCCATTCCGTTCCGTTCCGTTCCGTTCCATTCCGTTCTGTTCCATTCCGTTCCATTCCATTCCATTCCATTCCATTCCATTCCGTTCTACTCGGGTTGATTCCATTCCATTCCATTCCATTCCATTCCATTCCATTCCATTCCGTTCTACTCGGGTTGATCATTCCATTCCATTCCATTCCGTTAAGTTCCGTTCCGTTCCGTTCCGTTCCATTCCATTCCATTCCATTCCATTCCATTCCATTCCATTCCATTCCATTCCGTTCCGTTCCGTTCTACTCGGGTTGATTCCGTTCTATTCCATTCCATTCCATTCGATTCCATTCAATTCCATTCGATTCCATTCCATGCCATTCCATTCCATTCCACTCCATTCTATTCCATTGAATTCCATTCCATTCCGTTCCGTTCCGTTCCATTCCGTTCCGTTCCGTTCCGTTCTACTCGGGTTGATTCCATTCCATTCCATTCCATTCTATACGTTTCCATTCGATTCCATTCGATTCGATCCCGTTCCATTCCATTCCATTCCATTCCATTCCGTTCTACTCGGGTTCATTCCATTCCATTCCGTTCCGTTCCGTTCCGTTCCATTCCGTTCTGTTCCATTCCGTTCCATTCCATTCCTTTCCATTCCTTTCCGTTCTACTCGGGTTGATTCCATTCCATTCCATTCCGTTCCGTTCCCTTCCGTTCCGTACCGTTCCGTTCCCTTGCGTTCCGTTCCGTTCCGTTCCGTTCCATTCCATTCCATTCCATTCCAATCCATTCCATTCCGTTCTACTCGTGTTGATTCCATTCTATTCCATTCCATTCCATTCGATTCCTTTCGATTCCATTCGATTCCATTCGATTCCATTCCATTCCATTCCATTTCATTCCATTCCATTCCATTCCATTCCAATCCATTCCATTCTACTCGGGTTGATTCCATTCAATTCCATTCCATTCCATTCCTTTCCATTCCATTCCATTCCATTCCATTCGGTTCCATTCCATTCCATTCCATTCCATTCCATTCTATTCCATTCCATTCCATTCCATTCCATTCTATTCCATTCCGTTCTACTCGGGTTGATTCCATTCCATTCCATTCCATTCCATTCCATTCCATTCCATTCCATTCCATTCCATTCGATTCCATTCCATTCCATTCCATTCGATTCCATTCCATTCCATTCCATTCCATTCCATTCCATTCCATTCCATTCTATTCCATTCGATTCCATTCCATTCCATTTCACTCCATTCCGTTCCGTTCCATTCCGTTCCGTTCCGTTCTACTCGGGTTCGTTCCATTCCGTTCCATTCCGTTCCGTTCCATTCCGTTCCATTCCATTGCATTCAATTCCATTCCATTCCATTCCATTCCATTCCATTCCATTCCATTCCATTCCATTATATTCCATTCCATTCCATTCCGTTCCGTTCCGTTCTACTCGGGTTGATTCCATTCTATTCCATTCCATTCCATTCGATTCCATTCAATTCCATTCGATTCCATTCCATTCCATTCTATTCCATTGAATTCCATTCCATTCCATTCCATTCCATTCCATTCCATTCCATTCCATTCGATTCCATTCCATTCCATTCCCTTCCATTCTATTCCATTGAATTCCATTCCATTCCATTCCATTCCAATCCATTCCATTCTGCACGGGTTGATTCCATTCCATTCCATTCCATTCCATTCCATTCCATTCCATTCCATTCCATTCCATTCCATTCCGTTCTACTCGGGTTGATTCCTTTCCATTCCATTCCATTCTACTCGGGTTGATTCCTTTCCATTCCATTCCATTCCATTCGATTCCATTCGATTCCATTCGATTCCATTCAATTCCATTCCATTCCATTACATTCCATTCGATTCCATTCGATTCCATTCCATTCCATTTCACTCCATTCCGTTCCGTTCCGTTCCGTTCCGTTCCGTTCTACTCGGGTTCTTTCCATTCCATTCCATTCCATTCCATTCCATTCCATTCCATTCCATTCCATTCCATTCCTTTCCATTCCATTCGATTCCATTCGATTCCATTCCTTTCCATTTCACTCCATTCCGTTCCGTTCCGTTCCATTCCATTCCATTCCATTCCGTTCTACTCGGGTTGAGTCTATTCTATTCCATTCCATTCCATTCCATTCCATTCCATTCGATTCCATTCCATTCCATTCCATACCATTCCATTCCATTCCATTCCGTTCTACTCGGGTTCACTCCATTCCATTCCGTTCCGTTCCGTTGCGTTCCATTCCGTTCTGTTCCATTCCGTTCCATTCCATTCCATTCCATTCCATTCCGTTCTACTCAGGTTGATTCCTTTCCATTCCATTCCATTCCATTCCATTCGATTCCATTCCATTCCATTCCATTCCTTTCCATTCCATTCCATTCCATTCCATTCGGTTCCATTCCATTCCATTCCATTCCATTCTATTCCATTCCATTCCATTCCATTCCATTCCATTCCATTCCATTCCATTCCATTCCAATCCATTCCATTCTACACGGGTTGTTTCCATTCCATTCCATTCCATTCCATTCCATTCCATTCCATTCCATTCCATTCCGTTCTACTCGGGTTGATTCCATTCCATTCCATTCCATTCCATTCCATTCCATTCCATTCCATTCCATTCCATTCGATTCCATTCGATTCCATTCGATTCCATTCCATTCCATTCCATTCCATTCCATTCCATTCCATTCCACTCCATTCCATTCCATTCGATTCCATTCGATTCCATTCCATTCCATTTCACTCCATTCCGTTCCGTTCCGTTCCGTTCCGTTCCGTTCTACTCGGGTTCGTTCCATTCCATTCCATTCCATTCCATTCCATTCCATTCCATTCCATTCCATTCGATTCCATTCGATTCCATTCCATTCCACTTCACTCCATTCCGTTCCATTCCGTTCCGTTCCATTCCATTCCATTCCGTTCCATTCCATTCCATTCCATTCCATTCCATTCCATTCCATTCCATTCCATTCCATTCCATTCCATTCCATTATGTTCCATTCCATTCCATTCCGTTCCGTTCCGTTCTACTCGGGTTGATTCCATTCTATTCCATTCCATTCCATTCGATTCCATTCAATTCCATTCGATTCCATTCCATTCCATTCCATTCCATTCTATTCCATTGAATTCCATTCCATTCCATTCCATTCCATTCCATTCCATTCCATTCGATTCCATTCCATTCCATTCCATTCCATTCTATTCCATTGAATTCCATTCCATTCCATTCCATTCCAATCCATTCCATTCTGCACGGGTTGATTCCATTCCATTCCATTCCATTCCATTCCATTCCATTGCATTCCATTCCATTCCGTTCTACTCGGGTTGATTCCTTTCCATTCCATTCCATTCCATTCGATTCCATTCGATTCCATTCGATTCCATTCGATTCCATTCCATTACATTCCATTCGATTCCATTCTATTCCATTCCATTCCATTTCACTCCATTCCGTTCCTTTCCGTTCCGTTCCGAACCGTTCTACTCGGGTTCGTTCCATTCCATTCCATTCCATTCCATTCCATTCCATTCCTTCCCATTCCATTCGATTCCATTCGATTCCATTCCATTCCATTCCATTTCTTTCCATTCCAGTCCATTCGATTCCAGTCGATTCCATTCCATTCCATTTCACTCCATTCCGTTCCGTTCCGTTCCGTTCTGTTCTGTTCCGTTCCGTTCTGTTCCGTTCTACTCGGGTTCGTTCCATTCCATTCCATTCCATTCCATTCCATTCCATTCCATTCCATTCCGTTCTACTCGGGTTGATCATTCCATTCCATTCCATTCCGTTGCGTTCCGTTCCGTTCCGTTCCATTCCATTCCATTCCATTTCATTCCATTCCATTCCATTCCATTCCATTCCGTTCTACTCGGTTTGATTCCATTCTATTCCATTCCATTCCATTCAATTCCATTCGATTCCATTCGATTCCATTCCATTCCATTCCATTCCAGTCCATTCTATTCCATTGAATTCCATTCCATTCCATTCCATTCCATTCCATTCCATTCCATTCCATTCCATTCCATTCCGTTCTACTCGGGTTGATTCCATTCCATTCCATTCCATTCCATTCCATTCCATTCCATTCCATTCCATTCCATTCCATTCAATTCCATTCGATTCGATTCCATTCCATTCCATTCCATTCCATTCCATTCCTTTCCATTCCATTCCATTCCATTCCATTCCATTCCATTCGGTTCCATTCGATTCCATTCCATTCCATTTCATTCCATTCCGTTCCGTTCCGTTCCGTTCCACTCCGTTCAGTTCCGTTCTACTCGGGTTGACTCCATTCTATTCCACTCCATTCCTTTCGATTCCATTCGATTCCATTCCATTCCATTCCATTCCATTCCATTCCATTCCATTCTATTCCATTGAATTCCATTCCATTCCATTCCATTCCATTGCATTCCATTCCATTCCATTCCATTCCATTCCGTTCTACTCGGGTTGATTCCATTCCATTCCATTCCATTCCATTCCATTCCATTCCATTCCATTCCATTCCATACAATTCCATTCCATTCCATTCCATTCTATTCCATTGAATTCCATTCCATTCCATTCTATTCCATTGAATTCCATTCCATTCCATTCCATTCCAATCCATTCCATTCTACACGGGTTGATTCCATTCCATTCCATTCCATTCCATTCCATTCCATTCGATTCCATTACATTCGATTCCATTCGATTCCATTCGATCCCATTCCATTCCATTCCATTCCATTCTATTCCATTGAATTCCATTCCATTCGATTGCATTCCATTCCATTCCATTCCATTCCATTCCTTTCTACTGGGGTTGATTCCATTCCATTCCATTCCATTCTATTCCATTCCATTCCATTCCATTCCATTCTAATCGGGTTCATTCCATTACATTCCGTTCCGTTCCGTTCCGTTCCATTCCGTTCTGTTCCATTCCGTTCCATTCCATTCCATTCCATTACATTCCGTTCCGTTCCGTTCCGTTCCATTCCGTTCTGTTCCATTCCGTTCCATTCCATTCCATTCCATTCCATTCCATTCTACTCGGGTTGATTCCATTCTATTCCATTCCATTCCATTCCATTCCATTCCATTCCATTCCACTCCACTCCACTCCACTGCACTCCTCTCCACTCCACTCCACTCCACTCGGGTTGATTCCATTCCATTCCATTCAATTCCATTCCATTCCATTCCATTCCATTCCATTCCATTCCATTCCATTCCATTCCATTCCATACTATTCCATTCGATTCGATTCCATTCCATTCCATTCCAATCCATTCCATTCTACTCGGGTTGATTCCATTCCATTCCATTCCATTCCATTCCATTCCATTCCATTCCATTCCATTCCATTCCATTCCATTCGATTCGATTCGATTCGATTCGATTCCATTCCATTCCATTCCACTCCGTTCTACTCGGGTGGATTCCATTCCATTCCATTCCGTTCCGTTCCGTTCCGTTGCATTGCGTTGCGTTCCGTTCCGTTCCGTTCCGTTCCGTTCCGTTCCATTCCATTCCATTCCATTCCATTCCGATCTACTCGGGTTGACTCCAATCTATTCCATTCCATTCCATTCGATTGCATTCAATTCCATTCGATTCCATTCGATTCCATTCCATTCCATTCCATTCCATTCCATTCCATTCCACTGCATTCTATTCCACTGAATTCCATTCCATTCCATTCCATTCCATTCCATTCCATTCCAATCCATTACATTCTACACGGGTTGATTCCATTCCATTGCATTCCATTCCATTCCATTCCATTCCATTCCATTCGATTCCATTCGATTCGATTCGATTCCATTCCATTCCATTCCATTCCGTTCCATTCCATTCCATTCCATTCGATTCCATTCGATTCCATTCCATTCCATTTCACTCCATTCCGTTCCGTTCCGTACCGTTCCGTTCCGTTGCGTTGCGTTCCGTTCCGTTCCGTTCCGTTCCGTTCCGATCCATTCCATTCCATTCCATTCCATTCCGTTCTACTTGGGTTGATTCCATTCCATTCCATTCCGTTCAGTTCCGTTGCGTACCGTTCCGTTCCGTTCCATTCCGTTCCATTCCGTTCCGTTCCATTCCGTTCCATTCCATTCCATTCCATTCCATTCCATTCCGTTCTACACGGGTTGATTCCATTCTATACCGTTCCATTCCATTCGATTCCATTCAAGTCCATTCGATTCGATTCCATTCCATTCCATTCCATCCTATTCCATTGAATTCCATTCCATTCCATTCCATTCCATTCCATTCCATTCCATTCCATTCCATTCCATTCCACTCCGTTCCGTTCCGTTCCGTTCCGTTCCGTTGCGTTGCGTTCCGTTCCGTTCCGTTCCGTTCCGTTGCGTTGCGTTCCGTTCCGTTCCGTTTTGTTCCGTTCCATTCCGTTCCATTCCATTCCATTCCGTTCTACTCGGGTTGATTCCATTCCATTCCATTCCATTCCATTCCATTCCATTCCATTCCATTCCATTCCATTCCATTCCATTCGGTTCCATTCGATTCCATTCGATTCGATTCCATTCCATTCCATTCCATTCCATTCCATTCCATTCCATTTCATTCCGTTCCGTTCCGTTCCGTTCCGTTCCGTTGCGTTGCGTTCCGTTCCGTTCCGTTCCTTTCCGTTCCGTTCCGTTCCGTTCCATTCCATTCCATTCCATTCCATTCCGTTCTACTCGGGTTGATTCCATTCCATTCCATTCCTTTCCATTCCATTCCATTCCATTCCATTCCATTCCATTCTATTCCATTCGATTCGATTCCATTCCATTCCGTTCCATTCCATTCCATTCCATTCCATTCCATTCCATTCCATTCCATTCCATTCCGTTCTACTCGGGTTGATTCCATTCCATTCCATTCCATTCCATTCCATTCTATTCCATTCCATTCCATTCCATTCCATTACATTCGATTCCATTCCATTGCAGTCCATTCCATTTTACTCGGGTTGATTCCATTCCATTCCATTCCATTCCATTCCATTCCATTCCATTCCATTCCATTCCATTCCATTCCATTCGATCCCATTCCATTCCATTTCACTCCATTCCATTCCGTTCCGTTCCGTTCCTTTCCGTTCTACTCGGGTTCGTCCCATTCCATTCCATTCCATTCAATTCCATTCCGTTCTACTCGGGTTGATCATTCCATTCCATTCCATTCCGTTGCGTTCCGTTCCGTTCCGTTGCATTCCATTGCATTCCATTCAATACCATTCCGTTCCATTCCATTCCGTTCTACTCGGGTTGATTCCATTCTATTCCATTCCTTTCCATTCGATTCCATTCAATTCCATTCGATTCCATTCCATTGCATTCCATTCCATTCCATTCCATTCCATTCCATTCCATTGAATTCCATTCCATTCCATTCCATTCCATTCCATTCCATTCCATTCCATTCCATTCCATTCTACTCTGGTTGATTCCATTCCATTCCATTCCATTCCATTCCATTCCATTCCATTCCATTCCATTCCATTCTACTCGGGTTGATTCCATTCCATTCCATTCCATTCCATTCCATTCCATTCCATTCCATTCCATTCCATTCCATTCCCTTCGATTCCATTCGATTCGATTCGATTCGATTCGATTCGATTCCATTCCATTCCATTCCATTCCTTTCTACTCGGGTTCGTTCCATTCCATTCCGTTCTGTTCCTTTCTGTTCCATTCCGTTCCGCTCCATTCCGTTCCATTCCATTCCATTCCATTCCATTCCGTTCTACTCGGGTTGATTCCATTCCATTCCATTCCATTCCATTCGATTCCATTCGATTCCATTGCATTACAATTCACTCCATTCCATTCCTTTCCGTTCCGTTCCGCTCCGTTCCGTTCTACTCGGGTTCGTTCCATTCCATTCCATTCCATTCCATTCCATTCCATTCCATTCTACTCGGGTTGATCATTCCATTCCATTCCGTTCCGTTGCGTTGCGTTGCGTTGCGTTCCGTTCCGTTCCATTCCATTCCATTCCATTCCATTCCATTCCATTCCATTCCGTTCCGTTCCGTTCTACTCGGTTTGATTCCATTCTATTCCATTCCATTCCATTCCATTCCATTCAATTCTATTCGATTCTATTCCATTCCTTTCCATTCCATTCCATTCCATTCCATTCTATTCCACTGAATTCCATTCCATTCCGTTCCGTTCCGTTCCGTTCCTTTCCGTTCCGTTCTACTCGGGTTGATTCCATTCCATTCCATTCCTTTCTATTCCATTCCATTCCATTCCATTCGATTCCATTCAATTCCATTCGATTCGATTCGATTCCATTCCAATAAATTCCATTCCATTCCATTCCATTCCGTTCTACTCGGGTTGATTCCATTCCATTCCATTCCATTCCGTTCCGTTCTGTTCCGATCCGTTGTGTTCCGTTCGGTTCCGTTCCGTTCCGTTCCATTCCATTCCATTCCATTCCATTCCATTCCATTCCATTCCATTCCATTCCGTTCTACTCGGGTTGATTCCATTCTATTCCATTCCATTCCATTCCATTCTATTCAATTCCATTCGATTCGATTCGATTCCATTCCATTCCATTCCATTCCATTCCATTCCATTCCATTCCATTCCATTCCATTCTATTCCATTGAATTCCATTCCATTCCATTCCATTCCATTCCATTCCATTCCATTCCATTCCATTCCGTTCTACTCGGGTTGATTCCATTCCATTCCATTCCATTCCATTCCCTTCCATTCCATTCGATTCCATTCGATTCCATTCGATTCCAGTCCATTCCATTCCATTCCATTCCATTCCATTCCATTCCATTCCATTCCATTCCGTTCTACTCGGGTTCATTCCATTCCATTCCGTTCCGTTCCGTTCCGTTCCATTCCGTTCTGCTCCATTCCGTTCCATTCCATTCCATTCCATTCCATTCCGTTCTACTCGGGTTGATTCCATTCCATTCCATTCCATTCCATTCCATTCCATTCCATTCCATTCCGTTCTACTCGGGTTGATCATTCCATTCCATTCCATTCCGTTAAGTTCCGTTCCGTTCCGTTCCGTTCCATTCCATTCCATTCCATTCCATTCCATTCCATTCCATTCCATTCCATTGCGTTCCGTTCCGTTCTACTCGGGTTGATTCCGTTCTATTCCATTCCATTCCATTCGATTCCATTCAATTCCATTCGATTCCATTCCATGCCATTCCATTCCATTCCACTCCATTGTATTCCACTGAATTCCATTCCATTCCGTTCCGTTCCGTTCCATTCCGTTCCGTTCCGTTCCGTTCTACTCGAGTTGATTCCATTCCATTCCATTCCATTCTATACGATTCCATTCGATTCCATTCGATTCGATCCCATTCCATTCCATTCCATTCCATTCCATTCCGTTCTACTCGGGTTCATTCCATTCCATTCCGTTCCGTTCTGTTCCGTTCCATTCCGTTCTGTTCCATTCCGTTCCATTCCATTCCTTTCCATTCCTTTCCGTTCTACTCGGGTTGATTCCATTCCATTCCATTCCGTTCCGTTCCCTTCCGTTCCGTTCCGTTCCGTTCCCTTGCGTTCCGTTCCGTTCCGTTCCGTTCCATTCCATTCCATTCCATTCCAATCCATTCCATTCCGTTCTACTCGTGTTGATTCCATTCTATTCCATTCCATTCCATTCGATTCCTTTTGATTCCATTCGATTCCATTCGATTCCATTCCATTCCATTCCATTCCATTCCATTCCGTTCCGTTCCGTTCTACTCGGTTTGATTCCATTCTATTCCATTCCATTCCATTCCATTCCATTCAATTCTATTCGATTCTATTCCATTCCTTTCCATTCCATTCCATTCCATTCCATTCCATTCTATTCCACTGAATTCCATTCCATTCCGTTCCGTTCCGTTCCGTTCCTTTCCGTTCCGTTCTACTCGGGTTGATTCCATTCCATTCCATTCCATTCCTTTCTATTCCATTCCATTCCATTCCATTCGATTCCATTCAATTCCATTCGATTCGATTCGATTCCATTCCAATAAATTCCATTCCATTCCATTCCATTCCGTTCTACTCGGGTTCATTCCATTCCATTCCGTTCCGTTCCGTTCCATTCCATTCCGTTCTGTTCCATTCCGTTCCATTCCATTCCATTCCATTCCATTCCGTTCTACTCGGGTTGATTCCATTCCATTCCATTCCATTCCGTTCCGTTCTGTTCCGATCCGTTGTGTTCCGTTCGGTTCCGTTCCGTTCCGTTCCATTCCATTCCATTCCATTCCATTCCATTCCATTCCATTCCATTCCATTCCGTTCTACTCGGGTTGATTCCATTCTATTCCATTCCATTCCATTCCATTCTATTCAATTCCATTCGATTCGATTCCATTCCATTCCATTCCATTCCATTCCATTCCATTCCATTCCATTCCATTCCATTCTATTCCATTGATTTCCATTCCATTCCATTCCATTCCATTCCATTCCATTCCATTCCATTCCATTCCATTCCATTCCGTTCTACTCGGGTTGATTCCATTCCATTCCATTCCATTCCATTCCCTTCCATTCCATTCGATTCCATTCGATTCCATTCGATTCCAGTCCATTCCATTCCATTCCATTCCATTCCATTCCGTTCTACTCGGGTTCATTCCATTCCATTCCGTTCCGTTCCGTTCCGTTCCATTCCGTTCTGTTCCATTCCGTTCCATTCCATTCCATTCCATTCCATTCCGTTCTACTCGGGTTGATTCCATTCCATTCCATTCCATTCCATTCCATTCCATTCCATTCCGTTCTACTTGGGTTGATCATTCCATTCCATTCCATTCCGTTAAGTTCCGTTCCGTTCCGTTCCGTTCCATTCCATTCCATTCCATTCCATTCCATTCCATTCCGTTCCGTTCCGTTCTACTCGGGTTGATTCCGTTCTATTCCATTCCATTCCATTCGATTCCATTCAATTCCATTCGATTCCATTCCATGCCATTCCATTCCATTCCACTCCATTCTATTCCATTGAATTCCATTCCATTCCGTTCCGTTCCGTTCCATTCCGTTCCGTTCCGTTCCGTTCTACTCGGGTTGATTCCATTCCATTCCATTCCATTCTATACGATTCCATTCGATTCCATTCGATTCGATCCCATTCCATTCCATTCCGTTCTACTCGGGTTCATTCCATTCCATTCCGTTCCGTTCCGTTCCGTTCCATTCCGTTCTGTTCCATTCCGTTCCATTCCATTCCTTTCCATTCCTTTCCGTTCTACTCGGGTTGATTCCATTCCATTCCATTCCGTTCCGTTCCCTTCCGTTCCGTTCCGTTCCGTTCCCTTGCGTTCCGTTCCGTTCCGTTCCGTTCCATTCCATTCCATTCCATTCCAATCCATTCCATTCCGTTCTACTCGTGTTGATTCCATTCTATTCTATTCCATTCCATTCGATTCCTTTTGATTCCATTCGATTCCATTCGATTCCATTCCATTCCATTCCATTCCATTCCATTCCATTCCAATCCATTCCATTCTACTCGGGTTGATTCCATTCAATTCCATTCCATTCCATTCCTTTCCATTCCATTCCATTCCATTCCATTCGGTTCCATTCCATTCCATTCCATTCCATTCTATTCCATTCCATTCCATTCCATTCCATTCCATTCCATTCCATTCCGTTCTACTCGGGTTGATTCCATTCCATTCCATTCCATTCCATTCCATTCCATTCCATTCCATTCCATTCCATTCCATTCGATTCCATTCGATTCCATTCCATTCCATTTCACTCCATTCCGTTCCGTTCCATTCCGTTCCGTTCCGTTCTACTCGGGTTCGTTCCATTCCATTCCATTCCGTTCCATTCCATTCCATTCCATTCCATTCCATTCCATTCCATTCGATTCCATTCCATTCCACTTCACTCCATTCCGTTCCATTCCGTTCCATTCCATTCCGTTCCATTCCATTCCATTCCATTCCATTCCATTCCATTCCATTCCATTCCATTCCATTCCATTATATTCCATTCCATTCCATTCCGTTCCGTTCCGTTCTACTCGGGTTGATTCCATTCTATTCCATTCCATTCCATTCGATTCCATTCAATTCCATTCGATTCCATTCCATTCCATTCAATTCCATTGAATTCCATTCCATTCCATTCCATTCCATTCCATTCCAATCCATTCCATTCGATTCCATTCCATTCCATTCCCTTCCATTCTATTCCATTGAATTCCATTCCATTCCATTCCATTCCAATCCATTCCATTCTGCACGGGTTGATTCCATTCCATTCCATTCCATTCCATTCCATTCCATTCCATTCCATTCCATTCCATTCCATTCCGTTCTACTCGGGTTGATTCCTTTCCATTCCATTCCATTCTACTCGGGTTGATTCCTTTCCATTCCATTCCATTCCATTCGATTCCATTCGATTCCATTCGATTCCATTCAATTCCATTCCATTCCATTACATTCCATTCGATTCCATTCGATTCCATTCCATTCCATTTCACTCCATTCCGTTCCGTTCCGTTCCGTTCCGTTCCGTTCTACTCGGGTTCGTTCCATTCCATTCCATTCCATTCCATTCCATTCCATTCCATTCCATTCCTTTCCATTCCATTCGATTCCATTCGATTCCATTCCTTTCCATTTCACTCCATTCCGTTCCGTTCCGTTCCATTCCATTCCATTCCATTCCGTTCTACTCGGGTTGATTCTATTCTATTCCATTCCATTCCATTCCATTCCATTCCATTCGATTCCATTCCATTCCATTGCATACCATTCCATTCCATTCCATTCCGTTCTACTCGGGTTCATTCCATTCCATTCCATTCCATTCCATTCCGTTCTACTCAGGTTGATTCCTTTTCATTCCATTCCATTCCATTCCATTCCATTCCATTCCATTCCTTTCCATTCCATTCCATTCCATTCCATTCGGTTCCATTCCATTCCATTCCATTCCATTCTATTCCATTCCATTCCATTCCATTCCATTCCATTCCATTCCATTCCATTCCATTCCATTCCATTCCATTCCAATCCATTCCATTCTACACGGGTTGTTTCCATTCCATTCCATTCCATTCCATTCCATTCCATTCCATTCCATTCCATTCCATTCCATTCCGTTCTACTCGGGTTGATTCCATCCTATTCCACTCCATTCCATTCGATTCCATTCGATTCCACTCCATTCCATTCTATTCCATTCCATTCCATTCCATTCCATTCCATTCCATTCCATTCCATTCTATTCCAATGAATTCCATTCCATTCCATTCCATTCCATTCCATTCCATTCCATTCGATTCCATTCTATTCCATTGAATTCCATTCCATTCCATTCCAATCCATTCCAATCCATTCCATTCTACACGGGTTTATTCCATTCCATTCCATTCCATTCCATTCCATTCCACTCCATTCCATTCCATTCCGTTCTTCTCGGGTTGATTCCATTCCATTCCATTCCATTCCATTCCATTCCATTCCATTCCATTCCGTTCCATTCCATTCCATTCGATTCCATTCCATTCCATTCCATTCCATTCCATTCCATTCCATTCCATTCCATTCTATTCCATTCCATTCCATTCCATTCCGTTCTAGTCGGGTTAATTCCATTCTATTCCATTCCATTCCATTCGATTCCATTCAATTCCATTCGATTCCATTCCATTCCATTCCATTCAATTCCATTCCATTCCATTCTATTCCATTGAATTCCATTCCATTGCATTCCATTCCATTCCATTGCATTCCATTCCGTTCTACTCGGGTTGATTCCATTCCATTCCATTCCATTCCATTCCATTCCATTCCATTCCATTCCATTCCATTCCATTCCATTCCATTCGATTCCATTCGATTCCATTCGAATCGATTCGATTCGATTCCATTCCATTCCATTCCATTTCTTTCCATTCCAGTCCATTCGATTCCATTCGATTCCATTCCATTCCATTTCACTCCATTCCGTTCCGTTCCGTTCCGTTCTGTTCCGTTCCATTCCGTTCTGTTCCGTTCTACTCGGGTTCGTTCCATTCCATTCCATTCCATTCCATTCCATTCCATTCCATTCCATTCCGTTCTACTCTGGTTGATCATTCCATTCCATTCCATTCCGTTGCGTTCCGTTCCGTTCCGTTCCATTCCATTTCATTCCATTCCATTCCATTCCATTCCATTCCATTCCGTTCTACTCGGTTTGATTCCATTCTATTCCATTCCATTCCATTCGATTCCATTCCATTCCATTCCATTCCAGTCAATTCTATTCCATTGAATTCCATTCCATTCCATTCCATTCCATTCCATTCCATTCCATTCCATTCCGTTCTACTCGGGTTGATTCCATTCCATTCCATTCCATTCCATTCCATTCCATTCCTTTCCATTCCATTCCATTCCATTCCATTCCATTCCATTCGGTTCTATTCGATTCCATTCCATTCCATTTCAGTCCGTTCCGTTCCGTTCCGTTCCGTTCCATTCCGTTCAGTTCCGTTCTACTCGGGTTGACTCCCTTCTATTCCACTCCATTCCTTTCGATTCCATTCGATTCCATTCCATTCCATTCCATTCCATTCCATTCCATTCTATTCCATTGAATTCCATTCCATTCCATTCCATTCCATTCCATTCCATTCCATTCCATTCCGTTCTACTCGGGTTGATTCCATTCCATTCCATTCAATTCCATTCGATTCGATTCCATTCCATTCCATTCCATTCCATTCCTTTCCATTCCATTCCATTACATTCCGTTCCATTCCATTCCATTCCATTCCATTCCATTCTATTCCATTGAATTCCATTCCATTCCATTCTATTCCATTGTATTCCATTCCATTCCATTCCATTCCAATCCATTCCATTCTACACGGGGTGATTCCATTCCATTCCATTCGATTCCATTCCATTCGATTCCATTCCATTCGATTCCATTCGATTCCATTCGATCCCATTCCATTCCATTCCATTCCATTCCATTCTATTCCATTGAATTCCATTCCATTCTATTGCATTCCATTCCATTCCATTCCATTCCATTCCTTTCTACTGGGGTTTATTCCATTCCATTCCATTCTATTCCATTCCATTCCATTCCATTCCATTCTAATCGGGTTCATTCCATTACATTCCGTTCCGTTCCGTTCCGTTCCATTCCGTTCTGTTCCATTCCGTTCCATTCCATTCCATTCCATTCCATTCCGTTCTACTCGGGTTGATTCCATTCTATTCCATTCCATTCCATTCCATTCCATTCCATTCCACTCCACTCCACTCCACTGCACTCCTCTCCACTCCACTCCACTCCACTCGGGTTGATTCCATTCCATTCCATTCCATTCCATTCCATTCCATTCCATTCCATTCCATTCCATTCCATTCCATTCCATTCCATTCCATTCGATTCGATTCCATTCCATTCCATTCCAATCCATTCCATTCTACTCGGTTTGATTCCATTCCATTCCATTCCATTCCATTCCATTCCATTCCATTCGATTCGATTCGATTCGATTCGATTCCATTCCATTCCATTCCATTCCATTCCATTCCATTCCATTCGATTCCGTTCGATTCGATTTGATTCGATTCGATTCGATTCCATTCCATTCCATTCCACTCCGTTCTACTCGGGTTGATTCCATTCCATTCCATTCCGTTCCGTTCCGTTCCGTTCCGTTGCATTGCGTTGCGTTCCGTTCGGTTCCGTTCCTTTCCGTTCCGTTCCATTCCATTCCATTCCGATCTACTCGGGTTGACTCCAATCTATTCCATTCCATTCCATTCGATTGCATTCAATTCCATTCGATTCCATTCGATTCCATTCCATTCCATTCCATTCCATTCCATTCCATTCCACTGCATTCTATTCCACTGAATTCCATTCCATTCCATTCCATTCCATTCCATTCCATTCCATTCCAATCCATTACATTCTACACGGGTTGATTCCACTCCATTGCATTCCATTCCATTCCATTCCATTCCATTCCATTCCATTCCATTCCATTCCATTCCATTCGATTCGATTCCATTCCATTCCATTCCATTCCGTTCCATTCCATTCCATTCCATTCGATTCCATTCGATTCCATTCCATTCCATTTCACTCCATTCCGTTCCGTTCCGTACCGTTCCGTTCCGTTGCGTTGCGTTCCATTCCGTTCCGTTCCGTTCCGTTCCGATCCATTCCATTCCATTCCATTGCATTCCGTTCTACTCGGGTTGATTCCATTCCATTCCATTCCGTTCAGTTCCGTTCCGTACCGTTCCGTTCCGTTCCATTCCGTTCCATTCCGTTCCGTTTCATTCCGTTCCTTTCCATTCCATTCCATTCCATTCCGTTCTACACGGGTTGATTCCATTCTATACCGTTCCATTCCATTCGATTCCATTCAAGTCGATTCGATTCGATTCCATTCCATTCCATTAAATTCCATTCTATTCCATTGAATTCCATTCCATTCCATTCCATTCCATTCCATTCCATTCCATTCCATTCCATTCCGTTCTAATCGGGTTGATTCCATTCCATTCCATTCCATTCCATTCCATTCCATTCCATTCCATTCCATTCCATTCCATTCCATTCTATTCCATTCCATTCGATTCCATTCGATTCCATTCGATCCCATTCCATTCCATTCCATTCCATTCTATTCCATTGAATTCCATTCCATTGAATTCCATTCCATTCCATTCCATTCCATTCCTTTCCATTCCATTCCATTCCATTCCTTTCTACTGGGGTTGATTCCATTCCATTCCATTCCATTCCATTCCGTTCTACTCGGGTTCACTCCATTCCATTCCTTTCCGTTCCGATCCGTTCCATTCCGTTCTGTTCCATTCCGTTCCATTCCATTCCATTCCGTTCTACTCGGGTTGATTCCATTCTATTCCATTCCATTCCATTCCATTCCATTCCATTCCACTCCACTCCACTCCACTGCACTCCACTCCACTCCACTCCACTCCACTCGGGTTGATTCCATTCCATTCCATTCCACTCCATTCCATTCCATTCCATTCCATTCCATTCTATTCCATTCGATTCCATTCCATTCCATTCCATTCCAATCCATTCCATTCTACTCGGGTTGATTCCATTCCATTCCATTCCATTCCATTCCATTCCATTCCATTCCATTCCATTCGGTTCCATTCGATTCCATTCCATTCCATTTCACTCCGTTCTGTTCCGTTCCGTTCCGTTCTGTTCAGTTCCGTTCTACTCGGGTTCGTTCCATTCCGTTCCATTCCATTCCATTCCGTTCTACTCGGGTTGATTCCATTCTATTCCACTCCATTCCATTCCATTCCATTCCATTCCATTCCATTCGATTCCACTCCGTTCCTTTCCATTCCATTCCATTCCATTCCATTCCATTCCATTCCATTCCATTCCATTCCATTCCAATGAATTCCATTCCATTCCATTCCATTCCATTCCATTCCATTCCATTCCATTCCATTCCAATCCATTCCATTCTACACGGGTTTATTCCATTCCATTCCATTCCATTCCATTCCATTCCATTCCACTCCATTCCATTCCATTCCGGTCTTCTCGGGTTGATTCCATTCCATTCCCTTCCATTCCATTCCATTCCATTCCATTCCATTCGATTCCATTCGATTCGATTCCATTCCATTCCATTCCATTCCATTCCATTCCATTCCATTCCATTCCGTTCTACTCGGGTTCATTAAACTCCATTCCATTCTGTTCCGCTCCTTTCCATTCCGTTCTGTTCCATTCCGTTCCATTCCATTCCATTCCATTCCATTCCGTTCTACTCGGGTTGATTCCATTCTATTCCATTCCATTCCATTCCATTCCATTCCATTCCATTCCATTCCACTCCACTCCACTCCACTCCACTCCACTGCACTCCACTCCACTCTGGTTGATTCCATTCCATTCCATTCCATTCCTTTCCATTCCATTCGATTCCATTCCATTCCATTCCATTCCATTCCATTCCATTCCATTCCATTCCAATCCATTCCATTCTACTCGGGTTGATTCCATTCCATTCCATTCCATTCCATTCCATTCCATTCCATTCCATTCCATTCGATTCCATTCCATTCCATTCCATTCCATTCAATTCCATTCCATTCCATTCCAATCCATTCCATTCTACTCGGGTTGATTCCATTCCATTCCATTCCATTCCATTCCATTCCATTCCATTCCATTCCATTCCATTCCATTCGGTTCCATTCGATTCCATTCCATTCCATTTCACTCCGTTCCGTTCCGTTCCGTTCCGTTCCGTTCAGTTCCGTTCTACTCGGGTTCGTTCCATTCCGTTCCATTCCATTCCATTCCATTCTAATCGGGTTGATTCCATTCTATTCCACTCCATTCCATTTGATTCCATTCGATTCCATTCGATTCCATTCCATTCCATTCCATTCCATTCCATTCCATTCCATTCTATTCCACTGAATTCCAATCCATTCCATTCCACTCCATTCCTTTCCATTCCATTCTATTCCATTTAATTCCATTCCATTCCATTCCATTCCAATCCATTCCGTTCTACTCGGGTTGATTCCATTCCATTCCATTCCATTCCATTCCATTCCATTCCATTCCATTCCATTCCATTCCATTCGATTCGATTCCGTTCCATTCCATTCCATTCCATTCCAATCCATTCCGATCCATTCCATTCTACTCGGGTTGATTCCATTCCATTCCATTCCATTCCGTTGAATTCCATTCCATTCCATTCCGTTCCGTTCCGTTCCATTCCGTTCCGTTCCGTTCCATTCCATTCTACTCGGGTTGATTCCATTCCATTCCATTCCATTCCATTCCATTCCATTCCATTCGATTCCATTCGATTCCATTCGATTCGATGCGATTCCATTCCATTCCATTCCATTCCATTCCATTCCGTTCTACTCGGGTTCATTACATTCCATTCCGTTCCGTTCCGTTCCGTTCCATTCCGTTCTGTTCCATTCCGTTCCATTCCATTCCATTCCGTTCTACTCGGGTTGATTCCATTCCGTTCCGTTCCGTTCCGTTCCGTTCCGTTCCGTTGCGTTCCATTCCGTTCGGTTCCGTTCCGTTCCGTTCCATTCCATTCCATTCCATTCCATTCCATTCCATTCCATTCCATTCCATTCCGTTCTACTCGGGTTAATTCCATTCTATTCCATTCCATTCCATTTGATTCCATTCAATTCCATTCGATTCCATTCCATTCCATTCCATTCAATTCCATTCCATTCCATTCTATTCCATTGAATTCCATTCCATTGCATTCCATTCCATTCCATTGCATTCCATTCCGTTCTACTCGGGTTGATTCCATTCCATTCCATTCCATTCCATTCCATTCCATTCCATTCCATTCCATTCCATTCGATTCCATTCGATTCGATTCGATTCGATTCGATTCCATTCCATTCCATTCCATTTCTTTCCATTCCAGTCCATTCGATTCCATTCGATTCCATTCCATTCCATTTCACTCCATTCCGTTCCGTTCCGTTCCGTTCTGTTCTGTTCCATTCCGTTCTGTTCCGTTCTACTCGGGTTCGTTCCATTCCATTCCATTCCATTCCATTCCATTCCATTCCATTCCATTCCATTCCATTCCATTCCTTTCCATTCCATTCGATTCCATTCCATTCCATTCCATTCCATTCCATTCCATTCCATTCCAATCCATTCCATTCTTCTCGGGTTGATTCCATTCCATTCCATTCCATTCCATTCCATTCCATTCCATTCCATTCCATTCCATTCCATTCGATTAAATTCCATTCCATTCCATTCCATTCCATTCCATTCCATTCCATTCCTTTCTACTCGGTTTGATTCCATTCTATTCCATTCCATTCCATTCGATTCCATTCGATTCCATTCGATTCCATTCCATTCCATTCCATTCCATTCCATTCCATTCTATTCCATTGAATTCCATTCCATTCCTTTCCATTCCATTCCATCCCATTCCATTCCATTCCATTCCATTCCATTCCATTCCATTCCGTTCTACTCGGGTTGATTCCATTCCATTCCATTCCATTCCATTCCATTCCATTCCATTCCATTCGATTCCATTCAATTCCATTCGATTCGATTCAATTCGATTCCATTCCATTCCATTCCATTCCATTCCATTCCATTCCTTTCCATTCCATTCCATTCCATTCCATTCCATTCCATTCCATTCGGTTCTATTCGATTCCATTCCATTCCATTTCAGTCCGTTCCGTTCCGTTCCGTTCCGTTCCATTCCGTTCAGTTCCGTTCTACTCGGGTTGACTCCCTTCTATTCCACTCCATTCCTTTCGATTCCATTCGATTCCATTCGATTCCATTCCATTCAATTCCATTCCACTCCATTCCATTCCATTCTATTCCATTGAATTCCATTCCATTCCATTCCATTCCATTCCATTCCATTCCATTCAATTCCATTCCATTCCATTCCATTCTATTCCATTGAATTCCATTCCATTCCATTCTATTCCATTGAATTCCATTCCATTCCATTCCATTCCAATCCATTCCATTCTACACGGGTTGATTCCATTCCATTCCATTCCATTCCATTCCATTCGATTCCATTCGATTCGATTCGATTCGATTCGATTCCTTTCCATTCCATTCCATTCCATTCCATTCCATTCCATTCGATTCCATTCGATTCCATTCCATTCCATTTCTCTCCATTCCGTTCCGTTCCGTTCCGTTCCGTTCCGTTCCGTTGCGTTGCGTTGCGTTCCGTTCCGTTCCGTTCCGTTCCGTTCCTTTCCATTCCATTCCATTCCATTCCATTCCATTCCGTTCTACTCGGGTTGATTCCATTACATTCCATTCCGTTCCGTTCCGTTCCTATCCGTTCCCTTCCGTTGCGTTGCGTTCCGTAACGTTCCGTTCCATTATATTCCGTTCCATTCCATTTCATTCCATTCCATTCCATTCCATTCCTTTCCGTTCTACTCGGGTTGATTCCATTCTATTCCATTCCATTCCATTCGATTCCATTCCATTCCATTCCGTTCCATTCCATTCCATTCCATTCCATTCCGTTCTACTCGGGTTGATTCCATTCTATTCCATTCCATTCCATTCCATTCCATTCCATTCCACTCCACTCCACTCCACTGCACTCCTCTCCACTCCACTCCACTCCACTCGGGTTGATTCCATTCCATTCCATTCCATTCCATTCCATTCCATTCCATTCCATTCTATTCCATTCGATTCCATTCCATTCCATTCCATTCCAATCCATTCCATTCTACTCGGGTTGATTCCATTCCATTCCATTCCATTCCATTCCATTCCATTCCATTCGGTTCCATTCGATTCCATTCCATTCCATTTCACTGCGTTCATTTCCGTTCCGTTCCATTCTGTTCAGTTGCGTTCTACTCGGGTTCGTTCCATTCCGTTCCATTCCATTCCATTCCGTTCTACTCGGGTTGATTCCATTCTATTCCACTCCATTCCATTCGATTCCATTCGATTCCACTCCATTCCATTCTATTCCATTCCATTCCATTCCATTCCATTCCATTCCATTCTATTCCAATGAATTCCATTCCATTCCATTCCATTCCATTCCATTCGATTCCATTCTATTCCATTGAATTCCATTCCATTCCATTCCAATCCATTCCAATCCATTCCATTCTACACGGGTTTATTCCATTCCATTCCATTCCATTCCATTCCATTCCACTCCATTCCATTCCATTCCGTTCTTCTCGGG
Source organism: Gorilla gorilla gorilla (assembly GCF_029281585.2). Lineage (NCBI taxonomy): Eukaryota > Metazoa > Chordata > Mammalia > Primates > Hominidae > Gorilla > Gorilla gorilla. Next base: position 39,686,270 of record NC_073242.2, read on the forward strand.
TTGATTCCATTCCATTCCATTCCATTCCATTCCATTCCATTCCATTCCATTCCATTCCATTCCATTCCATTCCATTCCATTCCATTCCATTCCATTCCATTCCATTCCGTTCTAGTCGGGTTAATTCCATTCTATTCCATTCCATTCCATTCGATTCCATTCAATTCCATTCGATTCCATTCCATTCCATTCCATTCAATTCCATTCCATTCCATTCTATTCCATTGAATTCCATTCCATTGCATTCCATTCCATTCCATTGCATTCCATTCCGTTCTACTCGGGTTGATTCCATTCCATTCCATTCCATTCCATTCCATTCCATTCCATTCCATTCCAATCCATTCCATTCGATTCCATTCGATTCCATTCGATTCGATTCGATTCGATTCCATTCCATTCCATTCCATTTCTTTCCATTCCAGTCCATTCGATTCCATTCCATTCCATTTCACTCCATTCCGTTCCGTTCCGTTCCGTTCTGTTCCGTTCCGTTCCGTTCTGTTCCGTTCTACTCGGGTTCGTTCCATTCCATTCCATTCCATTCCATTCCATTCCATTCCATTCCATTCCAATCCATTCCATTCGATTCCATTCCATTCCATTCCCTTCCATTCTATTCCATTGAATTCCATTCCATTCCATTCCATTCCAATCCATTCCATTCTGCACGGGTTGATTCCATTCCATTCCATTCCATTCCATTCCATTCCATTCCATTCCATTCCATTCCATTCCATTCCGTTCTACTCGGGTTGATTCCTTTCCATTCCATTCCATTCTACTCGGGTTGATTCCTTTCCATTCCATTCCATTCCATTCGATTCCATTCGATTCCATTCGATTCCATTCAATTCCATTCCATTCCATTACATTCCATTCGATTCCATTCGATTCCATTCCATTCCATTTCACTCCATTCCGTTCCGTTCCGTTCCGTTCCGTTCCGTTCTACTCGGGTTCGTTCCATTCCATTCCATTCCATTCCATTCCATTCCATTCCATTCCATTCCTTTCCATTCCATTCGATTCCATTCGATTCCATTCCTTTCCATTTCACTCCATTCCGTTCCGTTCCGTTCCATTCCATTCCATTCCATTCCGTTCTACTCGGGTTGATTCTATTCTATTCCATTCCATTCCATTCCATTCCATTCCATTCGATTCCATTCCATTCCATTGCATACCATTCCATTCCATTCCATTCCGTTCTACTCGGGTTCATTCCATTCCATTCCATTCCATTCCATTCCGTTCTACTCAGGTTGATTCCTTTTCATTCCATTCCATTCCATTCCATTCCATTCCATTCCATTCCTTTCCATTCCATTCCATTCCATTCCATTCGGTTCCATTCCATTCCATTCCATTCCATTCTATTCCATTCCATTCCATTCCATTCCATTCCATTCCATTCCATTCCATTCCATTCCATTCCATTCCATTCCAATCCATTCCATTCTACACGGGTTGTTTCCATTCCATTCCATTCCATTCCATTCCATTCCATTCCATTCCATTCCATTCCATTCCATTCCGTTCTACTCGGGTTGATTCCATCCTATTCCACTCCATTCCATTCGATTCCATTCGATTCCACTCCATTCCATTCTATTCCATTCCATTCCATTCCATTCCATTCCATTCCATTCCATTCCATTCTATTCCAATGAATTCCATTCCATTCCATTCCATTCCATTCCATTCCATTCCATTCGATTCCATTCTATTCCATTGAATTCCATTCCATTCCATTCCAATCCATTCCAATCCATTCCATTCTACACGGGTTTATTCCATTCCATTCCATTCCATTCCATTCCATTCCACTCCATTCCATTCCATTCCGTTCTTCTCGGGTTGATTCCATTCCATTCCATTCCATTCCATTCCATTCCATTCCATTCCATTCCGTTCCATTCCATTCCATTCGATTCCATTCCATTCCATTCCATTCCATTCCATTCCATTCCATTCCATTCCATTCTATTCCATTCCATTCCATTCCATTCCGTTCTAGTCGGGTTAATTCCATTCTATTCCATTCCATTCCATTCGATTCCATTCAATTCCATTCGATTCCATTCCATTCCATTCCATTCAATTCCATTCCATTCCATTCTATTCCATTGAATTCCATTCCATTGCATTCCATTCCATTCCATTGCATTCCATTCCGTTCTACTCGGGTTGATTCCATTCCATTCCATTCCATTCCATTCCATTCCATTCCATTCCATTCCATTCCATTCCATTCCATTCCATTCGATTCCATTCGATTCCATTCGAATCGATTCGATTCGATTCCATTCCATTCCATTCCATTTCTTTCCATTCCAGTCCATTCGATTCCATTCGATTCCATTCCATTCCATTTCACTCCATTCCGTTCCGTTCCGTTCCGTTCTGTTCCGTTCCATTCCGTTCTGTTCCGTTCTACTCGGGTTCGTTCCATTCCATTCCATTCCATTCCATTCCATTCCATTCCATTCCATTCCGTTCTACTCTGGTTGATCATTCCATTCCATTCCATTCCGTTGCGTTCCGTTCCGTTCCGTTCCATTCCATTTCATTCCATTCCATTCCATTCCATTCCATTCCATTCCGTTCTACTCGGTTTGATTCCATTCTATTCCATTCCATTCCATTCGATTCCATTCCATTCCATTCCATTCCAGTCAATTCTATTCCATTGAATTCCATTCCATTCCATTCCATTCCATTCCATTCCATTCCATTCCATTCCGTTCTACTCGGGTTGATTCCATTCCATTCCATTCCATTCCATTCCATTCCATTCCTTTCCATTCCATTCCATTCCATTCCATTCCATTCCATTCGGTTCTATTCGATTCCATTCCATTCCATTTCAGTCCGTTCCGTTCCGTTCCGTTCCGTTCCATTCCGTTCAGTTCCGTTCTACTCGGGTTGACTCCCTTCTATTCCACTCCATTCCTTTCGATTCCATTCGATTCCATTCCATTCCATTCCATTCCATTCCATTCCATTCTATTCCATTGAATTCCATTCCATTCCATTCCATTCCATTCCATTCCATTCCATTCCATTCCGTTCTACTCGGGTTGATTCCATTCCATTCCATTCAATTCCATTCGATTCGATTCCATTCCATTCCATTCCATTCCATTCCTTTCCATTCCATTCCATTACATTCCGTTCCATTCCATTCCATTCCATTCCATTCCATTCTATTCCATTGAATTCCATTCCATTCCATTCTATTCCATTGTATTCCATTCCATTCCATTCCATTCCAATCCATTCCATTCTACACGGGGTGATTCCATTCCATTCCATTCGATTCCATTCCATTCGATTCCATTCCATTCGATTCCATTCGATTCCATTCGATCCCATTCCATTCCATTCCATTCCATTCCATTCTATTCCATTGAATTCCATTCCATTCTATTGCATTCCATTCCATTCCATTCCATTCCATTCCTTTCTACTGGGGTTTATTCCATTCCATTCCATTCTATTCCATTCCATTCCATTCCATTCCATTCTAATCGGGTTCATTCCATTACATTCCGTTCCGTTCCGTTCCGTTCCATTCCGTTCTGTTCCATTCCGTTCCATTCCATTCCATTCCATTCCATTCCGTTCTACTCGGGTTGATTCCATTCTATTCCATTCCATTCCATTCCATTCCATTCCATTCCACTCCACTCCACTCCACTGCACTCCTCTCCACTCCACTCCACTCCACTCGGGTTGATTCCATTCCATTCCATTCCATTCCATTCCATTCCATTCCATTCCATTCCATTCCATTCCATTCCATTCCATTCCATTCCATTCGATTCGATTCCATTCCATTCCATTCCAATCCATTCCATTCTACTCGGTTTGATTCCATTCCATTCCATTCCATTCCATTCCATTCCATTCCATTCGATTCGATTCGATTCGATTCGATTCCATTCCATTCCATTCCATTCCATTCCATTCCATTCCATTCGATTCCGTTCGATTCGATTTGATTCGATTCGATTCGATTCCATTCCATTCCATTCCACTCCGTTCTACTCGGGTTGATTCCATTCCATTCCATTCCGTTCCGTTCCGTTCCGTTCCGTTGCATTGCGTTGCGTTCCGTTCGGTTCCGTTCCTTTCCGTTCCGTTCCATTCCATTCCATTCCGATCTACTCGGGTTGACTCCAATCTATTCCATTCCATTCCATTCGATTGCATTCAATTCCATTCGATTCCATTCGATTCCATTCCATTCCATTCCATTCCATTCCATTCCATTCCACTGCATTCTATTCCACTGAATTCCATTCCATTCCATTCCATTCCATTCCATTCCATTCCATTCCAATCCATTACATTCTACACGGGTTGATTCCACTCCATTGCATTCCATTCCATTCCATTCCATTCCATTCCATTCCATTCCATTCCATTCCATTCCATTCGATTCGATTCCATTCCATTCCATTCCATTCCGTTCCATTCCATTCCATTCCATTCGATTCCATTCGATTCCATTCCATTCCATTTCACTCCATTCCGTTCCGTTCCGTACCGTTCCGTTCCGTTGCGTTGCGTTCCATTCCGTTCCGTTCCGTTCCGTTCCGATCCATTCCATTCCATTCCATTGCATTCCGTTCTACTCGGGTTGATTCCATTCCATTCCATTCCGTTCAGTTCCGTTCCGTACCGTTCCGTTCCGTTCCATTCCGTTCCATTCCGTTCCGTTCCATTCCGTTCCTTTCCATTCCATTCCATTCCATTCCGTTCTACACGGGTTGATTCCATTCTATACCGTTCCATTCCATTCGATTCCATTCAAGTCGATTCGATTCGATTCCATTCCATTCCATTAAATTCCATTCTATTCCATTGAATTCCATTCCATTCCATTCCATTCCATTCCATTCCATTCCATTCCATTCCATTCCGTTCTAATCGGGTTGATTCCATTCCATTCCATTCCATTCCATTCCATTCCATTCCATTCCATTCCATTCCATTCCATTCCATTCTATTCCATTCCATTCGATTCCATTCGATTCCATTCGATCCCATTCCATTCCATTCCATTCCATTCTATTCCATTGAATTCCATTCCATTGAATTCCATTCCATTCCATTCCATTCCATTCCTTTCCATTCCATTCCATTCCATTCCTTTCTACTGGGGTTGATTCCATTCCATTCCATTCCATTCCATTCCGTTCTACTCGGGTTCACTCCATTCCATTCCTTTCCGTTCCGATCCGTTCCATTCCGTTCTGTTCCATTCCGTTCCATTCCATTCCATTCCGTTCTACTCGGGTTGATTCCATTCTATTCCATTCCATTCCATTCCATTCCATTCCATTCCACTCCACTCCACTCCACTGCACTCCACTCCACTCCACTCCACTCCACTCGGGTTGATTCCATTCCATTCCATTCCACTCCATTCCATTCCATTCCACTCCATTCCATTCTATTCCATTCGATTCCATTCCATTCCATTCCATTCCAATCCATTCCATTCTACTCGGGTTGATTCCATTCCATTCCATTCCATTCCATTCCATTCCATTCCATTCCATTCCATTCGGTTCCATTCGATTCCATTCCATTCCATTTCACTCCGTTCTGTTCCGTTCCGTTCCGTTCTGTTCAGTTCCGTTCTACTCGGGTTCGTTCCATTCCGTTCCATTCCATTCCATTCCGTTCTACTCGGGTTGATTCCATTCTATTCCACTCCATTCCATTCCATTCCATTCCATTCCATTCCATTCGATTCCACTCCGTTCCTTTCCATTCCATTCCATTCCATTCCATTCCATTCCATTCCATTCCATTCCATTCCATTCCAATGAATTCCATTCCATTCCATTCCATTCCATTCCATTCCATTCCATTCCATTCCATTCCAATCCATTCCATTCTACACGGGTTTATTCCATTCCATTCCATTCCATTCCATTCCATTCCATTCCACTCCATTCCATTCCATTCCGGTCTTCTCGGGTTGATTCCATTCCATTCCCTTCCATTCCATTCCATTCCATTCCATTCCATTCGATTCCATTCGATTCGATTCCATTCCATTCCATTCCATTCCATTCCATTCCATTCCATTCCATTCCGTTCTACTCGGGTTCATTAAACTCCATTCCATTCTGTTCCGCTCCTTTCCATTCCGTTCTGTTCCATTCCGTTCCATTCCATTCCATTCCATTCCATTCCGTTCTACTCGGGTTGATTCCATTCTATTCCATTCCATTCCATTCCATTCCATTCCATTCCATTCCATTCCACTCCACTCCACTCCACTCCACTCCACTGCACTCCACTCCACTCTGGTTGATTCCATTCCATTCCATTCCATTCCTTTCCATTCCATTCGATTCCATTCCATTCCATTCCATTCCATTCCATTCCATTCCATTCCATTCCAATCCATTCCATTCTACTCGGGTTGATTCCATTCCATTCCATTCCATTCCATTCCATTCCATTCCATTCCATTCCATTCGATTCCATTCCATTCCATTCCATTCCATTCAATTCCATTCCATTCCATTCCAATCCATTCCATTCTACTCGGGTTGATTCCATTCCATTCCATTCCATTCCATTCCATTCCATTCCATTCCATTCCATTCCATTCCATTCGGTTCCATTCGATTCCATTCCATTCCATTTCACTCCGTTCCGTTCCGTTCCGTTCCGTTCCGTTCAGTTCCGTTCTACTCGGGTTCGTTCCATTCCGTTCCATTCCATTCCATTCCATTCTAATCGGGTTGATTCCATTCTATTCCACTCCATTCCATTTGATTCCATTCGATTCCATTCGATTCCATTCCATTCCATTCCATTCCATTCCATTCCATTCCATTCTATTCCACTGAATTCCAATCCATTCCATTCCACTCCATTCCTTTCCATTCCATTCTATTCCATTTAATTCCATTCCATTCCATTCCATTCCAATCCATTCCGTTCTACTCGGGTTGATTCCATTCCATTCCATTCCATTCCATTCCATTCCATTCCATTCCATTCCATTCCATTCCATTCGATTCGATTCCGTTCCATTCCATTCCATTCCATTCCAATCCATTCCGATCCATTCCATTCTACTCGGGTTGATTCCATTCCATTCCATTCCATTCCGTTGAATTCCATTCCATTCCATTCCGTTCCGTTCCGTTCCATTCCGTTCCGTTCCGTTCCATTCCATTCTACTCGGGTTGATTCCATTCCATTCCATTCCATTCCATTCCATTCCATTCCATTCGATTCCATTCGATTCCATTCGATTCGATGCGATTCCATTCCATTCCATTCCATTCCATTCCATTCCGTTCTACTCGGGTTCATTACATTCCATTCCGTTCCGTTCCGTTCCGTTCCATTCCGTTCTGTTCCATTCCGTTCCATTCCATTCCATTCCGTTCTACTCGGGTTGATTCCATTCCGTTCCGTTCCGTTCCGTTCCGTTCCGTTCCGTTGCGTTCCATTCCGTTCGGTTCCGTTCCGTTCCATTCCATTCCATTCCATTCCATTCCATTCCATTCCATTCCATTCCATTCCATTCCGTTCTACTCGGGTTAATTCCATTCTATTCCATTCCATTCCATTTGATTCCATTCAATTCCATTCGATTCCATTCCATTCCATTCCATTCAATTCCATTCCATTCCATTCTATTCCATTGAATTCCATTCCATTGCATTCCATTCCATTCCATTGCATTCCATTCCGTTCTACTCGGGTTGATTCCATTCCATTCCATTCCATTCCATTCCATTCCATTCCATTCCATTCCATTCCATTCGATTCCATTCGATTCGATTCGATTCGATTCGATTCCATTCCATTCCATTCCATTTCTTTCCATTCCAGTCCATTCGATTCCATTCGATTCCATTCCATTCCATTTCACTCCATTCCGTTCCGTTCCGTTCCGTTCTGTTCTGTTCCATTCCGTTCTGTTCCGTTCTACTCGGGTTCGTTCCATTCCATTCCATTCCATTCCATTCCATTCCATTCCATTCCATTCCATTCCATTCCATTCCTTTCCATTCCATTCGATTCCATTCCATTCCATTCCATTCCATTCCATTCCATTCCATTCCAATCCATTCCATTCTTCTCGGGTTGATTCCATTCCATTCCATTCCATTCCATTCCATTCCATTCCATTCCATTCCATTCCATTCCATTCGATTAAATTCCATTCCATTCCATTCCATTCCATTCCATTCCATTCCATTCCTTTCTACTCGGTTTGATTCCATTCTATTCCATTCCATTCCATTCGATTCCATTCGATTCCATTCGATTCCATTCCATTCCATTCCATTCCATTCCATTCCATTCTATTCCATTGAATTCCATTCCATTCCTTTCCATTCCATTCCATCCCATTCCATTCCATTCCATTCCATTCCATTCCATTCCATTCCGTTCTACTCGGGTTGATTCCATTCCATTCCATTCCATTCCATTCCATTCCATTCCATTCCATTCGATTCCATTCAATTCCATTCGATTCGATTCAATTCGATTCCATTCCATTCCATTCCATTCCATTCCATTCCATTCCTTTCCATTCCATTCCATTCCATTCCATTCCATTCCATTCCATTCGGTTCTATTCGATTCCATTCCATTCCATTTCAGTCCGTTCCGTTCCGTTCCGTTCCGTTCCATTCCGTTCAGTTCCGTTCTACTCGGGTTGACTCCCTTCTATTCCACTCCATTCCTTTCGATTCCATTCGATTCCATTCGATTCCATTCCATTCAATTCCATTCCACTCCATTCCATTCCATTCTATTCCATTGAATTCCATTCCATTCCATTCCATTCCATTCCATTCCATTCCATTCAATTCCATTCCATTCCATTCCATTCTATTCCATTGAATTCCATTCCATTCCATTCTATTCCATTGAATTCCATTCCATTCCATTCCATTCCAATCCATTCCATTCTACACGGGTTGATTCCATTCCATTCCATTCCATTCCATTCCATTCGATTCCATTCGATTCGATTCGATTCGATTCGATTCCTTTCCATTCCATTCCATTCCATTCCATTCCATTCCATTCGATTCCATTCGATTCCATTCCATTCCATTTCTCTCCATTCCGTTCCGTTCCGTTCCGTTCCGTTCCGTTCCGTTGCGTTGCGTTGCGTTCCGTTCCGTTCCGTTCCGTTCCGTTCCTTTCCATTCCATTCCATTCCATTCCATTCCATTCCGTTCTACTCGGGTTGATTCCATTACATTCCATTCCGTTCCGTTCCGTTCCTATCCGTTCCCTTCCGTTGCGTTGCGTTCCGTAACGTTCCGTTCCATTATATTCCGTTCCATTCCATTTCATTCCATTCCATTCCATTCCATTCCTTTCCGTTCTACTCGGGTTGATTCCATTCTATTCCATTCCATTCCATTCGATTCCATTCCATTCCATTCCGTTCCATTCCATTCCATTCCATTCCATTCCGTTCTACTCGGGTTGATTCCATTCTATTCCATTCCATTCCATTCCATTCCATTCCATTCCACTCCACTCCACTCCACTGCACTCCTCTCCACTCCACTCCACTCCACTCGGGTTGATTCCATTCCATTCCATTCCATTCCATTCCATTCCATTCCATTCCATTCTATTCCATTCGATTCCATTCCATTCCATTCCATTCCAATCCATTCCATTCTACTCGGGTTGATTCCATTCCATTCCATTCCATTCCATTCCATTCCATTCCATTCGGTTCCATTCGATTCCATTCCATTCCATTTCACTGCGTTCATTTCCGTTCCGTTCCATTCTGTTCAGTTGCGTTCTACTCGGGTTCGTTCCATTCCGTTCCATTCCATTCCATTCCGTTCTACTCGGGTTGATTCCATTCTATTCCACTCCATTCCATTCGATTCCATTCGATTCCACTCCATTCCATTCTATTCCATTCCATTCCATTCCATTCCATTCCATTCCATTCTATTCCAATGAATTCCATTCCATTCCATTCCATTCCATTCCATTCGATTCCATTCTATTCCATTGAATTCCATTCCATTCCATTCCAATCCATTCCAATCCATTCCATTCTACACGGGTTTATTCCATTCCATTCCATTCCATTCCATTCCATTCCACTCCATTCCATTCCATTCCGTTCTTCTCGGGTTGATTCCATTCCATTCCATTCCATTCCATTCCATTCCATTCCATTCCATTCCATTCCATTCCATTCCATTCCATTCCATTCCATTCCATTCCATTCCATTCCATTCCGTTCTAGTCGGGTTAATTCCATTCTATTCCATTCCATTCCATTCGATTCCATTCAATTCCATTCGATTCCATTCCATTCCATTCCATTCAATTCCATTCCATTCCATTCTATTCCATTGAATTCCATTCCATTGCATTCCATTCCATTCCATTGCATTCCATTCCGTTCTACTCGGGTTGATTCCATTCCATTCCATTCCATTCCATTCCATTCCATTCCATTCCATTCCAATCCATTCCATTCGATTCCATTCGATTCCATTCGATTCGATTCGATTCGATTCCATTCCATTCCATTCCATTTCTTTCCATTCCAGTCCATTCGATTCCATTCCATTCCATTTCACTCCATTCCGTTCCGTTCCGTTCCGTTCTGTTCCGTTCCGTTCCGTTCTGTTCCGTTCTACTCGGGTTCGTTCCATTCCATTCCATTCCATTCCATTCCATTCCATTCCATTCCGTTCTACTCTGGTTGATCATTCCATTCCATTCCATTCCGTTGCGTTCCGTTCCATTCCGTTCCATTCCATTCCATTCCATTCCATTCCATTCCATTCCATTCCATTCCGTTCTACTCGGTTTGATTCCATTCTATTCCATTCCATTCCATTCAATTCCATTCGATTCAATTCGATTCCATTCCATTCCATTCCATTCCAGTCCATTCTATTCCATTGAATTCCATTCCATTCCATTCCATTCCATTCCATTCCATTCCATTCCATTCCATTCCATTCCGTTCTACTCGGGTTGATTCCATTTCATTCCATTCCATTCCATTCCATTCCATTCCATTCCATTCCATTCAATTCCATTCGATTCGATTCCATTCCATTCCATTCCATTCCATTCCATTCCATTCCATTCCTTTCCATTCCGTTGCATTCCATTCCATTCCATTCCATTCGGTTCCATTCGATTCCATTCCATTCCATTTCACTCCGTTCCGTTCCGTTCCGTTCCGTTCCACTCCGTTCAGTTCCGTTCTACTCGGGTTGACTCCATTCTATTCCACTCCATTCCTTTCGATTCCATTCGATTCCATTCCATTCCATTCCATTCCATTCCATTCCATTCCATTCTATTCCATTGAATTCCATTCCATTCCATTCCATTCCATTCCATTCCATTCCATTCCATTCCATTCCTTTCTACTCGGGTTGATTCCATTCCATTCCATTCCATTCCATTCCATTCCATTCCATTCCATTCCATTCCATTCAATTCCATTCGATTCGATTCGATTCCATTCCATTCCATTCCATTCCTTTCCATTCCATTCCATTCCATTCCATTCCATTCCATTCCATTCCATTCCATTCCATTCCATTCCATTGAATTCCATTCCATTCCATTCTATTCCATGGAATTCCATTCCATTCCATTCCATTCCAATCCATTCCATTCTACACGGGTTGATTCCATTCCATTCCATTCCATTCCATTCCATTCGATTCCATTCCATTCGATTCCATTCGATTCCATTCGATCCCATTCCATTCCATTCCATTCCATTCTATTCCATTGAATTCCATTCCATTCGATTGCATTCCATTCCATTCCATTCCATTCCATTCCTTTCTACTGGGGTTGACTCCATTCCATTCCATTCCATTCCATTCCATTCCATTCCATTCCATTCTAATCGGGTTCATTCCATTCCATTCCGTTCCGTTCCGTTCCGTTCCATTCCGTTCTGTTCCATTCCGTTCCATTCCATTCCATTCCATTCCATTCCGTTCTACTCGGGTTGATTCCATTCTATTCCATTCCATTCCATTCCATTCCATTCCATTCCACTCCACTCCACTCCACTGCACTCCTCTCCACTCCACTCCACTCGGGTTGATTCCATTCCATTCCATTCCATTCCATTCCATTCCATTCCATTCCATTCCATTCCATTCCATTCTATTCCATTCGATTCCATTCCATTCCATTCCATTCCAATCCATTCCATTCTACTCGGGTTGATTCCATTCCATTCCATTCCATTCCATTCCATTCCATTCCATTCCATTCCATTCCATTCCATTCGATTCCATTCGATTCGATTCGATTCGATTCGATTCCATTCCATTCCATTCCATTCCATTCCATTCCATTCGATTCGATTCGATTCGATTCGATTCCATTCCATTCCATTCCATTCCACTCCGTTCTACTCGGGTTGATTCCATTCCATTCCATTCCGTTCCGTTCCGTTCCGTTCCGTTGCATTGCATTGCGTTCCGTTCCGTTCCGTTCCGTTCCGTTCCGTTCCGTTCCATTCCATTCCATTCCATTCCATTCCATTCCGATCTACTCGGGTTGACTCCAATCTATTCCATTCCATTCCATTCGATTGCATTCAATTCCATTCGATTCCATTCGATTCCATTCCATTCCATTCCATTCCATTCCATTCCATTCCATTCCACTGCATTCTATTCCACTGAATTCCATTCCATTCCATTCCATTCCATTCCATTCCTTTCCATTCCATTCCAATCCATTACATTCTACACGGGTTGATTCCATTCCATTGCATTCCATTCTATTCCATTCCATTCCATTCCATTCCATTCCATTCCATTCCATTCCATTCGATTCCATTCGATTCGATTCGATTCCATTCCATTCCATTCCATTCCGTTCCATTCCATTCCATTCCATTCGATTCCATTCGATTCCATTCCATTCCATTTCACTCCATTCCGTTCCGTTCCGTACCGTTCCGTTCCGTTGCGTTCCGTTCCGTTCCGTTCCGTTCCGTTCCGATCCATTCCATTCCATTCCATTCCATTCCGTTCTACTCGGGTTGATTCCATTCCATTCCATTCCGTTCAGTTCCGTTCCGTACCGTTCCGTTCCGTTCCATTCCGTTCCATTCTATTCCATTGAATTCCATTCCATTCCATTCCATTCCATTCCATTCCATTCCATTCCGTTCTAATCGGGTTGATTCCATTCCATTCCATTCCATTCCATTCCATTCCATTCCATTCTATTCCATTCCATTCGATTCAATTCGATTCCATTCGATCCCATTCCATTCCATTCCATTCCATTCTATTCCATTGAATTCCATTCCATTCCATTCCATTCCATTCTATTCCATTCCATTCCATTCCATTCCATTCCATTCCATTCCATTCCATTCCATTCCTTTCTACTGGGGTTGATTCCATTCCATTCCATTCCATTCCATTCCATTCCGTTCTACTCGGGTTCATTCCATTCCATTCCGTTCCGTTCCGTTCCGTTCCATTCCGTTCTGTTCCATTCCGTTCCATTCCATTCCATTCCATTCCATTCCGTTCTACTCGGGTTGATTCCATTCTATTCCATTCCATTCCATTCCATTCCATTCCACTCCACTCCACTCCACTGCACTCCACTCCACTCCACTCCACTCCACTCGGGTTGATTCCATTCCATTCCATTCCATTCCATTCCATTCCATTCCATTCCATTCCATTCTATTCCATTCGATTCCATTCCATTCCATTCCATTCCAATCCATTCCATTCTACACGGGTTGATTCCATTCCATTCCATTCCATTCCATTCCATTCCATTCCATTCCATTCGATTCCATTCGATTCCATTCGATCCCATTCCATTCCATTCCATTCCATTCTATTCCATTGAATTCCATTCCATTCGATTGCATTCCATTCCATTCCATTCCATTCCATTCCTTTCTACTGGGGTTGACTCCATTCCATTCCATTCCATTCCATTCCATTCCATTCCATTCCATTCTAATCGGGTTCATTCCATTCCATTCCGTTCCGTTCCGTTCCGTTCCATTCCGTTCTGTTCCATTCCGTTCCATTCCATTCCATTCCATTCCATTCCGTTCTACTCGGGTTGATTCCATTCTATTCCATTCCATTCCATTCCATTCCATTCCATTCCACTCCACTCCACTCCACTGCACTCCTCTCCACTCCACTCCACTCGGGTTGATTCCATTCCATTCCATTCCATTCCATTCCATTCCATTCCATTCCATTCCATTCCATTCCATTCTATTCCATTCGATTCCATTCCATTCCATTCCATTCCAATCCATTCCATTCTACTCGGGTTGATTCCATTCCATTCCATTCCATTCCATTCCATTCCATTCCATTCCATTCCATTCCATTCCATTCGATTCCATTCGATTCGATTCGATTCGATTCGATTCCATTCCATTCCATTCCATTCCATTCCATTCCATTCCATTCGATTCGATTCGATTCGATTCGATTCCATTCCATTCCATTCCATTCCACTCCGTTCTACTCGGGTTGATTCCATTCCATTCCATTCCGTTCCGTTCCGTTCCGTTCCGTTGCATTGCATTGCGTTCCGTTCCGTTCCGTTCCGTTCCGTTCCGTTCCGTTCCATTCCATTCCATTCCATTCCATTCCATTCCGATCTACTCGGGTTGACTCCAATCTATTCCATTCCATTCCATTCGATTGCATTCAATTCCATTCGATTCCATTCGATTCCATTCCATTCCATTCCATTCCATTCCATTCCATTCCATTCCACTGCATTCTATTCCACTGAATTCCATTCCATTCCATTCCATTCCATTCCATTCCTTTCCATTCCATTCCAATCCATTACATTCTACACGGGTTGATTCCATTCCATTGCATTCCATTCTATTCCATTCCATTCCATTCCATTCCATTCCATTCCATTCCATTCCATTCGATTCCATTCGATTCGATTCGATTCCATTCCATTCCATTCCATTCCGTTCCATTCCATTCCATTCCATTCGATTCCATTCGATTCCATTCCATTCCATTTCACTCCATTCCGTTCCGTTCCGTACCGTTCCGTTCCGTTGCGTTCCGTTCCGTTCCGTTCCGTTCCGTTCCGATCCATTCCATTCCATTCCATTCCATTCCGTTCTACTCGGGTTGATTCCATTCCATTCCATTCCGTTCAGTTCCGTTCCGTACCGTTCCGTTCCGTTCCATTCCGTTCCATTCTATTCCATTGAATTCCATTCCATTCCATTCCATTCCATTCCATTCCATTCCATTCCGTTCTAATCGGGTTGATTCCATTCCATTCCATTCCATTCCATTCCATTCCATTCCATTCTATTCCATTCCATTCGATTCAATTCGATTCCATTCGATCCCATTCCATTCCATTCCATTCCATTCTATTCCATTGAATTCCATTCCATTCCATTCCATTCCATTCTATTCCATTCCATTCCATTCCATTCCATTCCATTCCATTCCATTCCATTCCATTCCTTTCTACTGGGGTTGATTCCATTCCATTCCATTCCATTCCATTCCATTCCGTTCTACTCGGGTTCATTCCATTCCATTCCGTTCCGTTCCGTTCCGTTCCATTCCGTTCTGTTCCATTCCGTTCCATTCCATTCCATTCCATTCCATTCCGTTCTACTCGGGTTGATTCCATTCTATTCCATTCCATTCCATTCCATTCCATTCCACTCCACTCCACTCCACTGCACTCCACTCCACTCCACTCCACTCCACTCGGGTTGATTCCATTCCATTCCATTCCATTCCATTCCATTCCATTCCATTCCATTCCATTCCATTCTATTCCATTCGATTCCATTCCATTCCATTCCATTCCAATCCATTCCATTCTACTCGGGTTGATTCCATTCCATTCCATTCCATTCCATTCCATTCCATTCCATTCCATTCGGTTCCATTCGATTCCATTCCATTCCATTTCACTCCATTCTGTTCCGTTCCGTTCCGTTCTGTTCAGTTCCGTTCTACTCGGGTTCGTTCCATTCCGTTCCATTCCATTCCATTCCGTTCTACTCGGGTTGATTCCATTCTATTCCACTCCATTCCATTCCATTCCATTCCATTCCATTCCATTCGATTCCACTCCGTTCCTTTCCATTCCATTCCATTCCATTCCATTCCATTCCATTCCATTCCAATGAATTCCATTCCATTCCATTCCATTCCATTCCATTCCATTCCATTCCATTCCATTCCATTCCATTCCATTCCATTCCATTCCATTCCATTCCATTCCATTCCATTCCATTCCAATCCATTCCATTCTACACGGGTTTATTCCATTCCATTCCATTCCATTCCATTCCATTCCACTCCATTCCATTCCATTCCGGTCTTCTCGGGTTGATTCCATTCCATTCCATTCCATTCCATTCCATTCCATTCCATTCGATTCCATTCGATTCGATTCCATTCCATTCCATTCCATTCCATTCCATTCCATTCCATTCCATTCCATTCCATTCCATTCCATTCCGTTCTACTCGGGTTCATTAAACTCCATTCCGTTCTGTTCCGTTCCTTTCCATTCCGTTCTGTTCCATTCCGTTCCATTCCATTCCATTCCATTCCATTCCGTTCTACTCGGGTTGATTCCATTCTATTCCATTCCATTCCATTCCATTCCATTCCATTCCATTCCATTCCACTCCACTCCACTCCACTCCACTGCACTCCACTCCACTCTGGTTGATTCCATTCCATTCCATTCCATTCCTTTCCATTCCATTCGATTCCATTCCATTCCATTCCATTCCATTCCAATCCATTCCATTCTACTCGGGTTGATTCCATTCCATTCCATTCCATTCCATTCCATTCCATTCCATTCCATTCCATTCCATTCCATTCCATTCCATTCGGTTCCATTCGATTCCATTCCATTCCATTTCACTCCGTTCCATTCAGTTCCGTTCCGTTCCGTTCCGTTCAGTTCCGTTCTACTCGGGTTCGTTCCATTCCGTTCCATTCCATTCCATTCCATTCTAATCGGGTTGATTCCATTCTATTCCACTCCATTCCATTTGATTCCATTCGATTCCATTCGATTCCATTCCATTCCATTCCATTCCATTCCATTCCATTCCATTCCATTCCATTCTATTCCATTGAATTCCAATCCATTCCATTCCACTCCATTCCTTTCCATTCCATTCTATTCCGTTTAATTCCATTCCATTCCATTCCATTCCAATCCATTCCGTTCTACTCGGGTTGATTCCATTCCATTCCATTCCATTCCATTCCATTCCATTCCATTCCATTCCATTCCATTCGATTCCATTCGATTCGATTCGATTCCATTCCATTCCATTCCATTCCAATCCATTCCGATCCATTCCATTCTACTCGGGTTGATTCCATTCCATTCCATTCCATTCCATTCCGTTGAATTCCATTCCATTTCATTCCGTTCCGTTCCGTTCCATTCCGTTCCGTTCCGTTCCATTCCATTCTACTCGGGTTGATTCCATTCCATTCCATTCCATTCCATTCCATTCCATTCCATTCCATTCCATTCGATTCCATTCGATTCCATTCGATTCGATGCGATTCCATTCCATTCCATTCCATTCCATTCCATTCCGTTCTACTCTGGTTGATCATTCCATTCCATTCCATTCCGTTGCGTTCCGTTCCATTCCGTTCCATTCCATTCCATTCCATTCCATTCCATTCCATTCCATTCCATTCCGTTCTACTCGGTTTGATTCCATTCTATTCCATTCCATTCCATTCAATTCCATTCGATTCAATTCGATTCCATTCCATTCCATTCCATTCCAGTCCATTCTATTCCATTGAATTCCATTCCATTCCATTCCATTCCATTCCATTCCATTCCATTCCATTCCGTTCTACTCGGGTTGATTCCATTTCATTCCATTCCATTCCATTCCATTCCATTCCATTCCATTCCATTCAATTCCATTCGATTCGATTCCATTCCATTCCATTCCATTCCATTCCATTCCATTCCATTCCATTCCTTTCCATTCCGTTGCATTCCATTCCATTCCATTCCATTCGGTTCCATTCGATTCCATTCCATTCCATTTCACTCCGTTCCGTTCCGTTCCGTTCCGTTCCACTCCGTTCAGTTCCGTTCTACTCGGGTTGACTCCATTCTATTCCACTCCATTCCTTTCGATTCCATTCGATTCCATTCCATTCCATTCCATTCCATTCCATTCCATTCCATTCTATTCCATTGAATTCCATTCCATTCCATTCCATTCCATTCCATTCCATTCCATTCCTTTCTACTCGGGTTGATTCCATTCCATTCCATTCCATTCCATTCCATTCCATTCCATTCCATTCCATTCCATTCAATTCCATTCGATTCGATTCGATTCCATTCCATTCCATTCCATTCCTTTCCATTCCATTCCATTCCATTCCATTCCATTCCATTCCATTCCATTCCATTCCATTCCATTCCATTCCATTCCATTGAATTCCATTCCATTCCATTCTATTCCATGGAATTCCATTCCATTCCATTCCATTCCAATCCATTCCATTCTACACGGGTTGATTCCATTCCATTCCATTCCATTCCATTCCATTCGATTCCATTCCATTCGATTCCATTCGATTCCATTCGATCCCATTCCATTCCATTCCATTCCATTCTATTCCATTGAATTCCATTCCATTCGATTGCATTCCATTCCATTCCATTCCATTCCATTCCTTTCTACTGGGGTTGACTCCATTCCATTCCATTCCATTCCATTCCATTCCATTCCATTCCATTCTAATCGGGTTCATTCCATTCCATTCCGTTCCGTTCCGTTCCGTTCCATTCCGTTCTGTTCCATTCCGTTCCATTCCATTCCATTCCATTCCATTCCGTTCTACTCGGGTTGATTCCATTCTATTCCATTCCATTCCATTCCATTCCATTCCATTCCACTCCACTCCACTCCACTGCACTCCTCTCCACTCCACTCCACTCGGGTTGATTCCATTCCATTCCATTCCATTCCATTCCATTCCATTCCATTCCATTCCATTCCATTCCATTCTATTCCATTCGATTCCATTCCATTCCATTCCATTCCAATCCATTCCATTCTACTCGGGTTGATTCCATTCCATTCCATTCCATTCCATTCCATTCCATTCCATTCCATTCCATTCCATTCCATTCGATTCCATTCGATTCGATTCGATTCGATTCGATTCCATTCCATTCCATTCCATTCCATTCCATTCCATTCGATTCGATTCGATTCGATTCGATTCCATTCCATTCCATTCCATTCCACTCCGTTCTACTCGGGTTGATTCCATTCCATTCCATTCCGTTCCGTTCCGTTCCGTTCCGTTGCATTGCATTGCGTTCCGTTCCGTTCCGTTCCGTTCCGTTCCGTTCCATTCCATTCCATTCCATTCCATTCCATTCCGATCTACTCGGGTTGACTCCAATCTATTCCATTCCATTCCATTCGATTGCATTCAATTCCATTCGATTCCATTCGATTCCATTCCATTCCATTCCATTCCATTCCATTCCATTCCATTCCACTGCATTCTATTCCACTGAATTCCATTCCATTCCATTCCATTCCATTCCATTCCATTCCTTTCCATTCCATTCCAATCCATTACATTCTACACGGGTTGATTCCATTCCATTGCATTCCATTCTATTCCATTCCATTCCATTCCATTCCATTCCATTCCATTCCATTCCATTCCATTCGATTCCATTCGATTCGATTCGATTCCATTCCATTCCATTCCATTCCGTTCCATTCCATTCCATTCCATTCGATTCCATTCGATTCCATTCCATTCCATTTCACTCCATTCCGTTCCGTTCCGTACCGTTCCGTTCCGTTGCGTTCCGTTCCGTTCCGTTCCGTTCCGTTCCGATCCATTCCATTCCATTCCATTCCATTCCGTTCTACTCGGGTTGATTCCATTCCATTCCATTCCGTTCAGTTCCGTTCCGTACCGTTCCGTTCCGTTCCATTCCGTTCCATTCTATTCCATTGAATTCCATTCCATTCCATTCCATTCCATTCCATTCCATTCCATTCCGTTCTAATCGGGTTGATTCCATTCCATTCCATTCCATTCCATTCCATTCCATTCCATTCTATTCCATTCCATTCGATTCAATTCGATTCCATTCGATCCCATTCCATTCCATTCCATTCCATTCTATTCCATTGAATTCCATTCCATTCCATTCCATTCCATTCTATTCCATTCCATTCCATTCCATTCCATTCCATTCCATTCCATTCCATTCCATTCCTTTCTACTGGGGTTGATTCCATTCCATTCCATTCCATTCCATTCCATTCCGTTCTACTCGGGTTCATTCCATTCCATTCCGTTCCGTTCCGTTCCGTTCCATTCCGTTCTGTTCCATTCCGTTCCATTCCATTCCATTCCATTCCATTCCGTTCTACTCGGGTTGATTCCATTCTATTCCATTCCATTCCATTCCATTCCATTCCACTCCACTCCACTCCACTGCACTCCACTCCACTCCACTCCACTCCACTCGGGTTGATTCCATTCCATTCCATTCCATTCCATTCCATTCCATTCCATTCCATTCCATTCTATTCCATTCGATTCCATTCCATTCCATTCCATTCCAATCCATTCCATTCTACTCGGGTTGATTCCATTCCATTCCATTCCATTCCATTCCATTCCATTCCATTCCATTCGGTTCCATTCGATTCCATTCCATTCCATTTCACTCCATTCTGTTCCGTTCCGTTCCGTTCTGTTCAGTTCCTTTCTACTCGGGTTCGTTCCATTCCGTTCCATTCCATTCCATTCCGTTCTACTCGGGTTGATTCCATTCTATTCCACTCCATTCCATTCCATTCCATTCCATTCCATTCCATTCGATTCCACTCCGTTCCTTTCCATTCCATTCCGTTCCATTCCATTCCATTCCATTCCATTCCAATGAATTCCATTCCATTCCATTCCATTCCATTCCATTCCATTCCATTCCATTCCATTCCATTCCATTCCATTCCATTCCATTCCATTCCAATCCATTCCATTCTACACGGGTTTATTCCATTCCATTCCATTCCATTCCATTCCATTCCACTCCATTCCATTCCATTCCGGTCTTCTCGGGTTGATTCCATTCCATTCCATTCCATTCCATTCCATTCCATTCCATTCGATTCCATTCGATTCGATTCCATTCCATTCCATTCCATTCCATTCCATTCCATTCCATTCCATTCCATTCCATTCCGTTCTACTCGGGTTCATTAAACTCCATTCCGTTCTGTTCCGTTCCTTTCCATTCCGTTCTGTTCCATTCCGTTCCATTCCATTCCATTCCATTCCATTCCGTTCTACTCGGGTTGATTCCATTCTATTCCATTCCATTCCATTCCATTCCATTCCATTCCATTCCATTCCACTCCACTCCACTCCACTCCACTGCACTCCACTCCACTCTGGTTGATTCCATTCCATTCCATTCCATTCCTTTCCATTCCATTCGATTCCATTCCATTCCATTCCATTCCATTCCAATCCATTCCATTCTACTCGGGTTGATTCCATTCCATTCCATTCCATTCCATTCCATTCCATTCCATTCCATTCCATTCCATTCCATTCCATTCCATTCGGTTCCATTCGATTCCATTCCATTCCATTTCACTCCGTTCCATTCAGTTCCGTTCCGTTCCGTTCCGTTCAGTTCCGTTCTACTCGGGTTCGTTCCATTCCGTTCCATTCCATTCCATTCCATTCTAATCGGGTTGATTCCATTCTATTCCACTCCATTCCATTTGATTCCATTCGATTCCATTCGATTCCATTCCATTCCATTCCATTCCATTCCATTCCATTCCATTCCATTCTATTCCATTGAATTCCAATCCATTCCATTCCACTCCATTCCTTTCCATTCCATTCTATTCCGTTTAATTCCATTCCATTCCATTCCATTCCAATCCATTCCGTTCTATTCGGGTTGATTCCATTCCATTCCATTCCATTCCATTCCATTCCATTCCATTCCATTCCATTCCATTCCATTCCATTCTATTCCATTCCATTCGATTCCATTCGATTCCATTCGATCCCATTCCATTCCATTCCATTCCATTCTATTCCATTGAATTCCATTCCATTGAATTCCATTCCATTCCATTCCATTCCATTCCTTTCCATTCCATTCCATTCCATTCCTTTCTACTGGGGTTGATTCCATTCCATTCCATTCCATTCCATTCCGTTCTACTCGGGTTCACTCCATTCCATTCCTTTCCGTTCCGATCCGTTCCATTCCGTTCTGTTCCATTCCGTTCCATTCCATTCCATTCCGTTCTACTCGGGTTGATTCCATTCTATTCCATTCCATTCCATTCCATTCCATTCCATTCCACTCCACTCCACTCCACTGCACTCCACTCCACTCCACTCCACTCCACTCGGGTTGATTCCATTCCATTCCATTCCACTCCATTCCATTCCATTCCATTCCATTCCATTCTATTCCATTCGATTCCATTCCATTCCATTCCATTCCAATCCATTCCATTCTACTCGGGTTGATTCCATTCCATTCCATTCCATTCCATTCCATTCCATTCCATTCCATTCCATTCGGTTCCATTCGATTCCATTCCATTCCATTTCACTCCGTTCTGTTCCGTTCCGTTCCGTTCTGTTCAGTTCCGTTCTACTCGGGTTCGTTCCATTCCGTTCCATTCCATTCCATTCCGTTCTACTCGGGTTGATTCCATTCTATTCCACTCCATTCCATTCCATTCCATTCCATTCCATTCCATTCGATTCCACTCCGTTCCTTTCCATTCCATTCCATTCCATTCCATTCCATTCCATTCCATTCCATTCCATTCCAATGAATTCCATTCCATTCCATTCCATTCCATTCCATTCCATTCCATTCCATTCCATTCCAATCCATTCCATTCTACACGGGTTTATTCCATTCCATTCCATTCCATTCCATTCCATTCCATTCCACTCCATTCCATTCCATTCCGGTCTTCTCGGGTTGATTCCATTCCATTCCCTTCCATTCCATTCCATTCCATTCCATTCCATTCGATTCCATTCGATTCGATTCCATTCCATTCCATTCCATTCCATTCCATTCCATTCCATTCCATTCCGTTCTACTCGGGTTCATTAAACTCCATTCCATTCTGTTCCGCTCCTTTCCATTCCGTTCTGTTCCATTCCGTTCCATTCCATTCCATTCCATTCCATTCCGTTCTACTCGGGTTGATTCCATTCTATTCCATTCCATTCCATTCCATTCCATTCCATTCCATTCCATTCCACTCCACTCCACTCCACTCCACTCCACTGCACTCCACTCCACTCTGGTTGATTCCATTCCATTCCATTCCATTCCTTTCCATTCCATTCGATTCCATTCCATTCCATTCCATTCCATTCCATTCCATTCCATTCCATTCCAATCCATTCCATTCTACTCGGGTTGATTCCATTCCATTCCATTCCATTCCATTCCATTCCATTCCATTCCATTCCATTCGATTCCATTCCATTCCATTCCATTCCATTCAATTCCATTCCATTCCATTCCAATCCATTCCATTCTACTCGGGTTGATTCCATTCCATTCCATTCCATTCCATTCCATTCCATTCCATTCCATTCCATTCCATTCCATTCGGTTCCATTCGATTCCATTCCATTCCATTTCACTCCGTTCCGTTCCGTTCCGTTCCGTTCCGTTCAGTTCCGTTCTACTCGGGTTCGTTCCATTCCGTTCCATTCCATTCCATTCCATTCTAATCGGGTTGATTCCATTCTATTCCACTCCATTCCATTTGATTCCATTCGATTCCATTCGATTCCATTCCATTCCATTCCATTCCATTCCATTCCATTCCATTCTATTCCACTGAATTCCAATCCATTCCATTCCACTCCATTCCTTTCCATTCCATTCTATTCCATTTAATTCCATTCCATTCCATTCCATTCCAATCCATTCCGTTCTACTCGGGTTGATTCCATTCCATTCCATTCCATTCCATTCCATTCCATTCCATTCCATTCCATTCCATTCCATTCGATTCGATTCCGTTCCATTCCATTCCATTCCATTCCAATCCATTCCGATCCATTCCATTCTACTCGGGTTGATTCCATTCCATTCCATTCCATTCCGTTGAATTCCATTCCATTCCATTCCGTTCCGTTCCGTTCCATTCCGTTCCGTTCCGTTCCATTCCATTCTACTCGGGTTGATTCCATTCCATTCCATTCCATTCCATTCCATTCCATTCCATTCCATTCGATTCCATTCGATTCCATTCGATTCGATGCGATTCCATTCCATTCCATTCCATTCCATTCCATTCCGTTCTACTCGGGTTCATTACATTCCATTCCGTTCCGTTCCGTTCCGTTCCATTCCGTTCTGTTCCATTCCGTTCCATTCCATTCCATTCCGTTCTACTCGGGTTGATTCCATTCCGTTCCGTTCCGTTCCGTTCCGTTCCGTTCCGTTGCGTTCCATTCCGTTCGGTTCCGTTCCGTTCCGTTCCATTCCATTCCATTCCATTCCATTCCATTCCATTCCATTCCATTCCATTCCGTTCTACTCGGGTTAATTCCATTCTATTCCATTCCATTCCATTTGATTCCATTCAATTCCATTCGATTCCATTCCATTCCATTCCATTCAATTCCATTCCATTCCATTCTATTCCATTGAATTCCATTCCATTGCATTCCATTCCATTCCATTGCATTCCATTCCGTTCTACTCGGGTTGATTCCATTCCATTCCATTCCATTCCATTCCATTCCATTCCATTCCATTCCATTCCATTCGATTCCATTCGATTCGATTCGATTCGATTCGATTCCATTCCATTCCATTCCATTTCTTTCCATTCCAGTCCATTCGATTCCATTCGATTCCATTCCATTCCATTTCACTCCATTCCGTTCCGTTCCGTTCCGTTCTGTTCTGTTCCATTCCGTTCTGTTCCGTTCTACTCGGGTTCGTTCCATTCCATTCCATTCCATTCCATTCCATTCCATTCCATTCCATTCCATTCCATTCCATTCCTTTCCATTCCATTCGATTCCATTCCATTCCATTCCATTCCATTCCATTCCATTCCATTCCAATCCATTCCATTCTTCTCGGGTTGATTCCATTCCATTCCATTCCATTCCATTCCATTCCATTCCATTCCATTCCATTCCATTCCATTCGATTAAATTCCATTCCATTCCATTCCATTCCATTCCATTCCATTCCATTCCTTTCTACTCGGTTTGATTCCATTCTATTCCATTCCATTCCATTCGATTCCATTCGATTCCATTCGATTCCATTCCATTCCATTCCATTCCATTCCATTCCATTCTATTCCATTGAATTCCATTCCATTCCTTTCCATTCCATTCCATCCCATTCCATTCCATTCCATTCCATTCCATTCCATTCCATTCCGTTCTACTCGGGTTGATTCCATTCCATTCCATTCCATTCCATTCCATTCCATTCCATTCCATTCGATTCCATTCAATTCCATTCGATTCGATTCAATTCGATTCCATTCCATTCCATTCCATTCCATTCCATTCCATTCCTTTCCATTCCATTCCATTCCATTCCATTCCATTCCATTCCATTCGGTTCTATTCGATTCCATTCCATTCCATTTCAGTCCGTTCCGTTCCGTTCCGTTCCGTTCCATTCCGTTCAGTTCCGTTCTACTCGGGTTGACTCCCTTCTATTCCACTCCATTCCTTTCGATTCCATTCGATTCCATTCGATTCCATTCCATTCAATTCCATTCCACTCCATTCCATTCCATTCTATTCCATTGAATTCCATTCCATTCCATTCCATTCCATTCCATTCCATTCCATTCAATTCCATTCCATTCCATTCCATTCTATTCCATTGAATTCCATTCCATTCCATTCTATTCCATTGAATTCCATTCCATTCCATTCCATTCCAATCCATTCCATTCTACACGGGTTGATTCCATTCCATTCCATTCCATTCCATTCCATTCGATTCCATTCGATTCGATTCGATTCGATTCGATTCCTTTCCATTCCATTCCATTCCATTCCATTCCATTCCATTCGATTCCATTCGATTCCATTCCATTCCATTTCTCTCCATTCCGTTCCGTTCCGTTCCGTTCCGTTCCGTTCCGTTGCGTTGCGTTGCGTTCCGTTCCGTTCCGTTCCGTTCCGTTCCTTTCCATTCCATTCCATTCCATTCCATTCCATTCCGTTCTACTCGGGTTGATTCCATTACATTCCATTCCGTTCCGTTCCGTTCCTATCCGTTCCCTTCCGTTGCGTTGCGTTCCGTAACGTTCCGTTCCATTATATTCCGTTCCATTCCATTTCATTCCATTCCATTCCATTCCATTCCATTCCATTCCATTCCTTTCCGTTCTACTCGGGTTGATTCCATTCTATTCCATTCCATTCCATTCGATTCCATTCCATTCCATTCCGTTCCATTCCATTCCATTCCATTCCATTCCGTTCTACTCGGGTTGATTCCATTCTATTCCATTCCATTCCATTCCATTCCATTCCATTCCACTCCACTCCACTCCACTGCACTCCTCTCCACTCCACTCCACTCCACTCGGGTTGATTCCATTCCATTCCATTCCATTCCATTCCATTCCATTCCATTCCATTCTATTCCATTCGATTCCATTCCATTCCATTCCATTCCAATCCATTCCATTCTACTCGGGTTGATTCCATTCCATTCCATTCCATTCCATTCCATTCCATTCCATTCGGTTCCATTCGATTCCATTCCATTCCATTTCACTGCGTTCATTTCCGTTCCGTTCCATTCTGTTCAGTTGCGTTCTACTCGGGTTCGTTCCATTCCGTTCCATTCCATTCCATTCCGTTCTACTCGGGTTGATTCCATTCTATTCCACTCCATTCCATTCGATTCCATTCGATTCCACTCCATTCCATTCTATTCCATTCCATTCCATTCCATTCCATTCCATTCCATTCTATTCCAATGAATTCCATTCCATTCCATTCCATTCCATTCCATTCGATTCCATTCTATTCCATTGAATTCCATTCCATTCCATTCCAATCCATTCCAATCCATTCCATTCTACACGGGTTTATTCCATTCCATTCCATTCCATTCCATTCCATTCCACTCCATTCCATTCCATTCCGTTCTTCTCGGGTTGATTCCATTCCATTCCATTCCATTCCATTCCATTCCATTCCATTCCATTCCATTCCATTCCATTCCATTCCATTCCATTCCATTCCATTCCATTCCATTCCATTCCGTTCTAGTCGGGTTAATTCCATTCTATTCCATTCCATTCCATTCGATTCCATTCAATTCCATTCGATTCCATTCCATTCCATTCCATTCAATTCCATTCCATTCCATTCTATTCCATTGAATTCCATTCCATTGCATTCCATTCCATTCCATTGCATTCCATTCCGTTCTACTCGGGTTGATTCCATTCCATTCCATTCCATTCCATTCCATTCCATTCCATTCCATTCCAATCCATTCCATTCGATTCCATTCGATTCCATTCGATTCGATTCGATTCGATTCCATTCCATTCCATTCCATTTCTTTCCATTCCAGTCCATTCGATTCCATTCCATTCCATTTCACTCCATTCCGTTCCGTTCTGTTCCGTTCCGTTCCGTTCTGTTCCGTTCTACTCGGGTTCGTTCCATTCCATTCCATTCCATTCCATTCCATTCCATTCCATTCCGTTCTACTCTGGTTGATCATTCCATTCCATTCCATTCCGTTGCGTTCCGTTCCATTCCGTTCCATTCCATTCCATTCCATTCCATTCCATTCCATTCCATTCCATTCCGTTCTACTCGGTTTGATTCCATTCTATTCCATTCCATTCCATTCAATTCCATTCGATTCAATTCGATTCCATTCCATTCCATTCCATTCCAGTCCATTCTATTCCATTGAATTCCATTCCATTCCATTCCATTCCATTCCATTCCATTCCATTCCATTCCATTCCATTCCGTTCTACTCGGGTTGATTCCATTTCATTCCATTCCATTCCATTCCATTCCATTCCATTCCATTCCATTCAATTCCATTCGATTCGATTCCATTCCATTCCATTCCATTCCATTCCATTCCATTCCATTCCTTTCCATTCCGTTGCATTCCATTCCATTCCATTCCATTCGGTTCCATTCGATTCCATTCCATTCCATTTCACTCCGTTCCGTTCCGTTCCGTTCCGTTCCACTCCGTTCAGTTCCGTTCTACTCGGGTTGACTCCATTCTATTCCACTCCATTCCTTTCGATTCCATTCGATTCCATTCCATTCCATTCCATTCCATTCCATTCCATTCCATTCTATTCCATTGAATTCCATTCCATTCCATTCCATTCCATTCCATTCCATTCCATTCCATTCCATTCCTTTCTACTCGGGTTGATTCCATTCCATTCCATTCCATTCCATTCCATTCCATTCCATTCCATTCCATTCCATTCAATTCCATTCGATTCGATTCGATTCCATTCCATTCCATTCCATTCCTTTCCATTCCATTCCATTCCATTCCATTCCATTCCATTCCATTCCATTCCATTCCATTCCATTCCATTGAATTCCATTCCATTCCATTCTATTCCATGGAATTCCATTCCATTCCATTCCATTCCAATCCATTCCATTCTACACGGGTTGATTCCATTCCATTCCATTCCATTCCATTCCATTCGATTCCATTCCATTCGATTCCATTCGATTCCATTCGATCCCATTCCATTCCATTCCATTCCATTCTATTCCATTGAATTCCATTCCATTCGATTGCATTCCATTCCATTCCATTCCATTCCATTCCTTTCTACTGGGGTTGACTCCATTCCATTCCATTCCATTCCATTCCATTCCATTCCATTCCATTCTAATCGGGTTCATTCCATTCCATTCCGTTCCGTTCCGTTCCGTTCCATTCCGTTCTGTTCCATTCCGTTCCATTCCATTCCATTCCATTCCATTCCGTTCTACTCGGGTTGATTCCATTCTATTCCATTCCATTCCATTCCATTCCATTCCATTCCACTCCACTCCACTCCACTGCACTCCTCTCCACTCCACTCCACTCGGGTTGATTCCATTCCATTCCATTCCATTCCATTCCATTCCATTCCATTCCATTCCATTCCATTCCATTCTATTCCATTCGATTCCATTCCATTCCATTCCATTCCAATCCATTCCATTCTACTCGGGTTGATTCCATTCCATTCCATTCCATTCCATTCCATTCCATTCCATTCCATTCCATTCCATTCCATTCGATTCCATTCGATTCGATTCGATTCGATTCGATTCCATTCCATTCCATTCCATTCCATTCCATTCCATTCGATTCGATTCGATTCGATTCGATTCCATTCCATTCCATTCCATTCCACTCCGTTCTACTCGGGTTGATTCCATTCCATTCCATTCCGTTCCGTTCCGTTCCGTTCCGTTGCATTGCATTGCGTTCCGTTCCGTTCCGTTCCGTTCCGTTCCGTTCCGTTCCATTCCATTCCATTCCATTCCATTCCATTCCGATCTACTCGGGTTGACTCCAATCTATTCCATTCCATTCCATTCGATTGCATTCAATTCCATTCGATTCCATTCGATTCCATTCCATTCCATTCCATTCCATTCCATTCCATTCCATTCCACTGCATTCTATTCCACTGAATTCCATTCCATTCCATTCCATTCCATTCCATTCCTTTCCATTCCATTCCAATCCATTACATTCTACACGGGTTGATTCCATTCCATTGCATTCCATTCTATTCCATTCCATTCCATTCCATTCCATTCCATTCCATTCCATTCCATTCGATTCCATTCGATTCGATTCGATTCCATTCCATTCCATTCCATTCCGTTCCATTCCATTCCATTCCATTCGATTCCATTCGATTCCATTCCATTCCATTTCACTCCATTCCGTTCCGTTCCGTACCGTTCCGTTCCGTTGCGTTCCGTTCCGTTCCGTTCCGTTCCGTTCCGATCCATTCCATTCCATTCCATTCCATTCCGTTCTACTCGGGTTGATTCCATTCCATTCCATTCCGTTCAGTTCCGTTCCGTACCGTTCCGTTCCGTTCCATTCCGTTCCATTCTATTCCATTGAATTCCATTCCATTCCATTCCATTCCATTCCATTCCATTCCATTCCGTTCTAATCGGGTTGATTCCATTCCATTCCATTCCATTCCATTCCATTCCATTCCATTCTATTCCATTCCATTCGATTCAATTCGATTCCATTCGATCCCATTCCATTCCATTCCATTCCATTCTATTCCATTGAATTCCATTCCATTCCATTCCATTCCATTCTATTCCATTCCATTCCATTCCATTCCATTCCATTCCATTCCATTCCATTCCATTCCTTTCTACTGGGGTTGATTCCATTCCATTCCATTCCATTCCATTCCATTCCGTTCTACTCGGGTTCATTCCATTCCATTCCGTTCCGTTCCGTTCCGTTCCATTCCGTTCTGTTCCATTCCGTTCCATTCCATTCCATTCCATTCCATTCCGTTCTACTCGGGTTGATTCCATTCTATTCCATTCCATTCCATTCCATTCCATTCCACTCCACTCCACTCCACTGCACTCCACTCCACTCCACTCCACTCCACTCGGGTTGATTCCATTCCATTCCATTCCATTCCATTCCATTCCATTCCATTCCATTCCATTCTATTCCATTCGATTCCATTCCATTCCATTCCATTCCAATCCATTCCATTCTACACGGGTTGATTCCATTCCATTCCATTCCATTCCATTCCATTCCATTCCATTCCATTCGATTCCATTCGATTCCATTCGATCCCATTCCATTCCATTCCATTCCATTCTATTCCATTGAATTCCATTCCATTCGATTGCATTCCATTCCATTCCATTCCATTCCATTCCTTTCTACTGGGGTTGACTCCATTCCATTCCATTCCATTCCATTCCATTCCATTCCATTCCATTCTAATCGGGTTCATTCCATTCCATTCCGTTCCGTTCCGTTCCGTTCCATTCCGTTCTGTTCCATTCCGTTCCATTCCATTCCATTCCATTCCATTCCGTTCTACTCGGGTTGATTCCATTCTATTCCATTCCATTCCATTCCATTCCATTCCATTCCACTCCACTCCACTCCACTGCACTCCTCTCCACTCCACTCCACTCGGGTTGATTCCATTCCATTCCATTCCATTCCATTCCATTCCATTCCATTCCATTCCATTCCATTCCATTCTATTCCATTCGATTCCATTCCATTCCATTCCATTCCAATCCATTCCATTCTACTCGGGTTGATTCCATTCCATTCCATTCCATTCCATTCCATTCCATTCCATTCCATTCCATTCCATTCCATTCGATTCCATTCGATTCGATTCGATTCGATTCGATTCCATTCCATTCCATTCCATTCCATTCCATTCCATTCCATTCGATTCGATTCGATTCGATTCGATTCCATTCCATTCCATTCCATTCCACTCCGTTCTACTCGGGTTGATTCCATTCCATTCCATTCCGTTCCGTTCCGTTCCGTTCCGTTGCATTGCATTGCGTTCCGTTCCGTTCCGTTCCGTTCCGTTCCGTTCCGTTCCATTCCATTCCATTCCATTCCATTCCATTCCGATCTACTCGGGTTGACTCCAATCTATTCCATTCCATTCCATTCGATTGCATTCAATTCCATTCGATTCCATTCGATTCCATTCCATTCCATTCCATTCCATTCCATTCCATTCCATTCCACTGCATTCTATTCCACTGAATTCCATTCCATTCCATTCCATTCCATTCCATTCCTTTCCATTCCATTCCAATCCATTACATTCTACACGGGTTGATTCCATTCCATTGCATTCCATTCTATTCCATTCCATTCCATTCCATTCCATTCCATTCCATTCCATTCCATTCCATTCCATTCGATTCGATTCGATTCCATTCCATTCCATTCCATTCCGTTCCATTCCATTCCATTCCATTCGATTCCATTCGATTCCATTCCATTCCATTTCACTCCATTCCGTTCCGTTCCGTACCGTTCCGTTCCGTTGCGTTCCGTTCCGTTCCGTTCCGTTCCGTTCCGATCCATTCCATTCCATTCCATTCCATTCCGTTCTACTCGGGTTGATTCCATTCCATTCCATTCCGTTCAGTTCCGTTCCGTACCGTTCCGTTCCGTTCCATTCCGTTCCATTCTATTCCATTGAATTCCATTCCATTCCATTCCATTCCATTCCATTCCATTCCATTCCGTTCTAATCGGGTTGATTCCATTCCATTCCATTCCATTCCATTCCATTCCATTCCATTCTATTCCATTCCATTCGATTCAATTCGATTCCATTCGATCCCATTCCATTCCATTCCATTCCATTCTATTCCATTGAATTCCATTCCATTCCATTCCATTCCATTCTATTCCATTCCATTCCATTCCATTCCATTCCATTCCATTCCATTCCATTCCATTCCTTTCTACTGGGGTTGATTCCATTCCATTCCATTCCATTCCATTCCATTCCGTTCTACTCGGGTTCATTCCATTCCATTCCGTTCCGTTCCGTTCCGTTCCATTCCGTTCTGTTCCATTCCGTTCCATTCCATTCCATTCCATTCCATTCCGTTCTACTCGGGTTGATTCCATTCTATTCCATTCCATTCCATTCCATTCCATTCCACTCCACTCCACTCCACTGCACTCCACTCCACTCCACTCCACTCCACTCGGGTTGATTCCATTCCATTCCATTCCATTCCATTCCATTCCATTCCATTCCATTCCATTCCATTCCATTCTATTCCATTCGATTCCATTCCATTCCATTCCATTCCAATCCATTCCATTCTACTCGGGTTGATTCCATTCCATTCCATTCCATTCCATTCCATTCCATTCCATTCCATTCGGTTCCATTCGATTCCATTCCATTCCATTTCACTCCATTCTGTTCCGTTCCGTTCCGTTCTGTTCAGTTCCGTTCTACTCGGGTTCGTTCCATTCCGTTCCATTCCATTCCATTCCGTTCTACTCGGGTTGATTCCATTCTATTCCACTCCATTCCATTCCATTCCATTCCATTCCATTCCATTCGATTCCACTCCGTTCCTTTCCATTCCATTCCATTCCATTCCATTCCATTCCATTCCATTCCAATGAATTCCATTCCATTCCATTCCATTCCATTCCATTCCATTCCATTCCATTCCATTCCATTCCATTCCATTCCATTCCATTC
The DNA here is from genome assembly GCF_029281585.2 of Gorilla gorilla gorilla. Lineage (NCBI taxonomy): Eukaryota > Metazoa > Chordata > Mammalia > Primates > Hominidae > Gorilla > Gorilla gorilla. The sequence continues at coordinate 39,719,694 of NC_073242.2, forward strand.
CATTCCATTCCATTCCATTCCATTCCATTCCAATCCATTCCATTCTACACGGGTTTATTCCATTCCATTCCATTCCATTCCATTCCATTCCACTCCATTCCATTCCATTCCGGTCTTCTCGGGTTGATTCCATTCCATTCCATTCCATTCCATTCCATTCCATTCCATTCGATTCCATTCGATTCGATTCCATTCCATTCCATTCCATTCCATTCCATTCCATTCCATTCCATTCCATTCCATTCCATTCCGTTCTACTCGGGTTCATTAAACTCCATTCCGTTCTGTTCCGTTCCTTTCCATTCCGTTCTGTTCCATTCCGTTCCATTCCATTCCATTCCATTCCATTCCGTTCTACTCGGGTTGATTCCATTCTATTCCATTCCATTCCATTCCATTCCATTCCATTCCATTCCATTCCACTCCACTCCACTCCACTCCACTGCACTCCACTCCACTCTGGTTGATTCCATTCCATTCCATTCCATTCCTTTCCATTCCATTCGATTCCATTCCATTCCATTCCATTCCATTCCAATCCATTCCATTCTACTCGGGTTGATTCCATTCCATTCCATTCCATTCCATTCCATTCCATTCCATTCCATTCCATTCCATTCCATTCCATTCCATTCGGTTCCATTCGATTCCATTCCATTCCATTTCACTCCGTTCCATTCAGTTCCGTTCCGTTCCGTTCCGTTCAGTTCCGTTCTACTCGGGTTCGTTCCATTCCGTTCCATTCCATTCCATTCCATTCTAATCGGGTTGATTCCATTCTATTCCACTCCATTCCATTTGATTCCATTCGATTCCATTCGATTCCATTCCATTCCATTCCATTCCATTCCATTCCATTCCATTCCATTCCATTCTATTCCATTGAATTCCAATCCATTCCATTCCACTCCATTCCTTTCCATTCCATTCTATTCCGTTTAATTCCATTCCATTCCATTCCATTCCAATCCATTCCGTTCTACTCGGGTTGATTCCATTCCATTCCATTCCATTCCATTCCATTCCATTCCATTCCATTCCATTCCATTCGATTCCATTCGATTCGATTCGATTCCATTCCATTCCATTCCATTCCAATCCATTCCGATCCATTCCATTCTACTCGGGTTGATTCCATTCCATTCCATTCCATTCCATTCCGTTGAATTCCATTCCATTTCATTCCGTTCCGTTCCGTTCCATTCCGTTCCGTTCCGTTCCATTCCATTCTACTCGGGTTGATTCCATTCCATTCCATTCCATTCCATTCCATTCCATTCCATTCCATTCCATTCGATTCCATTCGATTCCATTCGATTCGATGCGATTCCATTCCATTCCATTCCATTCCATTCCATTCCGTTCTACTCTGGTTGATCATTCCATTCCATTCCATTCCGTTGCGTTCCGTTCCATTCCGTTCCATTCCATTCCATTCCATTCCATTCCATTCCATTCCATTCCATTCCGTTCTACTCGGTTTGATTCCATTCTATTCCATTCCATTCCATTCAATTCCATTCGATTCAATTCGATTCCATTCCATTCCATTCCATTCCAGTCCATTCTATTCCATTGAATTCCATTCCATTCCATTCCATTCCATTCCATTCCATTCCATTCCATTCCGTTCTACTCGGGTTGATTCCATTTCATTCCATTCCATTCCATTCCATTCCATTCCATTCCATTCCATTCAATTCCATTCGATTCGATTCCATTCCATTCCATTCCATTCCATTCCACTCCATTCCATTCCTTTCCATTCCGTTGCATTCCATTCCATTCCATTCCATTCGGTTCCATTCGATTCCATTCCATTCCATTTCACTCCGTTCCGTTCCGTTCCGTTCCGTTCCACTCCGTTCAGTTCCGTTCTACTCGGGTTGTCTCCATTCTATTCCACTCCATTCCTTTCGATTCCATTCGATTCCATTCCATTCCATTCCATTCCATTCCATTCCATTCCATTCTATTCCATTGAATTCCATTCCATTCCATTCCATTCCATTCCATTCCATTCCATTCCTTTCTACTCGGGTTGATTCCATTCCATTCCATTCCATTCCATTCCATTCCATTCCATTCCATTCCATTCCATTCAATTCCATTCGATTCGATTCGATTCCATTCCATTCCATTCCATTCCTTTCCATTCCATTCCATTCCATTCCATTCCATTCCATTCCATTCCATTCCATTCCATTCCATTCCATTCCATTCCATTGAATTCCATTCCATTCCATTCTATTCCATGGAATTCCATTCCATTCCATTCCATTCCAATCCATTCCATTCTACACGGGTTGATTCCATTCCATTCCATTCCATTCCATTCCATTCGATTCCATTCCATTCGATTCCATTCGATTCCATTCGATCCCATTCCATTCCATTCCATTCCATTCTATTCCATTGAATTCCATTCCATTCGATTGCATTCCATTCCATTCCATTCCATTCCATTCCTTTCTACTGGGGTTGACTCCATTCCATTCCATTCCATTCCATTCCATTCCATTCCATTCCATTCTAATCGGGTTCATTCCATTCCATTCCGTTCCGTTCCGTTCCGTTCCATTCCGTTCTGTTCCATTCCGTTCCATTCCATTCCATTCCATTCCATTCCGTTCTACTCGGGTTGATTCCATTCTATTCCATTCCATTCCATTCCATTCCATTCCATTCCACTCCACTCCACTCCACTGCACTCCTCTCCACTCCACTCCACTCGGGTTGATTCCATTCCATTCCATTCCATTCCATTCCATTCCATTCCATTCCATTCCATTCCATTCCATTCTATTCCATTCGATTCCATTCCATTCCATTCCATTCCAATCCATTCCATTCTACTCGGGTTGATTCCATTCCATTCCATTCCATTCCATTCCATTCCATTCCATTCCATTCCATTCCATTCCATTCGATTCCATTCGATTCGATTCGATTCGATTCGATTCCATTCCATTCCATTCCATTCCATTCCATTCCATTCGATTCGATTCGATTCGATTCGATTCCATTCCATTCCATTCCATTCCACTCCGTTCTACTCGGGTTGATTCCATTCCATTCCATTCCGTTCCGTTCCGTTCCGTTCCGTTGCATTGCATTGCGTTCCGTTCCGTTCCGTTCCGTTCCGTTCCGTTCCGTTCCATTCCATTCCATTCCATTCCATTCCATTCCGATCTACTCGGGTTGACTCCAATCTATTCCATTCCATTCCATTCGATTGCATTCAATTCCATTCGATTCCATTCGATTCCATTCCATTCCATTCCATTCCATTCCATTCCATTCCATTCCACTGCATTCTATTCCACTGAATTCCATTCCATTCCATTCCATTCCATTCCATTCCATTCCTTTCCATTCCATTCCAATCCATTACATTCTACACGGGTTGATTCCATTCCATTGCATTCCATTCTATTCCATTCCATTCCATTCCATTCCATTCCATTCCATTCCATTCCATTCGATTCCATTCGATTCGATTCGATTCCATTCCATTCCATTCCATTCCGTTCCATTCCATTCCATTCCATTCGATTCCATTCGATTCCATTCCATTCCATTTCACTCCATTCCGTTCCGTTCCGTACCGTTCCGTTCCGTTGCGTTCCGTTCCGTTCCGTTCCGTTCCGTTCCGATCCATTCCATTCCATTCCATTCCATTCCGTTCTACTCGGGTTGATTCCATTCCATTCCATTCCGTTCAGTTCCGTTCCGTACCGTTCCGTTCCGTTCCATTCCGTTCCATTCTATTCCATTGAATTCCATTCCATTCCATTCCATTCCATTCCATTCCATTCCATTCCGTTCTAATCGGGTTGATTCCATTCCATTCCATTCCATTCCATTCCATTCCATTCCATTCTATTCCATTCCATTCGATTCAATTCGATTCCATTCGATCCCATTCCATTCCATTCCATTCCATTCTATTCCATTGAATTCCATTCCATTCCATTCCATTCCATTCTATTCCATTCCATTCCATTCCATTCCATTCCATTCCATTCCATTCCATTCCATTCCTTTCTACTGGGGTTGATTCCATTCCATTCCATTCCATTCCATTCCATTCCGTTCTACTCGGGTTCATTCCATTCCATTCCGTTCCGTTCCGTTCCGTTCCATTCCGTTCTGTTCCATTCCGTTCCATTCCATTCCATTCCATTCCATTCCGTTCTACTCGGGTTGATTCCATTCTATTCCATTCCATTCCATTCCATTCCATTCCACTCCACTCCACTCCACTGCACTCCACTCCACTCCACTCCACTCCACTCGGGTTGATTCCATTCCATTCCATTCCATTCCATTCCATTCCATTCCATTCCATTCCATTCTATTCCATTCGATTCCATTCCATTCCATTCCATTCCAATCCATTCCATTCTACTCGGGTTGATTCCATTCCATTCCATTCCATTCCATTCCATTCCATTCCATTCCATTCGGTTCCATTCGATTCCATTCCATTCCATTTCACTCCATTCTGTTCCGTTCCGTTCCGTTCTGTTCAGTTCCTTTCTACTCGGGTTCGTTCCATTCCGTTCCATTCCATTCCATTCCGTTCTACTCGGGTTGATTCCATTCTATTCCACTCCATTCCATTCCATTCCATTCCATTCCATTCCATTCGATTCCACTCCGTTCCTTTCCATTCCATTCCGTTCCATTCCATTCCATTCCATTCCATTCCAATGAATTCCATTCCATTCCATTCCATTCCATTCCATTCCATTCCATTCCATTCCATTCCATTCCATTCCATTCCATTCCATTCCATTCCAATCCATTCCATTCTACACGGGTTTATTCCATTCCATTCCATTCCATTCCATTCCATTCCACTCCATTCCATTCCATTCCGGTCTTCTCGGGTTGATTCCATTCCATTCCATTCCATTCCATTCCATTCCATTCCATTCGATTCCATTCGATTCGATTCCATTCCATTCCATTCCATTCCATTCCATTCCATTCCATTCCATTCCATTCCATTCCGTTCTACTCGGGTTCATTAAACTCCATTCCGTTCTGTTCCGTTCCTTTCCATTCCGTTCTGTTCCATTCCGTTCCATTCCATTCCATTCCATTCCATTCCGTTCTACTCGGGTTGATTCCATTCTATTCCATTCCATTCCATTCCATTCCATTCCATTCCATTCCATTCCACTCCACTCCACTCCACTCCACTGCACTCCACTCCACTCTGGTTGATTCCATTCCATTCCATTCCATTCCTTTCCATTCCATTCGATTCCATTCCATTCCATTCCATTCCATTCCAATCCATTCCATTCTACTCGGGTTGATTCCATTCCATTCCATTCCATTCCATTCCATTCCATTCCATTCCATTCCATTCCATTCCATTCCATTCCATTCGGTTCCATTCGATTCCATTCCATTCCATTTCACTCCGTTCCATTCAGTTCCGTTCCGTTCCGTTCCGTTCAGTTCCGTTCTACTCGGGTTCGTTCCATTCCGTTCCATTCCATTCCATTCCATTCTAATCGGGTTGATTCCATTCTATTCCACTCCATTCCATTTGATTCCATTCGATTCCATTCGATTCCATTCCATTCCATTCCATTCCATTCCATTCCATTCCATTCCATTCTATTCCATTGAATTCCAATCCATTCCATTCCACTCCATTCCTTTCCATTCCATTCTATTCCGTTTAATTCCATTCCATTCCATTCCATTCCAATCCATTCCGTTCTACTCGGGTTGATTCCATTCCATTCCATTCCATTCCATTCCATTCCATTCCATTCCATTCGATTCCATTCGATTCGATTCGATTCCATTCCATTCCATTCCATTCCAATCCATTCCGATCCATTCCATTCTACTCGGGTTGATTCCATTCCATTCCATTCCATTCCATTCCGTTGAATTCCATTCCATTCCATTCCGTTCCGTTCCGTTCCATTCCGTTCCGTTCCGTTCCATTCCATTCTACTCGGGTTGATTCCATTCCATTCCATTCCATTCCATTCCATTCCATTCCATTCCATTCCATTCGATTCCATTCGATTCCATTCGATTCGATGCGATTCCATTCCATTCCATTCCATTCCATTCCATTCCGTTCTACTCGGGTTCATTACATTCCATTCCGTTCCGTTCCGTTCCGTTCCATTCCGTTCTGTTCCATTCCGTTCCATTCCATTCCATTCCGTTCTACTCGGGTTGATTCCATTCCGTTCCGTTCCGTTCCGTTCCGTTCCGTTCCGTTCCGTTCCGTTGCGTTCCATTCCGTTCGGTTCCGTTCCGTTCCGTTCCATTCCATTCCATTCCATTCCATTCCATTCCATTCCATTCCATTCCGTTCTACTCGGGTTAATTCCATTCTATTCCATTCCATTCCATTTGATTCCATTCAATTCCATTCGATTCCATTCCATTCCATTCCATTCAATTCCATTCCATTCCATTCTATTCCATTGAATTCCATTCCATTGCATTCCATTCCGTTCCATTGCATTCCATTCCGTTCTACTCGGGTTGATTCCATTCCATTCCATTCCATTCCATTCCATTCCATTCCATTCCATTCCATTCGATTCCATTCGATTCCATTCGATTCGATTCGATTCGATTCGATTCCATTCCATTCCATTCCATTTCTTTCCATTCCAGTCCATTCGATTCCATTCGATTCCATTCCATTCCATTTCACTCCATTCCGTTCCGTTCCGTTCCGTTCCGTTCTGTTCCGTTCCGTTCTGTTCCGTTCTACTCGGGTTCGTTCCATTCCATTCCATTCCATTCCATTCCATTCCATTCCATTCCTTTCCATTCCATTCGATTCCATTCCATTCCATTCCATTCCATTCCATTCCATTCCATTCCATTCCATTCTACTCGGGTTGATTCCATTCCATTCCATTCCATTCCATTCCATTCCATTCCATTCCATTCGATTCCATTCCATTCCATTCCATTCCATTCCATACCATTCCATTCCATTCTATTCCGTTCTACTCGGTTTGATTCCATTCTATTCCATTCCATTCCATTCGATTCCATTCGATTCCATTCCATTCCATTCCATTCCATTCCATTCTATTCCATTGAATTCCATTCCATTCCATTCCATTCCATTCCATTCCATTCCATTCCATTCCATTCCATTCCGTTCTACTCGGGTTGATTCCATTCCATTCCATTCCATTCCATTCCATTCCATTCCATTCGATTCGATTCGATTCCATTCCATTCCATTCCATTCCATTCCTTTCCATTCCATTCCATTCCATTCCATTCCATTCCATTCCATTCCATTCGGTTCTATTCGATTCCATTCCATTCCATTTCAGTCCGTTCCGTTCCGTTCCGTTCCGTTCCATTCCGTTCAGTTCCGTTCTACTCGGGTTGACTCCATTCTATTCCACTCCATTCCTTTCGATTCCATTCGATTCCATTCGATTCCGTTCCATTCAATTCCATTCCACTCCATTCCATTCCATTCTATTCCATTGAATTCCATTCCATTCCATTCCATTCCATTCCATTCTACTCGGGTTGATTCCATTCCATTCCATTCCATTCCATTCCATTCCATTCCATTCCATTCCATTCGATTCCATTCGATTCGATTCGATTCGATTCGATTCCATTCCATTCCATTCCATTCCATTCCATTCCATTCCATTCGATTCCGTTCGATTCGATTCGATTCGATTCGATTCTATTCCATTCCATTCCATTCCACTCCGTTCTACTCGGGTTGATTCCATTCCATTCCATTCCGTTCCGTTCCGTTCCGTTCCGTTGCATTGCGTTGCGTTCCGTTCCGTTCCGTTCCGTTCCGTTCCGTTCCATTCCATTCCATTCCGATCTACTCGGGTTGACTCCAATCTATTCCATTCCATTCCATTCGATTGCATTCAATTCCATTCGATTCCATTCGATTCCATTCCATTCCATTCCATTCCATTCCATTCCACTGCATTCTACTCCACTGAATTCCATTCCATTCCATTCCATTCCATTCCATTCCATTCCATTCCATTCCAATCCATTACATTCTACACGGGTTGATTCCACTCCATTGCATTCCATTCCATTCCATTCCATTCCATTCCATTCCATTCCATTCCATTCCATTCCATTCCATTCCATTCGATTCCATTCCATTCCATTCCATTCCGTTCCATTCCATTCCATTCCATTCGATTCCATTCGATTCCATTCCATTCCATTTCACTCCATTCCGTTCCGTTCCGTACCGTTCCGTTCCGTTGCGTTGCGTTCCGTTCCGTTCCGTTCCGTTCCGTTCCGATCCATTCCATTCCATTCCATTGCATTCCGTTCTACTCGGGTTGATTCCATTCCATTCCATTCCGTTCAGTTCCGTTCCGTACCGTTCCGTTCCTTTCCATTCCATTCCATTCCATTCCGTTCTACACGGGTTGATTCCATTCTATACCGTTCCATTCCATTCGATTCCATTCAAGTCCATTCGATTCGATTCCATTCCATTCCATTAAATTCCATTCTATTCCGTTGAATTCCATTCCATTCCATTCCATTCCATTCCATTCCATTCCATTCCATTCCATTCCGTTCTAATTGGGTTGATTCCATTCCATTCCATTCCATTCCATTCCATTCCATTCCATTCCATTCCATTCCATTCCATTCTATTCCATTCCATTCGATTCCATTCGATTCCATTCGATCCCATTCCATTCCATTCCATTCCATTCTATTCCATTGAATTCCATTCCATTCCATTCCATTCCATTCCATTCCATTCCATTCCATTCCATTCCATTCCATTCCTTTCTACTGGGGTTGATTCCATTCCATTCCATTCCATTCCATTCCGTTCTACTCGGGTTCACTCCATTCCATTCCGTTCCGTTCCGATCCGTTCCATTCCGTTCTGTTCCATTCCGTTCCATTCCATTCCATTCCATTCCATTCCGTTCTACTCGGGTTGATTCCATTCTATTCCATTCCATTCCATTCCATTCCATTCCATTCCACTCCACTCCACTCCACTGCACTCCACTCCACTCCACTCCACTCCACTCGGGTTGATTCCATTCCATTCCATTCCACTCCATTCCATTCCATTCCATTCCATTCCATTCTATTCCATTCGATTCCATTCCATTCCATTCCATTCCAATCCATTCCATTCTACTCGGGTTGATTCCATTCCATTCCATTCCATTCCATTCCATTCCATTCCATTCCGTTCCATTCGGTTCCATTCGATTCCATTCCATTCCATTTCACTCCGTTCTGTTCCGTTCCGTTCCGTTCTGTTCAGTTCCGTTCTACTCGGGTTCGTTCCATTCCGTTCCATTCCATTCCATTCCGTTCTACTCGGGTTGATTCCATTCTATTCCACTCCATTCCATTCCATTCCATTCCATTCCATTCCATTCCATTCGATTCCACTCCGTTCCTTTCCATTCCATTCCATTCCATTCCATTCCATTCCATTCCATTCCATTCCATTCCATTCCAATGAATTCCATTCCATTCCATTCCATTCCATTCCATTCCATTCCATTCCATTCCATTCCATTCCAATCCATTCCATTCTACACGGGTTTATTCCATTCCATTCCATTCCATTCCATTCCATTCCACTCCATTCCATTCCATTCCGGTCTTCTCGGGTTGATTCCATTCCATTCCCTTCCATTCCATTCCATTCCATTCCATTCCATTCGATTCCATTCGATTCGATTCCATTCCATTCCATTCCATTCCATTCCATTCCATTCCGTTCTACTCGGGTTCATTAAACTCCATTCCGTTCTGTTCCGCTCCTTTCCATTCCGTTCTGTTCCATTCCGTTCCATTCCATTCCATTCCATTCCATTCCGTTCTACTCGGGTTGATTCCATTCTATTCCATTCCATTCCATTCCATTCCATTCCATTCCATTCCATTCCACTCCACTCCACTCCACTCCACTCCACTGCACTCCACTCCACTCTGGTTGATTCCATTCCATTCCATTCCATTCCTTTCCATTCCATTCGATTCCATTCCATTCCATTCCATTCCATTCCATTCCATTCCATTCCAATCCATTCCATTCTACTCGGGTTGATTCCATTCCATTCCATTCCATTCCATTCCATTCCATTCCATTCCATTCGATTCCATTCCATTCCATTCCATTCCATTCAATTCCATTCCATTCCATTCCAATCCATTCCATTCTACTCGGGTTGATTCCATTCCATTCCATTCCATTCCATTCCATTCCATTCCATTCCATTCCATTCCATTCGGTTCCATTCGATTCCATTCCATTCCATTTCACTCCGTTCCGTTCCGTTCCGTTCCGTTCCGTTCCGTTCAGTTCCGTTCTACTCGGGTTCGTTCCATTCCGTTCCATTCCATTCCATTCCATTCTAATCGGGTTGATTCCATTCTATTCCACTCCATTCCATTTGATTCCATTCGATTCCATTCGATTCCATTCCATTCCATTCCATTCCATTCCATTCCATTCCATTCCATTCTATTCCACTGAATTCCAATCCATTCCATTCCACTCCATTCCTTTCCATTCCATTCTATTCCATTTAATTCCATTCCATTCCATTCCATTCCAATCCATTCCGTTCTACTCGGGTTGATTCCATTCCATTCCAGTCCATTCCATTCCATTCCATTCCATTCCATTCCATTCCATTCCATTCGATTCGATTCCGTTCCATTCCATTCCATTCCATTCCAATCCATTCCGATCCATTCCATTCTACTCGGGTTGATTCCATTCCATTCCATTCCATTCCGTTGAATTCCATTCCATTCCATTCCGTTCCGTTCCGTTCCATTCCGTTCCGTTCCGTTCCATTCCATTCTACTCGGGTTGATTCCATTCCATTCCATTCCATTCCATTCCATTCCATTCCATTCGATTCCATTCGATTCCATTCGATTCGATGCGATTCCATTCCATTCCATTCCATTCCATTCCATTCCGTTCTACTCGGGTTCATTACATTCCATTCCGTTCCGTTCCGTTCCGTTCCATTCCGTTCTGTTCCATTCCGTTCCATTCCATTCCATTCCGTTCTACTCGGGTTGATTCCATTCCGTTCCGTTCCGTTCCGTTCCGTTCCGTTCCGTTGCGTTCCATTCCGTTCGGTTCCGTTCCGTTCCGTTCCATTCCATTCCATTCCATTCCATTCCATTCCATTCCATTCCATTCCATTCCGTTCTACTCGGGTTAATTCCATTCTATTCCATTCCATTCCATTTGATTCCATTCAATTCCATTCGATTCCATTCCATTCCATTCCATTCAATTCCATTCCATTCCATTCTATTCCATTGAATTCCATTCCATTGCATTCCATTCCATTCCATTGCATTCCATTCCGTTCTACTCGGGTTGATTCCATTCCATTCCATTCCATTCCATTCCATTCCATTCCATTCCATTCCATTCGATTCCATTCGATTCGATTCGATTCGATTCGATTCCATTCCATTCCATTCCATTTCTTTCCATTCCAGTCCATTCGATTCCATTCGATTCCATTCCATTCCATTTCACTCCATTCCGTTCCGTTCCGTTCCGTTCTGTTCTGTTCCATTCCGTTCTGTTCCGTTCTACTCGGGTTCGTTCCATTCCATTCCATTCCATTCCATTCCATTCCATTCCATTCCATTCCATTCCTTTCCATTCCATTCGATTCCATTCCATTCCATTCCATTCCATTCCATTCCATTCCATTCCAATCCATTCCATTCTTCTCGGGTTGATTCCATTCCATTCCATTCCATTCCATTCCATTCCATTCCATTCCATTCCATTCGATTCCATTCCATTCCATTCCATTCCATTCCATTCCATTCCATTCCATTCCATTCCATTCCATTCCTTTCTACTCGGTTTGATTCCATTCTATTCCATTCCATTCCATTCCATTCCATTCGATTCCATTCGATTCCATTCCATTCCATTCCATTCCATTCCATTCCATTCTATTCCATTGAATTCCATTCCATTCCTTTCCATTCCATTCCATTCCATTCCATTCCATTCCATTCCATTCCATTCCATTCCGTTCTACTCGGGTTGATTCCATTCCATTCCATTCCATTCCATTCCATTCCATTCCATTCCATTCGATTCCATTCAATTCCATTCGATTCGATTCGATTCGATTCGATTCCATTCCATTCCATTCCATTCCATTCCTTTCCATTCCATTCCATTCCATTCCATTCCATTCCATTCCATTCGGTTCTATTCGATTCCATTCCATTCCATTTCAGTCCGTTCCGTTCCGTTCCGTTCCGTTCCATTCCGTTCAGTTCCGTTCTACTCGGGTTGACTCCCTTCTATTCCACTCCATTCCTTTCGATTCCATTCGATTCCATTCGATTCCATTCCATTCAATTCCATTCCACTCCATTCCATTCCATTCTATTCCATTGAATTCCATTCCATTCCATTCCATTCCATTCCATTCCATTCCATTCCATTCCATTCTATTCCATTGAATTCCATTCCATTCCATTCTATTCCATTGAATTCCATTCCATTCCATTCCATTCCAATCCATTCCATTCTACACGGGTTGATTCCATTCCATTCCATTCCATTCCATTCCATTCCATTCGATTCCATTCGATTCGATTCGATTCGATTCGATTCCTTTCCATTCCATTCCATTCCATTCCATTCCATTCCATTCGATTCCATTCGATTCCATTCCATTCCATTTCTCTCCATTCCGTTCCGTTCCGTTCCGTTCCGTTCCGTTCCGTTGCGTTGCGTTGCGTTCCGTTCCGTTCCGTTCCGTTCCGTTCCTTTCCATTCCATTCCATTCCATTCCATTCCATTCCGTTCTACTCGGGTTGATTCCATTACATTCCATTCCGTTCCGTTCCGTTCCTATCCGTTCCCTTCCGTTGCGTTGCGTTCCGTAACGTTCCGTTCCATTATATTCCGTTCCATTCCATTCCATTCCATTCCATTCCATTCCATTCCATTCCATTCCATTCCTTTCCGTTCTACTCGGGTTGATTCCATTCTATTCCATTCCATTCCATTCGATTCCATTCCATTCCATTCCGTTCCATTCCATTCCATTCCATTCCATTCCGTTCTACTCGGGTTGATTCCATTCTATTCCATTCCATTCCATTCCATTCCATTCCATTCCACTCCACTCCACTCCACTGCACACCTCTCCACTCCACTCCACTCCACTCGGGTTGATTCCATTCCATTCCATTCCATTCCATTCCATTCCATTCCATTCCATTCCATTCTATTCCATTCGATTCCATTCCATTCCATTCCATTCCAATCCATTCCATTCTACTCGGGTTGATTCCATTCCATTCCATTCCATTCCATTCCATTCCATTCCATTCCATTCCATTCGGTTCCATTCGATTCCATTCCATTCCATTTCACTGCGTTCATTTCCGTTCCGTTCCATTCTGTTCAGTTCCGTTCTACTCGGGTTCGTTCCATTCCGTTCCATTCCATTCCATTCCGTTCTACTCGGGTTGATTCCATTCTATTCCACTCCATTCCATTCGATTCCATTCGATTCCACTCCATTCCATTCTATTCCATTCCATTCCATTCCATTCCATTCCATTCCATTCTATTCCAATGAATTCCATTCCATTCCATGCCATTCCATTCCATTCGATTCCATTCTATTCCATTGAATTCCATTCCATTCCATTCCAATCCATTCCAATCCATTCCATTCTACACGGGTTTATTCCATTCCATTCCATTCCATTCCATTCCATTCCACTCCATTCCATTCCATTCCGTTCTTCTCGGGTTGATTCCATTCCATTCCATTCCATTCCATTCCATTCCATTCCATTCCATTCCATTCCATTCCATTCCATTCCATTCCATTCCATTCCATTCCATTCCATTCCGTTCTAGTCGGGTTAATTCCATTCTATTCCATTCCATTCCATTCGATTCCATTCAATTCCATTCGATTCCATTCCATTCCATTCCATTCAATTCCATTCCATTCCATTCTATTCCATTGAATTCCATTCCATTGCATTCCATTCCATTCCATTGCATTCCATTCCGTTCTACTCGGGTTGATTCCATTCCATTCCATTCCATTCCATTCCATTCCATTCCATTCCATTCCATTCCAATCCATTCCATTCGATTCCATTCGATTCCATTCGATTCGATTCGATTCGATTCCATTCCATTCCATTCCATTTCTTTCCATTCCAGTCCATTCGATTCCATTCCATTCCATTTCACTCCATTCCGTTCCGTTCCGTTCCGTTCTGTTCCGTTCCGTTCCGTTCTGTTCCGTTCTACTCGGGTTCGTTCCATTCCATTCCATTCCATTCCATTCCATTCCATTCCATTCCGTTCTACTCTGGTTGATCATTCCATTCCATTCCATTCCGTTGCGTTCCGTTCCATTCCGTTCCATTCCATTCCATTCCATTCCATTCCATTCCATTCCATTCCGTTCTACTCGGTTTGATTCCATTCTATTCCATTCCATTCCATTCAATTCCATTCGATTCAATTCGATTCCATTCCATTCCATTCCATTCCAGTCCATTCTATTCCATTGAATTCCATTCCATTCCATTCCATTCCATTCCATTCCATTCCATTCCATTCCATTCCATTCCGTTCTACTCGGGTTGATTCCATTTCATTCCATTCCATTCCATTCCATTCCATTCCATTCCATTCCATTCCATTCCATTCCATTCGATTCGATTCCATTCCATTCCATTCCATTCCATTCCATTCCATTCCATTCCTTTCCATTCCATTGCATTCCATTCCATTCCATTCCATTCGGTTCCATTCGATTCCATTCCATTCCATTTCACTCCGTTCCGTTCCGTTCCGTTCCGTTCCACTCCGTTCAGTTCCGTTCTACTCGGGTTGACTCCATTCTATTCCACTCCATTCCTTTCGATTCCATTCGATTCCATTCCATTCCATTCCATTCCATTCCATTCCATTCTATTCCATTGAATTCCATTCCATTCCATTCCATTCCATTCCATTCCATTCCATTCCATTCCTTTCTACTCGGGTTGATTCCATTCCATTCCATTCCATTCCATTCCATTCCATTCCATTCCATTCCATTCCATTCAATTCCATTCGATTCGATTCGATTCTATTCCATTCCATTCCATTCCTTTCCATTCCATTCCATTCCATTCCATTCCATTCCATTCCATTCCATTCCATTCCATTCCATTCCATTCCATTGAATTCCATTCCATTCCATTCTATTCCATGGAATTCCATTCCATTCCATTCCATTCCAATCCATTCCATTCTACACGGGTTGATTCCATTCCATTCCATTCCATTCCATTCCATTCGATTCCATTCCATTCGATTCCATTCGATTCCATTCGATCCCATTCCATTCCATTCCATTCCATTCTATTCCATTGAATTCCATTCCATTCGATTGCATTCCATTCCATTCCATTCCATTCCATTCCTTTCTACTGGGGTTGATTCCATTCCATTCCATTCCATTCCATTCCATTCCATTCCATTCCATTCTAATCGGGTTCATTCCATTCCATTCCGTTCCGTTCCGTTCCGTTCCATTCCGTTCTGTTCCATTCCGTTCCATTCCATTCCATTCCATTCCATTCCGTTCTACTCGGGTTGATTCCATTCTATTCCATTCCATTCCATTCCATTCCATTCCATTCCACTCCACTCCACTCCACTGCACTCCTCTCCACTCCACTCCACTCGGGTTGATTCCATTCCATTCCATTCCATTCCATTCCATTCCATTCCATTCCATTCCATTCCATTCTATTCCATTCGATTCCATTCCATTCCATTCCATTCCAATCCATTCCATTCTACTCGGGTTGATTCCATTCCATTCCATTCCATTCCATTCCATTCCATTCCATTCCATTCCATTCCATTCGATTCCATTCGATTCGATTCGATTCGATTCGATTCCATTCCATTCCATTCCATTCCATTCCATTCCATTCCATTCGATTCGATTCGATTCCATTCCATTCCATTCCATTCCACTCCGTTCTACTCGGGTTGATTCCATTCCATTCCATTCCGTTCCGTTCCGTTCCGTTCCGTTGCATTGCATTGCGTTCCGTTCCGTTCCGTTCCGTTCCGTTCCGTTCCGTTCCATTCCATTCCATTCCATTCCATTCCATTCCGATCTACTCGGGTTGACTCCAATCTATTCCATTCCATTCCATTCGATTGCATTCAATTCCATTCGATTCCATTCGATTCCATTCCATTCCATTCCATTCCATTCCATTCCATTCCACTGCATTCTATTCCACTGAATTCCATTCCATTCCATTCCATTCCATTCCATTCCTTTCCATTCCATTCCAATCCATTACATTCTACACGGGTTGATTCCATTCCATTGCATTCCATTCGATTCCATTCCATTCCATTCCATTCCATTCCATTCCATTCCATTCCATTCGATTCCATTCGATTCGATTCGATTCCATTCCATTCCATTCCATTCCGTTCCATTCCATTCCATTCCATTCGATTCCATTCGATTCCATTCCATTCCATTTCACTCCATTCCGTTCCGTTCCGTACCGTTCCGTTCCGTTGCGTTGCGTTCCGTTCCGTTCCGTTCCGTTCCGTTCCGATCCATTCCATTCCATTCCATTCCATTCCGTTCTACTCGGGTTGATTCCATTCCATTCCATTCCGTTCAGTTCCGTTCCGTACCGTTCCGTTCCGTTCCATTCCGTTCCATTCTATTCCATTGAATTCCATTCCATTGAATTCCATTCCATTCCATTCCATTCCATTCCGTTCTAATCGGGTTGATTCCATTCCATTCCATTCCATTCCATTCCATTCCATTCCATTCTATTCCATTCCATTCGATTCAATTCGATTCCATTCGATCCCATTCCATTCCATTCCATTCCATTCTATTCCATTGAATTCCATTCCATTCCATTCCATTCCATTCTATTCCATTCCATTCCATTCCATTCCATTCCATTCCATTCCATTCCATTCCATTCCTTTCTACTGGGGTTGATTCCATTCCATTCCATTCCATTCCATTCCATTCCGTTCTACTCGGGTTCATTCCATTCCATTCCGTTCCGTTCCGTTCCGTTCCATTCCGTTCTGTTCCATTCCGTTCCATTCCATTCCATTCCATTCCATTCCGTTCTACTCGGGTTGATTCCATTCTATTCCATTCCATTCCATTCCATTCCATTCCACTCCACTCCACTCCACTGCACTCCACTCCACTCCACTCCACTCCACTCGGGTTGATTCCATTCCATTCCATTCCATTCCATTCCATTCCATTCCATTCCATTCTATTCCATTCGATTCCATTCCATTCCATTCCATTCCATTCCAATCCATTCCATTCTACTCGGGTTGATTCCATTCCATTCCATTCCATTCCATTCCATTCCATTCCATTCCATTCGGTTCCATTCGATTCCATTCCATTCCATTTCACTCCATTCTGTTCCGTTCCGTTCCGTTCTGTTCAGTTCCGTTCTACTCGGGTTCGTTCCATTCCGTTCCATTCCATTCCATTCCGTTCTACTCGGGTTGATTCCATTCTATTCCACTCCATTCCATTCCATTCCATTCCATTCCATTCCATTCGATTCCACTCCGTTCCTTTCCATTCCATTCCATTCCATTCCATTCCATTCCATTCCATTCCATTCCATTCCAATGAATTCCATTCCATTCCATTCCATTCCATTCCATTCCATTCCATTCCATTCCATTCCATTCCATTCCATTCCATTCCAATCCATTCCATTCTACACGGGTTTATTCCATTCCATTCCATTCCATTCCATTCCATTCCACTCCATTCCATTCCATTCCGGTCTTCTCGGGTTGATTCCATTCCATTCCATTCCATTCCATTCCATTCCATTCCATTCGATTCCATTCGATTCGATTCCATTCCATTCCATTCCATTCCATTCCATTCCATTCCATTCCATTCCATTCCGTTCTACTCGGGTTCATTAAACTCCATTCCGTTCTGTTCCGTTCCTTTCCATTCCGTTCTGTTCCATTCCGTTCCATTCCATTCCATTCCATTCCATTCCGTTCTACTCGGGTTGATTCCATTCTATTCCATTCCATTCCATTCCATTCCATTCCATTCCATTCCATTCCACTCCACTCCACTCCACTCCACTGCACTCCACTCCACTCTGGTTGATTCCATTCCATTCCATTCCATTCCTTTCCATTCCATTCGATTCCATTCCATTCCATTCCATTCCATTCCATTCCAATCCATTCCATTCTACTCGGGTTGATTCCATTCCATTCCATTCCATTCCATTCCATTCCATTCCATTCCATTCCATTCCATTCCATTCTGTTCCATTCGATTCCATTCCATTCCATTTCACTCCGTTCCATTCAGTTCCGTTCCGTTCCGTTCCGTTCAGTTCCGTTCTACTCGGGTTCGTTCCATTCCGTTCCATTCCATTCCATTCCATTCTAATCGGGTTGATTCCATTCTATTCCACTCCATTCCATTTGATTCCATTCGATTCCATTCGATTCCATTCCATTCCATTCCATTCCATTCCATTCCATTCCATTCCATTCTATTCCATTGAATTCCAATCCATTCCATTCCACTCCATTCCTTTCCATTCCATTCTATTCCATTTAATTCCATTCCATTCCATTCCATTCCAATCCATTCCGTTCTACTCGGGTTGATTCCATTCCATTCCATTCCATTCCATTCCATTCCATTCCATTCCATTCCATTCCATTCCATTCCATTCGATTCCATTCGATTCGATTCGATTCCATTCCATTCCATTCCATTCCATTCCAATCCATTCCGATCCATTCCATTCTACTCGGGTTGATTCCATTCCATTCCATTCCATTCCATTCCGTTGAATTCCATTCCATTCCATTCCGTTCCGTTCCGTTCCATTCCGTTCCGTTCCGTTCCATTCCATTCTACTCGGGTTGATTCCATTCCATTCCATTCCATTCCATTCCATTCCATTCCATTCGATTCCATTCGATTCCATTCGATTCGATGCGATTCCATTCCATTCCATTCCATTCCATTCCATTCCGTTCTACTCGGGTTCATTACATTCCATTCCGTTCCGTTCCGTTCCGTTCCATTCCGTTCTGTTCCATTCCGTTCCATTCCATTCCATTCCG
This sequence comes from Gorilla gorilla gorilla, assembly GCF_029281585.2. NCBI lineage: Eukaryota > Metazoa > Chordata > Mammalia > Primates > Hominidae > Gorilla > Gorilla gorilla. The sequence continues at coordinate 39,738,922 of NC_073242.2, forward strand.
TTCTACTCGGGTTGATTCCATTCCGTTCCGTTCCGTTCCGTTCCGTTCCGTTCCGTTCCGTTGCGTTCCATTCCGTTCGGTTCCGTTCCGTTCCGTTCCGTTCCATTCCATTCCATTCCATTCCATTCCATTCCATTCCATTCCATTCCGTTCTACTCGGGTTAATTCCATTCTATTCCATTCCATTCCATTTGATTCCATTCAATTCCATTCGATTCCATTCCATTCCATTCCATTCAATTCCATTCCATTCCATTCTATTCCATTGAATTCCATTCCATTGCATTCCATTCCGTTCCATTGCATTCCATTCCGTTCTACTCGGGTTGATTCCATTCCATTCCATTCCATTCCATTCCATTCCATTCCATTCCATTCGATTCCATTCGATTCCATTCGATTCGATTCGATTCGATTCGATTCCATTCCATTCCATTCCATTTCTTTCCATTCCAGTCCATTCGATTCCATTCGATTCCATTCCATTCCATTTCACTCCATTCCGTTCCGTTCCGTTCCGTTCCGTTCTGTTCCGTTCCGTTCTGTTCCGTTCTACTCGGGTTCGTTCCATTCCATTCCATTCCATTCCATTCCATTCCATTCCATTCCTTTCCATTCCATTCGATTCCATTCCATTCCATTCCATTCCATTCCATTCCATTCCATTCCATTCTACTCGGGTTGATTCCATTCCATTCCATTCCATTCCATTCCATTCCATTCCATTCCATTCGATTCCATTCCATTCCATTCCATTCCATTCCATACCATTCCATTCCATTCTATTCCGTTCTACTCGGTTTGATTCCATTCTATTCCATTCCATTCCATTCGATTCCATTCGATTCCATTCCATTCCATTCCATTCCATTCCATTCTATTCCATTGAATTCCATTCCATTCCATTCCATTCCATTCCATTCCATTCCATTCCATTCCATTCCATTCCGTTCTACTCGGGTTGATTCCATTCCATTCCATTCCATTCCATTCCATTCCATTCCATTCCATTCGATTCGATTCGATTCCATTCCATTCCATTCCATTCCATTCCTTTCCATTCCATTCCATTCCATTCCATTCCATTCCATTCCATTCCATTCGGTTCTATTCGATTCCATTCCATTCCATTTCAGTCCGTTCCGTTCCGTTCCGTTCCGTTCCATTCCGTTCAGTTCCGTTCTACTCGGGTTGACTCCATTCTATTCCACTCCATTCCTTTCGATTCCATTCGATTCCATTCGATTCCATTCCATTCAATTCCATTCCACTCCATTCCATTCCATTCTATTCCATTGAATTCCATTCCATTCCATTCCATTCCATTCCATTCTACTCGGGTTGATTCCATTCCATTCCATTCCATTCCATTCCATTCCATTCCATTCCATTCCATTCGATTCCATTCGATTCGATTCGATTCGATTCGATTCCATTCCATTCCATTCCATTCCATTCCATTCCATTCCATTCCATTCCGTTCGATTCGATTCGATTCGATTCGATTCTATTCCATTCCATTCCATTCCACTCCGTTCTACTCGGGTTGATTCCATTCCATTCCATTCCGTTCCGTTCCGTTCCGTTCCGTTGCATTGCGTTGCGTTCCGTTCCGTTCCGTTCCGTTCCGTTCCGTTCCATTCCATTCCATTCCGATCTACTCGGGTTGACTCCAATCTATTCCATTCCATTCCATTCGATTGCATTCAATTCCATTCGATTCCATTCGATTCCATTCCATTCCATTCCATTCCATTCCATTCCATTCCACTGCATTCTATTCCACTGAATTCCATTCCATTCCATTCCATTCCATTCCATTCCATTCCATTCCATTCCATTCCAATCCATTACATTCTACACGGGTTGATTCCACTCCATTGCATTCCATTCCATTCCATTCCATTCCATTCCATTCCATTCCATTCCATTCCATTCCATTCCATTCGATTCGATTCCATTCCATTCCATTCCATTCCGTTCCATTCCATTCCATTCCATTCGATTCCATTCGATTCCATTCCATTCCATTTCACTCCATTCCGTTCCGTTCCGTACCGTTCCGTTCCGTTGCGTTGCGTTCCGTTCCGTTCCGTTCCGTTCCGTTCCGATCCATTCCATTCCATTCCATTGCATTCCGTTCTACTCGGGTTGATTCCATTCCATTCCATTCCGTTCAGTTCCGTTCCGTACCGTTCCGTTCCGTTCCATTCCGTTCCATTCCGTTCCGTTCCATTCCGTTCCTTTCCATTCCATTCCATTCCATTCCGTTCTACACGGGTTGATTCCATTCTATACCGTTCCATTCCATTCGATTCCATTCAAGTCCATTCGATTCGATTCCATTCCATTCCATTAAATTCCATTCTATTCCATTGAATTCCATTCCATTCCATTCCATTCCATTCCATTCCATTCCATTCCATTCCATTCCATTCCGTTCTAATCGGGTTGATTCCATTCCATTCCATTCCATTCTTTCCATTCCATTCCATTCCATTCCATTCCATTCCATTCTATTCCATTCCATTCGATTCCATTCGATTCCATTCGATCCCATTCCATTCCATTCCATTCCATTCTATTCCATTGAATTCCATTCCATTGAATTCCATTCCATTCCATTCCATTCCATTCCATTCCATTCCATTCCATTCCATTCCATTCCATTCCATTCCTTTCTACTGGGGTTGATTCCATTCCATTCCATTCCATTCCATTCCGTTCTACTCGGGTTCACTCCATTCCATTCCGTTCCGTTCCGATCCGTTCCATTCCGTTCTGTTCCATTCCGTTCCATTCCATTCCATTCCATTCCATTCCATTCCGTTCTACTCGGGTTGATTCCATTCTATTCCATTCCATTCCATTCCATTCCATTCCATTCCACTCCACTCCACTCCACTGCACTCCACTCCACTCCACTCCACTCCACTCGGGTTGATTCCATTCCATTCCATTCCACTCCATTCCATTCCATTCCATTCCATTCCATTCTATTCCATTCGATTCCATTCCATTCCATTCCATTCCAATCCATTCCATTCTACTCGGGTTGATTCCATTCCATTCCATTCCATTCCATTCCATTCCATTCCATTCCATTCCATTCGGTTCCATTCGATTCCATTCCATTCCATTTCACTCCGTTCTGTTCCGTTCCGTTCCGTTCTGTTCAGTTCCGTTCTACTCGGGTTCGTTCCATTCCGTTCCATTCCATTCCATTCCGTTCTACTCGGGTTGATTCCATTCTATTCCACTCCATTCCATTCCATTCCATTCCATTCCATTCCATTCGATTCCACTCCGTTCCTTTCCATTCCATTCCATTCCATTCCATTCCATTCCATTCCATTCCATTCCATTCCATTCCATTCCATTCCAATGAATTCCATTCCATTCCATTCCATTCCATTCCATTCCATTCCATTCCATTCCATTCCAATCCATTCCATTCTACACGGGTTTATTCCATTCCATTCCATTCCATTCCATTCCATTCCACTCCATTCCATTCCATTCCGGTCTTCTCGGGTTGATTCCATTCCATTCCCTTCCATTCCATTCCATTCCATTCCATTCCATTCGATTCCATTCGATTCGATTCCATTCCATTCCATTCCATTCCATTCCATTCCATTCCATTCCATTCCGTTCTACTCGGGTTCATTAAACTCCATTCCGTTCTGTTCCGCTCCTTTCAATTCCGTTCTGTTCCATTCCGTTCCATTCCATTCCATTCCATTCCATTCCGTTCTACTCGGGTTGATTCCATTCTATTCCATTCCATTCCATTCCATTCCATTCCATTCCATTCCATTCCACTCCACTCCACTCCACTCCACTCCACTGCACTCCACTCCACTCTGGTTGATTCCATTCCATTCCATTCCATTCCTTTCCATTCCATTCGATTCCATTCCATTCCATTCCATTCCATTCCATTCCATTCCATTCCATTCCATTCCAATCCATTCCATTCTACTCGGGTTGATTCCATTCCATTCCATTCCATTCCATTCCATTCCATTCCATTCCATTCGATTCCATTCCATTCCATTCCATTCCATTCAATTCCATTCCATTCCATTCCAATCCATTCCATTCTACTCGGGTTGATTCCATTCCATTCCATTCCATTCCATTCCATTCCATTCCATTCCATTCCATTCCATTCCATTCGGTTCCATTCGATTCCATTCCATTCCATTTCACTCCGTTCCGTTCCGTTCCGTTCCGTTCCGTTCCGTTCAGTTCCGTTCTACTCGGGTTCGTTCCATTCCGTTCCATTCCATTCCATTCCATTCTAATCGGGTTGATTCCATTCTATTCCACTCCATTCCATTTGATTCCATTCGATTCCATTCGATTCCATTCCATTCCATTCCATTCCATTCCATTCCATTCCATTCTATTCCACTGAATTCCAATCCATTCCATTCCACTCCATTCCTTTCCATTCCATTCTATTCCATTTAATTCCATTCCATTCCATTCCATTCCAATCCATTCCGTTCTACTCGGGTTGATTCCATTCCATTCCATTCCATTCCATTCCATTCCATTCCATTCCATTCCATTCCATTCGATTCGATTCCGTTCCATTCCATTCCATTCCATTCCAATCCATTCCGATCCATTCCATTCTACTCGGGTTGATTCCATTCCATTCCATTCCATTCCGTTGAATTCCATTCCATTCCATTCCGTTCCGTTCCGTTCCATTCCGTTCCGTTCCGTTCCATTCCATTCTACTCGGGTTGATTCCATTCCATTCCATTCCATTCCATTCCATTCCATTCCATTCCATTCGATTCCATTCGATTCCATTCGATTCGATGCGATTCCATTCCATTCCATTCCATTCCATTCCATTCCGTTCTACTCGGGTTCATTACATTCCATTCCGTTCCGTTCCGTTCCGTTCCATTCCGTTCTGTTCCATTCCGTTCCATTCCATTCCATTCCGTTCTACTCGGGTTGATTCCATTCCGTTCCGTTCCGTTCCGTTCCGTTCCGTTCCGTTGCGTTCCATTCCGTTCGGTTCCGTTCCGTTCCGTTCCATTCCATTCCATTCCATTCCATTCCATTCCATTCCATTCCGTTCTACTCGGGTTAATTCCATTCTATTCCATTCCATTCCATTTGATTCCATTCAATTCCATTCGATTCCATTCCATTCCATTCCATTCAATTCCATTCCATTCCATTCTATTCCATTGAATTCCATTCCATTGCATTCCATTCCATTCCATTGCATTCCATTCCGTTCTACTCGGGTTGATTCCATTCCATTCCATTCCATTCCATTCCATTCCATTCCATTCCATTCGATTCCATTAGATTCCATTCGATTCGATTCGATTCGATTCGATTCCATTCCATTCCATTCCATTTCTTTCCATTCCAGTCCATTCGATTCCATTCGATTCCATTCCATTCCATTTCACTCCATTCCGTTCCGTTCCGTTCCGTTCTGTTCTGTTCCATTCCGTTCTGTTCCGTTCTACTCAGGTTCGTTCCATTCCATTCCATTCCATTCCATTCCATTCCATTCCATTCCATTCCATTCCATTCCATTCCTTTCCATTCCATTCGATTCCATTCCATTCCATTCCATTCCATTCCATTCCATTCCATTCCAATCCATTCCATTCTTCTCGGGTTGATTCCATTCCATTCCATTCCATTCCATTCCATTCCATTCCATTCCATTCCATTCCATTCGATTCCATTCAATTCCATTCCATTCCATTCCATTCCATTCCATTCCATTCCTTTCTACTCGGTTTGATTCCATTCTATTCCATTCCATTCCATTCGATTCCATTCGATTCCATTCGATTCCATTCCATTCCATTCCATTCCATTCCATTCCATTCTATTCCATTGAATTCCATTCCATTCCTTTCCATTCCATTCCATTCCATTCCATTCCATTCCATTCCATTCCATTCCATTCCATTCCGTTCTACTCGGGTTGATTCCATTCCATTCCATTCCATTCCATTCCATTCCATTCCATTCCATTCGATTCCATTCAATTCCATTCGATTCGATTCGATTCGATTCCATTCCATTCCATTCCATTCCATTCCATTCCATTCCATTCCTTTCCATTCCATTCCATTCCATTCCATTCCATTCCATTCCATTCGGTTCTATTCGATTCCATTCCATTCCATTTCAGTCCGTTCCGTTCCGTTCCGTTCCGTTCCATTCCGTTCAGTTCCGTTCTACTCGGGTTGACTCCCTTCTATTCCACTCCATTCCTTTCGATTCCATTCGATTCCATTCGATTCCATTCCATTCAATTCCATTCCACTCCATTCCATTCCATTCTATTCCATTGAATTCCATTCCATTCCATTCCATTCCATTCCATTCCATTCCATTCCATTCCATTCCATTCCATTCCATTCCATTCTATTCCATTGAATTCCATTCCATTCCATTCTATTCCATTGAATTCCATTCCATTCCATTCCATTCCAATCCATTCCATTCTACACGGGTTGATTCCATTCCATTCCATTCCATTCCATTCCATTCGATTCCATTCGATTCGATTCGATTCGATTCGATTCCTTTCCATTCCATTCCATTCCATTCCATTCCATTCCATTCCATTCGATTCCATTCGATTCCATTCCATTCCATTTCTCTCCATTCCGTTCCGTTCCGTTCCGTTCCGTTCCGTTGCGTTGCGTTGCGTTCCGTTCCGTTCCGTTCCGTTCCGTTCCTTTCCATTCCATTCCATTCCATTCCATTCCATTCCGTTCTACTCGGGTTGATTCCATTACATTCCATTCCGTTCCGTTCCGTTCCTATCCGTTCCCTTCCGTTGCGTTGCGTTCCGTAACGTTCCGTTCCATTATATTCCGTTCCATTCCATTCCATTCCATTCCATTCCATTCCATTCCATTCCATTCCATTCCTTTCCGTTCTACTCGGGTTGATTCCATTCTATTCCATTCCATTCCATTCGATTCCATTCCATTCCATTCCGTTCCATTCCATTCCATTCCATTCCATTCCGTTCTACTCGGGTTGATTCCATTCTATTCCATTCCATTCCATTCCATTCCATTCCATTCCACTCCACTCCACTCCACTGCACTCCTCTCCACTCCACTCCACTCCACTCGGGTTGATTCCATTCCATTCCATTCCATTCCATTCCATTCCATTCCATTCCATTCCATTCCATTCTATTCCATTCGATTCCATTCCATTCCATTCCATTCCAATCCATTCCATTCTACTCGGGTTGATTCCATTCCATTCCATTCCATTCCATTCCATTCCATTCCATTCCATTCGGTTCCATTCGATTCCATTCCATTCCATTTCACTGCGTTCATTTCCGTTCCGTTCCATTCTGTTCAGTTCCGTTCTACTCGGGTTCGTTCCATTCCGTTCCATTCCATTCCATTCCGTTCTACTCGGGTTGATTCCATTCTATTCCACTCCATTCCATTCGATTCCATTCGATTCCACTCCATTCCATTCTATTCCATTCCATTCCATTCCATTCCATTCCATTCCATTCTATTCCAATGAATTCCATTCCATTCCATTCCATTCCATTCCATTCGATTCCATTCTATTCCATTGAATTCCATTCCATTCCATTCCAATCCATTCCAATCCATTCCATTCTACACGGGTTTATTCCATTCCATTCCATTCCATTCCATTCCATTCCACTCCATTCCATTCCATTCCGTTCTTCTCGGGTTGATTCCATTCCATTCCATTCCATTCCATTCCATTCCATTCCATTCCATTCCATTCCATTCCATTCCATTCCATTCCATTCCATTCCATTCCGTTCTAGTCGGGTTAATTCCATTCTATTCCATTCCATTCCATTCGATTCCATTCAATTCCATTCGATTCCATTCCATTCCATTCCATTCAATTCCATTCCATTCCATTCTATTCCATTGAATTCCATTCCATTGCATTCCATTCCATTCCATTGCATTCCATTCCGTTCTACTCGGGTTGATTCCATTCCATTCCATTCCATTCCATTCCATTCCATTCCAATCCATTCCATTCGATTCCATTCGATTCCATTCGATTCGATTCGATTCGATTCCATTCCATTCCATTCCATTTCTTTCCATTCCAGTCCATTCGATTCCATTCCATTCCATTTCACTCCATTCCGTTCCGTTCCGTTCCGTTCTGTTCCGTTCCGTTCCGTTCTGTTCCGTTCTACTCGGGTTCGTTCCATTCCATTCCTTTCCATTCCATTCCATTCCATTCCATTCCGTTCTACTCTGGTTGATCATTCCATTCCATTCCATTCCGTTGCGTTCCGTTCCATTCCGTTCCATTCCATTCCATTCCATTCCATTCCATTCCATTCCATTCCGTTCTACTCGGTTTGATTCCATTCTATTCCATTCCATTCCATTCAATTCCATTCGATTCAATTCGATTCCATTCCATTCCATTCCATTCCAGTCCATTCTATTCCATTGAATTCCATTCCATTCCATTCCATTCCATTCCATTCCATTCCATTCCATTCCATTCCATTCCGTTCTACTCGGGTTGATTCCATTTCATTCCATTCCATTCCATTCCATTCCATTCCATTCCATTCCATTCCATTCCATTCGATTCGATTCCATTCCATTCCATTCCATTCCATTCCATTCCATTCCATTCCTTTCCATTCCGTTGCATTCCATTCCATTCCATTCCATTCGGTTCCATTCGATTCCATTCCATTCCATTTCACTCCGTTCCGTTCCGTTCCGTTCCGTTCCACTCCGTTCAGTTCCGTTCTACTCGGGTTGACTCCATTCTATTCCACTCCATTCCTTTCGATTCCATTCGATTCCATTCCATTCCATTCCATTCCATTCCATTCCATTCCATTCCATTCCATTCCATTCCATTCTATTCCATTGAATTCCATTCCATTCCATTCCATTCCATTCCATTCCATTCCATTCCATTCCATTCCTTTCTACTCGGGTTGATTCCATTCCATTCCATTCCATTCCATTCCATTCCATTCCATTCCATTCCATTCAATTCCATTCGATTCGATTCGATTCCATTCCATTCCATTCCATTCCTTTCCATTCCATTCCATTCCATTCCATTCCATTCCATTCCATTCCATTCCATTCCATTCCATTCCATTCCATTCCATTGAATTCCATTCCATTCCATTCTATTCCATGGAATTCCATTCCATTCCATTCCATTCCAATCCATTCCATTCTACACGGGTTGATTCCATTCCATTCCATTCCATTCCATTCCATTCGATTCCATTCCATTCGATTCCATTCGATTCCATTCGATCCCATTCCATTCCATTCCATTCCATTCTATTCCATTGAATTCCATTCCATTCGATTGCATTCCATTCCATTCCATTCCATTCCATTCCTTTCTACTGGGGTTGACTCCATTCCATTCCATTCCATTCCATTCCATTCCATTCCATTCCATTCTAATCGGGTTCATTCCATTCCATTCCGTTCCGTTCCGTTCCGTTCCATTCCGTTCTGTTCCATTCCGTTCCATTCCATTCCATTCCATTCCATTCCGTTATACTCGGGTTGATTCCATTCTATTCCATTCCATTCCATTCCATTCCATTCCATTCCACTCCACTCCACTCCACTGCACTCCTCTCCACTCCACTCCACTCGGGTTGATTCCATTCCATTCCATTCCATTCCATTCCATTCCATTCCATTCCATTCCATTCCATTCTATTCCATTCGATTCCATTCCATTCCATTCCATTCCAATCCATTCCATTCTACTCGGGTTGATTCCATTCCATTCCATTCCATTCCATTCCATTCCATTCCATTCCATTCCATTCCATTCCATTCGATTCCATTCGATTCGATTCGATTCGATTCGATTCCATTCCATTCCATTCCATTCCATTCCATTCCATTCCATTCGATTCGATTCGATTCGATTCCATTCCATTCCATTCCATTCCACTCCGTTCTACTCGGGTTGATTCCATTCCATTCCATTCCGTTCCGTTCCGTTCCGTTCCGTTGCATTGCATTGCGTTCCGTTCCGTTCCGTTCCGTTCCGTTCCGTTCCGTTCCATTCCATTCCATTCCATTCCATTCCATTCCGATCTACTCGGGTTGACTCCAATCTATTCCATTCCATTCCATTCGATTGCATTCAATTCCATTCGATTCCATTCGATTCCATTCCATTCCATTCCATTCCATTCCATTCCATTCCATTCCACTGCATTCTATTCCACTGAATTCCATTCCATTCCATTCCATTCCATTCCATTCCTTTCCATTCCATTCCAATCCATTACATTCTACACGGGTTGATTCCATTCCATTGCATTCCATTCTATTCCATTCCATTCCATTCCATTCCATTCCATTCCATTCCATTCCATTCCATTCGATTCCATTCGATTCGATTCGATTCCATTCCATTCCATTCCATTCCGTTCCATTCCATTCCATTCCATTCGATTCCATTCGATTCCATTCCATTCCATTTCACTCCATTCCGTTCCGTTCCGTACCGTTCCGTTCCGTTGCGTTGCGTTCCGTTCCGTTCCGTTCCGTTCCGTTCCGATCCATTCCATTCCATTCCATTCCATTCCGTTCTACTCGGGTTGATTCCATTCCATTCCATTCCGTTCAGTTCCGTTCCGTACCGTTCCGTTCCGTTCCATTCCGTTCCATTCTATTCCATTGAATTCCATTCCATTCCATTCCATTCCATTCCATTCCATTCCATTCCGTTCTAATCGGGTTGATTCCATTCCATTCCATTCCATTCCATTCCATTCCATTCCATTCTATTCCATTCCATTCGATTCAATTCGATTCCATTCGATCCCATTCCATTCCATTCCATTCCATTCTATTCCATTGAATTCCATTCCATTCCATTCCATTCCATTCTATTCCATTCCATTCCATTCCATTCCATTCCATTCCATTCCATTCCATTCCATTCCTTTCTACTGGGGTTGATTCCATTCCATTCCATTCCATTCCATTCCATTCCGTTCTACTCGGGTTCATTCCATTCCATTCCGTTCCGTTCCGTTCCGTTCCATTCCGTTCTGTTCCATTCCGTTCCATTCCATTCCATTCCATTCCATTCCGTTCTACTCGGGTTGATTCCATTCTATTCCATTCCATTCCATTCCATTCCATTCCACTCCACGCCACTCCACTGCACTCCACTCCACTCCACTCCACTCCACTCGGGTTGATTCCATTCCATTCCATTCCATTCCATTCCATTCCATTCCATTCCATTCCATTCTATTCCATTCGATTCCATTCCATTCCATTCCATTCCAATCCATTCCATTCTACTCGGGTTGATTCCATTCCATTCCATTCCATTCCATTCCATTCCATTCCATTCCATTCGGTTCCATTCGATTCCATTCCATTCCATTTCACTCCATTCTGTTCCGTTCCGTTCCGTTCTGTTCAGTTCCGTTCTACTCGGGTTCGTTCCATTCCGTTCCATTCCATTCCATTCCGTTCTACTCGGGTTGATTCCATTCTATTCCACTCCATTCCATTCCATTCCATTCCATTCCATTCCATTCGATTCCACTCCGTTCCTTTCCATTCCATTCCATTCCATTCCATTCCATTCCATTCCATTCCATTCCAATGAATTCCATTCCATTCCATTCCATTCCATTCCATTCCATTCCATTCCATTCCATTCCATTCCATTCCATTCCATTCCATTCCATTCCAATCCATTCCATTCTACACGGGTTTATTCCATTCCATTCCATTCCATTCCATTCCATTCCACTCCATTCCATTCCATTCCGGTCTTCTCGGGTTGATTCCATTCCATTCCATTCCATTCCATTCCATTCCATTCGATTCCATTCGATTCGATTCCATTCCATTCCATTCCATTCCATTCCATTCCATTCCATTCCATTCCATTCCATTCCGTTCTACTCGGGTTCATTAAACTACATTCCGTTCTGTTCCGTTCCTTTCCATTCCGTTCTGTTCCATTCCGTTCCATTCCATTCCATTCCATTCCATTCCGTTCTACTCGGGTTGATTCCATTCTATTCCATTCCATTCCATTCCATTCCATTCCATTCCATTCCATTCCACTCCACTCCACTCCACTCCACTGCACTCCACTCCACTCTGGTTGATTCCATTCCATTCCATTCCATTCCTTTCCATTCCATTCGATTCCATTCCATTCCATTCCATTCCATTCCATTCCATTCCAATCCATTCCATTCTACTCGGGTTGATTCCATTCCATTCCATTCCATTCCATTCCATTCCATTCCATTCCATTCCATTCCATTCCATTCCATTCCATTCGGTTCCATTCGATTCCATTCCATTCCATTTCACTCCGTTCCATTCAGTTCCGTTCCGTTCCGTTCCGTTCAGTTCCGTTCTACTCGGGTTCGTTCCATTCCGTTCCATTCCATTCCATTCCATTCTAATCGGGTTGATTCCATTCTATTCCACTCCATTCCATTTGATTCCATTCGATTCCATTCGATTCCATTCCATTCCATTCCATTCCATTCCATTCCATTCCATTCCATTCCATTCTATTCCATTGAATTCCAATCCATTCCATTCCACTCCATTCCTTTCCATTCCATTCTATTCCATTTAATTCCATTCCATTCCATTCCATTCCAATCCATTCCGTTCTACTCGGGTTGATTCCATTCCATTCCATTCCATTCCATTCCATTCCATTCCATTCCATTCCATTCGATTCCATTCGATTCGATTCGATTCCATTCCATTCCATTCCATTCCAATCCATTCCGATCCATTCCATTCTACTCGGGTTGATTCCATTCCATTCCATTCCATTCCATTCCGTTGAATTCCATTCCATTCCATTCCGTTCCGTTCCGTTCCATTCCGTTCCGTTCCGTTCCATTCCATTCTACTCGGGTTGATTCCATTCCATTCCATTCCATTCCATTCCATTCCATTCCATTCCATTCGATTCCATTCGATTCCATTCGATTCGATGCGATTCCATTCCATTCCATTCCATTCCATTCCATTCCGTTCTACTCGGGTTCATTACATTCCATTCCGTTCCGTTCCGTTCCGTTCCATTCCGTTCTGTTCCATTCCGTTCCATTCCATTCCATTCCGTTCTACTCGGGTTGATTCCATTCCGTTCCGTTCCGTTCCGTTCCGTTCCGTTCCGTTCCGTTCCGTTGCGTTCCATTCCGTTCGGTTCCGTTCCGTTCCGTTCCATTCCATTCCATTCCATTCCATTCCATTCCATTCCATTCCATTCCGTTCTACTCGGGTTAATTCCATTCTATTCCATTCCATTCCATTTGATTCCATTCAATTCCATTCGATTCCATTCCATTCCATTCCATTCAATTCCATTCCATTCCATTCTATTCCATTGAATTCCATTCCATTGCATTCCATTCCGTTCCATTGCATTCCATTCCGTTCTACTCGGGTTGATTCCATTCCATTCCATTCCATTCCATTCCATTCCATTCCATTCCATTCCATTCGATTCCATTCGATTCCATTCGATTCGATTCGATTCGATTCGATTCCATTCCATTCCATTCCATTTCTTTCCATTCCAGTCCATTCGATTCCATTCGATTCCATTCCATTCCATTTCACTCCATTCCGTTCCGTTCCGTTCCGTTCCGTTCTGTTCCGTTCCGTTCTGTTCCGTTCTACTCGGGTTCGTTCCATTCCATTCCATTCCATTCCATTCCATTCCATTCCATTCCTTTCCATTCCATTCGATTCCATTCCATTCCATTCCATTCCATTCCATTCCATTCCATTCCATTCCATTCTACTCGGGTTGATTCCATTCCATTCCATTCCATTCCATTCCATTCCATTCCATTCCATTCCATTCCATTCCATTCCATTCCATACCATTCCATTCCATTCTATTCCGTTCTACTCGGTTTGATTCCATTCTATTCCATTCCATTCCATTCGATTCCATTCGATTCCATTCCATTCCATTCCATTCCATTCCATTCTATTCCATTGAATTCCATTCCATTCCATTCCATTCCATTCCATTCCATTCCATTCCATTCCATTCCATTCCGTTCTACTCGGGTTGATTCCATTCCATTCCATTCCATTCCATTCCATTCCATTCCATTCGATTCGATTCGATTCCATTCCATTCCATTCCATTCCATTCCTTTCCATTCCATTCCATTCCATTCCATTCCATTCCATTCCATTCCATTCGGTTCTATTCGATTCCATTCCATTCCATTTCAGTCCGTTCCGTTCCGTTCCGTTCCGTTCCATTCCGTTCAGTTCCGTTCTACTCGGGTTGACTCCATTCTATTCCACTCCATTCCTTTCGATTCCATTCGATTCCATTCGATTCCGTTCCATTCAATTCCATTCCACTCCATTCCATTCCATTCTATTCCATTGAATTCCATTCCATTCCATTCCATTCCATTCCATTCCATTCTACTCGGGTTGATTCCATTCCATTCCATTCCATTCCATTCCATTCCATTCCATTCCATTCCATTCGATTCCATTCGATTCGATTCGATTCGATTCGATTCCATTCCATTCCATTCCATTCCATTCCATTCCATTCCATTCGATTCCGTTCGATTCGATTCGATTCGATTCGATTCTATTCCATTCCATTCCATTCCACTCCGTTCTACTCGGGTTGATTCCATTCCATTCCATTCCGTTCCGTTCCGTTCCGTTCCGTTGCATTGCGTTGCGTTCCGTTCCGTTCCGTTCCGTTCCGTTCCGTTCCATTCCATTCCATTCCGATCTACTCGGGTTGACTCCAATCTATTCCATTCCATTCCATTCGATTGCATTCAATTCCATTCGATTCCATTCGATTCCATTCCATTCCATTCCATTCCATTCCATTCCATTCCACTGCTTTCTACTCCACTGAATTCCATTCCATTCCATTCCATTCCATTCCATTCCATTCCATTCCATTCCATTCCATTCCAATCCATTACATTCTACACGGGTTGATTCCACTCCATTGCATTCCATTCCATTCTATTCCATTCCATTCCATTCCATTCCATTCCATTCCATTCCATTCGATTCCATTCCATTCCATTCCATTCCGTTCCATTCCATTCCATTCCATTCGATTCCATTCGATTCCATTCCATTCCATTTCACTCCATTCCGTTCCGTTCCGTACCGTTCCGTTCCGTTGCGTTGCGTTCCGTTCCGTTCCGTTCCGTTCCGATCCATTCCATTCCATTCCATTGCATTCCGTTCTACTCGGGTTGATTCCATTCCATTCCATTCCGTTCAGTTCCGTTCCGTACCGTTCCGTTCCTTTCCATTCCATTCCATTCCATTCCGTTCTACACGGGTTGATTCCATTCTATACCGTTCCATTCCATTCGATTCCATTCAAGTCCATTCGATTCGATTCCATTCCATTCCATTAAATTCCATTCTATTCCGTTGAATTCCATTCCATTCCATTCCATTCCATTCCATTCCATTCCATTCCATTCCATTCCGTTCTAATCGGGTTGATTCCATTCCATTCCATTCCATTCCATTCCATTCCATTCCATTCCATTCCATTCCATTCCATTCTATTCCATTCCATTCGATTCCATTCGATTCCATTCGATCCCATTCCATTCCATTCCATTCCATTCTATTCCATTGAATTCCATTCCATTCCATTCCATTCCATTCCATTCCATTCCATTCCATTCCATTCCATTCCTTTCTACTGGGGTTGATTCCATTCCATTCCATTCCATTCCATTCCGTTCTACTCGGGTTCACTCCATTCCATTCCGTTCCGTTCCGATCCGTTCCATTCCGTTCTGTTCCATTCCGTTCCATTCCATTCCATTCCATTCCATTCCGTTCTACTCGGGTTGATTCCATTCTATTCCATTCCATTCCATTCCATTCCATTCCATTGCACTCCACTCCACTCCACTGCACTCCACTCCACT
Source organism: Gorilla gorilla gorilla (assembly GCF_029281585.2). Classification (NCBI taxonomy): domain Eukaryota; kingdom Metazoa; phylum Chordata; class Mammalia; order Primates; family Hominidae; genus Gorilla; species Gorilla gorilla. Next base: position 39,754,931 of record NC_073242.2, read on the forward strand.
CCACTCCACTCCACTCGGGTTGATTCCATTCCATTCCATTCCACTCCATTCCATTCCATTCCATTCCATTCCATTCTATTCCATTCGATTCCATTCCATTCCATTCCATTCCAATCCATTCCATTCTACTCGGGTTGATTCCATTCCATTCCATTCCATTCCATTCCATTCCATTCCATTCCATTCCATTCGGTTCCATTCGATTCCATTCCATTCCATTTCACTCCGTTCTGTTCCGTTCCGTTCCGTTCTGTTCAGTTCCGTTCTACTCGGGTTCGTTCCATTCCGTTCCATTCCATTCCATTCCGTTCTACTCGGGTTGATTCCATTCTATTCCACTCCATTCCATTCCATTCCATTCCATTCCATTCCATTCCATTCGATTCCACTCCGTTCCTTTCCATTCCATTCCATTCCATTCCATTCCATTCCATTCCATTCCATTCCATTCCATTCCATTCCAATGAATTCCATTCCATTCCATTCCATTCCATTCCATTCCATTCCATTCCATTCCATTCCATTCCATTCCAATCCATTCCATTCTACACGGGTTTATTCCATTCCATTCCATTCCATTCCATTCCATTCCACTCCATTCCATTCCATTCCGGTCTTCTCGGGTTGATTCCATTCCATTCCCTTCCATTCCATTCCATTCCATTCCATTCCATTCCATTCCATTCCATTCGATTCCATTCCATTCCATTCCATTCCATTCCATTCCATTCCATTCCATTCCGTTCTACTCGGGTTCATTAAACTCCATTCCGTTCTGTTCCGCTCCTTTCCATTCCGTTCTGTTCCATTCCGTTCCATTCCATTCCATTCCATTCCATTCCGTTCTACTCGGGTTGATTCCATTCTATTCCATTCCATTCCATTCCATTCCATTCCATTCCATTCCATTCCACTCCACTCCACTCCACTCCACTCCACTGCACTCCACTCCACTCTGGTTGATTCCATTCCATTCCATTCCATTCCTTTCCATTCCATTCGATTCCATTCCATTCCATTCCATTCCATTCCATTCCATTCCATTCCAATCCATTCCATTCTACTCGGGTTGATTCCATTCCATTCCATTCCATTCCATTCCATTCCATTCCATTCCATTCGATTCCATTCCATTCCATTCCATTCCATTCAATTCCATTCCATTCCATTCCAATCCATTCCATTCTACTCGGGTTGATTCCATTCCATTCCATTCCATTCCATTCCATTCCATTCCATTCCATTCCATTCCATTCCATTCCATTCGGTTCCATTCGATTCCATTCCATTCCATTTCACTCCGTTCCGTTCCGTTCCGTTCCGTTCCGTTCCGTTCAGTTCCGTTCTACTCGGGTTCGTTCCATTCCGTTCCATTCCATTCCATTCCATTCTAATCGGGTTGATTCCATTCTATTCCACTCCATTCCATTTGATTCCATTCGATTCCATTCGATTCCATTCCATTCCATTCCATTCCATTCCATTCCATTCCATTCTATTCCACTGAATTCCAATCCATTCCATTCCACTCCATTCCTTTCCATTCCATTCTATTCCATTTAATTCCATTCCATTCCATTCCATTCCAATCCATTCCGTTCTACTCGGGTTGATTCCATTCCATTCCATTCCATTCCATTCCATTCCATTCCATTCCATTCCATTCCATTCCATTCGATTCGATTCCGTTCCATTCCATTCCATTCCATTCCAATCCATTCCGATCCATTCCATTCTACTCGGGTTGATTCCATTCCATTCCATTCCATTCCGTTGAATTCCATTCCATTCCATTCCGTTCCGTTCCGTTCCATTCCGTTCCGTTCCGTTCCATTCCATTCTACTCGGGTTGATTCCATTCCATTCCATTCCATTCCATTCCATTCCATTCCATTCGATTCCATTCGATTCCATTCGATTCGATGCGATTCCATTCCATTCCATTCCATTCCATTCCGTTCTACTCGGGTTCATTACATTCCATTCCGTTCCGTTCCGTTCCGTTCCATTCCGTTCTGTTCCATTCCGTTCCATTCCATTCCATTCCGTTCTACTCGGGTTGATTCCATTCCGTTCCGTTCCGTTCCGTTCCGTTCCGTTCCGTTGCGTTCCATTCCGTTCGGTTCCGTTCCGTTCCGTTCCATTCCATTCCATTCCATTCCATTCCATTCCATTCCATTCCATTCCATTCCGTTCTACTCGGGTTAATTCCATTCTATTCCATTCCATTCCATTTGATTCCATTCAATTCCATTCGATTCCATTCCATTCCATTCCATTCAATTCCATTCCATTCCATTCTATTCCATTGAACTCCATTCCATTGCATTCCATTCCATTCCATTGCATTCCATTCCGTTCTACTCGGGTTGATTCCATTCCATTCCATTCCATTCCATTCCATTCCATTCCATTCCATTCGATTCCATTCGATTCCATTCGATTCGATTCGATTCGATTCGATTCCATTCCATTCCATTCCATTTCTTTCCATTCCAGTCCATTCGATTCCATTCGATTCCATTCCATTCCATTTCACTCCATTCCGTTCCGTTCCGTTCCGTTCTGTTCTGTTCCATTCCGTTCTGTTCCGTTCTACTCGGGTTCGTTCCATTCCATTCCATTCCATTCCATTCCATTCCATTCCATTCCATTCCATTCCTTTCCATTCCATTCGATTCCATTCCATTCCTTTCCATTCCATTCCATTCCATTCCATTCCAATCCATTCCATTCTTCTCGGGTTGATTCCATTCCATTCCATTCCATTCCATTCCATTCCATTCCATTCCATTCCATTCCATTCGATTCCATTCCATTCCATTCCATTCCATTCCATTCCATTCCATTCCATTCCATTCCTTTCTACTCGGTTTGATTCCATTCTATTCCATTCCATTCCATTCGATTCCATTCGATTCCATTCGATTCCATTCCATTCCATTCCATTCCATTCCATTCCATTCTATTCCATTGAATTCCATTCCATTCCTTTCCATTCCATTCCATTCCATTCCATTCCATTCCATTCCATTCCATTCCATTCCGTTCTACTCGGGTTGATTCCATTCCATTCCATTCCATTCCATTCCATTCCATTCCATTCCATTCGATTCCATTCAATTCCATTCGATTCGATTCGATTCGATTCGATTCCATTCCATTCCATTCCATTCCATTCCTTTCCATTCCATTCCATTCCATTCCATTCCATTCCATTCGGTTCTATTCGATTCCATTCCATTCCATTTCAGTCCGTTCCGTTCCGTTCCGTTCCGTTCCATTCCGTTCAGTTCCGTTCTACTCGGGTTGACTCCCTTCTATTCCACTCCATTCCTTTCGATTCCATTCGATTCCATTCGATTCCATTCCATTCAATTCCATTCCACTCCATTCCATTCCATTCTATTCCATTGAATTCCATTCCATCCCATTCCATTCCATTCCATTCCATTCCATTCCATTCCATTCCATTCTATTCCATTGAATTCCATTCCATTCCATTCTATTCCATTGAATTCCATTCCATTCCATTCCATTCCAATCCATTCCATTCTACACGGGTTGATTCCATTCCATTCCATTCCATTCCATTCCATTCGATTCCATTCGATTCGATTCGATTCGATTCGATTCCTTTCCATTCCATTCCATTCCATTCGATTCCATTCGATTCCATTCCATTCCATTTCTCTCCATTCCGTTCCGTTCCGTTCCGTTCCGTTCCGTTCCGTTGCGTTGCGTTGCGTTCCGTTCCGTTCCGTTCCGTTCCGTTCCTTTCCATTCCATTCCATTCCATTCCATTCCATTCCGTTCTACTCGGGTTGATTCCATTACATTCCATTCCGTTCCGTTCCGTTCCTATCCGTTCCCTTCCGTTGCGTTGCGTTCCGTAACCTTCCGTTCCATTATATTCCGTTCCATTCCATTCCATTCCATTCCATTCCATTCCATTCCATTCCATTCCATTCCTTTCCGTTCTACTCGGGTTGATTCCATTCTATTCCATTCCATTCCATTCGATTCCATTCCATTCCATTCCGTTCCATTCCATTCCATTCCATTCCATTCCGTTCTACTCGGGTTGATTCCATTCTATTCCATTCCATTCCATTCCATTCCATTCCATTCCATTCCACTCCACTCCACTCCACTGCACACCTCTCCACTCCACTCCACTCCACTCGGGTTGATTCCATTCCATTCCATTCCATTCCATTCCATTCCATTCCATTCCATTCCATTCTATTCCATTCGATTCCATTCCATTCCATTCCATTCCAATCCATTCCATTCTACTCGGGTTGATTCCATTCCATTCCATTCCATTCCATTCCATTCCATTCCATTCGGTTCCATTCGATTCCATTCCATTCCATTTCACTGCGTTCATTTCCGTTCCGTTCCATTCTGTTCAGTTCCGTTCTACTCGGGTTCGTTCCATTCCGTTCCATTCCATTCCATTCCGTTCTACTCGGGTTGATTCCATTCTATTCCACTCCATTCCATTCGATTCCATTCGATTCCACTCCATTCCATTCTATTCCATTCCATTCCATTCCATTCCATTCTATTCCAATGAATTCCATTCCATTCCATGCCATTCCATTCCATTCGATTCCATTCTATTCCATTGAATTCCATTCCATTCCATTCCAATCCATTCCAATCCATTCCATTCTACACGGGTTTATTCCATTCCATTCCATTCCATTCCATTCCATTCCACTCCATTCCATTCCATTCCGTTCTTCTCGGGTTGATTCCATTCCATTCCATTCCATTTCATTCCATTCCATTCCATTCCATTCCATTCCATTCCATTCCATTCCATTCCATTCCATTCCATTCCATTCCATTCCATTCCATTCCGTTCTAGTCGGGTTAATTCCATTCTATTCCATTCCATTCCATTCGATTCCATTCAATTCCATTCGATTCCATTCCATTCCATTCCATTCAATTCCATTCCATTCCATTCTATTCCATTGAATTCCATTCCATTGCATTCCATTCCATTCCATTGCATTCCATTCCGTTCTACTCGGGTTGATTCCATTCCATTCCATTCCATTCCATTCCATTCCATTCCATTCCATTCCATTCCAATCCATTCCATTCGATTCCATTCGATTCCATTCGATTCGATTCGATTCGATTCCATTCCATTCCATTCCATTTCTTTCCATTCCAGTCCATTCGATTCCATTCCATTCCATTTCACTCCATTCCGTTCCGTTCCGTTCCGTTCTGTTCCGTTCCGTTCCGTTCTGTTCCGTTCTACTCGGGTTCGTTCCATTCCATTCCATTCCATTCCATTCCATTCCATTCCATTCCATTCCGTTCTACTCTGGTTGATCATTCCATTCCATTCCATTCCGTTGCGTTCCGTTCCATTCCGTTCCATTCCATTCCATTCCATTCCATTCCATTCCATTCCATTCCATTCCGTTCTACTCGGTTTGATTCCATTCTATTCCATTCCATTCCATTCAATTCCATTCGATTCAATTCGATTCCATTCCATTCCATTCCATTCCAGTCCATTCTATTCCATTGAATTCCATTCCATTCCATTCCATTCCATTCCATTCCATTCCATTCCATTCCATTCCGTTCTACTCGGGTTGATTCCATTTCATTCCATTCCATTCCATTCCATTCCATTCCATTCCATTCCATTCCATTCCATTCGATTCGATTCCATTCCATTCCATTCCATTCCATTCCATTCCATTCCATTCCTTTCCATTCCATTGCATTCCATTCCATTCCATTCCATTCGGTTCCATTCGATTCCATTCCATTCCATTTCACTCCGTTCCGTTCCGTTCCGTTCCGTTCCACTCCGTTCAGTTCCGTTCTACTCGGGTTGACTCCATTCTATTCCACTCCATTCCTTTCGATTCCATTCGATTCCATTCCATTCCATTCCATTCCATTCCATTCCATTCCATTCAATTCTATTCCATTGAATTCCATTCCATTCCATTCCATTCCATTCCATTCCATTCCATTCCATTCCATTCCATTCCTTTCTACTCGGGTTGATTCCATTCCATTCCATTCCATTCCATTCCATTCCATTCCATTCCATTCCATTCCATTCCATTCAATTCCATTCGATTCGATTCGATTCTATTCCATTCCATTCCATTCCTTTCCATTCCATTCCATTCCATTCCATTCCATTCCATTCCATTCCATTCCATTCCATTCCATTCCATTGAATTCCATTCCATTCCATTCTATTCCATGGAATTCCATTCCATTCCATTCCATTCCAATCCATTCCATTCTACACGGGTTGATTCCATTCCATTCCATTCCATTCCGTTCCATTCCATTCCATTCCATTCGATTCCATTCGATTCCATTCCATTCCATTTCACTCCATTCCGTTCCGTTCCGTTCCATTCCGTTCCATTCTATTCCATTGAATTCCATTCCATTCCATTCCATTCCATTCCATTCCATTCCATTCCGTTCTAATCGGGTTGATTCCATTCCATTCCATTCCATTCCATTCCATTCCATTCCATTCTATTCCATTCCATTCGATTCAATTCGATTCCATTCGATCCCATTCCATTCCATTCCATTCCATTCTATTCCATTGAATTCCATTCCATTCCATTCCATTCCATTCTATTCCATTCCATTCCATTCCATTCCATTCCATTCCATTCCATTCCATTCCATTCCTTTCTACTGGGGTTGATTCCATTCCATTCCATTCCATTCCATTCCATTCCATTCCATTCCGTTCTACTCGGGTTCATTCCATTCCATTCCGTTCCGTTCCGTTCCGTTCCATTCCGTTCTGTTCCATTCCGTTCCATTCCATTCCATTCCATTCCATTCCGTTCTACTCGGGTTGATTCCATTCTATTCCATTCCATTCCATTCCATTCCATTCCACTCCACTCCACTCCACTGCACTCCACTCCACTCCACTCCACTCCACTCGGGTTGATTCCATTCCATTCCATTCCATTCCATTCCATTCCATTCCATTCCATTCCATTCTATTCCATTCGATTCCATTCCATTCCATTCCATTCCAATCCATTCCATTCTACTCGGGTTGATTCCATTCCATTCCATTCCATTCCATTCCATTCCATTCCATTCCATTCGGTTCCATTCGATTCCATTCCATTCCATTTCACTCCATTCTGTTCCGTTCCGTTCCGTTCTGTTCAGTTCCGTTCTACTCGGGTTCGTTCCATTCCGTTCCATTCCATTCCATTCCGTTCTACTCGGGTTGATTCCATTCTATTCCACTCCATTCCATTCCATTCCATTCCATTCCATTCCATTCGATTCCACTCCGTTCCTTTCCATTCCATTCCATTCCATTCCATTCCATTCCATTCCATTCCATTCCAATGAATTCCATTCCATTCCATTCCATTCCATTCCATTCCATTCCATTCCATTCCATTCCATTCCATTCCATTCCATTCCATTCCAATCCATTCCATTCTACACGGGTTTATTCCATTCCATTCCATTCCATTCCATTCCATTCCACTCCATTCCATTCCATTCCGGTCTTCTCGGGTTGATTCCATTCCATTCCATTCCATTCCATTCCATTCCATTCCATTCGATTCCATTCGATTCGATTCCATTCCATTCCATTCCATTCCATTCCATTCCATTCCATTCCATTCCATTCCATTCCATTCCGTTCTACTCGGGTTCATTAAACTCCATTCCGTTCTGTTCCGTTCCTTTCCATTCCGTTCTGTTCCATTCCGTTCCATTCCATTCCATTCCATTCCATTCCGTTCTACTCGGGTTGATTCCATTCTATTCCATTCCATTCCATTCCATTCCATTCCATTCCATTCCATTCCATTCCACTCCACTCCACTCCACTCCACTGCACTCCACTCCACTCTGGTTGATTCCATTCCATTCCATTCCATTCCTTTCCATTCCATTCGATTCCATTCCATTCCATTCCATTCCATTCCATTCCAATCCATTCCATTCTACTCGGGTTGATTCCATTCCATTCCATTCCATTCCATTCCATTCCATTCCATTCCATTCCATTCCATTCCATTCTGTTCCATTCGATTCCATTCCATTCCATTTCACTCCGTTCCATTCAGTTCCGTTCCGTTCCGTTCCGTTCAGTTCCGTTCTACTCGGGTTCGTTCCATTCCGTTCCATTCCATTCCATTCCATTCTAATCGGGTTGATTCCATTCTATTCCACTCCATTCCATTTGATTCCATTCGATTCCATTCGATTCCATTCCATTCCATTCCATTCCATTCCATTCCATTCCATTCCATTCTATTCCATTGAATTCCAATCCATTCCATTCCACTCCATTCCTTTCCATTCCATTCTATTCCATTTAATTCCATTCCATTCCATTCCATTCCAATCCATTCCGTTCTACTCGGGTTGATTCCATTCCATTCCATTCCATTCCATTCCATTCCATTCCATTCCATTCCATTCCATTCCATTCGATTCCATTCGATTCGATTCGATTCCATTCCATTCCATTCCATTCCATTCCAATCCATTCCGATCCATTCCATTCTACTCGGGTTGATTCCATTCCATTCCATTCCATTCCATTCCGTTGAATTCCATTCCATTCCATTCCGTTCCGTTCCGTTCCATTCCGTTCCGTTCCGTTCCATTCCATTCTACTCGGGTTGATTCCATTCCATTCCATTCCATTCCATTCCATTCCATTCCATTCGATTCCATTCGATTCCATTCGATTCGATGCGATTCCATTCCATTCCATTCCATTCCATTCCATTCCATTCCGTTCTACTCGGGTTCATTACATTCCATTCCGTTCCGTTCCGTTCCGTTCCATTCCGTTCTGTTCCATTCCGTTCCATTCCATTCCATTCCGTTCTACTCGGGTTGATTCCATTCCGTTCCGTTCCGTTCCGTTCCGTTCCGTTCCGTTCCGTTCCGTTGCGTTCCATTCCGTTCGGTTCCGTTCCGTTCCGTTCCATTCCATTCCATTCCATTCCATTCCATTCCATTCCATTCCATTCCATTCCATTCCGTTCTACTCGGGTTAATTCCATTCTATTCCATTCCATTCCATTTGATTCCATTCAATTCCATTCGATTCCATTCCATTCCATTCCATTCAATTCCATTCCATTCCATTCTATTCCATTGAATTCCATTCCATTGCATTCCATTCCGTTCCATTGCATTCCATTCCGTTCTACTCGGGTTGATTCCATTCCATTCCATTCCATTCCATTCCATTCCATTCCATTCCATTCGATTCCATTCGATTCCATTCGATTCGATTCGATTCGATTCGATTCCATTCCATTCCATTCCATTTCTTTCCATTCCAGTCCATTCGATTCCATTCGATTCCATTCCATTCCATTTCACTCCATTCCGTTCCGTTCCGTTCCGTTCCGTTCTGTTCCGTTCCGTTCTGTTCCGTTCTACTCGGGTTCGTTCCATTCCATTCCATTCCATTCCATTCCATTCCATTCCATTCCTTTCCATTCCATTCGATTCCATTCCATTCCATTCCATTCCATTCCATTCCATTCCATTCCATTCCATTCTACTCGGGTTGATTCCATTCCATTCCATTCCATTCCATTCCATTCCATTCCATTCCATTCGATTCCATTCCATTCCATTCCATTCCATTCCATACCATTCCATTCCATTCTATTCCGTTCTACTCGGTTTGATTCCATTCTATTCCATTCCATTCCATTCGATTCCATTCGATTCCATTCCATTCCATTCCATTCCATTCCATTCTATTCCATTGAATTCCATTCCATTCCATTCCATTCCATTCCATTCCATTCCATTCCATTCCAATCCATTCCGTTCTACTCGGGTTGATTCCATTCCATTCCATTCCATTCCATTCCATTCCATTCCATTCCATTCGATTCGATTAGATTCCATTCCATTCCATTCCATTCCATTCCTTTCCATTCCATTCCATTCCATTCCATTCCATTCCATTCCATTCCATTCGGTTCTATTCGATTCCATTCCATTCCATTTCAGTCCGTTCCGTTCCGTTCCGTTCCGTTCCATTCCGTTCAGTTCCGTTCTACTCGGGTTGACTCCATTCTATTCCACTCCATTCCTTTCGATTCCATTCGATTCCATTCGATTCCATTCCATTCAATTCCATTCCACTCCATTCCATTCCATTCTATTCCATTGAATTCCATTCCATTCCATTCCATTCCATTCCATTCTACTCGGGTTGATTCCATTCCATTCCATTCCATTCCATTCCATTCCATTCCATTCCATTCCATTCCATTCCATTCGATTCCATTCGATTCGATTCGATTCGATTCGATTCCATTCCATTCCATTCCATTCCATTCCATTCCATTCCATTCGATTCCGTTCGATTCGATTCGATTCGATTCGATTCTATTCCATTCCATTCCATTCCACTCCGTTCTACTCGGGTTGATTCCATTCCATTCCATTCCGTTCCGTTCCGTTCCGTTCCGTTGCATTGCATTGCGTTCCGTTCCGTTCCGTTCCGTTCCGTTCCGTTCCATTCCATTCCATTCCGATCTACTCGGGTTGACTCCAATCTATTCCATTCCATTCCATTCGATTGCATTCAATTCCATTCGATTCCATTCGATTCCATTCCATTCCATTCCATTCCATTCCATTCCATTCCACTGCATTCTATTCCACTGAATTCCATTCCATTCCATTCCATTCCATTCCATTCCATTCCATTCCATTCCATTCCAATCCATTACATTCTACACGGGTTGATTCCACTCCATTGCATTCCATTCCATTCCATTCCATTCCATTCCATTCCATTCCATTCCATTCCATTCCATTCGATTCGATTCCATTCCATTCCATTCCATTCCGTTCCATTCCATTCCATTCCATTCGATTCCATTCGATTCCATTCCATTCCATTTCACTCCATTCCGTTCCGTTCCGTACCGTTCCGTTCCGTTGCGTTGCGTTCCGTTCCGTTCCGTTCCGTTCCGTTCCGATCCATTCCATTCCATTCCATTGCATTCCGTTCTACTCGGGTTGATTCCATTCCATTCCATTCCGTTCAGTTCCGTTCCGTACCGTTCCGTTCCGTTCCATTCCGTTCCATTCCGTTCCGTTCCATTCCGTTCCTTTCCATTCCATTCCATTCCATTCCGTTCTACACGGGTTGATTCCATTCTATACCGTTCCATTCCATTCGATTCCATTCAAGTCCATTCGATTCGATTCCATTCCATTCCATTAAATTCCATTCTATTCCATTGAATTCCATTCCATTCCATTCCATTCCATTCCATTCCATTCCATTCCATTCCATTCCATTCCGTTCTAATCGGGTTGATTCCATTCCATTCCATTCCATTCCATTCCATTCCATTCCATTCCATTCCATTCCATTCCATTCTATTCCATTCCATTCGATTCCATTCGATTCCATTCGATCCCATTCCATTCCATTCCATTCCATTCTATTCCATTGAATTCCATTCCATTGAATTCCATTCCATTCCATTCCATTCCATTCCATTCCATTCCATTCCATTCAATTCCTTTCTACTGGGGTTGATTCCATTCCATTCCATTCCATTCCATTCCGTTCTACTCGGGTTCACTCCATTCCATTCCGTTCCGTTCCGATCCGTTCCATTCCATTCCACTCCACTCCACTCCACTGCACTCCACTCCACTCCACTCCACTCCATTCGGGTTGATTCCATTCCATTCCATTCCACTCCATTCCATTCCATTCCATTCCATTCCATTCTATTCCATTCGATTCGATTCCATTCCATTCCATTCCAATCCATTCCATTCTACTCGGGTTGATTCCATTCCATTCCATTCCATTCCATTCCATTCCATTCCATTCCATTCCATTCGGTTCCATTCGATTCCATTCCATTCCATTTCACTCCGTTCTGTTCCGTTCCGTTCCGTTCTGTTCAGTTCCGTTCTACTCGGGTTCGTTCCATTCCGTTCCATTCCATTCCATTCCGTTCTACTCGGGTTGATTCCATTCTATTCCACTCCATTCCATTCCATTCCATTCCATTCCATTCCATTCGATTCCACTCCGTTCCTTTCCATTCCATTCCATTCCATTCCATTCCATTCCATTCCATTCCATTCCATTCCAATGAATTCCATTCCATTCCATTCCATTCCATTCCATTCCATTCCATTCCATTCCAATCCATTCCATTCTACACGGGTTTATTCCATTCCATTCCATTCCATTCCATTCCATTCCACTCCATTCCATTCCATTCTGGTCTTCTCGGGTTGATTCCATTCCATTCCCTTCCATTCCATTCCATTCCATTCCATTCCATTCCATTCCATTCGATTCGATTCCATTCCATTCCATTCCATTCCATTCCATTCCATTCCATTCCATTCCGTTCTACTCGGGTTCATTAAACTCCATTCCGTTCTGTTCCGCTCCTTTCCATTCCGTTCTGTTCCATTCCGTTCCATTCCATTCCATTTCATTCCATTCCGTTCTACTCGGGTTGATTCCATTCTATTCCATTCCATTCCATTCCATTCCATTCCATTCCATTCCATTCCACTCCACTCCACTCCACTCCACTCCACTGCACTCCACTCCACTCTGGTTGATTCCATTCCATTCCATTCCATTCCTTTCCATTCCATTCGATTCCATTCCATTCCATTCCATTCCATTCCATTCCATTCCATTCCAATCCATTCCATTCTACTCGGGTTGATTCCATTCCATTCCATTCCATTCCATTCCATTCCATTCCATTCCATTCGATTCCATTCCATTCCATTCCATTCCATTCAATTCCATTCCATTCCATTCCAATCCATTCCATTCTACTCGGGTTGATTCCATTCCATTCCATTCCATTCCATTCCATTCCATTCCATTCCATTCCATTCCATTCCATTCGGTTCCATTCGATTCCATTCCATTCCATTTCACTCCGTTCCGTTCCGTTCCGTTCCGTTCCGTTCCGTTCAGTTCCGTTCTACTCGGGTTCGTTCCATTCCGTTCCATTCCATTCCATTCCATTCTAATCGGGTTGATTCCATTCTATTCCACTCCATTCCATTTGATTCCATTCGATTCCATTCGATTCCATTCCATTCCATTCCATTCCATTCCATTCCATTCTATTCCACTGAATTCCAATCCATTCCATTCCACTCCATTCCTTTCCATTCCATTCTATTCCATTTAATTCCATTCCATTCCATTCCATTCCAATCCATTCCGTTCTACTCGGGTTGATTCCATTCCATTCCATTCCATTCCATTCCATTCCATTCCATTCCATTCCATTCCATTCGATTCGATTCCGTTCCATTCCATTCCATTCCATTCCAATCCATTCCGATCCATTCCATTCTACTCGGGTTGATTCCATTCCATTCCATTCCATTCCGTTGAATTCCATTCCATTCCATTCCGTTCCGTTCCGTTCCATTCCGTTCCGTTCCGTTCCATTCCATTCTACTCGGGTTGATTCCATTCCATTCCATTCCATTCCATTCCATTCCATTCCATTCGATTCCATTCGATTCCATTCGATTCGATGCGATTCCATTCCATTCCATTCCTTTCCATTCCATTCCGTTCTACTCGGGTTCATTACATTCCATTCCGTTCCGTTCCGTTCCGTTCCATTCCGTTCTGTTCCATTCCGTTCCATTCCATTCCATTCCGTTCTACTCGGGTTGATTCCATTCCGTTCCGTTCCGTTCCGTTCCGTTCCGTTCCGTTGCGTTCCATTCCGTTCGGTTCCGTTCCGTTCCGTTCCATTCCATTCCATTCCATTCCATTCCATTCCATTCCATTCCATTCCATTCCGTTCTACTCGGGTTAATTCCATTCTATTCCATTCCATTCCATTTGATTCCATTCAATTCCATTCGATTCCATTCCATTCCATTCCATTCAATTCCATTCCATTCCATTCTATTCCATTGAATTCCATTCCATTGCATTCCATTCCATTCCATTGCATTCCATTCCGTTCTACTCGGGTTGATTCCATTCCATTCCATTCCATTCCATTCCATTCCATTCCATTCCATTCGATTCCATTAGATTCCATTCGATTCGATTCGATTCGATTCGATTCCATTCCATTCCATTCCATTTCTTTCCATTCCAGTCCATTCGATTCCATTCGATTCCATTCCATTCCATTTCACTCCATTCCGTTCCGTTCCGTTCCGTTCTGTTCTGTTCCATTCCGTTCTGTTCCGTTCTACTCGGGTTCGTTCCATTCCATTCCATTCCATTCCATTCCATTCCATTCCATTCCATTCCTTTCCATTCCATTCGATTCCATTCCATTCCATTCCATTCCATTCCATTCCATTCCATTCCAATCCATTCAATTCTTCTCGGGTTGATTCCATTCCATTCCATTCCATTCCATTCCATTCCATTCCATTCCATTCCATTCCATTCGATTCCATTCCATTCCATTCCATTCCATTCCATTCCATTCCATTCCATTCCATTCCATTCCATTCCATTCCTTTCTACTCGGTTTGATTCCATTCTATTCCATTCCATTCCATTCGATTCCATTCGATTCCATTCGATTCCATTCCATTCCATTCCATTCCATTCCATTCCATTCTATTCCATTGAATTCCATTCCATTCCTTTCCATTCCATTCCATTCCATTCCATTCCATTCCATTCCATTCCATTCCATTCCGTTCTACTCGGGTTGATTCCATTCCATTCCATTCCATTCCATTCCATTCCATTCCATTCGATTCCATTCAATTCCATTCGATTCGATTCGATTCGATTCCATTCCATTCCATTCCATTCCATTCCTTTCCATTCCATTCCATTCCATTCCATTCCATTCCATTCCATTCCATTCGGTTCTATTCGATTCCATTCCATTCCATTTCAGTCCGTTCCGTTCCGTTCCGTTCCGTTCCATTCCGTTCAGTTCCGTTCTACTCGGGTTGACTCCCTTCTATTCCACTCCATTCCTTTCGATTCCATTCGATTCCATTCGATTCCATTCCATTCAATTCCATTCCACTCCATTCCATTCCATTCTATTCCATTGAATTCCATTCCATTCCATTCCATTCCATTCCATTCCATTCCATTCCATTCCATTCCATTCCATTCTATTCCATTGAATTCCATTCCATTCCATTCTATTCCATTGAATTCCATTCCATTCCATTCCATTCCAATCCATTCCATTCTACACGGGTTGATTCCATTCCATTCCATTCCATTCCATTCCATTCGATTCCATTCGATTCGATTCGATTCGATTCGATTCCTTTCCATTCCATTCCATTCCATTCCATTCCATTCCATTCGATTCCATTCGATTCCATTCCATTCCATTTCTCTCCATTCCGTTCCGTTCCGTTCCGTTCCGTTCCGTTCCGTTGCGTTGCGTTGCGTTCCGTTCCGTTCCGTTCCGTTCCGTTCCTTTCCATTCCATTCCATTCCATTCCATTCCATTCCGTTCTACTCGGGTTGATTCCATTACATTCCATTCCGTTCCGTTCCGTTCCTATCCGTTCCCTTCCGTTGCGTTGCGTTCCGTAACGTTCCGTTCCATTATATTCCGTTCCATTCCATTCCATTCCGTTCCGTTCCGTTCCGTTCCATTCCGTTCTGTTCCATTCCGTTCCATTCCATTCCATTCCATTCCATTCCGTTCTACTCGGGTTGATTCCATTCTATTCCATTCCATTCCATTCCATTCCATTCCATTCCACTCCACTCCACTCCACTGCACTCCTCTCCACTCCACTCCACTCGGGTTGATTCCATTCCATTCCATTCCATTCCATTCCATTCCATTCCATTCCATTCCATTCCATTCCATTCCATTCTATTCCATTCGATTCCATTCCATTCCATTCCATTCCAATCCATTCCATTCTACTCGGGTTGATTCCATTCCATTCCATTCCATTCCATTCCATTCCATTCCATTCCATTCCATTCCATTCGATTCCATTCGATTCGATTCGATTCGATTCGATTCCATTCCATTCCATTCCATTCCATTCCATTCCATTCCATTCCATTCGATTCAATTCGATTCGATTCCATTCCATTCCATTCCATTCCACTCCGTTCTACTCGGGTTGATTCCATTCCATTCCATTCCGTTCCGTTCCGTTCCGTTCCGTTGCATTGCATTGCGTTCCGTTCCGTTCCGTTCCGTTCCGTTCCGTTCCGTTCCATTCCATTCCATTCCATTCCATTCCATTCCGATCTACTCGGGTTGACTCCAATCTATTCCATTCCATTCCATTCGATTGCATTCAATTCCATTCGATTCCATTCGATTCCATTCCATTCCATTCCATTCCATTCCATTCCATTCCACTGCATTCTATTCCACTGAATTCCATTCCATTCCATTCCATTCCATTCCATTCCTTTCCATTCCATTCCAATCCATTACATTCTACACGGGTTGATTCCATTCCATTGCATTCCATTCTATTCCATTCCATTCCATTCCATTCCATTCCATTCCATTCCATTCCATTCCATTCGATTCCATTCGATTCGATTCGATTCCATTCCATTCCATTCCATTCCGTTCCATTCCATTCCATTCCATTCGATTCCATTCGATTCCATTCCATTCCATTTCACTCCATTCCGTTCCGTTCCGTACCGTTCCGTTCCGTTGCGTTGCGTTCCGTTCCGTTCCGTTCCGTTCCGTTCCGATCCATTCCATTCCATTCCATTCCATTCCTTTCTACTCGGGTTGATTCCATTCCATTCCATTCCGTTCAGTTCCGTTCCGTACCGTTCCGTTCCGTTCCATTCCGTTCCATTCTATTCCATTGAATTCCATTCCATTCCATTCCATTCCATTCCATTCCATTCCATTCCGTTCTAATCGGGTTGATTCCATTCCATTCCATTCCATTCCATTCCATTCCATTCCATTCTATTCCATTCCATTCGATTCAATTCGATTCCATTCGATCCCATTCCATTCCATTCCATTCCATTCTATTCCATTGAATTCCATTCCATTCCATTCCATTCCATTCTATTCCATTCCATTCCATTCCATTCCATTCCATTCCATTCCATTCCATTCCTTTCTACTGGGGTTGATTCCATTCCATTCCATTCCATTCCATTCCATTCCGTTCTACTCGGGTTCATTCCATTCCATTCCGTTCCGTTCCGTTCCGTTCCATTCCGTTCTGTTCCATTCCGTTCCATTCCATTCCATTCCATTCCATTCCGTTCTACTCGGGTTGATTCCATTCTATTCCATTCCATTCCATTCCATTCCATTCCACTCCACTCCACTCCACTGCACTCCACTCCACTCCACTCCACTCCACTCGGGTTGATTCCATTCCATTCCATTCCATTCCATTCCATTCCATTCCATTCCATTCCATTCCATTCTATTCCATTCGATTCCATTCCATTCCATTCCATTCCAATCCATTCCATTCTACTCGGGTTGATTCCATTCCATTCCATTCCATTCCATTCCATTCCATTCCATTCCATTCGGTTCCATTCGATTCCATTCCATTCCATTTCACTCCATTCTGTTCCGTTCCGTTCCGTTCTGTTCAGTTCCGTTCTACTCGGGTTCGTTCCATTCCGTTCCATTCCATTCCATTCCATTCTAATCGGGTTGATTCCATTGTATTCCACTCCATTCCATTTGATTCCATTCGATTCCATTCGATTCCATTCCATTCCATTCCATTCCATTCCATTCCATTCCATTCCATTCCATTCTATTCCCTTGAATTCCAATCCATTCCATTCCACTCCATTCCTTTCCATTCCATTCTATTCCATTTAATTCCATTCCATTCCATTCCATTCCAATCCATTCCGTTCTACTCGGGTTGATTCCATTCCATTCCATTCCATTCCATTCCATTCCATTCCATTCCATTCCATTCCATTCCATTCCATTCGATTCCATTCGATTCGATTTGATTCCATTCCATTCCATTCCATTCCATTCCAATCCATTCCGATCCATTCCATTCTACTCGTGTTGATTCCATTCCATTCCATTCCATTCCATTCCGTTGAATTCCATTCCATTCCATTCCGTTCCGTTCCGTTCCATTCCGTTCCGTTCCGTTCCATTCCATTCTACTCGGGTTGATTCCATTCCATTCCATTCCATTCCATTCCATTCCATTCGATTCCATTCGATTCCATTCGATTCGATGCGATTCCATTCCATTCCATTCCATTCCATTCCATTCCGTTCTACTCGGGTTCATTACATTCCATTCCGTTCCGTTCCGTCCCGTTCCATTCCGTTCTGTTCCATTCCGTTCCATTCCATTCCATTCCGTTCTACTCGGGTTGATTCCATTCCGTTCCGTTCCGTTCCATTCCGTTCCGTTCCGTTCCGTTCCGTTGCGTTCCATTCCGTTCGGTTCCGTTCCGTTCCGTTCCATTCCATTCCATTCCATTCCATTCCATTCCATTCCATTCCATTCCGTTCTACTCGGGTTAATTCCATTCTATTCCATTCCATTCCATTTGATTCCATTCAATTCCATTCGATTCCATTCCATTCCATTCCATTCAATTCCATTCCATTCCATTCTATTCCATTGAATTCCATTCCATTGCATTCCATTCCGTTACATTGCATTCCATTCCGTTCTACTCGGGTTGATTCCATTCCATTCCATTCCATTCCATTCCATTCCATTCCATTCCATTCCATTCCATTCGATTCCATTCGATTCGATTCGATTCGATTCGATTCCATTCCATTCCATTCCATTTCTTTCCATTCCAGTCCATTCGATTCCATTCGATTCCATTCCATTCCATTTCACTCCATTCCGTTCCGTTCCGTTCCGTTCCGTTCTGTTCCGTTCCGTTCTGTTCCGTTCTACTCGGGTTCGTTCCATTCCATTCCATTCCATTCCATTCCATTCCATTCCATTCCTTTCCATTCCATTCGATTCCATTCCATTCCATTCCATTCCATTCCATTCCATTCCATTCCATTCCATTCTACTCGGGTTGATTCCATTCCATTCCATTCCATTCCATTCCATTCCATTCCATTCCATTCCATTCGATTCCATTCCATTCCATTCCATTCCATTCCATACCATTCCATTCCATTCTATTCCGTTCTACTCGGTTTGATTCCATTCTATTCCATTCCATTCCATTCGATTCCATTCGATTCCATTCCATTCCATTCCATTCCATTCCATTCTATTCCATTGAATTCCATTCCATTCCATTCCATTCCATTCCATTCCATTCCATTCCATTCCATTCCATTCCGTTCTACTCGGGTTGATTCCATTCCATTCCATTCCATTCCATTCCATTCCATTCCATTCCATTCCATTCGATTCGATTCGATTCCATTCCATTCCATTCCATTCCATTCCTTTCCATTCCATTCCATTCCATTCCATTCCATTCCATTCCATTCCATTCGGTTCTATTCGATTCCATTCCATTCCATTTCAGTCCGTTCCGTTCCGTTCCGTTCCATTCCGTTCAGTTCCGTTCTACTCGTGTTGACTCCATTCTATTCCACTCCATTCCTTTCGATTCCATTCGATTCCATTCGATTCCATTCGATTCCATTCCATTCAATTCCATTCCACTCCATTCCATTCCATTCTATTCCATTGAATTCCATTCCATTCCATTCCATTCCATTCCATTCCATTCCATTCCATTCCATTCCATTCCATTCCATTCTATTCCATTGAATTCCATTCCATTCCATTCTATTCCATTGAATTCCATTCCACTCCATTCCATTCCAATCCATTCCATTCTACACGGGTTGATTCCATTCCATTCCATTCCATTCCATTCCATTCCATTCGATTCCATTCGATTCGATTCGATTCGATTCGATTCCTTTCCATTCCATTCCATTCCATTCCATTCCATTCCATTCGATTCCATTCGATTCCATTCCATTCCATTTCACTCCATTCCGTTCCGTTCCGTTCCGTTCCGTTCCGTTGCGTTGCGTTCCGTTCCGATCCGTTCCGTTCCTTTCCATTCCATTCCATTCCATTCCATTCCTTTCTACTCGGGTTGATTCCATTACATTCCATTCCGTTCCGTTCCGATCCTATCCGTTCCCTTCCGTTGCGTTGCGTTCCGTAACGTTCCGTTCCATTATATTCCGTTCCATTCCATTCCATTCCATTCCATTCCATTCCATTCCATTCCATTCCATTCCATTCCATTCCATTCCATTCCATTCCTTTCCGTTCTACTCGGGTTGATTCCATTCTATTCCATTCCATTCCATTCGATTCCATTCCATTCCATTCCATTCCATTCCATTCCATTCCATTCCATTCCGTTCTACTGGGGTTGATTCCATTCCATTCCATACCATTCCATTCCATTCCATTCCATTCCATTCCATTTGATTCGATTCGATTCGATTCGATTCCATTCCATTCCATTCCATTCCATTCCATTCCATTCCATTCCATTCCATTTCACTCCATTCCGTTCCGTTCCATTCCTTTCCGTTCCGTTCCGTTCTGTTCCGTTCTACTCGGGTTCGTTGCATTCCATTCCATTCCATTCCATTCCATTCCATTCCATTCCGTTCTACTCGGCTTGATCATTCCGTTCCATTCCATTCCATTGCGTTCCGTTCCATTCCGTTCCATTCCATTCCATTCCATTCCATTCGATTCCATTCCATTCCATTCCATTCCGTTCTACTCGGGTTGATTCCATTCTATTCCATTCCATTCCATTCGATTCCATTCGATTCCATTCGATTCCATTCCATTCCATTCCATTCCATTCCATTCCATTCCATTCCATTCGATTCCATTCCATTGCATTTCACTCCATTCCATTCCGTTCCGTTCTGTTCCGTTCCGTTCCGTTCTGTTCCATTCTACTCGGGTTCATTCCATTCGATTCCATTCCATTGCATTCCATTTCATTCCATTCCATTCCATTCCGTTCTTCTCGGGTTCATCATTCCTTTCCATTCCGTTCCGTTCCGTTCCGTTCCGTTGCGTTCTGTTCCATTCCATTCCATTCCATTCCATTCCATTCCATTCCATTCCGTTCTACTCGGGTTGATTCCATTCTATTCCATTCCATTCCATTCGATTCCATTCGATTCAATTCGATTCCATTCCATTCCATTCCATTCCATTCCATTCCATTCCATTCCATTCCATTCTGTTCTACTCGTGTTGAATCCATTCCATTCCACTCCATTCCATTCCATTCCATTCCATTCCATTGCATTCCATTCCATTCGATTCCATTCGATTCGTTTCCATTCCATTCCATTCCATTCCATTTTATTCCATTCCATTCCATTCCTTTCCATTCTACTCGGGTTCATTCCATTCCATTCCGTTCCGTTCCGTTCCGTTCCATTCCGTTCTGTGCCATTCCGTTCCATTCCATTCCATTCCATTCCATTCCATTCCATTCCATTCCGTTCTACTCGGGTTGATTCCATTCTATTCCATTCCATTCCATTCCATTCCATTCCATTCCATTCCACTCCACTCCACTCCACTCCACTCCACTCCACTTCACTCCACCCGTGTTGATTCCATTCCATTCCATTCCATTCCATTCGATTCCATTCCATTCCATTCCGTTCAATTCCATTCCACTCCGTCCTACTCGGGTAGTTTCGATTCTATTCCACTCCATTCCTTTCGATTCCATTCGATTCCTTTCAATTTCATTCCATTCCATTCCATTCCATTTCTTTCCATTCCATTCCATTCTTTCCATTCTATTCAATTGAATTCCATTCCATTCCGTTCCATTCCATTCCATTCCATTCCATTCCATTCCATTCCATTCTATTGCATTGAATTCCATTCCATTCCATTCCATTCCAATCCATTCCATTCTACACGAGTTGATTCCATTCCATTCCATTCCATTCCATTCCATTCCATTCCATTCCATTCGATTCCATTCGATTCCATTCCATTCCATTTCACTCCATTCCGTTCCGTTCCGTTCCGTTCCGTTCCGTTGCGTTGCGTTCCGTTCCGTTCCGTTCCGTTCCGTTCCGTTCCGTTCCATTCCATTCCATTCCGTTCTACTCGGGTTGATTCCATTCCATTCCATTCCATTGCATTCCATTCCATTCCATTCCATTCCGTTGCGTTGCGTTCCGTTCCGTTCCGTTCCATTCCATTCCATTCCATTCCATTCCATTCCATTCCATTCCAATCCATTCTGTTCCGTTCCGTTCTACTCGGGTTGATTCCGTTCTATTCCATTCCATTCCATTCGATTCCATTCAATTCCATTCGATTCCATTCCATGCCATTCATTTCCATTCCACTCCATTCTGTTCCATTGAATTCCATTCCATTCCGTTCCGTTCCGTTCCATTCCGTTCCGTTCCGTTCCATTCTACTCTGGTTGATTCCATTCCATTCCATTCCATTCTATATGATTCCATTCGATTCCATTCGATTCGATCCCATTCCATTCCATTCCATTCCATTCCATTCCATTCTACTCGGGTTCATTCCATTCCATTCCGTTCCGTTCCGTTCCGTTCCATTCCGTTCTGTTCCATTCCGTTCCATTCCATTCCTTTCCATTCCATTCCGTTCTACTCGGGTTGATTCCATTCCATTCCATTCCGTTCCTTTCCCTTCCGTTCCGTTCCGTTCCGTTCCCTTGCGTTCCGTTCCGTTCCGTTCCGTTCCATTCCATTCCATTCCATTCCAATCCATTCCATTCCATTCTACTCGTGTTGATTCCATTCTATTCCATTCCATTCCATTCGATTCCTTTCGATTCCATTCGATTCCATTCGATTCCATTCCATTCCATTCCATTCCATTCCATTCCATTCCAATCCATTCCATTCTACTCGGGTTGATTCCATTCAATTCCATTCCATTCCATTCCTTTCCATTCCATTCCATTCCATTCCATTCGGTTCCATTCCATTCCATTCCATTCCATTCTATTCCATTCCATTCCATTCCATTCCATTCCATTCCATTCCATTCCATTCCAATCCATTCCATTCTACACGTGTTGTTTCCATTCCATTCCATTCCATTCCATTCCATTCCATTCCATTCCATTCCATTCCATTCCATTCCGTTCTACTCGGGTTGATTCCACTCCATTCCATTCCATTCCATTCCATTCCATTCCATTCCATTCCATTCCATTCGATTCCATTCGATTCCATTCGATTCCATTCCATTCCGTTCGATTCCATTCCATTCCATTCCATTCCATTCGATTCCTTTCGATTCCATTCCATTCCATTCCATTCCATTCCATTCCATTCCACTCCATTCTATTCCATTGAATTCCATTCCATTCCATTGAATTCCATTCCATTCCATTCCATTCCATTCCATTCCATTCTATTCCATTCCATTCCATTCCATTCCATTCCATTCCATTCCATTCCATTCCATTCTATTCCATTGAATTCCATTCCATTCCATTCCATTCCATTCCATTCCTTTCCATTCCATTCTATTCCATTGAATTCCATTCCATTCCATTCCATTCCTATCCATTCCATTCTACACGGGTTGATTCCATTCCATTCCATTCCATTCCATTCCATTCCATTCCGTTCTACTCGGGTGGATTCCATTCCATTCCATTCCATTCCATTCCATTCCATTCCATTCGATTCCATTCGATTCCATTCTATTCGATTCGATTCCGTTCCATTCCATTCCATTCCATTCCGATCCATTCCATTCTACTCGGGTTGATTCCATTCCATTCCATTCCATTCCATTCCGTTGAATTCCATTCCATTCCATTCCGTTCCGTTCCGTTCCATTCCGTTCCGTTCCGTTCCGTTCCGTTCTACTCGGGTTGATTCCATTCCATTCCATTCCACTCCATTCCATTCCATTCCATTCCATTCCATTCCATTCCATTCCATTCCATTCCATTCGATTCCATTCGATTCGATTCGATTCCATTCCATTCCATTCCATTCCATTCCATTCCATTCCATTCCATTCCGTTCTACTCGGGTTCATTCCATTCCATTCCGTTCCGTTCCGTTCCGTTCCATTCCGTTCTGTTCCATTCCGCTCCATTCCATTCCATTCCGTTCTACTCGGGTTGATTCCTTTCCATTCCGTTCCGTTCCGTTCCGTTCCGTTCCGTTCCTTTGCGTTCCATTCCGTTCGGTTCCGTTCCGTTCCGTTCCATTCCATTCCATTCCATTCCATTCCATTCCATTCCATTCCATTCCATTCCATTCCGTTCTACTCGGCTTGATTCCATTCTATTCCATTCCATTCCACTCTATTCCATTCAATTCCATTCGATTCCATTCCATTCCATTCCATTCCATTCCATTCCATTCCATTCTATTCCATTGAATTCCATTCCATTGCATTCCATTCCATTCCATTGCATTCCATTCCGTTCTACTCGGGTTGATTCCATTCCTTTCCTTTCCATTCCATTCCATTCCATTCCATTCGATTCCATTCGATTCGATTCGATTCGATTCGATTCGATTCCATTCCATTCCATTCCATTCCATTCCATTCCATTCGATTCCATTCGATTCGATTCGATTCGATTCGATTCCATTCCATTCCATTCCATTCCACTCCGTTCTACTCGGGTTGATTCCATTCCATTCCATTCCGTTCCGTTCCGTTCCGTTCCGTTGCATTGCGTTGCGTTTCGTTCCGTTCCGTTCCGTTCCGTTCCGTTCCATTCCATTCCATTCCATTCCATTCCGATCTACTCGGGTTGACTCCAATCTATTCCATTCCATTGCATTCGATTGCATTCAATTCCATTCGATTCCATTCCATTCCATTCCATTCCATTCCATTCCATTCCATTCCACTGCATTCTATTCCACTGAATTCCATTCCATTCCATTCCATTCCATTCCATTCCATTCCATTCCATTCCATTCCATTCCAATCCATTACATTCTACACGGGTTGATTCCATTCCATTGCATTCCATTCCATTCCATTCCATTCCATTCCATTCCATTCCATTCGATTCCATTCGATTCGATTCGATTCCATTCCATTCCATTCCATTCCGTTCCATTCCATTCCATTCCATTCGATTCCATTCGATTCCATTCCATTCCATTTCACTCCATTCCGTTCCGTTCCGTACCGTTCCGTTCCGTTGCGTTGCGTTCCGTTCCGTTCCGTTCCGTTCCGTTCCGATCCATTCCATTCCATTCCATTCCATTCCGTTCTACTCGGGTTGGTTCCATTCCATTCCATTCCGTTCAGCTCCGTTCCGTACCGTTCCGTTCCGTTCCATTCCGTTCCATTCCGTTCCGTTCCATTCCGTTCCATTCCATTCCATTCCATTCCATTCCATTCCGTTCTACACGGGTTGATTCCATTCTATTCCGTTCCATTCCATTCGATTCCATTCAAGTCCATTCGATTCCATTCCATTCCATTCCATTCCATTCCATTCCAGTCCTTTCCATTCTATTCCATTGAATTCCATTCCATTCCATTCCATTCCATTCCATTCCATTCCATTCCGTTCTAATCGGGTTGATTCCATTCCATTCCATTCCATTCCATTCCATTCCATTCCATTCCATTCCATTCTATTCCATTCCATTCGATTCCATTCGATTCCATTCGATCCCATTCCATTCCATTCCATTCCATTCTATTCCATTGAATTCCATTCCATTCCATTCCATTCCATTCTATTCCATTCCATTCCATTCCATTCCATTGCATTCCATTCCATTCCATTCCATTCCTTTCTACTGGGGTTGATTCCATTCCATTCCATTCCATTCCATTCCGTTCTACTCGGGTTCATTCCATTCCATTCCGTTCCGTTCCGTTCCATTCCATTCCGTTCTGTTCCATTCCGTTCCATTCCATTCCATTCCATTCCATTCCGTTCTACTCGGGTTGATTCCATTCTATTCCATTCCATTCCATTCCATTCCATTCCATTCCATTCCACTCCACTCCACTCCACTGCACTCCACTCCACTCCACTCCACTCCACTCGGGTTGATTCCATTCCATTCCATTCCATTCCATTCCATTCCATTCCATTCCATTCCATTCCATTCCATTCCATTCCATTCCATTCCATTCTATTCCATTCTACTCGGGTTGATTCCATTCCATTCCATTCCATTCCATTCCATTCCATTCCATTCCATTCCATTCGGTTCCATTCGATTCCATTCCATTCCATTTCACTCCGTTCTGTTCCGTTCCGTTCCGTTCTGTTCAGTTCCGTTCTACTCGGGTTCGTTCCATTCCGTTCCATTCCATTCCATTCCGTTCTACTCGGGTTGATTGCATTTTATTCCACTCCATTCCATTCCATTCCATTCCATTCCATTCCATTCCACTCCGTTCCTTTCCATTCCATTCCATTCCATTCCATTCCAATCCATTCCATTCCATTCCATTCCATTCCATTCCAATGAATTCCATTCCATTCCATTCCATTCCATTCCATTCCATTCCATTCCATTCCATTCCATTCCAATCCATTCCATTCTACACGGTTTTATTCCATTCCATTCCATTCCTTTCCATTCCATTCCACTCCATTCCATTCCATTCCATTCTTCTCGGGTTGATTCCATTCCATTCCATTCCATTCCATTCCATTCCATTCCATTCCATTCCATTCGATTCCATTCGATTCGATTCCATTCCATTCCATTCCATTCCATTCCATTCCATTCCATTCCATTCCATTCCATTCCGTTCTACTCGGGTTCATTAAACTCCATTCCGTTCTGTTCCGTTCCTTTCCATTCCGTTCTGTTCCATTCCGTTCCGTTCCATTCCATTCCATTCCATTCCGTTCTACTCGGGTTGATTCCATTCTATTCCATTCCATTCCATTCCATTCCATTCCATTCCATTCCATTCCATTCCATTCCACTCCACTCCACTCCACTCCACTCCACCGCACTCCACTCCACTCTGGTTGATTCCATTCCATTCCTTTCCATTCCTTTCCATTCCATTCGATTCCATTCCATTGCATTCCATTCCATTCCATTCCATTCCATTCCAATCCATTCCATTCTACTCGGGTTGATTCCATTCCATTCCATTCCATTCCATTCCATTCCATTCGATTCCATTCAATTCCATTCGATTCGATTCCATTCCATTCCATTCCATTCCATTCCACTCCTTTCCATTCCATTCCATTCCATTTCATTCCATTCTATTCCATTCGGTTCTATTCGATTCCATTCCATTCCATTTCACTCCGTTCCGTTCCGTTCCGTTCCGTTCCGTTCCGTTCCATTCCGTTCAGTTCCGTTCTACTCGGGTTGACTCCATTCTATTCCACTCCATTCCTTTCGATTCCATTCGATTCCATTCGATTCCATTCCATTCCATTCCATTCCATTCCATTCCATTCCATTCCATTCCATTCTATTCCATTGAATTCCATTCCATTCCATTCTATTCCATTGAATTCCATTCCATTCCATTCAATTCCAATCCATTCCATTCTACACGGGTTGATTCCATTCCATTCCATTCCATTCCATTCCATTCGATTCCATTCCATTCGATTCCATTCGATTCCATTCGATCCCATTCCATTCCATTCCATTCCATTCTATTCCATTGAATTCCATTCCATTCGATTGCATTCCATTCCATTCCATTCCATTCCTTTCTACTGGGGTTGATTCTATTCCTTTCCACTCCATTCCATTCCATTCCATTCCGTTCTAATCGGGTTCATTCCTTTCCATTCCGTTCCGTTCCGTTCCGTTCCATTCCGTTCTGTTCCATTCCGTTCCATTCCATTCCATTCCATTCCATTCCGTTCTACTCGGGTTGATTCCCTTCTATTCCATTCCATTCCATTCCATTCCATTCCATTCCACTCCACTCCACTCCACTGCCCTCCTCTCCACTCCACTCCACTCCACTCGGGTTGATTCCATTCCATTCCATTCCATTCCATTCCATTCCATTCCATTCCATTCCATTCCATTCCATTCTATTCCATTCGATTCCATTCCTTTCCATTCCATTCCAATCCATTCCATTCTACTCGGGTTGATTCCATTCCATTCCATTCCATTCCATTCCATTCCATTCCATTCCATTCCATTCGGTTCCATTCGATTCCAATCCATTCCATTTCACTGCGTTCCTTTCCGTTCCGTTCCATTCTGTTCAGTTCCGTTCTACTCGGGTTCGTTCCATTCCGTTCCATTCCATTCCATTCCGTTCTACTCGGGTTGATTCCATTCTATTCCACTCCATTCCATTCGATTCCATTCGATTCCACTCCATTCCATTCTATTCCATTCCATTCCATTCCATTCCATTCCATTCCATTCCATTCCATTCTATTCCAATGAATTCCATTCCATTCCATTCCATTCCATTCCATTCCATTCCATTCCATTCCATTCGATTCCATTCTATTCCATTGAATTCCATTCCATTCCATTCCAATCCATTCCTATCCATTCCATTCTACACGGGTTTATTCCATTCCATTCCATTCCATTCCATTCCATTCCATTCCACTCCATTCCATTCCATTCCGTTCTTCTCGGGTTGATTCCATTCCATTCCATTCCATTCCATTCCATTCCATTCCATTCCATTCCATTCCATTCCATTCTATTCCATTCCATTCCGTTCTACTCGGGTTCATTAAACTCCATTCCGTTCCGTTCCGTTCCGTTCCATTCCGTTCTGTTCCATTCTGTTCCATTCCATTCCATTCCATTCCATTCCGTTCTACTCGGGTTGATTCCATTCTATTCCATTCCATTCCATGCCATTCCATTCCATTCCACTCCACTCCACTCCACTCCACTCTGGTTGATTCCATTCCATTCCATTCCATTCCATTCCATTCCTTTCCATTCCATTCCATTCCATTCCATTCCATTCCATTCCATTCCATTCCATTCCATTGCATTCCAATCCATTCCATTCTACTCGGGTTGATTCCATTCCATTCCATTCCATTCCATTCCATTCCATTCCATTCCATTCCATTCCATTCCATTCCATTCCATTAAATTCGATTCCATTCCATTCCATTCCATTCCATTCCATTCCATTCCAATCCATTCCATTCTACTCGGGTTGATTCCATTCCATTCCATTCCATTCTATTCCATTCCAATCCATTCGGTTCCATTCGATTCCATTCCATTCCATTTCACTCCGTTCCGTTCCGTTCCGTTCCGTTCCGTTCAGTTCCGTTCTACTCGGGTTCGTTCCATTCTCTTCCATTCCATTCCATTCCATTCTAATCGGGTTTATTCCATTCTATTCCACTCCATTCCATTCGATTCCATTCGATTCCATTCGATTCGATTCCATTCCATTCCATTCCATTCCATTCCATTCCATTCCATTCCATTCCATTCCATTCTATTCCATTGAATTCCATTCCATTCCATTCCATTCCATTCTTTTCCATTCCATTCTATTCCATTGAATTCCATTCCATTCCATTCCATTCCAATCCATTCCATTCTAAACGGGTTGATTCCATTCCATTCCATTCCATTCCATTCCATTCCATTCCATTCCATTCCGTTCTACTCGGGTGGATTCCATTCCATTCCATTCCATTCCATTCCATTCCATTCCATTCCATTCGATTCCATTCGATTCCATTCGATTCGATTCGATTCCGTTCCATTCCTTTCCATTCCATTCCGATCCATTCCATTGTACTCGGGTTGATTCCATTCCATTCCATTCCATTCCATTCCGTTGAATTCCATTCCATTCCATTCCGTTCCGTTCCGTTCCATTCCGTTCCGTTCCGTTCCGTTCCGTTCTACTCGGGTTGATTCCATTCCATTCCATTCCATTCCATTCCATTCCATTCCATTCCATTCCATTCCATTCGATTCCATTCGATTCCATTCGATTCGATTCCATTCCATTCCATTCCATTCCATTCCATTCCGTTCTACTCGGGTTCATTCCATTCCATTCCGTTCCTTTCCGTTCCGTTCCATTCCGTTCTGTTCCATTCCGCTCCATTCCATTCCATTCCGTTCTACTCGGGTTGATTCCTTTCCAATCCGTTCCGTTCCTTTCCGTTCCGTTCCTTTGCGTTCCATTCCGTTCGGTTCCGTTCCGTTCCGTTCCATTCCATTCCATTCCATTCCATTCCATTCCATTCCATTCCATTCCGTTCTACTCGGCTTGATTCCATTCTATTCCATTCCATTCAACTCTATTCCATTCAATTCCATTCGATTCCATTCCATTCCATTCCATTCCATTCCATTCCATTCCATTCTATTCCATTGAATTCCATTCCATTGCATTCCATTCCATTCCATTGCTTTCCATTCCGTTCTACTCGGGATGATTCCATTCCATTCCATTCCATTCAATTCCATTCCATTCCATTCGATTCCATTCTATTCGATTCGATTCGATTCGATTCGATTCGATTCGATTCCATTCCATTCCATTCCATTCCATTCCATTCCATTCCATTCGATTCCATTCGATTCGATTCGATTCGATTCGATTCCATTCCATTCCATTCCATTCCACTCCGTTCTACTCGGGTTGATTCCATTCCATTCCATTCCGTTCCGTTCCGTTCCGTTCCGTTGCATTGCGTTGCGTTCCGTTCCGTTCCGTTCCGTTCCGTTCCGTTCCGTTCCTTTCCATTCCATTCCATTCCATTCCATTCCGATCTACTCGGGTTGACTCCAATCTATTCCATTCCATTCCATTCGATTGCATTCAATTCCATTCGATTCCATTCCATTCCATTCCATTCCATTCCATTCCATTCCACTGCATTCTATTCCACTGAATTCCATTCCATTCCATTCCATTCCATTCCATTCCATTCCGTTCCAATCCATTACATTCTACACGGGTTGATTCCATTCCATTGCATTCCATTCCATTCCATTCCATTCCATTCCATTCCATTCCATTCCATTCCATTCCATTCCATTCCATTCGATTCGATTCGATTCGATTCGATTCCATTCCATTCCATTCCACTCCGTTCTACACGGGTTGATTCCATTCCATTCCATTCCGTTCCGTTCCGTTCCGTTCCGTTGCATTGCGTTGCGTTCCGTTCCGTTCCGTTCCGTTCCGTTCCGTTCCGTTCCATTCCATTCCATTCCATTCCATTCCATTCCGATCTACTCGGGTTGACTCCAATCTATTCCATTCCATTCCATTCGATTGCATTCAATTCCATTCGATTCCATTCCATTCCATTCCATTCCATTCCATTCCATTCCACTGCATTCTATTCCACTGAATTCCATTCCATTCCATTCCATTCCATTCCATTCCATTCCGTTCCAATCCATTACATTCTACACGGGTTGATTCCATTCCATTGCATTCCATTCCATTCCATTCCATTCCATTCCATTCCATTCGATTCCATTCGATTCGATTCGATTCCATTCCATTCCATTCCATTCCGTTCCATTCCATTCCATTCCATTCGATTCCATTCGATTCCATTCCATTCCATTTCACTCCATTCCGTTCCGTTCCGTACCGTTCCGTTCCGTTGCGTTGCGTTCCGTTCCGTTCCGTTCCGTTCCGTTCCGTTCCCATCCATTCCATTCCATTCCATTCCATTCCGTTCTACTCGGGTTGATTCCATTCCACTCCATTCCGTTCAGTTCCGTTCCGTACCATTCCGTTCCGTTCCATTCCGTTCCATTCCGTTCCGTTCCATTCCGTTCCATTCCATTCCATTCCATTCCATTCCATTCCGTTCTACACGGGTTGATTCCATTCTATACCGTTGCATTCCATTCGATTCCATTCAAGTCCATTCGATTCGATTCCATTCCATTCCATTCCATTCCATTCTATTCCATTCCATTCCATTCCATTCCATTCCATTCCATTCCATTCCATTCCATTCTACTCGGGTTGATTCCATTCCATTCCATTCCATTCCATTCCATTCCATTCCATTCCATTCCATTCGGTTCCATTCGATTCCATTCCATTCCATTTCACTCCAATCTGTTCCGATCTGTTCCGTTCTGTTCAGTTCCGTTCTACTCGGTTTCGTTCCATTCCGTTCCATTCCATTCAATTCCGTTCTACTCGGGTTGATTCCATTCTATTCCACTCCATTCCATTCCATTCCATTCCATTCCATTCGATTCCACTCCGTTCCTTTCCATTCCATTCCATTCCATTCCATTCCATTCCATTCCATTCCATTCCATTCCATTCCAATCCATTCCATTCTACACGGGTTTATTCCATTCCATTCCATTCCATTCCATTCCATTCCACTCCATTCCATTCCATTCCGTTCTTCTCGGGTTGATTCCATTCCATTCCATTCCATTCCATTCCATTCCATTCCATTCCATTCCATTCCATTCGATTCCATTCGATTCGATTCCATTCCATTCCATTCCATTCCATTCCATTCCATTCCATTCCATTCCATTCCATTCCATTCCGTTCTACTCGGGTTCATTAAACTCCATTCCGTTCTGTTCCGTTCCTTTCCATTCCGTTCTGTTCCATTCCGTTCCATTCCATTCCATTCCATTCCATTCCGTTCTACTCGGGTTGATTCCATTCTATTCCATTCCATTCCATTCCATTCCATTCCATTCCATTCCATTTCATTCCACTCCACTCCACTCCACTCGACTCCACTGCACTCCACTCCACTCTGGTTGATTCCATTCCATTCCATTCGATTCCATTCCTTTCCATTCCATTCCATTCCATTCCATTCCATTCCAATCCATGCCATTCTACTCGGGTTGATTCCATTCCATTCCATTCCATTCCATTCCATTCCATTCCATTCCATTCCATTCCATTCCATTCCATTCCATTCGGTTCCATTCGATTCCATTCCATTCCATTTCACTCCGTTCCGTTCCGTTCCGTTCCGTTCCGTTCCGTTCAGTTCCGTTCTACTCGGGTTCGTTCCATTCCGTTCCATTCCATTCCATTCCATTCTAATCGGGTTGATTCCATTCTATTCCACTCCATTCCATTTGATTCCATTCGATTCCATTCGATTCCATTCCATTCCATTCCATTCCATTCCATTCCATTCTATTCCATTGAATTCCAATCCATTCCATTCCACTCCATTCCTTTCCATTCCATTCTATTCCATTTAATTCCATTCCATTCCATTCCATTCCAGTCCATTCCGTTCTACTCGGGTTGATTCCATTCCATTGCATTCCACTCCATTCCATTCCACTCCATTCCATTCCATTCCATTCGATTCCATTCGATTCGATTCGATTCCGTTCCATTCCATTCCATTCCATTCCAATCCATTCCGATCCATTCCATTCTACTCGGGTTGATTCCATTCCATTCCATTCCATTCCATTCCGTTGAATTCCATTCCATTCCATTCCGTTCCGTTCCGTTCCATTCCGTTCCGTTCCGTTCCATTCCATTCTACTCGGGTTGATTCCATTCTATTCCATTCCATTCCATTCCATTCGATTCCATTCGATTCCATTCGATTCGATGCGATTCCATTCCATTCCATTCCATACAATTCCATTCCATTCCATTCCATTCCATTCCGTTCTACTCGGGTTCATTCCATTCCATTCCGTTCCGTTCCGTTCCGTTCCATTCCGTTCTGTTCCATTCCGTTCCATTCCATTCCATTCCGTTCTACTCGGGTTGATTCCATTCCATTCCATTCCATTCCATTCCATTCCATTCCATTCCATTCCATTCCATTCCATTCGATTCCATTCGATTCGATTCGATTCCGTTCCATTCCTTTCCATTCCATTCCGATCCTTTCCATTCTACTCGGGTTGATTCCATTCCTTTCCATTCCATTCCATTCCGTTGAATTCCATTCCATTCCATTCCGTTCCGTTCCGTTCCATTCCGTTCCGTTCCGTTCCGTTCCGTTCTACTCGGGTTGATTCCATTCCATTCCATTCCATTCCATTCCATTCCATTCCATTCCATTCGATTCCATTCGATTCTATTCGATTCGATTCGATTCCATTCCATTCCATAACATTCCATTCCATTCCGTTCTACTCGGGTTCATTCCATTCCATTCCGTTCCGTTCCGTTCCGTTCCATTCCGTTCTGTTCCATTCCGCTCCATTCCATTCCATTCCGTTCTATTCGGGTTGATTCCTTTCCAATCCGTTCCGTTCCGTTCCGTTCCGTTCCGTTCCTTTGCGTTCCTTTCCGTTCGGTTCCGTTCCGTTCCATTCCATCCCATTCCATTCCATTCCATTCCATTCCATTCCATTCCATTCCATTCCGTTCTACTCGGATTGATTCCATTCTATTCCATTCCATTCCACTCTATTCCATTCAATTCCATTCGATTCCATTCCATTCCATTCCATTCAATTCCATTCCATTCCATTCTATTCCATTGAATTCCATTCCATTGCATTCCATTCCATTCCATTGCATTCCATTCCGTTCTACTCGGGTTGATTCCATTCCTTTCCATTCCATTCCATTCCATCCCATTCGATTCCATTCGATTCGATTCGATTCGATTCGATTCCATTCCATTCCATTCCATTCCATTCCATTCCATTCCTTTCCATTCCATTCCGTTCTACTCGGGTTGATTCCTTTCCAATCCGTTCCGTTCCTTTCCGTTCCGTTCCGTTCCGTTCCTTTGCGTTCCATTCCGTTCGGTTCCGTTCCGTTCTGTTCCATTCCATTCCATTCCATTCCATTCCATTCCATTCCATTCCATTCCATTCCGTTCTACTCGGCTTGATTCCATTCTATTCCATTCCATTCCACTCTATTCCATTCAATTCCATTCGATTCCATTCCATTCCATTCCATTCAATTCCATTCCATTCCATTCTATTCCATTGAATTCCATTCCATTGCATTCCATTCCATTCCATTGCATTCCATTCCGTTCTACTCGGGATGATTCCATTCCATTCCATTCCATTCCATTCCATTCCATTCCATTCCATTCCATTCCATTCCATTCGATTCGATTCGATTCGATTCCATTCCATTCCATTCCATTCCATTCCATTCCATTCCATTCGATTCCATTCGATTCGATTCGATTCGATTCGATTCCATTCCATTCCATTCCATTCCACTCCGCTCTACTCGGGTTGATTCCATTCCATTCCATTCCGTTCCGTTCCGTTCCGTTCCGTTGCATTGCGTTGCGTTCCGTTCCGTTCCGTTCCGTTCCGTTCCATTCCATTCCATTCCATTCCATTCCATTCCGATCTACTCGTGTTGACTCCAATCTATTCCATTCCATTCCATTCGATTGCATTCAATTCCATTCGATTCCATTCCATTCCATTCCATTCCATTCCATTCCATTCCACTGCATTCTATTCCACTGAATTCCATTCCATTCTATTCCATTCCATTCCATTCCATTCCATTCCAATCCATTACATTCTACACGGGTTGATTCCATTCCATTGCATTCCATTCCATTCCATTCCATTCCATTCCATTCCATTCCATTCCATTCCATTCGATTCCATTCGATTCGATTCGATTCCATTCCATTCCATTCCATTCCGTTCCATTCCATTCCATTCCATTCGATTCCATTCGATTCCATTCCATTCCATTTCACTCCATTCCGTTCCGTTCCGTACAGTTCCGTTCCGTTCCATTCCGTTCCATTCCGTTCCGTTCCATGCCGTTCCATTCCATTCCATTCCATTCCGTTCTACACGGGTTGATTCCATTCTATACCGTTGCATTCCATTCGATTCCATTCAAGTCCATTCGATTCGATTCCATTCCATTAAAATTCCATTCCATTCTATTCCATTCCATTCCATTCCATTCCATTCCATTCCATTCCATTCCTTTCTACTGGGGTTGATTCCATTCCATTCCATTCCATTCCATTCCGTTCTACTCGGGTTCATTCCATTCCATTCCGTTCCGTTCCGTTCCGTTCCATTCCGTTCTGTTCCATTCCGTTCCATTCCATTCCATTCCATTCCATTCCGTTCTACTCGGGTTGATTCCATTCTATTCCATTCCATTCCATTCCATTCCTTTCCATTCCACTCCACTCCACTCCACTGCACTCCACTCCACTCCACTCCACTCAACTCGGGTTGATTCCATTCCATTCCATTCCATTCCATTCCATTCCATTCCATTCCATTCCATTCCATTCCATTCCATTCCATTCCATTCCATTCCATTCCATTCGGTTCCATTCGATTCCATTCCATTCCATTTCACTCCGTTCTGTTCCGTTCTGTTCCGTTCTGTTCAGTTCCGTTGTACTCGGGTTCGTTCCATTCCGTTCCATTCCATTCAATTCCGTTCTACTCAGGTTGATTCCATTCTATTCCACTCCATTCCATTCCATTCCATTCCATTCCATTCCATTCCACTCCGTTCCTTTCCATTCCATTCCATTCCATTCCATTCCATTCCATTCCAATGAATTCCATTCCATTCCATTCCATTCCATTCCATTCCATTCCATTCCATTCCAATCCATTCCCTTCTACACGGGTTTATTCCATTCCATTCCATTCCATTCCATTCCATTCCACTCCATTCCATTCCATTCCGTTCTTCTCGGGTTGATTCCATTCCATTCCATTCCATTCCATTCCATTCCATTCCATTCCATTCCATTCCATTCCATTCGATTCCATTCGATTCGATTCCATTCCATTCCATTCCATTCCATTCCATTCCATTCCATTCCATTCCGTTCTACTCGGGTTCATTAAACTCCATTCCGTTCTGTTCCGTTCCTTTCCATTCCGTTCTGTTCCATTCCGTTCCATTCCATTCCATTCCATTCCATTCCGTTCTACTCGGGTTGATTCCATTCTATTCCATTCCATTCCATTCCATTCCATTCCATTCCATTCCATTCCATTTCATTCCACTCCACTCCACTCCACTCCACTCCACTGCACTCCACTCCACTCTGGTTGATTCCATTCCATTCCATTCCATTCCTTTCCATTCCATTCGATTCCATTCCATTCCATTCAATTCCATTCCATTCCATTCCATTCCAATCCATTCTATTCTACTCGGGTTGATTCCATTCCATTCCATTCCATTCCATTCCATTCCATTCCATTCCATTCGATTCCATTCCATTCCATTCCATTCCATTCCATTCCATTCCATTCCATTCCATTCCAATCCATTCCATTCTACACGGGTTTATTCCATTCCATTCCATTCCATTCCATTCCATTCCACTCCATTCCATTCCATTCCGTTCTTCTCGGGTTGATTCCATTCCATTCCATTCCATTCCATTCCATTCCATTCCATTCCATTCCATTCCATTCCATTCGATTCGATTCCATTCCATTCCATTCCATTCCATTCCATTCCATTCCATTCCATTCCATTCCGTTCTACTCGGGTTCATTAAACTCCATTCCGTTCTGTTCAGTTCCTTTCCATTCCGTTCTTTTCCATTCCGTTCCATTCCATTCCATTCTATTCCATTCCGTTCTACTCGGGTTGATTCCTTTCCAATCCGTTCCGTTCCTTTCCGTTCCGTTCCGTTCCGTTCCTTTGCGTTCCATTCCGTTCGGTTCCGTTCCGTTCTGTTCCATTCCATTCCATTCCATTCCATTCCATTCCATTCCATTCCATTCCATTCCATTCCGTTCTACTCGGCTTGATTCCATTCTATTCCATTCCATTCCACTCTATTCCATTCAATTCCATTCGATTCCATTCCATTCCATTCCATTCAATTCCATTCCATTCCATTCTATTCCATTGAATTCCATTCCATTGCATTCCATTCCATTCCATTGCATTCCATTCCGTTCTACTCGGGATGATTCCATTCCATTCCATTCCATTCCATTCCATTCCATTCCATTCCATTCCATTCGATTCGATTCGATTCGATTCCATTCCATTCCATTCCATTCCATTCCATTCCATTCCATTCCATTCGATTCCATTCGATTCGATTCGATTCGATTCGATTCCATTCCATTCCATTCCATTCCACTCCGTTCTACTCGGGTTGATTCCATTCCATTCCATTCCGTTCCGTTCCGTTCCGTTCCGTTGCATTGCGTTGCGTTCCGTTCCGTTCCGTTCCGTTCCGTTCCGTTCCATTCCATTCCATTCCATTCCATTCCATTCCGATCTACTCGGGTTGACTCCAATCTATTCCATTCCATTCCATTCGATTGCATTCAATTCCATTCGATTCCATTCCATTCCATTCCATTCCATTCCATTCCATTCCACTGCATTCTATTCCACTGAATTCCATTCCATTCTATTCCATTCCATTCCATTCCATTCCATTCCAATCCATTACATTCTACACGGGTTGATTCCATTCCATTGCATTCCATTCCATTCCATTCCATTCCATTCCATTCCATTCCATTCCATTCCATTCCATTCCATTCCATTCGATTCGATTCGATTCCATTCCATTCCATTCCATTCCGTTCCATTCCATTCCATTCCATTCGATTCCATTCGATTCCATTCCATTCCATTTCACTCCATTCCGTTCCGTTCCGTACAGTTCCGTTCCGTTCCATTCCGTTCCATTCCGTTCCGTTCCATGCCGTTCCATTCCATTCCATTCCATTCCGTTCTACACGGGTTGATTCCATTCTATACCGTTGCATTCCATTCGATTCCATTCAAGTCCATTCGATTCGATTCCATTCCATTCCATTCCATTCCATTCTATTCCATTCCATTCCATTCCATTCCATTCCATTCCATTCCATTCCTTTCTACTGGGGTTGATTCCATTCCATTCCATTCCATTCCATTCCGTTCTACTCGGGTTCATTCCATTCCATTCCGTTCCGTTCCGTTCCGTTCCATTCCGTTCTGTTCCATTCCGTTCCATTCCATTCCATTCCATTCCATTCCGTTCTACTCGGGTTGATTCCATTCTATTCCATTCCATTCCATTCCATTCCTTTCCATTCCACTCCACTCCACTCCACTGCACTCCACTCCACTCCACTCCACTCAACTCGGGTTGATTCCATTCCATTCCATTCCATTCCATTCCATTCCATTCCATTCCATTCCATTCCATTCCATTCCATTCCATTCCATTCGGTTCCATTCGATTCCATTCCATTCCATTTCACTCCGTTCTGTTTCGTTCTGTTCCGTTCTGTTCAGTTCCGTTCTACTCGGGTTCGTTCCATTCCGTTCCATTCCATTCAATTCCGTTCTACTCAGGTTGATTCCATTCTATTCCACTCCATTCCATTCCATTCCATTCCATTCCATTCCATTCCACTCCGTTCCTTTCCATTCCATTCCATTCCATTCCATTCCATTCCATTCCAATGAATTCCATTCCATTCCATTCCATTCCACTCCATTCCATTCCATTCCATTCCAGTCCATTCCCTTCTACACGGGTTTATTCCATTCCATTCCATTCCATTCCACTCCATTCCATTCCATTCCGTTCTTCTCGGGTTGATTCCATTCCATTCCATTCCATTCCATTCCATTCCATTCCATTCCATTCCATTCCATTCCATTCGATTCCATTCGATTCGATTCCATTCCATTCCATTCCATTCCATTCCATTCCATTCCATTCCATTCCGTTCTACTCGGGTTCATTAAACTCCATTCCGTTCTGTTCCGTTCCTTTCCATTCCGTTCTGTTCCATTCCGTTCCATTCCATTCCATTCCATTCCATTCCGTTCTACTCGGGTTGATTCCATTCTATTCCATTCCATTCCATTCCATTCCATTCCATTCCATTCCATTCCATTCCATTCCACTCCACTCCACTCCACTCCACTCCACTGCACTCCACTCCACTCTGGTTGATTCCATTCCATTCCATTCCATTCCTTTCCATTCCATTCGATTCCATTCCATTCCATTCAATTCCATTCCATTCCATTCCATTCCAATCCATTCTATTCTACTCG
The DNA here is from genome assembly GCF_029281585.2 of Gorilla gorilla gorilla. Taxonomy (NCBI): domain Eukaryota; kingdom Metazoa; phylum Chordata; class Mammalia; order Primates; family Hominidae; genus Gorilla; species Gorilla gorilla. The sequence continues at coordinate 39,794,882 of NC_073242.2, forward strand.
GGTTGATTCCATTCCATTCCATTCCATTCCATTCCATTCCATTCGATTCCATTCCATTCCATTCCATTCCATTCCATTCCATTCCATTCCATTCCATTCCAATCCATTCCATTCTACACGGGTTTATTCCATTCCATTCCATTCCATTCCATTCCATTCCACTCCATTCCATTCCATTCCGTTCTTCTCGGGTTGATTCCATTCCATTCCATTCCATTCCATTCCATTCCATTCCATTCCATTCCATTCCATTCCATTCCATTCGATTCCATTCCATTCCATTCCATTCCATTCCATTCCATTCCATTCCATTCCATTCCGTTCTACTCGGGTTCATTAAACTCCATTCCGTTCTGTTCCGTTCCTTTCCATTCCGTTCTGTTCCATTCCGTTCCATTCCATTCCATTCCATTCCATTCCGTTCTACTCGGGTTGATTCCATTCTATTCCATTCCAATCCATTCCATTCCATTCCATTCCATTCCATTTCATTCCACTCCACTCCACTCCACTCCACTCCACTGCACTCCACTCCACTCTGGCTGATTCCATTCCATTCCATTCCATTCCTTTCCATTCCATTCGATTCCATTCCATTCCATTCAATTCCATTCCATTCCATTCCATTCCAATCCATTCCATTCTACTCGGGTTGATTCCATTCCATTCCATTCCATTCCATTCCATTCCATTCCATTCGATTCCATTCCATTCCATTCCATTCCATTCCATTCCATTCCATTCCATTCCATTCCAATCCATTCCATTCTACTCGGGTTGATTCCATTCCATTCCATTCCATTCCATTCCATTCCATTCCATTCCATTCCATTCCATTCCATTCCATTCCATTCCATTCGGTTCCATTCGATTCCATTCCATTCCATTTCACTCCGTTCCGTTCCGTTCCGTTCCGTTCCATTCCGTTCAGTTCCGTTCTACTCGGGTTCGTTCCATTCCGTTCCATTCCATTCCATTCCATTCTAATCGGGTTGATTCCATTCTATTCCACTCCATTCCATTTGATTCCATTCGATTCCATTCGATTCCATTCCATTCCATTCCATTCCATTCCATTCCATTCTATTCCATTGAATTCCAATCCATTCCATTCCACTCCATTCCTTTCCATTCCATTCTATTCCATTTAATTCGATTCCATTCCATTCCTTTCCAATCCATTCCGTTCTACTCGGGTTGATTCCATTCCATTGCATTCCATTCCATTCCATTCCATTCCATTCCATTCCATTCCATTCCATTCCATTCCATTCGATTCGATTCGATTCCATTCCATTCCATTCCATTCCATTCCAATCCATTCCGATCCATTCCATTCTACTCGGGTTGATTCCATTCCATTCCATTCCATTCCATTCCGTTGAATTCCATTCCATTCCATTCCGTTCCGTTCCGTTCCATTCCGTTCCGTTCCGTTCCATTCCATTCTACTCGGGTTGATTCCATTCCATTCCATTCCATTCCATTCGATTCCATTCGATTCCATTCGATTCGATGCGATTCCATTCCATTCCATTCCATTCCATTCCATTCCATTCCGTTCTACTCGGGTTCATTCCATTCCATTCCGTTCCGTTCCGTTCCGTTCCATTCCGTTCTGTTCCATTCCGTTCCATTCCATTCCATTCCGTTCTACTCGGGTTGATTCCATTCCATTCCATTCCATTCCATTCCATTCCATTCCATTCCATTCCATTCCATTCGATTCCATTCGATTCGATTCGATTCCGTTCCATTCCTTTCCATTCCATTCCGATCCATTCCATTCTACTCGGGTTGATTCCATTCCATTCCATTCCATTCCATTCCGTTGAATTCCATTCCATTCCATTCCGTTCCGTTCCGTTCCATTCCGTTCCGTTCCGTTCCGTTCTACTCGGGTTGATTCCATTCCGTTCCATTCCATTCCATTCCATTCCATTCCATTCCATTCCATTCGATTCCATTCGATTCCATTCGATTCGATTCGATTCCATTCCATTCCATTCCATTCCATTCCATTCCGTTCTACTCGGGTTCATTCCATTCCATTCCGTTCCGTTCCGTTCCGTTCCATTCCGTTCTGTTCCATTCCGCTCCATTCCATTCCATTCCGTTCTACTCGGGTTGATTCCTTTCCAATCCGTTCCGTTCCGTTCCGTTCCGTTCCGTTCCGTTCCTTTGCGTTCCATTCCGTTCGGTTCCGTTCCGTTCCGTTCCATTCCATCCCATTCCATTCCATTCCATTCCATTCCATTCCATTCCATTCCATTCCGTTCTACTCGGCTTGATTCCATTCTATTCCATTCCATTCCACTCTATTCCATTCAATTCCATTCGATTCCATTCCATTCCATTCCATTCCATTCCATTCAATTCCATTCTATTCCATTGAATTCCATTCCATTGCATTCCATTCCATTCCATTGCATTCCATTCCGTTCTACTCGGGTTGATTCCATTCCATTCCATTCCATTCCATTCCATCCCATTCGATTCCATTCGATTCGATTCGATTCGATTCGATTCCATTCCATTCCATTCCATTCCATTCCATTCCATTCCATTCCATTCGATTCGATTCGATTGGATTCGATTCGATTCCATTCCATTCCATTCCACTCCGTTCTACTTGGGTTGATTCCATTCCATTCCATTCCGTTCCGTTCCGTTCCGTTCCGTTGCATTGCGTTGCGTTGCGTTCCGTTCCGTTCCGTTCCGTTCCGTTCCATTCCATTCCATTCCATTCCATTCCATTCCGATCTACTCGGGTTGACTCCAATCTATTCCATTCCATTCCATTCGATTGCATTCAATTCCATTCGATTCCATTCCATTCCATTCCATTCCATTCCATTCCATTCCATTCCACTGCATTCTATTCCACTGAATTCCATTCCATTCCATTCCATTCCATTCCATTCCATTCCAATCCATTACATTCTACACGGGTTGATTCCATTCCATTGCATTCCATTCCATTCCATTCCATTCCATTCCATTCCATTCCATTCCATTCCATTCGATTCCATTCGATTCGATTCGATTCCATTCCATTCCATTCCATTCCGTTCCATTCCATTCCATTCCATTCGATTCCATTCGATTCCATTCCATTCCATTTCACTCCATTCCGTTCCGTTCCGTACCGTTCCGTTCCGTTGCGTTGCGTTCCGTTCCGTTCCGTTCCGTTCCGTTCCGATCCATTCCATTCCATTCCATTCCATTCCGTTCTACTCGGGTTGATTCCATTCAATTCCATTCCGTTCAGTTCCGTTCCGTACAGTTCCGTTCCGTTCCATTCCGTTCCATTCCGTTCCGTTCCATTCCGTTCCATTCCATTCCATTCCATTCCATTCCATTCCATTCCGTTCTACACGGGTTGATTCCATTCTATACAGTTCCATTCCATTCGATTCCATTCAAGTCCATTCGATTCGATTCCATTCCATTCCATTCCATTCCATTCTATTCCATTGAATTCCATTCCATTGCATTCCATTCCATTCCATTCCATTCCATTCCATTCCATTCCATTCCATTCCATTCCATTCCATTCTAATCGGGTTGATTCCATTCCATTCCATTCCATTCCATTCCATTCCATTCCATTCCATTCCATTCCATTCCATTCTATTCCATTCCATTCGATTCCATTCGATTCCATTCGATCCCATTCCATTCCATTCCATTCCATTCTATTCCATTGAATTCCATTCCATTCCATTCCATTCCATTCTATTCCATTCCATTCCATTCCATTCCGTTCCATTCCATTCCATTCCATTCCATTCCTTTCTACTGGGGTTGATTCCATTCCATTCCATTCCATTCCATTCCGTTCTACTCGGGTTCATTCCATTCCATTCCGTTCCGTTCCGTTCCGTTCCATTCCGTTCTGTTCCATTCCGTTCCATTCCATTCCATTCCATTCCATTCCGTTCTACTCGGGTTGATTCCATTCTATTCCATTCCATTCCATTCCATTCCATTCCATTCCACTCCACTCCACTCCACTGCACTCCACTCCACTCCACTCGGGTTGATTCCATTCCATTCCATTCCATTCCATTCCGTTCTACTCGGGTTCATTCCATTCCATTCCGTTCCGTTCCGTTCCGTTCCATTCCGTTCTGTTCCATTCTATTCCATTCCATTCCATTCCAATCCATTCCATTCCATTCCATTCCATTCTATTCCATTCGATTCCATTCCATTCCATTCCATTCCAATCCATTCCATTCAACTTGGGTTGATTCCATTCCATTCCATTCCATTCCATTCCATTCCATTCCATTCCATTCCATTCCATTCCATTCCATTCCATTCCATTCGGTTCCATTCGATTCCATTCCATTCCATTTCACTCCGTTCTGTTCCGTTCCGTTCCGTTCTGTTCAGTTCCGTTCTACTCGGGTTCGTTCCATTCCGTTCCATTCCATTCCATTCCGTTCTACTCGGGTTGATTCCATTCTATTCCACTCCATTCCATTCCATTCCATTCCATTCCATTCGATTCCACTCCGTTCCTTTCCATTCCATTCCATTCCATTGCATTCCATTCCATTCCATTCCATTCCATTCCATTCCATTCCATTCCAATCCATTCCATTCTACACGGGTTTATTCCATTCCATTCCATTCCATTCCATTCCATTCCACTCCATTCCATTCCATTCCGGTCTTCTCGGGTTGATTCCATTCCATTCCATTCCATTCCATTCCATTCCATTCCATTCCATTCCATTCCATTCGATTCGATTCCATTCCATTCCATTCCATTCCATTCCATTCCATTCCATTCCATTCCATTCCATTCCGTTCTACTCGGGTTCATTAAACTCCATTCCGTTCTGTTCCGTTCCTTTCCATTCCGTTCTGTTCCATTCCGTTCCATTCCATTCCATTCCATTCCATTCCGTTCTACTCGGGTTGATTCCATTCTATTCCATTCCATTCCATTCCATTCCATTCCATTCCATTCCATTCCATTCCATTCCACTCCACTCCACTCCACTCCACTGCACTCCACTCCACTCTGGTTGATTCCATTCCATTCCATTCCATTCCTTTCCATTCCATTCGATTCCATTCCATTCCATTCCATTCCATTCCATTCCATTCCATTCCATTCCAATCCATTCCATTCTACTCGGGTTGATTCCATTCCATTCCATTCCATTCCATTCCATTCCATTCCATTCCATTCGATTCCATTCCATTCCATTCCATTCCATTCCATTCCATTCCATTCCATTCCATTCCAATCCATTCCATTCTACTCGGGATGATTCCATTCCATTCCATTCCATTCCATTCCATTCCATTCCATTCCATTCCATTCGGTTCCATTCGATTCCATTCCATTCCATTTCACTCCGTTCCGTTCCGTTCCGTTCCGTTCCGTTCCGCTCAGTTCCGTTCTACTCGGGTTAGTTCCATTCCGTTCCATTCCATTCCATTCCATTCTAATCGGGTTGATTCCATTCTATTCCACTCCATTCCATTTGACTCCATTCGATTCCATTCGATTCCATTCCATTCCATTCCATTCCATTCCATTCCATTCTATTCCATTGAATTCCAATCCATTCCATTCCACTCCATTCCTTTCCATTCCATTCTATTCCATTTAATTCCATTCCATTGCATTCCATTCCAATCCATTCCGTTCTACTCGGGGTGATTCCATTCCATTCCATTCCATTCCATTCCATTCCATTCCATTCCATTCCATTCGATTCCATTCGATTCGATTCAATTCCGTTCCATTCCATTCCATTCCATTCCAATCCATTCCGATCCATTCCATTCTACTCGGGTTGATTCCATTCCATTCCATTCCATTCCATTCCGTTGAATTCCATTCCATTCCATTCCGTTCCGTTCCGTTCCATTCCGTTCCGTTCCGTTCCATTCCATTCTACTCGGGTTGATTCCATTCCATTCCATTCCATTCCATTCCATTCCATTCCATTCCATTCGATTACATTCGATTCCATTCGATTCGATGCGATTCCATTCCATTCCATTCCATTCCATTCCATTCCATTCCATTCCATTCCATTCCGTTATACTCGGGTTCATTCCATTGCATTCCGTTCCGTTCCGTTCCGTTCCATTCCGTTTTGTTCCATTCCGTTCCATTCCATTCCATTCCGTTCTACTCGGGTTGATTCCATTCCGTTCCGTTCCGTTCCGTTCCGTTCCGTTCCATTCCATTCCATTCCATTCCATTCCATTCCATTCCATTCCATTCCATTCCATTCCATTCCATTCCGTTCTACTCGGGTTAATTCCATTCTATTCCATTCCATTCCATTTGATTCCATTCAATTCCATTCGATTCCATTCCATTCCATTCCATTCAATTCCATTCCATTCCATTCTATTCCATTGAATTCCATTCCATTGCATTCCATTCCATTCCAATGCATTCCATTCCGTTCTACTCGGGTTGATTCCATTCCATTCCATTCCATTCCATTCCATTCCATTCCATTCCATTCCATTCGATTCCATTCGATCCCATTCGATTCGATTCGATTCGATTCGATTCCATTCCATTCCATTCCATTTCTTTCCATTCCAGTCCATTCGATTCCATTCGATTCCATTCCATTCCATTTCACTCCATTCCGTTCCGTTCCTTTCCGTTCTGTTCTGTTCCGTTCCGTTCTGTTCCGTTCTACTCGGGTTCGTTCCATTCCATTCCATTCCATTCCATTCCATTCCATTCCTTTCCATTCCATTCGATTCCATTCCATTCCATTCCATTCCATTCCATTCCATTCCATTCCAATCCATTCCATTCTACTCGGGTTGATTCCATTCCATTCCATTCCATTCCATTCCATTCCATTCCATTCCTTTCCATTCGATTCCATTCCATTCCATTCCATTCCATTCCATTCCATTCCATTCCATTCCATTCCGTTCTACTCGGTTTGATTCCATTCTATTCCATTCCATTCCATTCGATTCCATTCGATTCCATTCGATTCCATTCCATTCCATTCCATTCCATTCCATTCCATTCTATTCCATTGAATTCCATTCCATTCCATTCCATTCCATTCCATTCCATTCCATTCCATTCCATTCCATTCCATTCCATTCCGTTCTACTCGGGTTGATTCCATTCCATTCCATTCCATTCCATTCCATTCCATTCCATTCCATTCCATTCAATTCCATTCGATTCGATTCGATTCCATTCCATTCCATTCCATTCCATTCCTTTCCATTCCATTCCATTCCATTCCATTCCATTCCATTCCATTCGGTTCTATTCGATTCCATTCCATTCCATTTCACTCCGTTCCGTTCCGTTCCGTTCCGTTCCATTCCGTTCAGTTCCGTTCTAGTCGGGTTGACTCCATTCTATTCCACTCCATTCCTTTCGATTCCATTCGATTCCATTCGATTCCATTCCATTCCATTCCATTCCACTCCCTTCCATTCCATTCTATTCCATTGAATTCCATTCCATTCCATTCCATTCCATTCCATTCCATTCCATTCCATTCCATTCCATTCCATTCCATTCTATTCTATTGAATTCCATTCCATTCCATTCTATTCCATTGAATTCCATTCCATTCCATTCCATTCCAATCCATTCCATTCTACACGGGTTGATTCCATTCCATTCCATTCCATTCCATTCCATTCGATTCCATTCGATTCGATTCGATTCGATTCGATTCCTTTCCATTCCATTCCATTCCATTCCATTCCATTCCATTCCATTCGATTCCATTCGATTCCATTCCATTCCATTTCACTCCATTCCGTTCCGTTCCTTTCCGTTCCGTTCCGTTGCGTTGCGTTCCGTTCCGTTCCGTTCCGTTCCTTTCCATTCCATTCCATTCCATTCCATTCCATTCCGTTCTACTCGGGTTGATTCCATTACATTCCATTCCGTTCCGTTCCGTTTCTATCCGTTCCCTTCCGTTGCGTTGCGTTCCGTAACGTTTCGTTCCATTCTATTCCGTTCCATTCCATTCCATTCCATTCCATTCCATTCCATTCCATTCCTTTCCGTTCTACTCGGGTTGATTCCATTCTATTCCATTCCATTCCATTCGATTCCATTCCATTCCATTCCATTCCGTTCTACTGGGGTTGATTCCATTCCATTCCATACCATTCCATTCCATTCCATTCCATTCCATTCCATTCCATTCCATTCGATTCGATTCCATTCCATTCCATTCCATTCCATTCCATTCCATTCCATTCCATTCCATTCCATTCGATTCCATTCCATTCCATTTCACTCCATTCCGTTCCGTTCCATTCCGTTCCGTTCCGTTCCGTTCTGTTCCTTTCTACTCGGGTTCGTTGCATTCCATTCCATTCCATTCCATTCCATTCCATTCCATTCCGTTCTACTCGGGTTGATCATTCCGTTCCATTCCATTCCATTGCGTTCCGTTCCATTCCGTTCCATTCCATTCCATTCCATTCGATTTCATTCCATTCCATTCCATTCCGTTCTACTCGGGTTGATTCCATTCTATTCCATTCCATTCCATTCGATTCCATTCGATTCCATTCGATTCCATTCCATTCCATTCCATTCCATTCCATTCCATTCCATTCCATTCGATTCCATTCGATTCCATTCCATTGCATTTCACTCCATTCCGTTCCGTTCCGTTCTGTTCCGTTCCGTTCCGTTCTGTTCCGTTCTACTCGGGTTCGTTCCATTCGATTCCATTCCATTGCATTCCATTTCATTCCGTTCCATTCCATTCCGTTCTTCTCGGGTTCATCATTCCTTTCCATTCCGTTCCGTTCCGTTCCGTTCCGTTGCGTTCTGTTCCATTCCATTCCATTCCATTCCATTCCATTCCATTCCATTCCATTCCGTTCTACTCGGGTTGATTCCATTCTATTCCATTCCATTCCATTCTATTCCATTCGATTCAATTCGATTCCTTTCCATTCCATTCCATTCCATTCCATTCCATTCCATTCTGTTCTACTCGGGTTGTATCCATTCCATTCCACTCCATTCCATTCCATTCCATTCCATTCCATTCGATTCCATTCAATCCGTTTCCTTTCCATTCCATTCCATTCCATTCCATTCCATTCCATTCCATTCCTTTCCATTCTACTCGGGTTCATTCCATTCCATTCCGTTCCGTTCCGTTCCGTTCCATTCTGTTCTGTCCCGTTCCGTTCCATTCCATTCCATTCCATTTCATTCCATTCCATTCCGTTCTACTCGGGTTGATTCCATTCTATTCCATTCCATTCCATTCCATTCCATTCCACTCCATTCCATTCCACTCCACTCCACTCCACTCCACTCCACTCCACTCCACTCCACTCCACTCCACCCGGGTTGATTCCATTCCATTCCATTCCATTCCATTCGATTCCTTTCCATTCCATTCCGTTCAATTCCATTCCACTCCGTCCTACTCGGGTTGTTTCGATTCTATTCCACTCCATTCCTTTCGATTCCATTCGATTCCATTCAATTTCATTCCATTCCATTCCATTCCATTTCTTTCCATTCCATTCCATTCTTTCCATTCTATTCCATTGAATTCCATTCCATTCCATTCTATTCCATTCCATTCCATTCCATTCCATTCCATTCCATTCTATTGCATTGAATTCCATTCCATTCCATTCCATTCCAATCCATTCCATTCTACACGAGTTGATTCCATTCCATTCCATTCCATTCCATTCCATTCCATTCCATTCCATTCCATTCCATTCGATTCCATTCGATTCCATTCCATTCCATTTCATTCCATTCCATTCCAATCCATTCCATTCTACTCGGGATGATTCCATTCCATTCCATTCCATTCCATTCCATTCCATTCCATTCCATTCCATTCCATTCCATTCCATTCCATTCGGTTCCTTTCGATTCCATTCCATTCCATTTCACTCCGTTCCGTTCCGTTCCGTTCCGTTCCGTTCAGTTCCGTTCTACTCGGGTTCGTTCCATTCCGTTCCATTCCATTCCATTCCATTCTAATCGGGTTGATTCCATTCTATACCACTCCATTCCATTTGACTCCATTCGATTCCATTCGATTCCATTCCATTCCATTCCATTCCATTCCATTCTATTCCATTGAATTCGAATCCATTCCATTCCACTCCATTCCTTTCCATTCCATTCTATTCCATTTAATTCCATTCCATTGCATTCCACTCCAATCCATTCCGTTCTACTCGGGGTGATTCCATTCCATTCCATTCCATTCCATTCCATTCCATTCCATTCCATTCCATTCCATTCGATTCCATTCGATTCGATTCAATTCCGTTCCATTCCATTCCATTCCATTCCAATCCATTCCGATCCATTCCATTCTACTCGGGTTGATTCCATTCCATTCCATTCCATTCCATTCCGTTGAATTCCATTCCATTCCATTCCGTTCCTTTCCGTTCCATTCCGTTCCGTTCCGTTCCATTCCATTCTACTCGGGTTGATTCCATTCCATTCCATTCCATTCCATTCCATTCCATTCCATTAGATTACATTCGATTCCATTCGATTCGATGCGATTCCATTCCATTCCATTCCATTCCATTCCATTCCATTCCATTCCATTCCATTCCATTCCGTTCTACTCGGGTTCATTCCATTGCATTCCGTTCCGTTCCGTTCCGTTCCGTTCCGTTCCATTCCATTCCATTCCATTCCATTCCATTCCATTCCATTCCATTCCATTCCATTCCATTCCGTTCCACTCGGGTTAATTCCATTCTATTCCATTCCATTCCATTTGATTCCATTCAATTCCATTCGATTCCATTCCATTCCATTCCATTCAATTCCATTCCATTCTATTCTATTCCATTGAATTCCATTCCATTGCATTCCATTCCATTCCAATGCATTCCATTCCGTTCTACTCGGGTTGATTCCATTCCATTCCATTCCATTGCACTCCATTCCATTCCATTGCGTTCTTCTCGGGTTGATTCCATTCCATTCCATTCCATTCCATTCCATTCCATTCCATTCCATTCCATTCCATTCCATTCCATTCGATTCGATTCCATTCCATTCCATTCGATTCCATTCCATTCCATTCCATTCCATTCCATTCTATTCCATTGAATTCCAATCCATTCCATTCCACTCCATTCCTTTCCATTCCATTCTATTCCATTTAATTCGATTCCATTCCATTCCATTCCAATCCATTCCGTTCTACTCGGGTTGATTCCATTCCATTGCATTCCATTCCATTCCATTCCATTCCATTCCATTCCATTCCATTCCATTCCATTCCATTCCATTCGATTCGATTCCGTTCCATTCCATTCCATTCCATTCCAATCCATTCCGATCCATTCCATTCTACTCGGGTTGATTCCATTCCATTCCATTCCATTCCATTCCGTTGAATTCCATTCCATTCCATTCCGTTCCGTTCCGTTCCATTCCGTTCCGTTCCGTTCCATTCCATTCTACTCGGGTTGATTCCATTCCATTCCATTCCATTCCATTCGATTCCATTCGATTCCATTCGATTCGATGCGATTCCATTCCATTCCATTCCATTCCATTCCATTCCATTCCGTTCTACTCGGGTTCATTCCATTCCATTCCGTTCCGTTCCGTTCCGTTCCATTCCGTTCTGTTCCATTCCGTTCCATTCCATTCCATTCCGTTCTACTCGGGTTGATTCCATTCCATTCCATTCCATTCCATTCCATTCCATTCCATTCCATTCCATTCCATTCGATTCCATTCGATTCGATTCGATTCCGTTCCATTCCTTTCCATTCCATTCCGATCCATTCCATTCTATTCGGGTTGATTCCATTCAATTCCATTCCATTCCATTCCGTTGAATTCCATTCCATTCCATTCCGTTCCGTTCCGTTCCATTCCGTTCCGTTCCGTTCCGTTCTACTCGGGTTGATTCCATTCCGTTCCATTCCATTCCATTCCATTCCATTCCATTCCATTCCATTCGATTCCATTCGATTCCATTCGATTCGATTCGATTCCATTCCATTCCATTCCATTCCATTCCGTTCTACTCGGGTTCATTAAACTCCATTCCGTTCTGTTCCGTTCCTTTCCATTCCGTTCTGTTCCATTCCGTTCCATTCCATTCCATTCCATTCCATTCCGTTCTACTCGGGTTGATTCCATTCTATTCCATTCCATTCCATTCCATTCCATTCCATTCCATTCCATTCCATTCCATTCCACTCCACTCCACTCCACTCCACTGCACTCCACTCCACTCTGGTTGATTCCATTCCATTCCATTCCATTCCTTTCCATTCCATTCGATTCCATTCCATTCCATTCCATTCCATTCCATTCCATTCCATTCCATTCCAATCCATTCCATTCTACTCGGGTTGATTCCATTCCATTCCATTCCATTCCATTCCATTCCATTCCATTCCATTCGATTCCATTCCATTCCATTCCATTCCATTCCATTCCATTCCATTCCATTCCATTCCAATCCATTCCATTCTACTCGGGATGATTCCATTCCATTCCATTCCATTCCATTCCATTCCATTCCATTCCATTCGGTTCCATTCGATTCCATTCCATTCCATTTCACTCCGTTCCGTTCCGTTCCGTTCCGTTCCGTTCCGTTCAGTTCCGTTCTACTCGGGTTAGTTCCATTCCGTTCCATTCCATTCCATTCCATTCTAATCGGGTTGATTCCATTCTATTCCACTCCATTCCATTTGACTCCATTCGATTCCATTCGATTCCATTCCATTCCATTCCATTCCATTCCATTCCATTCTATTCCATTGAATTCCAATCCATTCCATTCCACTCCATTCCTTTCCATTCCATTCTATTCCATTTAATTCCATTCCATTGCATTCCATTCCAATCCATTCCGTTCTACTCGGGGTGATTCCATTCCATTCCATTCCATTCCATTCCATTCCATTCCATTCCATTCCATTCCATTCGATTCCATTCGATTCGATTCAATTCCGTTCCATTCCATTCCATTCCATTCCAATCCATTCCGATCCATTCCATTCTACTCGGGTTGATTCCATTCCATTCCATTCCATTCCATTCCGTTGAATTCCATTCCATTCCATTCCGTTCCGTTCCGTTCCATTCCGTTCCGTTCCGTTCCATTCCATTCTACTCGGGTTGATTCCATTCCATTCCATTCCATTCCATTCCATTCCATTCCATTCGATTACATTCGATTCCATTCGATTCGATGCGATTCCATTCCATTCCATTCCATTCCATTCCATTCCATTCCATTCCATTCCATTCCGTTATACTCGGGTTCATTCCATTGCATTCCGTTCCGTTCCGTTCCGTTCCATTCCGTTTTGTTCCATTCCGTTCCATTCCATTCCATTCCGTTCTACTCGGGTTGATTCCATTCCGTTCCGTTCCGTTCCGTTCCGTTCCGTTCCATTCCATTCCATTCCATTCCATTCCATTCCATTCCATTCCATTCCATTCCATTCCATTCCGTTCTACTCGGGTTAATTCCATTCTATTCCATTCCATTCCATTTGATTCCATTCAATTCCATTCGATTCCATTCCATTCCATTCCATTCAATTCCATTCCATTCCATTCTATTCCATTGAATTCCATTCCATTGCATTCCATTCCATTCCAATGCATTCCATTCCGTTCTACTCGGGTTGATTCCATTCCATTCCATTCCATTCCATTCCATTCCATTCCATTCGATTCCATTCGATCCCATTCGATTCGATTCGATTCGATTCGATTCCATTCCATTCCATTCCATTTCTTTCCATTCCAGTCCATTCGATTCCATTCGATTCCATTCCATTCCATTTCACTCCATTCCGTTCCGTTCCGTTCCGTTCTGTTCTGTTCCGTTCCGTTCTGTTCCGTTCTACTCGGGTTCGTTCCATTCCATTCCATTCCATTCCATTCCATTCCATTCCTTTCCATTCCATTCGATTCCATTCCATTCCATTCCATTCCATTCCATTCCATTCCATTCCAATCCATTCCATTCTACTCGGGTTGATTCCATTCCATTCCATTCCATTCCATTCCATTCCATTCCATTCCTTTCCATTCGATTCCATTCCATTCCATTCCATTCCATTCCATTCCATTCCATTCCATTCCATTCCGTTCTACTCGGTTTGATTCCATTCTATTCCATTCCATTCCATTCGATTCCATTCGATTCCATTCGATTCCATTCCATTCCATTCCATTCCATTCCATTCCATTCTATTCCATTGAATTCCATTCCATTCCATTCCATTCCATTCCATTCCATTCCATTCCATTCCATTCCATTCCATTCCGTTCTACTCGGGTTGATTCCATTCCATTCCATTCCATTCCATTCCATTCCATTCCATTCGATTCCATTCAATTCCATTCGATTCGATTCGATTCCATTCCATTCCTTTCCATTCCATTCCTTTCCATTCCATTCCATTCCATTCCATTCCATTCCATTCCATTCGGTTCTATTCGATTCCATTCCATTCCATTTCACTCCGTTCCGTTCCGTTCCGTTCCGTTCCATTCCGTTCAGTTCCGTTCTAGTCGGGTTGACTCCATTCTATTCCACTCCATTCCTTTCGATTCCATTCGATTCCATTCGATTCCATTCCATTCCATTCCATTCCACTCCCTTCCATTCCATTCTATTCCATTGAATTCCATTCCATTCCATTCCATTCCATTCCATTCCATTCCATTCCATTCCATTCCATTCCATTCTATTCTATTGAATTCCATTCCATTCCATTCTATTCCATTGAATTCCATTCCATTCCATTCCATTCCAATCCATTCCATTCTACACGGGTTGATTCCATTCCATTCCATTCCATTCCATTCCATTCGATTCCATTCGATTCGATTCGATTCGATTCGATTCCTTTCCATTCCATTCCATTCCATTCCATTCCATTCCATTCCATTCGATTCCATTCGATTCCATTCCATTCCATTTCACTGCATTCCGTTCCGTTCCTTTCCGTTCCGTTCCGTTGCGTTGCGTTCCGTTCCGTTCCTTTCCGTTCCTTTCCATTCCATTCCATTCCATTCCATTCCGTTCTACTCGGGTTGATTCCATTACATTCCATTCCGTTCCGTTCCGTTCCTATCCGTTCCCTTCCGTTGCGTTGCGTTCCGTAACGTTTCGTTCCATTCTATTCCGTTCCATTCCATTCCATTCCATTCCATTCCATTCCATTCCATTCCTTTCCGTTCTACTCGGGTTGATTCCATTCTATTCCATTCCATTCCATTCGATTCCATTCCATTCCATTCCATTCCATTCCATTCCGTTCTACTGGGGTTGATTCCATTCCATTCCATACCATTCCATTCCATTCCATTCCATTCCATTCCATTCCATTCGATTCGATTCCATTCCATTCCATTCCATTCCATTCCATTCCATTCCATTCCATTCCATTCCATTCGATTCCATTCCATTCCATTTCACTCCATTCCGTTCCGTTCCATTCCGTTCCGTTCCATTCCGTTCTGTTCCTTTCTACTCGGGTTCGTTGCATTCCATTCCATTCCATTCCATTCCATTCCATTCCGTTCTACTCGGGTTGATCATTCCGTTCCATTCCATTCCATTGCGTTCCGTTCCATTCCGTTCCATTCCATTCCATTCCATTCGATTTCATTCCATTCCATTCCATTCCGTTCTACTCGGGTTGATTCCATTCTATTCCATTCCATTCCATTCGATTCCATTCGATTCCATTCGATTCCATTCCATTCCATTCCATTCCATTCCATTCCATTCCATTCCATTCGATTCCATTCGATTCCATTCCATTGCATTTCACTCCATTCCGTTCCGTTCCGTTCTGTTCCGTTCCGTTCCGTTCTGTTCCGTTCTACTCGGGTTCGTTCCATTCGATTCCATTCCATTGCATTCCATTTCATTCCGTTCCATTCCATTCCGTTCTTCTCGGGTTCATCATTCCTTTCCATTCCGTTCCGTTCTGTTCCGTTCCGTTGCGTTCTGTTCCATTCCATTCCATTCCATTCCATTCCATTCCATTCCATTCCATTCCATTCCGTTCTACTCGGGTTGATTCCATTCTATTCCATTCCATTCCATTCTATTCCATTCGATTCAATTCGATTCCTTTCCATTCCATTCCATTCCATTCCATTCCATTCCATTCCATTCTGTTCTACTCGGGTTGTATCCATTCCATTCCACTCCATTCCATTCCATTCCATTCCATTCCATTCCATTCGATTCCATTCAATCCGTTTCCTTTCCATTCCATTCCATTCCATTCCATTCCATTCCATTCCATTCCATTCCATTCCTTTCCATTCTACTCGGGTTCATTCCATTCCATTCCGTTCCGTTCCGTTCCGTTCCATTCTGTTCTGTCCCGTTCCGTTCCATTCCATTCCATTCCATTTCATTCCATTCCATTCCGTTCTACTCGGGTTGATTCCATTCTATTCCATTCCATTCCATTCCATTCCATTCCACTCCATTCCATTCCACTCCACTCCACTCCACTCCACTCCACTCCACTCCACTCCACTCCACTCCACCCGGGTTGATTCCATTCCATTCCATTCCATTCCATTCGATTCCATTCCATTCCATTCCGTTCAATTCCATTCCACTCCGTCCTACTCGGGTTGTTTCGATTCTATTCCACTCCATTCCTTTCGATTCCATTCGATTCCATTCAATTTCATTCCATTCCATTCCATTCCATTTCTTTCCATTCCATTCCATTCTTTCCATTCTATTCCATTGAATTCCATTCCATTCCATTCTATTCCATTCCATTCCATTCCATTCCATTCCATTCCATTCTATTGCATTGAATTCCATTCCATTCCATTCCATTCCAATCCATTCCATTCTACACGAGTTGATTCCATTCCATTCCATTCCATTCCATTCCATTCCATTCCATTCCATTCCATTCCATTCCATTCGATTCCATTCAATTCCATTCCATTCCATTTCATTCCATTCCATTCCAATCCATTCCATTCTACTCGGGATGATTCCATTCCATTCCATTCCATTCCATTCCATTCCATTCCATTCCATTCCATTCCATTCCATTCCATTCCATTCGGTTCCATTCGATTCCATTCCATTCCATTTCACTCCGTTCCGTTCCGTTCCGTTCCGTTCCGTTCCGTTCAGTTCCGTTCTACTCGGGTTCGTTCCATTCCGTTCCATTCCATTCCATTCCATTCTAATCGGGTTGATTCCATTCTATTCCACTCCATTCCATTTGACTCCATTCGATTCCATTCGATTCCATTCCATTCCATTCCATTCCATTCCATTCTATTCCATTGAATTCGAATCCATTCCATTCCACTCCATTCCTTTCCATTCCATTCTATTCCATTTAATTCCATTCCATTGCATTCCATTCCAATCCATTCCGTTCTACTCGGGGTGATTCCATTCCATTCCATTCCATTCCATTCCTTTCCATTCCATTCCATTCCATTCCATTCCATTCGATTCCATTCGATTCGATGCGATTCCATTCCATTCCATTCCATTCCATTCCATTCCATTCCATTCCATTCCGTTCTACTCGGGTTCATTCCATTGCATTCCGTTCCGTTCCGTTCCGTTCCGTTCCGTTGCGTTCCATTCCGTTCGGTTCCGTTCCGTTCCATTCCATTCCATTCCATTCCATTCCATTCCATTCCATTCCATTCCATTCCATTCCATTCCGTTCTACTCGGGTTAATTCCATTCTATTCCATTCCATTCCATTTGATTCCATTCAATTACATTCGATTCCATTCCATTCCATTCCATTCCATTCCATTCAATTCCATTCCATTCCATTCTATTCCATTGAATTCCATTCCATTGCATTCCATTCCATTCCAATGCATTCCATTCCGTTCTACTCGGGTTGATTCCATTCCATTCCATTCCATTCCATTCCATTCCATTCCATTCCATTCGATTCCATTCGATTCCATTCGATCCCATTCGATTCGATTCGATTCGATTCGATTCCATTCCATTCCATTCCATTTCTTTCCATTCCAGTCCATTCGATTCCATTCGATTCCATTCCATTCCATTTCACTCCATTCCGTTCCGTTCCGTTCCGTTCTGTTCTGTTCCGTTCAGTTCTGTTCCGTTCTACTCGGGTTCGTTCCATTCCATTCCATTCCATTCCATTCCATTCCATTCCTTTCCATTCCATTCGATTCCATTCCATTCCATTCCATTCCATTCCATTCCATTCCATTCCATTCCAATCCATTCCATTCTACTCGGGTTGATTCCATTCCATTCCATTCCCTTCCATTCCATTCCATTCCATTCCATTCGATTCCATTCCATTCCATTCCATTCCATTCCATTCCATTCCATTCCATTCCATTCCGTTCTACTCGGTTTGATTCCATTCTATTCCATTCCATTCCATTCGATTCCATTCGATTCCATTCGATTCCATTCCATTCCATTCCATTCCATTCCATTCTATTCCATTGAATTCCATTCCATTCCATTCCATTCCATTCCATTCCATTCCATTCCATTCCATTCCATTCCATTCCATTCCGTTCTACTCGTGTTGATTCCATTCCATTCCATTCCATTCCATTCCATTCCATTCGATTCCATTCAATTCCATTCGATTCGATTCCATTCCATTCCATTCCATTCCATTCCATTCCTTTCCATTCCATTCCATTCCATTCCATTCCATTCCATTCCATTCGGTTCTATTCGATTCCATTCCATTCCATTTCACTCCGTTCCGTTCTGTTCCGTTCCGTTCCATTCCGTTCAGTTCCGTTCTAGTCGGGTTGACTCCATTCTATTCCACTCCATTCCTTTCGATTCCATTCGATTCCATTCGATTCCATTCCATTCCATTCCACTCACTTCCATTCCATTCTATTCCATTGAATTCCATTCCATTCCATTCCATTCCATTCCATTCCATTCCATTCCATTCTATTCTATTGAATTCCATTCCATTCCATTCTATTCCATTGAATTCCATTCCATTCCGTTCCATTCCAATCCATTCCATTCTACACGGGTTGATTGCATTCCATTCCATTCCATTCCATTCCATTCGATTCCATTCGATTCGATTCGATTCAATTCGATTCCTTTCCGTTCCATTCCATTCCATTCCATTCCATTCCATTCCATTCGATTCCATTCGATTCCATTCCATTCCATTTCACTCCATTCCGTTCCGTTCCGTTCCGTTCCGTTCCGTTGCGTTGCGTTCCGTTCCGTTCCGTTCCGTTCCGTTCCTTTCCATTCCATTCCATTCCATTCCATTCCGTTCTACTCGGGTTGATTCCATTACATTCCATTCCGTTCCGTTCCGTTCCTATCCGTTCCCTTCCGTTGCGTTGCGTTCCGTAACGTTTCGTTCCATTCTATTCCGTTCCTTTCCATTCCATTCCATTCCATTCCATTCCATTCCATTCCATTCCTTTCCGTTCTACTCGGGTTGATTCCATTCTATTCCATTCCATTCCATTCGATTCC
Source organism: Gorilla gorilla gorilla (assembly GCF_029281585.2). NCBI lineage: Eukaryota > Metazoa > Chordata > Mammalia > Primates > Hominidae > Gorilla > Gorilla gorilla. The sequence goes on from NC_073242.2 coordinate 39,814,402, forward strand.
ATTCCATTCCATTCCATTCCATTCCATTCCGTTCTACTGGGGTTGATTCCATTCCATTCCATACCATTCCATTCCATTCCATTCCATTCCATTCCATTCCATTCGATTCGATTCGATTCGATTCCATTCCATTCCATTCCATTCCATTCCATTCCATTCCATTCCATTCGATTCCATTCCATTCCATTTCACTCCATTCCGTTCCGTTCCATTCCGTTCCGTTCCGTTCCGTTCTGTTCCTTTCTACTCGGGTTCGTTGCATTCCATTCCATTCCATTCCATTCCATTCCATTCCATTCCGTTCTACTCGGGTTGATCATTCCGTTCCATTCCATTCCATTGCGTTCCGTTCCATTCCGTTCCATTCCATTCCATTCCATTCGATTCCATTCCATTCCATTCCATTCCGTTCTACTCGGGTTGATTCCATTCTATTCCATTCCATTCCATTCGATTCCATTCGATTCCATTCGATTCGATTCCATTCCATTCCATTCCATTCCATTCCATTCCATTCCATTCCATTCGATTCCATTCGATTCCATTCCATTGCATTTCACTCCATTCCGTTCAGTTCCGTTCTGTTCCGTTCCGTTCCGTTCTGTTCCGTTCTACTCGGGTTCGTTCCATTCGATTCCATTCCATTGCATTCCATTTCATTCCGTTCCATTCCATTCCGTTCTTCTCGGGTTCATCATTCCTTTCCATTCCGTTCCGTTCCGTTCCGTTCCGTTGCGTTCTGTTCCATTCCATTCCATTCCATTCCATTCCATTCCATTCCATTCCATTCCATTCCGTTCTTCTCGGGTTGATTCCATTCTATTCCATTCCATTCCATTCCATTCCATTCGAATCAATTCTATTCCTTTCCATTCCATTCCATTCCATTCCATTCCATTCCATTCCATTCCATTCTGTTCTACTCGGGTTGTATCCATTCCATTCCACTCCATTCCATTCCATTCCATTCCATTCCATTAAATTCCATTCCATTCGATTCCATTCAATCCGTTTCCTTTCCATTCCATTCCATTCCATTCCATTCCATTCCATTCCATTCCATTCCATTCCTTTCCATTCTACTCGGGTTCATTCCATTCCATTCCGTTCCGTTCCGTTCCGTTCCATTCTGTTCTGTCCCATTCCGTTCCATTCCATTCCATTCCATTCCATTCCATTCCGTTCTACTCGGGTTGATTCCATTCTATTCATTTCCATTCCATTCCATTCCATTCCATTCCATTCCATTCCATTCCACTCCACTCCACTCCACTCCACTCCACTCCACTCCACTCCACTCCACCCGGGTTGATTCCATTCCATTCCATTCCATTCCATTCGATTCCATTCCATTCCATTCCGTTCAATTCCATTCCACTCCGTCCTACTCGGGTTGTTTCGATTCTATTCCACTCCATTCCTTTCGATTCCATTCGATTCCATTCAATTTCATTCCATTCCATTCCATTCCATTTCTTTCCATTCCATTCCATTCTTTCCATTCTATTCCATTGAATTCCATTCCATTCCATTCCATTCCATTCCATTCCATTCCATTCCATTCTATTGCATTGAATTCCATTCCATTCCATTCCATTCCAATCCATTCCATTCTACACGAGTTGATTCCATTCCATTCCATTCCATTCCATTCCATTCCATTCCATTCCATTCCATTCCATTCCATTCGATTCCATTCCATTCCATTTCATTCCATTCCGTTCCGTTCCGTTCCGTTCCGTTCCGTTCCGTTCCGTTCCATTCCATTCCATTCCGTTCTACTCGGGTTGATTCCATTCCCTTCCATTCCGTTCCATTCCATTCCATTCCATTCCATTCCATTCGATTCCATTCCATTCCATTTCATTCCATTCCGTTCCATTCCGTTCCGTTCCGTTCCGTTGCGTTGCGTTCCGTTCCGTTCCGTTCCTTTCCGTTCCGTTCCGTTCCGTTCCATTCCATTCCATTCCATTCCATTCCGTTCTACTCGGGTTGATTCCATTCCATTCCATTCCGTTCCATTCCATTCCATTCCATTCCATTCCATTCCATTCGGTTCCATTCGATTCCATTCGATTCGATTCCATTCCATTCCGTTCCATTCCATTCCATTCCATTCCATTCCATTCCATTCCGTTCCATTCCATTCCGTTCTACTCGGGTTGATTCCATTCCATTCCATTCCATTCCATTCCATTCCATTCCATTCCATTCCATTCCATTACATTCGATTCCTTTCCATTGCAGTCCATTCCATTTTACTCGGGTTGATTCCATTCCATTCCATTCCATTCCATTCCATTCCATTCCATTCCATTCTATTCCATTCCATTCCATTCCATTCCATTCGATTCCATTCCATTCCATTTCACTCCATTCCATCCCGTTCCGTTCCGTTCCTTTCCGTTCTACTCGGGTTCGTTCCATTCCATTCCATTCCATTCCATTCCATTCAATTCCATTCCGTTCTACTCGGGTTGATCATTCCATTCCATTCCATTCCGTTGCGTTCCGTTCCGTTCCGTTGCATTCCATTCCATTCCATTCCATTCCATTCCATTCCATTCCATACCATTCCGTTCCATTCCATTCCGTTCTACTCGGGTTGATTCCATTCTATTCCATTCCTTTCCATTCGATTCCATTCAATTCCATTCGATTCCACTCCATTCCATTCCATTCCATTCCATTCCATTCCATTCCATTCCATTCCATTGAATTCCATTCCATTCCATTCTACTCGGGTTGATTCCATTCCATTCCATTCCATTCCATTCCATTCCTTTCCATTCCATTCCATTCCATTCCATTCCATTCCATTCTACTCGTGTTGATTCCATTCCATTCCTTTCCATTCCATTCCATTCCATTTCTTTCCACTCCGCTCCACTCCACTGCACTCCACTCCACTCCACTCCACTCCACTCGGGTTGATTCCATTCCATTCCATTCCATTCCATTCCATTCCATTCCATTCCATTCCATTCCATTCCATTCCATTCCATTCCATTCCATTCCATTCCATTCTATTCCATTCGATTCCATTCCATTCCATTCCATTCCAATCCATTCCATTCTACTCGGGTTGATTCCATTCCATTCCATTCCATTACATTCCATTCCATTCGGTTCCATTCGATTCCATTCCATTCCATTTCACTCCGTTCTGTTCCGTTCCGTTCCGTTCTGTTCAGTTCCGTTCTACTCGGGTTCGTTCCATTCCGTTCCATTCCATTCCATTCCGTTCTACTCGGGTTGATTCCATTCTATTCCACTCCATTCCATTCCATTCCATTCCATTCCATTCGATTCCACTCCGTTCCTTTCCATTCCATTCCATTCCATTCCATTCCATTCCATTCCATTCCATTCCATTCCAATGAATTCCATTCCATTCCATTCCATTCCATTCCATTCCATTCCATTCCATTCCATTCCATTCCATTCCATTCCAATCCATTCCATTCTACTCGGGTTGATTCCATTCCATTCCATTCCATTCCATTCCATTCCATTCCATTCCATTCCACTCCATTCCATTCCATTCCGTTCTTCTCGGGTTGATTCCATTCCATTCCATTCCATTCCATTCCATTCCATTCCATTCCATTCCATTCGATTCCATTCGATTCGATTCCATTCCATTCCATTCCATTCCATTCCATTCCAATCCATTCCATTCCATTCCGTTCTACTCGGGTTCATTAAACTCCATTCCGTTCTGTTCCGTTCCTTTCCATTCCGTTCTCTTCCATTCCGTTCCATTCCATTCCATTCCATTCCATTCCGTTCTACTCGGGTTGATTCCATTCTATTCCATTCCATTCCATTCCATTCCATTCCATTCCATTCCATTCCATTCCATTCCATTCCAATCCATTCCATTCTACTCGGGTTGATTCCATTCCATTCCATTCCATTCCATTCCATTCCATTCCATTCTATTCCATTGAATTCCATTCCATTCCATTCCATTCCATTCCATTCCATTCCATTCCATTCTATTCCATTGAATTCCATTCCATTCCATTCTATTCCATTGAATTCCATTCCATTCCATTCCATTCCAATCCATTCCATTCTACACGGGTTGATTCCATTCCATTCCATTCCATTCCATTCCATTCCATTCGATTCCATTCCATTCGATTCCATTCGATTCCATTCGATCCCATTCCATTCCATTCCATTCCATTCTATTCCATTGAATTCCATTCCATTCGATTGCATTCCATTCCATTCCATTCCATTCCATTCCTTTCTACTGGGGTTGATTCCATTCCATTCCATTCCATTCCATTCCATTCCATTCCATTCCATTCCATTCCATTCCATTCCGTTCTAGTCGGGTTAATTCCATTCTATTCCATTCCATTCCATTCGATTCCATTCAATTCCATTCGATTCCATTCCATTCCATTCCATTCAATTCCATTCCATTCCATTCTATTCCATTGAATTCCATTCCATTGCATTCCATTCCATTCCATTGCATTCCATTCCGTTCTACTCGGGTTGATTCCATTCCATTCCATTCCATTCCATTCCATTCCATTCCATTCCATTCCATTCCATTCCATTCCATTCGATTCCATTCGATTCCATTCGAATCGATTCGATTCGATTCCATTCCATTCCATTCCATTTCTTTCCATTCCAGTCCACTCGATTCCATTCGATTCCATTCCATTCCATTTCACTCCATTCCGTTCCGTTCCGTTCCGTTCTGTTCCGTTCCTTTCCGTTCTGTTCCGTTCTACTCGGGTTCGTTCCATTCCATTCCATTCCATTCCATTCCATTCCACTCCATTCCGTTCTACTCTGGTTGATCATTCCATTCCATTCCATTCCGTTGCGTTCCGTTCCGTTCCGTTCCATTCCATTCCATTCCATTCCATTCCATTCCGTTCTACTCGGTTTGATTCCATTCTATTCCATTCCATTCCATTCAATTCCATTCGATTCCATTCGATTCCATTCCATTCCATTCCATTCCAGTCCATTCTATTCCATTGAATTCCATTCCATTCCATTCCATTCCATTCCATTCCATTCCATTCCATTCCATTCCATTCCGTTCTACTTGGGTTGATTCCATTCCATTCCATTCCATTCCATTCCATTCAATTCCATTCCATTCCATTCCATTCAATTCCATTCGATTCGATTCCATTCCATTCCATTCCATTCCATTCCATTCCATTCCATTCCTTTCCATTCCATTGCATTCCATTCCATTCCATTCCTTTCGGTTCCATTCGATTCCATTCCATTCCATTTCACTCCGTTCCGTTCCGTTCCGTTCCGTTCCACTCCGTTCAGTTCCGTTCTACTCGGGTTGACTCCATTCTATTCCACTCCATTCCTTTCGATTCCATTCGATTCCATTCCATTCCATTCCATTCCATTCCATTCCATTCTATTCCATTGAATTCCATTCCATTCCATTCCATTCCATTCCATTCCATTCCATTCCATTCCATTCCATTCCGTTCTACTCGGGTTGATTCCATTCCATTCCATTCCATTCCATTCCATTCCATTCCTTTCCATTCCATTCAATTCCATTCGATTCGATTCCATTCCATTCCATTCCATTCCATTCCTTTCCATTCCATTCCATTCCATTCCATTCCATTCCATTCCATTCCATTCCATTCTATTCCATTGAATTCCATTCCATTCCATTCTATTCCATTGAATTCCATTCCATTCCATTCCATTCCAATCCATTCCATTCTACACGGGGTGATTCCATTCCATTCCATTCCATTCCATTCCATTCGATTCCATTCCATTCGATTCCATTCGATTCCATTCGATCCCATTCCATTCCATTCCATTCCATTCTATTCCATTGAATTCCATTCCATTCGATTGCATTCCATTCCATTCCATTCCATTCCATTCCTTTCTACTGGGGTTGATTCCATTCCATTCCATTCTATTCCATTCCATTCCATTCCATTCCATTCTAATCGGGTTCATTCCATTACATTCCGTTCCGTTCCGTTCCGTTCCATTCCGTTCTGTTCCATTCCGTTCCATTCCATTCCATTCCATTCCATTCCGTTCTACTCGGGTTGATTCCATTCCATTCCATTCCATTCCATTCCATTCCATTCCATTCCACTCCACTCCACTCCACTGCACTCCTCTCCACTCCACTCCACTCCACTCGGGTTGATTCCATTCCATTTCATTCCATTCCATTCCATTCCATTCCATTCCATTCCATTCCATTCTATTCCATTCGATTCGATTCCATTCCATTCCATTCCAATCCATTCCATTCTTCTCGGGTTGATTCCATTCCATTCCATTCCATTCCATTCCATTCCATTCCATTCCATTCCATTCCATTCCATTCGATTCCATTCGATTCGATTCGATTCGATTCGATTCCATTCCATTCCATTCCATTACATTCCATTCCATTCGATTCGATTCCATTCGATTCGATTCGATTCGATTCGATTCGATTTCATTCCATTCCATTCCACTCCGTTCTACTCGGGTTGATTCCATTCCATTCCATTCCGTTCCGTTCCGTTCCGTTGCATTGCGTTGCGTTCCGTTCCGTTCCGTTCCGTTCCGTTCCGTTCCATTCCATTCCATTCCATTCCATTCCGATCTACTCGGGTTGACTCCAATCTATTCCATTCCATTCCATTCGATTGCACTCAATTCCATTCGATTCCATTCGATTCCATTCCATTCCATTCCATTCAATTCCATTCCATTCCACTGCATTCTATTCCACTGAATTCCATTCCATTCCATTCCATTCCATTCCATTCCATTCCATTCCATTCCATTCCAGTCCAGTCCATTACATTCTACACGGGTTGATTCCATTCCATTGCATTCCATTCCATTCCATTCCATTCCATTCCATTCCATTCCATTCCATTCGATTCCATTCGATTCGATTCGATTCCATTCCATTCCATTCCATTCCGTTCCATTCCATTCCATTCCATTCGATTCCATTCGATTCCATTCCATTCCATTTCACTCCATTCCGTTCCGTTCCGTACCGTTCCGTTCCGTTGCGTTGCGTTCCGTTCCGTTCCGTTCCGTTCCGATCCATTCCATTCCATTCCATTCCATTCCGTTCTACTCGGGTTGATTCCATTCCATTCCATTCCGTTCAGTTACGTTCCGTACCGTTCCGTTCCGTTCCATTCCGTTCCATTCCGTTCCGTTCCATTCCGTTCCATTCCATTCCATTCCATTCCATTCCATTCCGTTCTACACGGGTTGATCATTCCATTCCATTCCATTCCGTTGCGTTCCGTTCCGTTCCGTTCCATTCCATTCCATTCCATTCCATTCCATTCCATTCCATTCCATTCCGTTCTACTCGGTTTGATTCCATTCTATTCCATTCCATTCCATTCAATTCCATTCGATTCCATTCGATTCCATTCCATTCCATTCCATTCCAGTCCATTCTATTCCATTGAATTCCATTCCATTCCATTCCATTCCATTCCATTCCATTCCATTCCATTCCATTCCATTCCATTCCGTTCTACTTGGGTTGATTCCATTCCATTCCATTCCATTCCATTCCATTCCATTCCATTCCATTCCATTCCATTCAATTCCATTCGATTCGATTCCATTCCATTCCATGCCATTCCATTCCATTCCATTCCATTCCTTTCCATTCCATTGCATTCCATTCCATTCCATTCCTTTCGGTTCCATTCGATTCCATTCCATTCCATTTCACTCCGTTCCGTTCCGTTCCGTTCCGTTCCACTCCGTTCATTTCCGTTCTACTCGGGTTGACTCCATTCTATTCCACTCCATTCCTTTCGATTCCATTCGATTCCATTCCATTCCATTCCATTCCATTCCATTCTATTCCATTGAATTCCATTCCATTCCATTCCATTCCATTCCATTCCATTCCATTCCATTCCATTCCATTCCATTCCGTTCTACTCGGGTTGATTCCATTCCATTCCATTCCATTCCATTCCATTCCATTCCATTCCATTCCATTCAATTCCATTCGATTCCATTCCATTCCATTCCATTCCATTCCATTCCTTTCCATTCCATTCCATTCCATTCCATTCCATTCCATTCCATTCCATTCCATTCTATTCCATTGAATTCCATTCCATTCCATTCTATTCCATTGAATTCCATTCCATTCCATTCCATTCCAATCCATTCCATTCTACACGGGGTGATTCCATTCCATTCCATTCCATTCCATTCCATTCGATTCCATTCCATTCGATTCCATTCGATTCCATTTGATCCCATTCCATTCCATTCCATTCCATTCTATTCCATTGAATTCCATTCCATTCGATTGCATTCCATTCCATTCCATTCCATTCCATTCCTTTCTACTGGGGTTGATTCCATTCCATTCCATTCTATTCCATTCCATTCCATTCCATTCCATTCTAATCGGGTTCATTCCATTACATTCCGTTCCGTTCCGTTCCGTTCCATTCCGTTCTGTTCCATTCCGTTCCATTCCATTCCATTCCATTCCATTCCGTTCTACTCGGGTTGATTCCATTCCATTCCATTCCATTCCATTCCATTCCATTCCATTCCACTCCACTCCACTCCACTGCACTCCTCTCCACTCCACTCCACTCCACTCGGGTTGATTCCATTCCATTTCATTCCATTCCATTCCATTCCATTCCATTCCATTCCATTCCATTCTATTCCATTCGATTCGATTCCATTCCATTCCATTCCAATCCATTCCATTCTTCTCGGGTTGATTCCATTCCATTCCATTCCATTCCATTCCATTCCATTCCATTCCATTCCATTCCATTCCATTCGATTCCATTCGATTCGATTCGATTCGATTCGATTCCATTCCATTCCATTCCATTACATTCCATTCCATTCGATTCGATTCCATTCGATTCGATTCGATTCGATTCGATTCGATTTCATTCCATTCCATTCCACTCCGTTCTACTCGGGTTGATTCCATTCCATTCCATTCCGTTCCGTTCCGTTCCGTTGCATTGCGTTGCGTTCCGTTCCGTTCCGTTCCGTTCCGTTCCGTTCCATTCCATTCCATTCCATTCCGATCTACTCGGGTTGACTCCAATCTATTCCATTCCATTCCATTCGATTGCACTCAATTCCATTCGATTCCATTCGATTCCATTCCATTCCATTCCATTCAATTCCATTCCATTCCACTGCATTCTATTCCACTGAATTCCATTCCATTCCATTCCATTCCATTCCATTCCATTCCATTCCATTCCATTCCAGTCCAGTCCATTACATTCTACACGGGTTGATTCCATTCCATTGCATTCCATTCCATTCCATTCCATTCCATTCCATTCCATTCCATTCCATTCGATTCCATTCGATTCGATTCGATTCCATTCCATTCCATTCCATTCCGTTCCATTCCATTCCATTCCATTCGATTCCATTCGATTCCATTCCATTCCATTTCACTCCATTCCGTTCCGTTCCGTACCGTTCCGTTCCGTTGCGTTGCGTTCCGTTCCGTTCCGTTCCGTTCCGATCCATTCCATTCCATTCCATTCCATTCCGTTCTACTCGGGTTGATTCCATTCCATTCCATTCCGTTCAGTTACGTTCCGTACCGTTCCGTTCCGTTCCATTCCGTTCCATTCCGTTCCGTTCCATTCCGTTCCATTCCATTCCATTCCATTCCATTCCATTCCGTTCTACACGGGTTGATCATTCCATTCCATTCCATTCCGTTGCGTTCCGTTCCGTTCCGTTCCATTCCATTCCATTCCATTCCATTCCATTCCATTCCATTCCATTCCGTTCTACTCGGTTTGATTCCATTCTATTCCATTCCATTCCATTCAATTCCATTCGATTCCATTCGATTCCATTCCATTCCATTCCATTCCAGTCCATTCTATTCCATTGAATTCCATTCCATTCCATTCCATTCCATTCCATTCCATTCCATTCCATTCCATTCCATTCCATTCCGTTCTACTTGGGTTGATTCCATTCCATTCCATTCCATTCCATTCCATTCCATTCCATTCCATTCCATTCCATTCAATTCCATTCGATTCGATTCCATTCCATTCCATGCCATTCCATTCCATTCCATTCCATTCCTTTCCATTCCATTGCATTCCATTCCATTCCATTCCTTTCGGTTCCATTCGATTCCATTCCATTCCATTTCACTCCGTTCCGTTCCGTTCCGTTCCGTTCCACTCCGTTCATTTCCGTTCTACTCGGGTTGACTCCATTCTATTCCACTCCATTCCTTTCGATTCCATTCGATTCCATTCCATTCCATTCCATTCCATTCCATTCTATTCCATTGAATTCCATTCCATTCCATTCCATTCCATTCCATTCCATTCCATTCCATTCCATTCCATTCCATTCCGTTCTACTCGGGTTGATTCCATTCCATTCCATTCCATTCCATTCCATTCCATTCCATTCCATTCCAATGAATTCCATTCCATTCCATTCCATTCCATTCCATTGCATTCCATTCCATTCCATTCCATTCCATTCTATTCCATTGAATTCCATTCCATTCCATTCTATTCCATTGAATTCCATTCCATTCCATTCCATTCCATTCCAATCCATTCCTTTCTATACGGGTTTATTCCATTCCATTCCATTCCATTCCATTCCATTCCATTCCACTCCATTCCATTCCATTCCATTCTTTTCGGGTTGATTCCATTCCATTCCATTCCATTCCATTCCATTCCATTCCATTCCATTCCATTCCATTCCTTTCGATTCCACTCCATTCCTTTCCATTCCATTCCATTCCATTCCATTCCATTCCATTCCATTCCATTCCAATGAATTCCATTCCATTCCATTCTTTCCATTCCATTCCATTCCATTCCATTCCATTCCATTCCATTCCATTCTATTCCATTGAATTCCATTCCATTCCATTCTATTCCATTGAATTCCATTCCATTCCATTCCATTCCAATCCATTCCATTCTACACGGGGTGATTCCATTCCATTCCATTCCATTCCATTCCATTCCATTCCAATCCATTCCATTCTTCTCGGGTTGATTCCATTCCATTCCATTCCATTCCATTCCATTCCATTCCATTCCATTCCATTCGATTCCATTCGATTCGATTCGATTTGATTCGATTCCATTCCATTCCATTCCATTACATTCCATTCCATTCGATTCGATTCCATACGATTCGATTCGATTCGATTCGATTCGATTTCATTCCATTCCATTCCACTCCGTTCTACTCGGGTTGATTCCATTCCATTCCATTCCGTTCCGTTCCGTTCCGTTGCATTGCGTTGCGTTCCGTTCCGTTCCGTTCCGTTCCGTTCCGTTCCATTCCATTCCATTCCATTCCATTCCGATCTACTCGGGTTGACTCCAATCTATTCCATTCCATTCCATTCGATTGCATTCAATTCCATTCGATTCCATTCGATTCCATTCCATTCCATTCCATTCCATTCCATTCCATTCCACTGCATTCTATTCCACTGAATTCCATTCCATTCCATTCCAGTCCATTACATTCTACACGGGTTGATTCCATTCCATTGCATTCCATTCCATTCCATTCCATTCCATTCCATTCCATTCCATTCCATTCCATTCCATTCGATTCCATTCGATTCGATTCGATTCGATTCGATTCCATTCCATTCCGTTCCATTCCATTCCATTCCATTCGATTCCATTCGATTCCATTCCATTCCATTTCACTCCATTCCGTTCCGTTCCGTACCGTTCCGTTCCGTTGCGTTGCGTTCCGTTCCGTTCCGTTCCGTTCCGATCCATTCCATTCCATTCCATTCCATTCCGTTCTACTCGGGTTGATTCCATTCCATTCCATTCCGTTCAGTTACGTTCCGTACCGTTCCGTTCCGTTCCATTCCGTTCCATTCCGTTCCGTTCCATTCCGTTCCATTCCATTCCATTCCTTTCCATTCCATTCCGTTCTACACGGGTTGATTCCATTCTATACCGTTCCATTCCATTCGATTCCATTCAAGTCCATTCGATTCGATTCCATTCCATTCCATTCCATTCCATTCTATTCCATTGAATTCCATTCCATTCCATTCCATTCCATTCCATTCCATTCCATTCCATTCCATTCCATTCCATTCCATTCCATTCCGTTCTAATCGGGTTGATTCCATTCCATTCCATTCCATTCCATTCCATTCCATTCCATTCCATTCCATTCCATTCTATTCCATTCCATTCGATTCCATTCGATTCCATTCGATCCCATTCCATTCCATTCCATTCCATTCCATTCCATTGAATTCCATTCCATTCCATTCCATTCCATTCCATTCCATTCCATTCCATTCCTTTCCATTCCATTCCTTTCTACTGGGGTTGATTCCATTCAATTCCATTCCATTCCATTCCGTTCTACTCGGGTTCATTCCATTCCATTCCGTTCCGTTCCGATCCGTTCCATTCCGTTCTGTTCCATTCCGTTCCATTCCATTCCATTCCATTCCATTCCGTTCTACTCGGGTTGATTCCATTCTATTCCATTCCATTCCATTCCATTCCATTCCATTCCACTCCACTCCACTCCACTGCACTACACTCCACTCCACTCCACTCCACTCCACTCGGTTTGATTCCATTCCATTCCATTCCACTCCATTCCATTCCATTCCATTCCATTCCATTCTATTCCATTCGATTCCATTCCATTCCATTCCATTCCAATCCATTCCATTCTAATCGGGTTGATTCCATTCCATTCCATTCCATTCCATTCCATTCCATTCCATTCGGTTCCATTCGATTCCATTCCATTCCATTTCACTCCGTTCTGTTCCGTTCCGTTCCGTTCTGTTCAGTTCCGTTCTACTCGGGTTCGTTCCATTCCGTTCCATTCCATTCCATTCCGTTCTACTCGGGTTGATTCCATTCTATTCCACTCCATTCCATTCCATTCCATTCCATTCCATTCCATTCCATTCGATTCCACTCCGTTCCTTTCCATTCCATTCCATTCCATTCCATTCCATTCCATTCCATTCCATTCCATTCCATTCCAATGAATTCCATTCCATTCCATTCCATTCCATTCCATTCCATTCCATTCCATTCCATTCCATTCCAATCCATTCCATTCTACACGGGTTTATTCCATTCCATTCCATTCCATTCCATTCCATTCCATTCCACTCCATTCCATTCCATTCCGGTCTTCTCGGGTTGATTCCATTCCATTCCATTCCATTCCATTCCATTCCATTCCATTCCATTCGATTCGATTCCATTCCATTCCATTCCATTCCATTCCATTCCATTCCATTCTACTCGGGTTCATTAAACTCCATTCCGTTCTGTTCCGTTCCTTTCCATTCCGTTCTGTTCCATTCCGTTCCATTCCATTCCATTCCATTCCATTCCATTCCGTTCTACTCGGGTTGATTCCATTCTATTCCATTCCATTCCATTCCATTCCATTCCATTCCATTCCATTCCACTCCACTCCACTCCACTCCACTCCACTGCACTCCACTCCACTCTGGTTGATTCCATTCCATTCCATTCCATTCCTTTCCATTCCATTCGATTCCATTCCATTCCATTCCATTCCATTCCATTCCATTCCATTCCAATCCATTCCATTCTACTCGGTTTGATTCCATTCTATTCCATTCCATTCCATTCAATTCCATTCGATTCCATTCGATTCCATTCCATTCCATTCCATTCCAGTCCATTCTATTCCATTGAATTCCATTCCATTCCATTCCATTCCATTCCATTCCATTCCATTCCATTCCGTTCTACTCGGGTTGATTCCATTCCATTCCATTCCATTCCATTCCATTCCATTCCATTCCATTCCATTCCATTCCATTCCATTCCATTCCATTCCATTCCATTCCATTCAATTCCATTCGATTCGATTCGATTCCATTCCATTCCATTCCATTCCATTCCATTCCATTCCATTCCATTCCTTTCCATTCCATTGCATTCCATTCCATTCCATTCCATTCCATTCGGTTCCATTCGATTCCATTCCATTCCATTTCACTCCGTTCCGTTCCGTTCCGTTCCGTTCCACTCCGTTCAGTTCCGTTCTACTCGGGTTGACTCCATTCTATTCCACTCCATTCCTTTCGATTCCATTCGATATCATTCCATTCCATTCCATTCCATTCCATTCCATTCCATTCTATTCCATTGAATTCCATTCCATTCCATTCCATTCCATTCCATTCCATTCCATTCCATTCCATTCCATTCCATTCCGTTCTACTCGGGTTGATTCCATTCCATTCCATTCCATTCCATTCCATTCCATTCCATTCCATTCCATTCCATTCAATTCCATTCGATTCGATTCGATTCCATTCCATTCCATTCCATTCCTTTCCATTCCATTCCATTCCATTCCATTCCATTCCTTTCCATTCCATTCCATTGAATTCCATTCCATTCCATTCTATTCCATTGAATTCCATTCCATTCCATTCCATTCCAATCCATTCCATTCTACACGGGTTGATTCCATTCCATTCCATTCCATTCCATTCCATTCGATTCCATTCCATTCGATTCAATTCGATTCCATTCGATCCCATTCCATTCCATTCCATTCCATTCTATTCCATTGAATTCCATTCCATTCGATTGCATTCCATTCCATTCCATTCCATTCCATTCCTTTCTACTGGGGTTGATTCCATTCCATTCCATTCCATTCCATTCCATTCCATTCCATTCTAATCGGGTTCATTCCATTCCATTCCGTTCCGTTCCGTTCCGTTCCATTCCGTTCTGTTCCATTCCGTTCCATTCCATTCCATTCCATTCCATTCCGTTCTACTCGGGTTGATTCCATTCTATTCCATTCCATTCCATTCCATTCCATTCCATTCCACTCCACTCCACTCCACTGCACTCCTCTCCACTCCACTCCACTCCACTCGGGTTGATTCCATTCCATTCCATTCCATTCCATTCCATTCCATTCCATTCCATTCCATTCTATTCCATTCGATTCCATTCCATTCCATTCCATTCCAATCCATTCCATTCTACTCGGGTTGATTCCATTCCATTCCATTCCATTCCATTCCATTCCATTCCATTCCATTCCATTCCATTCCATTCCATTCGATTCGATTCGATTCGATTCCATTCCATTCCATTCCATTCCATTCCATTCCATTCCATTCCATTCCATTCGATTCGATTCGATTCGATTCCATTCCATTCCATTCCATTCCACTCCGTTCTACTCGGGTTGATTCCATTCCATTCCATTCCGTTCCGTTCCGTTCCGTTCCGTTGCATTGCATTGCGTTCCGTTCCGTTCCGTTCCGTTCCGTTCCGTTCCGTTCCATTCCATTCCATTCCATTCCATTCCATTCCGATCTACTCGTGTTGACTCCAATCTATTCCATTCCATTCCATTCGATTGCATTCAATTCCATTCGATTCCATTCGATTCCATTCCATTCCATTCCATTCCATTCCATTCCATTCCACTGCATTCTATTCCACTGAATTCCATTCCATTCCATTCCATTCCATTCCATTCCTTTCCATTCCATTCCAATCCATTACTTTCTACACGGGTTGATTCCATTCCATTGCATTCCATTCTATTCCATTCCATTCCATTCCATTCCATTCCATTCCATTCCATTCCATTCGATTCCATTCGATTCGATTCGATTCCATTCCATTCCATTCCATTCCGTTCCATTCCATTCCATTCCATTCGATTCCATTCGATTCCATTCCTTTCCATTTCACTTCATTCCGTTCCGTTCCGTACCGTTCCGTTCCGTTGCGTTGCGTTGCGTTCCGTTCCGTTCCGTTCCGTTCCGATCCATTCCATTCCATTCCATTCCATTCCGTTCTACTCGGGTTGATTGCATTCCATTCCATTCCGTTCAGTTCCGTTCCGTACCGTTCCGTTCCGTTCCATTCCGTTCCATTCTGTTCCGTTCCATTCCGTTCCATTCCATTCCATTCCATTCCATTCCATTCCATTCCGTTCTACACGGGTTGATTCCATTCTATACCGTTCCATTCCTTTCGATTCCATTCAAGTCCATTCGATTCGATTCCATTCCATTCCATTCCATTCCATTCTATTCCATTGAATTCCATTCCATTCCATTCCATTCCATTCCATTCCGTTCTAATCGGGTTGATTCCATTCCATTCCATTCCATTCCATTCCATTCCATTCCATTCCATTCTATTCCATTCCATTCGATTCCATTCGATTCCATTCGATCCCATTACATTCCATTCCATTCTATTCCATTGAATTCCATTCCATTCCATTCCATTCCATTCTATTCCATTCCATTCCATTCCATTCCATTCCATTCCTTTCCATTCCATTCCATTCCTTTCTACTGGGGTTGATTCCATTCCATTCCATTCCATTCCATTCCATTCCGTTCTACTCGGGTTCATTCCATTCCATTCCATTCCGTTCCGTTCCGTTCCGTTCCATTCCGTTCTGTTCCATTCCGTTCCATTCCATTCCATTCCATTCCATTCCGTTCTACTCGGGTTGATTCCATTCTATTCCATTCCATTCCATTCCATTCCATTCCACTCCACTCCACTCCACTGCACTCCACTCCACTCCACTCCACTCCACTCGGGTTGATTCCATTCCATTCCATTCCATTCCATTCCATTCCATTCCATTCCATACTATTCCATTCGATTCCATTTAATTCCATTCCATTCCAATCCATTCCATTCTACTCGGGTTGATTCCATTCCATTCCATTCCATTCCATTCCATTCCATTCCATTCCATTCGGTTCCATTCGATTCCATTCCATTCCATTTCACTCCATTCTGTTCCGTTCCGTTCCGTTCTGTTCAGTTCCGTTCTACTCGGGTTCGTTCCATTCCGTTCCATTCCATTCCATTCCGTTCTACTCGGGTTGATTCCATTCTATTCCACTCCATTCCATTCCATTCCATTCCATTCCATTCCATTCGATTCCACTCCGTTCCTTTCCATTCCATTCCATTCCATTCCATTCCATTCCATTCCATTCCATTCCAATGAATTCCATTCCATTCCATTCCATTCCATTCCATTCCATTCCATTCCATTCCATTCCATTCCAATCCATTCCATTCTACACGGGTTTATTCCATTCCATTCCATTCCATTCCATTCCATTCCATTCCACTCCATTCCATTCCATTCCGGTCTTCTCGGGTTGATTCCATTCCATTCCATTCCATTCCATTCCATTCCATTCCATTCCATTCGATTCCATTCGATTCGATTCCATTCCATTCCATTCCATTCCATTCCATTCCATTCCGTTCTACTCGGGTTCATTAAACTCCATTCCGTTCTGTTCCGTTCCTTTCCATTCCGTTCTGTTCCATTCCGTTCCATTCCATTCCATTCCATTCCATTCCGTTCTACTCGGGTTGATTCCATTCTATTCCATTCCATTCCATTCCATTCCATTCCATTCCATTCCATTCCACTCCACTCCACTCCACTGCACTCCACTCCACTCTGGTTGATTCCATTCCATTCCATTCCATTCCTTTCCATTCCATTCGATTCCATTCCATTCCATTCCATTCAATTCCATTCCAATCCATTCCATTCTACTCGGGTTGATTCCATTCCATTCCATTCCATTCCATTCCATTCCATTCCATTCCATTCGATTCCATTCCATTCCATTTCACTCCGTTCCATTCAGTTCCGTTCCGTTCCGTTCCGTTCAGTTCCGTTCTACTCGGGTTCGTTCCATTCCGTTCCATTCCATTCCATTCCATTCTAATCGGGTTGATTCCATTCTATTCCACTCCATTCCATTTGATTCCATTCGATTCCATTCCATTCCATTCCATTCCATTCCATTCCATTCCATTCCATTCCATTCCATTCTATTCCATTGAATTCCAATCCATTCCATTCCACTCCATTCCTTTCCATTCCATTCTATTCCATTTAATTCCATTCCATTCCATTCCATTCCAATCCATTCCGTTCTACTCGGGTTGATTCCATTCCATTCCATTCCATTCCATTCCATTCCATTCCATTCCATTCCATTCGATTCCATTCGATTCGATTCGATTCCATTCCATTCCATTCCATTCCATTCCAATCCATTCCGATCCATTCCATTCTACTCGGGTTGATTCCATTCCATTCCATTCCATTCCATTCCGTTGAATTCCATTCCATTCCATTCCGTTCCGTTCCGTTCCATTCCGTTCTGTTCCGTTCCATTCCATTCTACTCGGGTTGATTCCATTCCATTCCATTCCATTCCATTCCATTCCATTCCATTCGATTCCATTCGATTCCATTCGATTCGATGCGATTCCATTCCATTCCATTCCATTCCATTCCATTCCGTTCTACTCGGGTTCATTACATTCCATTCCGTTCCGTTCCGTTCCGTTCCATTCCGTTCTGTTCCATTCCGTTCCATTCCATTCCATTCCGTTCTACTCGGGTTGATTCCATTCCGTTCCGTTCCGTTCCGTTCCGTTCCGTTCCGTTCCGTTCCGTTGCGTTCCATTCCGTTCGGTTCCGTTCCGTTCTGTTCCATTCCATTCCATTCCATTCCATTCCATTCCATTCCATTCCATTCCATTCCATTCCGTTCTACTCGGGTTAATTCCATTCTATTCCATTCCATTCCATTTGATTCCATTCAATTCCATTCGATTCCATTCCATTCCATTCCATTCAATTCCATTCCATTCCATTCTATTCCATTGAATTCCATTCCATTGCATTCCATTCCATTCCATTGCATTCCATTGCGTTCTACTCGGGTTGATTCCATTCCATTCCATTCCATTCCATTCCATTCCATTCCATTCCATTCCATTCGATTCCATTCGATTCCATTCGATTCGATTCGATTCGATTCGATTCCATTCCATTTCATTCCATTTCTTTCCATTCCAGTCCATTCGATTCCATTCGATTCCATTCCATTCCATTTCACTCCATTCCGTTCCGTTCCGTTCCGTTCCGTTCTGTTCCGTTCCGTTCTGTTCCGTTCTACTCGGGTTCGTTCCATTCCATTCCATTCCATTCCATTCCATTCCATTCCATTCCATTCCATTCGATTCCATTCCATTCCATTCCATTCCATTCCATTCCATTCTACTCGGGTTGATTCCATTCCATTCCATTCCATTCCATTCCATTCCATTCCATTCCATTCCATTCCATTCCATTCCATTCCATTCCATTCCAATCCATTCCATTCTACACGGGTTTATTCCATTCCATTCCATTCCATTCCATTCCATTCCATTCCATTCCACTCCATTCCATTCCATTCCGGTCTTCTCGGGTTGATTCCATTCCATTCCATTCCATTCCATTCCATTCCATTCCATTCCATTCCATTCGATTCCATTCGATTCGTTTCCATTCCATTCCATTCCATTCCATTCCATTCCATTCCATTCCATTCCATTCCGTTCTACTCGGGTTCATTAAACTCCATTCCGTTCTGTTCCGTTCCTTTCCATTCCGTTCTGTTCCATTCCGTTCCATTCCATTCCATTCCATTCCATTCCGTTCTACTCGGGTTGATTCCATTCTATTCCATTCCATTCCATTCCATTCCATTCCATTCCATTCCATTCCACTCCACTCCACTCCACTCCACTGCACTCCACTCCACTCTGGTTGATTCCATTCCATTCCATTCCATTCCTTTCCATTGCATTCGATTCCATTCTATTCCATTCCATTCCATTCCATTCCATTCCAATCCATTCCATTCTACTCGGGTTGATTCCATTCCATTCCATTCCATTCCATTCCATTCCATTCCATTCCATTCCATTCCATTCCATTCCATTCCATTCGGTTCCATTCGATTCCATTCCATTCCATTTCACTCCGTTCCATTCAGTTCCGTTCCGTTCCGTTCCGTTCAGTTCCGTTCTACTCGGTTTCTTTCCATTCCGTTCCATTCCATTCCATTCCATTCTAATCGGGTTGATTCCATTCTATTCCACTCCATTCCATTTGATTCCATTCGATTCCATTCGATTCCATTCCATTCCATTCCATTCCATTCCATTCCATTCTATTCCATTGAATTCCAATCCATTCCATTCCACTCCATTCCTTTCCATTCCATTCTATTCCATTTAATTCCATTCCATTCCATTCCATTCCAATCCATTCCGTTCTACTCGGGTTGATTCCATTCCATTCCATTCCATTCCATTCCATTCCATTCCATTCCATTCGATTCCATTCGATTCGATTCGATTCCATTCCATTCCATTCCATTCCATTCCAATCCATTCCGATCCATTCCATTCTACTCGGGTTGATTCCATTCCATTCCATTCCATTCCATTCCGTTGAATTCCATTCCATTCCATTCCGTTCCGTTCCGTTCCATTCCGTTCCTTTCCGTTCCATTCCATTCTACTCGGGTTGATTCCATTCCATTCCATTTCATTCCATTCCATTCCGTTCCATTCGATTCCATTCGATTCCATTCGATTCGATGCGATTCCATTCCATTCCATTCCATTCCATTCCATTCCGTTCTACTCGGGTTCATTACATTCCATTCCGTTCCGTTCCGTTCCGTTCCATTCCGTTCTGTTCCATTCCGTTCCATTCCATTCCATTCCGTTCTACTCGGGTTGATTCCATTCCGTTCCGTTCCATTCAGTTCCGTTCAGTTCAGTTCCGTTCCGTTGCGTTCCATTCCGTTCGTTTCCGTTCCGTTCCGTTCCATTCCATTCCATTCCATTCCATTCCATTCCATTCCATTCCATTCCATTCCATTCCATTCCATTCCGTTCTACTCGGGTTAATTCCATTCTATTCCATTCCATTCCATTTGATTCCATTCAATTCCATTCGATTCCATTCCATTCCATTCCATTCAATTCCATTCCATTCCATTCTATTCCATTGAATTCCATTCCATTGCATTCCATTCCGTTCTACTCGGGTTGATTCCATTCCATTCCATTCCATTCCATTCCATTCCATTCCATTCGATTCCATTCGATTCCATTCGATTCGATTCGATTCGATTCGATTCCATTCCATTCCATTCCATTTCTTTCCATTCCAGTCCATTCGATTCCATTCGATTCCATTCCATTCCATTTCACTCCATTCCGTTCCGTTCCGTTCCGTTCCGTTCCGTTCCGTTCCGTTCCGTTGAGTTGCGTTCCGTTCCGTTCCGTTCCGTTCCTTTCCATTCCATTCCATTCCATTCCTTTCTACTCGGGTTGATTCCATTACATTCCATTCCGTTCCGTTCCGTTCCTATCCGTTCCCTTCCGTTGCGTTGCGTTCCGTAACATTCCGTTCCATTATATTCCGTTCCATTCCATTCCATTCCATTCCATTCCATTCCATTCCATTCCAATGAATTCCATTCCATTCCATTCCATTACATTCCATTCCATTCCATTCCATTCCATTCCATTCCAATCCATTCCATTCTACACGGGTTTATTCCATTCCATTCCATTCCATTCCATTCCATTCCACTCCATTCCATTCCATTCCGGTCTTCTCGGGTTGATTCCATTCCATTCCATTCCATTCCATTCCATTCCATTCCATTCCATTCCATTCGATTCCATTCGATTCGATTCCATTCCATTCCATTCCATTCCATTCCATTCCATTCCATTCCATTCCATTCCATTCCGTTCTACTCGGGTTCATTAAACTCCATTCCGTTCTGTTCCGTTCCTTTCCATTCCGTTCTGTTCCATTCCGTTCCATTCCATTCCATTCCATTCCATTCCGTTCTACTCGGGTTGATTCCATTCTATTCCATTCCATTCCATTCCATTCCATTCCATTCCATTCCATTCCATTCCATTCCATTCCATTCCATTCCATTCCATTCGATTCCATTCCATTCCATTCCATTCCACTCCGTTCTACTCGTGTTGATTCCATTCCATTCCATTCCGTTCCGTTCCGTTCCGTTCCGTTGCATTGCATTGCGTTCCGTTCCGTTCCGTTCCGTTCCGTTCCGTTCCGTTCCATTCCATTCCATTCCATTCCATTCCATTCCGATCTACTCGTGTTGACTCCAATCTATTCCATTCCATTCCATTCGATTGCATTCAATTCCATTCGATTCCATTCGATTCCATTCCATTCCATTCCATTCCATTCCATTCCATTCCACTGCATTCTATTCCACTGAATTCCATTCCATTCCATTCCATTCCATTCCATTCCTTTCCATTCCATTCCAATCCATTACTTTCTACACGGGTTGATTCCATTCCATTGCATTCCATTCTATTCCATTCCATTCCATTCCATTCCATTCCATTCCATTCCATTCGATTCCATTCGATTCGATTCGATTCCATTCCATTCCATTCCATTCCGTTCCATTCCATTCCATTCCATTCGATTCCATTCGATTCCATTCCATTCCATTTCACTCCATTCCGTTCCGTTCCGTACCGTTCCGTTCCGTTGCGTTGCGTTCCGTTCCGTTCCGTTCCGTTCCGTTCCGATCCATTCCATTCCATTCCATTCCATTCCGTTCTACTCGGGTTGATTCCATTCCATTCCATTCCGTTCAGTTCCGTTCCGTACCGTTCCGTTCCGTTCCATTCCGTTCCATTCTGTTCCGTTCCATTCCGTTCCATTCCATTCCATTCCATTCCATTCCATTCCATTCCGTTCTACACGGGTTGATTCCATTCTATACCGTTCCATTCCTTTCGATTCCATTCAAGTCCATTCGATTCGATTCCATTCCATTCCATTCCATTCCATTCTATTCCATTGAATTCCATTCCATTCCATTCCATTCCATTCCATTCCGTTCTAATCGGGTTGATTCCATTCCATTCCATTCCATTCCATTCCATTCCATTCCATTCCATTCCATTCTATTCCATTCCATTCGATTCCATTCGATTCCATTCGATCCCATTACATTCCATTCCATTCTATTCCATTGAATTCCATTCCATTCCATTCCATTCCATTCTATTCCATTCCATTCCATTCCATTCCATTCCATTCCTTTCCATTCCATTCCATTCCTTTCTACTGGGGTTGATTCCATTCCATTCCATTCCATTCCATTCCATTCCATTCCGTTCTACTCGGGTTCATTCCATTCCATTCCATTCCGTTCCATTCCGTTCCGTTCCATTCCGTTCTGTTCCATTCCGTTCCATTCCATTCCATTCCATTCCATTCCGTTCTACTCGGGTTGATTCCATTCTATTCCATTCCATTCCATTCCATTCCATTCCACTCCACTCCACTCCACTGCACTCCACTCCACTCCACTCCACTCCACTCGGGTTGATTCCATTCCATTCCATTCCATTCCATTCCATTCCATACTATTCCATTCGATTCCATTTAATTCCATTCCATTCCAATCCATTCCATTCTACTCGGGTTGATTCCATTCCATTCCATTCCATTCCATTCCATTCCATTCCATTCGGTTCCATTCGATTCCATTCCATTCCATTTCACTCCATTCTGTTCCGTTCCGTTCCGTTCTGTTCAGTTCCGTTCTACTCGGGTTCGTTCCATTCCGTTCCATTCCATTCCATTCCGTTCTACTCGGGTTGATTCCATTCTATTCCACTCCATTCCATTCCATTCCATTCCATTCCATTCCATTCGATTCCACTCCGTTCCTTTCCATTCCATTCCATTCCATTCCATTCCATTCCATTCCATTCCATTCCATTCCAATGAATTCCATTCCATTCCATTCCATTCCATTCCATTCCATTCCATTCCATTCCATTCCAATCCATTCCATTCTACACGGGTTTATTCCATTCCATTCCATTCCATTCCATTCCATTCCACTCCATTCCATTCCATTCCGGTCTTCTCGGGTTGATTCCATTCCATTCCATTCCATTCCATTCCATTCCATTCCATTCCATTCCATTCCATTCGATTCCATTCGATTCGATTCCATTCCATTCCATTCCATTCCATTCCATTCCATTCCGTTCTACTCGGGTTCATTAAACTCCATTCCGTTCTGTTCCGTTCCTTTCCATTCCGTTCTGTTCCATTCCGTTCCATTCCATTCCATTCCATTCCATTCCGTTCTACTCGGGTTGATTCCATTCTATTCCATTCCATTCCATTCCATTCCATTCCATTCCATTCCATTCCACTCCACTCCACTCCACTGCACTCCACTCCACTCTGGTTGATTCCATTCCATTCCATTCCATTCCTTTCCATTCCATTCGATTCCATTCCATTCCATTCCATTCAATTCCATTCCAATCCATTCCATTCTACTCGGGTTGATTCCATTCCATTCCATTCCATTCCATTCCATTCCATTCCATTCCATTCCATTCGATTCCATTCCATTCCATTTCACTCCGTTCCATTCAGTTCCGTTCCGTTCCGTTCCGTTCAGTTCCGTTCTACTCGGGTTCGTTCCATTCCGTTCCATTCCATTCCATTCCATTCTAATCGGGTTGATTCCATTCTATTCCACTCCATTCCATTTGATTCCATTCGATTCCATTCCATTCCATTCCATTCCATTCCATTCCATTCCATTCCATTCCATTCCATTCTATTCCATTGAATTCCAATCCATTCCATTCCACTCCATTCCTTTCCATTCCATTCTATTCCATTTAATTCCATTCCATTCCATTCCATTCCAATCCATTCCGTTCTACTCGGGTTGATTCCATTCCATTCCATTCCATTCCATTCCATTCCATTCCATTCCATTCCATTCCATTCGATTCCATTCGATTCGATTCGATTCCATTCCATTCCATTCCATTCCATTCCAATCCATTCCGATCCATTCCATTCTACTCGGGTTGATTCCATTCCATTCCATTCCATTCCATTCCGTTGAATTCCATTCCATTCCATTCCGTTCCGTTCCGTTCCATTCCGTTCTGTTCGGTTCCATTCCATTCTACTCGGGTTGATTCCATTCCATTCCATTCCATTCCATTCCATTCCATTCCATTCGATTCCATTCGATTCCATTCGATTCGATGCGATTCCATTCCATTCCATTCCATTCCATTCCATTCCGTTCTACTCGGGTTCATTACATTCCATTCCGTTCCGTTCCGTTCCGTTCCATTCCGTTCTGTTCCATTCCGTTCCATTCCATTCCATTCCGTTCTACTCGGGTTGATTCCATTCCGTTCCGTTCCGTTCCGTTCCGTTCCGTTCCGTTCCGTTCCGTTGCGTTCCATTCCGTTCGGTTCCGTTCCGTTCTGTTCCATTCCATTCCATTCCATTCCATTCCATTCCATTCCATTCCATTCCGTTCTACTCGGGTTAATTCCATTCTATTCCATTCCATTCCATTTGATTCCATTCAATTCCATTCGATTCCATTCCATTCCATTCCATTCAATTCCATTCCATTCCATTCTATTCCATTGAAT
This sequence comes from Gorilla gorilla gorilla, assembly GCF_029281585.2. NCBI lineage: Eukaryota > Metazoa > Chordata > Mammalia > Primates > Hominidae > Gorilla > Gorilla gorilla. The sequence goes on from NC_073242.2 coordinate 39,839,850, forward strand.
TCCATTCCATTGCATTCCATTCCATTCCATTGCATTCCATTGCATTCTACTCGGGTTGATTCCATTCCATTCCATTCCATTCCATTCCATTCCATTCCATTCCATTCGATTCCATTCGATTCCATTCGATTCGATTCGATTCGATTCGATTCCATTCCATTCCATTCCATTTCTTTCCATTCCAGTCCATTCGATTCCATTCGATTCCATTCCATTCCATTTCACTCCATTCCGTTCCGTTCCGTTCCGTTCCGTTCTGTTCCGTTCCGTTCTGTTCCGTTCTACTCGGGTTCGTTCCATTCCATTCCATTCCATTCCATTCCATTCCATTCCATTCCATTCCATTCCTTTCCATTCCATTCGATTCCATTCCATTCCATTCCATTCCATTCCATTCCATTCTACTCGGGTTGATTCCATTCCATTCCATTCCATTCCATTCCATTCCATTCCATTCCATTCCATTCCATTCCATTCCATTCCATTCCATTCCATTCCAATCCATTCCATTCTACACGGGTTTATTCCATTCCATTCCATTCCATTCCATTCCATTCCATTCCACTCCATTCCATTCCATTCCGGTCTTCTCGGGTTGATTCCATTCCATTCCATTCCATTCCATTCCATTCCATTCCATTCCATTCCATTCGATTCCATTCGATTCGTTTCCATTCCATTCCATTCCATTCCATTCCATTCCATTCCATTCCATTCCATTCCGTTCTACTCGGGTTCATTAAACTCCATTCCGTTCTGTTCCGTTCCTTTCCATTCCGTTCTGTTCCATTCCGTTCCATTCCATTCCATTCCATTCCATTCCGTTCTACTCGGGTTGATTCCATTCTATTCCATTCCATTCCATTCCATTCCATTCCATTCCATTCCATTCTACTCCACTCCACTCCACTCCACTGCACTCCACTCCACTCTGGTTGATTCCATTCCATTCCATTCCATTCCTTTCCATTGCATTCGATTCCATTCCATTCCATTCCATTCCATTCCATTCCATTCCATTCCAATCCATTCCATTCTACTCGGGTTGATTCCATTCCATTCCATTCCATTCCATTCCATTCCATTCCATTCCATTCCATTCCATTCCATTCCATTCCATTCCATTCCATTCCATTCCATTCGGTTCCATTCGATTCCATTCCATTCCATTTCACTCCGTTCCATTCAGTTCCGTTCCGTTCCGTTCCGTTCAGTTCCGTTCTACTCGGTTTCTTTCCATTCCGTTCCATTCCATTCCATTCCATTCTAATCGGGTTGATTCCATTCTATTCCACTCCATTCCATTTGATTCCATTCAATTCCATTCGATTCCATTCCATTCCATTCCATTCCATTCCATTCCATTCTATTCCATTGAATTCCAATCCATTCCATTCCACTCCATTCCTTTCCATTCCATTCTATTCCATTTAATTCCATTCCATTCCATTCCATTCCAATCCATTCCGTTCTACTCGGGTTGATTCCATTCCATTCCATTCCATTCCATTCCATTCCATTCCATTCCATTCGATTCCATTCGATTCGATTCGATTCCATTCCATTCCATTCCATTCCATTCCAATCCATTCCGATCCATTCCATTCTACTCGGGTTGATTCCATTCCATTCCATTCCATTCCATTCCGTTGAATTCCATTCCATTCCATTCCGTTCCGTTCCGTTCCATTCCGTTCCTTTCCGTTCCATTCCATTCTACTCGGGTTGATTCCATTACATTCCATTTCATTCCATTCCATTCCGTTCCATTCGATTCCATTCGATTCCATTCGATTCGATGCGATTCCATTCCATTCCATTCCATTCCATTCCATTCCATTCCGTTCTACTCGGGTTCATTACATTCCATTCCGTTCCGTTCCGTTCCGTTCCATTCCGTTCTGTTCCATTCCGTTCCATTCCATTCCATTCCGTTCTACTCGGGTTGATTCCATTCCGTTCCGTTCCGTTCAGTTCCGTTCAGTTCCGTTCCGTTCCGTTGCGTTCCATTCCGTTCGTTTCCGTTCCGTTCCGTTCCATTCCATTCCATTCCATTCCGTTCTACTCGGGTTAATTCCATTCTATTCCATTCCATTCCATTTGATTCCATTCAATTCCATTCGATTCCATTCCATTCCATTCCATTCAATTCCATTCCATTCCATTCTATTCCATTGAATTCCATTCCATTGCATTCCATTCCATTCCATTGCATTCCATTGCATTCTACTCGGGTTGATTCCATTCCATTCCATTCCATTCCATTCCATTCCATTCCATTCCATTCGATTCCATTCGATTCCATTCCATTCCATTCCATTTCTTTCCATTCCAGTCCATTCGATTCCATTCGATTCCATTCCATTCCATTTCACTCCATTCCGTTCCGTTCCGTTCCGTTCCGTTCTGTTCCGTTCCGTTCTGTTCCGTTCTACTCGGGTTCGTTCCATTCCATTCCATTCCATTCCATTCCATTCCATTCCATTCCATTCCTTTCCATTCCATTCGATTCCATTCCATTCCATTCCATTCCATTCCATTCCATTCTACTCGGGTTGATTCCATTCCATTCCATTCCATTCCATTCCATTCCATTCCATTCCATTCCATTCCATTCCATTCCATTCCATTCCATTCCATTCCATTCCATTCCATTCCAATCCATTCCATTCTACACGGGTTTATTCCATTCCATTCCATTCCATTCCATTCCATTCCATTCCACTCCATTCCATTCCATTCCGGTCTTCTCGGGTTGATTCCATTCCATTCCATTCCATTCCATTCCATTCCATTCCATTCCATTCCATTCGATTCCATTCGATTCGTTTCCATTCCATTCCATTCCATTCCATTCCATTCCATTCCATTCCATTCCATTCCGTTCTACTCGGGTTCATTAAACTCCATTCCGTTCTGTTCCGTTCCTTTCCATTCCGTTCTGTTCCATTCCGTTCCATTCCATTCCATTCCATTCCATTCCGTTCTACTCGGGTTGATTCCATTCTATTCCATTCCATTCCATTCCATTCCATTCCATTCCATTCCATTCCACTCCACTCCACTCCACTCCACTGCACTCCACTCCACTCTGGTTGATTCCATTCCATTCCATTCCATTCCTTTCCATTGCATTCGATTCCATTCCATTCCATTCCATTCCATTCCATTCCATTCCATTCCATTCCATTCCATTCTACTCGGGTTGATTCCATTCCATTCCATTCCATTCCATTCCATTCCATTCCATTCCATTCCATTCCATTCCATTCCATTCCATTCCATTCCATTCCATTCCATTCCATTCCAATCCATTCCATTCTACACGGGTTTATTCCATTCCATTCCATTCCATTCCATTCCATTCCATTCCACTCCATTCCATTCCATTCCGGTCTTCTCGGGTTGATTCCATTCCATTCCATTCCATTCCATTCCATTCCATTCCATTCCATTCCATTCGATTCCATTCGATTCGTTTCCATTCCATTCCATTCCATTCCATTCCATTCCATTCCATTCCATTCCATTCCGTTCTACTCGGGTTCATTAAACTCCATTCCGTTCTGTTCCGTTCCTTTCCATTCCGTTCTGTTCCATTCCGTTCCATTCCATTCCATTCCATTCCATTCCGTTCTACTCGGGTTGATTCCATTCTATTCCATTCCATTCCATTCCATTCCATTCCATTCCATTCCATTCCATTCCATTCCATTCCATTCCATTCGGTTCCATTCGATTCCATTCCATTCCATTTCACTCCGTTCCATTCAGTTCCGTTCCGTTCCGTTCCGTTCAGTTCCGTTCTACTCGGTTTCTTTCCATTCCGTTCCATTCCATTCCATTCCATTCTAATCGGGTTGATTCCATTCTATTCCACTCCATTCCATTTGATTCCATTCGATTCCATTCGATTCCATTCCATTCCATTCCATTCCATTCCATTCCATTCTATTCCATTGAATTCCAATCCATTCCATTCCACTCCATTCCTTTCCATTCCATTCTATTCCATTTAATTCCATTCCATTCCATTCCATTCCAATCCATTCCGTTCTACTCGGGTTGATTCCATTCCATTCCATTCCATTCCATTCCATTCCATTCCATTCCATTCCATTCGATTCCATTCGATTCGATTCGATTCCATTCCATTCCATTCCATTCCATTCCAATCCATTCCGATCCATTCCATTCTACTCGGGTTGATTCCATTCCATTCCATTCCATTCCATTCCGTTGAATTCCATTCCATTCCATTCCGTTCCGTTCCGTTCCATTCCGTTCCTTTCCGTTCCATTCCATTCTACTCGGGTTGATTCCATTCCATTCCATTTCATTCCATTCCATTCCGTTCCATTCGATTCCATTCGATTCCATTCGATTCGATGCGATTCCATTCCATTCCATTCCATTCCATTCCATTCCATTCCGTTCTACTCGGGTTCATTACATTCCATTCCGTTCCGTTCCGTTCCGTTCCATTCCGTTCTGTTCCATTCCGTTCCATTCCATTCCATTCCGTTCTACTCGGGTTGATTCCATTCCGTTCCGTTCCGTTCAGTTCCGTTCAGTTCCGTTCCGTTCCGTTGCGTTCCATTCCGTTCGTTTCCGTTCCGTTCCGTTCCATTCCATTCCATTCCATTCCATTCCATTCCATTCCATTCCATTCCATTCCATTCCATTCCGTTCTACTCGGGTTAATTCCATTCTATTCCATTCCATTCCATTTGATTCCATTCAATTCCATTCGATTCCATTCCATTCCATTCCATTCAATTCCATTCCATTCCATTCTATTCCATTGAATTCCATTCCATTGCATTCCATTCCGTTCTACTCGGGTTGATTCCATTCCATTCCATTCCATTCCATTCCATTCCATTCCATTCGATTCCATTCGATTCCATTCGATTCGATTCGATTCGATTCGATTCCATTCCATTCCATTCCATTTCTTTCCATTCCAGTCCATTCGATTCCATTCGATTCCATTCCATTCCATTTCACTCCATTCCGTTCCGTTCCGTTCCGTTCCGTTCCGTTCCGTTCCGTTCCGTTGAGTTGCGTTCCGTTCCGTTCCATTCCGTTCCTTTCCATTCCATTCCATTCCATTCCTTTCTACTCGGGTTGATTCCATTACATTCCATTCCGTTCCGTTCCGTTCCTATCCGTTCCCTTCCGTTGCGTTGCGTTCCGTAACATTCCGTTCCATTATATTCCGTTCCATTCCATTCCATTCCATTCCATTCCATTCCAATGAATTCCATTCCATTCCATTCCATTCCATTCCATTCCACTCCATTCCATTCCATTCCGGTCTTCTCGGGTTGATTCCATTCCATTCCATTCCATTCCATTCCATTCCATTCCATTCCATTCGATTCCATTCGATTCGATTCCATTCCATTCCATTCCATTCCATTCCATTCCATTCCATTCCACTCCATTCCGTTCTACTCGGGTTCATTAAACTCAATTCCGTCCTGTTCCGTTCCTTTCCATTCCGTTCTGTTCCATTCCGTTCCATTCCATTCCATTCCATTCCATTCCGTTCTACTCGGGTTGATTCCATTCTATTCCATTCCATTCCATTCCATTCCATTCCATTCCATTCCACTCCACTCCACTCCACTCCACTGCACTCCACTCCACTCTGGTTGATTCCATTCCATTCCATTCCATTCCTTTCCATTCCATTCGATTCCATTCCATTCCATTCCATTCCATTCCATTCCAATCCATTCCATTCTACTCGGGTTGATTCCATTCCATTCCATTCCATTCCATTCCATTCCATTCCATTCCATTCCATTCCATTCCATTCCATTCCATTCGGTTCCATTCGATTCCATTCCATTCCATTTCACTCCGTTCCATTCAGTTCCGTTCCGTTCCGTTCCGTTCAGTTCCGTTCTACTCGGGTTCGTTCCATTCCGTTCCATTCCATTCCATTCCATTCTAATCGGGTTGATTCCATTCTATTCCACTCCATTCCATTTGATTCCATTCGATTCCATTCGATTCCATTCCATTCGATTCCATTCCATTCCATTCCATTCCATTCTATTCCATTGAATTCCAATCCATTCCATTCCAATCCATTCCTTTCCATTCCATTCTATTCCATTTAATTCCATTCCATTCCATTCCATTCCAATCCATTCCGTTCTACTCGGGTTGATTCCATTCCATTCCATTCCATTCCATTCCATTCCATTCCATTCCATTCCATTCCATTCCATTCCATTCGATTCGATTCGATTCCATTCCATTCCATTCCATTCCATTCCAATCCATTCCGATCCATTCCATTCTACTCGGGTTGATTCCATTCCATTCCATTCCATTCCATTCCGTTGAATTCCATTCCATTCCATTCCGTTCCGTTCCGTTCCATTCCGTTCCGTTCCGTTCCATTCCATTCTACTCGGGTTGATTCCATTCCATTCCATTCCATTCCATTCCATTCCATTCGATTCCATTCGATTCCATTCGATTCGATGCGATTCCATTCCATTCCATTCCATTCCATTCCATTCCGTTCTACTCGGGTTCATTACATTCCATTCCGTTCCGTTCCGTTCCGTTCCGTTCCGTTCTGTTCCATTCCGTTCCATTCCATTCCTTTCCGTTCTACTCGGGTTGATTCCATTCCGTTCCGTTCCGTTCCGTTCCGTTCCGTTCCGTTCCGTTCCGTTCCGTTGCGTTCCATTCCGTTCGGTTCCGTTCCGTTCCGTTCCATTCCATTCCATTCCATTCCATTCCATTCCATTCCATTCCATTCCATTCCATTCCATTCCATTCCATTCCGTTCTACTCGGGTTAATTCCATTCTATTCCATTCCATTCCATTTGATTCCATTCAATTCCATTCGATTCCATTCCATTCCATTCCATTCAATTCCATTCCATTCCATTCTATTCCATTGAATTCCATTCCATTGCATTCCATTCCATTCCATTGCATTCCATTCCGTTCTACTCGGGTTGATTCCATTCCATTCCATTCCATTCCATTCCATTCCATTCCATTCCATTCCATTCGATACCATTCGATTCCATTCGATTCGATTCGATTTGATTCGATTCCATTCCATTCCATTCCATTTCTTTCCATTCCAGTCCATTCGATTCCATTCGATTCCATTCCATTCCATTTCACTCCATTCCGTTCCGTTCCGTTCCGTTCCGTTCTGTTCCGTTCCGTTCTGTTCTGTTCTACTCGGGTTCGTTCCATTCCATTCCATTCCATTCCATTCCATTCCATTCCATTCCTTTCCATTCCATTCGATTCCATTCCATTCCATTCCATTCCATTCCATTCCATTCCATTCCATTCCATTCCATTCCACTCGGGTTGATTCCATTCCATTCCATTCCATTCCATTCCACTCCATTCGATTCCATTCCATTCCATTCCATTCCATTCCATTCCATTCCATTCCATTCCATTCTATTCCGTTCTACTCGGTTTGATTCCATTCTATTCCATTCCATTCCATTCGATTCCATTCGATTCCATTCGATTCCATTCCATTCCATTCCATTCCATTCCATTCTATTCCATTGAATTCCATTCCATTCCATTCCATTCCATTCCATTCCATTCCATTCCATTCCATTCCATTCCGTTCTACTCGGGTTGATTCCATTCCATTCCATTCCATTCCATTCCATTCCATTCCATTCCATTCGATTCCATTCCATTCCATTCCATTCCATTCCTTTCCATTCCATTCCATTCCATTCCATTCCATTCCATTCCATTCCATTCGGTTCTATTCGATTCCATTCCATTCCATTTCAGTCCGTTCCGTTCCGTTCCGTTCCGTTCCATTCCGTTCAGTTCCGTTCTACTCGGGTCGACTCCATTCTATTCCACTCCATTCCTTTCGATTCCATTCGATTCCATTCGATTCCATTCCATTCAATTCCATTCCACTCCATTCCATTCCATTCCATTCCATTCCATTCCATTCCATTCCATTCCATTCCATTCCATTCCATTCTATTCCATTGAATTCCATTCCATTCCATTCTATTCCATTGAATTCCATTCCATTCCATTCCATTCCAATCCATTCCATTCTACACGGGTTGATTCCATTCCATTCCATTCCATTCCATTCCATTCGATTCCATTCGATTCGATTCGATTCGATTCGATTCCTTTCCATTCCATTCCATTCCATTCCATTCCATTCCATTCGATTCCATTCGATTCCATTCCATTCCATTTCACTCCATTCCGTTCCGTTCCGTTCCGTTCCGTTGCGTTGCGTTCCGTTCCGTTCCGTTCCGGTCCGTTCCGTTCCTTTCCATTCCATTCCATTCCATTCCATTCCTTTCTACTCGGGTTGATTCCATTACATTCCATTCCGTTCCGTTCCGTTCCTATCCGTTCCCTTCCGTTGCGTTGCGTTCCGTAACGTTCCGTTCCATTATATTCCGTTCCATTCCATTCCATTCCATTCCATTCCATTCCATTCCATTCCATTCCATTCCTTTCCGTTCTACTCGGGTTGATTCCATTCTATTCCATTCCATTCCATTCGATTCCATTCCATTCCATTCCATTCCATTCCATTCCATTCCATTCCATTCCGTTCTACTGGGGTTGATTCCATTCCATTCCATACCATTCCATTCCATTCCATTCCATTCCATTCCATTCCATTCGATTCGATTCGATTCGATTCGATTCCATTCCATTCCATTCCATTCGATTCCATTCCATTCCATTTCACTCCATTCCGTTCCGTTCCATTCCGTTCCGTTCCGTTCCGTTCTGTTCCGTTCTACTCGGGTTCGTTGCATTCCATTCCATTACATTCCATTCCATTCCATTCCGTTCTACTCGGCTTGATCATTCCGTTCCATTCCATTCCATTGCGTTCCGTTCCATTCCGTTCCATTCCATTCCATTCCATTCGATCCCATTCCATTCCATTCCATTCCGTTCTACTCGGGTTGATTCCATTCTATTCCATTCCATTCCATTCGATTCCATTCGATTCCATTCGATTCCATTCCATTCCATTCCATTCCATTCCATTCCATTCCATTCCATTCGATTCCATTCGATTCCATTCCATTGCATTTCACTCCATTCCGTTCCGTTCCGTTCTGTTCCGTTCCGTTCCGTTCTGTTCCGTTCTACTCGGGTTCATTCCATTCGATTCCATTCCATTGCATTCCATTTCATTCCATTCCATTCCATTCCGTTCTTCTCGGGTTCATCATTCCTTTCCATTCCGTTCCGTTCCGTTCCGTTCCGTTGCGTTCTGTTCCATTCCATTCCATTCCATTCCATTCCATTCCATTCCATTCGATTCCATTCGATTCAATTTGATTCCTTTCCATTCCATTCCATTCCATTCCATTCCATTCCATTCCATTCCATTCTGTTCTACTCGGGTTGAATCCATTCCATTCCACTCCATTCCATTCCATTCCATTCCATTCCATTGCATTCCATTCCATTCGATTCCATTCGATTCGTTTCCATTCCATTCCATTCCATTCCATTCCATTCCATTCCATTCCATTCCTTTCCATTCTACTCGGGTTCATTCCATTCCATTCCGATCCGTTCCGTTCCGTTCCATTCCGTTCTGTCCCATTCCGTTCCATTCCATTCCATTCCATTCCATTCCATTCCATTCCATTCCGTTCTACTCGGGTTGATTCCATTCTATTCCATTCCATTCCATTCCATTCCATTCCATTCCATTCCAATCCACTCCACTCCACTCCACTCCACTCCACTCCACTCCACCCGGGTTGATTCCATTCCATTCCATTCCATTCCATTCGATTCCATTCCATTCCATTCCGTTCAATTCCATTCCACTCCGTCCTACTCGGGTAGTTTCGATTCTATTCCACTCCATTCCTTTCGATTCCATTCGATTCCATTCAATTTCATTCCATTCCATTCCATTCCTTTTCTTTCCATTCCATTCCATTCTTTCCATTCTATTCAATTGAATTCCATTCCATTCCATTCCATTCCATTCCATTCCATTCCATTCCATTCCATTCCATTCTATTGCATTGAATTCCATTCCATTCCATTCCATTCCAATCCATTCCATTCTACACGAGTTGATTCCATTCCATTCCATTCCATTCCATTCCATTCCATTCCATTCGATTCCATTCGATTCCATTCCATTCCATTTCACTCCATTCCGTTCCGTTCCGTTCCGTTCCGTTCCCTTGCGTTGCGTTCCGTTCCGTTCCGTTCCGTTCCGTTCCGTTCCGTTCCGTTCCATTCCATTCCATTGCGTTCTACTCGGGTTGATTCCATTCCATTCCATTCCATTCCATTCCATTCCATTCCATTCCATTCCATTCCATTCCATTCGGTTCCATTCGATTCCATTCGATTCGATTCGATTCGATTCCATTCCATTCCATTCCATTCCATTCCATTCCATTCGATTCCATTGCATTCCATTTCATTCCATTCCGTTCCATTCCGTTCCGTTCTGTTCCGTGGCGTTGCGTTCCGTTCCGTTCCGTTCCTTTCCGTTCCGTTCCGTTCCGTTCCATTCCATTCCATTCCATTCCATTCCGTTCTACTCGGGTTGATTCCATTCCATTCCATTCCATTCCATTCCATTCCATTCCATTCCATTCCGTTCCATTCGGTTCCATTCGATTCCATTCGATTCGATTCCATTCCATTCCGTTCCATTCCATTCCATTCCATTCCATTTCATTCCATTCCATTCCATTCCATTCCATTCCATTCGGTTCTACTCGGGTTGATTCCATTCCATTCCATTCCATTCCATTCCATTCCATTCCATTACATTCGATTCCATTCCATTGCAGTCCATTCCATTGTACTCGGGTTGATTCCATTCCATTCCATTCCATTCAATTCCATTCCATTCCATTCCATTCCATTCCATTCCATTCCATTCGATTCCATTGCATTCCATTTCACTCCATTCCATTCCGTTCCGTTCCGTTCCTTTCCATTCTACTCCAGTTCGTTCCATTCCATTCCATTCCATTCCATTCCATTCAATTCCATTCCGTTCTACTCGAGTTGATCATTCCATTCCATTCCATTCCGTTGCGTTCTGTTCCGTTCCGTTGCATTCCATTCCATTCCATTCCATTCCATTCCATTCCATTCCATACCATTCCGTTCCATTCCATTCCGTTCTACTCGGGTTGATTCCATTCCATTCCATTCCATTCGATTCGATTCGATTCGATTCGATTCCATTCCATTCCATTCCATTCGATTCCATTCCATTCCATTTCACTCCATTCCGTTCCGTTCCATTCCGTTCCGTTCCGTTCCGTTCTGTTCCGTTCTACTCGGGTTCGTTGCATTCCATTCCATTCGATTCCATTCCATTCTACTGGTGTCCATTCCATTCCATTCCATTCCATTCCATTCTACTGGTGTCCATTCCATTCCATTCCATTCGATTCCATTCGATTCCTTTCGATTCCATTCCATTCCATTCCATTCCATTCAATTCCATTGTATTCCATTCCATTCCATTCCATTCCATTGAATTCCATTCCATTCCATTCCATCGAATTCCATTCCATTCCATTGAATTCCATTCCATTCCACTCCTTTCCATTCCATTCCATTCCGTTCCATTCCATTGAATTCCGTTCCATTGCATCGAATTCCGTTCCATTCCATTCCATTCCTTTCCGTTCCGTTCCGTTCCGTTCCGTTCCGTTCTACTCGGGTTGATTCCATTCTATTCCATTCCATTCCATTCGATTCCATTCTATTCCATTCGATTCCATTCGATTCAATTCGATTCCATTCCATTCCATTCCATTCCATTACATTCCATTCCATTCCATTGAATTCCATTCCATTCCATTCCGTTCCATTCCATTCCGTTCCATTCCATTCCATTCCATTCCATTCCATTACGTTCCGTTCCATTCCGTTCCATTCCGTTCCATTCCATTGAATTCCGATCCATTGCATTGAATTCCGTTCCATTCCATTCCATTCCTTTCCGTTCCGTTCCGTTCCGTTCCGTTCCGTTCCGTTCTACTCGGATTGATTCCATTCTATTCCATTCCATTCCATTCGATTCCATTCGATTCCATTCGATTCCATTCGATTCCATTCCATTCCATTCCATTCCATTCCATTCCATTCCATTCCATTGAATTCGATTCCATTCTATTCCATTCCATTCCATTCCATTCCATTCCAATCCATTCCATTCTACTCGGGTTGATTCCATTCCATTCCATTCCATTCCATTCCATTCCATTCCATTCCATTCCATTCCATTCCATTCCATTCCATTCCATTCGGTTCCATTCGATTCCATTCCATTCCATTTCACTCCGTTCCATTCAGTTCCGTTCCGTTCCGTTCCGTTCAGTTCCGTTCTACTCGGTTTCTTTCCATTCCGTTCCATTCCATTCCATTCCATTCTAATCGGGTTGATTCCATTCTATTCCACTCCATTCCATTTGATTCCATTCGATTCCATTCGATTCCATTCCATTCCATTCCATTCCATTCCATTCCATTCTATTCCATTGAATTCCAATCCATTCCATTCCACTCCATTCCTTTCCATTCCATTCTATTCCATTTAATTCCATTCCATTCCATTCCATTCCAATCCATTCCGTTCTACTCGGGTTGATTCCATTCCATTCCATTCCATTCCATTCCATTCCATTCCATTCCATTCCATTCGATTCCATTCGATTCGATTCGATTCCATTCCATTCCATTCCATTCCATTCCAATCCATTCCGATCCATTCCATTCTACTCGGGTTGATTCCATTCCATTCCATTCCATTCCATTCCGTTGAATTCCATTCCATTCCATTCCGTTCCGTTCCGTTCCATTCCGTTCCTTTCCGTTCCATTCCATTCTACTCGGGTTGATTCCATTCCATTCCATTTCATTCCATTCCATTCCGTTCCATTCGATTCCATTCGATTCCATTCGATTCGATGCGATTCCATTCCATTCCATTCCATTCCATTCCATTCCGTTCTACTCGGGTTCATTACATTCCATTCCGTTCCGTTCCGTTCCGTTCCATTCCGTTCTGTTCCATTCCGTTCCATTCCATTCCATTCCGTTCTACTCGGGTTGATTCCATTCCGTTCCGTTCCATTCAGTTCCGTTCAGTTCAGTTCCGTTCCGTTGCGTTCCATTCCGTTCGTTTCCGTTCCGTTCCGTTCCATTCCATTCCATTCCATTCCATTCCATTCCATTCCATTCCATTCCATTCCATTCCATTCCATTCCGTTCTACTCGGGTTAATTCCATTCTATTCCATTCCATTCCATTTGATTCCATTCAATTCCATTCGATTCCATTCCATTCCATTCCATTCAATTCCATTCCATTCCATTCTATTCCATTGAATTCCATTCCATTGCATTCCATTCCGTTCTACTCGGGTTGATTCCATTCCATTCCATTCCATTCCATTCCATTCCATTCCATTCGATTCCATTCGATTCCATTCGATTCGATTCGATTCGATTCGATTCCATTCCATTCCATTCCATTTCTTTCCATTCCAGTCCATTCGATTCCATTCGATTCCATTCCATTCCATTTCACTCCATTCCGTTCCGTTCCGTTCCGTTCCGTTCCGTTCCGTTCCGTTCCGTTGAGTTGCGTTCCGTTCCGTTCCGTTCCGTTCCTTTCCATTCCATTCCATTCCATTCCTTTCTACTCGGGTTGATTCCATTACATTCCATTCCGTTCCGTTCCGTTCCTATCCGTTCCCTTCCGTTGCGTTGCGTTCCGTAACATTCCGTTCCATTATATTCCGTTCCATTCCATTCCATTCCATTCCATTCCATTCCATTCCATTCCAATGAATTCCATTCCATTCCATTCCATTACATTCCATTCCATTCCATTCCATTCCATTCCATTCCATTCGATTCCATTCGATTCGATTCCATTCCATTCCATTCCATTCCATTCCATTCCATTCCATTCCATTCCATTCCATTCCGTTCTACTCGGGTTCATTAAACTCCATTCCGTTCTGTTCCGTTCCTTTCCATTCCGTTCTGTTCCATTCCGTTCCATTCCATTCCATTCCATTCCATTCCGTTCTACTCGGGTTGATTCCATTCTATTCCATTCCATTCCATTCCATTCCATTCCATTCCATTCCATTCCATTCCATTCCATTCCATTCCATTCCATTCGATTCCATTCCATTCCATTCCATTCCACTCCGTTCTACTCGTGTTGATTCCATTCCATTCCATTCCGTTCCGTTCCGTTCCGTTCCGTTGCATTGCATTGCGTTCCGTTCCGTTCCGTTCCGTTCCGTTCCGTTCCGTTCCATTCCATTCCATTCCATTCCATTCCATTCCGATCTACTCGTGTTGACTCCAATCTATTCCATTCCATTCCATTCGATTGCATTCAATTCCATTCGATTCCATTCGATTCCATTCCATTCCATTCCATTCCATTCCATTCCATTCCATTCCACTGCATTCTATTCCACTGAATTCCATTCCATTCCATTCCATTCCATTCCATTCCTTTCCATTCCATTCCAATCCATTACTTTCTACACGGGTTGATTCCATTCCATTGCATTCCATTCTATTCCATTCCATTCCATTCCATTCCATTCCATTCCATTCCATTCGATTCCATTCGATTCGATTCGATTCCATTCCATTCCATTCCATTCCGTTCCATTCCATTCCATTCCATTCGATTCCATTCGATTCCATTCCATTCCATTTCACTCCATTCCGTTCCGTTCCGTACCGTTCCGTTCCGTTGCGTTGCGTTCCGTTCCGTTCCGTTCCGTTCCGTTCCGATCCATTCCATTCCATTCCATTCCATTCCGTTCTACTCGGGTTGATTCCATTCCATTCCATTCCGTTCAGTTCCGTTCCGTACCGTTCCGTTCCGTTCCATTCCGTTCCATTCTGTTCCGTTCCATTCCGTTCCATTCCATTCCATTCCATTCCATTCCATTCCATTCCGTTCTACACGGGTTGATTCCATTCTATACCGTTCCATTCCTTTCGATTCCATTCAAGTCCATTCGATTCGATTCCATTCCATTCCATTCCATTCCATTCTATTCCATTGAATTCCATTCCATTCCATTCCATTCCATTCCATTCCGTTCTAATCGGGTTGATTCCATTCCATTCCATTCCATTCCATTCCATTCCATTCCATTCCATTCCATTCTATTCCATTCCATTCGATTCCATTCGATTCCATTCGATCCCATTACATTCCATTCCATTCTATTCCATTGAATTCCATTCCATTCCATTCCATTCCATTCTATTCCATTCCATTCCATTCCATTCCATTCCATTCCTTTCCATTCCATTCCATTCCTTTCTACTGGGGTTGATTCCATTCCATTCCATTCCATTCCATTCCATTCCATTCCGTTCTACTCGGGTTCATTCCATTCCATTCCATTCCGTTCCATTCCGTTCCGTTCCATTCCGTTCTGTTCCATTCCGTTCCATTCCATTCCATTCCATTCCATTCCGTTCTACTCGGGTTGATTCCATTCTATTCCATTCCATTCCATTCCATTCCATTCCACTCCACTCCACTCCACTGCACTCCACTCCACTCCACTCCACTCCACTCGGGTTGATTCCATTCCATTCCATTCCATTCCATTCCATTCCATTCCATTCCATACTATTCCATTCGATTCCATTTAATTCCATTCCATTCCAATCCATTCCATTCTACTCGGGTTGATTCCATTCCATTCCATTCCATTCCATTCCATTCCATTCCATTCGGTTCCATTCGATTCCATTCCATTCCATTTCACTCCATTCTGTTCCGTTCCGTTCCGTTCTGTTCAGTTCCGTTCTACTCGGGTTCGTTCCATTCCGTTCCATTCCATTCCATTCCGTTCTACTCGGGTTGATTCCATTCTATTCCACTCCATTCCATTCCATTCCATTCCATTCCATTCCATTCGATTCCACTCCGTTCCTTTCCATTCCATTCCATTCCATTCCATTCCATTCCATTCCATTCCATTCCATTCCAATGAATTCCATTCCATTCCATTCCATTCCATTCCATTCCATTCCATTCCATTCCATTCCAATCCATTCCATTCTACACGGGTTTATTCCATTCCATTCCATTCCATTCCATTCCATTCCACTCCATTCCATTCCATTCCGGTCTTCTCGGGTTGATTCCATTCCATTCCATTCCATTCCATTCCATTCCATTCCATTCCATTCCATTCGATTCCATTCGATTCGATTCCATTCCATTCCATTCCATTCCATTCCATTCCATTCCGTTCTACTCGGGTTCATTAAACTCCATTCCGTTCTGTTCCGTTCCTTTCCATTCCGTTCTGTTCCATTCCGTTCCATTCCATTCCATTCCATTCCATTCCGTTCTACTCGGGTTGATTCCATTCTATTCCATTCCATTCCATTCCATTCCATTCCATTCCATTCCATTCCACTCCACTCCACTCCACTGCACTCCACTCCACTCTGGTTGATTCCATTCCATTCCATTCCATTCCTTTCCATTCCATTCGATTCCATTCCATTCCATTCCATTCAATTCCATTCCAATCCATTCCATTCTACTCGGGTTGATTCCATTCCATTCCATTCCATTCCATTCCATTCCATTCCATTCCATTCCATTCGATTCCATTCCATTCCATTTCACTCCGTTCCATTCAGTTCCGTTCCGTTCCGTTCCGTTCAGTTCCGTTCTACTCGGGTTCGTTCCATTCCGTTCCATTCCATTCCATTCCATTCTAATCGGGTTGATTCCATTCTATTCCACTCCATTCCATTTGATTCCATTCGATTCCATTCCATTCCATTCCATTCCATTCCATTCCATTCCATTCCATTCCATTCCATTCTATTCCATTGAATTCCAATCCATTCCATTCCACTCCATTCCTTTCCATTCCATTCTATTCCATTTAATTCCATTCCATTCCATTCCATTCCAATCCATTCCGTTCTACTCGGGTTGATTCCATTCCATTCCATTCCATTCCATTCCATTCCATTCCATTCCATTCCATTCCATTCGATTCCATTCGATTCGATTCGATTCCATTCCATTCCATTCCATTCCATTCCAATCCATTCCGATCCATTCCATTCTACTCGGGTTGATTCCATTCCATTCCATTCCATTCCATTCCGTTGAATTCCATTCCATTCCATTCCGTTCCGTTCCGTTCCATTCCGTTCTGTTCGGTTCCATTCCATTCTACTCGGGTTGATTCCATTCCATTCCATTCCATTCCATTCCATTCCATTCCATTCGATTCCATTCGATTCCATTCGATTCGATGCGATTCCATTCCATTCCATTCCATTCCATTCCATTCCGTTCTACTCGGGTTCATTACATTCCATTCCGTTCCGTTCCGTTCCGTTCCATTCCGTTCTGTTCCATTCCGTTCCATTCCATTCCATTCCGTTCTACTCGGGTTGATTCCATTCCGTTCCGTTCCGTTCCGTTCCGTTCCGTTCCGTTCCGTTCCGTTGCGTTCCATTCCGTTCGGTTCCGTTCCGTTCTGTTCCATTCCATTCCATTCCATTCCATTCCATTCCATTCCATTCCATTCCGTTCTACTCGGGTTAATTCCATTCTATTCCATTCCATTCCATTTGATTCCATTCAATTCCATTCGATTCCATTCCATTCCATTCCATTCAATTCCATTCCATTCCATTCTATTCCATTGAATTCCATTCCATTGCATTCCATTCCATTCCATTGCATTCCATTGCATTCTACTCGGGTTGATTCCATTCCATTCCATTCCATTCCATTCCATTCCATTCCATTCCATTCGATTCCATTCGATTCCATTCGATTCGATTCGATTCGATTCGATTCCATTCCATTCCATTCCATTTCTTTCCATTCCAGTCCATTCGATTCCATTCGATTCCATTCCATTCCATTTCACTCCATTCCGTTCCGTTCCGTTCCGTTCCGTTCTGTTCCGTTCCGTTCTGTTCCGTTCTACTCGGGTTCGTTCCATTCCATTCCATTCCATTCCATTCCATTCCATTCCATTCCATTCCATTCCTTTCCATTCCATTCGATTCCATTCCATTCCATTCCATTCCATTCCATTCCATTCTACTCGGGTTGATTCCATTCCATTCCATTCCATTCCATTCCATTCCATTCCATTCCATTCCATTCCATTCCATTCCATTCCATTCCATTCCATTCCAATCCATTCCATTCTACACGGGTTTATTCCATTCCATTCCATTCCATTCCATTCCATTCCATTCCACTCCATTCCATTCCATTCCGGTCTTCTCGGGTTGATTCCATTCCATTCCATTCCATTCCATTCCATTCCATTCCATTCCATTCCATTCGATTCCATTCGATTCGTTTCCATTCCATTCCATTCCATTCCATTCCATTCCATTCCATTCCATTCCATTCCGTTCTACTCGGGTTCATTAAACTCCATTCCGTTCTGTTCCGTTCCTTTCCATTCCGTTCTGTTCCATTCCGTTCCATTCCATTCCATTCCATTCCATTCCGTTCTACTCGGGTTGATTCCATTCTATTCCATTCCATTCCATTCCATTCCATTCCATTCCATTCCATTCTACTCCACTCCACTCCACTCCACTGCACTCCACTCCACTCTGGTTGATTCCATTCCATTCCATTCCATTCCTTTCCATTGCATTCGATTCCATTCCATTCCATTCCATTCCATTCCATTCCATTCCAATCCATTCCATTCTACTCGGGTTGATTCCATTCCATTCCATTCCATTCCATTCCATTCCATTCCATTCCATTCCATTCCATTCCATTCCATTCCATTCCATTCCATTCCATTCGGTTCCATTCGATTCCATTCCATTCCATTTCACTCCGTTCCATTCAGTTCCGTTCCGTTCCGTTCCGTTCAGTTCCGTTCTACTCGGTTTCTTTCCATTCCGTTCCATTCCATTCCATTCCATTCTAATCGGGTTGATTCCATTCTATTCCACTCCATTCCATTTGATTCCATTCAATTCCATTCGATTCCATTCCATTCCATTCCATTCCATTCCATTCCATTCTATTCCATTGAATTCCAATCCATTCCATTCCACTCCATTCCTTTCCATTCCATTCTATTCCATTTAATTCCATTCCATTCCATTCCATTCCAATCCATTCCGTTCTACTCGGGTTGATTCCATTCCATTCCATTCCATTCCATTCCATTCCATTCCATTCCATTCGATTCCATTCGATTCGATTCGATTCCATTCCATTCCATTCCATTCCATTCCAATCCATTCCGATCCATTCCATTCTACTCGGGTTGATTCCATTCCATTCCATTCCATTCCATTCCGTTGAATTCCATTCCATTCCATTCCGTTCCGTTCCGTTCCATTCCGTTCCTTTCCGTTCCATTCCATTCTACTCGGGTTGATTCCATTCCATTCCATTTCATTCCATTCCATTCCGTTCCATTCGATTCCATTCGATTCCATTCGATTCGATGCGATTCCATTCCATTCCATTCCATTCCATTCCATTCCATTCCGTTCTACTCGGGTTCATTACATTCCATTCCGTTCCGTTCCGTTCCGTTCCATTCCGTTCTGTTCCATTCCGTTCCATTCCATTCCATTCCGTTCTACTCGGGTTGATTCCATTCCGTTCCGTTCCGTTCAGTTCCGTTCAGTTCCGTTCCGTTCCGTTGCGTTCCACTCCGTTCGTTTCCGTTCCGTTCCGTTCCATTCCATTCCATTCCATTCCGTTCTACTCGGGTTAATTCCATTCTATTCCATTCCATTCCATTTGATTCCATTCAATTCCATTCGATTCCATTCCATTCCATTCCATTCAATTCCATTCCATTCCATTCTATTCCATTGAATTCCATTCCATTGCATTCCATTCCATTCCATTGCATTCCATTGCATTCTACTCGGGTTGATTCCATTCCATTCCATTCCATTCCATTCCATTCCATTCCATTCCATTCGATTCCATTCGATTCCATTCCATTCCATTCCATTTCTTTCCATTCCAGTCCATTCGATTCCATTCGATTCCATTCCATTCCATTTCACTCCATTCCGTTCCGTTCCGTTCCGTTCCGTTCTGTTCCGTTCCGTTCTGTTCCGTTCTACTCGGGTTCGTTCCATTCCATTCCATTCCATTCCATTCCATTCCATTCCATTCCATTCCTTTCCATTCCATTCGATTCCATTCCATTCCATTCCATTCCATTCCATTCCATTCTACTCGGGTTGATTCCATTCCATTCCATTCCATTCCATTCCATTCCATTCCATTCCATTCCATTCCATTCCATTCCATTCCATTCCATTCCATTCCATTCCATTCCAATCCATTCCATTCTACACGGGTTTATTCCATTCCATTCCATTCCATTCCATTCCATTCCATTCCACTCCATTCCATTCCATTCCGGTCTTCTCGGGTTGATTCCATTCCATTCCATTCCATTCCATTCCATTCCATTCCATTCCATTCCATTCGATTCCATTCGATTCGTTTCCATTCCATTCCATTCCATTCCATTCCATTCCATTCCATTCCATTCCATTCCGTTCTACTCGGGTTCATTAAACTCCATTCCGTTCTGTTCCGTTCCTTTCCATTCCGTTCTGTTCCATTCCGTTCCATTCCATTCCATTCCATTCCATTCCGTTCTACTCGGGTTGATTCCATTCTATTCCATTCCATTCCATTCCATTCCATTCCATTCCATTCCATTCCACTCCACTCCACTCCACTCCACTGCACTCCACTCCACTCTGGTTGATTCCATTCCATTCCATTCCATTCCTTTCCATTGCATTCGATTCCATTCCATTCCATTCCATTCCATTCCATTCCATTCCAATCCATTCCATTCTACTCGGGTTGATTCCATTCCATTCCATTCCATTCCATTCCATTCCATTCCATTCCATTCCATTCCATTCCATTCGGTTCCATTCGATTCCATTCCATTCCATTTCACTCCGTTCCATTCAGTTCCGTTCCGTTCCGTTCCGTTCAGTTCCGTTCTACTCGGTTTCTTTCCATTCCGTTCCATTCCATTCCATTCCATTCTAATCGGGTTGATTCCATTCTATTCCACTCCATTCCATTTGATTCCATTCGATTCCATTCGATTCCATTCCATTCCATTCCATTCCATTCCATTCCATTCTATTCCATTGAATTCCAATCCATTCCATTCCACTCCATTCCTTTCCATTCCATTCTATTCCATTTAATTCCATTCCATTCCATTCCATTCCAATCCATTCCGTTCTACTCGGGTTGATTCCATTCCATTCCATTCCATTCCATTCCATTCCATTCCATTCCATTCCATTCGATTCCATTCGATTCGATTCGATTCCATTCCATTCCATTCCATTCCATTCCAATCCATTCCGATCCATTCCATTCTACTCGGGTTGATTCCATTCCATTCCATTCCATTCCATTCCGTTGAATTCCATTCCATTCCATTCCGTTCCGTTCCGTTCCATTCCGTTCCTTTCCGTTCCATTCCATTCTACTCGGGTTGATTCCATTCCATTCCATTTCATTCCATTCCATTCCGTTCCATTCGATTCCATTCGATTCCATTCGATTCGATGCGATTCCATTCCATTCCATTCCATTCCATTCCATTCCATTCCGTTCTACTCGGGTTCATTACATTCCATTCCGTTCCGTTCCGTTCCGTTCCATTCCGTTCTGTTCCATTCCGTTCCATTCCATTCCATTCCGTTCTACTCGGGTTGATTCCATTCCGTTCCGTTCCGTTCAGTTCCGTTCAGTTCCGTTCCGTTCCGTTGCGTTCCATTCCGTTCGTTTCCGTTCCGTTCCGTTCCATTCCATTCCATTCCATTCCATTCCATTCCATTCCATTCCATTCCATTCCATTCCATTCCGTTCTACTCGGGTTAATTCCATTCTATTCCATTCCATTCCATTTGATTCCATTCAATTCCATTCGATTCCATTCCATTCCATTCCATTCAATTCCATTCCATTCCATTCTATTCCATTGAATTCCATTCCATTGCATTCCATTCCGTTCTACTCGGGTTGATTCCATTCCATTCCATTCCATTCCATTCCATTCCATTCCATTCGATTCCATTCGATTCCATTCGATTCGATTCGATTCGATTCGATTCCATTCCATTCCATTCCATTTCTTTCCATTCCAGTCCATTCGATTCCATTCGATTCCATTCCATTCCATTTCACTCCATTCCGTTCCGTTCCGTTCCGTTCCGTTCCGTTCCGTTCCGTTCCGTTGAGTTGCGTTCCGTTCCGTTCCGTTCCGTTCCTTTCCATTCCATTCCATTCCATTCCTTTCTACTCGGGTTGATTCCATTACATTCCATTCCGTTCCGTTCCGTTCCTATCCGTTCCCTTCCGTTGCGTTGCGTTCCGTAACATTCCGTTCCATTATATTCCGTTCCATTCCATTCCATTCCATTCCATTCCATTCCAATGAATTCCATTCCATTCCATTCCATTCCATTCCATTCCACTCCATTCCATTCCATTCCGGTCTTCTCGGGTTGATTCCATTCCATTCCATTCCATTCCATTCCATTCCATTCCATTCCATTCGATTCCATTCGATTCGATTCCATTCCATTCCATTCCATTCCATTCCATTCCATTCCATTCCACTCCATTCCGTTCTACTCGGGTTCATTAAACTCAATTCCGTCCTGTTCCTTTCCTTTCCATTCCGTTCTGTTCCATTCCGTTCCATTCCATTCCATTCCATTCCATTCCGTTCTACTCGGGTTGATTCCATTCTATTCCATTCCATTCCATTCCATTCCATTCCATTCCATTCCACTCCACTCCACTCCACTCCACTGCACTCCACTCCACTCTGGTTGATTCCATTCCATTCCATTCCATTCCTTTCCATTCCATTCGATTCCATTCCATTCCATTCCATTCCATTCCATTCCAATCCATTCCATTCTACTCGGGTTGATTCCATTCCATTCCATTCCATTCCATTCCATTCCATTCCATTCCATTCCATTCCATTCCATTCCATTCCATTCGGTTCCATTCGATTCCATTCCATTCCATTTCACTCCGTTCCATTCAGTTCCGTTCCGTTCCGTTCCGTTCAGTTCCGTTCTACTCGGGTTCGTTCCATTCCGTTCCATTCCATTCCATTCCATTCTAATCGGGTTGATTCCATTCTATTCCACTCCATTCCATTTGATTCCATTCGATTCCATTCGATTCCATTCCATTCGATTCCATTCCATTCCATTCCATTCCATTCTATTCCATTGAATTCCAATCCATTCCATTCCAATCCATTCCTTTCCATTCCATTCTATTCCATTTAATTCCATTCCATTCCATTCCATTCCAATCCATTCCGTTCTACTCGGGTTGATTCCATTCCATTCCATTCCATTCCATTCCATTCCATTCCATTCCATTCCATTCCATTCCATTCCATTCGATTCGATTCGATTCCATTCCATTCCATTCCATTCCATTCCAATCCATTCCGATCCATTCCATTCTACTCGGGTTGATTCCATTCCATTCCATTCCATTCCATTCCGTTGAATTCCATTCCATTCCATTCCGTTCCGTTCCGTTCCATTCCGTTCCGTTCCGTTCCATTCCATTCTACTCGGGTTGATTCCATTCCATTCCATTCCATTCCATTCCATTCCATTCGATTCCATTCGATTCCATTCGATTCGATGCGATTCCATTCCATTCCATTCCATTCCATTCCATTCCGTTCTACTCGGGTTCATTACATTCCATTCCGTTCCGTTCCGTTCCGTTCCGTTCCGTTCTGTTCCATTCCGTTCCATTCCATTCCTTTCCGTTCTACTCGGGTTGATTCCATTCCGTTCCGTTCCGTTCCGTTCCGTTCCGTTCCGTTCCGTTCCGTTCCGTTGCGTTCCATTCCGTTCGGTTCCGTTCCGTTCCGTTCCATTCCATTCCATTCCATTCCATTCCATTCCATTCCATTCCATTCCATTCCATTCCATTCCATTCCATTCCATTCCGTTCTACTCGGGTTAATTCCATTCTATTCCATTCCATTCCATTTGATTCCATTCAATTCCATTCGATTCCATTCCATTCCATTCCATTCAATTCCATTCCATTCCATTCTATTCCATTGAATTCCATTCCATTGCATTCCATTCCATTCCATTGCATTCCATTCCGTTCTACTCGGGTTGATTCCATTCCATTCCATTCCATTCCATTCCATTCCATTCCATTCCATTCCATTCGATACCATTCGATTCCATTCGATTCGATTCGATTTGATTCGATTCCATTCCATTCCATTCCATTTCTTTCCATTCCAGTCCATTCGATTCCATTCGATTCCATTCCATTCCATTTCACTCCATTCCGTTCCGTTCCGTTCCGTTCCGTTCTGTTCCGTTCCGTTCTGTTCTGTTCTACTCGGGTTCGTTCCATTCCATTCCATTCCATTCCATTCCATTCCATTCCATTCCTTTCCATTCCATTCGATTCCATTCCATTCCATTCCATTCCATTCCATTCCATTCCATTCCATTCCATTCCATTCCACTCGGGTTGATTCCATTCCATTCCATTCCATTCCATTCCACTCCATTCGATTCCATTCCATTCCATTCCATTCCATTCCATTCCATTCCATTCCATTCCATTCTATTCCGTTCTACTCGGTTTGATTCCATTCTATTCCATTCCATTCCATTCGATTCCATTCGATTCCATTCGATTCCATTCCATTCCATTCCATTCCATTCCATTCTATTCCATTGAATTCCATTCCATTCCATTCCATTCCATTCCATTCCATTCCATTCCATTCCATTCCATTCCGTTCTACTCGGGTTGATTCCATTCCATTCCATTCCATTCCATTCCATTCCATTCCATTCCATTCGATTCCATTCCATTCCATTCCATTCCATTCCTTTCCATTCCATTCCATTCCATTCCATTCCATTCCATTCCATTCCATTCGGTTCTATTCGATTCCATTCCATTCCATTTCAGTCCGTTCCGTTCCGTTCCGTTCCGTTCCATTCCGTTCAGTTCCGTTCTACTCGGGTCGACTCCATTCTATTCCACTCCATTCCTTTCGATTCCATTCGATTCCATTCGATTCCATTCCATTCAATTCCATTCCACTCCATTCCATTCCATTCCATTCCATTCCATTCCATTCCATTCCATTCCATTCCATTCCATTCCATTCTATTCCATTGAATTCCATTCCATTCCATTCTATTCCATTGAATTCCATTCCATTCCATTCCATTCCAATCCATTCCATTCTACACGGGTTGATTCCATTCCATTCCATTCCATTCCATTCCATTCGATTCCATTCGATTCGATTCGATTCGATTCGATTCCTTTCCATTCCATTCCATTCCATTCCATTCCATTCCATTCGATTCCATTCGATTCCATTCCATTCCATTTCACTCCATTCCGTTCCGTTCCGTTCCGTTCCGTTGCGTTGCGTTCCGTTCCGTTCCGTTCCGGTCCGTTCCGTTCCTTTCCATTCCATTCCATTCCATTCCATTCCTTTCTACTCGGGTTGATTCCATTACATTCCATTCCGTTCCGTTCCGTTCCTATCCGTTCCCTTCCGTTGCGTTGCGTTCCGTAACGTTCCGTTCCATTATATTCCGTTCCATTCCATTCCATTCCATTCCATTCCATTCCATTCCATTCCATTCCATTCCTTTCCGTTCTACTCGGGTTGATTCCATTCTATTCCATTCCATTCCATTCGATTCCATTCCATTCCATTCCATTCCATTCCATTCCATTCCATTCCATTCCGTTCTACTGGGGTTGATTCCATTCCATTCCATACCATTCCATTCCATTCCATTCCATTCCATTCCATTCCATTCGATTCGATTCGATTCGATTCGATTCCATTCCATTCCATTCCATTCGATTCCATTCCATTCCATTTCACTCCATTCCGTTCCGTTCCATTCCGTTCCGTTCCGTTCCGTTCTGTTCCGTTCTACTCGGGTTCGTTGCATTCCATTCCATTACATTCCATTCCATTCCATTCCGTTCTACTCGGCTTGATCATTCCGTTCCATTCCATTCCATTGCGTTCCGTTCCATTCCGTTCCATTCCATTCCATTCCATTCGATCCCATTCCATTCCATTCCATTCCGTTCTACTCGGGTTGATTCCATTCTATTCCATTCCATTCCATTCGATTCCATTCGATTCCATTCGATTCCATTCCATTCCATTCCATTCCATTCCATTCCATTCCATTCCATTCGATTCCATTCGATTCCATTCCATTGCATTTCACTCCATTCCGTTCCGTTCCGTTCTGTTCCGTTCCGTTCCGTTCTGTTCCGTTCTACTCGGGTTCATTCCATTCGATTCCATTCCATTGCATTCCATTTCATTCCATTCCATTCCATTCCGTTCTTCTCGGGTTCATCATTCCTTTCCATTCCGTTCCGTTCCGTTCCGTTCCGTTGCGTTCTGTTCCATTCCATTCCATTCCATTCCATTCCATTCCATTCCATTCGATTCCATTCGATTCAATTTGATTCCTTTCCATTCCATTCCATTCCATTCCATTCCATTCCATTCCATTCCATTCTGTTCTACTCGGGTTGAATCCATTCCATTCCACTCCATTCCATTCCATTCCATTCCATTCCATTGCATTCCATTCCATTCGATTCCATTCGATTCGTTTCCATTCCATTCCATTCCATTCCATTCCATTCCATTCCATTCCATTCCTTTCCATTCTACTCGGGTTCATTCCATTCCATTCCGATCCGTTCCGTTCCGTTCCATTCCGTTCTGTCCCATTCCGTTCCATTCCATTCCATTCCATTCCATTCCATTCCATTCCATTCCGTTCTACTCGGGTTGATTCCATTCTATTCCATTCCATTCCATTCCATTCCATTCCATTCCATTCCAATCCACTCCACTCCACTCCACTCCACTCCACTCCACTCCACCCGGGTTGATTCCATTCCATTCCATTCCATTCCATTCGATTCCATTCCATTCCATTCCGTTCAATTCCATTCCACTCCGTCCTACTCGGGTAGTTTCGATTCTATTCCACTCCATTCCTTTCGATTCCATTCGATTCCATTCAATTTCATTCCATTCCATTCCATTCCTTTTCTTTCCATTCCATTCCATTCTTTCCATTCTATTCAATTGAATTCCATTCCATTCCATTCCATTCCATTCCATTCCATTCCATTCCATTCCATTCCATTCTATTGCATTGAATTCCATTCCATTCCATTCCATTCCAATCCATTCCATTCTACACGAGTTGATTCCATTCCATTCCATTCCATTCCATTCCATTCCATTCCATTCGATTCCATTCGATTCCATTCCATTCCATTTCACTCCATTCCGTTCCGTTCCGTTCCGTTCCGTTCCCTTGCGTTGCGTTCCGTTCCGTTCCGTTCCGTTCCGTTCCGTTCCGTTCCGTTCCATTCCATTCCATTGCGTTCTACTCGGGTTGATTCCATTCCATTCCATTCCATTCCATTCCATTCCATTCCATTCCATTCCATTCCATTCCATTCGGTTCCATTCGATTCCATTCGATTCGATTCGATTCGATTCCATTCCATTCCATTCCATTCCATTCCATTCCATTCGATTCCATTGCATTCCATTTCATTCCATTCCGTTCCATTCCGTTCCGTTCTGTTCCGTGGCGTTGCGTTCCGTTCCGTTCCGTTCCTTTCCGTTCCGTTCCGTTCCGTTCCATTCCATTCCATTCCATTCCATTCCGTTCTACTCGGGTTGATTCCATTCCATTCCATTCCATTCCATTCCATTCCATTCCATTCCATTCCGTTCCATTCGGTTCCATTCGATTCCATTCGATTCGATTCCATTCCATTCCGTTCCATTCCATTCCATTCCATTCCATTTCATTCCATTCCATTCCATTCCATTCCATTCCATTCGGTTCTACTCGGGTTGATTCCATTCCATTCCATTCCATTCCATTCCATTCCATTCCATTACATTCGATTCCATTCCATTGCAGTCCATTCCATTGTACTCGGGTTGATTCCATTCCATTCCATTCCATTCAATTCCATTCCATTCCATTCCATTCCATTCCATTCCATTCCATTCGATTCCATTGCATTCCATTTCACTCCATTCCATTCCGTTCCGTTCCGTTCCTTTCCATTCTACTCCAGTTCGTTCCATTCCATTCCATTCCATTCCATTCCATTCAATTCCATTCCGTTCTACTCGGGTTGATCATTCCATTCCATTCCATTCCGTTGCGTTCTGTTCCGTTCCGTTGCATTCCATTCCATTCCATTCCATTCCATTCCATTCCATTCCATACCATTCCGTTCCATTCCATTCCGTTCTACTCGGGTTGATTCCATTCCATTCCATTCCATTCGATTCGATTCGATTCGATTCGATTCCATTCCATTCCATTCCATTCGATTCCATTCCATTCCATTTCACTCCATTCCGTTCCGTTCCATTCCGTTCCGTTCCGTTCCGTTCTGTTCCGTTCTACTCGGGTTCGTTGCATTCCATTCCATTCGATTCCATTCCATTCTACTGGTGTCCATTCCATTCCATTCCATTCCATTCCATTCTACTGGTGTCCATTCCATTCCATTCCATTCGATTCCATTCGATTCCTTTCGATTCCATTCCATTCCATTCCATTCCATTCAATTCCATTGTATTCCATTCCATTCCATTCCATTCCATTGAATTCCATTCCATTCCATTCCATCGAATTCCATTCCATTCCATTGAATTCCATTCCATTCCACTCCTTTCCATTCCATTCCATTCCGTTCCATTCCATTGAATTCCGTTCCATTGCATCGAATTCCGTTCCATTCCATTCCATTCCTTTCCGTTCCGTTCCGTTCCGTTCCGTTCCGTTCTACTCGGGTTGATTCCATTCTATTCCATTCCATTCCATTCGATTCCATTCTATTCCATTCGATTCCATTCGATTCAATTCGATTCCATTCCATTCCATTCCATTCCATTACATTCCATTCCATTCCATTGAATTCCATTCCATTCCATTCCGTTCCATTCCATTCCGTTCCATTCCATTCCATTCCATTCCATTCCATTACGTTCCGTTCCATTCCGTTCCATTCCGTTCCATTCCATTGAATTCCGATCCATTGCATTGAATTCCGTTCCATTCCATTCCATTCCTTTCCGTTCCGTTCCGTTCCGTTCCGTTCCGTTCCGTTCTACTCGGATTGATTCCATTCTATTCCATTCCATTCCATTCGATTCCATTCGATTCCATTCGATTCCATTCGATTCCATTCCATTCCATTCCATTCCATTCCATTCCATTCCATTCCATTGAATTCCATTGAATTCCATTCCATTGAATTCCATTCCATTCCATTCCATTCCGTTCCATTCCATTCCATTCCATTCCATTCGATTCGATTCGATTCGATTCGATTCCATTCCATTCCATTCCATTCGATTCCATTCCATTCCATTTCACTCCATTCCGTTCCGTTCCATTCCGTTCCGTTCCGTTCCGTTCTGTTCCGTTCTACTCGGGTTCGTTGCATTCCATTCCATTACATTCCATTCCATTCCATTCCGTTCTACTCGGCTTGATCATTCCGTTCCATTCCATTCCATTGCGTTCCGTTCCATTCCGTTCCATTCCATTCCATTCCATTCGATTCCATTCCATTCCATTCCATTCCGTTCTACTCGGGTTGATTCCATTCTATTCCATTCCATTCCATTCGATTCCATTCGATTCCATTCGATTCCATTCCATTCCATTCCATTCCATTCCATTCCATTCCATTCCATTCCATTCGATTCCATTCCATTGCATTTCACTCCATTCCGTTCCGTTCCGTTCTGTTCCGTTCCGTTCCGTTCTGTTCCGTTCTACTCGGGATCATTCCATTCGATTCCATTCCATTGCATTCCATTTCATTCCATTCCATTCCATTCCGTTCTTCTCGGGTTCATCATTCCTTTCCATTCCGTTCCGTTCCGTTCCGTTCCGTTGCGTTCTGTTCCATTCCATTCCATTCCATTCCATTCCATTCCATTCCATTCGATTCCATTCGATTCAATTTGATTCCTTTCCATTCCATTCCATTCCATTCCATTCCATTCCATTCCATTCTGTTCTACTCGGGTTGAATCCATTCCATTCCACTCCATTCCATTCCATTCCATTCCATTCCATTGCATTCCATTCCATTCGATTCCATTCGATTCGTTTCCATTCCATTCCATTCCATTCCATTCCATTCCATTCCATTCCATTCCTTTCCATTCTACTCGGGTTCATTCCATTCCATTCCGATCCGTTCCGTTCCGTTCCATTCCGTTCTGTCCCATTCCGTTCCATTCCATTCCATTCCATTCCATTCCATTCCATTCCATTCCGTTCTACTCGGGTTGATTCCATTCTATTCCATTCCATTCCATTCCATTCCATTCCATTCCATTCCACTCCACTCCACTCCACTCCACTCCACTCCACTCCACTCCACTCCACCCGGGTTGATTCCATTCCATTCCATTCCATTCCATTCCATTCCATTCCATTCCATTCCGTTCAATTCCATTCCACTCCGTCCTACTCGGGTAGTTTCGATTCTATTCCACTCCATTCCTTTCGATTCCATTCGATTCCATTCAATTTCATTCCATTCCATTCCATTCCATTTCTTTCCATTCCATTCCATTCTTTCCATTCTATTCAATTGAATTCCATTCCATTCCATTCCATTCCATTCCATTCCATTCCATTCTATTGCATTGAATTCCATTCCATTCCATTCCATTCCAATCCATTCCATTCTACACGAGTTGATTCCATTCCATTCCATTCCATTCCATTCCATTCCATTCCATTCCATTCGATTCCATTCGATTCCATTCCATTCCATTTCACTCCATTCCGTTCCGTTCCGTTCCGTTCCGTTCCGTTGCGTTGCGTTCCGTTCCGTTCCGTTCCGTTCCGTTCCGTTCCGTTCCGTTCCGTTCCATTCCATTCCATTGCGTTCTACTCGGGTTGATTCCATTCCATTCCATTCCATTCCATTCCATTCCATTCCATTCCATTCCATTCGGTTCCATTCGATTCCATTCGATTCGATTCGATTCGATTCCATTCCATTCCATTCCATTCCATTCCATTCCATTCGATTCCATTGCATTCCATTTCATTCCATTCCGTTCCATTCCGTTCCGTTCCGTTCCGTGGCGTTGCGTTCCGTTCCGTTCCGTTCCTTTCCGTTCCGTTCCGTTCCGTTCCATTCCATTCCATTCCATTCCATTCCGTTCTACTCGGGTTGATTCCATTCCATTCCATTCCATTCCATTCCATTCCATTCCATTCCATTCCATTCCGTTCCATTCGGTTCCATTCGATTCCATTCGATTCGATTCCATTCCATTCCATTCCATTCCATTCCATTCCATTCCATTTCATTCCATTCCATTCCATTCCATTCCATTCCATTCGGTTCTACTCGGGTTGATTCCATTCCATTCCATTCCATTCCATTCCATTCCATTCCATTACATTCGACTCCATTCCATTGCAGTCCATTCCAATCCATTCCTTTCTACTCGGGTTCGTTCCATTCCATTCCGTTCTGTTCCGTTCCGTTCCATTCCGTTCCGCTCCATTCCGTTCCATTCCATTCCATTCCATTCCATTCCGTTCTACTCGGGTTGATTCCATTCCATTCCATTCCATTCCATTCCATTCCATTCGATTCCATTGCATTACAATTCACTCCATTCCATTCCTTTCCGTTCCGTTCCGCTCTGTTCCGTTCTACTCGGGTTCGTTCCATTCCATTCCATTCCATTCCATTCCGTTCCATTCCATTCCGTTCTACTCGGGTTGATCATTCCATTCCATTCCGTTCCATTCCATTCCATTCCATTGAATTCTGTTCCATTCAATTCCATTCCTTTCCATTCCGTTCTACTCGGGTTGATTCCATACTATTCCATTCCGTTCCGTTCCGTTCCGTTCCGTTCCATTCCTTTCTACTTGTGTAGATCCATTCCATTCCATTCCATTCTATTCCATTCCATTACGTTCCGTTCCATTCCGTTCCATTCCGTTCCATTCCTTTGAATTCCGATCCATTGCATTGAATTCCGTTCCATTCCATTCCACTCCTTTCCGTTCCGTTCCATTCCGTTCCGTTCCGTTCTACTCGGGTTGATTCCATTCTATTCCATTCCATTCCATTCGATTCCAATCTATTCCATTCGATTCCATTCGATTCAATTCGATTCGATTCCATTCCATTCCATTCCATTCCATTCCATTCCATTCCATTCCATTCCATTGAATTCCATTCCATTCCATTCCGTTCCATTCCATTCCGTTCCATTCCATTCCATTCCATTCCATTCCATTCCATTCCTTTCCGTTCCGTTCCGTTCCATTCCATTCCGTTCTACTCGGATTGATTCCATTCTATTCCATTCCATTCCATTCGATTCCATTCTATTCCATTCGATTCCATTCGATTCCTTTCCATTCCATTCCATTCCATTGAACTCCATTCCATTCCATTCCATTCCATTCCATTGAACTCCATTCCATTCCATTCCATTCCATTCCATTCCATTCCATTCCATTCCATTCCATTGAATTCCATTCCATTCCATTCCATTCCATTGAATTCCGTTCCATTCCATTCCTTTCCATTCCATTCCATTCCATTGAATTCCATTACATTGAATTCCATTCCATTCCATTCCATTCCATTCCATTGAATTCCATTCCATTCCATAGAATTCCATTCCATTCCATTCCATTCGATTCCATTCCATTCCATGGAATTCCATTCCTTTCCATTCCATTCCATTCCATTCCATTCCATTCCATTGATTTCCATTGAATTCCATTCCATTCCATTGAATTCCATTCTTTTCCATTCCATTCCATTGAATTCCGTTCAATTCCATTCCATTCCATTCCATTCCATTCCATTCCATTCGAATTCCATTCCATTCCATTCCATTCCATTCCATTCCATTCCATTCCATTCCATTCCATTCTACTCGGGTTGATTCCATTCTATTCCATTCCATTCCATTCGGTTCCATTCGATTCCTTTCTATTCCATTCCATTCCATTCCATTCCATTCAATTCCATTGTATTCCATTCCATTCCATTCCATTCCATTGAATTCCATTCCATTCCATTCCATCGAATTCCATTCCATTCCATTGAATTCCATTCCATTCCACTCCTTTCCATTCCATTCCATTCCGTTCCATTCCATTGAATTCCGTTCCATTGCATCGAATTCCGTTCCATTCCATTCCATTCCTTTCCGTTCCGTTCCGTTCCGTTCCGTTCCGTTCTACTCGGGTTGATTCCATTCTATTCCATTCCATTCCATTCGATTCCATTCTATTCCATTCGATTCCATTCGATTCAATTCGATTCCATTCCATTCCATTCCATTCCATTACATTCCATTCCATTCCATTGAATTCCATTCCATTCCATTCCGTTCCATTCCATTCCGTTCCATTCCATTCCATTCCATTCCATTCCATTCCATTCCATTACGTTCCGTTCCATTCCGTTCCATTCCGTTCCATTCCATTGAATTCCGATCCATTGCATTGAATTCCGTTCCATTCCATTCCATTCCTTTCCGTTCCGTTCCGTTCCGTTCCGTTCCGTTCCGTTCTACTCGGATTGATTCCATTTTATTCCATTCCATTCCATTCGATTCCATTCGATTCCATTCGATTCCATTCGATTCCATTCCATTCCATTCCATTCCATTCCATTCCATTCCATTCCATTCCATTGAATTCCATTGAATTCCATTCCATTGAATTCCATTCCATTCCATTCCATTCCGTTCCATTCCATTCCGTTCCATTCCATTCCATTCCATTCCGTTCCGTTCCATTCCGTTCCATTCCGTTCCATTCCATTGAATTCCGTTCCATTGCATTGAATTCCGTTCCATTCCATTCCATTCCTTTCCGTTCCGTTCCGTACCGTTCCGTTCCGTTCCGTTCTACTCGGGTTGATTCCATTCTATTCCATTCCATTCCATTCGATTCCATTCTATTCCATTCGATTCCATTCGATTCAATTCGATTCGATTCCATTCCATTCCATTCCATTCCATAGAATTCCATTCCATTCCATTGAATTCCATTCCATTCCATTCCATTCCATTCCATTCCATTGAATTCCATTCCATTCCATTGAATTCCATTCCATTCCATTCCATTCGATTCCATTCCATTCCATGGAATTCCATTCCATTCGATTCCATTCCATTCCATGGAATTCCATTTCATTCCATTCCATTCCATTCCATTCCATTCCATTCCATAGAATTCCATTCCATTCCATTCCATTCCATTCCATTCCATTCCGTTCCATTCCATTCCATCGAATTCCATTCCATTCCATTCCATTCCATTCCATTCCATTCCATTCCATTCCATTCTACTCGGGTTGATTCCATTCTATTACATTCCATTCCATTCGATTCCATTCGATTCCATTCGATTCCATTCGATTCCATTCCATTCCATTCCATTCAATTGAATTCCATTCCATTCCATTCCATTCCATTCCATTCCATTCCATTGAATTCCATTCCATTCCATTGAATTCCATTCCATTCCATTCCATTCCATTCCATTGAATTCCGTTCCATTCCATTCCTTTCCATTCCATTCCATTCCATTGAATTCCATTACATTGAATTCCATTCCATTCCATTCCATTCCATTGAATTCCATTCCATTCCATAGAATTCCATTCCATTCCATTCCATTCGATTCCATTCCATTCCATGGAATTCCATTCCTTTCCATTCCATTCCATTCCATTCCATTCCATTGAATTCCATTGAATTCCATTCCATTCCATTGAATTCCATTCCTTTCCATTCCATTCCATTGAATTCCGTTCAATTCCATTCCATTCCATTCCATTCCATTCCATTCCGTTCGAATTCCATTCCATTCCATTCCATTCCATTCCATTCCATTCCATTCCATTCTACTCGGGTTGATTCCATTCTATTCCATTCCATTCCATTCGATTCCATTCGATTCCTTTCGATTCCATTCGATTCCATTCCATTCCATTCCATTCCATGGCATTCCATTCCATTCCATTCCATTCCATTCCATTGAATTCCATTCCATTACATTCCATCGAATTCCATTCCATTCCATTGAATTCCATTCCATTCCATTCCATTCCATTCCATTCCATTCCATTCCATTCCATTCCATTCCATTCCATTCCATCGAATTCCATTCCATTCCATTCCATTCCATTCCATTCCATTCGATTCCATTCGATTCCATTCGATTCCATTCGATTCCATTCGATTCCATTCCATTCCATTCCATTCCATTGAATTCCATTCCATTCCATTCCATTCCATTCCATTGAATTCCGTTCCATTCCTTTCCATTCCATTCCATTCCATTCCATTCCATTCCATTCCATTCCATTCCATTCCATTCCATTCCATTCTACTCGGGTTGATTCCATTCTATTACATTCCATTCCATTCGATTCCATTCGATTCCATTCGATTCCATTCGATTCCATTCCATTCCATTCCATTCCATTGAATTCCGTTCCATTCCATTCCATTCCATTCCATTCCATTCCATTCCATTCCATTGAATTCCATTACATTGAATTCCATTCCATTCCATTCCATTCCATGGAATTCCATTCCATTCCGTTCCGTTCTGTTCCGTTCCGTACCGTTCCATTCCATTCCATTCCATTCCATTGAATTCCGTTCCATTCCATTGAATTCCATTCCATTCCGTTCAATTCCATTGAATTCCGTTCCGTTCCGTTCCGTTCCGTTCCGTTCCGTTCCATTCCGTTCCCTTCCATTCCATTCCGTTCTACTCGGGTTCATTCCATTCCATTCCTTTCCGTTCCGTTCCGTTCCGTTCCGTTCCGTTCCGTTCCGTTCCGTTCCGTTCTACTCGGGTTGATTCCATTCTATTCCATTCCATTCCATTCGATTCCATTCTATTCCATTCGATTCCATTCTATTCAATTCGATTCCATTCCATTCCATTCCATTCCATTCCATTCCATTCCATTGAATTCCATTCCATTACATTCCGTTCCATTCCATTCCGTTCCATTCCATTCCATTCCATTCCATTCCATTCCATTACATTCCGTTCCATTCCGTTCCATTCCATTGAATTCCGATCCATTGCATTGAATTCCGTTCCATTCCATTCCATTCCTTTCCGTTCCGTTCCGTTCTGTTCCGCTCTACTTGGGTTGATTCCATTCTATTCCATTCCATTCCATTCGATTCCATTCTATTCCATTCGATTCCATTCGATTCAATTCGATTCGATTCCATTCCATTCCATTCCATTCCATTCCATTCCATTGAATTCCATTCCATTCCATAGAATTCCATTCCATTCCATTCCATTCCATTCCATTCCATTCCATTGAATTCCATTCCATTCCATTGAATTCCATTCCATTCCATTCCATTCGATTCCATTCCATTCCATGGAATTCCATTCCATTCGATTCCATTCCATTCCATGGAATTCCATTTCATTCCATTCCATTCCATTCCATTCCATGGAATTCCATTTCATTCCATTCCATTCCATTCCATTCCATTCCATTCCATTCCATTCCGTTCCATTCCATTCCATCGAATTCCATTCCATTCCATTCCATTCCATTCCATTCCATTCTACTAGGGTTGATTCCATTCTATTCCATTCCATTCCATTCGATTCCATTCGATTCCATTCGATTCCATTTGATTCCATTCCATTCCATTCCATTCCATTCAATTCCATTCCATTCCATTCCATTCCATTCCATTCCATTCCATTCCATTCCATTGAATTCCATTCCATTCCATTGAATTCCATTCCATTCCATTCCATTCCATTGAATTCCGTTCCATTCCATTCCTTTCCATTCCATTCCATTCCATTGAATTCCATTACATTGAATTCCATTCCATTCCATTCCATTCCATTGAATTCCATTCCATTCCATTGAATTCCATTCCATTCCATTCCGTTCGATTCCATTCCATTCCATGGAATTCCATTCCTTTCCATTCCATTCCATTCCTTTCCATTCCATTCCATTGAATTCCGTTCAATTCCATTCCATTGCATTCCATTCCATTCCATTCCATTGAATTCCATTCCATTCCATTCGATTCCATTCGATTCCATTCCATTCCATTCCATTCTATTCCATTGAATTCCATTCCATTCCATTCCATTCCATTCCATTCCATTGAATTCCGTTCCGTTCCGTTCCGTTCCGTTCCGTTCCATTCCGTTCCATTCCGTTCCATTCCGTTCTACTCGGGTTGATTCCATTCTATTCCATTCCATTCCATTCGATTCCATTCCATTCCATTCCATTCCATTCCATTCCGTTCTACTCGGGTTCATTCCATTCCATTCCGTTCCGTTCCGTTCCGTTCCGTTCCATTCCTTTCTACTTGTGTTGATTCCATTCCATTCCATTCTATTCCATACAATTCCATTCCATTCCATTCCATTCCATTCCATTACATGGAATTCCATGGAATTCCATTGAATTCCATTCCATGGAATTCCATTGAATTCCATTCCATGGAATACCATTCCATTCCATTCCATTCCATTCCATTGAATTCCATTCCATTCCATTCCATTCCATTCCATTCCATTCTACTCGGGTTGATTCCATTCTATTCCATTCCATTCCATTCCATTCAATTGAATTCCATTCCATTCCATTCCATTCCATTCCATTCCATTTCATTGAATTCCATTCCATTCCATTGAATTCCATTCCATTCCATTCCATTCCATTGAATTCCGTTCCATTCCATTCCTTTCCATTCCATTCCATTCCATTGAATTCCATTACATTGAATTCCATTCCATTCCATTCCATTCCATTGAATTCCATTCCATTCCATAGAATTCCATTCCATTCCATTCCATTCGATTCCATTCCATTCCATGGAATTCCATTCCTTTCCATTCCATTCCATTCCATTCCATTCCATTCCATTCCATTGAATTCCATTGAATTCCATTCCATTCCATTGAATTCCATTCCTTTCCATTCCATTCCATTGAATTCCGTTCAATTCCATTCCATTCCATTCCATTCCATTCCATTCCATTCGAATTCCATTCCATTCCATTCCATTCCATTCCATTCCTTTCCATTCCATTCCATTCTACTCGGGTTGATTCCATTCTATTCCATTCCATCGAATTCCATTCCATTCCATTCCATTCCATTCCATTCCATTCCATTCCATTCCATTCGATTCCATTCGATTCCATTCGATTCCATTCGATTCCATTCCATTCCATTCCATTCCGTTCCGTTCCATTCCGTTCCATTCCGTTCCATTCCATTGAATTCCGTTCCATTGCATTGAATTCCGTTCCATTCCATTCCATTCCTTTCCGTTCCGTTCCGTTCCGTTCCGTTCCGTTCTACTCGGGTTGATTCCATTCTATTCCATTCCATTCCATTCGATTCCATTCTATTCCATTCGATTCCTTTCGATTCAATTCAATTCCATTCCATTCCATTCCATTCCATTCCATTGAATTCCATTCCATTCCATTCCATTCCATTCCATTCCATTCCATTCCATTGAATTCCATTCCATTCCATTGAATTAAATTCCATTCCATTCCATTCGATTCCATTCCATTCCATGGAATTCCATTCCATTCCATTCCATTCCATTCCATTCCATTGAAATCCATTGAATTCCATTGAATTCCATTCCATTCCATTGAATTCCATTCCTTTCCATTCCATTCCATTGAATTCCGTTCAATTCCATTCCATTGCATTCCATTCCATTCCATTCCATTCGAATTCCATTCCATTCCATTCCATTCCATTCCATTCCATTCCATTCCATTCTACTCGGGTTGATTCCATTCTATTCCATTCCATTCCATTCGATTCCATTCGATTCCTTTCGATTCCATTCGATTCCATTCCATTCCATTCCATTCCATTGAATTCCATTCCATTCCATTCCATTCCATTCTACTCGGGTTGATTCCATTCTATTCCATTCCATTCCATTCGATTCCATTCGATTCCTTTCGATTCCATTCGATTCGATTCCATTCCATTCCATTCCATCGAATTTCATTCCATTCCATTCCATTCCATTCCATTCCATTCCATTCCATTCCATTCTACTCGGGTTGATTCCATTCTATTACATTCCATTCCATTCGATTCCATTCGATTCCATTCGATTCCATTCGATTCCATTCCATTCCATTCCATTCAATTGAATTCCATTCCATTCCATTCCATTCCATTCCATTCCATTCCATTCCATTTCATTCCATTCCATTCTACTCGGGTTGATTCCATTCTATTACATTCCATTCCATTCGATTCCATTCGATTCCATTCGATTCCATTCGATTCCATTCCATTCGATTCCATTCAATTGAATTCCATTCCATTCCATTCCATTCCATTCCATTCCATTCCATTCCATTCCATTCCATTGAATTCCATTCCATTCCATTGAATTCCATTCCATTACATTCCATTCCATTGAATTCCATTCCATTCCATTCCATTCCATTCCATTCCATTCCATTCCATTCCATTGAATTCCATTACATTCAATTCCATTCCATTCCATTCCATTCCATGGAATTCCATTCCATTCCGTTCCGTTCCGTTCCGTTCCGTTCCATTCCATTCCATTCCATTCCATTGAATTCCGTTCCATTCCATTGAATTCCATTCCATTCCGTTCCATTGCATTGAATTCCGTTCCGTTCCGTTCCGTTCCGTTCCGTTCCACTCCGTTCTACT
This sequence comes from Gorilla gorilla gorilla, assembly GCF_029281585.2. NCBI lineage: Eukaryota > Metazoa > Chordata > Mammalia > Primates > Hominidae > Gorilla > Gorilla gorilla. The sequence goes on from NC_073242.2 coordinate 39,879,838, forward strand.
CGGGTTGATTCCATTCTATTCCATTCCAATCCACTCGATTCCATTCCATTCCATTCCATTCCATTCCATTCCATTCCATTCCGTTCTACTCGGTTTCATTCCATTCCATTCCTTTCTGTTCCGTTCCGTTCCGTTCCGTTCTACTCGGGTTGATTCCATTCTATTCCATTCCATTCCATTCCATTCCATTCGATTCCATTCGATTTCATTCGATTCCATTCCATTCAATTCCATTCCATTCCATTCCATTCCATTGAATTCCATTCCATTCCATTCCATTCCATTGAATTCCGTTCCATTCCATTCCATTCCATTCCATTCCATTCCATTGAATTCCATTCCATTGAATTCCATTCCATTCCACTGAATTCCATTCCATTCCGTTCCGTTCCGTTCCGTTCCGTTCCATTCTTTCTACTTGTGTTGATTCCATTCCATTCCATTCTATTCCATTGAATTCCATTCCATTCCATTCCATTCCATTCCATTGAATTCCATTCCATTCCATTCCATTCCATTCCATTCCATTCTACTCGGGTTGATTCCATTCTATTCCATTCCATTCCATTCCATTCAATTGAATTCCATTCCATTCCATTCCATTCCATTCCATTCCATTCCATTGAATTCCATTCCATTCCATTGAATTCCATTCCATTCCATTCCATTCCATGGAATTCCGTTCCATTCCATTCCTTTCCATTCCATTCCATTCCATTGAATTCCATTACATTGAATTCCATTCCATTCCATTCCATTCCATTGAATTCCATTCCATTCCATAGAATTCCATTCCATTCCATTCCATTCGATTCCATTCCATTCCATGGAATTCCATTCCTTTCCATTCCATTCCATTCCATTCCATTCCATTCCATTGAATTCCATTGAATTCCATTCCATTCCATTGAATTCCATTCCTTTCCATTCCATTCCATTGAATTCAGTTCAATTCCATTCCATTCCATTCCATTCCATTCCATTCCATTCGAATTCCATTCCATTCCATTCCATTCCATTCCATTCCTTTCCATTCCATTCCATTCTACTCGGGTTGATTCCATTCTATTCCATTCCATCGAATTCCATTCCATTCCATTCCATTCCATTCCATTCCATTCCATTCCATTCCATTCGATTCCATTCGATTCCATTCGATTCCATTCGATTCCATTCCATTCCATTCCATTCCGTTCCGTTCCATTCCGTTCCATTCCGTTCCATTCCATTGAATTCCGTTCCATTGCATTGAATTCCGTTCCATTCCATTCCATTCCTTTCCGTTCCGTTCCGTTCCGTTCCGTTCCGTTCTACTCGGGTTGATTCCATTCTATTCCATTCCATTCCATTCGATTCCATTCTATTCCATTCGATTCCTTTCGATTCAATTCAATTCCATTCCATTCCATTCCATTCCATTCCATTGAATTCCATTCCATTCCATTGAATTCCATTCCATTCCATTCCATTCCATTCCATTCCATTGAATTCCATTCCATTCCATTGAATTCCATTCCATTCCATTCCATTCGATTCCATTCCATTCCATGGAATTCCATTCCATTCCATTCCATTCCATTCCATTCCATTGAAATCCATTGAATTCCATTGAATTCCATTCCATTCCATGGAATTCCATTCCTTTCCATTCCATTCCATTGAATTCCGTTCAATTCCATTCCATTGCATTCCATTCCATTCCATTCCATTCGAATTCCATTCCATTCCATTCCATTCCATTCCATTCCATTCCATTCCATTCCATTCTACTCGGGTTGATTCCATTCTATTCCATTCCATTCCATTCGATTCCATTCGATTCCTTTCGATTCCATTCGATTCCATTCCATTCCATTCCATTCCATTGAATTCCATTCCATTCCATTCCATTCCATTCTACTCGGGTTGATTCCATTCTATTCCATTCCATTCCATTCGATTCCATTCGATTCCTTTCGATTCCATTCGATTCGATTCCATTCCATTCCATTCCATCGAATTTCATTCCATTCCATTCCATTCCATTCCATTCCATTCCATTCCATTCCATTCCATTCTACTCGGGTTGATTCCATTCTATTACATTCCATTCCATTCGATTCCATTCGATTCCATTCGATTCCATTCGATTCCATTCCATTCCATTCCATTCAATTGAATTCCATTCCATTCCATTCCATTCCATTCCATTCCATTCCATTCCATTCCATTCCATTTCATTCCATTCCATTCTACTCGGGTTGATTCCATTCTATTACATTCCATTCCATTCGATTCCATTCGATTCCATTCGATTCCATTCGATTCCATTCCATTCGATTCCATTCAATTGAATTCCATTCCATTCCATTCCATTCCATTCCATTCCATTCCATTCCATTCCATTCCATTGAATTCCATTCCATTCCATTGAATTCCATTCCATTACATTCCATTCCATTGAATTCCATTCCATTCCATTCCATTCCATTCCATTCCATTCCATTCCATTGAATTCCATTACATTCCATTCCATTCCATTCCATTCCATTCCATGGAATTCCATTCCATTCCGTTCCGTTCCGTTCCGTTCCGTTCCATTCCATTCCATTCCATTCCATTGAATTCCGTTCCATTCCATTGAATTCCATTCCATTCCGTTCCATTGCATTGAATTCCGTTCCGTTCCGTTCCGTTCCGTTCCGTTCCACTCCGTTCTACTCGGGTTGATTCCATTCTATTCCATTCCAATCCACTCGATTCCATTCCATTCCATTCCATTCCATTCCATTCCATTCCATTCCGTTCTACTCGGTTTCATTCCATTCCATTCCTTTCCGTTCCGTTCCGTTCCGTTCCGTTCTACTCGGGTTGATTCCATTCTATTCCATTCCATTCCATTCCATTCCATTCGATTCCATTCGATTTCATTCGATTCCATTCCATTCCATTCCATTCCATTCCATTCCATTCCATTGAATTCCATTCCATTCCATTCCATTCCATTGAATTCCGTTCCATTCCATTCCATTCCATTCCATTCCATTGAATTCCATTCCATTGAATTCCATTCCATTCCACTGAATTCCATTCCATTCCGTTCCGTTCCGTTCCGTTCCGTTCCGTTCCGTTCCATTCCATTCCATTGAATTCCGTTCCATTCCATTGAATTCCATTCCATTCCATTCCATTCCATTGAATTCCGTTCCGTTCCGTTCCGTTCCGTTCCGTTCCATTCCGTTCCATTCCGTTCCATTCCGTTCTACTCGGGTTGATTCCATTCTATTCCATTCCATTCCATTCGATTCCATTCCATTCCATTCCATTCCATTCCATTCCGTTCTACTCGGGTTCATTCCATTCCATTCCGTTCCGTTCCGTTCCGTTCCGTTCCATTCTTTCTACTTGTGTTGATTCCATTCCATTCCATTCTATTCCATTGAATTCCATTCCATTCCATTCCATTCCATTCCATTACATGGAATTCCATGGAATTCCATTGAATTCCATTCCATGGAATTCCATTCCATTCCATTCCATTCCATTCCATTGAATTCCATTACATTGAATTCCATTCCATTCCATTCCATTCCATTGAATTCCATTCCATTCCATAGAATTCCATTCCATTCCATTCCATTCGATTCCATTCCATTCCATGGAATTCCATTCCTTTCCATTCCATTCCATTCCATTCCATTCCATTCCATTGAATTCCATTGAATTCCATTCCATTCCATTGAATTCCATTCCTTTCCATTCCATTCCATTGAATTCCGTTCAATTCCATTCCATTCCATTCCATTCCATTCCATTCCATTCGAATTCCATTCCATTCCATTCCATTCCATTCCATTCCTTTCCATTCCATTCCATTCTACTCGGGTTGATTCCATTCTATTCCATTCCATCGAATTCCATTCCATTCCATTCCATTCCATTCCATTCCATTCCATTCGATTCCATTCGATTCCATTCGATTCCATTCGATTCCATTCCATTCCATTCCATTCCGTTCCGTTCCATTCCGTTCCATTCCGTTCCATTCCATTGAATTCCGTTCCATTGCATTGAATTCCGTTCCATTCCATTCCATTCCTTTCCGTTCCGTTCCGTTCCGTTCCGTTCCGTTCTACTCGGGTTGATTCCATTCTATTCCATTCCATTCCATTCGATTCCATTCTATTCCATTCGATTCCTTTCGATTCAATTCAATTCCATTCCATTCCATTCCATTCCATTCCATTGAATTCCATTCCATTCCATTGAATTCCATTCCATTCCACTCCATTCCATTCCATTCCATTGAATTCCATTCCATTCCATTGAATTCCATTCCATTCCATTCCATTCGATTCCATTCCATTCCATGGAATTCCATTCCATTCCATTCCATTCCATTCCATTCCATTCCATTGAAATCCATTGAATTCCATTGAATTCCATTCCATTCCATTGAATTCCATTCCTTTCCATTCCATTCCATTGAATTCCGTTCAATTCCATTCCATTGCATTCCATTCCATTCCATTCCATTGGAATTCCATTCCATTCCATTCCATTCCATTCCATTCCATTCCATTCCATTCTACTCGGGTTGATTCCATTCTATTCCATTCCATTCCATTCGATTCCATTCGATTCCTTTCGATTCCATTCGATTCCATTCCATTCCATTCCATTCCATTGAATTCCATTCCATTCCATTCCATTCCATTCCATTCCATTCTACTCGGGTTGATTCCATTCTATTCCATTCCATTCCATTCGATTCCTTTCGATTCCATTCGATTCGATTCTATTCCATTCCATTCCATCGAATTTCATTCCATTCCATTCCATTCCATTCCATTCCATTCCATTCCATTCCATTCCATTCCATTCTACTCGGGTTGATTCCATTCTATTACATTCCATTCCATTCGATTCCATTCGATTCCATTCGATTCCATTCGATTCCATTCCATTCCATTCCATTCAATTGAATTCCATTCTATTCCATTCCATTCCATTCCATTCCATTCCATTCCATTCCATTCCATTTCATTCCATTCCATTCTACTCGGGTTGATTCCATTCTATTACATTCCATTCCATTCGATTCCATTCGATTCCATTCGATTCCATTCGATTCCATTCCATTCGATTCCATTCAATTGAATTCCATTCCATTCCATTCCATTCCATTCCATTCCATTCCATTCCATTGAATTCCATTACATTCAATTCCATTCCATTCCATTCCATTCCATGGAATTCCATTCCATTCCGTTCCGTTCCGTTCCGTTCCGTTCCATTCCATTCCATTCCATTCCATTGAATTCCGTTCCATTCCGTTGAATTCCATTCCATTCCGTTCCATTGCATTGAATTCCGTTCCGTTCCGTTCCGTTCCGTTCCACTCCGTTCTACTCGGGTTGATTCCATTCTATTCCATTCCAATCCACTCGATTCCATTCCATTCCATTCCATTCCATTCCATTCCATTCCATTCCGTTCTACTCGGTTTCATTCCATTCCATTCCTTTCCGTTCCGTTCCGTTCCGTTCCGTTCTACTCGGGTTGATTCCATTCTATTCCATTCCATTCCATTCCATTCCATTCGATTCCATTCGATTTCATTCGATTCCATTCCATTCCATTCCATTCCATTCCATTCCATTCCATTGAATTCCATTCCATTCCATTCCATTCCATTGAATTCCGTTCCATTCCATTCCATTCCATTCCATTCCATTCCATTGAATTCCATTCCATTGAATTCCATTCCATTCCACTGAATTCCATTCCATTCCGTTCCGTTCCGTTCCGTTCCGTTCCGTTCCGTTCCATTCCATTCCATTGAATTCCGTTCCATTCCATTGAATTCCATTCCATTCCATTCCATTCCATTGAATTCCGTTCCGTTCCGTTCCGTTCCGTTCCGTTCCATTCCGTTCCATTCCGTTCCATTCCGTTCTACTCGGGTTGATTCCATTCTATTCCATTCCATTCCATTCGATTGCATTCCATTCCATTCCATTCCATTCCATTCCGTTCTACTCGGGTTCATTCCATTCCATTCCGTTCCGTTCCGTTCCGTTCCGTTCCATTCTTTCTACTTGTGTTGATTCCATTCCATTCCATTCTATTCCATTGAATTCCATTCCATTCCATTCCATTCCATTCCATTACATGGAATTCCATGGAATTCCATTGAATTCCATGGAATTCCATTGAATTCCATTCCATGGATTTCCATTCCATTCCATTCCATTCCATTCCATTCCATTGAATTCCATTCCATTCCATTCCATTCCATTCCATTCCATTCCATTCCATTCCATTGAATTCCATTCCATTCCATGGAATTCCATTCCATTCCGTTCCGTTCCGTTCCGTTCCGTTCCGTTCCGTTCCGTTCCATTCCATTCCATTCCATTCCATTGAATTCCGTTCCATTCCATTGAATTCCATTCCATTCCGTTCCATTCCATTGAATTCCGTTCCGTTCCGTTCCGTTCCGTTCCGTTCCGTTCCATTCCGTTCCATTCCGTTCCATTCCGTTCTACTCGGGTTGATTCCATTCTATTCCATTCCATTCCACTCGATTCCATTCCATTCCATTCCATTCCATTCCATTCCATTCCATTCCGTTCTACTCGGGTTCATTCCATTCCATTCCTTTCCGTTCCGTTCCGTTCCGTTCCGTTCCGTTCTACTCGGGTTGATTCCATTCTATTCCATTCCATTCCATTCGATTCCATTCGATTCCATTCGATTCCATTCGATTCCATTCCATTCCATTCCATTCCATTCCATTGAATTCCATTCCATTCCATTCCATTCCATTGAATTCCGTTCCATTCCATTCCATTCCATTCCATTCCATTCCATTCCATTGAATTCCATTCCTTTGAATTCCATTCCATTCCATACCATTCCACTGAATTCCATTCCATTCCATTCCGTTCCGTTCTGTTCCGTTCCGTTCCGTTCCATTCCATTCCATTCCATTCCATTGAATTCCATTCCATTCCATTGAATTCCATTCCATTCCGTTCCATTCCATTGAATTCCGTTCCGTTCCGTTCCGTTCCGTTCCGTTCCATTCCGTTCCATTCTGTTCCATTCCGTTCTACTCGGGTTGATTCCATTCTATTCCATTCCATTCCATTCGATTCCATTCCATTCCATTCCATTCCATTCCATTCCATTCCATTCAATTCCATTCCTTTCTACTCGGGTTCATTCCATTCCATTCCGTTCCGTTCCATTCCGTTCCGTTCCATTCCTTTCTACTTGTGTTGATTCCATTCCATTCCATTCTATTCCATTGAATTCCATTCCATTCCATTCCATTCCATTCCATTACATGGAATTCCATTGAAATCCATTGAATTCCATTCCATTGAATTCCATTCCATTCCATTCCATGGAATTCCATTCCATTCCATTCCATTCCTTGGAATTCCATTGAATTCCATTCCATTCCATTCCATTGAATTCCATTCCATTCCATTCAATTGAATTCCATTCCATTCCATTCCATTCGATTCCATTCCATTCCATTGAATTCCATTCCATTCCATTCCATTCCATTGAATTCCATTGAATTCCATTCCATTGATTTCCATTCCATTCCATTGAATTCCATTCCATTTCATTCCATTCCATTCCGTTCCATTCCATTCCGTTCCATTCCATTCCATTCCTTTCCATTCCATTCCATTCCGTTCCATTCCATTGAATTCCGTTCCATTGCATTGAATTCCGTTCCATTCCATTCCATTCGATTCCATTCCATTCCATTGAATTCCATTCCTTTCCATTCCATTCCATTCCATTCCATTCCATTCCATTCCATTGAATTCCATTGAATTCCATTCCATTCCATTGAATTCCATTCCTTTCCATTCCATTCCATTGAATTCCGTTCAATTCCATTCCATTCCATTCCATTCCATTCCATTCCGTTCGAATTCCATTCCATTCCATTCCATTCCATTCCATTCCATTCCATTCCATTCCATCGAATTCCATTCCATTCCATTGAATTCCATTCCATTCCATTCCATTCGATTCCATTCGATTCCATTCCATTCCATTCCATTCCATCGAATTCCATTCCATTCCATTCCATTCCATTCCATTCCATTCCATTCCATTCGATTCCATTCGATTCCATTCGATTCCATTCCATTCCATTCCATTCCATTCCATTCCATTGAATTCCATTCCATTCCATTCCATTCCATTGAATTCCGTTCCATTCCTTTCAATTCCATTCCATTCCATTCCATTCCATTCCATTCCATTCCATTCCATTCTGCTCGGGTTGATTCCATTCTATTACATTCCATTCCATTCGATTCCATTCGATTCCATTCGATTCCATTCGATTCCATTCCATTCCATTCCATTCCATTGAATTCCGTTCCATTCCATTCCATTCCATTCCATTCCATTGAATTCCATTACATGGAATTCCATTCCATTCCATTCCATTCCATTCCATGGAATTCCATTCCATTCCGTTCCGTTCCGTACCGTTCCATTCCATTCCATTCCATTCCATTGAATTCCGTTCCATTCCATTGAATTCCATTCCATTCCGTTCCATTCCATTGAATTCCGTTCCGTTCCGTTCCGTTCCGTTCCGTTCCATTCCGTTCCATTCCATTCCATTCCGTTCTACTCGGGTTCATTCCATTCCATTCCTTTCCGTTCCGTTCCGTTCCGTTCCATTCCGTTCCGTTCCGTTTCGTTCTACTCGGGTTGATTCCATTCTATTCCTTTCCATTCCATTCGATTCCATTCTATTCCATTCGATTCCATTCTATTCAATTCGATTCCATTCCATTCCATTCCATTCCATTCCATTCCATTCCATTGAATTCCATTCCATTCCATTCCGTTCCATTCCATTCCGTTCCATTCCATTGAATTCCATTCCATTCCATTCCATTACGTTCCGTTCCATTCCGTTCCATTCCATTGAATTCCGATCCATTGCATTGAATTCCGTTCCATTCCATCCCATTCCTTTCCGTTCCGTTCCGTTCCGTTCCGTTCTACTCGGGTTGATTCCATTCTATTCCATTCCATTCCATTCGATTCCACTCTATTCCATTCGATTCCATTCGATTCAATTCTATTCGATTCCATTCCATTCCATTCCATTCCATTCCATTGAATTCCTTTCCATTACATTCCATCGAATTCCATTCCATTCCATTGAATTCCATTCCATTCCATTCCATTCCATTCCATTCCATTCCATTCCATTCCATTCCATTCCATCGAATTCCATTCCATTCCATTCCATTCCATTCGATTCCATTCGATTCCATTCGATTCCATTCGATTCCATTCGATTCCATTCCATTCCATTCCATTCCATTGAATTCCATTCCATTCCATTCCATTCCATTGAATTCCGTTCCATTCCTTTCCATTCCATTCCATTCCATTCCATTCCATTCCATTCCATTCCATTCCATTCCATTCCATTCTACTCGGGTTGATTCCATTCTATTACATTCCATTCCATTCGATTCCATTCGATTCCTTTCGATTCCATTCGATTCCATTCCATTCCATTCCATTCCATTGAATTCCGTTCCATTCCATTCCATTCCATTCCATTCCATTCCATTGAATTCCATTACATTGAATTCCATTCCATTCCATTCCATTCCATGGAATTCCATTCCATTCCGTTCCGTTCTGTTCCGTTCCGTACCGTTCCATTCCATTCCATTCCATTCCATTGAATTCCGTTCCATTCCATTGAATTCCATTCCATTCCGTTCCATTCCATTGAATTCCGTTCCGTTCCGTTCCGTTCCGTTCCGTTCCATTCCATTCCGTTCCCTTCCATTCCATTCCGTTCTACTCGGGTTCATTCCATTCCATTCCTTTCCGTTCCGTTCCGTTCCGTTCCGTTCCGTTCCGTTCCGTTCTACTCGGGTTGATTCCATTCTATTCCATTCCATTCCATTCGATTCCATTCTATTCCATTCGATTCCATTCTATTCAATTCGATTCCATTCCATTCCATTCCATTCCATTCCATTCCATTCCATTCCATTGAATTCCATTCCATTCCATTCCGTTCCATTCCATTCCGTTCCATTCCATTCCATTCCATTCCATTCCATTCCATTACATTCCGTTCCATTCCGTTCCATTCCATTGAATTCCGATCCATTGCATTGAATTCCGTTCCATTCCATTCCATTCCTTTCCGTTCCGTTCCGTTCTGTTCCGTTCTACTCGGGTTGATTCCATTCTATTCCATTCCATTCCATTCGATTCCATTCTATTCCATTCGATTCCATTCGATTCAATTCGATTCGATTCCATTCCATTCCATTCCATTCCATTCCATTGAATTCCATTCCATTCCATAGAATTCCATTCCATTCCATTCCATTCCATTCCATTCCATTCCATTGAATTCCATTCCATTCCATTGAATTCCATTCCATTCCATTCCATTCGATTCCATTCCATTCCATGGAATTCCATTCCATTCGATTCCATTCCATTCCATGGAATTCCATTTCATTCCATTCCATTCCATTCCATTCCATTCCATTCCATAGAATTCCATTCCATTCCATTCCATTCCATTCCATTCCATTCCGTTCCATTCCATTCCATCGAATTCCATTCCATTCCATTCCATTCCATTCCATTCCATTCCATTCCATTCCATTCCATTCCATTCCATTCTACTAGGGTTGATTCCATTCTATTCCATTCCATTCCATTCGATTCCATTCGATTCCATTCGATTCCATTCGATTCCATTCCATTCCATTCCATTCCATTCCATTCCATTCCATTCCATTCCATTCCATTCCATTCCATTGAATTCCATTCCATTCCATTGAATTCCATTCCATTCCATTCCATTCCATTGAATTCCGTTCCATTCCATTCCTTTCCATTCCATTCCATTCCATTGAATTCCATTACATTGAATTCCATTCCATTCCATTCCATTCCATTGAATTCCATTCCATTCCATTCCGTTCGATTCCATTCCATTCCATGGAATTCCATTCCTTTCCATTCCATTCCATTCCTTTCCATTCCATTCCATTGAATTCCGTTCAATTCCATTCCATTGCATTCCATTGCATTCCATTCCATTGAATTCCATTCCATTCCATTCGATTCCATTCGATTCCATTCCATTCCATTCCATTCTATTCCATTGAATTCCATTCCATTCCATTCCATTCCATTCCATTCCATTGAATTCCGTTCCGTTCCGTTCCGTTCCGTTCCGTTCCGTTCCATTCCGTTCCATTCCGTTCCATTCCGTTCTACTCGGGTTGATTCCATTCTATTCCATTCCATTCCATTCGATTCCATTCCATTCCATTCCATTCCATTCCATTCCGTTCTACTCGGGTTCATTCCATTCCATTCCGTTCCGTTCCGTTCCGTTCCGTTCCATTCCTTTCTACTTGTGTTGATTCCATTCCATTCCATTCTATTCCATAGAATTCCATTCCATTCCATTCCATTCCATTCCATTACATGGAATTCCATGGAATTCCATTGAATTCCATTCCATGGAATTCCATTCCATTCCATTCCATTCCATTCCATTGAATTCCATTCCATTCCATTCCATTCCATTCCATTCCATTCTACTCGGGTTGATTCCATTCTATTCCATTCCATTCCATTCCATTCAATTGAATTCCATTCCATTCCATTCCATTCCATTCCATTCCATTCCATTGAATTCCATTCCATTCCATTGAATTCCATTCCATTCCATTCCATTCCATTGAATTCCGTTCCATTCCATTCCTTTCCATTCCATTCCATTCCATTGAATTCCATTACATTGAATTCCATTCCATTCCATTCCATTCCATTGAATTCCATTCCATTCCATAGAATTCCATTCCATTCCATTCCATTCGATTCCATTCCATTCCATGGAATTCCATTCCTTTCCATTCCATTCCATTCCATTCCATTCCATTCCATTGAATTCCATTGAATTCCATTCCATTCCATTGAATTCCATTCCTTTCCATTCCATTCCATTGAATTCCGTTCAATTCCATTCCATTCCATTCCATTCCATTCCATTCCATTCGAATTCCATTCCATTCCATTCCATTCCATTCCATTCCTTTCCATTCCATTCCATTCTACTCGGGTTGATTCCATTCTATTCCATTCCATCGAATTCCATTCCATTCCATTCCATTCCATTCCATTCCATTCCATTCGATTCCATTCGATTCCATTGGATTCCATTCGATTCCATTCCATTCCATTCCATTCCGTTCCGTTCCATTCCGTTCCATTCCGTTCCATTCCATTGAATTCCGTTCCATTGCATTGAATTCCGTTCCATTCCATTCCATTCCTTTCCGTTCCGTTCCGTTCCGTTCCGTTCCGTTCTACTCGGGTTGATTCCATTCTATTCCATTCCATTCCATTCGATTCCATTCTATTCCATTCGATTCCTTTCGATTCAATTCAATTCCATTCCATTCCATTCCATTCCATTCCATTCCATTGAATTCCATTCCATTCCATTGAATTCCATTCCATTCCATTCCATTCCATTCCATTCCATTGAATTCCATTCCATTCCATTGAATTCCATTCCATTCCATTCCATTCGATTCCATTCCATTCCATGGAATTCCATTCCATTCCATTCCATTCCATTCCATTCCATTCCATTGAAATCCATTGAATTCCATTGAATTCCATTCCATTCCATTGAATTCCATTCCTTTCCATTCCATTCCATTGAATTCCGTTCAATTCCATTCCATTGCATTCCATTCCATTCCATTCCATTCGAATTCCATTCCATTCCATTCCATTCCTTTCCATTCCATTCCATTCTACTCGGGTTGATTCCATTCTATTCCATTCCATTCCATTCGATTCCATTCGATTCCTTTCGATTCCATTCGATTCCATTCCATTCCATTCCATTCCATTGAATTCCATTCCATTCCATTCCATTCCATTCTACTCGGGTTGATTCCATTCTATTCCATTCCATTCCATTCGATTCCATTCGATTCCTTTCGATTCCATTCGATTCGATTCCATTCCATTCCATTCCATCGAATTTCATTCCATTCCATTCCATTCCATTCCATTCCATTCCATTCCATTCCATTCCATTCCATTGCATTCCATTCTACTCGGGTTGATTCCATTCTATTACATTCCATTCCATTCGATTCCATTCGATTCCATTCGATTCCATTCGATTCCATTCCATTCCATTCCATTCAATTGAATTCCATTCCATTCCATTCCATTCCATTCCATTCCATTCCATTCCATTCCATTTCATTCCATTCCATTCTACTCGGGTTGATTCCATTCTATTACATTCCATTCCATTCGATTCCATTCAATTCCATTCGATTCCATTCGATTCCATTCCATTCGATTCCATTCAATTGAATTCCATTCCATTCCATTCCATTCCATTCCATTCCATTCCATTCCATTCCATTCCATTGAATTCCATTCCATTCCATTGAATTCCATTCCATTACATTCCATTCCATTGAATTCCATTCCATTCCATTCCATTCCATTCCATTCCATTCCATTGAATTCCATTACATTCAATTCCATTCCATTCCATTCCATTCCATGGAATTCCATTCCATTCCGTTCCGTTCCGTTCCATTCCGTTCCATTCCATTCCATTCCATTCCATTGAATTCCGATCCATTCCATTGAATTCCATTCCATTCCGTTCCATTGCATTGAATTCCGTTCCGTTCCGTTCCGTTGCGTTCCGTTCCACTCCGTTCTACTCGGGTTGATTCCATTCTATTCCATTCCAATCCACTCGATTCCATTCCATTCCATTCCATTCCATTCCATTCCATTCCATTCCGTTCTACTCGGTTTCATTCCATTCCATTCCTTTCCGTTCCGTTCCGTTCCGTTCCGTTCTACTCGGGTTGATTCCATTCTATTCCATTCCATTCCATTCCATTCCATTCGATTCCATTCGATTTCATTCGATTCCATTCCATTCCATTCCATTCCATTCCATTCCATTCCATTGAATTCCATTCCATTCCATTCCATTCCATTGAATTCCGTTCCATTCCATTCCATTCCATTCCATTCCATTCCATTGAATTCCATTCCATTGAATTCCATTCCATTCCACTGAATTCCATTCCATTCCGTTCCGTTCCGTTCCGTTCCGTTCCGTTCCGTTCCATTCCATTCCATTGAATTCCGTTCCATTCCATTGAATTCCATTCCATTCCATTCCATTCCATTGAATTCCGTTCCGTTCCGTTCCGTTCCGTTCCGTTCCATTCCGTTCCATTCCGTTCCATTCCGTTCTACTCGGGTTGATTCCATTCTATTCCATTCCATTCCATTCGATTCCATTCCATTCCATTCCATTCCATTCCATTCCGTTCTACTCGGGTTCATTCCATTCCATTCCGTTCCGTTCCGTTCCGTTCCATTCCATTCTTTCTACTTGTGTTGATTCCATTCCATTCCATTCTATTCCATTGAATTCCATTCCATTCCATTCCATTACATGGAATTCCATGGAATTCCATTGAATTCCATTCCATGGAATTCCATTCCATTCCATTCCATTCCATTCCATTCCATTGAATTCCATTCCATTCCATTCCATTCCATTCCATTCCATTCCATTCCATTGAATTCCATTCCATTCCATGGAATTCCATTCCATTCCGTTCCGTTCCGTTCCGTTCCGTTCCGTTCCGTTCCGTTCCATTCCATTCCATTCCATTCCATTGAATTCCGTTCCATTCCATTGAATTCCATTCCATTCCGTTCCATTCCATTGAATTCCGTTCCGTTCCGTTCCGTTCCGTTCCGTTCCGTTCCATTCCGTTCCATTCCGTTCCATTCCGTTCTACTCGGGTTGATTCCATTCTATTCCATTCCATTCCACTCGATTCCATTCCATTCCATTCCATTCCATTCCATTCCATTCCGTTCTACTCGGGTTCATTCCATTCCATTCCTTTCCGTTCCGTTCCGTTCCGTTCCGTTCCGTTCCGTTCTACTCGGGTTGATTCCATTCTATTCCATTCCATTCCATTCGATTCCATTCGATTCCATTCGATTCCATTCGATTACATTCCATTCCATTCCATTCCATTCCATTGAATTCCATTCCATTCCATTCCATTCCATTGAATTCCGTTCCATTCCATTCCATTCCATTCCATTCCATTCCATTGAATTCCATTCCATTGAATTCCATTCCATTCCATACCATTCCACTGAATTCCATTCCATTCCATTCCGTTCCGTTCCGTTCCGTTCCGTTCCGTTCCATTCCATTCCATTCCATTCCATTGAATTCCATTCCATTCCATTGAATTCCATTCCATTCCGTTCCATTCCATTGAATTCCGTTCCGTTCCGTTCCGTTCCGTTCCGTTCCATTCCGTTCCATTCTGTTCCATTCCGTTCTACTCGGGTTGATTCCATTCTATTCCATTCCATTCCATTCGATTCCATTCCATTCCATTCCATTCCATTCCATTCCATTCCATTCCATTCCTTTCTACTCGGGTTCATTCCATTCCATTCCGTTCCGTTCCGTTCCGTTCCGTTCCATTCCTTTCTACTTGTGTTGATTCCATTCCATTCCATTCTATTCCATTGAATTCCATTCCATTCCATTCCATTCCATTCCATTACATGGAATTCCATTGAAATCCATTGAATTCCATTCCATTGAATTCCATTGAATTCCATTCCATTCCATTCCATGGAATTCCATTCCATTCCATTCCATTCCTTGGAATTCCATTGAATTCCATTCCATTCCATTCCATTGAATTCCATTCCATTCCATTCAATTGAATTCCATTCCATTCCATTCCATTCGATTCCATTCCATTCCATTGAATTCCATTGAATTCCATTCCATTGATTTCCATTCCATTCCATTGAATTCCATTCCATTTCATTCCATTCCATTCCGTTCCATTCCATTCCGTTCCATTCCATTCCATTCCTTTCCATTCCATTGAATTCCGTTCCATTGCATTGAATTCCGTTCCATTCCATTCCATTCGATTCCATTCCATTCCAAGGAATTCCATTCCATTCCATTCCATTCCATTCCATTCCATTCCATTCCATTCCATTGAATTCCATTGAATTCCATTCCATTCCATTGAATTCCATTCCTTTCCATTCCATTCCATTGAATTCCGTTCAATTCCATTCCATTCCATTCCATTCCATTCCATTCCGTTCGAATTCCATTCCATTCCATTCCATTCCATTCCATTCCATTCCATTCCATTCCATCGAATTCCATTCCATTCCATTCCATTCCATTCCATTCCATTCCATTCCATTCCATTCCATTCCATTCCATTCCATCGAATTCCATTCCATTCCATTCCATTCCATTCCATTCCATTCCATTCCATTCCATTCGATTCCATTCGATTCCATTCGATTCCATTCCATTCCATTCCATTCCATTCCATTGAATTCCATTCCATTCCATTCCATTCCATTGAATTCCGTTCCATTCCTTTCAATTCAATTCCATTCCATTCCATTCCATTCCATTCCATTCCATTCCATTCCATTCCATTCCATTCCATTCCATTCTGCTCGGGTTGATTCCATTCTATTACATTCCATTCCATTCGATTCCATTCGATTCCATTCGATTCCATTCGATTCCATTCCATTCCATTCCATTCCATTGAATTCCGTTCCATTCCATTCCATTCCATTCCATTCCATTCCATTCCATTGAATTCCATTACATTGAATTCCATTCCATTCCATTCCATTCCATGGAATTCCATTCCATTCCGTTCCGTTCCGTACCGTTCCATTCCATTCCATTCCATTCCATTGAATTCCGTTCCATTCCATTGAATTCCATTCCATTCCGTTCCATTCCATTGAATTCCGTTCCGTTCCGTTCCGTTCCGTTCCGTTCCATTCCGTTCCATTCCATTCCATTCCGTTCTACTCGGGTTCATTCCATTCCATTCCTTTCCGTTCCGTTCCGTTCCGTTCCATTCCGTTCCGTTCCGTTTCGTTCTACTCGGGTTGATTCCATTCTATTCCTTTCCATTCCATTCGATTCCATTCTATTCCATTCGATTCCATTCTATTCAATTCGATTCCATTCCATTCCATTCCATTCCATTCCATTCCATTCCATTGAATTCCATTCCATTCCATTCCGTTCCATTCCATTCCGTTCCATTCCATTGAATTCCATTCCATTCCATTCCATTACGTTCCGTTCCATTCCGTTCCATTCCATTGAATTCCGATCCATTGCATTGAATTCCGTTCCATTCCATTCCATTCCTTTCCGTTCCGTTCCGTTCCGTTCCGTTCTACTCGGGTTGATTCCATTCTATTCCATTCCATTCCATTCGATTCCATTCTATTCCATTGGATTCCATTCGATTCAATTCTATTCGATTCCATTCCATTCCATTCCATTCCATTCCATTCCATTGAATTCCATTCCATTCCATAGAATTCCATTCCATTCCATTCCATTCCATTCCATTCCATTCCATTCCATTGAATTCCATTCCATTCCATTGAATTCCACTCCATTCCATTCCATTCGATTCCATTCCATTCCATGGAATTCCATTCCATTCGATTCCATTCCATTCCATGGAATTCCATTTCATTCCATTCCATTCCATTCCATTCCATTCCATTCCATAGAATTCCATTCCATTCCATTCCATTCCATTCCATTCCATTCCATTGAATTCCATTCCATTCCATTGAATTCCATTCCATTCCATTCCATTCGATTCCATTCCATTCCATGGAATTCCATTCCATTCGATTCCATTCCATTCCATGGAATTCCATTCCTTTCCATTCCATTCCATTCCATTCCATTCCATCCCATTCCATGGAATTCCATTGAATTCCATTCCATTCCATTGAATTCCATTCCTTTCCATTCCATTCCATTGAATTCCGTTCAATTCCATTCCATTCCATTCCATTCCATTCCATTCCATTCGAATTCCATTCCATTCCATTCCATTCCATTCCATTCCATTCCATTCCATTCCATTCTACTCGGGTTGATTCCATTCTATTCCATTCCATTCCATTCGATTCCATTCGATTCCTTTCGATTCCATTCCATTCCATTCCATTCCATTGAATTCCATTCCATTCCATTCCATTCCATTCCATTCCATTGAATTCCATTCCATTCCACTCCATCGAATTCCATTCCATTCCATTGAATTCCATTCCATTCCATTCCATTCCATTGCATTCCATTCCATTCCATTCCATTCCATCGAATTCCATTCCATTCCATTCCATTCCATTCCATTCCATTCCATTCCATTCGATTCCATTCGATTCCATTCGATTCCATTCGATTCCATTCCATTCCATTCCATTCCGTTCCGTTCCATTCCGTTCCATTCCGTTCCATTCCATTCCATTCCATTCCATTCCATTCCATTCTACTCGGGATGATTCCATTCTATTACATTCCATTCCATTCGATTCCATTCGATTCCATTCGATTCCATTTGATTCCATTCCATTCGATTCCATTCAATTGAATTCCATTCCATTCCATTCCATTCCATTCCATTCCATTCCATTCCATTCCATTGAATTCCATTCCATTCCATTGAATTCCATTCCATTACATTCCATTCCATTGAATTCCATTCCATTCCATTCCATTCCACTCCATTCCATTCCATTCCATTCCATTGAATTCCATTACATTCAATTCCATTCCATTCCATTCCATTCCATGGAATTCCATTCCATTCCGTTCCGTTCCGTTCCGTTCCGTTCCATTCCATTCCATTCCATTCCATTGAATTCCGTTCCATTCCATTGAATTCCATTCCATTCCGTTCCATTCCATTGAATTCCGTTCCGTTCCGTTCCGTTCCGTTCCGTTCCATTCCATTCCATTCCATTCCATTCCATTCCATTCCATTCCATTGAATTCCATTCCATTCCATGGAATTCCATTCCATTCCATTCCATTCCATGGAATTCCATTCCATTCCATTCCATTCCATTCCATTCCATTCCATTCCATTCCATTCCATTCCATTGAATTCCATTGAATTCCATTGAATTCCATTCCATTCCATTGAATTCCATTCCTTTCCATTCCATTCCATTGAATTCCGTTCAATTCCATTCCATTGCATTCCATTCCATTCCATTCCATTCGAATTCCATTCCATTCCATTCCATTCCATTCCATTCCATTCCATTCCATTCTACTCGGGTTGATTCCATTCTATTCCATTCCATTCCATTCGATTCCATTCGATTCCTTTCGATTCCATTCGATTCCATTCCATTCCATTCCATTCCATTGAATTCCATTCCATTCCATTCCATTCCATTCCATTCCATTCCATTCCATTCTACTCGGGTTGATTCCATTCTATTCCATTCCATTCCATTCGATTCCATTCGATTCCTTTCGATTCCATTCGATTCCATTCCATTCCATTCCATTCCATCGAATTCCATTCCATTCCATTCCATTCCATTCCATTCCATTCCATTCCATTCCATTCCATTCTACTCGAGTTGATTCCATTCTATTACATTCCATTCCATTCGATTCCATTCGATTCCATTCGATTCCATTCGATTCCATTCCATTCCATTCCATTCAATTGAATTCCATTCCATTCCATTCCATTCCATTCCATTCCATTCCATTCCATTCCATTCCATTCTACTCGGGATGATTCCATTCTATTACATTCCATTCCATTCGATTCCATTCGATTCCATTCGATTCCATTCGATTCCATTCCATTCGATTCCATTCAATTGAATTCCATTCCATTCCATTCCATTCCATTCCATTCCATTCCATTCCATTCCATTGAATTCCATTCCATTCCATTGAATTCCATTCCATTACATTCCATTCCATTGAATTCCATTCCATTCCATTCCATTCCACTCCATTCCATTCCATTCCATTCCATTGAATTCCATTACATTCAATTCCATTCCATTCCATTCCATTCCATGGAATTCCATTCCATTCCGTTCCGTTCCGTTCCGTTCCGTTCCATTCCATTCCATTCCATTCCATTGAATTCCGTTCCATTCCATTGAATTCCATTCCATTCCGTTCCATTCCATTGAATTCCGTTCCGTTCCGTTCCGTTCCGTTCCATTCCGTTCCATTCCGTTCCATTCCGTTCTACTCGGGTTGATTCCATTCTATTCCATTCCATTCCATTCGATTCCATTCCATTCCATTCCATTCCATTCCTTTCTACTCGGGTTCATTGCATTCCATTCCGTTCCGTTCCGTTCCGTTCCGTTCCATTCCTTTCTACTTGTGTTGATTCCATTCCATTCCATTCTATTCCATTGAATTCCATTCCATTCCATTCCATTCCATTCCATTCCATTACATGGAATTCCATTGAATTCCATTGAATTCCATTCCATTGAATTCCATTGAATTCCATTCCATTCCATTCCATGGAATTCCATTCCATTCCATTCCATTCCTTGGAATTCCATTCCATTCCATTCTATTCCATTCCATTGAATTCCATTCCATTCCATTCCATTGAATTCCATTCCATTCCATTCCATTCGATTCCATTCCATTCCATTGAATTCCATTCCATTCCATTCCATTCCATTGAATTCCATTGAATTCCATTCCATTGAATTCCATTCCATTCCATTGAATTCCATTCCATTTCATTCCATTCCATTCCGTTCCATTCCATTCCGTTCCATTCCATTCCATTCCTTTCCATTCCATTCCATTCCGTTCCATTCCATTGAATTCCGTTCCATTCCATTGAATTCCGTTCCATTCCATTCCATTCCTTTCCGTTCCGTTCCGTTCCGTTCCGTTCCGTTCCGTTCTACTCGGGTTGATTCCATTCTATTCCATTCCATTCCAATCGATTCCATTCTATTCCATTCTATTCCATTCAATTCCATTCGATTCAATTCGATTCCATTCCATTCCATTCCATTCCATTCCATTCCATTCCATTCCATTGAATTCCATTCCATTCCATTCCGTTCCATTCCATTCCGTTCCATTCCATTCCATTCCATTCCATTACGTTCCGTTCCATTCCGTTCCATTCCGTTCCATTCCATTGAATTCCGATCCATTGCATTGAATTCCGTTCCATTCCATTCCATTCCTTTCCGTTCCGTTCGGTTCCGTTCCGTTACGTTCCGTTCTACTCGGATTGATTCCATTCTATTCCAATCCATTCCATTCGATTCCATTCGATTCCATTCGATTCCATTCGTTTCCATTCCATTCCATTCCATTCCATTGAATTCCATTCCATTCCATTCCATTCCATTCCATTCCATTCCATGGAATTCCGTTCCATTCCGTTCCGTTCCATTGAATTCCGTTCCGTTCCATTGAATTCCATTCCATTCCATTCCATCGAATTCCATTCCATTCCATTCCATTCCATTCCATTCCATTGAATTCCGTTCCATTCCATTGAATTCCATTCCATTCCGTTCCATTCCATTGAATTCCGTTCCGTTCCGTTCCGTTCCATTCCGTTCTACTCGGGTTGATTCCATTCTATTCCATTCCAATCCACTCGATTCCATTCCATTCCATTCCATTCCATTCCATTCCATTCCATTCCGTTCTACTCGGGTTCATTCCATTCCATTCCTTTCCGTTCCGTTCCGTTCCGTTCCGTTCCGTTCCGTTCTACTCGGGTTGATTCCATTCTATTCCATTCCATTCCATTCGATTCCATTCTATTCCATTCGATTCCATTCGATTCAATTCGATTCGATTCCATTCCATTCCATTCCATTCCATTGCATTCCATTGAATTCCATTCCATTCCATTGAATTCCATTCCATTCCATTCCATTCCATTCCATTCCATTCCATTCCATCGAATTCCATTCCATTCCATTCCATTCCATTCCATTCAATTCCATTCGATTCCATTCGATTCCATTCCATTCCATTGAATTCCATTCCATTCCATTCCATTCCATTGAATTCCGTTCCATTCCTTTCAATTCCATTCCATTCCATTCCATTCCATTCCATTCCATTCCATTCCATTCCATTCCATTTGAATTCCATTCCATTCCATTCCATTCCATTCCATTCCATTCCATTCCATTCTATTCTACTCGGGTTGATTCCATTCTATTCCATTCCATTCCATTCGATTCCACTCGATTCCATTCGATTCCATTCGATTCCATTCGATTCAATTCGATTCCATTCCATTCCATTCCATTCCATTCCATTCCATTCCATTCCATTGAATTCCATTCCATTCCATTCCATTCCATTCCATTCCATTCCATTGAATTCCATTCCATTCCATTCCATTCCATTGAATTCCATTGAATTCCATTCCATTGAATTCCATTCCATTCCATTGAATTCCATTCCATTTCATTCCATTCCATTCCGTTCCATTCCATTCCGTTCCATTCCATTCCATTCCTTTCCATTCCATTCCATTCCGTTCCATTCCATTGAATTCCGTTCCATTGCATTGAATTCCGTTCCATTCCATTCCATTCCTTTCCGTTCCGTTCCGTTCCGTTCCGTTCCGTTCCGTTCTACTCGGGTTGATTCCATTCTATTCCATTCCATTCCAATCGATTCCATTCTATTCCATTCTATTCCATTCAATTCCATTCGATTCAATTCGATTCCATTCCATTCCATTCCATTCCATTCCATTCCATTCCATTCCATTGAATTCCATTCCATTCCATTCCGTTCCATTCCATTCCGTTCCATTCCATTCCATTCCATTCCATTACGTTCCGTTCCATTCCGTTCCATTCCGTTCCATTCCAATCCATTCCTTTCCATTCCATTCTATTCCATTTAATTCCATTCCATTCCATTCCATTCCAATCCATTCCGTTCTACTCGGGTTGATTCCATTCCATTCCATTCCATTCCATTCCATTCCATTCCATTCCATTCCATTCCATTCCATTCCATTCCATTCGATTCGATTCCATTCCATTCCATTCCATTCCATTCCAATCCATTCCGATCCATTCCATTCTACTCGGGTTGATTCCATTCCATTCCATTCCATTCCATTCCGTTGAATTCCATTCCATTCCATTCCGTTCCGTTCCGTTCCATTCCGTTCCGTTCCGTTCCATTCCATTCTACTCGGGTTGATTCCATTCCATTCCATTCCATTCCATTCCATTCCATTCGATTCCATTCGATTCCATTCGATTCGATGCGATTCCATTCCATTCCATTCCATTCCATTCCATTCCGTTCTACTCGGGTTCATTACATTCCATTCCGTTCCGTTCCGTTCCGTTCCGTTCCGTTCTGTTCCATTCCGTTCCATTCCATTCCTTTCCGTTCTACTCGGGTTGATTCCATTCCGTTCCGTTCCGTTCCGTTCCGTTCCGTTCCGTTCCGTTCCGTTCCGTTGCGTTCCATTCCGTTCGGTTCCGTTCCGTTCCGTTCCATTCCATTCCATTCCATTCCATTCCATTCCATTCCATTCCATTCCATTCCATTCCATTCCATTCCATTCCGTTCTACTCGGGTTAATTCCATTCTATTCCATTCCATTCCATTTGATTCCATTCAATTCCATTCGATTCCATTCCATTCCATTCCATTCAATTCCATTCCATTCCATTCTATTCCATTGAATTCCATTCCATTGCATTCCATTCCATTCCATTGCATTCCATTCCGTTCTACTCGGGTTGATTCCATTCCATTCCATTCCATTCCATTCCATTCCATTCCATTCCATTCCATTCGATACCATTCGATTCCATTCGATTCGATTCGATTTGATTCGATTCCATTCCATTCCATTCCATTTCTTTCCATTCCAGTCCATTCGATTCCATTCGATTCCATTCCATTCCATTTCACTCCATTCCGTTCCGTACCGTTCCGTTCCGTTCTGTTCCGTTCCGTTCTGTTCTGTTCTACTCGGGTTCGTTCCATTCCATTCCATTCCATTCCATTCCATTCCATTCCATTCCTTTCCATTCCATTCGATTCCATTCCATTCCATTCCATTCCATTCCATTCCATTCCATTCCATTCCATTCCATTCCACTCGGGTTGATTCCATTCCATTCCATTCCATTCCATTCCACTCCATTCGATTCCATTCCATTCCATTCCATTCCATTCCATTCCATTCCATTCCATTCCATTCTATTCCGTTCTACTCGGTTTGATTCCATTCTATTCCATTCCATTCCATTCGATTCCATTCGATTCCATTCGATTCCATTCCATTCCATTCCATTCCATTCCATTCTATTCCATTGAATTCCATTCCATTCCATTCCATTCCATTCCATTCCATTCCATTCCATTCCATTCCATTCCGTTCTACTCGGGTTGATTCCATTCCATTCCATTCCATTCCATTCCATTCCATTCCATTCCATTCGATTCCATTCCATTCCATTCCATTCCATTCCTTTCCATTCCATTCCATTCCATTCCATTCCATTCCATTCCATTCCATTCGGTTCTATTCGATTCCATTCCATTCCATTTCAGTCCGTTCCGTTCCGTTCCGTTCCGTTCCATTCCGTTCAGTTCCGTTCTACTCGGGTCGACTCCATTCTATTCCACTCCATTCCTTTCGATTCCATTCGATTCCATTCGATTCCATTCCATTCAATTCCATTCCACTCCATTCCATTCCATTCCATTCCATTCCATTCCATTCCATTCCATTCCATTCCATTCCATTCCATTCTATTCCATTGAATTCCATTCCATTCCATTCTATTCCATTGAATTCCATTCCATTCCATTCCATTCCAATCCATTCCATTCTACACGGGTTGATTCCATTCCATTCCATTCCATTCCATTCCATTCGATTCCATTCGATTCGATTCGATTCGATTCGATTCCTTTCCATTCCATTCCATTCCATTCCATTCCATTCCATTCGATTCCATTCGATTCCATTCCATTCCATTTCACTCCATTCCGTTCCGTTCCGTTCCGTTCCGTTGCGTTGCGTTCCGTTCCGTTCCGTTCCGGTCCGTTCCGTTCCTTTCCATTCCATTCCATTCCATTCCATTCCTTTCTACTCGGGTTGATTCCATTACATTCCATTCCGTTCCGTTCCGTTCCTATCCGTTCCCTTCCGTTGCGTTGCGTTCCGTAACGTTCCGTTCCATTATATTCCGTTCCATTCCATTCCATTCCATTCCATTCCATTCCATTCCATTCCATTCCATTCCTTTCCGTTCTACTCGGGTTGATTCCATTCTATTCCATTCCATTCCATTCGATTCCATTCCATTCCATTCCATTCCATTCCATTCCATTCCATTCCATTCCGTTCTACTGGGGTTGATTCCATTCCATTCCATACCATTCCATTCCATTCCATTCCATTCCATTCCATTCCATTCGATTCGATTCGATTCGATTCGATTCCATTCCATTCCATTCCATTCGATTCCATTCCATTCCATTTCACTCCATTCCGTTCCGTTCCATTCCGTTCCGTTCCGTTCCGTTCTGTTCCGTTCTACTCGGGTTCGTTGCATTCCATTCCATTACATTCCATTCCATTCCATTCCGTTCTACTCGGCTTGATCATTCCGTTCCATTCCATTCCATTGCGTTCCGTTCCATTCCGTTCCATTCCATTCCATTCCATTCGATCCCATTCCATTCCATTCCATTCCGTTCTACTCGGGTTGATTCCATTCTATTCCATTCCATTCCATTCGATTCCATTCGATTCCATTCGATTCCATTCCATTCCATTCCATTCCATTCCATTCCATTCCATTCGATTCCATTCGATTCCATTCCATTGCATTTCACTCCATTCCGTTCCGTTCCGTTCTGTTCCGTTCCGTTCCGTTCTGTTCCGTTCTACTCGGGTTCATTCCATTCGATTCCATTCCATTGCATTCCATTTCATTCCATTCCATTCCATTCCGTTCTTCTCGGGTTCATCATTCCTTTCCATTCCGTTCCGTTCCGTTCCGTTCCGTTGCGTTCTGTTCCATTCCATTCCATTCCATTCCATTCCATTCCATTCCATTCGATTCCATTCGATTCAATTTGATTCCTTTCCATTCCATTCCATTCCATTCCATTCCATTCCATTCCATTCCATTCTGTTCTACTCGGGTTGAATCCATTCCATTCCACTCCATTCCATTCCATTCCATTCCATTCCATTGCATTCCATTCCATTCGATTCCATTCGATTCGTTTCCATTCCATTCCATTCCATTCCATTCCATTCCATTCCATTCCATTCCTTTCCATTCTACTCGGGTTCATTCCATTCCATTCCGATCCGTTCCGTTCCGTTCCATTCCGTTCTGTCCCATTCCGTTCCATTCCATTCCATTCCATTCCATTCCATTCCATTCCATTCCGTTCTACTCGGGTTGATTCCATTCTATTCCATTCCATTCCATTCCATTCCATTCCATTCCATTCCAATCCACTCCACTCCACTCCACTCCACTCCACTCCACTCCACCCGGGTTGATTCCATTCCATTCCATTCCATTCCATTCGATTCCATTCCATTCCATTCCGTTCAATTCCATTCCACTCCGTCCTACTCGGGTAGTTTCGATTCTATTCCACTCCATTCCTTTCGATTCCATTCGATTCCATTCAATTTCATTCCATTCCATTCCATTCCTTTTCTTTCCATTCCATTCCATTCTTTCCATTCTGTTCAATTGAATTCCATTCCATTCCATTCCATTCCATTCCATTCCATTCCATTCCATTCCATTCCATTCTATTGCATTGAATTCCATTCCATTCCATTCCATTCCAATCCATTCCATTCTACACGAGTTGATTCCATTCCATTCCATTCCATTCCATTCCATTCCATTCCATTCCATTCCATTCGATTCCATTCCATTCCATTTCACTCCATTCCGTTCCGTTCCGTTCCGTTCCGTTCCCTTGCGTTGCGTTCCGTTCCGTTCCGTTCCGTTCCGTTCCGTTCCGTTCCGTTCCATTCCATTCCATTGCGTTCTACTCGGGTTGATTCCATTCCATTCCATTCCATTCCATTCCATTCCATTCCATTCCATTCCATTCCATTCCATTCGGTTCCATTCGATTCCATTCGATTCGATTCGATTCGATTCCATTCCATTCCATTCCATTCCATTCCATTCCATTCGATTCCATTGCATTCCATTTCATTCCATTCCGTTCCATTCCGTTCCGTTCTGTTCCGTGGCGTTGCGTTCCGTTCCGTTCCGTTCCTTTCCGTTCCGTTCCGTTCCGTTCCATTCCATTCCATTCCATTCCATTCCGTTCTACTCGGGTTGATTCCATTCCATTCCATTCCATTCCATTCCATTCCATTCCATTCCATTCCGTTCCATTCGGTTCCATTCGATTCCATTCGATTCGATTCCATTCCATTCCGTTCCATTCCATTCCATTCCATTCCATTTCATTCCATTCCATTCCATTCCATTCCATTCCATTCGGTTCTACTCGGGTTGATTCCATTCCATTCCATTCCATTCCATTCCATTCCATTCCATTACATTCGATTCCATTCCATTGCAGTCCATTCCATTGTACTCGGGTTGATTCCATTCCATTCCATTCCATTCAATTCCATTCCATTCCATTCCATTCCATTCCATTCCATTCCATTCGATTCCATTGCATTCCATTTCACTCCATTCCATTCCGTTCCGTTCCGTTCCTTTCCATTCTACTCCAGTTCGTTCCATTCCATTCCATTCCATTCCATTCCATTCAATTCCATTCCGTTCTACTCGGGTTGATCATTCCATTCCATTCCATTCCGTTGCGTTCTGTTCCGTTCCGTTGCATTCCATTCCATTCCATTCCATTCCATTCCATTCCATTCCATACCATTCCGTTCCATTCCATTCCGTTCTACTCGGGTTGATTCCATTCCATTCCATTCCATTCGATTCGATTCGATTCGATTCGATTCCATTCCATTCCATTCCATTCGATTCCATTCCATTCCATTTCACTCCATTCCGTTCCGTTCCATTCCGTTCCGTTCCGTTCCGTTCTGTTCCGTTCTACTCGGGTTCGTTGCATTCCATTCCATTCGATTCCATTCCATTCTACTGGTGTCCATTCCATTCCATTCCATTCCATTCCATTCTACTGGTGTCCATTCCATTCCATTCCATTCGATTCCATTCGATTCCTTTCGATTCCATTCCATTCCATTCCATTCCATTCAATTCCATTGTATTCCATTCCATTCCATTCCATTCCATTGAATTCCATTCCATTCCATTCCATCGAATTCCATTCCATTCCATTGAATTCCATTCCATTCCACTCCTTTCCATTCCATTCCATTCCGTTCCATTCCATTGAATTCCGTTCCATTGCATCGAATTCCGTTCCATTCCATTCCATTCCTTTCCGTTCCGTTCCGTTCCGTTCCGTTCCGTTCTACTCGGGTTGATTCCATTCTATTCCATTCCATTCCATTCGATTCCATTCTATTCCATTCGATTCCATTCGATTCAATTCGATTCCATTCCATTCCATTCCATTCCATTACATTCCATTCCATTCCATTGAATTCCATTCCATTCCATTCCGTTCCATTCCATTCCGTTCCATTCCATTCCATTCCATTCCATTCCATTACGTTCCGTTCCATTCCGTTCCATTCCGTTCCATTCCATTGAATTCCGATCCATTGCATTGAATTCCGTTCCATTCCATTCCATTCCTTTCCGTTCCGTTCCGTTCCGTTCCGTTCCGTTCCGTTCTACTCGGATTGATTCCATTCTATTCCATTCCATTCCATTCGATTCCATTCGATTCCATTCGATTCCATTCGATTCCATTCCATTCCATTCCATTCCATTCCATTCCATTCCATTCCATTGAATTCCATTGAATTCCATTCCATTGAATTCCATTCCATTCCATTCCATTCCGTTCCATTCCATTCCATTCCATTCCATTCGATTCGATTCGATTCGATTCGATTCCATTCCATTCCATTCCATTCGATTCCATTCCATTCCATTTCACTCCATTCCGTTCCGTTCCATTCCGTTCCGTTCCGTTCCGTTCTGTTCCGTTCTACTCGGGTTCGTTGCATTCCATTCCATTACATTCCATTCCATTCCATTCCGTTCTACTCGGCTTGATCATTCCGTTCCATTCCATTCCATTGCGTTCCGTTCCATTCCGTTCCATTCCATTCCATTCCATTCGATTCCATTCCATTCCATTCCATTCCGTTCTACTCGGGTTGATTCCATTCTATTCCATTCCATTCCATTCGATTCCATTCGATTCCATTCGATTCCATTCCATTCCATTCCATTCCATTCCATTCCATTCCATTCCATTCCATTCGATTCCATTCCATTGCATTTCACTCCATTCCGTTCCGTTCCGTTCTGTTCCGTTCCGTTCCGTTCTGTTCCGTTCTACTCGGGATCATTCCATTCGATTCCATTCCATTGCATTCCATTTCATTCCATTCCATTCCATTCCGTTCTTCTCGGGTTCATCATTCCTTTCCATTCCGTTCCGTTCCGTTCCGTTCCGTTGCGTTCTGTTCCATTCCATTCCATTCCATTCCATTCCATTCCATTCCATTCGATTCCATTCGATTCAATTTGATTCCTTTCCATTCCATTCCATTCCATTCCATTCCATTCCATTCCATTCTGTTCTACTCGGGTTGAATCCATTCCATTCCACTCCATTCCATTCCATTCCATTCCATTCCATTGCATTCCATTCCATTCGATTCCATTCGATTCGTTTCCATTCCATTCCATTCCATTCCATTCCATTCCATTCCATTCCATTCCTTTCCATTCTACTCGGGTTCATTCCATTCCATTCCGATCCGTTCCGTTCCGTTCCATTCCGTTCTGTCCCATTCCGTTCCATTCCATTCCATTCCATTCCATTCCATTCCATTCCATTCCATTCCGTTCTACTCGGGTTGATTCCATTCTATTCCATTCCATTCCATTCCATTCCATTCCATTCCATTCCACTCCACTCCACTCCACTCCACTCCACTCCACTCCACTCCACTCCACCCGGGTTGATTCCATTCCATTCCATTCCATTCCATTCCATTCCATTCCATTCCATTCCGTTCAATTCCATTCCACTCCGTCCTACTCGGGTAGTTTCGATTCTATTCCACTCCATTCCTTTCGATTCCATTCGATTCCATTCAATTTCATTCCATTCCATTCCATTCCATTTCTTTCCATTCCATTCCATTCTTTCCATTCTATTCAATTGAATTCCATTCCATTCCATTCCATTCCATTCCATTCCATTCCATTCTATTGCATTGAATTCCATTCCATTCCATTCCATTCCAATCCATTCCATTCTACACGAGTTGATTCCATTCCATTCCATTCCATTCCATTCCATTCCATTCCATTCCATTCGATTCCATTCGATTCCATTCCATTCCATTTCACTCCATTCCGTTCCGTTCCGTTCCGTTCCGTTCCGTTGCGTTGCGTTCCGTTCCGTTCCGTTCCGTTCCGTTCCGTTCCGTTCCGTTCCGTTCCATTCCATTCCATTGCGTTCTACTCGGGTTGATTCCATTCCATTCCATTCCATTCCATTCCATTCCATTCCATTCCATTCCATTCGGTTCCATTCGATTCCATTCGATTCGATTCGATTCGATTCCATTCCATTCCATTCCATTCCATTCCATTCCATTCGATTCCATTGCATTCCATTTCATTCCATTCCGTTCCATTCCGTTCCGTTCCGTTCCGTGGCGTTGCGTTCCGTTCCGTTCCGTTCCTTTCCGTTCCGTTCCGTTCCGTTCCATTCCATTCCATTCCATTCCATTCCGTTCTACTCGGGTTGATTCCATTCCATTCCATTCCATTCCATTCCATTCCATTCCATTCCATTCCATTCCGTTCCATTCGGTTCCATTCGATTCCATTCGATTCGATTCCATTCCATTCCGTTCCATTCCATTCCATTCCATTCCATTTCATTCCATTCCATTCCATTCCATTCCATTCCATTCGGTTCTACTCGGGTTGATTCCATTCCATTCCATTCCATTCCATTCCATTCCATTCCATTACATTCGACTCCATTCCATTGCAGTCCATTCCAATCCATTCCTTTCTACTCGGGTTCGTTCCATTCCATTCCGTTCTGTTCCGTTCCGTTCCATTCCGTTCCGCTCCATTCCGTTCCATTCCATTCCATTCCATTCCATTCCGTTCTACTCGGGTTGATTCCATTCCATTCCATTCCATTCCATTCCATTCCATTCGATTCCATTGCATTACAATTCACTCCATTCCATTCCTTTCCGTTCCGTTCCGCTCTGTTCCGTTCTACTCGGGTTCGTTCCATTCCATTCCATTCCATTCCATTCCGTTCCATTCCATTCCGTTCTACTCGGGTTGATCATTCCATTCCATTCCGTTCCATTCCATTCCATTCCATTGAATTCTGTTCCATTCAATTCCATTCCTTTCCATTCCGTTCTACTCGGGTTGATTCCATACTATTCCATTCCGTTCCGTTCCGTTCCGTTCCGTTCCATTCCTTTCTACTTGTGTAGATCCATTCCATTCCATTCCATTCTATTCCATTCCATTACGTTCCGTTCCATTCCGTTCCATTCCGTTCCATTCCTTTGAATTCCGATCCATTGCATTGAATTCCGTTCCATTCCATTCCACTCCTTTCCGTTCCGTTCCATTCCGTTCCGTTCCGTTCTACTCGGGTTGATTCCATTCTATTCCATTCCATTCCATTCGATTCCAATCTATTCCATTCGATTCCATTCGATTCAATTCGATTCGATTCCATTCCATTCCATTCCATTCCATTCCATTCCATTCCATTCCATTCCATTGAATTCCATTCCATTCCATTCCGTTCCATTCCATTCCGTTCCATTCCATTCCATTCCATTCCATTCCATTCCATTCCTTTCCGTTCCGTTCCGTTCCATTCCATTCCGTTCTACTCGGATTGATTCCATTCTATTCCATTCCATTCCATTCGATTCCATTCTATTCCATTCGATTCCATTCGATTCCTTTCCATTCCATTCCATTCCATTGAACTCCATTCCATTCCATTCCATTCCATTCCATTGAACTCCATTCCATTCCATTCCATTCCATTCCATTCCATTCCATTCCATTCCATTCCATTGAATTCCATTCCATTCCATTCCATTCCATTGAATTCCGTTCCATTCCATTCCTTTCCATTCCATTCCATTCCATTGAATTCCATTACATTGAATTCCATTCCATTCCATTCCATTCCATTCCATTGAATTCCATTCCATTCCATAGAATTCCATTCCATTCCATTCCATTCGATTCCATTCCATTCCATGGAATTCCATTCCTTTCCATTCCATTCCATTCCATTCCATTCCATTCCATTGATTTCCATTGAATTCCATTCCATTCCATTGAATTCCATTCTTTTCCATTCCATTCCATTGAATTCCGTTCAATTCCATTCCATTCCATTCCATTCCATTCCATTCCATTCGAATTCCATTCCATTCCATTCCATTCCATTCCATTCCATTCCATTCCATTCCATTCCATTCTACTCGGGTTGATTCCATTCTATTCCATTCCATTCCATTCGGTTCCATTCGATTCCTTTCTATTCCATTCCATTCCATTCCATTCCATTCAATTCCATTGTATTCCATTCCATTCCATTCCATTCCATTGAATTCCATTCCATTCCATTCCATCGAATTCCATTCCATTCCATTGAATTCCATTCCATTCCACTCCTTTCCATTCCATTCCATTCCGTTCCATTCCATTGAATTCCGTTCCATTGCATCGAATTCCGTTCCATTCCATTCCATTCCTTTCCGTTCCGTTCCGTTCCGTTCCGTTCCGTTCTACTCGGGTTGATTCCATTCTATTCCATTCCATTCCATTCGATTCCATTCTATTCCATTCGATTCCATTCGATTCAATTCGATTCCATTCCATTCCATTCCATTCCATTACATTCCATTCCATTCCATTGAATTCCATTCCATTCCATTCCGTTCCATTCCATTCCGTTCCATTCCATTCCATTCCATTCCATTCCATTCCATTCCATTACGTTCCGTTCCATTCCGTTCCATTCCGTTCCATTCCATTGAATTCCGATCCATTGCATTGAATTCCGTTCCATTCCATTCCATTCCTTTCCGTTCCGTTCCGTTCCGTTCCGTTCCGTTCCGTTCTACTCGGATTGATTCCATTTTATTCCATTCCATTCCATTCGATTCCATTCGATTCCATTCGATTCCATTCGATTCCATTCCATTCCATTCCATTCCATTCCATTCCATTCCATTCCATTCCATTGAATTCCATTGAATTCCATTCCATTGAATTCCATTCCATTCCATTCCATTCCGTTCCATTCCATTCCGTTCCATTCCATTCCATTCCATTCCGTTCCGTTCCATTCCGTTCCATTCCGTTCCATTCCATTGAATTCCGTTCCATTGCATTGAATTCCGTTCCATTCCATTCCATTCCTTTCCGTTCCGTTCCGTACCGTTCCGTTCCGTTCCGTTCTACTCGGGTTGATTCCATTCTATTCCATTCCATTCCATTCGATTCCATTCTATTCCATTCGATTCCATTCGATTCAATTCGATTCGATTCCATTCCATTCCATTCCATTCCATAGAATTCCATTCCATTCCATTGAATTCCATTCCATTCCATTCCATTCCATTCCATTCCATTGAATTCCATTCCATTCCATTGAATTCCATTCCATTCCATTCCATTCGATTCCATTCCATTCCATGGAATTCCATTCCATTCGATTCCATTCCATTCCATGGAATTCCATTTCATTCCATTCCATTCCATTCCATTCCATTCCATTCCATAGAATTCCATTCCATTCCATTCCATTCCATTCCATTCCATTCCGTTCCATTCCATTCCATCGAATTCCATTCCATTCCATTCCATTCCATTCCATTCCATTCCATTCCATTCCATTCTACTCGGGTTGATTCCATTCTATTACATTCCATTCCATTCGATTCCATTCGATTCCATTCGATTCCATTCGATTCCATTCCATTCCATTCCATTCAATTGAATTCCATTCCATTCCATTCCATTCCATTCCATTCCATTCCATTGAATTCCATTCCATTCCATTGAATTCCATTCCATTCCATTCCATTCCATTCCATTGAATTCCGTTCCATTCCATTCCTTTCCATTCCATTCCATTCCATTGAATTCCATTACATTGAATTCCATTCCATTCCATTCCATTCCATTGAATTCCATTCCATTCCATAGAATTCCATTCCATTCCATTCCATTCG
The DNA here is from genome assembly GCF_029281585.2 of Gorilla gorilla gorilla. Classification (NCBI taxonomy): domain Eukaryota; kingdom Metazoa; phylum Chordata; class Mammalia; order Primates; family Hominidae; genus Gorilla; species Gorilla gorilla. The sequence goes on from NC_073242.2 coordinate 39,914,238, forward strand.
ATTCCATTCCATTCCATGGAATTCCATTCCTTTCCATTCCATTCCATTCCATTCCATTCCATTGAATTCCATTGAATTCCATTCCATTCCATTGAATTCCATTCCTTTCCATTCCATTCCATTGAATTCCGTTCAATTCCATTCCATTCCATTCCATTCCATTCCATTCCGTTCGAATTCCATTCCATTCCATTCCATTCCATTCCATTCCATTCCATTCCATTCTACTCGGGTTGATTCCATTCTATTCCATTCCATTCCATTCGATTCCATTCGATTCCTTTCGATTCCATTCGATTCCATTCCATTCCATTCCATTCCATGGAATTCCATTCCATTCCATTCCATTCCATTCCATTGAATTCCATTCCATTACATTCCATCGAATTCCATTCCATTCCATTGAATTCCATTCCATTCCATTCCATTCCATTCCATTCCATTCCATTCCATTCCATTCCATTCCATTCCATTCCATTCCATCGAATTCCATTCCATTCCATTCCATTCCATTCCATTCCATTCGATTCCATTCGATTCCATTCGATTCCATTCGATTCCATTCGATTCCATTCCATTCCATTCCATTCCATTGAATTCCATTCCATTCCATTCCATTCCATTCCATTGAATTCCGTTCCATTCCTTTCCATTCCATTCCATTCCATTCCATTCCATTCCATTCCATTCCATTCCATTCCATTCCATTCTACTCGGGTTGATTCCATTCTATTACATTCCATTCCATTCGATTCCATTCGATTCCATTCGATTCCATTCGATTCCATTCCATTCCATTCCATTCCATTGAATTCCGTTCCATTCCATTCCATTCCATTCCATTCCATTCCATTCCATTCCATTGAATTCCATTACATTGAATTCCATTCCATTCCATTCCATTCCATGGAATTCCATTCCATTCCGTTCCGTTCTGTTCCGTTCCGTACCGTTCCATTCCATTCCATTCCATTCCATTGAATTCCGTTCCATTCCATTGAATTCCATTCCATTCCGTTCAATTCCATTGAATTCCGTTCCGTTCCGTTCCGTTCCGTTCCGTTCCGTTCCATTCCGTTCCCTTCCATTCCATTCCGTTCTACTCGGGTTCATTCCATTCCATTCCTTTCCGTTCCGTTCCGTTCCGTTCCGTTCCGTTCCGTTCCGTTCTACTCGGGTTGATTCCATTCTATTCCATTCCATTCCATTCGATTCCATTCTATTCCATTCGATTCCATTCTATTCAATTCGATTCCATTCCATTCCATTCCATTCCATTCCATTCCATTCCATTGAATTCCATTCCATTACATTCCGTTCCATTCCATTCCGTTCCATTCCATTCCATTCCATTCCATTCCATTCCATTACATTCCGTTCCATTCCGTTCCATTCCATTGAATTCCGATCCATTGCATTGAATTCCGTTCCATTCCATTCCATTCCTTTCCGTTCCGTTCCGTTCTGTTCCGCTCTACTTGGGTTGATTCCATTCTATTCCATTCCATTCCATTCGATTCCATTCTATTCCATTCGATTCCATTCGATTCAATTCGATTCGATTCCATTCCATTCCATTCCATTCCATTCCATTCCATTGAATTCCATTCCATTCCATAGAATTCCATTCCATTCCATTCCATTCCATTCCATTCCATTCCATTGAATTCCATTCCATTCCATTGAATTCCATTCCATTCCATTCCATTCGATTCCATTCCATTCCATGGAATTCCATTCCATTCGATTCCATTCCATTCCATGGAATTCCATTTCATTCCATTCCATTCCATTCCATTCCATTCCATTCCATAGAATTCCATTCCATTCCATTCCATTCCATTCCATTCCATTCCATTCCGTTCCATTCCATTCCATCGAATTCCATTCCATTCCATTCCATTCCATTCCATTCCATTCTACTAGGGTTGATTCCATTCTATTCCATTCCATTCCATTCGATTCCATTCGATTCCATTCGATTCCATTTGATTCCATTCCATTCCATTCCATTCCATTCAATTCCATTCCATTCCATTCCATTCCATTCCATTCCATTCCATTCCATTGAATTCCATTCCATTCCATTGAATTCCATTCCATTCCATTCCATTCCATTGAATTCCGTTCCATTCCATTCCTTTCCATTCCATTCCATTCCATTGAATTCCATTACATTGAATTCCATTCCATTCCATTCCATTCCATTGAATTCCATTCCATTCCATTGAATTCCATTCCATTCCATTCCGTTCGATTCCATTCCATTCCATGGAATTCCATTCCTTTCCATTCCATTCCATTCCATTCCATTCCATTCCATTGAATTCCGTTCAATTCCATTCCATTGCATTCCATTCCATTCCATTCCATTGAATTCCATTCCATTCCATTCGATTCCATTCGATTCCATTCCATTCCATTCCATTCTATTCCATTGAATTCCATTCCATTCCATTCCATTCCATTCCATTCCATTGAATTCCGTTCCGTTCCGTTCCGTTCCGTTCCGTTCCATTCCGTTCCATTCCGTTCCATTCCGTTCTACTCGGGTTGATTCCATTCTATTCCATTCCATTCCATTCGATTCCATTCCATTCCATTCCATTCCATTCCATTCCGTTCTACTCGGGTTCATTCCATTCCATTCCGTTCCGTTCCGTTCCGTTCCGTTCCATTCCTTTCTACTTGTGTTGATTCCATTCCATTCCATTCTATTCCATACAATTCCATTCCATTCCATTCCATTCCATTCCATTACATGGAATTCCATGGAATTCCATTGAATTCCATTCCATGGAATTCCATTGAATTCCATTCCATGGAATTCCATTCCATTCCATTCCATTCCATTCCATTGAATTCCATTCCATTCCATTCCATTCCATTCCATTCCATTCTACTCGGGTTGATTCCATTCTATTCCATTCCATTCCATTCCATTCAATTGAATTCCATTCCATTCCATTCCATTCCATTCCATTCCATTTCATTGAATTCCATTCCATTCCATTGAATTCCATTCCATTCCATTCCATTCCATTGAATTCCGTTCCATTCCATTCCTTTCCATTCCATTCCATTCCATTGAATTCCATTACATTGAATTCCATTCCATTCCATTCCATTCCATTGAATTCCATTCCATTCCATAGAATTCCATTCCATTCCATTCCATTCGATTCCATTCCATTCCATGGAATTCCATTCCTTTCCATTCCATTCCATTCCATTCCATTCCATTCCATTCCATTGAATTCCATTGAATTCCATTCCATTCCATTGAATTCCATTCCTTTCCATTCCATTCCATTGAATTCCGTTCAATTCCATTCCATTCCATTCCATTCCATTCCATTCCATTCGAATTCCATTCCATTCCATTCCATTCCATTCCATTCCTTTCCATTCCATTCCATTCTACTCGGGTTGATTCCATTCTATTCCATTCCATCGAATTCCATTCCATTCCATTCCATTCCATTCCATTCCATTCCATTCCATTCCATTCGATTCCATTCGATTCCATTCGATTCCATTCGATTCCATTCCATTCCATTCCATTCCGTTCCGTTCCATTCCGTTCCATTCCGTTCCATTCCATTGAATTCCGTTCCATTGCATTGAATTCCGTTCCATTCCATTCCATTCCTTTCCGTTCCGTTCCGTTCCGTTCCGTTCCGTTCTACTCGGGTTGATTCCATTCTATTCCATTCCATTCCATTCGATTCCATTCTATTCCATTCGATTCCTTTCGATTCAATTCAATTCCATTCCATTCCATTCCATTCCATTCCATTGAATTCCATTCCATTCCATTCCATTCCATTCCATTCCATTCCATTCCATTGAATTCCATTCCATTCCATTGAATTAAATTCCATTCCATTCCATTCGATTCCATTCCATTCCATGGAATTCCATTCCATTCCATTCCATTCCATTCCATTCCATTGAAATCCATTGAATTCCATTGAATTCCATTCCATTCCATTGAATTCCATTCCTTTCCATTCCATTCCATTGAATTCCGTTCAATTCCATTCCATTGCATTCCATTCCATTCCATTCCATTCGAATTCCATTCCATTCCATTCCATTCCATTCCATTCCATTCCATTCCATTCTACTCGGGTTGATTCCATTCTATTCCATTCCATTCCATTCGATTCCATTCGATTCCTTTCGATTCCATTCGATTCCATTCCATTCCATTCCATTCCATTGAATTCCATTCCATTCCATTCCATTCCATTCTACTCGGGTTGATTCCATTCTATTCCATTCCATTCCATTCGATTCCATTCGATTCCTTTCGATTCCATTCGATTCGATTCCATTCCATTCCATTCCATCGAATTTCATTCCATTCCATTCCATTCCATTCCATTCCATTCCATTCCATTCCATTCTACTCGGGTTGATTCCATTCTATTACATTCCATTCCATTCGATTCCATTCGATTCCATTCGATTCCATTCGATTCCATTCCATTCCATTCCATTCAATTGAATTCCATTCCATTCCATTCCATTCCATTCCATTCCATTCCATTCCATTTCATTCCATTCCATTCTACTCGGGTTGATTCCATTCTATTACATTCCATTCCATTCGATTCCATTCGATTCCATTCGATTCCATTCGATTCCATTCCATTCGATTCCATTCAATTGAATTCCATTCCATTCCATTCCATTCCATTCCATTCCATTCCATTCCATTCCATTCCATTGAATTCCATTCCATTCCATTGAATTCCATTCCATTACATTCCATTCCATTGAATTCCATTCCATTCCATTCCATTCCATTCCATTCCATTCCATTCCATTCCATTGAATTCCATTACATTCAATTCCATTCCATTCCATTCCATTCCATGGAATTCCATTCCATTCCGTTCCGTTCCGTTCCGTTCCGTTCCATTCCATTCCATTCCATTCCATTGAATTCCGTTCCATTCCATTGAATTCCATTCCATTCCGTTCCATTGCATTGAATTCCGTTCCGTTCCGTTCCGTTCCGTTCCGTTCCACTCCGTTCTACTCGGGTTGATTCCATTCTATTCCATTCCAATCCACTCGATTCCATTCCATTCCATTCCATTCCATTCCATTCCATTCCATTCCGTTCTACTCGGTTTCATTCCATTCCATTCCTTTCTGTTCCGTTCCGTTCCGTTCCGTTCTACTCGGGTTGATTCCATTCTATTCCATTCCATTCCATTCCATTCCATTCGATTCCATTCGATTTCATTCGATTCCATTCCATTCAATTCCATTCCATTCCATTCCATTCCATTGAATTCCATTCCATTCCATTCCATTCCATTGAATTCCGTTCCATTCCATTCCATTCCATTCCATTCCATTCCATTGAATTCCATTCCATTGAATTCCATTCCATTCCACTGAATTCCATTCCATTCCGTTCCGTTCCGTTCCGTTCCGTTCCATTCTTTCTACTTGTGTTGATTCAATTCCATTCCATTCTATTCCATTGAATTCCATTCCATTCCATTCCATTCCATTCCATTGAATTCCATTCCATTCCATTCCATTCCATTCCATTCCATTCTACTCGGGTTGATTCCATTCTATTCCATTCCATTCCATTCCATTCAATTGAATTCCATTCCATTCCATTCCATTCCATTCCATTCCATTCCATTGAATTCCATTCCATTCCATTGAATTCCATTCCATTCCATTCCATTCCATGGAATTCCGTTCCATTCCATTCCTTTCCATTCCATTCCATTCCATTGAATTCCATTACATTGAATTCCATTCCATTCCATTCCATTCCATTGAATTCCATTCCATTCCATAGAATTCCATTCCATTCCATTCCATTCGATTCCATTCCATTCCATGGAATTCCATTCCTTTCCATTCCATTCCATTCCATTCCATTCCATTCCATTGAATTCCATTGAATTCCATTCCATTCCATTGAATTCCATTCCTTTCCATTCCATTCCATTGAATTCAGTTCAATTCCATTCCATTCCATTCCATTCCATTCCATTCCATTCGAATTCCATTCCATTCCATTCCATTCCATTCCATTCCTTTCCATTCCATTCCATTCTACTCGGGTTGATTCCATTCTATTCCATTCCATCGAATTCCATTCCATTCCATTCCATTCCATTCCATTCCATTCCATTCCATTCCATTCGATTCCATTCGATTCCATTCGATTCCATTCGATTCCATTCCATTCCATTCCATTCCGTTCCGTTCCATTCCGTTCCATTCCGTTCCATTCCATTGAATTCCGTTCCATTGCATTGAATTCCGTTCCATTCCATTCCATTCCTTTCCGTTCCGTTCCGTTCCGTTCCGTTCCGTTCTACTCGGGTTGATTCCATTCTATTCCATTCCATTCCATTCGATTCCATTCTATTCCATTCGATTCCTTTCGATTCAATTCAATTCCATTCCATTCCATTCCATTCCATTCCATTGAATTCCATTCCATTCCATTGAATTCCATTCCATTCCATTCCATTCCATTCCATTCCATTGAATTCCATTCCATTCCATTGAATTCCATTCCATTCCATTCCATTCGATTCCATTCCATTCCATGGAATTCCATTCCATTCCATTCCATTCCATTCCATTCCATTGAAATCCATTGAATTCCATTGAATTCCATTCCATTCCATGGAATTCCATTCCTTTCCATTCCATTCCATTGAATTCCGTTCAATTCCATTCCATTGCATTCCATTCCATTCCATTCCATTCGAATTCCATTCCATTCCATTCCATTCCATTCCATTCCATTCCATTCCATTCCATTCTACTCGGGTTGATTCCATTCTATTCCATTCCATTCCATTCGATTCCATTCGATTCCTTTCGATTCCATTCGATTCCATTCCATTCCATTCCATTCCATTGAATTCCATTCCATTCCATTCCATTCCATTCTACTCGGGTTGATTCCATTCTATTCCATTCCATTCCATTCGATTCCATTCGATTCCTTTCGATTCCATTCGATTCGATTCCATTCCATTCCATTCCATCGAATTTCATTCCATTCCATTCCATTCCATTCCATTCCATTCCATTCCATTCCATTCCATTCTACTCGGGTTGATTCCATTCTATTACATTCCATTCCATTCGATTCCATTCGATTCCATTCGATTCCATTCGATTCCATTCCATTCCATTCCATTCAATTGAATTCCATTCCATTCCATTCCATTCCATTCCATTCCATTCCATTCCATTCCATTCCATTCCATTTCATTCCATTCCATTCTACTCGGGTTGATTCCATTCTATTACATTCCATTCCATTCGATTCCATTCGATTCCATTCCATTCGATTCCATTCAATTGAATTCCATTCCATTCCATTCCATTCCATTCCATTCCATTCCATTCCATTCCATTCCATTGAATTCCATTCCATTCCATTGAATTCCATTCCATTACATTCCATTCCATTGAATTCCATTCCATTCCATTCCATTCCATTCCATTCCATTCCATTCCATTGAATTCCATTACATTCCATTCCATTCCATTCCATTCCATTCCATGGAATTCCATTCCATTCCGTTCCGTTCCGTTCCGTTCCGTTCCATTCCATTCCATTCCATTCCATTGAATTCCGTTCCATTCCATTGAATTCCATTCCATTCCGTTCCATTGCATTGAATTCCGTTCCGTTCCGTTCCGTTCTGTTCCGTTCCACTCCGTTCTACTCGGGTTGATTCCATTCTATTCCATTCCAATCCACTCGATTCCATTCCATTCCATTCCATTCCATTCCATTCCATTCCATTCCGTTCTACTCGGTTTCATTCCATTCCATTCCTTTCCGTTCCGTTCCGTTCCGTTCCGTTCTACTCGGGTTGATTCCATTCTATTCCATTCCATTCCATTCCATTCCATTCGATTCCATTCGATTTCATTCGATTCCATTCCATTCCATTCCATTCCATTCCATTCCATTCCATTGAATTCCATTCCATTCCATTCCATTCCATTGAATTCCGTTCCATTCCATTCCATTCCATTCCATTCCATTGAATTCCATTCCATTGAATTCCATTCCATTCCACAGAATTCCATTCCATTCCGTTCCGTTCCGTTCCGTTCCGTTCCGTTCCGTTCCATTCCATTCCATTGAATTCCGTTCCATTCCATTGAATTCCATTCCATTCCATTCCATTCCATTGAATTCCGTTCCGTTCCGTTCCGTTCCGTTCCGTTCCATTCCGTTCCATTCCGTTCCATTCCGTTCTACTCGGGTTGATTCCATTCTATTCCATTCCATTCCATTCGATTCCATTCCATTCCATTCCATTCCATTCCATTCCGTTCTACTCGGGTTCATTCCATTCCATTCCGTTCCGTTCCGTTCCGTTCCGTTCCATTCTTTCTACTTGTGTTGATTCCATTCCATTCCATTCTATTCCATTGAATTCCATTCCATTCCATTCCATTCCATTCCATTACATGGAATTCCATGGAATTCCATTGAATTCCATTCCATGGAATTCCATTCCATTCCATTCCATTCCATTCCATTGAATTCCATTACATTGAATTCCATTCCATTCCATTCCATTCCATTGAATTCCATTCCATTCCATAGAATTCCATTCCATTCCATTCCATTCGATTCCATTCCATTCCATGGAATTCCATTCCTTTCCATTCCATTCCATTCCATTCCATTCCATTCCATTGAATTCCATTGAATTCCATTCCATTCCATTGAATTCCATTCCTTTCCATTCCATTCCATTGAATTCCGTTCAATTCCATTCCATTCCATTCCATTCCATTACATTCCATTCGAATTCCATTCCATTCCATTCCATTCCATTCCATTCCTTTCCATTCCATTCCATTCTACTCGGGTTGATTCCATTCTATTCCATTCCATCGAATTCCATTCCATTCCATTCCATTCCATTCCATTCCATTCCATTCGATTCCATTCGATTCCATTCGATTCCATTCGATTCCATTCCATTCCATTCCATTCCGTTCCGTTCCATTCCGTTCCATTCCGTTCCATTCCATTGAATTCCGTTCCATTGCATTGAATTCCGTTCCATTCCATTCCATTCCTTTCCGTTCCGTTCCGTTCCGTTCCGTTCCGTTCTACTCGGGTTGATTCCATTCTATTCCATTCCATTCCATTCGATTCCATTCTATTCCATTCGATTCCTTTCGATTCAATTCAATTCCATTCCATTCCATTCCATTCCATTCCATTGAATTCCATTCCATTCCATTGAATTCCATTCCATTCCACTCCATTCCATTCCATTCCATTGAATTCCATTCCATTCCATTGAATTCCATTCCATTCCATTCCATTCGATTCCATTCCATTCCATGGAATTCCATTCCATTCCATTCCATTCCATTCCATTCCATTCCATTGAAATCCATTGAATTCCATTGAATTCCATTCCATTCCATTGAATTCCATTCCTTTCCATTCCATTCCATTGAATTCCGTTCAATTCCATTCCATTGCATTCCATTCCATTCCATTCCATTGGAATTCCATTCCATTCCATTCCATTCCATTCCATTCCATTCCATTCCATTCTACTCGGGTTGATTCCATTCTATTCCATTCCATTCCATTCGATTCCATTCGATTCCTTTCGATTCCATTCGATTCCATTCCATTCCATTCCATTCCATTGAATTCCATTCCATTCCATTCCATTCCATTCCATTCCATTCTACTCGGGTTGATTCCATTCTATTCCATTCCATTCCATTCGATTCCTTTCGATTCCATTCGATTCGATTCTATTCCATTCCATTCCATCGAATTTCATTCCATTCCATTCCATTCCATTCCATTCCATTCCATTCCATTCCATTCCATTCCATTCTACTCGGGTTGATTCCATTCTATTACATTCCATTCCATTCGATTCCATTCGATTCCATTCGATTCCATTCGATTCCATTCCATTCCATTCCATTCAATTGAATTCCATTCCATTCCATTCCATTCCATTCCATTCCATTCCATTCCATTCCATTCCATTTCATTCCATTCCATTCTACTCGGGTTGATTCCATTCTATTACATTCCATTCCATTCGATTCCATTCGATTCCATTCGATTCCATTCGATTCCATTCCATTCGATTCCATTCAATTGAATTCCATTCCATTCCATTCCATTCCATTCCATTCCATTCCATTCCATTGAATTCCATTACATTCAATTCCATTCCATTCCATTCCATTCCATGGAATTCCATTCCATTCCGTTCCGTTCCGTTCCGTTCCGTTCCATTCCATTCCATTCCATTCCATTGAATTCCGTTCCATTCCGTTGAATTCCATTCCATTCCGTTCCATTGCATTGAATTCCGTTCCGTTCCGTTCCGTTCCGTTCCACTCCGTTCTACTCGGGTTGATTCCATTCTATTCCATTCCAATCCACTCGATTCCATTCCATTCCATTCCATTCCATTCCATTCCATTCCATTCCGTTCTACTCGGTTTCATTCCATTCCATTCCTTTCCGTTCCGTTCCGTTCCGTTCCGTTCTACTCGGGTTGATTCCATTCTATTCCATTCCATTCCATTCCATTCCATTCGATTCCATTCGATTTCATTCGATTCCATTCCATTCCATTCCATTCCATTCCATTCCATTCCATTGAATTCCATTCCATTCCATTCCATTCCATTGAATTCCGTTCCATTCCATTCCATTCCATTCCATTCCATTCCATTGAATTCCATTCCATTGAATTCCATTCCATTCCACTGAATTCCATTCCATTCCGTTCCGTTCCGTTCCGTTCCGTTCCGTTCCGTTCCATTCCATTCCATTGAATTCCGTTCCATTCCATTGAATTCCATTCCATTCCATTCCATTCCATTGAATTCCGTTCCGTTCCGTTCCGTTCCGTTCCGTTCCATTCCGTTCCATTCCGTTCCATTCCGTTCTACTCGGGTTGATTCCATTCTATTCCATTCCATTCCATTCGATTGCATTCCATTCCATTCCATTCCATTCCATTCCGTTCTACTCGGGTTCATTCCATTCCATTCCGTTCCGTTCCGTTCCGTTCCGTTCCATTCTTTCTACTTGTGTTGATTCCATTCCATTCCATTCTATTCCATTGAATTCCATTCCATTCCATTCCATTCCATTCCATTACATGGAATTCCATGGAATTCCATTGAATTCCATTCCATGGATTTCCATTCCATTCCATTCCATTCCATTCCATTCCATTGAATTCCATTCCATTCCATTCCATTCCATTCCATTCCATTCCATTCCATTCCATTGAATTCCATTCCATTCCATGGAATTCCATTCCATTCCGTTCCGTTCCGTTCCGTTCCGTTCCGTTCCGTTCCGTTCCATTCCATTCCATTCCATTCCATTGAATTCCGTTCCATTCCATTGAATTCCATTCCATTCCGTTCCATTCCATTGAATTCCGTTCCGTTCCGTTCCGTTCCGTTCCGTTCCGTTCCATTCCGTTCCATTCCGTTCCATTCCGTTCTACTCGGGTTGATTCCATTCTATTCCATTCCATTCCACTCGATTCCATTCCATTCCATTCCATTCCATTCCATTCCATTCCATTCCGTTCTACTCGGGTTCATTCCATTCCATTCCTTTCCGTTCCGTTCCGTTCCGTTCCGTTCCGTTCCGTTCTACTCGGGTTGATTCCATTCTATTCCATTCCATTCCATTCGATTCCATTCGATTCCATTCGATTCCATTCGATTCCATTCCATTCCATTCCATTCCATTCCATTGAATTCCATTCCATTCCATTCCATTCCATTGAATTCCGTTCCATTCCATTCCATTCCATTCCATTCCTTTCCATTCCATTGAATTCCATTCCTTTGAATTCCATTCCATTCCATACCATTCCACTGAATTCCATTCCATTCCATTCCGTTCCGTTCTGTTCCGTTCCGTTCCGTTCCATTCCATTCCATTCCATTCCATTGAATTCCATTCCATTCCATTGAATTCCATTCCATTCCGTTCCATTCCATTGAATTCCGTTCCGTTCCGTTCCGTTCCGTTCCGTTCCATTCCGTTCCATTCTGTTCCATTCCGTTCTACTCGGGTTGATTCCATTCTATTCCATTCCATTCCATTCGATTCCATTCCATTCCATTCCATTCCATTCCATTCCATTCCATTCAATTCCATTCCTTTCTACTCGGGTTCATTCCATTCCATTCCGTTCCGTTCCATTCCGTTCCGTTCCATTCCTTTCTACTTGTGTTGATTCCATTCCATTCCATTCTATTCCATTGAATTCCATTCCATTCCATTCCATTCCATTCCATTACATGGAATTCCATTGAAATCCATTGAATTCCATTCCATTGAATTCCATTCCATTCCATTCCATGGAATTCCATTCCATTCCATTCCATTCCTTGGAATTCCATTGAATTCCATTCCATTCCATTCCATTGAATTCCATTCCATTCCATTCAATTGAATTCCATTCCATTCCATTCCATTCGATTCCATTCCATTCCATTGAATTCCATTCCATTCCATTCCATTCCATTGAATTCCATTGAATTCCATTCCATTGATTTCCATTCCATTCCATTGAATTCCATTCCATTTCATTCCATTCCATTCCGTTCCATTCCATTCCGTTCCATTCCATTCCATTCCTTTCCATTCCATTCCATTCCGTTCCATTCCATTGAATTCCGTTCCATTGCATTGAATTCCGTTCCATTCCATTCCATTCGATTCCATTCCATTCCATTGAATTCCATTCCTTTCCATTCCATTCCATTCCATTCCATTCCATTCCATTCCATTGAATTCCATCGAATTCCATTCCATTCCATTGAATTCCATTCCTTTCCATTCCATTCCATTGAATTCCGTTCAATTCCATTCCATTCCATTCCATTCCATTCCATTCCGTTCGAATTCCATTCCATTCCATTCCATTCCATTCCATTCCATTCCATTCCATTCCATCGAATTCCATTCCATTCCATTGAATTCCATTCCATTCCATTCCATTCGATTCCATTCGATTCCATTCCATTCCATTCCATTCCATCGAATTCCATTCCATTCCATTCCATTCCATTCCATTCCATTCCATTCCATTCGATTCCATTCGATTCCATTCGATTCCATTCCATTCCATTCCATTCCATTCCATTCCATTGAATTCCATTCCATTCCATTCCATTCCATTGAATTCCGTTCCATTCCTTTCAATTCCATTCCATTCCATTCCATTCCATTCCATTCCATTCCATTCCATTCCATTCCATTCTGCTCGGGTTGATTCCATTCTATTACATTCCATTCCATTCGATTCCATTCGATTCCATTCGATTCCATTCGATTCCATTCCATTCCATTCCATTCCATTGAATTCCGTTCCATTCCATTCCATTCCATTCCATTCCATTGAATTCCATTACATTGAATTCCATTCCATTCCATTCCATTCCATTCCATGGAATTCCATTCCATTCCGTTCCGTTCCGTACCGTTCCATTCCATTCCATTCCATTCCATTGAATTCCGTTCCATTCCATTGAATTCCATTCCATTCCGTTCCATTCCATTGAATTCCGTTCCGTTCCGTTCCGTTCCGTTCCGTTCCATTCCGTTCCATTCCATTCCATTCCGTTCTACTCGGGTTCATTCCATTCCATTCCTTTCCGTTCCGTTCCGTTCCGTTCCATTCCGTTCCGTTCCGTTTCGTTCTACTCGGGTTGATTCCATTCTATTCCTTTCCATTCCATTCGATTCCATTCTATTCCATTCGATTCCATTCTATTCAATTCGATTCCATTCCATTCCATTCCATTCCATTCCATTCCATTCCATTGAATTCCATTCCATTCCATTCCGTTCCATTCCATTCCGTTCCATTCCATTGAATTCCATTCCATTCCATTCCATTACGTTCCGTTCCATTCCGTTCCATTCCATTGAATTCCGATCCATTGCATTGAATTCCGTTCCATTCCATCCCATTCCTTTCCGTTCCGTTCCGTTCCGTTCCGTTCTACTCGGGTTGATTCCATTCTATTCCATTCCATTCCATTCGATTCCACTCTATTCCATTCGATTCCATTCGATTCAATTCTATTCGATTCCATTCCATTCCATTCCATTCCATTCCATTGAATTCCATTCCATTACATTCCATCGAATTCCATTCCATTCCATTGAATTCCATTCCATTCCATTCCATTCCATTCCATTCCATTCCATTCCATTCCATTCCATTCCATTCCATCGAATTCCATTCCATTCCATTCCATTCCATTCCATTCCATTCGATTCCATTCGATTCCATTCGATTCCATTCGATTCCATTCGATTCCATTCCATTCCATTCCATTCCATTGAATTCCATTCCATTCCATTCCATTCCATTGAATTCCGTTCCATTCCTTTCCATTCCATTCCATTCCATTCCATTCCATTCCATTCCATTCCATTCCATTCCATTCCATTCTACTCGGGTTGATTCCATTCTATTACATTCCATTCCATTCGATTCCATTCGATTCCTTTCGATTCCATTCGATTCCATTCCATTCCATTCCATTCCATTGAATTCCGTTCCATTCCATTCCATTCCATTCCATTCCATTCCATTGAATTCCATTACATTGAATTCCATTCCATTCCATTCCATTCCATGGAATTCCATTCCATTCCGTTCCGTTCTGTTCCGTTCCGTACCGTTCCATTCCATTCCATTCCATTCCATTGAATTCCGTTCCATTCCATTGAATTCCATTCCATTCCGTTCCATTCCATTGAATTCCGTTCCGTTCCGTTCCGTTCCGTTCCGTTCCATTCCATTCCGTTCCCTTCCATTCCATTCCGTTCTACTCGGGTTCATTCCATTCCATTCCTTTCCGTTCCGTTCCGTTCCGTTCCGTTCCGTTCCGTTCCGTTCTACTCGGGTTGATTCCATTCTATTCCATTCCATTCCATTCGATTCCATTCTATTCCATTCGATTCCATTCTATTCAATTCGATTCCATTCCATTCCATTCCATTCCATTCCATTCCATTCCATTCCATTGAATTCCATTCCATTCCATTCCGTTCCATTCCATTCCGTTCCATTCCATTCCATTCCATTCCATTCCATTCCATTACATTCCGTTCCATTCCGTTCCATTCCATTGAATTCCGATCCATTGCATTGAATTCCGTTCCATTCCATTCCATTCCTTTCCGTTCCGTTCCGTTCTGTTCCGTTCTACTCGGGTTGATTCCATTCTATTCCATTCCATTCCATTCGATTCCATTCTATTCCATTCGATTCCATTCGATTCAATTCGATTCGATTCCATTCCATTCCATTCCATTCCATTCCATTGAATTCCATTCCATTCCATAGAATTCCATTCCATTCCATTCCATTCCATTCCATTCCATTCCATTGAATTCCATTCCATTCCATTGAATTCCATTCCATTCCATTCCATTCGATTCCATTCCATTCCATGGAATTCCATTCCATTCGATTCCATTCCATTCCATGGAATTCCATTTCATTCCATTCCATTCCATTCCATTCCATTCCATTCCATAGAATTCCATTCCATTCCATTCCATTCCATTCCATTCCATTCCGTTCCATTCCATTCCATCGAATTCCATTCCATTCCATTCCATTCCATTCCATTCCATTCCATTCCATTCCATTCCATTCCATTCCATTCTACTAGGGTTGATTCCATTCTATTCCATTCCATTCCATTCGATTCCATTCGATTCCATTCGATTCCATTCGATTCCATTCCATTCCATTCCATTCCATTCCATTCCATTCCATTCCATTCCATTCCATTCCATTCCATTGAATTCCATTCCATTCCATTGAATTCCATTCCATTCCATTCCATTCCATTGAATTCCGTTCCATTCCATTCCTTTCCATTCCATTCCATTCCATTGAATTCCATTACATTGAATTCCATTCCATTCCATTCCATTCCATTGAATTCCATTCCATTCCATTCCGTTCGATTCCATTCCATTCCATGGAATTCCATTCCTTTCCATTCCATTCCATTCCTTTCCATTCCATTCCATTGAATTCCGTTCAATTCCATTCCATTGCATTCCATTGCATTCCATTCCATTGAATTCCATTCCATTCCATTCCATTCCATTCGATTCCATTCCATTCCATTCCATTCTATTCCATTGAATTCCATTCCATTCCATTCCATTCCATTCCATTCCATTGAATTCCGTTCCGTTCCGTTCCGTTCCGTTCCGTTCCATTCCGTTCCATTCCGTTCCATTCCGTTCTACTCGGGTTGATTCCATTCTATTCCATTCCATTCCATTCGATTCCATTCCATTCCATTCCATTCCATTCCATTCCGTTCTACTCGGGTTCATTCCATTCCATTCCGTTCCGTTCCGTTCCGTTCCGTTCCATTCCTTTCTACTTGTGTTGATTCCATTCCATTCCATTCTATTCCATAGAATTCCATTCCATTCCATTCCATTCCATTCCATTACATGGAATTCCATGGAATTCCATTGAATTCCATTCCATGGAATTCCATTCCATGGAATTCCATTCCATTCCATTCCATTCCATTCCATTCCATTCCATTCCATTCCATTCCATTCTACTCGGGTTGATTCCATTCTATTCCATTCCATTCCATTCCATTCAATTGAATTCCATTCCATTCCATTCCATTCCATTCCATTCCATTCCATTGAATTCCATTCCATTCCATTGAATTCCATTCCATTCCATTCCATTCCATTGAATTCCGTTCCATTCCATTCCTTTCCATTCCATTCCATTCCATTGAATTCCATTACATTGAATTCCATTCCATTCCATTCCATTCCATTGAATTCCATTCCATTCCATAGAATTCCATTCCATTCCATTCCATTCGATTCCATTCCATTCCATGGAATTCCATTCCTTTCCATTCCATTCCATTCCATTCCATTCCATTCCATTGAATTCCATTGAATTCCATTCCATTCCATTGAATTCCATTCCTTTCCATTCCATTCCATTGAATTCCGTTCAATTCCATTCCATTCCATTCCATTCCATTCCATTCCATTCGAATTCCATTCCATTCCATTCCATTCCATTCCATTCCTTTCCATTCCATTCCATTCTACTCGGGTTGATTCCATTCTATTCCATTCCATCGAATTCCATTCCATTCCATTCCATTCCATTCCATTCCATTCCATTCGATTCCATTCGATTCCATTGGATTCCATTCGATTCCATTCCATTCCATTCCATTCCGTTCCGTTCCATTCCGTTCCATTCCGTTCCATTCCATTGAATTCCGTTCCATTGCATTGAATTCCGTTCCATTCCATTCCATTCCTTTCCGTTCCGTTCCGTTCCGTTCCGTTCCGTTCTACTCGGGTTGATTCCATTCTATTCCATTCCATTCCATTCGATTCCATTCTATTCCATTCGATTCCTTTCGATTCAATTCAATTCCATTCCATTCCATTCCATTCCATTCCATTCCATTGAATTCCATTCCATTCCATTGAATTCCATTCCATTCCATTCCATTCCATTCCATTCCATTGAATTCCATTCCATTCCATTGAATTCCATTCCATTCCATTCCATTCGATTCCATTCCATTCCATGGAATTCCATTCCATTCCATTCCATTCCATTCCATTCCATTCCATTGAAATCCATTGAATTCCATTGAATTCCATTCCATTCCATTGAATTCCATTCCTTTCCATTCCATTCCATTGAATTCCGTTCAATTCCATTCCATTGCATTCCATTCCATTCCATTCCATTCGAATTCCATTCCATTCCATTCCATTCCTTTCCATTCCATTCCATTCTACTCGGGTTGATTCCATTCTATTCCATTCCATTCCATTCGATTCCATTCGATTCCTTTCGATTCCATTCGATTCCATTCCATTCCATTCCATTCCATTGAATTCCATTCCATTCCATTCCATTCCATTCTACTCGGGTTGATTCCATTCTATTCCATTCCATTCCATTCGATTCCATTCGATTCCTTTCGATTCCATTCGATTCGATTCCATTCCATTCCATTCCATCGAATTTCATTCCATTCCATTCCATTCCATTCCATTCCATTCCATTCCATTCCATTCCATTCCATTGCATTCCATTCTACTCGGGTTGATTCCATTCTATTACATTCCATTCCATTCGATTCCATTCGATTCCATTCGATTCCATTCGATTCCATTCCATTCCATTCCATTCAATTGAATTCCATTCCATTCCATTCCATTCCATTCCATTCCATTCCATTCCATTCCATTTCATTCCATTCCATTCTACTCGGGTTGATTCCATTCTATTACATTCCATTCCATTCGATTCCATTCAATTCCATTCGATTCCATTCGATTCCTTTCCATTCGATTCCATTCAATTGAATTCCATTCCATTCCATTCCATTCCATTCCATTCCATTCCATTCCATTGAATTCCATTCCATTCCATTGAATTCCATTCCATTACATTCCATTCCATTGAATTCCATTCCATTCCATTCCATTCCATTCCATTCCATTCCATTGAATTCCATTACATTCAATTCCATTCCATTCCATTCCATTCCATGGAATTCCATTCCATTCCGTTCCGTTCCGTTCCATTCCGTTCCATTCCATTCCATTCCATTCCATTGAATTCCGATCCATTCCATTGAATTCCATTCCATTCCGTTCCATTGCATTGAATTCCGTTCCGTTCCGTTCCGTTGCGTTCCGTTCCACTCCGTTCTACTCGGGTTGATTCCATTCTATTCCATTCCAATCCACTCGATTCCATTCCATTCCATTCCATTCCATTCCATTCCATTCCATTCCGTTCTACTCGGTTTCATTCCATTCCATTCCTTTCCGTTCCGTTCCGTTCCGTTCCGTTCTACTCGGGTTGATTCCATTCTATTCCATTCCATTCCATTCCATTCCATTCGATTCCATTCGATTTCATTCGATTCCATTCCATTCCATTCCATTCCATTCCATTCCATTCCATTGAATTCCATTCCATTCCATTCCATTCCATTGAATTCCGTTCCATTCCATTCCATTCCATTCCATTCCATTCCATTGAATTCCATTCCATTGAATTCCATTCCATTCCACTGAATTCCATTCCATTCCGTTCCGTTCCGTTCCGTTCCGTTCCGTTCCGTTCCATTCCATTCCATTGAATTCCGTTCCATTCCATTGAATTCCATTCCATTCCATTCCATTCCATTGAATTCCGTTCCGTTCCGTTCCGTTCCGTTCCGTTCCATTCCGTTCCATTCCGTTCCATTCCGTTCTACTCGGGTTGATTCCATTCTATTCCATTCCATTCCATTCGATTCCATTCCATTCCATTCCATTCCATTCCATTCCGTTCTACTCGGGTTCATTCCATTCCATTCCGTTCCGTTCCGTTCCGTTCCATTCCATTCTTTCTACTTGTGTTGATTCCATTCCATTCCATTCTATTCCATTGAATTCCATTCCATTCCATTCCATTCCATTCCATTACATGGAATTCCATGGAATTCCATTGAATTCCATTCCATGGAATTCCATTCCATTCCATTCCATTCCATTCCATTCCATTGAATTCCATTCCATTCCATTCCATTCCATTCCATTCCATTCCATTCCATTGAATTCCATTCCATTCCATGGAATTCCATTCCATTCCGTTCCGTTCCGTTCCGTTCCGTTCCGTTCCGTTCCGTTCCATTCCATTCCATTCCATTCCATTGAATTCCGTTCCATTCCATTGAATTCCATTCCATTCCGTTCCATTCCATTGAATTCCGTTCCGTTCCGTTCCGTTCCGTTCCGTTCCGTTCCATTCCGTTCCATTCCGTTCCATTCCGTTCTACTCGGGTTGATTCCATTCTATTCCATTCCATTCCACTCGATTCCATTCCATTCCATTCCATTCCATTCCATTCCATTCCGTTCTACTCGGGTTCATTCCATTCCATTCCTTTCCGTTCCGTTCCGTTCCGTTCCGTTCCGTTCCGTTCTACTCGGGTTGATTCCATTCTATTCCATTCCATTCCATTCGATTCCATTCGATTCCATTCGATTCCATTCGATTACATTCCATTCCATTCCATTCCATTCCATTGAATTCCATTCCATTCCATTCCATTCCATTGAATTCCGTTCCATTCCATTCCATTCCATTCCATTCCATTCCATTGAATTCCATTCCATTGAATTCCATTCCATTCCATACCATTCCACTGAATTCCATTCCATTCCATTCCGTTCCGTTCCGTTCCGTTCCGTTCCGTTCCATTCCATTCCATTCCATTCCATTGAATTCCATTCCATTCCATTGAATTCCATTCCATTCCGTTCCATTCCATTGAATTCCGTTCCGTTCCGTTCCGTTCCGTTCCGTTCCATTCCGTTCCATTCTGTTCCATTCCGTTCTACTCGGGTTGATTCCATTCTATTCCATTCCATTCCATTCGATTCCATTCCATTCCATTCCATTCCATTCCATTCCATTCCATTCCATTCCTTTCTACTCGGGTTCATTCCATTCCATTCCGTTCCGTTCCGTTCCGTTCCGTTCCATTCCTTTCTACTTGTGTTGATTCCATTCCATTCCATTCTATTCCATTGAATTCCATTCCATTCCATTCCATTCCATTCCATTACATGGAATTCCATTGAAATCCATTGAATTCCATTCCATTGAATTCCATTGAATTCCATTCCATTCCATTCCATGGAATTCCATTCCATTCCATTCCATTCCTTGGAATTCCATTGAATTCCATTCCATTCCATTCCATTGAATTCCATTCCATTCCATTCAATTGAATTCCATTCCATTCCATTCCATTCGATTCCATTCCATTCCATTGAATTCCATTGAATTCCATTCCATTGATTTCCATTCCATTCCATTGAATTCCATTCCATTTCATTCCATTCCATTCCGTTCCATTCCATTCCGTTCCATTCCATTCCATTCCTTTCCATTCCATTGAATTCCGTTCCATTGCATTGAATTCCGTTCCATTCCATTCCATTCGATTCCATTCCATTCCAAGGAATTCCATTCCATTCCATTCCATTCCATTCCATTCCATTCCATTCCATTCCATTGAATTCCATTGAATTCCATTCCATTCCATTGAATTCCATTCCTTTCCATTCCATTCCATTGAATTCCGTTCAATTCCATTCCATTCCATTCCATTCCATTCCATTCCGTTCGAATTCCATTCCATTCCATTCCATTCCATTCCATTCCATTCCATTCCATTCCATCGAATTCCATTCCATTCCATTCCATTCCATTCCATTCCATTCCATTCCATTCCATTCCATTCCATTCCATTCCATTCCATTCCATCGAATTCCATTCCATTCCATTCCATTCCATTCCATTCCATTCCATTCCATTCCATTCGATTCCATTCGATTCCATTCGATTCCATTCCATTCCATTCCATTCCATTCCATTGAATTCCATTCCATTCCATTCCATTCCATTGAATTCCGTTCCATTCCTTTCAATTCAATTCCATTCCATTCCATTCCATTCCATTCCATTCCATTCCATTCCATTCCATTCCATTCCATTCTGCTCGGGTTGATTCCATTCTATTACATTCCATTCCATTCGATTCCATTCGATTCCATTCGATTCCATTCGATTCCATTCCATTCCATTCCATTCCATTGAATTCCGTTCCATTCCATTCCATTCCATTCCATTCCATTCCATTCCATTGAATTCCATTACATTGAATTCCATTCCATTCCATTCCATTCCATGGAATTCCATTCCATTCCGTTCCGTTCCGTACCGTTCCATTCCATTCCATTCCATTCCATTGAATTCCGTTCCATTCCATTGAATTCCATTCCATTCCGTTCCATTCCATTGAATTCCGTTCCGTTCCGTTCCGTTCCGTTCCGTTCCATTCCGTTCCATTCCATTCCATTCCGTTCTACTCGGGTTCATTCCATTCCATTCCTTTCCGTTCCGTTCCGTTCCGTTCCATTCCGTTCCGTTCCGTTTCGTTCTACTCGGGTTGATTCCATTCTATTCCTTTCCATTCCATTCGATTCCATTCTATTCCATTCGATTCCATTCTATTCAATTCGATTCCATTCCATTCCATTCCATTCCATTCCATTCCATTCCATTGAATTCCATTCCATTCCATTCCGTTCCATTCCATTCCGTTCCATTCCATTGAATTCCATTCCATTCCATTCCATTACGTTCCGTTCCATTCCGTTCCATTCCATTGAATTCCGATCCATTGCATTGAATTCCGTTCCATTCCATTCCATTCCTTTCCGTTCCGTTCCGTTCCGTTCCGTTCTACTCGGGTTGATTCCATTCTATTCCATTCCATTCCATTCGATTCCATTCTATTCCATTGGATTCCATTCGATTCAATTCTATTCGATTCCATTCCATTCCATTCCATTCCATTCCATTCCATTGAATTCCATTCCATTCCATAGAATTCCATTCCATTCCATTCCATTCCATTCCATTCCATTCCATTCCATTGAATTCCATTCCATTCCATTGAATTCCACTCCATTCCATTCCATTCGATTCCATTCCATTCCATGGAATTCCATTCCATTCGATTCCATTCCATTCCATGGAATTCCATTTCATTCCATTCCATTCCATTCCATTCCATTCCATTCCATAGAATTCCATTCCATTCCATTCCATTCCATTCCATTCCATTCCATTGAATTCCATTCCATTCCATTGAATTCCATTCCATTCCATTCCATTCGATTCCATTCCATTCCATGGAATTCCATTCCATTCGATTCCATTCCATTCCATGGAATTCCATTCCTTTCCATTCCATTCCATTCCATTCCATTCCATCCCATTCCATGGAATTCCATTGAATTCCATTCCATTCCATTGAATTCCATTCCTTTCCATTCCATTCCATTGAATTCCGTTCAATTCCATTCCATTCCATTCCATTCCATTCCATTCCATTCGAATTCCATTCCATTCCATTCCATTCCATTCCATTCCATTCCATTCCATTCCATTCTACTCGGGTTGATTCCATTCTATTCCATTCCATTCCATTCGATTCCATTCGATTCCTTTCGATTCCATTCCATTCCATTCCATTCCATTGAATTCCATTCCATTCCATTCCATTCCATTCCATTCCATTGAATTCCATTCCATTCCACTCCATCGAATTCCATTCCATTCCATTGAATTCCATTCCATTCCATTCCATTCCATTGCATTCCATTCCATTCCATTCCATTCCATCGAATTCCATTCCATTCCATTCCATTCCATTCCATTCCATTCCATTCCATTCGATTCCATTCGATTCCATTCGATTCCATTCGATTCCATTCCATTCCATTCCATTCCGTTCCGTTCCATTCCGTTCCATTCCGTTCCATTCCATTCCATTCCATTCCATTCCATTCCATTCTACTCGGGATGATTCCATTCTATTACATTCCATTCCATTCGATTCCATTCGATTCCATTCGATTCCATTTGATTCCATTCCATTCGATTCCATTCAATTGAATTCCATTCCATTCCATTCCATTCCATTCCATTCCATTCCATTCCATTGAATTCCATTCCATTCCATTGAATTCCATTCCATTACATTCCATTCCATTGAATTCCATTCCATTCCATTCCATTCCACTCCATTCCATTCCATTCCATTCCATTGAATTCCATTACATTCAATTCCATTCCATTCCATTCCATTCCATGGAATTCCATTCCATTCCGTTCCGTTCCGTTCCGTTCCGTTCCATTCCATTCCATTCCATTCCATTGAATTCCGTTCCATTCCATTGAATTCCATTCCATTCCGTTCCATTCCATTGAATTCCGTTCCGTTCCGTTCCGTTCCGTTCCGTTCCATTCCATTCCATTCCATTCCATTCCATTCCATTCCATTCCATTGAATTCCATTCCATTCCATGGAATTCCATTCCATTCCATTCCATTCCATGGAATTCCATTCCATTCCATTCCATTCCATTCCATTCCATTCCATTCCATTCCATTCCATTCCATTCCATTGAATTCCATTGAATTCCATTGAATTCCATTCCATTCCATTGAATTCCATTCCTTTCCATTCCATTCCATTGAATTCCGTTCAATTCCATTCCATTGCATTCCATTCCATTCCATTCCATTCGAATTCCATTCCATTCCATTCCATTCCATTCCATTCCATTCCATTCCATTCTACTCGGGTTGATTCCATTCTATTCCATTCCATTCCATTCGATTCCATTCGATTCCTTTCGATTCCATTCGATTCCATTCCATTCCATTCCATTCCATTGAATTCCATTCCATTCCATTCCATTCCATTCCATTCCATTCCATTCCATTCTACTCGGGTTGATTCCATTCTATTCCATTCCATTCCATTCGATTCCATTCGATTCCTTTCGATTCCATTCGATTCCATTCCATTCCATTCCATTCCATCGAATTCCATTCCATTCCATTCCATTCCATTCCATTCCATTCCATTCCATTCCATTCCATTCTACTCGAGTTGATTCCATTCTATTACATTCCATTCCATTCGATTCCATTCGATTCCATTCGATTCCATTCGATTCCATTCCATTCCATTCCATTCAATTGAATTCCATTCCATTCCATTCCATTCCATTCCATTCCATTCCATTCCATTCCATTCCATTCTACTCGGGATGATTCCATTCTATTACATTCCATTCCATTCGATTCCATTCGATTCCATTCGATTCCATTCGATTCCATTCCATTCGATTCCATTCAATTGAATTCCATTCCATTCCATTCCATTCCATTCCATTCCATTCCATTCCATTGAATTCCATTCCATTCCATTGAATTCCATTCCATTACATTCCATTCCATTGAATTCCATTCCATTCCATTCCATTCCACTCCATTCCATTCCATTCCATTCCATTGAATTCCATTACATTCAATTCCATTCCATTCCATTCCATTCCATGGAATTCCATTCCATTCCGTTCCGTTCCGTTCCGTTCCGTTCCATTCCATTCCATTCCATTCCATTGAATTCCGTTCCATTCCATTGAATTCCATTCCATTCCGTTCCATTCCATTGAATTCCGTTCCGTTCCGTTCCGTTCCGTTCCATTCCGTTCCATTCCGTTCCATTCCGTTCTACTCGGGTTGATTCCATTCTATTCCATTCCATTCCATTCGATTCCATTCCATTCCATTCCATTCCATTCCATTCCTTTCTACTCGGGTTCATTGCATTCCATTCCGTTCCGTTCCGTTCCGTTCCGTTCCATTCCTTTCTACTTGTGTTGATTCCATTCCATTCCATTCTATTCCATTGAATTCCATTCCATTCCATTCCATTCCATTCCATTCCATTACATGGAATTCCATTGAATTCCATTGAATTCCATTCCATTGAATTCCATTGAATTCCATTCCATTCCATTCCATGGAATTCCATTCCATTCCATTCCATTCCTTGGAATTCCATTCCATTCCATTCTATTCCATTCCATTGAATTCCATTCCATTCCATTCCATTGAATTCCATTCCATTCCATTCCATTCGATTCCATTCCATTCCATTGAATTCCATTCCATTCCATTCCATTCCATTGAATTCCATTGAATTCCATTCCATTGAATTCCATTCCATTCCATTGAATTCCATTCCATTTCATTCCATTCCATTCCGTTCCATTCCATTCCGTTCCATTCCATTCCATTCCTTTCCATTCCATTCCATTCCGTTCCATTCCATTGAATTCCGTTCCATTGCATTGAATTCCGTTCCATTCCATTCCATTCCTTTCCGTTCCGTTCCGTTCCGTTCCGTTCCGTTCCGTTCTACTCGGGTTGATTCCATTCTATTCCATTCCATTCCAATCGATTCCATTCTATTCCATTCTATTCCATTCAATTCCATTCGATTCAATTCGATTCCATTCCATTCCATTCCATTCCATTCCATTCCATTCCATTCCATTGAATTCCATTCCATTCCATTCCGTTCCATTCCATTCCGTTCCATTCCATTCCATTCCATTCCATTACGTTCCGTTCCATTCCGTTCCATTCCGTTCCATTCCATTGAATTCCGATCCATTGCATTGAATTCCGTTCCATTCCATTCCATTCCTTTCCGTTCCGTTCGGTTCCGTTCCGTTACGTTCCGTTCTACTCGGATTGATTCCATTCTATTCCAATCCATTCCATTCGATTCCATTCGATTCCATTCGATTCCATTCGTTTCCATTCCATTCCATTCCATTCCATTGAATTCCATTCCATTCCATTCCATTCCATTCCATTCCATTCCATGGAATTCCGTTCCATTCCGTTCCGTTCCATTGAATTCCGTTCCGTTCCATTGAATTCCATTCCATTCCATTCCATCGAATTCCATTCCATTCCATTCCATTCCATTCCATTCCATTGAATTCCGTTCCATTCCATTGAATTCCATTCCATTCCGTTCCATTCCATTGAATTCCGTTCCGTTCCGTTCCGTTCCATTCCGTTCTACTCGGGTTGATTCCATTCTATTCCATTCCAATCCACTCGATTCCATTCCATTCCATTCCATTCCATTCCATTCCATTCCATTCCGTTCTACTCGGGTTCATTCCATTCCATTCCTTTCCGTTCCGTTCCGTTCCGTTCCGTTCCGTTCCGTTCTACTCGGGTTGATTCCATTCTATTCCATTCCATTCCATTCGATTCCATTCTATTCCATTCGATTCCATTCGATTCAATTCGATTCGATTCCATTCCATTCCATTCCATTCCATTGCATTCCATTGAATTCCATTCCATTCCATTGAATTCCATTCCATTCCATTCCATTCCATTCCATTCCATTCCATTCCATCGAATTCCATTCCATTCCATTCCATTCCATTCCATTCAATTCCATTCGATTCCATTCGATTCCATTCCATTCCATTGAATTCCATTCCATTCCATTCCATTCCATTGAATTCCGTTCCATTCCTTTCAATTCCATTCCATTCCATTCCATTCCATTCCATTCCATTCCATTCCATTCCATTCCATTTGAATTCCATTCCATTCCATTCCATTCCATTCCATTCCATTCCATTCCATTCTATTCTACTCGGGTTGATTCCATTCTATTCCATTCCATTCCATTCGATTCCACTCGATTCCATTCGATTCCATTCGATTCCATTCGATTCAATTCGATTCCATTCCATTCCATTCCATTCCATTCCATTCCATTCCATTCCATTGAATTCCATTCCATTCCATTCCATTCCATTCCATTCCATTCCATTGAATTCCATTCCATTCCATTCCATTCCATTGAATTCCATTGAATTCCATTCCATTGAATTCCATTCCATTCCATTGAATTCCATTCCATTTCATTCCATTCCATTCCGTTCCATTCCATTCCGTTCCATTCCATTCCATTCCTTTCCATTCCATTCCATTCCGTTCCATTCCATTGAATTCCGTTCCATTGCATTGAATTCCGTTCCATTCCATTCCATTCCTTTCCGTTCCGTTCCGTTCCGTTCCGTTCCGTTCCGTTCTACTCGGGTTGATTCCATTCTATTCCATTCCATTCCAATCGATTCCATTCTATTCCATTCTATTCCATTCAATTCCATTCGATTCAATTCGATTCCATTCCATTCCATTCCATTCCATTCCATTCCATTCCATTCCATTGAATTCCATTCCATTCCATTCCGTTCCATTCCATTCCGTTCCATTCCATTCCATTCCATTCCATTACGTTCCGTTCCATTCCGTTCCATTCCGTTCCATTCCATTGAATTCCGATCCATTGCATTGAATTCCGTTCCATTCCATTCCATTCCTTTCCGTTCCGTTCGGTTCCGTTCCGTTACGTTCCGTTCTACTCGGATTGATTCCATTCTATTCCAATCCATTCCATTCGATTCCATTCGATTCCATTCGATTCCATTCGTTTCCATTCCATTCCATTCCATTCCATTGAATTCCATTCCATTCCATTCCATTCCATTCCATTCCATTCCATTCCATGGAATTCCGTTCCATTCCGTTCCGTTCCATTGAATTCCGTTCCGTTCCATTGAATTCCATTCCATTCCATTCCATCGAATTCCATTCCATTCCATTCCATTCCATTCCATTCCATTGAATTCCGTTCCATTCCATTGAATTCCATTCCATTCCGTTCCATTCCATTGAATTCCGTTCCGTTCCGTTCCGTTCCATTCCGTTCTACTCGGGTTGATTCCATTCTATTCCATTCCAATCCACTCGATTCCATTCCATTACATTCCATTCCATTCCATTCCATTCCGTTCTACTCGGGTTCATTCCATTCCATTCCTTTCCGTTCCGTTCCGTTCCGTTCCGTTCCGTTCCGTTCTACTCGGGTTGATTCCATTCTATTCCATTCCGTTCCATTCGATTCCATTCTATTCCATTCGATTCCATTCGATTCAATTCGATTCGATTCCATTCCATTCCATTCCATTCCATTGCATTCCATTGAATTCCATTCCATTCCATTGAATTTCATTCCATTCCATTCCATTCCATTCCATTCCATTCCATTCCATCGAATTCCATTCCATTCCATTCCATTCCATTCCATTCAATTCCATTCGATTCCATTCGATTCCATTCCATTCCATTGAATTCCATTCCATTCCATTCCATTCCATTGAATTCCGTTCCATTCCTTTCAATTCCATTCCATTCCATTCCATTCCATTCCATTCCATTCCATTCCATTCCATTCCATTTGAATTCCATTCCATTCCATTCCATTCCATTCCATTCCATTCCATTCTATTCTACTCGGGTTGATTCCATTCTATTCCATTCCATTCCATTCGATTCCACTCGATTCCATTCGATTCCATTCGATTCCATTCGATTCAATTCGATTCCATTCCATTCCATTCCATTCCATTCCATTCCATTCCATTCCATTGAATTCCATTCCATTCCATTCCATTCCATTCCATTCCATTGAATTCCATTACATTAATTCCATTCCATTCCATTCCATTCCATGGAATTCCATTCCATTCCGTTCCGTTCCGTTCCGTTCCGTTCCGTACCGTTCCATTCCATTCCATTCCATTCCATTGAATTCCGATCCATTCCATTGAATTCCATTCCATTACGTTCCATTCCATTGAATTCCGTTCCGTTCCGTTCCGTTCCGTTCCGTTCCGTTCCGTTCCATTCCGTTCCATTCCATTCCATTCCGTTCTACTCGGGTTCATTCCATTCCATTCCTTTCCGTTCCGTTCCGTTCCGTTCCATTCCGTTCCGTTCCGTTCCGTTCTACTCGGGTTGATTCCATTCTATTCCATTCCATTCCATTCGATTCCATTCTATTCCATTCGATTCCATTCTATTCAATTCGATTTCATTCCATTCCATTCCATTCCATTACGTTCCGTTCCATTCCGTTCCATTCCATTGAATTCCGATCCATTGCATTGAATTCCGTTCCATTCCATTCCATTCCTTTCCGTTCCGTTCCGTTCCGTTCCGTTCTACTCGGGTTGATTCCATTCTATTCCATTCCATTCCATTCGATTCCATTCTATTCCATTCGATTCCATTCGATTCAATTTGATTCGATTCGATTCCATTCCATTCCATTCCATTCCATTCCATTGAATTCCATTCCATTCCATAGAATTCCATTCCATTCCATTCCATTCCATTCCATTCCATTCCATTGAATTCCATTCCATTCCATTGAATTCCATTCCATTCCATTCCATTCGATTCCATTCCATTCCATGGAATTCCATTCCATTCTATTCCATTCCATTCCATGGAATTCCATTTCATTCCATTCCATTCCATTCCATTCCATTCCATTCCATTCCATAGAATTCCATTCCATTCCATTCCATTCCATTCCATTCCGTTCCATTCCATTCCATCGAATTCCATTCCATTCCATTCCATTCCATTCCATTCCATTCCATTCCATTCCATTCCATTCCATTCCATTCTACTCGGGTTGATTCCATTCTATTCCATTCCATTCCATTCGATTCCATTCGATTCCATTCGATTCCATTCGATTCCATTCCATTCCATTCCATTCCATTCCATTCCATTCCATTCCATTCCATTCCATTCCATTGAATTCCATTCCATTCCATTGAATTCCATTCCATTCCATTCCATTCCATTGAATTCCGTTCCATTCCATTCCTTTCCATTCCATTCCATTCCATTGAATTCCATTACATTGAATTCCATTCCATTCCATTCCATTCCATTGAATTCCATTCCATTCCATTGAATTCCATTCCATTCCATTCCATTCGATTCCATTCCATTCCATGGAATTCCATTCCTTTCCATTCCATTCCATTCCATTCCATTCCATTCCATGGAATTCCATTGAATTCCATTCCATTCCTTTGAATTCCATTCCTTTCCATTCCATTCCATTGAATTCCGTTCAATTCCATTCCATTCCATTCCATTCCATTCCATTCGAATTCCATTCCATTCCATTCCATTCCATTCCATTCCATTCCATTCCATTCCATTCCATTCCATTCCATTCTACTCGGGTTGATTCCATTCTATTCCATTCCATTCCATTCGATTCCATTCGATTCCTTTCGATTCCATTCCATTCCATTCCATTCCATTCCATTCCATTCCATGGAATTCCATTCCATTCCATTCCATTCCATTCCATTGAATTCCACTCCATTCCATTCCATCGAATTCCATTCCATTCCATCGAATTCCATTCCATTCCATTCCATTCCATTCCATTCCATTCCATTCCATTCCATTCCATCGAATTCCATTCCATTCCATTCCATTCCATTCCATTCCATTCCATTCCATTCCGTTCCGTTCCATTCCGTTCCATTCCGTCCCATTCCATTGAATTCCGTTCCATTGCATTGAATTCCGTTCCATTCCATTCCATTCCTTTCCGTTCCGTTCCGTTCCGTTCCGCTCCGTTATACTCGGGTTGATTCCATTCTATTCCATTCCATTCCATTCGATTCCATTCTATTCCATTCGATTCCATTCGATTCAATTCGATTCCATTCCATTCCATTCCATTCCATTCCATTCCATTGAATTCCATTCCATTCCATTGAATTCCATTCCATTCCATTCCATTCCATTCCATTGAATTCCATTCCATTCCATTGAATTTCATTCCATTCCATTCCATTCGATTCCATTCCATTCCATGGAATTCCATTCCATTCCATTCCATTCCATTGAATTCCATTGAATTCCATTGAATTCCATTCCATTCCATTGAATTCCATTCCTTTCCATTCCATTCCATTGAATTCCGTTCAATTCCATTCCATTGCATTCCATTCCATTCCATTCCATTCGAATTCCATTCCATTCCATTCCATTCCATTCCATTCCATTCCATTCCATTCTACTCGGGTTGATTCCATTCTATTCCATTCCATTCCATTCGATTCCATTCGATTCCTTTCGATTCCATTCCATTCCATTCCATTCCATTCCATGGAATTCCATTCCATTCCATGGAATTCCATTCCATTCCATTCCATTCCATTCCATTGAATTCCATTCCATTCCATTCCATTCCATGGAATTCCATTCCATTCCGTTCCGTTCCGTTCCGTTCCGTTCCGTACCGTTCCATTCCATTCCATTCCGTTCCATTGAATTCCGTTCCATTCCATTGAATTCCATTCCATTCCGTTCCATTCCATTGAATTCCGTTCCGTTCCGTTCCGTTCCGTTCCGTTCCGTTCCATTCCGTTCCATTCCATTCCATTCCGTTCTACTCGGGTTCATTCCATTCCATTCCTTTCCGTTCCGTTCCGTTCCGTTCCGTTCCGTTCCGTTCCGTTCCATTCCACTCGGGTTGATTCCATTCTATTCCATTCCATTCCATTCCATTCCATTCGATTCCATTCGATTCCATTCGATTCCATTCGATTCCATTCCATTCCATTCCATTCCATTCCATTCCATTCCATTCCATTCCATTGAATTCTGTTCCATTCCATTCCATTGCATTCCGTTCCATTCCATTCCATTTGATTTCCATTCCATTCCATTCCATTCCATTCCATTCCATTCCATTCCATTCTCCTCGGGTTGATTCCATTCTATTCCATTCCATTCCATTCCATTCCATTCGATTCCATTCGATTCCATTCGATTCCATTCCATTCCATTCCATTCCATTCCATTCCATTCCATTCCATTGAATTCCATTCCATTCCAT
The DNA here is from genome assembly GCF_029281585.2 of Gorilla gorilla gorilla. Taxonomy (NCBI): domain Eukaryota; kingdom Metazoa; phylum Chordata; class Mammalia; order Primates; family Hominidae; genus Gorilla; species Gorilla gorilla. The sequence continues at coordinate 39,946,593 of NC_073242.2, forward strand.
TGAATTCCATTCCATTCCATTCCATTCCATTGAATTCCGTTCCGTTCCATTCCATTCCATTCGATTCCATTCCATTGAATTCCATTGAATTCCATTCCATTGAATTCCATTGAATTCCATTCCATTGAATTCCATTCCATTCCATTGAATTCCATTCCATTTCATTCCATTCCATTCCGTTCCATTCCATTCCGTTCCATTCCATTCCATTCCTTTCCATTCCATTCCATTCCGTTCCATTCCATTGAATTCCGTTCCATTGCATTGAATTCCGTTCCATTCCATTCCATTCCTTTCCGTTCCGTTCCGTTCCGTTCCGTTCCGTTCCGTTCCGTTCTACTCGGGTTGATTCCATTCTATTCCATTCCATTCCATTCGATTCCATTCTATTCCATTCTATTCCATTCGATTCCATTCGATTCAATTCGATTCCATTCCATTCCATTCCATTCCATTCCATTCCATTGAATTCCATTCCATTCCATTCCGTTCCATTCCATTCGGTTCCATTCCATTCCATTCCATTCCATTACGTTCCGTTCCATTCCGTTCCATTCCGTTCCATTCCATTGAATTCCGATCCATTGCATTGAATTCCGTTCCATTCCATTCCATTCCTTTCCGTTCCGTTCCGTTCCGTTCCGTTCCGTTCTACTCGGATTGATTCCATTCTATTCCAATCCATTCCATTCGATTCCATTCGATTCCATTCGATTCCATTCGTTTCCATTCCATTCCATTCCATTCCATTGAATTCCATTCCATTCCATTCCATTCCATTCCATTCCATTCCATTCCATGGAATTCCGTTCCATTCCGTTCCGTTCCATTGAATTCCGTTCCGTTCCATTGAATTCCATTCCATTCCATTCCATTGAATTCCATTCCATTCCATTCCATTCCATTCCATTCCATTCCATTCCATCGAATTCCATTCCATTCCATTCCATTCCATTCCATTCCATTGAATTCCGTTCCATTCCATTGAATTCCATTCCATTCCGTTCCATTCCATTGAATTCCGTTCCGTTCCGTTCCGTTCCATTCCGTTCTACTCGGGTTGATTCCATTCTATTTCATTCCAATCCACTCGATTCCATTCCATTCCATTCCATTCCATTCCATTCCATTCCGTTCTACTCGGGTTCATTCCATTCCATTCCTTTCCGTTCCATTCCGTTCCGTTCCGTTCCGTTCCGTTCTACTCGGGTTGATTCCATTCTATTCCATTCCATTCCATTCGATTCCATTCTATTCCATTCGATTCCATTCGATTCGATTCCATTCCATTCCATTCCATTCCATTGCATTCCATTGAATTCCATTCCATTCCATTGAATTCCATTCCATTCCATTCCATTCCATTCCATTCCATTCCATCAAATTCCATTCCATTCCATTCCATTCCATTCCATTCAATTCCATTCGATTCCATTCGATTCCATTCGATTCCATTCGATTCCATTCCATTCCATTCCATTCCATTGAATTCCATTCCATTCCATTCCATTCCATTGAATTCCGTTCCATTCCTTTCAATTCCATTCCATTCCATTCCATTCCATTCCATTCCATTCCATTCCATTCCATTCCATTCCATTCCATTCCATTCTACTCGGGTTGATTCCATTCTATTACATTCCATTCCATTCGATTCCATTCGATTCCATTCGATTCCATTCGATTCCATTCCATTCCATTCCATTCCATTGAATTCCGTTCCATTCCATTCCATTCCATTCCATTCCATTCCATTCCTTTGAATTCCATTACATTGAATTCCATTCCATTCCTTTCCGTTCCGTTCCGTTCCGTTCCGTACCGTTCCATTCCATTCCATTCCGTTCCATTGAATTCCGTTCCATTCCATTGAATTCCATTCCATCCCGTTCCATTCCATTGAATTCCGTTCCGTTCCGTTCCGTTCCGTTCCGTTCCGTTCCATTCCGTTCCATTCCATTCCATTGCGTTCTACTAGGGTTCATTCCATTCCATTCCTTTCCGTTCCGTTCCGTTCCGTTCCATTCCGTTCCGTTCCGTTCCGTTCTACTCGGGTTGATTCAATTCTATTCCATTCCATTCCATTCGATTCCATTCTATTCCATTCGATTCCATTCTATTCAATTCGATTCCATTCCATTCCATTCCATTCCATTCCATTCCATTCCATTGAATTCCATTCCATTCCATTCCGTTCCATTCCATTCCGTTCCATTCCATTCCATTCCATTCCATTCCATTCCATTACGTTCCGTTCCATTCCGTTCCATTCCATTGAATTCCGCTCCATTGCATTGAATTCCGTTCCATTCCATTCCATTCCTTTCCGTTCCGTTCCGTTCCGTTCCGTTCTACTCGGGTTGATTCCATTCTATTCCATTCCATTCCATTCGATTCCATTCTATTCCATTCGATTCCATTCGATTCAATTCTATTCGATTCCATTCCATTCCATTCCATTCCATTCCATTCCATTGAATTCCATTCCATTCCATAGAATTCCATTCCATTCCATTCCATTCCATTCCATTCCATTCCATTGAATTCCATTCCATTCCATTGAATTCCATTCCATTCCATTCCATTCGATTCCATTCCATTCCATGGAATTCCATTCCATTCGATTCCATTCCATTCCATGGAATTCCATTTCATTCCATTCCATTCCATTCCATTCCATTCCATTCCATTCCATGGAATTCCATTCCATTCGATTCCATTCTATTCCATTCGATTCCATTCGATTCAATTCTATTCGATTCCATTCCATTCCATTCCATTCCATTCCACTCCATCGAATTCCATTCCATTCCATTGAATTCCATTCCATTCCATTCCATTCCATTGCATTCCATTCCATTCCATTCCATTCCATCGAATTCCATTCCATTCCATTCCATTCCATTCCATTCCATTCCATTCCATTCGATTCCATTCGATTCCATTCGATTCCATTCGATTCCATTCCATTCCATTCCATTCCGTTCCGTTCCATTCCGTTCCATTCCGTTCCATTCCATTCCATTCCATTCCATTCCATTCCATTCTACTCGGGATGATTCCATTCTATTACATTCCATTCCATTCGATTCCATTCGATTCCATTCGATTCCATTTGATTCCATTCCATTCGATTCCATTCAATTGAATTCCATTCCATTCCATTCCATTCCATTCCATTCCATTCCATTCCATTGAATTCCATTCCATTCCATTGAATTCCATTCCATTACATTCCATTCCATTGAATTCCATTCCATTCCATTCCATTCCACTCCATTCCATTCCATTCCATTCCATTGAATTCCATTACATTCAATTCCATTCCATTCCATTCCATTCCATGGAATTCCATTCCATTCCGTTCCGTTCCGTTCCGTTCCGTTCCATTCCATTCCATTCCATTCCATTGAATTCCGTTCCATTCCATTGAATTCCATTCCATTCCGTTCCATTCCATTGAATTCCGTTCCGTTCCGTTCCGTTCCGTTCCGTTCCATTCCATTCCATTCCATTCCATTCCATTCCATTCCATTGAATTCCATTCCATTCCATGGAATTCCATTCCATTCCATTCCATTCCATGGAATTCCATTCCATTCCATTCCATTCCATTCCATTCCATTCCATTCCATTCCATTCCATTCCATTGAATTCCATTGAATTCCATTGAATTCCATTCCATTCCATTGAATTCCATTCCTTTCCATTCCATTCCATTGAATTCCGTTCAATTCCATTCCATTGCATTCCATTCCATTCCATTCCATTCGAATTCCATTCCATTCCATTCCATTCCATTCCATTCCATTCCATTCCATTCTACTCGGGTTGATTCCATTCTATTCCATTCCATTCCATTCGATTCCATTCGATTCCTTTCGATTCCATTCGATTCCATTCCATTCCATTCCATTCCATTGAATTCCATTCCATTCCATTCCATTCCATTCCATTCCATTCCATTCCATTCTACTCGGGTTGATTCCATTCTATTCCATTCCATTCCATTCGATTCCATTCGATTCCTTTCGATTCCATTCGATTCCATTCCATTCCATTCCATTCCATCGAATTCCATTCCATTCCATTCCATTCCATTCCATTCCATTCCATTCCATTCCATTCCATTCTACTCGAGTTGATTCCATTCTATTACATTCCATTCCATTCGATTCCATTCGATTCCATTCGATTCCATTCGATTCCATTCCATTCCATTCCATTCAATTGAATTCCATTCCATTCCATTCCATTCCATTCCATTCCATTCCATTCCATTCCATTCCATTCTACTCGGGATGATTCCATTCTATTACATTCCATTCCATTCGATTCCATTCGATTCCATTCGATTCCATTCGATTCCATTCCATTCGATTCCATTCAATTGAATTCCATTCCATTCCATTCCATTCCATTCCATTCCATTCCATTCCATTCCATTGAATTCCATTCCATTCCATTGAATTCCATTCCATTACATTCCATTCCATTGAATTCCATTCCATTCCATTCCATTCCACTCCATTCCATTCCATTCCATTCCATTGAATTCCATTACATTCAATTCCATTCCATTCCATTCCATTCCATGGAATTCCATTCCATTCCGTTCCGTTCCGTTCCGTTCCGTTCCATTCCATTCCATTCCATTCCATTGAATTCCGTTCCATTCCATTGAATTCCATTCCATTCCGTTCCATTCCATTGAATTCCGTTCCGTTCCGTTCCGTTCCGTTCCATTCCGTTCCATTCCGTTCCATTCCGTTCTACTCGGGTTGATTCCATTCTATTCCATTCCATTCCATTCGATTCCATTCCATTCCATTCCATTCCATTCCTTTCTACTCGGGTTCATTGCATTCCATTCCGTTCCGTTCCGTTCCGTTCCGTTCCATTCCTTTCTACTTGTGTTGATTCCATTCCATTCCATTCTATTCCATTGAATTCCATTCCATTCCATTCCATTCCATTCCATTCCATTACATGGAATTCCATTGAATTCCATTGAATTCCATTCCATTGAATTCCATTGAATTCCATTCCATTCCATTCCATGGAATTCCATTCCATTCCATTCCATTCCTTGGAATTCCATTCCATTCCATTCTATTCCATTCCATTGAATTCCATTCCATTCCATTCCATTGAATTCCATTCCATTCCATTCCATTCGATTCCATTCCATTCCATTGAATTCCATTCCATTCCATTCCATTCCATTGAATTCCATTGAATTCCATTCCATTGAATTCCATTCCATTCCATTGAATTCCATTCCATTTCATTCCATTCCATTCCGTTCCATTCCATTCCGTTCCATTCCATTCCATTCCTTTCCATTCCATTCCATTCCGTTCCATTCCATTGAATTCCGTTCCATTGCATTGAATTCCGTTCCATTCCATTCCATTCCTTTCCGTTCCGTTCCGTTCCGTTCCGTTCCGTTCCGTTCTACTCGGGTTGATTCCATTCTATTCCATTCCATTCCAATCGATTCCATTCTATTCCATTCTATTCCATTCAATTCCATTCGATTCAATTCGATTCCATTCCATTCCATTCCATTCCATTCCATTCCATTCCATTCCATTGAATTCCATTCCATTCCATTCCGTTCCATTCCATTCCGTTCCATTCCATTCCATTCCATTCCATTACGTTCCGTTCCATTCCGTTCCATTCCGTTCCATTCCATTGAATTCCGATCCATTGCATTGAATTCCGTTCCATTCCATTCCATTCCTTTCCGTTCCGTTCGGTTCCGTTCCGTTACGTTCCGTTCTACTCGGATTGATTCCATTCTATTCCAATCCATTCCATTCGATTCCATTCGATTCCATTCGATTCCATTCGTTTCCATTCCATTCCATTCCATTCCATTGAATTCCATTCCATTCCATTCCATTCCATTCCATTCCATTCCATGGAATTCCGTTCCATTCCGTTCCGTTCCATTGAATTCCGTTCCGTTCCATTGAATTCCATTCCATTCCATTCCATCGAATTCCATTCCATTCCATTCCATTCCATTCCATTCCATTGAATTCCGTTCCATTCCATTGAATTCCATTCCATTCCGTTCCATTCCATTGAATTCCGTTCCGTTCCGTTCCGTTCCATTCCGTTCTACTCGGGTTGATTCCATTCTATTCCATTCCAATCCACTCGATTCCATTCCATTCCATTCCATTCCATTCCATTCCATTCCATTCCGTTCTACTCGGGTTCATTCCATTCCATTCCTTTCCGTTCCGTTCCGTTCCGTTCCGTTCCGTTCCGTTCTACTCGGGTTGATTCCATTCTATTCCATTCCATTCCATTCGATTCCATTCTATTCCATTCGATTCCATTCGATTCAATTCGATTCGATTCCATTCCATTCCATTCCATTCCATTGCATTCCATTGAATTCCATTCCATTCCATTGAATTCCATTCCATTCCATTCCATTCCATTCCATTCCATTCCATTCCATCGAATTCCATTCCATTCCATTCCATTCCATTCCATTCAATTCCATTCGATTCCATTCGATTCCATTCCATTCCATTGAATTCCATTCCATTCCATTCCATTCCATTGAATTCCGTTCCATTCCTTTCAATTCCATTCCATTCCATTCCATTCCATTCCATTCCATTCCATTCCATTCCATTCCATTTGAATTCCATTCCATTCCATTCCATTCCATTCCATTCCATTCCATTCCATTCTATTCTACTCGGGTTGATTCCATTCTATTCCATTCCATTCCATTCGATTCCACTCGATTCCATTCGATTCCATTCGATTCCATTCGATTCAATTCGATTCCATTCCATTCCATTCCATTCCATTCCATTCCATTCCATTCCATTGAATTCCATTCCATTCCATTCCATTCCATTCCATTCCATTCCATTGAATTCCATTCCATTCCATTCCATTCCATTGAATTCCATTGAATTCCATTCCATTGAATTCCATTCCATTCCATTGAATTCCATTCCATTTCATTCCATTCCATTCCGTTCCATTCCATTCCGTTCCATTCCATTCCATTCCTTTCCATTCCATTCCATTCCGTTCCATTCCATTGAATTCCGTTCCATTGCATTGAATTCCGTTCCATTCCATTCCATTCCTTTCCGTTCCGTTCCGTTCCGTTCCGTTCCGTTCCGTTCTACTCGGGTTGATTCCATTCTATTCCATTCCATTCCAATCGATTCCATTCTATTCCATTCTATTCCATTCAATTCCATTCGATTCAATTCGATTCCATTCCATTCCATTCCATTCCATTCCATTCCATTCCATTCCATTGAATTCCATTCCATTCCATTCCGTTCCATTCCATTCCGTTCCATTCCATTCCATTCCATTCCATTACGTTCCGTTCCATTCCGTTCCATTCCGTTCCATTCCATTGAATTCCGATCCATTGCATTGAATTCCGTTCCATTCCATTCCATTCCTTTCCGTTCCGTTCGGTTCCGTTCCGTTACGTTCCGTTCTACTCGGATTGATTCCATTCTATTCCAATCCATTCCATTCGATTCCATTCGATTCCATTCGATTCCATTCGTTTCCATTCCATTCCATTCCATTCCATTGAATTCCATTCCATTCCATTCCATTCCATTCCATTCCATTCCATTCCATGGAATTCCGTTCCATTCCGTTCCGTTCCATTGAATTCCGTTCCGTTCCATTGAATTCCATTCCATTCCATTCCATCGAATTCCATTCCATTCCATTCCATTCCATTCCATTCCATTGAATTCCGTTCCATTCCATTGAATTCCATTCCATTCCGTTCCATTCCATTGAATTCCGTTCCGTTCCGTTCCGTTCCATTCCGTTCTACTCGGGTTGATTCCATTCTATTCCATTCCAATCCACTCGATTCCATTCCATTACATTCCATTCCATTCCATTCCATTCCGTTCTACTCGGGTTCATTCCATTCCATTCCTTTCCGTTCCGTTCCGTTCCGTTCCGTTCCGTTCCGTTCTACTCGGGTTGATTCCATTCTATTCCATTCCGTTCCATTCGATTCCATTCTATTCCATTCGATTCCATTCGATTCAATTCGATTCGATTCCATTCCATTCCATTCCATTCCATTGCATTCCATTGAATTCCATTCCATTCCATTGAATTCCATTCCATTCCATTCCATTCCATTCCATTCCATTCCATTCCATCGAATTCCATTCCATTCCATTCCATTCCATTCCATTCAATTCCATTCGATTCCATTCGATTCCATTCCATTCCATTGAATTCCATTCCATTCCATTCCATTCCATTGAATTCCGTTCCATTCCTTTCAATTCCATTCCATTCCATTCCATTCCATTCCATTCCATTCCATTCCATTCCATTCCATTTGAATTCCATTCCATTCCATTCCATTCCATTCCATTCCATTCCATTCTATTCTACTCGGGTTGATTCCATTCTATTCCATTCCATTCCATTCGATTCCACTCGATTCCATTCGATTCCATTCGATTCCATTCGATTCAATTCGATTCCATTCCATTCCATTCCATTCCATTCCATTCCATTCCATTCCATTGAATTCCATTCCATTCCATTCCATTCCATTCCATTCCATTGAATTCCATTACATTAATTCCATTCCATTCCATTCCATTCCATGGAATTCCATTCCATTCCGTTCCGTTCCGTTCCGTTCCGTTCCGTACCGTTCCATTCCATTCCATTCCATTCCATTGAATTCCGATCCATTCCATTGAATTCCATTCCATTACGTTCCATTCCATTGAATTCCGTTCCGTTCCGTTCCGTTCCGTTCCGTTCCGTTCCGTTCCATTCCGTTCCATTCCATTCCATTCCGTTCTACTCGGGTTCATTCCATTCCATTCCTTTCCGTTCCGTTCCGTTCCGTTCCATTCCGTTCCGTTCCGTTCCGTTCTACTCGGGTTGATTCCATTCTATTCCATTCCATTCCATTCGATTCCATTCTATTCCATTCGATTCCATTCTATTCAATTCGATTTCATTCCATTCCATTCCATTCCATTACGTTCCGTTCCATTCCGTTCCATTCCATTGAATTCCGATCCATTGCATTGAATTCCGTTCCATTCCATTCCATTCCTTTCCGTTCCGTTCCGTTCCGTTCCGTTCTACTCGGGTTGATTCCATTCTATTCCATTCCATTCCATTCGATTCCATTCTATTCCATTCGATTCCATTCGATTCAATTTGATTCGATTCGATTCCATTCCATTCCATTCCATTCCATTCCATTGAATTCCATTCCATTCCATAGAATTCCATTCCATTCCATTCCATTCCATTCCATTCCATTCCATTGAATTCCATTCCATTCCATTGAATTCCATTCCATTCCATTCCATTCGATTCCATTCCATTCCATGGAATTCCATTCCATTCTATTCCATTCCATTCCATGGAATTCCATTTCATTCCATTCCATTCCATTCCATTCCATTCCATTCCATTCCATAGAATTCCATTCCATTCCATTCCATTCCATTCCATTCCGTTCCATTCCATTCCATCGAATTCCATTCCATTCCATTCCATTCCATTCCATTCCATTCCATTCCATTCCATTCCATTCCATTCCATTCTACTCGGGTTGATTCCATTCTATTCCATTCCATTCCATTCGATTCCATTCGATTCCATTCGATTCCATTCGATTCCATTCCATTCCATTCCATTCCATTCCATTCCATTCCATTCCATTCCATTCCATTCCATTGAATTCCATTCCATTCCATTGAATTCCATTCCATTCCATTCCATTCCATTGAATTCCGTTCCATTCCATTCCTTTCCATTCCATTCCATTCCATTGAATTCCATTACATTGAATTCCATTCCATTCCATTCCATTCCATTGAATTCCATTCCATTCCATTGAATTCCTTTCCATTCCATTCCATTCGATTCCATTCCATTCCATGGAATTCCATTCCTTTCCATTCCATTCCATTCCATTCCATTCCATTCCATGGAATTCCATTGAATTCCATTCCATTCCTTTGAATTCCATTCCTTTCCATTCCATTCCATTGAATTCCGTTCAATTCCATTCCATTCCATTCCATTCCATTCCATTCCATTCCATTCGAATTCCATTCCATTCCATTCCATTCCATTCCATTCCATTCCATTCCATTCCATTCCATTCCATTCCATTCTACTCGGGTTGATTCCATTCTATTCCATTCCATTCCATTCGATTCCATTCGATTCCTTTCGATTCCATTCCATTCCATTCCATTCCATTCCATTCCATTCCATGGAATTCCATTCCATTCCATTCCATTCCATTCCATTGAATTCCACTCCATTCCATTCCATCGAATTCCATTCCATTCCATCGAATTCCATTCCATTCCATTCCATTCCATTCCATTCCATTCCATTCCATTCCATTCCATCGAATTCCATTCCATTCCATTCCATTCCATTCCATTCCATTCCATTCCATTCCGTTCCGTTCCATTCCGTTCCATTCCGTCCCATTCCATTGAATTCCGTTCCATTGCATTGAATTCCGTTCCATTCCATTCCATTCCTTTCCGTTCCGTTCCGTTCCGTTCCGCTCCGTTATACTCGGGTTGATTCCATTCTATTCCATTCCATTCCATTCGATTCCATTCTATTCCATTCGATTCCATTCGATTCAATTCGATTCCATTCCATTCCATTCCATTCCATTCCATTCCATTGAATTCCATTCCATTCCATTGAATTCCATTCCATTCCATTCCATTCCATTCCATTGAATTCCATTCCATTCCATTGAATTTCATTCCATTCCATTCCATTCGATTCCATTCCATTCCATGGAATTCCATTCCATTCCATTCCATTCCATTGAATTCCATTGAATTCCATTGAATTCCATTCCATTCCATTGAATTCCATTCCTTTCCATTCCATTCCATTGAATTCCGTTCAATTCCATTCCATTGCATTCCATTCCATTCCATTCCATTCGAATTCCATTCCATTCCATTCCATTCCATTCCATTCCATTCCATTCCATTCTACTCGGGTTGATTCCATTCTATTCCATTCCATTCCATTCGATTCCATTCGATTCCTTTCGATTCCATTCCATTCCATTCCATTCCATTCCATGGAATTCCATTCCATTCCATGGAATTCCATTCCATTCCATTCCATTCCATTCCATTGAATTCCATTCCATTCCATTCCATTCCATGGAATTCCATTCCATTCCGTTCCGTTCCGTTCCGTTCCGTTCCGTACCGTTCCATTCCATTCCATTCCGTTCCATTGAATTCCGTTCCATTCCATTGAATTCCATTCCATTCCGTTCCATTCCATTGAATTCCGTTCCGTTCCGTTCCGTTCCGTTCCGTTCCGTTCCATTCCGTTCCATTCCATTCCATTCCGTTCTACTCGGGTTCATTCCATTCCATTCCTTTCCGTTCCGTTCCGTTCCGTTCCGTTCCGTTCCGTTCCGTTCCATTCCACTCGGGTTGATTCCATTCTATTCCATTCCATTCCATTCCATTCCATTCGATTCCATTCGATTCCATTCGATTCCATTCGATTCCATTCCATTCCATTCCATTCCATTCCATTCCATTCCATTCCATTCCATTGAATTCTGTTCCATTCCATTCCATTGCATTCCGTTCCATTCCATTCCATTTGATTTCCATTCCATTCCATTCCATTCCATTCCATTCCATTCCATTCCATTCCATTCTCCTCGGGTTGATTCCATTCTATTCCATTCCATTCCATTCCATTCCATTCGATTCCATTCGATTCCATTCGATTCCATTCCATTCCATTCCATTCCATTCCATTCCATTCCATTCCATTGAATTCCATTCCATTCCATTGAATTCCATTCCATTCCATTCCATTCCATTGAATTCCGTTCCGTTCCATTCCATTCCATTCGATTCCATTCCATTGAATTCCATTGAATTCCATTCCATTGAATTCCATTGAATTCCATTCCATTGAATTCCATTCCATTCCATTGAATTCCATTCCATTTCATTCCATTCCATTCCGTTCCATTCCATTCCGTTCCATTCCATTCCATTCCTTTCCATTCCATTCCATTCCGTTCCATTCCATTGAATTCCGTTCCATTGCATTGAATTCCGTTCCATTCCATTCCATTCCTTTCCGTTCCGTTCCGTTCCGTTCCGTTCCGTTCCGTTCCGTTCTACTCGGGTTGATTCCATTCTATTCCATTCCATTCCATTCGATTCCATTCTATTCCATTCTATTCCATTCGATTCCATTCGATTCAATTCGATTCCATTCCATTCCATTCCATTCCATTCCATTCCATTGAATTCCATTCCATTCCATTCCGTTCCATTCCATTCGGTTCCATTCCATTCCATTCCATTCCATTACGTTCCGTTCCATTCCGTTCCATTCCGTTCCATTCCATTGAATTCCGATCCATTGCATTGAATTCCGTTCCATTCCATTCCATTCCTTTCCGTTCCGTTCCGTTCCGTTCCGTTCCGTTCTACTCGGATTGATTCCATTCTATTCCAATCCATTCCATTCGATTCCATTCGATTCCATTCGATTCCATTCGTTTCCATTCCATTCCATTCCATTCCATTGAATTCCATTCCATTCCATTCCATTCCATTCCATTCCATTCCATTCCATGGAATTCCGTTCCATTCCGTTCCGTTCCATTGAATTCCGTTCCGTTCCATTGAATTCCATTCCATTCCATTCCATTGAATTCCATTCCATTCCATTCCATTCCATTCCATTCCATTCCATTCCATCGAATTCCATTCCATTCCATTCCATTCCATTCCATTCCATTGAATTCCGTTCCATTCCATTGAATTCCATTCCATTCCGTTCCATTCCATTGAATTCCGTTCCGTTCCGTTCCGTTCCATTCCGTTCTACTCGGGTTGATTCCATTCTATTTCATTCCAATCCACTCGATTCCATTCCATTCCATTCCATTCCATTCCATTCCATTCCGTTCTACTCGGGTTCATTCCATTCCATTCCTTTCCGTTCCATTCCGTTCCGTTCCGTTCCGTTCCGTTCTACTCGGGTTGATTCCATTCTATTCCATTCCATTCCATTCGATTCCATTCTATTCCATTCGATTCCATTCGATTCGATTCCATTCCATTCCATTCCATTCCATTGCATTCCATTGAATTCCATTCCATTCCATTGAATTCCATTCCATTCCATTCCATTCCATTCCATTCCATTCCATCAAATTCCATTCCATTCCATTCCATTCCATTCCATTCAATTCCATTCGATTCCATTCGATTCCATTCGATTCCATTCGATTCCATTCCATTCCATTCCATTCCATTGAATTCCATTCCATTCCATTCCATTCCATTGAATTCCGTTCCATTCCTTTCAATTCCATTCCATTCCATTCCATTCCATTCCATTCCATTCCATTCCATTCCATTCCATTCCATTCCATTCCATTCTACTCGGGTTGATTCCATTCTATTACATTCCATTCCATTCGATTCCATTCGATTCCATTCGATTCCATTCGATTCCATTCCATTCCATTCCATTCCATTGAATTCCGTTCCATTCCATTCCATTCCATTCCATTCCATTCCATTCCTTTGAATTCCATTACATTGAATTCCATTCCATTCCTTTCCGTTCCGTTCCGTTCCGTTCCGTACCGTTCCATTCCATTCCATTCCGTTCCATTGAATTCCGTTCCATTCCATTGAATTCCATTCCATCCCGTTCCATTCCATTGAATTCCGTTCCGTTCCGTTCCGTTCCGTTCCGTTCCGTTCCATTCCGTTCCATTCCATTCCATTGCGTTCTACTAGGGTTCATTCCATTCCATTCCTTTCCGTTCCGTTCCGTTCCGTTCCATTCCGTTCCGTTCCGTTCCGTTCTACTCGGGTTGATTCAATTCTATTCCATTCCATTCCATTCGATTCCATTCTATTCCATTCGATTCCATTCTATTCAATTCGATTCCATTCCATTCCATTCCATTCCATTCCATTCCATTCCATTGAATTCCATTCCATTCCATTCCGTTCCATTCCATTCCGTTCCATTCCATTCCATTCCATTCCATTCCATTCCATTACGTTCCGTTCCATTCCGTTCCATTCCATTGAATTCCGCTCCATTGCATTGAATTCCGTTCCATTCCATTCCATTCCTTTCCGTTCCGTTCCGTTCCGTTCCGTTCTACTCGGGTTGATTCCATTCTATTCCATTCCATTCCATTCGATTCCATTCTATTCCATTCGATTCCATTCGATTCAATTCTATTCGATTCCATTCCATTCCATTCCATTCCATTCCATTCCATTGAATTCCATTCCATTCCATAGAATTCCATTCCATTCCATTCCATTCCATTCCATTCCATTCCATTGAATTCCATTCCATTCCATTGAATTCCATTCCATTCCATTCCATTCGATTCCATTCCATTCCATGGAATTCCATTCCATTCGATTCCATTCCATTCCATGGAATTCCATTTCATTCCATTCCATTCCATTCCATTCCATTCCATTCCATTCCATGGAATTCCATTCCATTCCATTCCATTCCATTCCGTTCCATTCCATTCCATCGAATTCCATTCCATTCCATTCCATTCCATTCCATTCCATTCCATTCCATTCCATTCCATTCCATTCTACTCGGGTTGATTCCATTCTATTCCATTCCATTCCATTCGATTCCATTCGATTCCATTCGATTCCATTCGATTCCATTCCATTCCATTCCATTCCATTCAATTCCATTCCATTCCATTCCATTCCATTCCATTCCATTCCATTCCATTCCATTGAATTCCATTCCATTCCATTGAATTCCATTCAATTCCATTCCATTCCATTGAATTCCGTTCCATTCCATTCCTTTCCATTCCATTCCATTCCATTGAATTCCATTACATTGAATTCCATTCCATTCCATTCCATTCCATTCCATTCCATTCCATTCCATTCCATTCTCCTCGGGTTGATTCCATTCTATTCCATTCCATTCCATTCCATTCCATTCGATTCCATTCGATTCCATTCGATTCCATTCCATTCCATTCCATTCCATTCCATTCCATTCCATTCCATTGAATTCCATTCCATTCCATTGAATTCCATTCCATTCCATTCCATTCCATTGAATTCCGTTCCATTCCATTCCATTCCATTCGATTCCATTCCATTGAATTCCATTGAATTCCATTCCATTGAATTCCATTCCATTCCATTGAATTCCATTCCATTTCATTCCATTCCATTCCGTTCCATTCCATTCCGTTCCATTCCATTCCATTCCTTTCCATTCCATTCCATTCCGTTCCATTCCATTGAATTCCGTTCCATTGCATTGAATTCCGTTCCATTCCATTCCATTCCTTTCCGTTCCGTTCCGTTCCGTTCCGTTCCGTTCCGTTCTACTCGGGTTGATTCCATTCTATTCCATTCCATTCCATTCGATTCCATTCTATTCCATTCTATTCCATTCGATTCCATTCGATTCAATTCGATTCCATTCCATTCCATTCCATTCCATTCCATTCCATTCCATTCCATTGAATTCCATTCCATTCCATTCCGTTCCATTCCATTCGGTTCCATTCCATTCCATTCCATTCCATTACGTTCCGTTCCATTCCGTTCCATTCCGTTCCATTCCATTGAATTCCGATCCATTGCATTGAATTCCGTTCCATTCCATTCCATTCCTTTCCGTTCCGTTCCGTTCCGTTCCGTTCCGTTCTACTCGGATTGATTCCATTCTATTCCAATCCATTCCATTCGATTCCATTCGATTCCATTCGATTCAATCCGTTTCCATTCCATTCCATTCCATTCCATTGAATTCCATTCCATTCCATTCCATTCCATTCCATTCCATTCCATGGAATTCCGTTCCATTCCGTTCCGTTCCATTGAATTCCGTTCCGTTCCATTGAATTCCATTCCATTCCATTCCATTGAATTCCATTCCATTCCATTCCATTCCATTCCATTGCATTCCATTCCATCGAATTCCATTCCATTCCATTCCATTCCATTCCATTCCATTGAATTCCGTTCCATTCCATTGAATTCCATTCCATTCCGTTCCATTCCATTGAATTCCGTTCCGTTCCGTTCCGTTCCATTCCGTTCTACTCGGGTTGATTCCATTCTATTCCATTCCAATCCACTCGATTCCATTCCATTCCATTCCATTCCGTTCTACTCGGGTTCATTCCATTCCATTCCTTTCCGTTCCATTCCGTTCCGTTCCGTTCCGTTCCGTTCTACTCGGGTTGATTCCATTCTATTCCATTCCATTCCATTCGATTCCATTCTATTCCATTCGATTCCATTCGATTCAATTCGATTCGATTCCATTCCATTCCATTCCATTCCATTGCATTCCATTGAATTCCATTCCATTCCATTCCATTCCATTCCATTCCATTCCATTCCATTCCATTCCATTCCATTCCATCAAATTCCATTCCATTCCATTCCATTCCATTCCATTCAATTCCATTCGATTCCATTCGATTCCATTCGATTCCATTCGATTCCATTCCATTCCATTCCATTCCATTGAATTCCATTCCATTCCATTCCATTCCATGGAATTCCGTTCCATTCCTTTCAATTCCATTCCATTCCATTCCATTCCATTCCATTCCATTCCATTCCATTCCATTCCATTCCATTCCATTCCATTCCATTCCATTCCATTCCATTCTACTCGGGTTGATTCCATTGTATTACATTCCATTCCATTCGATTCCATTCGATTCCATTCGATTCCATTCGATTCCATTCCATTCCATTCCATTCCATTGAATTCCGTTCCATTCCATTCCATTCCATTCCATTCCATTCCATTCCTTTGAATTCCATTACATTGAATTCCATTCCATTCCTTTCCGTTCCGTTCCGTTCCGTTCCGTACCGTTCCATTCCATTCCATTCCATTCCATTGAATTCCGTTCCATTCCATTCCATTCCATTCCATTCCATTCCATTGAATTCCGTTCCATTCCATTCCATTCCATTCCATTCCATTCCATTCCATTCCTTTGAATTCCATTACATTGAATTCCATTCCATTCCTTTCCGTTCCGTTCCGTTCCGTTCCGTACCGTTCCATTCCATTCCATTCCGTTCCATTGAATTCCGTTCCATTCCATTGAATTCCATTCCATCCCGTTCCATTCCATTGAATTCCGTTCCGTTCCGTTCCGTTCCGTTCCGTTCCGTTCCATTCCGTTCCATTCCATTCCATTGCGTTCTACTAGGGTTCATTCCATTCCATTCCTTTCCGTTCCGTTCCGTTCCGTTCCATTCCGTTCCGTTCCGTTCCGTTCTACTCGGGTTGATTCAATTCTATTCCATTCCATTCCATTCGATTCCATTCTATTCCATTCGATTCCATTCTATTCAATTCGATTCCATTCCATTCCATTCCATTCCATTCCATTCCATTCCATTGAATTCCATTCCATTCCATTCCGTTCCATTCCATTCCGTTCCATTCCATTCCATTCCATTCCATTCCATTCCATTACGTTCCGTTCCATTCCGTTCCATTCCATTGAATTCCGCTCCATTGCATTGAATTCCGTTCCATTCCATTCCATTCCTTTCCGTTCCGTTCCGTTCCGTTCCGTTCTACTCGGGTTGATTCCATTCTATTCCATTCCATTCCATTCGATTCCATTCTATTCCATTCGATTCCATTCGATTCAATTCTATTCGATTCCATTCCATTCCATTCCATTCCATTCCATTCCATTGAATTCCATTCCATTCCATAGAATTCCATTCCATTCCATTCCATTCCATTCCATTCCATTCCATTGAATTCCATTCCATTCCATTGAATTCCATTCCATTCCATTCCATTCGATTCCATTCCATTCCATGGAATTCCATTCCATTCGATTCCATTCCATTCCATGGAATTCCATTTCATTCCATTCCATTCCATTCCATTCCATTCCATTCCATTCCATGGAATTCCATTCCATTCCATTCCATTCCATTCCGTTCCATTCCATTCCATCGAATTCCATTCCATTCCATTCCATTCCATTCCATTCCATTCCATTCCATTCCATTCCATTCCATTCTACTCGGGTTGATTCCATTCTATTCCATTCCATTCCATTCGATTCCATTCGATTCCATTCGATTCCATTCGATTCCATTCCATTCCATTCCATTCCATTCAATTCCATTCCATTCCATTCCATTCCATTCCATTCCATTCCATTCCATTCCATTGAATTCCATTCCATTCCATTGAATTCCATTCAATTCCATTCCATTCCATTGAATTCCGTTCCATTCCATTCCTTTCCATTCCATTCCATTCCATTGAATTCCATTACATTGAATTCCATTCCATTCCATTCCATTCCATTCCATTCCATTCCATTCCATTCCATTCTCCTCGGGTTGATTCCATTCTATTCCATTCCATTCCATTCCATTCCATTCGATTCCATTCGATTCCATTCGATTCCATTCCATTCCATTCCATTCCATTCCATTCCATTCCATTCCATTGAATTCCATTCCATTCCATTGAATTCCATTCCATTCCATTCCATTCCATTGAATTCCGTTCCATTCCATTCCATTCCATTCGATTCCATTCCATTGAATTCCATTGAATTCCATTCCATTGAATTCCATTCCATTCCATTGAATTCCATTCCATTTCATTCCATTCCATTCCGTTCCATTCCATTCCGTTCCATTCCATTCCATTCCTTTCCATTCCATTCCATTCCGTTCCATTCCATTGAATTCCGTTCCATTGCATTGAATTCCGTTCCATTCCATTCCATTCCTTTCCGTTCCGTTCCGTTCCGTTCCGTTCCGTTCCGTTCTACTCGGGTTGATTCCATTCTATTCCATTCCATTCCATTCGATTCCATTCTATTCCATTCTATTCCATTCGATTCCATTCGATTCAATTCGATTCCATTCCATTCCATTCCATTCCATTCCATTCCATTCCATTCCATTGAATTCCATTCCATTCCATTCCGTTCCATTCCATTCGGTTCCATTCCATTCCATTCCATTCCATTACGTTCCGTTCCATTCCGTTCCATTCCGTTCCATTCCATTGAATTCCGATCCATTGCATTGAATTCCGTTCCATTCCATTCCATTCCTTTCCGTTCCGTTCCGTTCCGTTCCGTTCCGTTCTACTCGGATTGATTCCATTCTATTCCAATCCATTCCATTCGATTCCATTCGATTCCATTCGATTCAATCCGTTTCCATTCCATTCCATTCCATTCCATTGAATTCCATTCCATTCCATTCCATTCCATTCCATTCCATTCCATGGAATTCCGTTCCATTCCGTTCCGTTCCATTGAATTCCGTTCCGTTCCATTGAATTCCATTCCATTCCATTCCATTGAATTCCATTCCATTCCATTCCATTCCATTCCATTGCATTCCATTCCATCGAATTCCATTCCATTCCATTCCATTCCATTCCATTCCATTGAATTCCGTTCCATTCCATTGAATTCCATTCCATTCCGTTCCATTCCATTGAATTCCGTTCCGTTCCGTTCCGTTCCATTCCGTTCTACTCGGGTTGATTCCATTCTATTCCATTCCAATCCACTCGATTCCATTCCATTCCATTCCATTCCATTCCGTTCTACTCGGGTTCATTCCATTCCATTCCTTTCCGTTCCATTCCGTTCCGTTCCGTTCCGTTCCGTTCTACTCGGGTTGATTCCATTCTATTCCATTCCATTCCATTCGATTCCATTCTATTCCATTCGATTCCATTCGATTCAATTCGATTCGATTCCATTCCATTCCATTCCATTCCATTGCATTCCATTGAATTCCATTCCATTCCATTCCATTCCATTCCATTCCATTCCATTCCATTCCATTCCATTCCATTCCATCAAATTCCATTCCATTCCATTCCATTCCATTCCATTCAATTCCATTCGATTCCATTCGATTCCATTCGATTCCATTCGATTCCATTCCATTCCATTCCATTCCATTGAATTCCATTCCATTCCATTCCATTCCATGGAATTCCGTTCCATTCCTTTCAATTCCATTCCATTCCATTCCATTCCATTCCATTCCATTCCATTCCATTCCATTCCATTCCATTCCATTCCATTCCATTCCATTCCATTCTACTCGGGTTGATTCCATTGTATTACATTCCATTCCATTCGATTCCATTCGATTCCATTCGATTCCATTCGATTCCATTCCATTCCATTCCATTCCATTGAATTCCGTTCCATTCCATTCCATTCCATTCCATTCCATTCCATTCCTTTGAATTCCATTACATTGAATTCCATTCCATTCCTTTCCGTTCCGTTCCGTTCCGTTCCGTACCGTTCCATTCCATTCCATTCCATTCCATTGAATTCCGTTCCATTCCATTCCATTCCATTCCATTCCATTCCATTGAATTCCATTACATTGAATTCCATTCCATTCCATTCCATTCCATGGAATTCCATTCCATTCCGTTCCGTTCTGTTCCGTTCCGTACCGTTCCATTCCATTCCATTCCATTCCATTGAATTCCGTTCCATTCCATTGAATTCCATTCCATTCCGTTCCATTCCATTGAATTCCGTTCCGTTCCGTTCCGTTCCGTTCCGTTCCGTTCCATTCCGTTCCCTTCCATTCCATTCCGTTCTACTCGGGTTCATTCCATTCCATTCCTTTCCGTTCCGTTCCGTTCCGTTCCGTTCCGTTCCGTTCCGTTCTACTCGGGTTGATTCCATTCTATTCCATTCCATTCCATTCGATTCCATTCTATTCCATTCGATTCCATTCTATTCAATTCGATTCCATTCCATTCCATTCCATTCCATTCCATTCCATTCCATTGAATTCCATTCCATTCCATTCCGTTCCATTCCATTCCGTTCCATTCCATTCCATTCCATTCCATTCCATTCCATTACATTCCGTTCCATTCCGTTCCATTCCATTGAATTCCGATCCATTGCATTGAATTCCGTTCCATTCCATTCCATTCCTTTCCGTTCCGTTCCGTTCTGTTCCGTTCTACTCGGGTTGATTCCATTCTATTCCATTCCATTCCATTCGATTCCATTCTATTCCATTCGATTCCATTCGATTCAATTCGATTCGATTCCATTCCATTCCATTCCATTCCATTCCATTCCATTGAATTCCATTCCATTCCATAGAATTCCATTCCATTCCATTCCATTCCATTCCATTCCATTCCATTGAATTCCATTCCATTCCATTGAATTCCATTCCATTCCATTCCATTCGATTCCATTCCATTCCATGGAATTCCATTCCATTCGATTCCATTCCATTCCATGGAATTCCATTTCATTCCATTCCATTCCATTCCATTCCATTCCATTCCATTCCATAGAATTCCATTCCATTCCATTCCATTCCATTCCATTCCATTCCGTTCCATTCCATTCCATCGAATTCCATTCCATTCCATTCCATTCCATTCCATTCCATTCCATTCCATTCCATTCTACTAGGGTTGATTCCATTCTATTCCATTCCATTCCATTCGATTCCATTCGATTCCATTCGATTCCATTCGATTCCATTCCATTCCATTCCATTCCATTCAATTCCATTCCATTCCATTCCATTCCATTCCATTCCATTCCATTCCATTCCATTGAATTCCATTCCATTCCATTGAATTCCATTCCATTCCATTCCATTCCATTGAATTCCGTTCCATTCCATTCCTTTCCATTCCATTCCATTCCATTGAATTCCATTACATTGAATTCCATTCCATTCCATTCCATTCCATTGAATTCCATTCCATTCCATTGAATTCCATTCCATTCCATTCCGTTCGATTCCATTCCATTCCATGGAATTCCATTCCTTTCCATTCCATTCCATTCCTTTCCATTCCATTCCATTGAATTCCGTTCAATTCCATTCCATTGCATTCCATTCCATTCCATTCCATTGAATTCCATTCCATTCCATTCGATTCCATTCGATTCCATTCCATTCCATTCCATTCTATTCCATTGAATTCCATTCCATTCCATTCCATTCCATTCCATTCCATTGAATTCCGTTCCGTTCCGTTCCGTTCCGTTCCGTTCCATTCCGTTCCATTCCGTTCCATTCCGTTCTACTCGGGTTGATTCCATTCTATTCCATTCCATTCCATTCGATTCCATTCCATTCCATTCCATTCCATTCCATTCCGTTCTACTCGGGTTCATTCCATTCCATTCCGTTCCGTTCCGTTCCGTTCCGTTCCATTCCTTTCTACTTGTGTTGATTCCATTCCATTCCATTCTATTCCATAGAATTCCATTCCATTCCATTCCATTCCATTCCATTACATGGAATTCCATGGAATTCCATTGAATTCCATTCCATGGAATTCCATTCCATTCCATTCCATTCCATTCCATTGAATTCCATTCCATTCCATTCCATTCCATTACATTCCATTCTACTCGGGTTGATTCCATTCTATTCCATTCCATTCCAATCCATTCAATTGAATTCCATTCCATTCCATTCCATTCCATTCCATTCCATTCCATTGAATTCCATTCCATTCCATTGAATTCCATTCCATTCCATTCCATTCCATTGAATTCCGTTCCATTCCATTCCTTTCCATTCCATTCCATTCCATTGAATTCCATTACATTGAATTCCATTCCATTCCATTCCATTCCATTGAATTCCATTCCATTCCATAGAATTCCATTCCATTCCATTCCATTCGATTCCATTCCATTCCATGGAATTCCATTCCTTTCCATTCCATTCCATTCCATTCCATTCCATTCCATTGAATTCCATTGAATTCCATTCCATTCCATTGAATTCCATTCCTTTCCATTCCATTCCATTGAATTCCGTTCAATTCCATTCCATTCCATTCCATTCCATTCCATTCCATTCGAATTCCATTCCATTCCATTCCATTCCATTCCATTCCTTTCCATTCCATTCCATTCTACTCGGGTTGATTCCATTCTATTCCATTCCATCGAATTCCATTCCATTCCATTCCATTCCATTCCATTCCATTCCATTCCATTCGATTCCATTCGATTCCATTCGATTCCATTCGATTCCATTCCATTCCATTCCATTCCGTTCCGTTCCATTCCGTTCCATTCCGTTCCATTCCATTGAATTCCGTTCCATTGCATTGAATTCCGTTCCATTCCATTCCATTCCTTTCCGTTCCGTTCCGTTCCGTTCCGTTCCGTTCTACTCGGGTTGATTCCATTCTATTCCATTCCATTCCATTCGATTCCATTCTATTCCATTCGATTCCTTTCGATTCAATTCAATTCCATTCCATTCCATTCCATTCCATTCCATTGAATTCCATTCCATTCCATTGAATTCCATTCCATTCCATTCCATTCCATTCCATTCCATTGAATTCCACTCCATTCCATTGAATTCCATTCCATTCCATTCCATTCGATTCCATTCCATTCAATGGAATTCCATTCCATTCCATTCCATTCCATTCCATTGAATTCCATTGAAATCCATTGAATTCCATTGAATTCCATTCCATTCCATTGAATTCCATTCCTTTCCATTCCATTCCATTGAATTCCGTTCAATTCCATTCCATTGCATTCCATTCCATTCCATTCCATTCGAATTCCATTCCATTCCATTCCATTCCATTCCATTCCATTCCATTCCATTCCATTCTACTCGGGTTGATTCCATTCTATTCCATTCCATTCCATTCGATTCCATTCGATTCCTTTCGATTCCATTCGATTCCATTCCATTCCATTCCATTCCATTGAATTCCATTCCATTCCATTCCATTCCATTCCATTCCATTCTACTCGGGTTGATTCCATTCTATTCCATTCCATTCCATTCGATTCCATTCGATTCCTTTCGATTCCATTCGATTCGATTCCATTCCATTCCATTCCATCGAATTTCATTCCATTCCATTCCATTCCATTCCATTCCATTCCATTCCATTCCATTCCATTCCATTCTACTCGGGTTGATTCCATTCTATTACATTCCATTCCATTCGATTCCATTCGATTCCATTCGATTCCATTCGATTCCATTCCATTCCATTCCATTCAATTGAATTCCATTCCATTCCATTCCATTCCATTCCATTCCATTCCATTCCATTCCATTCCATTCCATTTCATTCCATTCCATTCTACTCGGGTTGATTCCATTCTATTACATTCCATTCCATTCGATTCCATTCGATTCCATTCGATTCCATTCGATTCCATTCCATTCGATTCCATTCAATTGAATTCCATTCCATTCCATTCCATTCCATTCCATTCCATTCCATTCCATTGAATTCCATTCCATTCCATTGAATTCCATTCCATTACATTCCATTCCATTGAATTCCATTCCATTCCATTCCATTCCATTCCATTCCATTCCATTCCATTCCATTGAATTCCATTACATTCAATTCCATTCCATTCCATTCCATTCCATGGAATTCCATTCCATTCCGTTCCGTTCCGTTCTGTTCCGTTCCATTCCATTCCATTCCATTCCATTGAATTCCGTTCCATTCCATTGAATTCCATTCCATTCCGTTCCATTGCATTGAATTCCGTTCCGTTCCGTTCCGTTCCGTTCCGTTCCACTCCGTTCTACTCGGGTTGATTCCATTCTATTCCATTCCAATCCACTCGATTCCATTCCATTCCATTCCATTCCATTCCATTCCATTCCATTCCATTCCATTCCGTTCTACTCGGTTTCATTCCATTCCATTCCTTTCCGTTCCGTTCCGTTCCGTTCCGTTCTACTCGGGTTGATTCCATTCTATTCCATTCCATTCCATTCCATTCCATTCGATTCCATTCGATTTCATTCGATTCCATTCCATTCCATTCCATTCCATTCCATTCCATTCCATTCCATTGAATTCCATTCCATTCCATTCCATTCCATTGAATTCCGTTCCATTCCATTCCATTCCATTCCATTCCATTCCATTGAATTCCATTCCATTGAATTCCATTCCATTCCACTGAATTCCATTCCATTCTGTTCCGTTCCGTTCCGATCCGTTCCGTTCCGTTCCATTCCATTCCATTGAATTCCGTTCCATTCCATTGAATTCCATTCCATTCCATTCCATTCCATTGAATTCCGTTCCGTTCCGTTCCGTTCCGTTCCGTTCCATTCCGTTCCATTCCGTTCCATTCCGTTCTACTCGGGTTGATTCCATTCTATTCCATTCCATTCCATTCGATTCCATTCCATTCCATTCCATTCCATTCCATTCCGTTCTACTCGGGTTCATTCCATTCCATTCCGTTCCGTTCCGTTCCGTTCCGTTCCATTCTTTCTACTTGTGTTGATTCCATTCCATTCCATTCTATTCCATTGAATTCCATTCCATTCCATTCCATTCCATTCCATTACATGGAATTCCATGGAATTCCATGGAATTCCATTCCATGGAATTCCATTCCATTCCATTCCATTCCATTCCATTGAATTCCATTCCATTCCATTCCATTCCATTCCATTCCATTCCATTCCATTCCATTCCATTGAATTCCATTCCATTCCATGGAATTCCATTCCATTCCGTTCCGTTCCGTTCCGTTCCGTTCCGTTCCATTCCGTTCTACTCGGGTTGATTCCATTCTATTCCATTCCATTCCACTCGATTCCATTCCATTCCATTCCATTCCATTCCATTCCATTCCGTTCTACTCGGGTTCATTCCATTCCATTCCTTTCCGTTCCGTTCCGTTCCATTCCGTTCCATTCCGTTCTACTCGGGTTGATTCCATTCTATTCCATTCCATTCCACTCGATTCCATTCCATTCCATTCCATTCCATTCCATTCCATTCCGTTCTACTCGGGTTCATTCCATTCCATTCCTTTCCGTTCCGTTCCGTTCCGTTCCGTTCCGTTCCGTTCCGTTCCGTTCTACTCGGGTTGATTCCATTCTATTCCCTTCCATTCCATTCGATTCCATTCGATTCCATTCGATTCCATTCGATTACATTCCATTCCATTCCATTCCATTCCATTGAATTCCATTCCATTCCATTCCATTCCATTGAATTCCGTTCCATTCCATTCCATTCCATTCCATTCCTTTCCATTGAATTCCATTCCATTGAATTCCATTCCATTCCATACCATTCCACTGAATTCCATTCCATTCCATTCCGTTCCGTTCCGTTCCGTTCCGTTCCGTTCCATTCCATTCCATTCCATTCCATTGAATTCCATTCCATTCCATTGAATTCCATTCCATTCCGTTCCATTCCATTGAATTCCGTTCCGTTCCGTTCCGTTCCGTTCCGTTCCATTCCGTTCCATTCTGTTCCATTCCGTTCTACTCGGGTTGATTCCATTCTATTCCATTCCATTCCATTCGATTCCATTCCATTCCATTCCATTCCATTCCATTCCATTCCATCGAATTCCATTCCATTCCATTGAATTCCATTCCATTCCATTCCATTCCATTCCATTCCATTCCATTCCATCGAATTCCATTCCATTCCATTCCATTCCATTCCATTGCATTCCATTCCATTCCATTCCATTCCATTCGATTCCATTCGATTCCATTCGATTCCATTCGATTCCATTCCATTCCATTCCATTCCGTTCCGTTCCATTCCGTTCCATTCCGTCCCATTCCATTGAATTCCGTTCCATTGCATTGAATTCCGTTCCATTCCATTCCATTCCTTTCCGTTCCGTTCCGTTCCGTTCCGCTCCGTTCTACTCGGGTTGATTCCATTCTATTCCATTCCATTCCATTCGATTCCATTCTATTCCATTCGATTCCATTCGATTCAATTCGATTCCATTCCATTCCATTCCATTGAATTCCATTCCATTCCATTGAATTCCATTCCATTCCATTCCATTCCATTCCATTCCATTCCATTGAATTCCATTCCATTCCATTGAATTCCATTCCATTCCATTCCATTCCATTCCATTCCATGGAATTCCATTGAATTCCATTGAATTCCATTCCATTCCATTGAATTCCATTCCTTTCCATTCCATTCCATTGAATTCCGTTCAATTCCATTCCATTGCATTCCATTCCATTCCATTCCATTCGAATTCCATTCCATTCCATTCCATTCCATTCCATTCCATTCCATTCTACTCGGGTTGATTCCATTCTATTCCATTCCATTCCATTCGATTCCATTCGATTCCTTTCGATTCCATTCGATTCCATTCCATTCCATTCCATTCCACTGAATTCCATTCCATTCCATTCCATTCCATTCCATTCCATTCCATTCCATTCTACTCGGGTTGATTCCATTCTATTCCATTCCATTCCATTCGATTCCATTCGATTCCTTTCGATTCCATTCGATTCCATTCCATTCCATTCCATTCCATCGAATTCCATTCCATTCCATTCCATTCCATTCCATTCCATTCCATTCCATTCCATTCCATTCTACTCGGGTTGATTCCATTCTATTACATTCCATTCCATTCGATTCCATTCGATTCCATTCGATTCCATTCGATTCCATTCCATTCCATTCCATTCAATTGAATTCCATTCCATTCCATTCCATTCCATTCCATTCCATTCCATTCCATTCCATTCCATTCCATTCCATTCCATTCCATTCCATTCCATTCTACTCGGGATGATTCCATTCTATTACATTCCATTCCATTCGATTCCATTCGATTCCATTAGATTCCTTTCGATTCCATTCCATTCGATTCCATTCAATTGAATTCCATTCCATTCCATTCCATTCCATTCCATTCCATTCCATTGAATTCCATTCCATTCCATTGAATTCCATTCCATTACATTCCATTCCATTGAATTCCATTCCATTCCATTCCATTCCACTCCATTCCATTCCATTCCATTCCATTGAATTCCATTACATTCAATTCCATTCCATTCCATTCCATTCCATGGAATTCCATTCCATTCTGTTCCGTTCCGTTCCGTTCCATTCCATTCCATTCCATTCCATTGAATTCCGTTCCATTCCATTGAATTCCATTCCATTCCGTTCCATTCCATTGAATTCCGTTCCGTTCCGTTCCGTTCCGTTCCATTCCGTTCCATTCCGTTCCTTTCCGTTCTACTCGGGTTGATTCCATTCTATTCCATTCCATTCCATTCGATTCCATTCCATTCCATTCCATTCCATTCCATTCCTTTCTACTCGGGTTCATTCCATTCCATTCCGTTCCGTTCCGTTCTGATCCGTTCCATTCCTTTCTACTTGTGTTGATTCCATTCCATTCCATTCTATTCCATTGAATTCCATTCCATTCCATTCCATTCCATTCCATTACATGGAATTCCATTGAATTCCATTGAATTCCATTGAATTCCATTGAATTCCATTCCATTGAATTCCATTGAATTCCATTCCATTCCATTCCATGGAATTCCATTCCATTCCATTCCATTCCTTGGAATTCCATTCCATTCCATTCTATTCCATTCCATTGAATTCCATTCCATTCCATTCAATTGAATTCCATTCCATTCCATTCCATTCGATTCCATTCCATTCCATTGAATTCCATTCCATTCCATTGAATTCCATTCCATTTCATTCCATTCCATTCCGTTCCATTCCATTCCGTTCCATTCCATTCCATTCCTTTCCATTCCATTCCATTCCGTTCCTTTCCATTGAATTCCGTTCCATTGCATTGAATTCCGTTCCATTCCATTCCATTCCTTTCCGTTCCGTTCCGTTCCGTTCCGTTCCGTTCCGTTCTACTCGGGTTGATTCCATTCTATTCCATTCCATTCCATTCGATTCCATTCTATTCCATTCTATTCCATTCGATTCCATTCGATTCAATTCGATTCCATTCCATTCCATTCCATTCCATTCCATTCCATTCCATTCCATTCCATTGAATTCCATTCCATTCCATTCCGTTCCATTCCATTCCGTTCCATTCCATTCCATTCCATTCCATTACGTTCCGTTCCATTCCGTTCCATTCCGTTCCATTCCATTGAATTCCGATCCATTGCATTGAATTCCGTTCCATTCCATTCCATTCCCTTCCGTTCCGTTCCGTTCCGTTCCGTTCTGTTCCGTTCTACTCGGATTGATTCCATTCTATTCCAATCCATTCCATTCGATTCCATTCGATTCCATTCGATTCCATTCGTTTCCATTCCATTCCATTCCATTCCATTGAATTCCATTCCATTCCATTCCATTCCATTCCATTCCATTCCATTCCATTCCATGGAATTCCGTTCCATTCCGTTCCGTTCCATTGAATTCCGTTCCGTTCCATCGAATTCCATTCCATTCCATTCCATCGAATTCCATTCCATTCCATTCCATTCCATTCCATTCCATTCCATTGAATTTCGTTCCATTCCATTGAATTCCATTCCATTCCGTTCCATTCCATTGAATTCCGTTCCGTTCCGTTCCGTTCCATTCCGTTCTACTCGGGTTGATTCCATTCTATTCCATTCCAATCCACTCGATTCCATTCCATTCCATTCCATTCCATTCCATTCCATTCCGTTCTACTCGGGTTCATACCATTCCATTCCTTTCCGTTCCGTTCCGTTCCGTTCCGTTCCGTTCCGTTCTACTCGGGTTGATTCCATTCTATTCCATTCCATTCCATTCGATTCCATTCTATTCCATTCGATTCCATTCGATTCAATTCGATTCGATTCCATTCCATTCCATTCCATTCCATTGCATTCCATTGAATTCCATTCCATTCCATGGAATTCCATTCCATTCCATTCCATTCCATTCCATTCCATTCCATTCCATTCCATTCCATCGAATTCCATTCCATTCCATTCCATTCCATTCCATTCAATTCCATTCGATTCCATTCGATTCCATTCGATTCCATTCGATTCCATTCCATTCCATTCCATTCCATTGAATTCCATTCCATTCCATTCCATTCCATTGAATTCCATTCGATTCCATTCTACTCGGGTTGATTCCATTCTATTACATTCCATTCCATTCGATTCCATTCGATTCCATTCGATTCCATTCGATTCCATTCTATTCCATTCCATTCCATTGAATTCCGTTCCATTCCATTCCATTCCATTCCATTCCATTCCATTGAATTCCATTACATTGAATTCCATTCCATTCCATTCCATTCCATGGAATTCCATTCCATTCCGTTCCGTTCTGTTCCGTTCCGTACCGTTCCATTCCATTCCATTCCATTCCATTGAATTCCGTTCCATTCCATTGAATTCCATTCCATTCCGTTCCATTCCATTGAATTCCGTTCCGTTCCGTTCCGTTCCGTTCCGTTCCATTCCGTTCCCTTCCATTCCATTCCGTTCTACTCGGGTTCATTCCATTCCATTCCTTTCCGTTCCGTTCCGTTCCGTTCCGTTCCGTTCCGTTCCGTTCTACTCGGGTGATTCCATTCTATTCCATTCCATTCCATTCGATTCCATTCTATTCCATTCGATTCCATTCTATTCAATTCGATTCCATTCCATTCCATTCCATTCCATTCCATTCCATTCCATTGAATTCCATTCCATTCCATTCCGTTCCATTCCATTCCGTTCCATTCCATTCCATTCCATTCCATTCCATTCCATTACATTCCGTTCCATTCCATTGAATTCCATTCCATTCCGTTCCATTCCATTGAATTCCGCTCCGTTCCGTTCCGTTCCGTTCCGTTCCATTCCGTTCCATTCCGTTCCATTCCGTTCTACTCGGGTTGATTCCATTCTATTCCATTCCATTCCATTCGATTCCATTCCATTCCATTCCATTCCATTCCATTCCGTTCTACTCGGGTTCATTCCATTCCATTCCGTTCCGTTCCGTTCCGTTCCGTTCCATTCCTTTCTACTTGTGTTGATTCCATTCCATTCCATTCTATTCCATAGAATTCCATTCCATTCCATTCCATTCCATTCCATTACATGGAATTCCATGGAATTCCATTCCATTCCATTCCATTCCATTACATGGAATTCCATGGAATTCCATTCCATTCCATTCCATTCCATTCCATTGAATTCCATTCCATTCCATTCCATTCCATTCCATTCCATTCTACTCGGGTTGATTCCATTCTATTCCATTCCATTCCATTCCATTCAATTGAATTCCATTCCATTCCATTCCATTCCATTCCATTCCATTCCATTGAATTCCATTCCATTCCATTGAATTCCATTCCATTCCATTCCATTCCATTGAATTCCGTTCCATTCCATTCCTTTCCATTCCATTCCATTCCATTGAATTCCATTACATTGAATTCCATTCCATTCCATTCCATTCCATTGAATTCCATTCCATTCCATAGAATTCCATTCCATTCCATTCCATTCGATTCCATTCCATTCCATGGAATTCCATTCCTTTCCATTCCATTCCATTCCATTCCATTCCATTCCATTGAATTCCATTGAATTCCATTCCATTCCATTGAATTCCATTCCTTTCCATTCCATTCCATTGAATTCCGTTCAATTCCATTCCATTCCATTCCATTCCATTCCATTCCATTCGAATTCCATTCCATTCCATTCCATTCCATTCCATTCCTTTCCATTCCATTCCATTCTACTCGGGTTGATTCCATTCTATTCCATTCCATCGAATTCCATTCCATTCCATTCCATTCCATTCCATTCCATTCCATTCCATTCGATTCCATTCGATTCCATTCGATTCCATTCGATTCCATTCCATTCCATTCCATTCCGTTCCGTTCCATTCCGTTCCATTCCGTTCCATTCCATTGAATTCCGTTCCATTGCATTGAATTCCGTTCCATTCCATTCCATTCCTTTCCGTTCCGTTCCGTTCCGTTCCGTTCCGTTCTACTCGGGTTGATTCCATTCTATTCCATTCCATTCCATTCGATTCCATTCTATTCCATTCGATTCCTTTCGATTCAATTCAATTCCATTCCATTCCATTCCATTCCATTCCATTGAATTCCATTCCATTCCATTGAATTCCATTCCATTCCATTCCATTCCATTCCATTCCATTGAATTCCACTCCATTCCATTGAATTCCATTCCATTCCATTCCATTCGATTCCATTCCATTCAATGGAATTCCATTCCATTCCATTCCATTCCATTCCATTGAATTCCATTGAAATCCATTGAATTCCATTGAATTCCATTCCATTCCATTGAATTCCATTCCTTTCCATTCCATTCCATTGAATTCCGTTCAATTCCATTCCATTGCATTCCATTCCATTCCATTCCATTCGAATTCCATTCCATTCCATTCCTTTCCATTCCATTCCATTCCATTCCATTCCATTCTACTCGGGTTGATTCCATTCTATTCCATTCCATTCCATTCGATTCCATTCGATTCCTTTCGATTCCATTCGATTCCATTCCATTCCATTCCATTCCATTGAATTCCATTCCATTCCATTCCATTCCATTCCATTCCATTCCATTCTACTCGGGTTGATTCCATTCTATTCCATTCCATTCCATTCGATTCCATTCGATTCCTTTCGATTCCATTCGATTCGATTCCATTCCATTCCATTCCATCGAATTTCATTCCATTCCATTCCATTCCATTCCATTCCATTCCATTCCATTCCATTCCATTCCATTCCATTCCATTCTACTCGGGTTGATTCCATTCTATTACATTCCATTCCATTCGATTCCATTCGATTCCATTCGATTCCATTCCATTCCATTCCATTCAATTGAATTCCATTCCATTCCATTCCATTCCATTACATTCCATTCCATTCCATTCCATTCCATTTCATTCCATTCCATTCTACTCGGGTTGATTCCATTCTATTACATTCCATTCCATTGAATTCCGTTCCATTCCATTCCATTCCATTCCATTCCATTCCATTGAATTCCATTCCATTGAATTCCATTCCATTCCATACCATTCCACTGAATTCCATTCCATTCCATTCCGTTCCGTTCCGTTCCGTTCCGTTCCGTTCCATTCCATTCCATTCCATTCCATTGAATTCCATTCCATTCCATTGAATTCCATTCCATTCCATTGAATTCCATTCCATTACATTCCATTCCATTGAATTCCATTCCATTCCATTCCATTCCATTCCATTCCATTGAATTCCATTCCATTCCATTCCATTCCATTGAATTCCGTTCCATTCCATTCCATTCCATTCCATTCCATTCCATTGAATTCCATTCCATTGAATTCCATTCCATTCCATACCATTCCACTGAATTCCATTCCATTCCATTCCGTTCCGTTCCGTTCCGTTCCGTTCCGTTCCATTCCATTCCATTCCATTCCATTGAATTCCATTCCATTCCATTGAATTCCATTCCATTCCGTTCCATTCCATTGAATTCCGTTCCGTTCCGTTCCGTTCCGTTCCGTTCCATTCCGTTCCATTCTGTTCCATTCCGTTCTACTCGGGTTGATTCCATTCTATTCCATTCCATTCCTTTCGATTCCATTCCATTCCATTCCATTCCATTCCATTCCATTCCATCGAATTCCATTCCATTCCATTGAATTCCATTCCATTCCATTCCATTCCATTCCATTCCATTCCATTCCATCGAATTCCATTCCATTCCATTCCATTCCATTCCATTCCATTCCATTCCATTCCATTCGATTCCATTCGATTCCATTCGATTCCATTCGATTCCATTCCATTCCATTCCATTCCGTTCCGTTCCATTCCGTTCCATTCCGTCCCATTCCATTGAATTCCGTTCCATTGCATTGAATTCCGTTCCATTCCATTCCATTCCTTTCCGTTCCGTTCCGTTCCGTTCCGCTCCGTTCTACTCGGGTTGATTCCATTCTATTCCATTCCATTCCATTCGATTCCATTCTATTCCATTCGATTCCATTCGATTCAATTCGATTCCATTCCATTCCATTCCATTCCATTCCATTCCATTGAATTCCATTCCATTCCATTGAATTCCATTCCATTCCATTCCATTCCATTCCATTCCATTCCATTGAATTCCATTCCATTCCATTGAATTCCATTCCATTCCATTCCATTCGATTCCATTCCATTCCATGGAATTCCATTCCATTCCATTCCATTCCATTCCATTCCATGGAATTCCATTGAATTCCATTGAATTCCATTCCATTCCATTGAATTCCATTCCTTTCCATTCCATTCCATTGAATTCCGTTCAATTCCATTCCATTGCATTCCATTCCATTCCATTCCATTCGAATTCCATTCCATTCCATTCCATTCCATTCCATTCCATTCCATTCCATTCTACTCGGGTTGATTCCATTCTATTCCATTCCATTCCATTCGATTCCATTCGATTCCTTTCGATTCCATTCGATTCCATTCCATTCCATTCCATTCCACTGAATTCCATTCCATTCCATTCCATTCCATTCCATTCCATTCCATTCCATTCCATTCTACTCGGGTTGATTCCATTCTATTCCATTCCATTCCATTCGATTCCATTCGATTCCTTTCGATTCCATTCGATTCCATTCCATTCCATTCCATTCCATCGAATTCCATTCCATTCCATTCCATTCCATTCCATTCCATTCCATTCCTTTCCATTCCATTCCATTCCATTCTACTCGGGTTGATTCCACTCTATTACATTCCATTCCATTCGATTCCATTCGATTCCATTCGATTCCATTCGATTCCATTCCATTCCATTCCATTCAATTGAATTCCATTCCATTCCATTCCATTCCATTCCATTCCATTCCATTCCATTCCATTCTACTCGGGATGATTCCATTCTATTACATTCCATTCCATTCGATTCCATTCGATTCCATTAGATTCCTTTCGATTCCATTCCATTCGATTCCATTCAATTGAATTCCATTCCATTCCATTCCATTCCATTCCATTCCATTCCATTGAATTCCATTCCATTCCATTGAATTCCATTCCATTACATTCCATTCCATTGAATTCCATTCCATTCCATTCCATTCCACTCCATTCCATTCCATTCCATTCCATTGAATTCCATTACATTCAATTCCATTCCATTCCATTCCATTCCATGGAATTCCATTCCATTCTGTTCCGTTCCGTTCCGTTCCATTCCATTCCATTCCATTCCATTGAATTCCGTTCCATTCCATTGAATTCCATTCCATTCCGTTCCATTCCATTGAATTCCGTTCCGTTCCGTTCCGTTCCGTTCCATTCCGTTCCATTCCGTTCCTTTCCGTTCTACTCGGGTTGATTCCATTCTATTCCATTCCATTCCATTCGATTCCATTCCATTCCATTCCATTCCATTCCATTCCATTCCTTTCTACTCGGGTTCATTCCATTCCATTCCGTTCCGTTCCGTTCTGATCCGTTCCATTCCTTTCTACTTGTGTTGATTCCATTCCATTCCATTCTATTCCATTGAATTCCATTCCATTCCATTCCATTCCATTCCATTACATGGAATTCCATTGAATTCCATTGAATTCCATTGAATTCCATTGAATTCCATTCCATTGAATTCCATTGAATTCCATTCCATTCCATTCCTTGGAATTCCATTCCATTCCATTCCATTCCTTGGAATTCCATTCCATTCCATTCTATTCCATTCCATTGAATTCCATTCCATTCCATTCAATTGAATTCCATTCCATTCCATTCCATTCGATTCCATTCCATTCCATTGAATTCCATTCCATTCCATTGAATTCCATTCCATTTCATTCCATTCCATTCCGTTCCATTCCATTCCGTTCCATTCCATTCCATTCCTTTCCATTCCATTCCATTCCGTTCCTTTCCATTGAATTCCGTTCCATTGCATTGAATTCCGTTCCATTCCATTCCATTCCTTTCCGTTCCGTTCCGTTCCGTTCCGTTCCGTTCCGTTCTACTCGGGTTGATTCCATTCTATTCCATTCCATTCCATTCGATTCCATTCTATTCCATTCTATTCCATTCGATTCCATTCGATTCAATTCGATTCCATTCCATTCCATTCCATTCCATTCCATTCCATTCCATTCCATTCCATTGAATTCCATTCCATTCCATTCCGTTCCATTCCATTCCGTTCCATTCCATTCCATTCCATTCCATTACGTTCCGTTCCATTCCGTTCCATTCCGTTCCATTCCATTGAATTCCGATCCATTGCATTGAATTCCGTTCCATTCCATTCCATTCCTTTCCGTTCCGTTCCGTTCCGTTCCGTTCCGTTCTACTCGGATTGATTCCATTCTATTCCAATCCATTCCATTCGATTCCATTCGATTCCATTCGATTCCATTCGTTTCCATTCCATTCCATTCCATTCCATTGAATTCCATTCCATTCCATTCCATTCCATTCCATTCCATTCCATGGAATTCCGTTCCATTCCGTTCCGTTCCATTGAATTCCGTTCCGTTCCATTGAATTCCATTCCATTCCATTCCATCGAATTCCATTCCATTCCATTCCATTCCATTCCATTCCATTCCATTGAATTCCGTTCCATTCCATTGAATTCCATTCCATTCCGTTCCATTCCATTGAATTCCGTTCCGTTCCGTTCCGTTCCATTCCGTTCTACTCGGGTTGATTCCATTCTATTCCATTCCAATCCACTCGATTCCATTCCATTCCATTCCATTCCATTCCATTCCATTCCGTTCTACTCGGGTTCATTCCATTCCATTCCTTTCCGTTCCGTTCCGTTCCGTTCCGTTCCGTTCCGTTCTACTCGGGTTGATTCCATTCTATTCCATTCCATTCCATTCGATTCCATTCTATTCCATTCGATTCCATTCGATTCAATTCGATTCGATTCCATTCCATTCCATTCCATTCCATTGCATTCCATTGAATTCCATTCCATTCCATGGAATTCCATTCCATTCCATTCCATTCCATTCCATTCCATTCCATTCCATTCCATTCCATCGAATTCCATTCCATTCCATTCCATTCCATTCCATTCAATTCCATTCGATTCCATTCGATTCCATTCGATTCCATTCGATTCCATTCCATTCCATTCCATTCCATTGAATTCCATTCCATTCCATTCCATTCCATTCCATTGAATTCCATTCGATTCCATTCTACTCGGGTTGATTCCATTCTATTACATTCCATTCCATTCGATTCCATTCGATTCCATTCGATTCCATTCGATTCCATTCTATTCCATTCCATTCCATTGAATTCCGTTCCATTCCATTCCATTCCATTCCATTCCATTCCATTGAATTCCATTACATTGAATTCCATTCCATTCCATTCCATTCCATGGAATTCCATTCCATTCCGTTCCGTTCTGTTCCGTTCCGTACCGTTCCATTCCATTCCATTCCATTCCATTGAATTCCGTTCCATTCCATTGAATTCCATTCCATTCCGTTCCATTCCATTGAATTCCGTTCCGTTCCGTTCCGTTCCGTTCCGTTCCGTTCCATTCCGTTCCCTTCCATTCCATTCCGTTCTACTCGGGTTCATTCCATTCCATTCCTTTCCGTTCCGTTCCGTTCCGTTCCGTTCCGTTCCGTTCCGTTCTACTCGGGTTGATTCCATTCTATTCCATTCCATTCCATTCGATTCCATTCTAATCCATTCGATTCCATTCTATTCAATTCGATTCCATTCCATTCCATTCCATTCCATTCCATTCCATTCCATTGAATTCCATTCCATTCCATTCCGTTCCATTCCATTCCGTTCCATTCCATTCCATTCCATTCCATTCCATTACATTACATTCCGTTCCATTCCGTTCCATTCCATTGAATTCCGATCCATTGCATTGAATTCCGTTCCATTCCATTCCATTCCTTTCCGTTCCGTTCCGTTCTGTTCCGTTCTACTCGGGTTGATTCCATTCTATTCCATTCCATTCCATTCGATTCCATTCTATTCCATTCGATTCCATTCGATTCAATTCGATTCGATTCGATTCCATTCCATTCCATTCCATTCCATTCCATTGAATTCCATTCCATTCCATAGAATTCCATTCCATTCCATTCCATTCCATTCCATTCCATTCCATTGAATTCCATTCCATTCCATTGAATTCCATTCCATTCCATTCCATTCGATTCCATTCCATTCCATGGAATTCCATTCCATTCGATTCCATTCCATTCCATGGAATTCCATTTCATTCCATTCCATTCCATTCCATTCCATTCCATTCCATAGAATTCTATTCCATTCCATTCCATTCCATTCCATTCCATTCCGTTCCATTCCATTCCATCGAATTCCATTCCATTCCATTCCATTCCATTCCATTCCATTCCATTCCATTCCATTCCATTCCATTCTACTAGGGTTGATTCCATTCTATTCCATTCCATTCCATTCGATTCCATTCGATTCCATTCGATTCCATTCGATTCCATTCCATTCCATTCCATTCCATTCAATTCCATTCCATTCCATTCCATTCCATTCCATTCCATTCCATTCCATTGAATTCCATTCCATTCCATTGAATTCCATTCCATTCCATTGAATTCCGTTCCATTCCATTCCTTTCCATTCCATTCCATTCCATTGAATTCCATTACATTGAATTCCATTCCATTCCATTCCATTCCATTGAATTCCATTCCATTCCATTGAATTCCATTCCATTCCATTCCGTTCGATTCCATTCCATTCCATGGAATTCCATTCCTTTCCATTCCATTCCATTCCTTTCCATTCCATTCCATTGAATTCCGTTCAATTCCATTCCATTGCATTCCATTCCATTCCATTCCATTGAATTCCATTCCATTCCATTCGATTCCATTCGATTCCATTCCATTCCATTCCATTCTATTCCATTGAATTCCATTCCATTCCATTCCATTCCATTCCATTCCATTGAATTCCGTTCCGTTCCGTTCCGTTCCGTTCCGTTCCATTCCGTTCCATTCCGTTCCATTCCGTTCTACTCGGGTTGATTCCATTCTATTCCATTCCATTCCATTCGATTCCATTCCATTCCATTCCATTCCATTCCATTCCGTTCTACTCGGGTTCATTCCATTCCATTCCGTTCCGTTCCTTTCCGTTCCGTTCCATTCCTTTCTACTTGTGTTGATTCCATTCCATTCCATTCTATTCCATAGAATTCCATTCCATTCCATTCCATTCCATTCCATTACATGGAATTCCATGGAATTCCATTCCATTCCATTCCATTCCATTCCATTGAATTCCATTCCATTCCATTCCATTCCATTCCATTCCATTCTACTCGGTTTGATTCCATTCTATTCCATTCCATTCCATTCCATTCAATTGAATTCCATTCCATTCCATTCCATTCCATTCCATTCCATTCCATTCCATTGAATTCCATTCCATTCCATTGAATTCCATTCCATTCCATTCCATTCCATTGAATTCCGTTCCATTCCATTCCTTTCCATTCCATTCCATTCCATTGAATTCCATTACATTGAATTCCATTCCATTCCATTCCATTCCATTGAATTCCATTCCATTCCATAGAATTCCATTCCATTCCATTCCATTCGATTCCATTCCATTCCATGGAATTCCATTCCATTCGATTCCATTCCATTCCATGGAATTCCATTTCATTCCATTCCATTCCATTCCATTCCATTCCATTCCATAGAATTCTATTCCATTCCATTCCATTCCATTCCATTCCATTCCGTTCCATTCCATTCCATCGAATTCCATTCCATTCCATTCCATTCCATTCCATTCCATTCCATTCCATTCCATTCCATTCTACTAGGGTTGATTCCATTCTATTCCATTCCATTCCATTCGATTCCATTCGATTCCATTCGATTCCATTCGATTCCATTCCATTCCATTCCATTCCATTCAATTCCATTCCATTCCATTCCATTCCATTCCATTCCATTCCATTCCATTGAATTCCATTCCATTCCATTGAATTCCATTCCATTCCATTCCATTCCATTGAATTCCGTTCCATTCCATTCCTTTCCATTCCATTCCATTCCATTGAATTCCATTACATTGAATTCCATTCCATTCCATTCCATTCCATTGAATTCCATTCCATTCCATTGAATTCCATTCCATTCCATTCCGTTCGATTCCATTCCATTCCATGGAATTCCATTCCTTTCCATTCCATTCCATTCCTTTCCATTCCATTCCATTGAATTCCGTTCAATTCCATTCCATTGCATTCCATTCCATTCCATTCCATTGAATTCCATTCCATTCCATTCGATTCCATTCGATTCCATTCCATTCCATTCCATTCTATTCCATTGAATTCCATTCCATTCCATTCCATTCCATTCCATTCCATTGAATTCCGTTCCGTTCCGTTCCGTTCCGTTCCATTCCGTTCCATTCCGTTCCATTCCGTTCTACTCGGGTTGATTCCATTCTATTCCATTCCATTCCATTCGATTCCATTCCATTCCATTCCATTCCATTCCATTCCGTTCTACTCGGGTTCATTCCATTCCATTCCGTTCCGTTCCGTTCCGTTCCGTTCCATTCCTTTCTACTTGTGTTGATTCCATTCCATTCCATTCTATTCCATAGAATTCCATTCCATTCCATTCCATTCCATTCCATTACATGGAATTCCATGGAATTCCATTCCATTCCATTCCATTCCATTCCATTGAATTGCATTCCATTCCATTCCATTCCATTCCATTCCATTCTACTCGGGTTGATTCCATTCTATTCCATTCCATTCCATTCCATTCAATTGAATTCCATTCCATTCCATTCCATTCCATTCCATTCCATTCCATTGAATTCCATTCCATTCCATTGAATTCCATTCCATTCCATTCCATTCCATTGAATTCCGTTCCATTCCATTCCTTTCCATTCCATTCCATTCCATTGAATTCCATTACATTGAATTCCATTCCATTCCATTCCATTCCATTGAATTCCATTCCATTCCATAGAATTCCATTCCATTCCATTCCATTCGATTCCATTCCATTCCATGGAATTCCATTCCTTTCCATTCCATTCCATTCCATTCCATTCCATTCCATTGAATTCCATTGAATTCCATTCCATTCCATTGAATTCCATTCCTTTCCATTCCATTCCATTGAATTCCGTTCAATTCCATTCCATTCCATTCCATTCCATTCCATTCCATTCGAATTCCATTCCATTCCATTCCATTCCATTCCATTCCTTTCCATTCCATTCCATTCTACTCGGGTTGATTCCATTCTATTCCATTCCATCGAATTCCATTGCATTCCATTCCATTCCATTCCATTCCATTCCATTCCATTCCATTCGATTCCATTCGATTCCATTCGATTCCATTCGATTCCATTCCATTCCATTCCATTCCGTTCCGTTCCATTCCGTTCCATTCCGTTCCATTCCATTGAATTCCGTTCCATTGCATTGAATTCCGTTCCATTCCATTCCATTCCTTTCCGTTCCGTTCCGTTCCGTTCCGTTCCATTCTACTCGGGTTGATTCCATTCTATTCCATTCCATTCCATTCGATTCCATTCTATTCCATTCGATTCCTTTCGATTCAATTCAATTCCATTCCATTCCATTCCATTCCATTCCATTGAATTCCATTCCATTCCATTGAATTCCATTCCATTCCATTCCATTCCATTCCATTCCATTGAATTCCACTCCATTCCATTGAATTCCATTCCATTCCATTCCATTCGATTCCATTCCATTCAATGGAATTCCATTCCATTCCATTCCATTCCATTCCATTGAATTCCATTGAAATCCATTGAATTCCATTGAATTCCATTCCATTCCATTGAATTCCATTCCTTTCCATTCCATTCCATTGAATTCCGTTCAATTCCATTCCATTGCATTCCATTCCATTCCATTCCATTCGAATTCCATTCCATTCCATTCCTTTCCATTCCATTCCATTCCATTCCATTCCATTCTACTCGGGTTGATTCCATTCTATTCCATTCCATTCCATTCGATTCCATTCGATTCCTTTCGATTCCATTCGATTCCATTCCATTCCATTCCATTCCATTGAATTCCATTCCATTCCATTCCATTCCATTCCATTCCATTCTACTCGGGTTGATTCCATTCTATTCCATTCCATTCCATTCGATTCCATTCGATTCCTTTCGATTCCATTCGATTCGATTCCATTCCATTCCATTCCATCGAATTTCATTCCATTCCATTCCATTCCATTCCATTCCATTCCATTCCATTCCATTCCATTCCATTCCATTCCATTCCATTCTACTCGGGTTGATTCCATTCTATTACATTCCATTCCATTCGATTCCATTCGATTCCATTCGATTCCATTCGATTCCATTCCATTCCATTCCATTCAATTGAATTCCATTCCATTCCATTCCATTCCATTACATTCCATTCCATTCCATTCCATTCCATTTCATTCCATTCCATTCTACTCGGGTTGATTCCATTCTATTACATTCCATTCCATTCGATTCCATTCGATTCCATTCGATTCCATTCGATTCCATTCCATTCGATTCCATTCAATTGAATTCCATTCCATTCCATTCCATTCCATTCCATTCCATTCCATTCCATTCCATTCCATTGAATTCCATTCCATTCCATTGAATTCCATTCCATTACATTCCATTCCATTGAATTCCATTCCATTCCATTCCATTCCATTCCATTCCATTGAATTCCATTCCATTCCATTCCATTCCATTGAATTCCGTTCCATTCCATTCCATTCCATTCCATTCCATTCCATTGAATTCCATTCCATTGAATTCCATTCCATTCCATACCATTCCACTGAATTCCATTCCATTCCATTCCGTTCCGTTCCGTTCCGTTCCGTTCCGTTCCATTCCATTCCATTCCATTCCATTGAATTCCATTCCATTCCATTGAATTCCATTCCATTCCGTTCCATTCCATTGAATTCCGTTCCGTTCCGTTCCGTTCCGTTCCTTTCCATTCCGTTCCATTCTGTTCCATTCCGTTCTACTCGGGTTGATTCCATTCTATTCCATTCCATTCCATTCGATTCCATTCCATTCCATTCCATTCCATTCCATTCCATCGAATTCCATTCCATTCCATAGAATTCCATTCCATTCCATTCCATTCCATTCCATTCCATTCCATTCCATCGAATTCCATTCCATTCCATTCCATTCCATTCCATTCCATTCCATTCCATTCCATTCCATTCGATTCCATTCGATTCCATTCGATTCCATTCCATTCCATTCCATTCCATTCCATTCCGTTCCGTTCCATTCCGTTCCATTCCGTCCCATTCCATTGAATTCCGTTCCATTGCATTGAATTCCGTTCCATTCCATTCCATTCCTTTCCGTTCCGTTCCGTTCCGTTCCGCTCCGTTCTACTCGGGTTGATTCCATTCTATTCCATTCCATTCCATTCGATTCCATTCTATTCCATTCGATTCCATTCGATTCAATTCGATTCCATTCCATTCCATTCCATTCCATTCCATTCCATTGAATTCCATTCCATTCCATTGAATTCCATTCCATTCCATTCCATTCCATTCCATTCCATTCCATTCCATTGAATTCCATTCCATTCCATTGAATTCCATTCCATTCCATTCCATTCGATTCCATTCCATTCCAT
This sequence comes from Gorilla gorilla gorilla, assembly GCF_029281585.2. Taxonomy (NCBI): domain Eukaryota; kingdom Metazoa; phylum Chordata; class Mammalia; order Primates; family Hominidae; genus Gorilla; species Gorilla gorilla. The sequence goes on from NC_073242.2 coordinate 39,990,229, forward strand.
GGAATTCCATTCCATTCCATTCCATTCCATTCCATTCCATGGAATTCCATTGAATTCCATTGAATTCCATTCCATTCCATTGAATTCCATTCCTTTCCATTCCATTCCATTGAATTCCATTCCATTCCATTGAATTCCATTCCATTCCATTCCATTCCATTCCATTCCATTCCATTGAATTCCATTCCATTCCATTCCATTCGATTCCATTCCATTCCATGGAATTCCATTCCATTCCATTCCATTCCATTCCATTCCATGGAATTCCATTGAATTCCATTGAATTCCATTCCATTCCATTGAATTCCATTCCTTTCCATTCCATTCCATTGAATTCCGTTCAATTCCATTCCATTGCATTCCATTCCATTCCATTCCATTCGAATTCCATTCCATTCCATTCCATTCCATTCCATTCCATTCCATTCCATTCTACTCGGGTTGATTCCATTCTATTCCATTCCATTCCATTCGATTCCATTCGATTCCTTTCGATTCCATTCGATTCCATTCCATTCCATTCCATTCCACTGAATTCCATTCCATTCCATTCCATTCCATTCCATTCCATTCCATTCCATTCCATTCCATTCTACTCGGGTTGATTCCATTCTATTCCATTCCATTCCATTCGATTCCATTCGATTCCTTTCGATTCCATTCGATTCCATTCCATTCCATTCCATTCCATCGAATTCCATTCCATTCCATTCCATTCCATTCCATTCCATTCCATTCCTTTCCATTCCATTCCATTCCATTCTACTCGGGTTGATTCCACTCTATTACATTCCATTCCATTCGATTCCATTCGATTCCATTCGATTCCATTCGATTCCATTCCATTCCATTCCATTCAATTGAATTCCATTCCATTCCATTCCATTCCATTCCATTCCATTCCATTCCATTCCATTCTACTCGGGATGATTCCATTCTATTACATTCCATTCCATTCGATTCCATTCGATTCCATTAGATTCCTTTCGATTCCATTCCATTCGATTCCATTCAATTGAATTCCATTCCATTCCATTCCATTCCATTCCATTCCATTCCATTGAATTCCATTCCATTCCATTGAATTCCATTCCATTACATTCCATTCCATTGAATTCCATTCCATTCCATTCCATTCCACTCCATTCCATTCCATTCCATTCCATTGAATTCCATTACATTCAATTCCATTCCATTCCATTCCATTCCATGGAATTCCATTCCATTCTGTTCCGTTCCGTTCCGTTCCATTCCATTCCATTCCATTCCATTGAATTCCATTCCATTCCGTTCCATTCCATTGAATTCCGTTCCGTTCCGTTCCGTTCCGTTCCATTCCGTTCCATTCCGTTCCTTTCCGTTCTACTCGGGTTGATTCCATTCTATTCCATTCCATTCCATTCGATTCCATTCCATTCCATTCCATTCCATTCCATTCCATTCCTTTCTACTCGGGTTCATTCCATTCCATTCCGTTCCGTTCCGTTCTGATCCGTTCCATTCCTTTCTACTTGTGTTGATTCCATTCCATTCCATTCTATTCCATTGAATTCCATTCCATTCCATTCCATTCCATTCCATTACATGGAATTCCATTGAATTCCATTGAATTCCATTGAATTCCATTGAATTCCATTCCATTGAATTCCATTGAATTCCATTCCATTCCATTCCATGGAATTCCATTCCATTCCATTCCATTCCTTGGAATTCCATTCCATTCCATTCTATTCCATTCCATTGAATTCCATTCCATTCCATTCAATTGAATTCCATTCCATTCCATTCCATTCGATTCCATTCCATTCCATTGAATTCCATTCCATTCCATTGAATTCCATTCCATTTCATTCCATTCCATTCCGTTCCATTCCATTCCGTTCCATTCCATTCCATTCCTTTCCATTCCATTCCATTCCGTTCCTTTCCATTGAATTCCGTTCCATTGCATTGAATTCCGTTCCATTCCATTCCATTCCTTTCCGTTCCGTTCCGTTCCGTTCCGTTCCGTTCCGTTCTACTCGGGTTGATTCCATTCTATTCCATTCCATTCCATTCGATTCCATTCTATTCCATTCTATTCCATTCGATTCCATTCGATTCAATTCGATTCCATTCCATTCCATTCCATTCCATTCCATTCCATTCCATTCCATTGAATTCCATTCCATTCCATTCCGTTCCATTCCATTCCGTTCCATTCCATTCCATTCCATTCCATTACGTTCCGTTCCATTCCGTTCCATTCCGTTCCATTCCATTGAATTCCGATCCATTGCATTGAATTCCGTTCCATTCCATTCCATTCCTTTCCGTTCCGTTCCGTTCCGTTCCGTTCCGTTCTACTCGGATTGATTCCATTCTATTCCAATCCATTCCATTCGATTCCATTCGATTCCATTCGATTCCATTCGTTTCCATTCCATTCCATTCCATTCCATTGAATTCCATTCCATTCCATTCCATTCCATTCCATTCCATTCCATGGAATTCCGTTCCATTCCGTTCCGTTCCATTGAATTCCGTTCCGTTCCATTGAATTCCATTCCATTCCATTCCATCGAATTCCATTCCATTCCATTCCATTCCATTCCATTCCATTCCATTGAATTCCGTTCCATTCCATTGAATTCCATTCCATTCCGTTCCATTCCATTGAATTCCGTTCCGTTCCGTTCCGTTCCATTCCGTTCTACTCGGGTTGATTCCATTCTATTCCATTCCAATCCACTCGATTCCATTCCATTCCATTCCATTCCATTCCATTCCATTCCGTTCTACTCGGGTTCATTCCATTCCATTCCTTTCCGTTCCGTTCCGTTCCGTTCCGTTCCGTTCCGTTCTACTCGGGTTGATTCCATTCTATTCCATTCCATTCCATTCGATTCCATTCTATTCCATTCGATTCCATTCGATTCAATTCGATTCGATTCCATTCCATTCCATTCCATTCCATTGCATTCCATTGAATTCCATTCCATTCCATGGAATTCCATTCCATTCCATTCCATTCCATTCCATTCCATTCCATTCCATTCCATTCCATCGAATTCCATTCCATTCCATTCCATTCCATTCCATTCAATTCCATTCGATTCCATTCGATTCCATTCGATTCCATTCGATTCCATTCCATTCCATTCCATTCCATTGAATTCCATTCCATTCCATTCCATTCCATTCCATTGAATTCCATTCGATTCCATTCTACTCGGGTTGATTCCATTCTATTACATTCCATTCCATTCGATTCCATTCGATTCCATTCGATTCCATTCGATTCCATTCTATTCCATTCCATTCCATTGAATTCCGTTCCATTCCATTCCATTCCATTCCATTCCATTCCATTGAATTCCATTACATTGAATTCCATTCCATTCCATTCCATTCCATGGAATTCCATTCCATTCCGTTCCGTTCTGTTCCGTTCCGTACCGTTCCATTCCATTCCATTCCATTCCATTGAATTCCGTTCCATTCCATTGAATTCCATTCCATTCCGTTCCATTCCATTGAATTCCGTTCCGTTCCGTTCCGTTCCGTTCCGTTCCGTTCCATTCCGTTCCCTTCCATTCCATTCCGTTCTACTCGGGTTCATTCCATTCCATTCCTTTCCGTTCCGTTCCGTTCCGTTCCGTTCCGTTCCGTTCCGTTCTACTCGGGTTGATTCCATTCTATTCCATTCCATTCCATTCGATTCCATTCTAATCCATTCGATTCCATTCTATTCAATTCGATTCCATTCCATTCCATTCCATTCCATTCCATTCCATTCCATTGAATTCCATTCCATTCCATTCCGTTCCATTCCATTCCGTTCCATTCCATTCCATTCCATTCCATTCCATTACATTACATTCCGTTCCATTCCGTTCCATTCCATTGAATTCCGATCCATTGCATTGAATTCCGTTCCATTCCATTCCATTCCTTTCCGTTCCGTTCCGTTCTGTTCCGTTCTACTCGGGTTGATTCCATTCTATTCCATTCCATTCCATTCGATTCCATTCTATTCCATTCGATTCCATTCGATTCAATTCGATTCGATTCGATTCCATTCCATTCCATTCCATTCCATTCCATTGAATTCCATTCCATTCCATAGAATTCCATTCCATTCCATTCCATTCCATTCCATTCCATTCCATTGAATTCCATTCCATTCCATTGAATTCCATTCCATTCCATTCCATTCGATTCCATTCCATTCCATGGAATTCCATTCCATTCGATTCCATTCCATTCCATGGAATTCCATTTCATTCCATTCCATTCCATTCCATTCCATTCCATTCCATAGAATTCTATTCCATTCCATTCCATTCCATTCCATTCCATTCCGTTCCATTCCATTCCATCGAATTCCATTCCATTCCATTCCATTCCATTCCATTCCATTCCATTCCATTCCATTCCATTCCATTCTACTAGGGTTGATTCCATTCTATTCCATTCCATTCCATTCGATTCCATTCGATTCCATTCGATTCCATTCGATTCCATTCCATTCCATTCCATTCCATTCAATTCCATTCCATTCCATTCCATTCCATTCCATTCCATTCCATTCCATTGAATTCCATTCCATTCCATTGAATTCCATTCCATTCCATTGAATTCCGTTCCATTCCATTCCTTTCCATTCCATTCCATTCCATTGAATTCCATTACATTGAATTCCATTCCATTCCATTCCATTCCATTGAATTCCATTCCATTCCATTGAATTCCATTCCATTCCATTCCGTTCGATTCCATTCCATTCCATGGAATTCCATTCCTTTCCATTCCATTCCATTCCTTTCCATTCCATTCCATTGAATTCCGTTCAATTCCATTCCATTGCATTCCATTCCATTCCATTCCATTGAATTCCATTCCATTCCATTCGATTCCATTCGATTCCATTCCATTCCATTCCATTCTATTCCATTGAATTCCATTCCATTCCATTCCATTCCATTCCATTCCATTGAATTCCGTTCCGTTCCGTTCCGTTCCGTTCCGTTCCATTCCGTTCCATTCCGTTCCATTCCGTTCTACTCGGGTTGATTCCATTCTATTCCATTCCATTCCATTCGATTCCATTCCATTCCATTCCATTCCATTCCATTCCGTTCTACTCGGGTTCATTCCATTCCATTCCGTTCCGTTCCTTTCCGTTCCGTTCCATTCCTTTCTACTTGTGTTGATTCCATTCCATTCCATTCTATTCCATAGAATTCCATTCCATTCCATTCCATTCCATTCCATTACATGGAATTCCATGGAATTCCATTCCATTCCATTCCATTCCATTCCATTGAATTCCATTCCATTCCATTCCATTCCATTCCATTCCATTCTACTCGGGTTGATTCCATTCTATTCCATTCCATTCCATTCCATTCAATTGAATTCCATTCCATTCCATTCCATTCCATTCCATTCCATTCCATTCCATTGAATTCCATTCCATTCCATTGAATTCCATTCCATTCCATTCCATTCCATTGAATTCCGTTCCATTCCATTCCTTTCCATTCCATTCCATTCCATTGAATTCCATTACATTGAATTCCATTCCATTCCATTCCATTCCATTGAATTCCATTCCATTCCATAGAATTCCATTCCATTCCATTCCATTCGATTCCATTCCATTCCATGGAATTCCATTCCATTCGATTCCATTCCATTCCATGGAATTCCATTTCATTCCATTCCATTCCATTCCATTCCATTCCATTCCATAGAATTCTATTCCATTCCATTCCATTCCATTCCATTCCATTCCGTTCCATTCCATTCCATCGAATTCCATTCCATTCCATTCCATTCCATTCCATTCCATTCCATTCCATTCCATTCCATTCTACTAGGGTTGATTCCATTCTATTCCATTCCATTCCATTCGATTCCATTCGATTCCATTCGATTCCATTCGATTCCATTCCATTCCATTCCATTCCATTCAATTCCATTCCATTCCATTCCATTCCATTCCATTCCATTCCATTCCATTGAATTCCATTCCATTCCATTGAATTCCATTCCATTCCATTCCATTCCATTGAATTCCGTTCCATTCCATTCCTTTCCATTCCATTCCATTCCATTGAATTCCATTACATTGAATTCCATTCCATTCCATTCCATTCCATTGAATTCCATTCCATTCCATTGAATTCCATTCCATTCCATTCCGTTCGATTCCATTCCATTCCATGGAATTCCATTCCTTTCCATTCCATTCCATTCCTTTCCATTCCATTCCATTGAATTCCGTTCAATTCCATTCCATTGCATTCCATTCCATTCCATTCCATTGAATTCCATTCCATTCCATTCGATTCCATTCGATTCCATTCCATTCCATTCCATTCTATTCCATTGAATTCCATTCCATTCCATTCCATTCCATTCCATTCCATTGAATTCCGTTCCGTTCCGTTCCGTTCCGTTCCATTCCGTTCCATTCCGTTCCATTCCGTTCTACTCGGGTTGATTCCATTCTATTCCATTCCATTCCATTCGATTCCATTCCATTCCATTCCATTCCATTCCATTCCGTTCTACTCGGGTTCATTCCATTCCATTCCGTTCCGTTCCGTTCCGTTCCGTTCCATTCCTTTCTACTTGTGTTGATTCCATTCCATTCCATTCTATTCCATAGAATTCCATTCCATTCCATTCCATTCCATTCCATTACATGGAATTCCATGGAATTCCATTCCATTCCATTCCATTCCATTCCATTGAATTGCATTCCATTCCATTCCATTCCATTCCATTCCATTCTACTCGGGTTGATTCCATTCTATTCCATTCCATTCCATTCCATTCAATTGAATTCCATTCCATTCCATTCCATTCCATTCCATTCCATTCCATTGAATTCCATTCCATTCCATTGAATTCCATTCCATTCCATTCCATTCCATTGAATTCCGTTCCATTCCATTCCTTTCCATTCCATTCCATTCCATTGAATTCCATTACATTGAATTCCATTCCATTCCATTCCATTCCATTGAATTCCATTCCATTCCATAGAATTCCATTCCATTCCATTCCATTCGATTCCATTCCATTCCATGGAATTCCATTCCTTTCCATTCCATTCCATTCCATTCCATTCCATTCCATTGAATTCCATTGAATTCCATTCCATTCCATTGAATTCCATTCCTTTCCATTCCATTCCATTGAATTCCGTTCAATTCCATTCCATTCCATTCCATTCCATTCCATTCCATTCGAATTCCATTCCATTCCATTCCATTCCATTCCATTCCTTTCCATTCCATTCCATTCTACTCGGGTTGATTCCATTCTATTCCATTCCATCGAATTCCATTGCATTCCATTCCATTCCATTCCATTCCATTCCATTCCATTCCATTCGATTCCATTCGATTCCATTCGATTCCATTCGATTCCATTCCATTCCATTCCATTCCGTTCCGTTCCATTCCGTTCCATTCCGTTCCATTCCATTGAATTCCGTTCCATTGCATTGAATTCCGTTCCATTCCATTCCATTCCTTTCCGTTCCGTTCCGTTCCGTTCCGTTCCGTTCTACTCGGGTTGATTCCATTCTATTCCATTCCATTCCATTCGATTCCATTCTATTCCATTCGATTCCTTTCGATTCAATTCAATTCCATTCCATTCCATTCCATTCCATTCCATTGAATTCCATTCCATTCCATTGAATTCCATTCCATTCCATTCCATTCCATTCCATTCCATTGAATTCCACTCCATTCCATTGAATTCCATTCCATTCCATTCCATTCGATTCCATTCCATTCAATGGAATTCCATTCCATTCCATTCCATTCCATTCCATTGAATTCCATTGAAATCCATTGAATTCCATTGAATTCCATTCCATTCCATTGAATTCCATTCCTTTCCATTCCATTCCATTGAATTCCGTTCAATTCCATTCCATTGCATTCCATTCCATTCCATTCCATTCGAATTCCATTCCATTCCATTCCTTTCCATTCCATTCCATTCCATTCCATTCCATTCTACTCGGGTTGATTCCATTCTATTCCATTCCATTCCATTCGATTCCATTCGATTCCTTTCGATTCCATTCGATTCCATTCCATTCCATTCCATTCCATTGAATTCCATTCCATTCCATTCCATTCCATTCCATTCCATTCTACTCGAGTTGATTCCATTCTATTCCATTCCATTCCATTCGATTCCATTCGATTCCTTTCGATTCCATTCGATTCGATTCCATTCCATTCCATTCCATCGAATTTCATTCCATTCCATTCCATTCCATTCCATTCCATTCCATTCCATTCCATTCCATTCCATTCCATTCCATTCCATTCCATTCTACTCGGGTTGATTCCATTCTATTACATTCCATTCCATTCGATTCCATTCGATTCCATTCGATTCCATTCGATTCCATTCCATTCCATTCCATTCAATTGAATTCCATTCCATTCCATTCCATTCCATTACATTCCATTCCATTCCATTCCATTCCATTTCATTCCATTCCATTCTACTCGGGTTGATTCCATTCTATTACATTCCATTCCATTCGATTCCATTCGATTCCATTCGATTCCATTCGATTCCATTCCATTCGATTCCATTCAATTGAATTCCATTCCATTCCATTCCATTCCATTCCATTCCATTCCATTCCATTCCATTCCATTGAATTCCATTCCATTCCATTGAATTCCATTCCATTACATTCCATTCCATTGAATTCCATTCCATTCCATTCCATTCCATTCCATTCCATTGAATTCCATTCCATTCCATTCCATTCCATTGAATTCCGTTCCATTCCATTCCATTCCATTCCATTCCATTCCATTGAATTCCATTCCATTGAATTCCATTCCATTCCATACCATTCCACTGAATTCCATTCCATTCCATTCCGTTCCGTTCCGTTCCGTTCCGTTCCGTTCCATTCCATTCCATTCCATTCCATTGAATTCCATTCCATTCCATTGAATTCCATTCCATTCCGTTCCATTCCATTGAATTCCGTTCCGTTCCGTTCCGTTCCGTTCCTTTCCATTCCGTTCCATTCTGTTCCATTCCGTTCTACTCGGGTTGATTCCATTCTATTCCATTCCATTCCATTCGATTCCATTCCATTCCATTCCATTCCATTCCATTCCATCGAATTCCATTCCATTCCATAGAATTCCATTCCATTCCATTCCATTCCATTCCATTCCATTCCATTCCATCGAATTCCATTCCATTCCATTCCATTCCATTCCATTCCATTCCATTCCATTCCATTCCATTCGATTCCATTCGATTCCATTCGATTCCATTCCATTCCATTCCATTCCATTCCATTCCGTTCCGTTCCATTCCGTTCCATTCCGTCCCATTCCATTGAATTCCGTTCCATTGCATTGAATTCCGTTCCATTCCATTCCATTCCTTTCCGTTCCGTTCCGTTCCGTTCCGCTCCGTTCTACTCGGGTTGATTCCATTCTATTCCATTCCATTCCATTCGATTCCATTCTATTCCATTCGATTCCATTCGATTCAATTCGATTCCATTCCATTCCATTCCATTCCATTCCATTCCATTGAATTCCATTCCATTCCATTGAATTCCATTCCATTCCATTCCATTCCATTCCATTCCATTCCATTCCATTGAATTCCATTCCATTCCATTGAATTCCATTCCATTCCATTCCATTCGATTCCATTCCATTCCATGGAATTCCATTCCATTCCATTCCATTCCATTCCATTCCATGGAATTCCATTGAATTCCATTGAATTCCATTCCATTCCATTGAATTCCATTCCTTTCCATTCCATTCCATTGAATTCCATTCCATTCCATTGAATTCCATTCCATTCCATTCCATTCCATTCCATTCCATTCCATTGAATTCCATTCCATTCCATTCCATTCGATTCCATTCCATTCCATGGAATTCCATTCCATTCCATTCCATTCCATTCCATTCCATGGAATTCCATTGAATTCCATTGAATTCCATTCCATTCCATTGAATTCCATTCCTTTCCATTCCATTCCATTGAATTCCGTTCAATTCCATTCCATTGCATTCCATTCCATTCCATTCCATTCGAATTCCATTCCATTCCATTCCATTCCATTCCATTCCATTCCATTCCATTCTACTCGGGTTGATTCCATTCTATTCCATTCCATTCCATTCGATTCCATTCGATTCCTTTCGATTCCATTCGATTCCATTCCATTCCATTCCATTCCACTGAATTCCATTCCATTCCATTCCATTCCATTCCATTCCATTCCATTCCATTCCATTCCATTCTACTCGGGTTGATTCCATTCTATTCCATTCCATTCCATTCGATTCCATTCGATTCCTTTCGATTCCATTCGATTCCATTCCATTCCATTCCATTCCATCGAATTCCATTCCATTCCATTCCATTCCATTCCATTCCATTCCATTCCTTTCCATTCCATTCCATTCCATTCTACTCGGGTTGATTCCACTCTATTACATTCCATTCCATTCGATTCCATTCGATTCCATTCGATTCCATTCGATTCCATTCCATTCCATTCCATTCAATTGAATTCCATTCCATTCCATTCCATTCCATTCCATTCCATTCCATTCCATTCCATTCCATTCCATTCCATTCCATTCTACTCGGGATGATTCCATTCTATTACATTCCATTCCATTCGATTCCATTCGATTCCATTAGATTCCTTTCGATTCCATTCCATTCGATTCCATTCAATTGAATTCCATTCCATTCCATTCCATTCCATTCCATTCCATTCCATTGAATTCCATTCCATTCCATTGAATTCCATTCCATTACATTCCATTCCATTGAATTCCATTCCATTCCATTCCATTCCACTCCATTCCATTCCATTCCATTCCATTGAATTCCATTACATTCAATTCCATTCCATTCCATTCCATTCCATGGAATTCCATTCCATTCTGTTCCGTTCCGTTCCGTTCCATTCCATTCCATTCCATTCCATTGAATTCCGTTCCATTCCATTGAATTCCATTCCATTCCGTTCCATTCCATTGAATTCCGTTCCGTTCCGTTCCGTTCCGTTCCATTCCGTTCCATTCCGTTCCTTTCCGTTCTACTCGGGTTGATTCCATTCTATTCCATTCCATTCCATTCGATTCCATTCCATTCCATTCCATTCCATTCCATTCCATTCCTTTCTACTCGGGTTCATTCCATTCCATTCCGTTCCGTTCCGTTCTGATCCGTTCCATTCCTTTCTACTTGTGTTGATTCCATTCCATTCCATTCTATTCCATTGAATTCCATTCCATTCCATTCCATTCCATTCCATTACATGGAATTCCATTGAATTCCATTGAATTCCATTGAATTCCATTGAATTCCATTCCATTGAATTCCATTGAATTCCATTCCATTCCATTCCATGGAATTCCATTCCATTCCATTCCATTCCTTGGAATTCCATTCCATTCCATTCTATTCCATTCCATTGAATTCCATTCCATTCCATTCAATTGAATTCCATTCCATTCCATTCCATTCGATTCCATTCCATTCCATTGAATTCCATTCCATTCCATTGAATTCCATTCCATTTCATTCCATTCCATTCCGTTCCATTCCATTCCGTTCCATTCCATTCCATTCCTTTCCATTCCATTCCATTCCGTTCCTTTCCATTGAATTCCGTTCCATTGCATTGAATTCCGTTCCATTCCATTCCATTCCTTTCCGTTCCGTTCCGTTCCGTTCCGTTCCGTTCCGTTCTACTCGGGTTGATTCCATTCTATTCCATTCCATTCCATTCGATTCCATTCTATTCCATTCTATTCCATTCGATTCCATTCGATTCAATTCGATTCCATTCCATTCCATTCCATTCCATTCCATTCCATTCCATTCCATTGAATTCCATTCCATTCCATTCCGTTCCATTCCATTCCGTTCCATTCCATTCCATTCCATTCCATTACGTTCCGTTCCATTCCGTTCCATTCCGTTCCATTCCATTGAATTCCGATCCATTGCATTGAATTCCGTTCCATTCCATTCCATTCCTTTCCGTTCCGTTCCGTTCCGTTCCGTTCCGTTCTACTCGGATTGATTCCATTCTATTCCAATCCATTCCATTCGATTCCATTCGATTCCATTCGATTCCATTCGTTTCCATTCCATTCCATTCCATTCCATTGAATTCCATTCCATTCCATTCCATTCCATTCCATTCCATTCCATGGAATTCCGTTCCATTCCGTTCCGTTCCATTGAATTCCGTTCCGTTCCATTGAATTCCATTCCATTCCATTCCATCGAATTCCATTCCATTCCATTCCATTCCATTCCATTCCATTCCATTGAATTCCGTTCCATTCCATTGAATTCCATTCCATTCCGTTCCATTCCATTGAATTCCGTTCCGTTCCGTTCCGTTCCATTCCGTTCTACTCGGGTTGATTCCATTCTATTCCATTCCAATCCACTCGATTCCATTCCATTCCATTCCATTCCATTCCATTCCATTCCGTTCTACTCGGGTTCATTCCATTCCATTGCTTTCCGTTCCGTTCCGTTCCGTTCCGTTCCGTTCCGTTCTACTCGGGTTGATTCCATTCTATTCCATTCCATTCCATTCGATTCCATTCTATTCCATTCGATTCCATTCGATTCAATTCGATTCGATTCCATTCCATTCCATTCCATTCCATTGCATTCCATTGAATTCCATTCCATTCCATGGAATTCCATTCCATTCCATTCCATTCCATTCCATTCCATTCCATTCCATTCCATTCCATCGAATTCCATTCCATTCCATTCCATTCCATTCCATTCAATTCCATTCGATTCCATTCGATTCCATTCGATTCCATTCGATTCCATTCCATTCCATTCCATTCCATTGAATTCCATTCCATTCCATTCCATTCCATTCCATTGAATTCCATTCGATTCCATTCTACTCGGGTTGATTCCATTCTATTACATTCCATTCCATTCGATTCCATTCGATTCCATTCGATTCCATTCGATTCCATTCTATTCCATTCCATTCCATTGAATTCCGTTCCATTCCATTCCATTCCATTCCATTCCATTCCATTGAATTCCATTACATTGAATTCCATTCCATTCCATTCCATTCCATGGAATTCCATTCCATTCCGTTCCGTTCTGTTCCGTTCCGTACCGTTCCATTCCATTCCATTCCATTCCATTGAATTCCGTTCCATTCCATTGAATTCCATTCCATTCCGTTCCATTCCATTGAATTCCGTTCCGTTCCGTTCCGTTCCGTTCCGTTCCGTTCCATTCCGTTCCCTTCCATTCCATTCCGTTCTACTCGGGTTCATTCCATTCCATTCCTTTCCGTTCCGTTCCGTTCCGTTCCGTTCCGTTCCGTTCCGTTCTACTCGGGTTGATTCCATTCTATTCCATTCCATTCCATTCGATTCCATTCTATTCCATTCGATTCCATTCTATTCAATTCGATTCCATTCCATTCCATTCCATTCCATTCCATTCCATTCCATTGAATTCCATTCCATTCCATTCCGTTCCATTCCATTCCGTTCCATTCCATTCCATTCCATTCCATTCCATTACATTACATTCCGTTCCATTCCGTTCCATTCCATTGAATTCCGATCCATTGCATTGAATTCCGTTCCATTCCATTCCATTCCTTTCCGTTCCGTTCCGTTCTGTTCCGTTCTACTCGGGTTGATTCCATTCTATTCCATTCCATTCCATTCGATTCCATTCTATTCCATTCGATTCCATTCGATTCAATTCGATTCGATTCGATTCCATTCCATTCCATTCCATTCCATTCCATTGAATTCCATTCCATTCCATAGAATTCCATTCCATTCCATTCCATTCCATTCCATTCCATTCCATTGAATTCCATTCCATTCCATTGAATTCCATTCCATTCCATTCCATTCGATTCCATTCCATTCCATGGAATTCCATTCCATTCGATTCCATTCCATTCCATGGAATTCCATTTCATTCCATTCCATTCCATTCCATTCCATTCCATTCCATAGAATTCTATTCCATTCCATTCCATTCCATTCCATTCCATTCCGTTCCATTCCATTCCATCGAATTCCATTCCATTCCATTCCATTCCATTCCATTCCATTCCATTCCATTCCATTCCATTCCATTCTACTAGGGTTGATTCCATTCTATTCCATTCCATTCCATTCGATTCCATTCGATTCCATTCGATTCCATTCGATTCCATTCCATTCCATTCCATTCCATTCAATTCCATTCCATTCCATTCCATTCCATTCCATTCCATTCCATTCCATTGAATTCCATTCCATTCCATTGAATTCCATTCCATTCCATTGAATTCCGTTCCATTCCATTCCTTTCCATTCCATTCCATTCCATTGAATTCCATTACATTGAATTCCATTCCATTCCATTCCATTCCATTGAATTCCATTCCATTCCATTGAATTCCATTCCATTCCATTCCGTTCGATTCCATTCCATTCCATGGAATTCCATTCCTTTCCATTCCATTCCATTCCTTTCCATTCCATTCCATTGAATTCCGTTCAATTCCATTCCATTGCATTCCATTCCATTCCATTCCATTGAATTCCATTCTATTCCATTCGATTCCATTCGATTCCATTCCATTCCATTCTATTCTATTCCATTGAATTCCATTCCATTCCATTCCATTCCATTCCATTCCATTGAATTCCGTTCCGTTCCGTTCCGTTCCGTTCCGTTCCATTCCGTTCCATTCCGTTCCATTCCGTTCTACTCGGGTTGATTCCATTCTATTCCATTCCATTCCATTCGATTCCATTCCATTCCATTCCATTCCATTCCATTCCGTTCTACTCGGGTTCATTCCATTCCATTCCGTTCCGTTCCGTTCCGTTCCGTTCCATTCCTTTCTACTTGTGTTGATTCCATTCCATTCCATTCTATTCCATAGAATTCCATTCCATTCCATTCCATTCCATTCCATTACATGGAATTCCATGGAATTCCATTCCATTCCATTCCATTCCATTCCATTGAATTCCATTCCATTCCATTCCATTCCATTCCATTCCATTCTACTCGGGTTGATTCCATTCTATTCCATTCCATTCCATTCCATTCAATTGAATTCCATTCCATTCCATTCCATTCCATTCCATTCCATTCCATTCCATTGAATTCCATTCCATTCCATTGAATTCCATTCCATTCCATTCCATTCCATTGAATTCCGTTCCATTCCATTCCTTTCCATTCCATTCCATTCCATTGAATTCCATTACATTGAATTCCATTCCATTCCATTCCATTCCATTGAATTCCATTCCATTCCATAGAATTCCATTCCATTCCATTCCATTCGATTCCATTCCATTCCATGGAATTCCATTCCATTCGATTCCATTCCATTCCATGGAATTCCATTTCATTCCATTCCATTCCATTCCATTCCATTCCATTCCATAGAATTCTATTCCATTCCATTCCATTCCATTCCATTCCATTCCGTTCCATTCCATTCCATCGAATTCCATTCCATTCCATTCCATTCCATTCCATTCCATTCCATTCCATTCCATTCCATTCTACTAGGGTTGATTCCATTCTATTCCATTCCATTCCATTCGATTCCATTCGATTCCATTCGATTCCATTCGATTCCATTCCATTCCATTCCATTCCATTCAATTCCATTCCATTCCATTCCATTCCATTCCATTCCATTCCATTCCATTGAATTCCATTCCATTCCATTGAATTCCATTCCATTCCATTCCATTCCATTGAATTCCGTTCCATTCCATTCCTTTCCATTCCATTCCATTCCATTGAATTCCATTACATTGAATTCCATTCCATTCCATTCCATTCCATTGAATTCCATTCCATTCCATTGAATTCCATTCCATTCCATTCCGTTCGATTCCATTCCATTCCATGGAATTCCATTCCTTTCCATTCCATTCCATTCCTTTCCATTCCATTCCATTGAATTCCGTTCAATTCCATTCCATTGCATTCCATTCCATTCCATTCCATTGAATTCCATTCCATTCCATTCGATTCCATTCGATTCCATTCCATTCCATTCCATTCTATTCCATTGAATTCCATTCCATTCCATTCCATTCCATTCCATTCCATTGAATTCCGTTCCGTTCCGTTCCGTTCCGTTCCATTCCGTTCCATTCCGTTCCATTCCGTTCTACTCGGGTTGATTCCATTCTATTCCATTCCATTCCATTCGATTCCATTCCATTCCATTCCATTCCATTCCATTCCGTTCTACTCGGGTTCATTCCATTCCATTCCGTTCCGTTCCGTTCCGTTCCGTTCCATTCCTTTCTACTTGTGTTGATTCCATTCCATTCCATTCTATTCCATAGAATTCCATTCCATTCCATTCCATTCCATTCCATTACATGGAATTCCATGGAATTCCATTCCATTCCATTCCATTCCATTCCATTGAATTGCATTCCATTCCATTCCATTCCATTCCATTCCATTCTACTCGGGTTGATTCCATTCTATTCCATTCCATTCCATTCCATTCAATTGAATTCCATTCCATTCCATTCCATTCCATTCCATTCCATTCCATTGAATTCCATTCCATTCCATTGAATTCCATTCCATTCCATTCCATTCCATTGAATTCCGTTCCATTCCATTCCTTTCCATTCCATTCCATTCCATTGAATTCCATTACATTGAATTCCATTCCATTCCATTCCATTCCATTGAATTCCATTCCATTCCATAGAATTCCATTCCATTCCATTCCATTCGATTCCATTCCATTCCATGGAATTCCATTCCTTTCCATTCCATTCCATTCCATTCCATTCCATTCCATTGAATTCCATTGAATTCCATTCCATTCCATTGAATTCCATTCCTTTCCATTCCATTCCATTGAATTCCGTTCAATTCCATTCCATTCCATTCCATTCCATTCCATTCCATTCGAATTCCATTCCATTCCATTCCATTCCATTCCATTCCTTTCCATTCCATTCCATTCTACTCGGGTTGATTCCATTCTATTCCATTCCATCGAATTCCATTGCATTCCATTCCATTCCATTCCATTCCATTCCATTCCATTCCATTCGATTCCATTCGATTCCATTCGATTCCATTCGATTCCATTCCATTCCATTCCATTCCGTTCCGTTCCATTCCGTTCCATTCCGTTCCATTCCATTGAATTCCGTTCCATTGCATTGAATTCCGTTCCATTCCATTCCATTCCTTTCCGTTCCGTTCCGTTCCGTTCCGTTCCGTTCTACTCGGGTTGATTCCATTCTATTCCATTCCATTCCATTCGATTCCATTCTATTCCATTCGATTCCTTTCGATTCAATTCAATTCCATTCCATTCCATTCCATTCCATTCCATTGAATTCCATTCCATTCCATTGAATTCCATTCCATTCCATTCCATTCCATTCCATTCCATTGAATTCCACTCCATTCCATTGAATTCCATTCCATTCCATTCCATTCGATTCCATTCCATTCAATGGAATTCCATTCCATTCCATTCCATTCCATTCCATTGAATTCCATTGAAATCCATTGAATTCCATTGAATTCCATTCCATTCCATTGAATTCCATTCCTTTCCATTCCATTCCATTGAATTCCGTTCAATTCCATTCCATTGCATTCCATTCCATTCCATTCCATTCGAATTCCATTCCATTCCATTCCTTTCCATTCCATTCCATTCCATTCCATTCCATTCTACTCGGGTTGATTCCATTCTATTCCATTCCATTCCATTCGATTCCATTCGATTCCTTTCGATTCCATTCGATTCCATTCCATTCCATTCCATTCCATTGAATTCCATTCCATTCCATTCCATTCCATTCCATTCCATTCTACTCGGGTTGATTCCATTCTATTCCATTCCATTCCATTCGATTCCATTCGATTCCTTTCGATTCCATTCGATTCGATTCCATTCCATTCCATTCCATCGAATTTCATTCCATTCCATTCCATTCCATTCCATTCCATTCCATTCCATTCCATTCCATTCCATTCCATTCCATTCCATTCTACTCGGGTTGATTCCATTCTATTACATTCCATTCCATTCGATTCCATTCGATTCCATTCGATTCCATTCGATTCCATTCCATTCCATTCCATTCAATTGAATTCCATTCCATTCCATTCCATTCCATTACATTCCATTCCATTCCATTCCATTCCATTTCATTCCATTCCATTCTACTCGGGTTGATTCCATTCTATTACATTCCATTCCATTCGATTCCATTCGATTCCATTCGATTCCATTCGATTCCATTCCATTCGATTCCATTCAATTGAATTCCATTCCATTCCATTCCATTCCATTCCATTCCATTCCATTCCATTCCATTCCATTGAATTCCATTCCATTCCATTGAATTCCATTCCATTACATTCCATTCCATTGAATTCCATTCCATTCCATTCCATTCCATTCCATTCCATTGAATTCCATTCCATTCCATTCCATTCCATTGAATTCCGTTCCATTCCATTCCATTCCATTCCATTCCATTCCATTGAATTCCATTCCATTGAATTCCATTCCATTCCATACCATTCCACTGAATTCCATTCCATTCCATTCCGTTCCGTTCCGTTCCGTTCCGTTCCGTTCCATTCCATTCCATTCCATTCCATTGAATTCCATTCCATTCCATTGAATTCCATTCCATTCCGTTCCATTCCATTGAATTCCGTTCCGTTCCGTTCCGTTCCGTTCCTTTCCATTCCGTTCCATTCTGTTCCATTCCGTTCTACTCGGGTTGATTCCATTCTATTCCATTCCATTCCATTCGATTCCATTCCATTCCATTCCATTCCATTCCATTCCATCGAATTCCATTCCATTCCATAGAATTCCATTCCATTCCATTCCATTCCATTCCATTCCATTCCATTCCATCGAATTCCATTCCATTCCATTCCATTCCATTCCATTCCATTCCATTCCATTCGATTCCATTCGATTCCATTCGATTCCATTCCATTCCATTCCATTCCATTCCATTCCGTTCCGTTCCATTCCGTTCCATTCCGTCCCATTCCATTGAATTCCGTTCCATTGCATTGAATTCCGTTCCATTCCATTCCATTCCTTTCCGTTCCGTTCCGTTCCGTTCCGCTCCGTTCTACTCGGGTTGATTCCATTCTATTCCATTCCATTCCATTCGATTCCATTCTATTCCATTCGATTCCATTCGATTCAATTCGATTCCATTCCATTCCATTCCATTCCATTCCATTCCATTGAATTCCATTCCATTCCATTGAATTCCATTCCATTCCATTCCATTCCATTCCATTCCATTGAATTCCATTCCATTCCATTGAATTCCATTCCATTCCATTCCATTCGATTCCATTCCATTCCATGGAATTCCATTCCATTCCATTCCATTCCATTCCATTCCATGGAATTCCATTGAATTCCATTGAATTCCATTCCATTCCATTGAATTCCATTCCTTTCCATTCCATTCCATTGAATTCCGTTCAATTCCATTCCATTGCATTCCATTCCATTCCATTCCATTCGAATTCCATTCCATTCCATTCCATTCCATTCCATTCCATTCCATTCTACTCGGGTTGATTCCATTCTATTCCATTCCATTCCATTCGATTCCATTCGATTCCTTTCGATTCCTTTCGATTCCATTCCATTCCATTCCATTCCACTGAATTCCATTCCATTCCATTCCATTCCATTCCATTCCATTCCATTCCATTCTACTCGGGTTGATTCCATTCTATTCCATTCCATTCCATTCGATTCCATTCGATTCCTTTCGATTCCATTCGATTCCATTCCATTCCATTCCATTCCATCGAATTCCATTCCATTCCATTCCATTCCATTCCATTCCATTCCATTCCATTCCATTCTACTCGGGTTGATTCCATTCTATTACATTCCATTCCATTCGATTCCATTCGATTCCATTCGATTCCATTCGATTCCATTCCATTCCATTCCATTCAATTGAATTCCATTCCATTCCATTCCATTCCATTCCATTCCATTCCATTCCATTCCATTCCATTCTACTCGGGATGATTCCATTCTATTACATTCCATTCCATTCGATTCCATTCGATTCCATTAGATTCCTTTCGATTCCATTCCATTCGATTCCATTCAATTGAATTCCATTCCATTCCATTCCATTCCATTCCATTCCATTGAATTCCATTCCATTCCATTGAATTCCATTCCATTACATTCCATTCCATTGAATTCCATTCCATTCCATTCCATTCCACTCCATTCCATTCCATTCCATTCCATTGAATTCCATTACATTCAATTCCGTTCCATTCCATTCCATTCCATGGAATTCCATTCCATTCTGTTCCGTTCCGTTCCGTTCCATTCCATTCCATTCCATTCCATTGAATTCCGTTCCATTCCATTGAATTCCATTCCATTCCGTTCCATTCCATTGAATTCCGTTCCGTTCCGTTCCGTTCCGTTCCATTCCGTTCCATTCCGTTCCTTTCCGTTCTACTCTGGTTGATTCCATTCTATTCCATTCCATTCCATTCGATTCCATTCCATTCCATTCCATTCCATTCCATTCCATTCCTTTCTACTCGGGTTCATTCCATTCCATTCCGTTCCGTTCCGTTCTGATCCGTTCCATTCCTTTCTACTTGTGTTGATTCCATTCCATTCCATTCTATTCCATTGAATTCCATTCCATTCCATTCCATTCCATTCCATTACATGGAATTCCATTGAATTCCATTGAATTCCATTGAATTCCATTGAATTCCATTCCATTGAATTCCATTGAATTCCATTCCATTCCATTCCATGGAATTCCATTCCATTCCATTCCATTCCTTGGAATTCCATTCCATTCCATTCTATTCCATTCCATTGAATTCCATTCCATTCCATTCAATTGAATTCCATTCCATTCCATTCCATTCGATTCCATTCCATTCCATTGAATTCCATTCCATTCCATTGAATTCCATTCCATTTCATTCCATTCCATTCCGTTCCATTCCATTCCGTTCCATTCCATTCCATTCCTTTCCATTCCATTCCATTCCGTTCCTTTCCATTGAATTCCGTTCCATTGCATTGAATTCCGTTCCATTCCATTCCATTCCTTTCCGTTCCGTTCCGTTCCGTTCCGTTCCGTTCCGTTCTACTCGGGTTGATTCCATTCTATTCCATTCCATTCCATTCGATTCCATTCTATTCCATTCTATTCCATTCGATTCCATTCGATTCAATTCGATTCCATTCCATTCCATTCCATTCCATTCCATTCCATTCCATTCCATTCCATTGAATTCCATTCCATTCCATTCCGTTCCATTCCATTCCGTTCCATTCCATTCCATTCCATTCCATTACGTTCCGTTCCATTCCATTCCATTCCGTTCCATTCCATTGAATTCCGATCCATTGCATTGAATTCCGTTCCATTCCATTCCATTCCTTTCCGTTCCGTTCCGTTCCGTTCCGTTCCGTTCCGTTCTACTCGGATTGATTCCATTCTATTCCAATCCATTCCATTCGATTCCATTCGATTCCATTCGATTCCATTCGTTTCCATTCCATTCCATTCCATTCCATTGAATTCCATTCCATTCCATTCCATTCCATTCCATTCCATTCCATTCCATGGAATTCCGTTCCATTCCGTTCCGTTCCATTGAATTCCGTTCCGTTCCATTGAATTCCATTCCATTCCATTCCATCGAATTCCATTCCATTCCATTCCATTCCATTCCATTCCATTCCATTGAATTCCGTTCCATTCCATTGAATTCCATTCCATTCCGTTCCATTCCATTGAATTCCGTTCCGTTCCGTTCCGTTCCATTCCGTTCTACTCGGGTTGATTCCATTCTATTCCATTCCAATCCACTCGATTCCATTCCATTCCATTCCATTCCATTCCATTCCATTCCGTTCTACTCGGGTTCATTCCATTCCATTCCTTTCCGTTCCGTTCCGTTCCGTTCCGTTCCGTTCCGTTCTACTCGGGTTGATTCCATTCTATTCCATTCCATTCCATTCGATTCCATTCTATTCCATTCGATTCCATTCGATTCAATTCGATTCGATTCCATTCCATTCCATTCCATTCCATTGCATTCCATTGAATTCCATTCCATTCCATGGAATTCCATTCCATTCCATTCCATTCCATTCCATTCCATTCCATTCCATTCCATTCCATTCCATCGAATTCCATTCCATTCCATTCCATTCCATTCCATTCCATTCAATTCCATTCGATTCCATTCGATTCCATTCGATTCCATTCGATTCCATTCCATTCCATTCCATTCCATTGAATTCCATTCCATTCCATTCCATTCCATTGAATTCCATTCGATTCCATTCTACTCGGGTTGATTCCATTCTATTACATTCCATTCCATTCGATTCCATTCGATTCCATTCGATTCCATTCGATTCCATTCTATTCCATTCCATTCCATTGAATTCCGTTCCATTCCATTCCATTCCATTCCATTCCATTCCATTGAATTCCATTACATTGAATTCCATTCCATTCCATTCCATTCCATGGAATTCCATTCCATTCCGTTCCGTTCTGTTCCGTTCCGTACCGTTCCATTCCATTCCATTCCATTCCATTGAATTCCGTTCCATTCCATTGAATTCCATTCCATTCCGTTCCATTCCATTGAATTCCGTTCCGTTCCGTTCCGTTCCATTCCGTTCCCTTCCATTCCATTCCGTTCTACTCGGGTTCATTCCATTCCATTCCTTTCCGTTCCGTTCCGTTCCGTTCCGTTCCGTTCCGTTCCGTTCTACTCGGGTTGATTCCATTCTATTCCATTCCATTCCATTCGATTCCATTCTATTCCATTCGATTCCATTCTATTCAATTCGATTCCATTCCATTCCATTCCATTCCATTCCATTCCATTCCATTGAATTCCATTCCATTCCATTCCGTTCCATTCCATTCCGTTCCATTCCATTCCATTCCATTCCATTCCATTCCATTCCATTCCGTTCCATTCCGTTCCATTCCATTGAATTCCGATCCATTGCATTGAATTCCGTTCCATTCCATTCCATTCCTTTCCGTTCCGTTCCGTTCTGTTCCGTTCTACTCGGGTTGATTCCATTCTATTCCATTCCATTCCATTCGATTCCATTCTATTCCATTCGATTCCATTCGATTCAATTCGGTTCCATTCCATTCCATTCCATCGAATTCCATTCCATTCCATTCCATTCCATTCCATTCCATTCCATTCCATTCCATTCCATTCCATTCCATTCCATTCTACTCGGGTTGATTCCATTCTATTCCATTCCATTCCATTCCATTCAATTGAATTCCATTCCATTCCATTCCATTCCATTCCATTCCATTCCATTCCATTGAATTCCATTCCATTCCATTGAATTCCATTCCATTCCATTCCATTCCATTAAATTCCGTTCCATTCCATTCCTTTCCATTCCATTCCATTCCATTGAATTCCATTACATTGAATTCCATTCCATTCCATTCCATTCCATTGAATTCCATTCCATTCCATAGAATTCCATTCCATTCCATTCCATTCGATTCCATTCCATTCCATGGAATTCCATTCCTTTCCATTCCATTCCATTCCATTCCATTCCATTCCATTCCATTGAATTCCATTGAATTCCATTCCATTCCATTGAATTCCATTCCTTTCCATTCCATTCCATTGAATTCCGTTCAATTCCATTCCATTCCATTCCATTCCATTCCATTCCATTCGAATTCCATTCCATTCCATTCCATTCCTTTCCATTCCATTCCATTCTACTCGGGTTGATTCCATTCTATTCCATTCCATCGAATTCCATTCCATTCCATTCCATTCCATTCCATTCCATTCCATTCCATTCCATTCAATTCCATTCGATTCCATTCGATTCCATTCGATTCCATTCGATTCCATTCCATTCCATTCCATTCCATTGAATTCCATTCCATTCCATTCCATTCCATTCCATTGAATTCCATTCGATTCCATTCTACTCGGGTTGATTCCATTCTATTACATTCCATTCCATTCGATTCCATTCGATTCCATTCGATTCCATTCGATTCCATTCTATTCCATTCCATTCCATTGAATTCCGTTCCATTCCATTCCATTCCATTCCATTCCATTCCATTGAATTCCATTACATTGAATTCCATTCCATTCCATTCCATTCCATGGAATTCCATTCCATTCCGTTCCGTTCTGTTCCGTTCCGTACCGTTCCATTCCATTCCATTCCATTCCATTGAATTCCGTTCCATTCCATTGAATTCCATTCCATTCCGTTCCATTCCATTGAATTCCGTTCCGTTCCGTTCCGTTCCGTTCCGTTCCGTTCCATTCCGTTCCCTTCCATTCCATTCCGTTCTACTCGGGTTCATTCCATTCCATTCCTTTCCGTTCCGTTCCGTTCCGTTCCGTTCCGTTCCGTTCTACTCGGGTTGATTCCATTCTATTCCATTCCATTCCATTCGATTCCATTCTATTCCATTCGATTCCATTCTATTCAATTCGATTCCATTCCATTCCATTCCATTCCATTCCATTCCATTCCATTGAATTCCATTCCATTCCATTCCGTTCCATTCCATTCCGTTCCATTCCATTCCATTCCATTCCATTCCATTACATTACATTCCGTTCCATTCCGTTCCATTCCATTGAATTCCGATCCATTGCATTGAATTCCGTTCCATTCCATTCCATTCCTTTCCGTTCCGTTCCGTTCTGTTCCGTTCTACTCGGGTTGATTCCATTCTATTCCATTCCATTCCATTCGATTCCATTCTATTCCATTCGATTCCATTCGATTCAATTCGATTCGATTCGATTCCATTCCATTCCATTCCATTCCATTCCATTGAATTCCATTCCATTCCATAGAATTCCATTCCATTCCATTCCATTCCATTCCATTCCATTCCATTGAATTCCATTCCATTCCATTGAATTCCATTCCATTCCATTCCATTCGATTCCATTCCATTCCATGGAATTCCATTCCATTCGATTCCATTCCATTCCATGGAATTCCATTTCATTCCATTCCATTCCATTCCATTCCATTCCATTCCATAGAATTCTATTCCATTCCATTCCATTCCATTCCATTCCATTCCGTTCCATTCCATTCCATCGAATTCCATTCCATTCCATTCCATTCCATTCCATTCCATTCCATTCCATTCCATTCCATTCCATTCCATTCTACTAGGGTTGATTCCATTCTATTCCATTCCATTCCATTCGATTCCATTCGATTCCATTCGATTCCATTCGATTCCATTCCATTCCATTCCATTCCATTCAATTCCATTCCATTCCATTCCATTCCATTCCATTCCATTCCATTCCATTGAATTCCATTCCATTCCATTGAATTCCGTTCCATTCCATTCCTTTCCATTCCATTCCATTCCATTGAATTCCATTACATTGAATTCCATTCCATTCCATTCCATTCCATTGAATTCCATTCCATTCCATTGAATTCCATTCCATTCCATTCCGTTCGATTCCATTCCATTCCATGGAATTCCATTCCTTTCCATTCCATTCCATTCCTTTCCATTCCATTCCATTGAATTCCGTTCAATTCCATTCCATTGCATTCCATTCCATTCCATTCCATTGAATTCCATTCCATTCCATTCGATTCCATTCGATTCCATTCCATTCCATTCCATTCTATTCCATTGAATTCCATTCCATTCCATTCCATTCCATTCCATTCCATTGAATTCCGTTCCGTTCCGTTCCGTTCCGTTCCGTTCCATTCCGTTCCATTCCGTTCCATTCCGTTCTACTCGGGTTGATTCCATTCTATTCCATTCCATTCCATTCGATTCCATTCCATTCCATTCCATTCCATTCCATTCCGTTCTACTCGGGTTCATTCCATTCCATTCCGTTCCGTTCCTTTCCGTTCCGTTCCATTCCTTTCTACTTGTGTTGATTCCATTCCATTCCATTCTATTCCATAGAATTCCATTCCATTCCATTCCATTCCATTCCATTACATGGAATTCCATGGAATTCCATTCCATTCCATTCCATTCCATTCCATTGAATTCCATTCCATTCCATTCCATTCCATTCCATTCCATTCTACTCGGGTTGATTCCATTCTATTCCATTCCATTCCATTCCATTCAATTGAATTCCATTCCATTCCATTCCATTCCATTCCATTCCATTCCATTCCATTGAATTCCATTCCATTCCATTGAATTCCATTCCATTCCATTCCATTCCATTGAATTCCGTTCCATTCCATTCCTTTCCATTCCATTCCATTCCATTGAATTCCATTACATTGAATTCCATTCCATTCCATTCCATTCCATTGAATTCCATTCCATTCCATAGAATTCCATTCCATTCCATTCCATTCGATTCCATTCCATTCCATGGAATTCCATTCCATTCGATTCCATTCCATTCCATGGAATTCCATTTCATTCCATTCCATTCCATTCCATTCCATTCCATTCCATAGAATTCTATTCCATTCCATTCCATTCCATTCCATTCCATTCCGTTCCATTCCATTCCATCGAATTCCATTCCATTCCATTCCATTCCATTCCATTCCATTCCATTCCATTCCATTCCATTCTACTAGGGTTGATTCCATTCTATTCCATTCCATTCCATTCGATTCCATTCGATTCCATTCGATTCCATTCGATTCCATTCCATTCCATTCCATTCCATTCAATTCCATTCCATTCCATTCCATTCCATTCCATTCCATTCCATTCCATTGAATTCCATTCCATTCCATTGAATTCCATTCCATTCCATTCCATTCCATTGAATTCCGTTCCATTCCATTCCTTTCCATTCCATTCCATTCCATTGAATTCCATTACATTGAATTCCATTCCATTCCATTCCATTCCATTGAATTCCATTCCATTCCATTGAATTCCATTCCATTCCATTCCGTTCGATTCCATTCCATTCCATGGAATTCCATTCCTTTCCATTCCATTCCATTCCTTTCCATTCCATTCCATTG
This sequence comes from Gorilla gorilla gorilla, assembly GCF_029281585.2. Lineage (NCBI taxonomy): Eukaryota > Metazoa > Chordata > Mammalia > Primates > Hominidae > Gorilla > Gorilla gorilla. The sequence continues at coordinate 40,017,374 of NC_073242.2, forward strand.
AATTCCGTTCAATTCCATTCCATTGCTTTCCATTCCATTCCATTCCATTGAATTCCATTCCATTCCATTCGATTCCATTCGATTCCATTCCATTCCATTCCATTCTATTCCATTGAATTCCATTCCATTCCATTCCATTCCATTCCATTCCATTGAATTCCGTTCCGTTCCGTTCCGTTCCGTTCCATTCCGTTCCATTCCGTTCCATTCCGTTCTACTCGGGTTGATTCCATTCTATTCCATTCCATTCCATTCGATTCCATTCCATTCCATTCCATTCCATTCCATTCCGTTCTACTCGGGTTCATTCCATTCCATTCCGTTCCGTTCCGTTCCGTTCCGTTCCATTCCTTTCTACTTGTGTTGATTCCATTCCATTCCATTCTATTCCATAGAATTCCATTCCATTCCATTCCATTCCATTCCATTACATGGAATTCCATGGAATTCCATTCCATTCCATTCCATTCCATTCCATTGAATTGCATTCCATTCCATTCCATTCCATTCCATTCCATTCTACTCGGGTTGATTCCATTCTATTCCATTCCATTCCATTCCATTCAATTGAATTCCATTCCATTCCATTCCATTCCATTCCATTCCATTCCATTGAATTCCATTCCATTCCATTGAATTCCATTCCATTCCATTCCATTCCATTGAATTCCGTTCCATTCCATTCCTTTCCATTCCATTCCATTCCATTGAATTCCATTACATTGAATTCCATTCCATTCCATTCCATTCCATTGAATTCCATTCCATTCCATAGAATTCCATTCCATTCCATTCCATTCGATTCCATTCCATTCCATGGAATTCCATTCCTTTCCATTCCATTCCATTCCATTCCATTCCATTCCATTGAATTCCATTGAATTCCATTCCATTCCATTGAATTCCATTCCTTTCCATTCCATTCCATTGAATTCCGTTCAATTCCATTCCATTCCATTCCATTCCATTCCATTCCATTCGAATTCCATTCCATTCCATTCCATTCCATTCCATTCCTTTCCATTCCATTCCATTCTACTCGGGTTGATTCCATTCTATTCCATTCCATCGAATTCCATTGCATTCCATTCCATTCCATTCCATTCCATTCCATTCCATTCCATTCGATTCCATTCGATTCCATTCGATTCCATTCGATTCCATTCCATTCCATTCCATTCCGTTCCGTTCCATTCCGTTCCATTCCGTTCCATTCCATTGAATTCCGTTCCATTGCATTGAATTCCGTTCCATTCCATTCCATTCCTTTCCGTTCCGTTCCGTTCCGTTCCGTTCCGTTCTACTCGGGTTGATTCCATTCTATTCCATTCCATTCCATTCGATTCCATTCTATTCCATTCGATTCCTTTCGATTCAATTCAATTCCATTCCATTCCATTCCATTCCATTCCATTGAATTCCATTCCATTCCATTGAATTCCATTCCATTCCATTCCATTCCATTCCATTCCATTGAATTCCACTCCATTCCATTGAATTCCATTCCATTCCATTCCATTCGATTCCATTCCATTCAATGGAATTCCATTCCATTCCATTCCATTCCATTCCATTGAATTCCATTGAAATCCATTGAATTCCATTGAATTCCATTCCATTCCATTGAATTCCATTCCTTTCCATTCCATTCCATTGAATTCCGTTCAATTCCATTCCATTGCATTCCATTCCATTCCATTCCATTCGAATTCCATTCCATTCCATTCCTTTCCATTCCATTCCATTCCATTCCATTCCATTCTACTCGGGTTGATTCCATTCTATTCCATTCCATTCCATTCGATTCCATTCGATTCCTTTCGATTCCATTCGATTCCATTCCATTCCATTCCATTCCATTGAATTCCATTCCATTCCATTCCATTCCATTCCATTCCATTCTACTCGGGTTGATTCCATTCTATTCCATTCCATTCCATTCGATTCCATTCGATTCCTTTCGATTCCATTCGATTCGATTCCATTCCATTCCATTCCATCGAATTTCATTCCATTCCATTCCATTCCATTCCATTCCATTCCATTCCATTCCATTCCATTCCATTCTACTCGGGTTGATTCCATTCTATTACATTCCATTCCATTCGATTCCATTCGATTCCATTCGATTCCATTCGATTCCATTCCATTCCATTCCATTCAATTGAATTCCATTCCATTCCATTCCATTCCATTACATTCCATTCCATTCCATTCCATTCCATTTCATTCCATTCCATTCTACTCGGGTTGATTCCATTCTATTACATTCCATTCCATTCGATTCCATTCGATTCCATTCGATTCCATTCGATTCCATTCCATTCGATTCCATTCAATTGAATTCCATTCCATTCCATTCCATTCCATTCCATTCCATTCCATTCCATTCCATTCCATTGAATTCCATTCCATTCCATTGAATTCCATTCCATTACATTCCATTCCATTGAATTCCATTCCATTCCATTCCATTCCATTCCATTCCATTGAATTCCATTCCATTCCATTCCATTCCATTGAATTCCGTTCCATTCCATTCCATTCCATTCCATTCCATTCCATTGAATTCCATTCCATTGAATTCCATTCCATTCCATACCATTCCACTGAATTCCATTCCATTCCATTCCGTTCCGTTCCGTTCCGTTCCGTTCCGTTCCATTCCATTCCATTCCATTCCATTGAATTCCATTCCATTCCATTGAATTCCATTCCATTCCGTTCCATTCCATTGAATTCCGTTCCGTTCCGTTCCGTTCCGTTCCTTTCCATTCCGTTCCATTCTGTTCCATTCCGTTCTACTCGGGTTGATTCCATTCTATTCCATTCCATTCCATTCGATTCCATTCCATTCCATTCCATTCCATTCCATTCCATCGAATTCCATTCCATTCCATAGAATTCCATTCCATTCCATTCCATTCCATTCCATTCCATTCCATTCCATTCCATTCCATTCCATTCCATCGAATTCCATTCCATTCCATTCCATTCCATTCCATTCCATTCCATTCCATTCCATTCCATTCCATTCCATTCGATTCCATTCGATTCCATTCCATTCCATTCCATTCCATTCCATTCCGTTCCGTTCCATTCCGTTCCATTCCGTCCCATTCCATTGAATTCCGTTCCATTGCATTGAATTCCGTTCCATTCCATTCCATTCCTTTCCGTTCCGTTCCGTTCCGTTCCGCTCCGTTCTACTCGGGTTGATTCCATTCTATTCCATTCCATTCCATTCGATTCCATTCTATTCCATTCGATTCCATTCGATTCAATTCGATTCCATTCCATTCCATTCCATTCCATTCCATTCCATTGAATTCCATTCCATTCCATTGAATTCCATTCCATTCCATTCCATTCCATTCCATTCCATTCCATTCCATTGAATTCCATTCCATTCCATTGAATTCCATTCCATTCCATTCCATTCCATTCCATTCCATTCCGTGGAATTCCATTCCATTCCATTCCATTCCATTCCATTCCATGGAATTCCATTGAATTCCATTGAATTCCATTCCATTCCATTGAATTCCATTCCTTTCCATTCCATTCCATTGAATTCCATTCCATTCCATTGAATTCCATTCCATTCCATTCCATTCCATTCCATTCCATTCCATTGAATTCCATTCCATTCCATTCCATTCGATTCCATTCCATTCCATGGAATTCCATTCCATTCCATTCCATTCCATTCCATTCCATGGAATTCCATTGAATTCCATTGAATTCCATTCCATTCCATTGAATTCCATTCCTTTCCATTCCATTCCATTGAATTCCGTTCAATTCCATTCCATTGCATTCCATTCCATTCCATTCCATTCGAATTCCATTCCATTCCATTCCATTCCATTCCATTCCATTCCATTCCATTCTACTCGGGTTGATTCCATTCTATTCCATTCCATTCCATTCGATTCCATTCGATTCCTTTCGATTCCATTCGATTCCATTCCATTCCATTCCATTCCACTGAATTCCATTCCATTCCATTCCATTCCATTCCATTCCATTCCATTCCATTCCATTCCATTCTACTCGGGTTGATTCCATTCTATTCCATTCCATTCCATTCGATTCCATTCGATTCCTTTCGATTCCATTCGATTCCATTCCATTCCATTCCATTCCATCGAATTCCATTCCATTCCATTCCATTCCATTCCATTCCATTCCATTCCTTTCCATTCCATTCCATTCCATTCTACTCGGGTTGATTCCACTCTATTACATTCCATTCCATTCGATTCCATTCGATTCCATTCGATTCCATTCGATTCCATTCCATTCCATTCCATTCAATTGAATTCCATTCCATTCCATTCCATTCCATTCCATTCCATTCCATTCCATTCCATTCTACTCGGGATGATTCCATTCTATTACATTCCATTCCATTCGATTCCATTCGATTCCATTAGATTCCTTTCGATTCCATTCCATTCGATTCCATTCAATTGAATTCCATTCCATTCCATTCCATTCCATTCCATTCCATTCCATTGAATTCCATTCCATTCCATTGAATTCCATTCCATTACATTCCATTCCATTGAATTCCATTCCATTCCATTCCATTCCACTCCATTCCATTCCATTCCATTCCATTGAATTCCATTACATTCAATTCCATTCCATTCCATTCCATTCCATGGAATTCCATTCCATTCTGTTCCGTTCCGTTCCGTTCCATTCCATTCCATTCCATTCCATTGAATTCCGTTCCATTCCATTGAATTCCATTCCATTCCGTTCCATTCCATTGAATTCCGTTCCGTTCCGTTCCGTTCCGTTCCATTCCGTTCCATTCCGTTCCTTTCCGTTCTACTCGGGTTGATTCCATTCTATTCCATTCCATTCCATTCGATTCCATTCCATTCCATTCCATTCCATTCCATTCCATTCCTTTCTACTCGGGTTCATTCCATTCCATTCCGTTCCGTTCCGTTCTGATCCGTTCCATTCCTTTCTACTTGTGTTGATTCCATTCCATTCCATTCTATTCCATTGAATTCCATTCCATTCCATTCCATTCCATTCCATTACATGGAATTCCATTGAATTCCATTGAATTCCATTGAATTCCATTGAATTCCATTCCATTGAATTCCATTGAATTCCATTCCATTCCATTCCATGGAATTCCATTCCATTCCATTCCATTCCTTGGAATTCCATTCCATTCCATTCTATTCCATTCCATTGAATTCCATTCCATTCCATTCAATTGAATTCCATTCCATTCCATTCCATTCGATTCCATTCCATTCCATTGAATTCCATTCCATTCCATTGAATTCCATTCCATTTCATTCCATTCCATTCCGTTCCATTCCATTCCGTTCCATTCCATTCCATTCCTTTCCATTCCATTCCATTCCGTTCCTTTCCATTGAATTCCGTTCCATTGCATTGAATTCCGTTCCATTCCATTCCATTCCTTTCCGTTCCGTTCCGTTCCGTTCCGTTCCGTTCCGTTCTACTCGGGTTGATTCCATTCTATTCCATTCCATTCCATTCGATTCCATTCTATTCCATTCTATTCCATTCGATTCCATTCGATTCAATTCGATTCCATTCCATTCCATTCCATTCCATTCCATTCCATTCCATTCCATTGAATTCCATTCCATTCCATTCCGTTCCATTCCATTCCGTTCCATTCCATTCCATTCCATTCCATTACGTTCCGTTCCATTCCGTTCCATTCCGTTCCATTCCATTGAATTCCGATCCATTGCATTGAATTCCGTTCCATTCCATTCCATTCCTTTCCGTTCCGTTCCGTTCCGTTCCGTTCCGTTCTACTCGGATTGATTCCATTCTATTCCAATCCATTCCATTCGATTCCATTCGATTCCATTCGATTCCATTCGTTTCCATTCCATTCCATTCCATTCCATTGAATTCCATTCCATTCCATTCCATTCCATTCCATTCCATTCCATGGAATTCCGTTCCATTCCGTTCCGTTCCATTGAATTCCGTTCCGTTCCATTGAATTCCATTCCATTCCATTCCATCGAATTCCATTCCATTCCATTCCATTCCATTCCATTCCATTCCATTGAATTCCGTTCCATTCCATTGAATTCCATTCCATTCCGTTCCATTCCATTGAATTCCGTTCCGTTCCGTTCCGTTCCATTCCGTTCTACTCGGGTTGATTCCATTCTATTCCATTCCAATCCACTCGATTCCATTCCATTCCATTCCATTCCATTCCATTCCATTCCGTTCTACTCGGGTTCATTCCATTCCATTCCTTTCCGTTCCGTTCCGTTCCGTTCCGTTCCGTTCCGTTCTACTCGGGTTGATTCCATTCTATTCCATTCCATTCCATTCGATTCCATTCTATTCCATTCGATTCCATTCGATTCAATTCGATTCGATTCCATTCCATTCCATTCCATTCCATTGCATTCCATTGAATTCCATTCCATTCCATGGAATTCCATTCCATTCCATTCCATTCCATTCCATTCCATTCCATTCCATTCCATTCCATCGAATTCCATTCCATTCCATTCCATTCCATTCCATTCAATTCCATTCGATTCCATTCGATTCCATTCGATTCCATTCGATTCCATTCCATTCCATTCCATTCCATTGAATTCCATTCCATTCCATTCCATTCCATTCCATTGAATTCCATTCGATTCCATTCTACTCGGGTTGATTCCATTCTATTACATTCCATTCCATTCGATTCCATTCGATTCCATTCGATTCCATTCGATTCCATTCTATTCCATTCCATTCCATTGAATTCCGTTCCATTCCATTCCATTCCATTCCATTCCATTCCATTGAATTCCATTACATTGAATTCCATTCCATTCCATTCCATTCCATGGAATTCCATTCCATTCCGTTCCGTTCTGTTCCGTTCCGTACCGTTCCATTCCATTCCATTCCATTCCATTGAATTCCGTTCCATTCCATTGAATTCCATTCCATTCCGTTCCATTCCATTGAATTCCGTTCCGTTCCGTTCCGTTCCGTTCCGTTCCGTTCCATTCCGTTCCCTTCCATTCCATTCCGTTCTACTCGGGTTCATTCCATTCCATTCCTTTCCGTTCCGTTCCGTTCCGTTCCGTTCCGTTCCGTTCCGTTCTACTCGGGTTGATTCCATTCTATTCCATTCCATTCCATTCGATTCCATTCTATTCCATTCGATTCCATTCTATTCAATTCGATTCCATTCCATTCCATTCCATTCCATTCCATTCCATTCCATTGAATTCCATTCCATTCCATTCCGTTCCATTCCATTCCGTTCCATTCCATTCCATTCCATTCCATTCCATTACATTACATTCCGTTCCATTCCGTTCCATTCCATTGAATTCCGATCCATTGCATTGAATTCCGTTCCATTCCATTCCATTCCTTTCCGTTCCGTTCCGTTCTGTTCCGTTCTACTCGGGTTGATTCCATTCTATTCCATTCCATTCCATTCGATTCCATTCTATTCCATTCGATTCCATTCGATTCAATTCGATTCGATTCGATTCCATTCCATTCCATTCCATTCCATTCCATTGAATTCCATTCCATTCCATAGAATTCCATTCCATTCCATTCCATTCCATTGAATTCCATTCCATTGAATTCCATTCCATTCCATTGAATTCCATTCCATTCCATTCCATTCGATTCCATTCCATTCCATGGAATTCCATTCCATTCGATTCCATTCCATTCCATGGAATTCCATTTCATTCCATTCCATTCCATTCCATTCCATTCCATAGAATTCTATTCCATTCCATTCCATTCCATTCCATTCCATTCCGTTCCATTCCATTCCATCGAATTCCATTCCATTCCATTCCATTCCATTCCATTCCATTCCATTCCATTCCATTCCATTCTACTAGGGTTGATTCCATTCTATTCCATTCCATTCCATTCGATTCCATTCGATTCCATTCGATTCCATTCGATTCCATTCCATTCCATTCCATTCCATTCAATTCCATTCCATTCCATTCCATTCCATTCCATTCCATTCCATTCCATTGAATTCCATTCCATTCCATTGAATTCCATTCCATTCCATTGAATTCCGTTCCATTCCATTCCTTTCCATTCCATTCCATTCCATTGAATTCCATTACATTGAATTCCATTCCATTCCATTCCATTCCATTGAATTCCATTCCATTCCATTGAATTCCATTCCATTCCATTCCGTTCGATTCCATTCCATTCCATGGAATTCCATTCCTTTCCATTCCATTCCATTCCTTTCCATTCCATTCCATTGAATTCCGTTCAATTCCATTCCATTGCATTCCATTCCATTCCATTCCATTGAATTCCATTCCATTCCATTCGATTCCATTCGATTCCATTCCATTCCATTCTATTCTATTCCATTGAATTCCATTCCATTCCATTCCATTCCATTCCATTCCATTGAATTCCGTTCCGTTCCGTTCCGTTCCGTTCCGTTCCATTCCGTTCCATTCCGTTCCATTCCGTTCTACTCGGGTTGATTCCATTCTATTCCATTCCATTCCATTCGATTCCATTCCATTCCATTCCATTCCATTCCATTCCGTTCTACTCGGGTTCATTCCATTCCATTCCGTTCCGTTCCGTTCCGTTCCGTTCCATTCCTTTCTACTTGTGTTGATTCCATTCCATTCCATTCTATTCCATAGAATTCCATTCCATTCCATTCCATTCCATTCCATTACATGGAATTCCATGGAATTCCATTCCATTCCATTCCATTCCATTGAATTCCATTCCATTCCATTCCATTCCATTCCATTCCATTCTACTCGGGTTGATTCCATTCTATTCCATTCCATTCCATTCCATTCAATTGAATTCCATTCCATTCCATTCCATTCCATTCCATTCCATTCCATTCCATTGAATTCCATTCCATTCCATTGAATTCCATTCCATTCCATTCCATTCCATTGAATTCCGTTCCATTCCATTCCTTTCCATTCCATTCCATTCCATTGAATTCCATTACATTGAATTCCATTCCATTCCATTCCATTCCATTGAATTCCATTCCATTCCATAGAATTCCATTCCATTCCATTCCATTCGATTCCATTCCATTCCATGGAATTCCATTCCATTCGATTCCATTCCATTCCATGGAATTCCATTTCATTCCATTCCATTCCATTCCATTCCATTCCATTCCATAGAATTCTATTCCATTCCATTCCATTCCATTCCATTCCATTCCGTTCCATTCCATTCCATCGAATTCCATTCCATTCCATTCCATTCCATTCCATTCCATTCCATTCCATTCCATTCCATTCTACTAGGGTTGATTCCATTCTATTCCATTCCATTCCATTCGATTCCATTCGATTCCATTCGATTCCATTCCATTCCATTCCATTCCATTCCATTCCATTCAATTCCATTCCATTCCATTCCATTCCATTCCATTCCATTCCATTCCATTGAATTCCATTCCATTCCATTGAATTCCATTCCATTCCATTCCATTCCATTGAATTCCGTTCCATTCCATTCCTTTCCATTCCATTCCATTCCATTGAATTCCATTACATTGAATTCCATTCCATTCCATTCCATTCCATTGAATTCCATTCCATTCCATTGAATTCCATTCCATTCCATTCCGTTCGATTCCATTCCATTCCATGGAATTCCATTCCTTTCCATTCCATTCCATTCCTTTCCATTCCATTCCATTGAATTCCGTTCAATTCCATTCCATTGCATTCCATTCCATTCCATTCCATTGAATTCCATTCCATTCCATTCGATTCCATTCGATTCCATTCCATTCCATTCCATTCTATTCCATTGAATTCCATTCCATTCCATTCCATTCCATTCCATTCCATTGAATTCCGTTCCGTTCCGTTCCGTTCCGTTCCATTCCGTTCCATTCCGTTCCATTCCGTTCTACTCGGGTTGATTCCATTCTATTCCATTCCATTCCATTCGATTCCATTCCATTCCATTCCATTCCATTCCATTCCGTTCTACTCGGGTTCATTCCATTCCATTCCGTTCCGTTCCGTTCCGTTCCGTTCCATTCCTTTCTACTTGTGTTGATTCCATTCCATTCCATTCTATTCCATAGAATTCCATTCCATTCCATTCCATTCCATTCCATTACATGGAATTCCATGGAATTCCATTCCATTCCATTCCATTCCATTCCATTGAATTGCATTCCATTCCATTCCATTCCATTCCATTCCATTCTACTCGGGTTGATTCCATTCTATTCCATTCCATTCCATTCCATTCAATTGAATTCCATTCCATTCCATTCCATTCCATTCCATTCCATTCCATTGAATTCCATTCCATTCCATTGAATTCCATTCCATTCCATTCCATTCCATTGAATTCCGTTCCATTCCATTCCTTTCCATTCCATTCCATTCCATTGAATTCCATTACATTGAATTCCATTCCATTCCATTCCATTCCATTGAATTCCATTCCATTCCATAGAATTCCATTCCATTCCATTCCATTCGATTCCATTCCATTCCATGGAATTCCATTCCTTTCCATTCCATTCCATTCCATTCCATTCCATTCCATTGAATTCCATTGAATTCCATTCCATTCCATTGAATTCCATTCCTTTCCATTCCATTCCATTGAATTCCGTTCAATTCCATTCCATTCCATTCCATTCCATTCCATTCCATTCGAATTCCATTCCATTCCATTCCATTCCATTCCATTCCTTTCCATTCCATTCCATTCTACTCGGGTTGATTCCATTCTATTCCATTCCATCGAATTCCATTGCATTCCATTCCATTCCATTCCATTCCATTCCATTCGATTCCATTCGATTCCATTCGATTCCATTCGATTCCATTCGATTCCATTCCATTCCATTCCATTCCGTTCCGTTCCATTCCGTTCCATTCCGTTCCATTCCATTGAATTCCGTTCCATTGCATTGAATTCCGTTCCATTCCATTCCATTCCTTTCCGTTCCGTTCCGTTCCGTTCCGTTCCGTTCTACTCGGGTTGATTCCATTCTATTCCATTCCATTCCATTCGATTCCATTCTATTCCATTCGATTCCTTTCGATTCAATTCAATTCCATTCCATTCCATTCCATTCCATTCCATTGAATTCCATTCCATTCCATTGAATTCCATTCCATTCCATTCCATTCCATTCCATTCCATTGAATTCCACTCCATTCCATTGAATTCCATTCCATTCCATTCCATTCGATTCCATTCCATTCAATGGAATTCCATTCCATTCCATTCCATTCCATTCCATTGAATTCCATTGAAATCCATTGAATTCCATTGAATTCCATTCCATTCCATTGAATTCCATTCCTTTCCATTCCATTCCATTGAATTCCGTTCAATTCCATTCCATTGCATTCCATTCCATTCCATTCCATTCGAATTCCATTCCATTCCATTCCTTTCCATTCCATTCCATTCCATTCCATTCCATTCTACTCGGGTTGATTCCATTCTATTCCATTCCATTCCATTCGATTCCAATCGATTCCTTTCGATTCCATTCGATTCCATTCCATTCCATTCCATTCCATTGAATTCCATTCCATTCCATTCCATTCCATTCCATTCCATTCTACTCGGGTTGATTCCATTCTATTCCATTCCATTCCATTCGATTCCATTCGATTCCTTTCGATTCCATTCGATTCGATTCCATTCCATTCCATTCCATCGAATTTCATTCCATTCCATTCCATTCCATTCCATTCCATTCCATTCCATTCCATTCCATTCCATTCCATTCCATTCCATTCTACTCGGGTTGATTCCATTCTATTACATTCCATTCCATTCGATTCCATTCGATTCCATTCGATTCCATTCGATTCCATTCCATTCCATTCCATTCAATTGAATTCCATTCCATTCCATTCCATTCCATTACATTCCATTCCATTCCATTCCATTCCATTTCATTCCATTCCATTCTACTCGGGTTGATTCCATTCTATTACATTCCATTCCATTCGATTCCATTCGATTCCATTCGATTCCATTCGATTCCATTCCATTCGATTCCATTCAATTGAATTCCATTCCATTCCATTCCATTCCATTCCATTCCATTCCATTCCATTCCATTCCATTCCATTCCATTGAATTCCATTCCATTCCATTGAATTCCATTCCATTACATTCCATTCCATTGAATTCCATTCCATTCCATTCCATTCCATTCCATTCCATTGAATTCCATTCCATTCCATTCCATTCCATTGAATTCCGTTCCATTCCATTCCATTCCATTCCATTCCATTCCATTGAATTCCATTCCATTGAATTCCATTCCATTCCATACCATTCCACTGAATTCCATTCCATTCCATTCCGTTCCGTTCCGTTCCGTTCCGTTCCGTTCCATTCCATTCCATTCCATTCCATTGAATTCCATTCCATTCCATTGAATTCCATTCCATTCCGTTCCATTCCATTGAATTCCGTTCCGTTCCGTTCCGTTCCGTTCCTTTCCATTCCGTTCCATTCTGTTCCATTCCGTTCTACTCGGGTTGATTCCATTCTATTCCATTCCATTCCATTCGATTCCATTCCATTCCATTCCATTCCATTCCATTCCATCGAATTCCATTCCATTCCATAGAATTCCATTCCATTCCATTCCATTCCATTCCATTCCATTCCATTCCATCGAATTCCATTCCATTCCATTCCATTCCATTCCATTCCATTCCATTCCATTCCATTCGATTCCATTCGATTCCATTCGATTCCATTCCATTCCATTCCATTCCATTCCATTCCATTCCGTTCCGTTCCATTCCGTTCCATTCCGTCCCATTCCATTGAATTCCGTTCCATTGCATTGAATTCCGTTCCATTCCATTCCATTCCTTTCCGTTCCGTTCCGTTCCGTTCCGCTCCGTTCTACTCGGGTTGATTCCATTCTATTCCATTCCATTCCATTCGATTCCATTCTATTCCATTCGATTCCATTCGATTCAATTCGATTCCATTCCATTCCATTCCATTCCATTCCATTCCATTGAATTCCATTCCATTCCATTGAATTCCATTCCATTCCATTCCATTCCATTCCATTCCATTCCATTGAATTCCATTCCATTCCATTGAATTCCATTCCATTCCATTCCATTCGATTCCATTCCATTCCATGGAATTCCATTCCATTCCATTCCATTCCATTCCATTCCATGGAATTCCATTGAATTCCATTGAATTCCATTCCATTCCATTGAATTCCATTCCTTTCCATTCCATTCCATTGAATTCCGTTCAATTCCATTCCATTGCATTCCATTCCATTCCATTCCATTCGAATTCCATTCCATTCCATTCCATTCCATTCCATTCCATTCCATTCTACTCGGGTTGATTCCATTCTATTCCATTCCATTCCATTCGATTCCATTCGATTCCTTTCGATTCCATTCGATTCCATTCCATTCCATTCCATTCCACTGAATTCCATTCCATTCCATTCCATTCCATTCCATTCCATTCCATTCTACTCGGGTTGATTCCATTCTATTCCATTCCATTCCATTCGATTCCATTCGATTCCTTTCGATTCCATTCGATTCCATTCCATTCCATTCCATTCCATCGAATTCCATTCCATTCCATTCCATTCCATTCCATTCCATTCCATTCCATTCCATTCTACTCGGGTTGATTCCATTCTATTACATTCCATTCCATTCGATTCCATTCGATTCCATTCGATTCCATTCGATTCCATTCCATTCCATTCCATTCAATTGAATTCCATTCCATTCCATTCCATTCCATTCCATTCCATTCCATTCCATTCCATTCCATTCTACTCGGGATGATTCCATTCTATTACATTCCATTCCATTCGATTCCATTCGATTCCATTAGATTAATTTCGATTCCATTCCATTCGATTCCATTCAATTGAATTCCATTCCATTCCATTCCATTCCATTCCATTCCATTCCATTGAATTCCATTCCATTCCATTGAATTCCATTCCATTACATTCCATTCCATTGAATTCCATTCCATTCCATTCCATTCCACTCCATTCCATTCCATTCCATTCCATTGAATTCCATTACATTCAATTCCGTTCCATTCCATTCCATTCCATGGAATTCCATTCCATTCTGTTCCGTTCCGTTCCGTTCCATTCCATTCCATTCCATTCCATTGAATTCCGTTCCATTCCATTGAATTCCATTCCATTCCGTTCCATTCCATTGAATTCCGTTCCGTTCCGTTCCGTTCCGTTCCATTCCGTTCCATTCCGTTCCTTTCCGTTCTACTCGGGTTGATTCCATTCTATTCCATTCCATTCCATTCGATTCCATTCCATTCCATTCCATTCCATTCCATTCCATTCCTTTCTACTCGGGTTCATTCCATTCCATTCCGTTCCGTTCCATTCTGATCCGTTCCATTCCTTTCTACTTGTGTTGATTCCATTCCATTCCATTCTATTCCATTGAATTCCATTCCATTCCATTCCATTCCATTCCATTACATGGAATTCCATTGAATTCCATTGAATTCCATTGAATTCCATTGAATTCCATTCCATTGAATTCCATTGAATTCCATTCCATTCCATTCCATGGAATTCCATTCCATTCCATTCCATTCCTTGGAATTCCATTCCATTCCATTCTATTCCATTCCATTGAATTCCATTCCATTCCATTCAATTGAATTCCATTCCATTCCATTCCATTCGATTCCATTCCATTCCATTGAATTCCATTCCATTCCATTGAATTCCATTCCATTTCATTCCATTCCATTCCGTTCCATTCCATTCCGTTCCATTCCATTCCATTCCTTTCCATTCCATTCCATTCCGTTCCTTTCCATTGAATTCCGTTCCATTGCATTGAATTCCGTTCCATTCCATTCCATTCCTTTCCGTTCCGTTCCGTTCCGTTCCGTTCCGTTCCGTTCTACTCGGGTTGATTCCATTCTATTCCATTCCATTCCATTCGATTCCATTCTATTCCATTCTATTCCATTCGATTCCATTCGATTCAATTCGATTCCATTCCATTCCATTCCATTCCATTCCATTCCATTCCATTCCATTCCATTGAATTCCATTCCATTCCATTCCGTTCCATTCCATTCCGTTCCATTCCATTCCATTCCATTCCATTACGTTCCGTTCCATTCCATTCCATTCCGTTCCATTCCATTGAATTCCGATCCATTGCATTGAATTCCGTTCCATTCCATTCCATTCCTTTCCGTTCCGTTCCGTTCCGTTCCGTTCCGTTCCGTTCTACTCGGATTGATTCCATTCTATTCCAATCCATTCCATTCGATTCCATTCGATTCCATTCGATTCCATTCGTTTCCATTCCATTCCATTCCATTCCATTGAATTCCATTCCATTCCATTCCATTCCATTCCATTCCATTCCATTCCATGGAATTCCGTTCCATTCCGTTCCGTTCCATTGAATTCCGTTCCGTTCCATTGAATTCCATTCCATTCCATTCCATCGAATTCCATTCCATTCCATTCCATTCCATTCCATTCCATTCCATTGAATTCCGTTCCATTCCATTGAATTCCATTCCATTCCGTTCCATTCCATTGAATTCCGTTCCGTTCCGTTCCGTTCCATTCCGTTCTACTCGGGTTGATTCCATTCTATTCCATTCCAATCCACTCGATTCCATTCCATTCCATTCCATTCCATTCCATTCCATTCCGTTCTACTCGGGTTCATTCCATTCCATTCCTTTCCGTTCCGTTCCGTTCCGTTCCGTTCCGTTCCGTTCTACTCGGGTTGATTCCATTCTATTCCATTCCATTCCATTCGATTCCATTCTATTCCATTCGATTCCATTCGATTCAATTCGATTCGATTCCATTCCATTCCATTCCATTCCATTGCATTCCATTGAATTCCATTCCATTCCATGGAATTCCATTCCATTCCATTCCATTCCATTCCATTCCATTCCATTCCATTCCATTCCATTCCATCGAATTCCATTCCATTCCATTCCATTCCATTCCATTCCATTCAATTCCATTCGATTCCATTCGATTCCATTCGATTCCATTCGATTCCATTCCATTCCATTCCATTCCATTGAATTCCATTCCATTCCATTCCATTCCATTGAATTCCATTCGATTCCATTCTACTCGGGTTGATTCCATTCTATTACATTCCATTCCATTCGATTCCATTCGATTCCATTCGATTCCATTCGATTCCATTCTATTCCATTCCATTCCATTGAATTCCGTTCCATTCCATTCCATTCCATTCCATTCCATTCCATTGAATTCCATTACATTGAATTCCATTCCATTCCATTCCATTCCATGGAATTCCATTCCATTCCGTTCCGTTCTGTTCCGTTCCGTACCGTTCCATTCCATTCCATTCCATTCCATTGAATTCCGTTCCATTCCATTGAATTCCATTCCATTCCGTTCCATTCCATTGAATTCCGTTCCGTTCCGTTCCGTTCCATTCCGTTCCCTTCCATTCCATTCCGTTCTACTCGGGTTCATTCCATTCCATTCCTTTCCGTTCCGTTCCGTTCCGTTCCGTTCCGTTCCGTTCCGTTCTACTCGGGTTGATTCCATTCTATTCCATTCCATTCCATTCGATTCCATTCTATTCCATTCGATTCCATTCTATTCAATTCGATTCCATTCCATTCCATTCCATTCCATTCCATTCCATTCCATTGAATTCCATTCCATTCCATTCCGTTCCATTCCATTCCGTTCCATTCCATTCCATTCCATTCCATTCCATTCCATTCCATTCCGTTCCATTCCGTTCCATTCCATTGAATTCCGATCCATTGCATTGAATTCCGTTCCATTCCATTCCATTCCTTTCCGTTCCGTTCCGTTCTGTTCCGTTCTACTCGGGTTGATTCCATTCTATTCCATTCCATTCCATTCGATTCCATTCTATTCCATTCGATTCCATTCGATTCAATTCGATTCCATTCCATTCCATTCCATCGAATTCCATTCCATTCCATTCCATTCCATTCCATTCCATTCCATTCCATTCCATTCCATTCCATTCCATTCTACTCGGGTTGATTCCATTCTATTCCATTCCATTCCATTCCATTCAATTGAATTCCATTCCATTCCATTCCATTCCATTCCATTCCATTCCATTGAATTCCATTCCATTCCATTGAATTCCATTCCATTCCATTCCATTCCATTAAATTCCGTTCCATTCCATTCCTTTCCATTCCATTCCATTCCATTGAATTCCATTACATTGAATTCCATTCCATTCCATTCCATTCCATTGAATTCCATTCCATTCCGTTCCATTCCATTGAATTCCGTTCCGTTCCGTTCCGTTCCTTTCCATTCCGTTCCATTCTGTTCCATTCCGTTCTACTCGGGTTGATTCCATTCTATTCCATTCCATTCCATTCGATTCCATTCCATTCCATTCCATTCCATTCCATTCCATCGAATTCCATTCCATTCCATAGAATTCCATTCCATTCCATTCCATTCCATTCCATTCCATTCCATTCCATCGAATTCCATTCCATTCCATTCCATTCCATTCCATTCCATTCCATTCCATTCCATTCCATTCGATTCCATTCGATTCCATTCGATTCCATTCCATTCCATTCCATTCCATTCCATTCCATTCCGTTCCGTTCCATTCCGTTCCATTCCGTCCCATTCCATTGAATTCCGTTCCATTGCATTGAATTCCGTTCCATTCCATTCCATTCCTTTCCGTTCCGTTCCGTTCCGTTCCGCTCCGTTCTACTCGGGTTGATTCCATTCTATTCCATTCCATTCCATTCGATTCCATTCTATTCCATTCGATTCCATTCGATTCAATTCGATTCCATTCCATTCCATTCCATTCCATTCCATTCCATTGAATTCCATTCCATTCCATTGAATTCCATTCCATTCCATTCCATTCCATTCCATTCCATTCCATTGAATTCCATTCCATTCCATTGAATTCCATTCCATTCCATTCCATTCGATTCCATTCCATTCCATGGAATTCCATTCCATTCCATTCCATTCCATTCCATTCCATGGAATTCCATTGAATTCCATTGAATTCCATTCCATTCCATTGAATTCCATTCCTTTCCATTCCATTCCATTGAATTCCGTTCAATTCCATTCCATTGCATTCCATTCCATTCCATTCCATTCGAATTCCATTCCATTCCATTCCATTCCATTCCATTCCATTCCATTCTACTCGGGTTGATTCCATTCTATTCCATTCCATTCCATTCGATTCCATTCGATTCCTTTCGATTCCATTCGATTCCATTCCATTCCATTCCATTCCACTGAATTCCATTCCATTCCATTCCATTCCATTCCATTCCATTCCATTCCATTCTACTCGGGTTGATTCCATTCTATTCCATTCCATTCCATTCGATTCCATTCGATTCCTTTCGATTCCATTCGATTCCATTCCATTCCATTCCATTCCATCGAATTCCATTCCATTCCATTCCATTCCATTCCATTCCATTCCATTCCATTCCATTCTACTCGGGTTGATTCCATTCTATTACATTCCATTCCATTCGATTCCATTCGATTCCATTCGATTCCATTCGATTCCATTCCATTCCATTCCATTCAATTGAATTCCATTCCATTCCATTCCATTCCATTCCATTCCATTCCATTCCATTCCATTCCATTCTACTCGGGATGATTCCATTCTATTACATTCCATTCCATTCGATTCCATTCGATTCCATTAGATTAATTTCGATTCCATTCCATTCGATTCCATTCAATTGAATTCCATTCCATTCCATTCCATTCCATTCCATTCCATTCCATTGAATTCCATTCCATTCCATTGAATTCCATTCCATTACATTCCATTCCATTGAATTCCATTCCATTCCATTCCATTCCACTCCATTCCATTCCATTCCATTCCATTGAATTCCATTACATTCAATTCCGTTCCATTCCATTCCATTCCATGGAATTCCATTCCATTCTGTTCCGTTCCGTTCCGTTCCATTCCATTCCATTCCATTCCATTGAATTCCGTTCCATTCCATTGAATTCCATTCCATTCCGTTCCATTCCATTGAATTCCGTTCCGTTCCGTTCCGTTCCGTTCCATTCCGTTCCATTCCGTTCCTTTCCGTTCTACTCGGGTTGATTCCATTCTATTCCATTCCATTCCATTCGATTCCATTCCATTCCATTCCATTCCATTCCATTCCATTCCTTTCTACTCGGGTTCATTCCATTCCATTCCGTTCCGTTCCGTTCTGATCCGTTCCATTCCTTTCTACTTGTGTTGATTCCATTCCATTCCATTCTATTCCATTGAATTCCATTCCATTCCATTCCATTCCATTCCATTACATGGAATTCCATTGAATTCCATTGAATTCCATTGAATTCCATTGAATTCCATTCCATTGAATTCCATTGAATTCCATTCCATTCCATTCCATGGAATTCCATTCCATTCCATTCCATTCCTTGGAATTCCATTCCATTCCATTCTATTCCATTCCATTGAATTCCATTCCATTCCATTCAATTGAATTCCATTCCATTCCATTCCATTCGATTCCATTCCATTCCATTGAATTCCATTCCATTCCATTGAATTCCATTCCATTTCATTCCATTCCATTCCGTTCCATTCCATTCCGTTCCATTCCATTCCATTCCTTTCCATTCCATTCCATTCCGTTCCTTTCCATTGAATTCCGTTCCATTGCATTGAATTCCGTTCCATTCCATTCCATTCCTTTCCGTTCCGTTCCGTTCCGTTCCGTTCCGTTCCGTTCTACTCGGGTTGATTCCATTCTATTCCATTCCATTCCATTCGATTCCATTCTATTCCATTCTATTCCATTCGATTCCATTCGATTCAATTCGATTCCATTCCATTCCATTCCATTCCATTCCATTCCATTCCATTCCATTCCATTGAATTCCATTCCATTCCATTCCGTTCCATTCCATTCCGTTCCATTCCATTCCATTCCATTCCATTACGTTCCGTTCCATTCCATTCCATTCCGTTCCATTCCATTGAATTCCGATCCATTGCATTGAATTCCGTTCCATTCCATTCCATTCCTTTCCGTTCCGTTCCGTTCCGTTCCGTTCCGTTCCGTTCTACTCGGATTGATTCCATTCTATTCCAATCCATTCCATTCGATTCCATTCGATTCCATTCGATTCCATTCGTTTCCATTCCATTCCATTCCATTCCATTGAATTCCATTCCATTCCATTCCATTCCATTCCATTCCATTCCATTCCATGGAATTCCGTTCCATTCCGTTCCGTTCCATTGAATTCCGTTCCGTTCCATTGAATTCCATTCCATTCCATTCCATCGAATTCCATTCCATTCCATTCCATTCCATTCCATTCCATTCCATTGAATTCCGTTCCATTCCATTGAATTCCATTCCATTCCGTTCCATTCCATTGAATTCCGTTCCGTTCCGTTCCGTTCCATTCCGTTCTACTCGGGTTGATTCCATTCTATTCCATTCCAATCCACTCGATTCCATTCCATTCCATTCCATTCCATTCCATTCCATTCCGTTCTACTCGGGTTCATTCCATTCCATTCCTTTCCGTTCCGTTCCGTTCCGTTCCGTTCCGTTCCGTTCTACTCGGGTTGATTCCATTCTATTCCATTCCATTCCATTCGATTCCATTCTATTCCATTCGATTCCATTCGATTCAATTCGATTCGATTCCATTCCATTCCATTCCATTCCATTGCATTCCATTGAATTCCATTCCATTCCATGGAATTCCATTCCATTCCATTCCATTCCATTCCATTCCATTCCATTCCATTCCATTCCATTCCATCGAATTCCATTCCATTCCATTCCATTCCATTCCATTCCATTCAATTCCATTCGATTCCATTCGATTCCATTCGATTCCATTCGATTCCATTCCATTCCATTCCATTCCATTGAATTCCATTCCATTCCATTCCATTCCATTGAATTCCATTCGATTCCATTCTACTCGGGTTGATTCCATTCTATTACATTCCATTCCATTCGATTCCATTCGATTCCATTCGATTCCATTCGATTCCATTCTATTCCATTCCATTCCATTGAATTCCGTTCCATTCCATTCCATTCCATTCCATTCCATTCCATTGAATTCCATTACATTGAATTCCATTCCATTCCATTCCATTCCATGGAATTCCATTCCATTCCGTTCCGTTCTGTTCCGTTCCGTACCGTTCCATTCCATTCCATTCCATTCCATTGAATTCCGTTCCATTCCATTGAATTCCATTCCATTCCGTTCCATTCCATTGAATTCCGTTCCGTTCCGTTCCGTTCCATTCCGTTCCCTTCCATTCCATTCCGTTCTACTCGGGTTCATTCCATTCCATTCCTTTCCGTTCCGTTCCGTTCCGTTCCGTTCCGTTCCGTTCCGTTCTACTCGGGTTGATTCCATTCTATTCCATTCCATTCCATTCGATTCCATTCTATTCCATTCGATTCCATTCTATTCAATTCGATTCCATTCCATTCCATTCCATTCCATTCCATTCCATTCCATTGAATTCCATTCCATTCCATTCCGTTCCATTCCATTCCGTTCCATTCCATTCCATTCCATTCCATTCCATTCCATTCCATTCCGTTCCATTCCGTTCCATTCCATTGAATTCCGATCCATTGCATTGAATTCCGTTCCATTCCATTCCATTCCTTTCCGTTCCGTTCCGTTCTGTTCCGTTCTACTCGGGTTGATTCCATTCTATTCCATTCCATTCCATTCGATTCCATTCTATTCCATTCGATTCCATTCGATTCAATTCGATTCCATTCCATTCCATTCCATCGAATTCCATTCCATTCCATTCCATTCCATTCCATTCCATTCCATTCCATTCCATTCCATTCCATTCCATTCTACTCGGGTTGATTCCATTCTATTCCATTCCATTCCATTCCATTCAATTGAATTCCATTCCATTCCATTCCATTCCATTCCATTCCATTCCATTGAATTCCATTCCATTCCATTGAATTCCATTCCATTCCATTCCATTCCATTAAATTCCGTTCCATTCCATTCCTTTCCATTCCATTCCATTCCATTGAATTCCATTACATTGAATTCCATTCCATTCCATTCCATTCCATTGAATTCCATTCCATTCCATAGAATTCCATTCCATTCCATTCCATTCGATTCCATTCCATTCCATGGAATTCCATTCCTTTCCATTCCATTCCATTCCATTCCATTCCATTCCATTCCATTGAATTCCATTGAATTCCATTCCATTCCATTGAATTCCATTCCTTTCCATTCCATTCCATTGAATTCCGTTCAATTCCATTCCATTCCATTCCATTCCATTCCATTCCATTCGAATTCCATTCCATTCCATTCCATTCCATTCCATTCCTTTCCATTCCATTCCATTCTACTCGGGTTGATTCCATTCTATTCCATTCCATCGAATTCCATTCCATTCCATTCCATTCCATTCCATTCTATTCCATTGAATTCCATTCCATTCCATTCCATTCCATTCCATTCCATTGAATTCCGTTCCGTTCCGTTCCGTTCCGTTCCGTTCCATTCCGTTCCATTCCGTTCCATTCCGTTCTACTCGGGTTGATTCCATTCTATTCCATTCCATTCCATTCGATTCCATTCCATTCCATTCCATTCCATTCCATTCCG
This sequence comes from Gorilla gorilla gorilla, assembly GCF_029281585.2. Lineage (NCBI taxonomy): Eukaryota > Metazoa > Chordata > Mammalia > Primates > Hominidae > Gorilla > Gorilla gorilla. The sequence continues at coordinate 40,040,139 of NC_073242.2, forward strand.
TTCTACTCGGGTTCATTCCATTCCATTCCGTTCCGTTCCGTTCCGTTCCGTTCCATTCCTTTCTACTTGTGTTGATTCCATTCCATTCCATTCTATTCCATAGAATTCCATTCCATTCCATTCCATTCCATTACATGGAATTCCATGGAATTCCATTCCATTCCATTCCATTCCATTCCATTCCATTCCATTGAATTCCATTCCATTCCATTCCATTCCATTCCATTCCATTCTACTCGGGTTGATTCCATTCTATTCCATTCCATTCCATTCCATTCAATTGAATTCCATTCCATTCCCTTCCATTCCATTCCATTCCATTCCATTCCATTGAATTCCATTCCATTCCATTGAATTCCATTCCATTCCATTCCATTCCATTGAATTCCGTTCCATTCCATTCCTTTCCATTCCATTCCATTCCATTGAATTCCATTACATTGAATTCCATTCCATTCCATTCCATTCCATTGAATTCCATTCCATTCCATAGAATTCCATTCCATTCCATTCCATTCGATTCCATTCCATTCCATGGAATTCCATTCCTTTCCATTCCATTCCATTCCATTCCATTCCATTCCATTGAATTCCATTGAATTCCATTCCATTCCATTGAATTCCATTCCTTTCCATTCCATTCCATTGAATTCCGTTCAATTCCATTCCATTCCATTCCATTCCATTCCATTCGAATTCCATTCCATTCCATTCCATTCCATTCCATTCCTTTCCATTCCATTCCATTCTACTCGGGTTGATTCCATTCTATTCCATTCCATCGAATTCCATTCCATTCCATTCCATTCCATTCCATTCCATTCCATTCCATTCCATTCGATTCCATTCGATTCCATTCGATTCCATTCGATTCCATTCCATTCCATTCCATTCCGTTCCGTTCCATTCCGTTCCATTCCGTTCCATTCCATTGAATTCCGTTCCATTGCATTGAATTCCGTTCCATTCCATTCCATTCCTTTCCGTTCCGTTCCGTTCCGTTCCGTTCCGTTCTACTCGGGTTGATTCCATTCTATTCCATTCCATTCCATTCGATTCCATTCTATTCCATTCGATTCCTTTCGATTCAATTCAATTCCATTCCATTCCATTCCATTCCATTCCATTGAATTCCATTCCATTCCATTGAATTCCATTCCATTCCATTCCATTCCATTCCATTCCATTGAATTCCACTCCATTCCATTGAATTCCATTCCATTCCATTCCATTCGATTCCATTCCATTCAATGGAATTCCATTCCATTCCATTCCATTCCATTCCATTGAATTCCATTGAAATCCATTGAATTCCATTGAATTCCATTCCATTCCATTGAATTCCATTCCTTTCCATTCCATTCCATTGAATTCCGTTCAATTCCATTCCATTGCATTCCATTCCATTCCATTCCATTCGAATTCCATTCCATTCCATTCCTTTCCATTCCATTCCATTCCATTCCATTCCATTCTACTCGGGTTGATTCCATTCTATTCCATTCCATTCCATTCGATTCCATTCGATTCCTTTCGATTCCATTCGATTCCATTCCATTCCATTCCATTCCATTGAATTCCATTCCATTCCATTCCATTCCATTCCATTCCATTCCATTCTACTCGGGTTGATTCCATTCTATTCCATTCCATTCCATTCGATTCCATTCGATTCCTTTCGATTCCATTCGATTCGATTCCATTCCATTCCATTCCATCGAATTTCATTCCATTCCATTCCATTCCATTCCATTCCATTCCATTCCATTCCATTCCATTCCATTCCATTCCATTCTACTCGGGTTGATTCCATTCTATTACATTCCATTCCATTCGATTCCATTCGATTCCATTCGATTCCATTCGATTCCATTCCATTCCATTCCATTCAATTGAATTCCATTCCATTCCATTCCATTCCATTACATTCCATTCCATTCCATTCCATTCCATTTCATTCCATTCCATTCTACTCGGGTTGATTCCATTCTATTACATTCCATTCCATTGAATTCCGTTCCATTCCATTCCATTCCATTCCATTCCATTCCATTGAATTCCATTCCATTGAATTCCATTCCATTCCATACCATTCCACTGAATTCCATTCCATTCCATTCCGTTCCGTTCCGTTCCGTTCCGTTCCGTTCCATTCCATTCCATTCCATTGAATTCCATTCCATTCCATTGAATTCCATTCCATTCCATTGAATTCCATTCCATTACATTCCATTCCATTGAATTCCATTCCATTCCATTCCATTCCATTCCATTCCATTGAATTCCATTCCATTCCATTCCATTCCATTGAATTCCGTTCCATTCCATTCCATTCCATTCCATTCCATTCCATTGAATTCCATTCCATTGAATTCCATTCCATTCCATACCATTCCACTGAATTCCATTCCATTCCATTCCGTTCCGTTCCGTTCCGTTCCGTTCCGTTCCATTCCATTCCATTCCATTCCATTGAATTCCATTCCATTCCATTGAATTCCATTCCATTCCGTTCCATTCCATTGAATTCCGTTCCGTTCCGTTCCGTTCCGTTCCGTTCCATTCCGTTCCATTCTGTTCCATTCCGTTCTACCTTGGTTGATTCCATTCTATTCCATTCCATTCCTTTCGATTCCATTCCATTCCATTCCATTCCATTCCATTCCATTCCATCGAATTCCATTCCATTCCATTGAATTCCATTCCATTCCATTCCATTCCATTCCATTCCATTCCATTCCATCGAATTCCATTCCATTCCATTCCATTCCATTCCATTCCATTCCATTCCATTCCATTCGATTCCATTCGATTCCATTCGATTCCATTCGATTCCATTCCATTCCATTCCATTCCGTTCCGTTCCATTCCGTTCCATTCCGTCCCATTCCATTGAATTCCGTTCCATTGCATTGAATTCCGTTCCATTCCATTCCATTCCTTTCCGTTCCGTTCCGTTCCGTTCCGCTCCGTTCTACTCGGGTTGATTCCATTCTATTCCATTCCATTCCATTCGATTCCATTCTATTCCATTCGATTCCATTCGATTCAATTCGATTCCATTCCATTCCATTCCATTCCATTCCATTCCATTGAATTCCATTCCATTCCATTGAATTCCATTCCATTCCATTCCATTCCATTCCATTCCATTCCATTGAATTCCATTCCATTCCATTGAATTCCATTCCATTCCATTCCATTCGATTCCATTCCATTCCATGGAATTCCATTCCATTCCATTCCATTCCATTCCATTCCATGGAATTCCATTGAATTCCATTGAATTCCATTCCATTCCATTGAATTCCATTCCTTTCCATTCCATTCCATTGAATTCCGTTCAATTCCATTCCATTGCATTCCATTCCATTCCATTCCATTCGAATTCCATTCCATTCCATTCCATTCCATTCCATTCCATTCGAATTCCATTCCATTCCATTCCATTCCATTCCATTCCATTCCATTCCATTCTACTCGGGTTGATTCCATTCTATTCCATTCCATTCCATTCGATTCCATTCGATTCCTTTCGATTCCATTCGATTCCATTCCATTCCATTCCATTCCACTGAATTCCATTCCATTCCATTCCATTCCATTCCATTCCATTCCATTCCATTCCATTCTACTCGGGTTGATTCCATTCTATTCCATTCCATTCCATTCGATTCCATTCGATTCCTTTCGATTCCATTCGATTCCATTCCATTCCATTCCATTCCATCGAATTCCATTCCATTCCATTCCATTCCATTCCATTCCATTCCATTCCTTTCCATTCCATTCCATTCCATTCTACTCGGGTTGATTCCACTCTATTACATTCCATTCCATTCGATTCCATTCGATTCCATTCGATTCCATTCGATTCCATTCCATTCCATTCCATTCAATTGAATTCCATTCCATTCCATTCCATTCCATTCCATTCCATTCCATTCCATTCCATTCCATTCTACTCGGGATGATTCCATTCTATTACATTCCATTCCATTCGATTCCATTCGATTCCATTAGATTCCTTTCGATTCCATTCCATTCGATTCCATTCAATTGAATTCCATTCCATTCCATTCCATTCCATTCCATTCCATTCCATTGAATTCCATTCCATTCCATTGAATTCCATTCCATTACATTCCATTCCATTGAATTCCATTCCATTCCATTCCATTCCACTCCATTCCATTCCATTCCATTCCATTGAATTCCATTACATTCAATTCCATTCCATTCCATTCCATTCCATGGAATTCCATTCCATTCTGTTCCGTTCCGTTCCGTTCCATTCCATTCCATTCCATTCCATTGAATTCCGTTCCATTCCATTGAATTCCATTCCATTCCGTTCCATTCCATTGAATTCCGTTCCGTTCCGTTCCGTTCCGTTCCATTCCGTTCCATTCCGTTCCTTTCCGTTCTACTCGGGTTGATTCCATTCTATTCCATTCCATTCCATTCGATTCCATTCCATTCCATTCCATTCCATTCCATTCCATTCCTTTCTACTCGGGTTCATTCCATTCCATTCCGTTCCGTTCCGTTCTGATCCGTTCCATTCCTTTCTACTTGTGTTGATTCCATTCCATTCCATTCTATTCCATTGAATTCCATTCCATTCCATTCCATTCCATTCCATTACATGGAATTCCATTGAATTCCATTGAATTCCATTGAATTCCATTGAATTCCATTCCATTGAATTCCATTGAATTCCATTCCATTCCATTCCATGGAATTCCATTCCATTCCATTCCATTCCTTGGAATTCCATTCCATTCCATTCTATTCCATTCCATTGAATTCCATTCCATTCCATTCAATTGAATTCCATTCCATTCCATTCCATTCGATTCCATTCCATTCCATTGAATTCCATTCCATTCCATTGAATTCCATTCCATTTCATTCCATTCCATTCCGTTCCATTCCATTCCGTTCCATTCCATTCCATTCCTTTCCATTCCATTCCATTCCGTTCCTTTCCATTGAATTCCGTTCCATTGCATTGAATTCCGTTCCATTCCATTCCATTCCTTTCCGTTCCGTTCCGTTCCGTTCCGTTCCGTTCCGTTCTACTCGGGTTGATTCCATTCTATTCCATTCCATTCCATTCGATTCCATTCTATTCCATTCTATTCCATTCGATTCCATTCGATTCAATTCGATTCCATTCCATTCCATTCCATTCCATTCCATTCCATTCCATTCCATTCCATTGAATTCCATTCCATTCCATTCCGTTCCATTCCATTCCGTTCCATTCCATTCCATTCCATTCCATTACGTTCCGTTCCATTCCGTTCCATTCCGTTCCATTCCATTGAATTCCGATCCATTGCATTGAATTCCGTTCCATTCCATTCCATTCCTTTCCGTTCCGTTCCGTTCCGTTCCGTTCCGTTCTACTCGGATTGATTCCATTCTATTCCAATCCATTCCATTCGATTCCATTCGATTCCATTCGATTCCATTCGTTTCCATTCCATTCCATTCCATTCCATTGAATTCCATTCCATTCCATTCCATTCCATTCCATTCCATTCCATGGAATTCCGTTCCATTCCGTTCCGTTCCATTGAATTCCGTTCCGTTCCATTGAATTCCATTCCATTCCATTCCATCGAATTCCATTCCATTCCATTCCATTCCATTCCATTCCATTCCATTGAATTCCGTTCCATTCCATTGAATTCCATTCCATTCCGTTCCATTCCATTGAATTCCGTTCCGTTCCGTTCCGTTCCATTCCGTTCTACTCGGGTTGATTCCATTCTATTCCATTCCAATCCACTCGATTCCATTCCATTCCATTCCATTCCATTCCATTCCATTCCGTTCTACTCGGGTTCATTCCATTCCATTCCTTTCCGTTCCGTTCCGTTCCGTTCCGTTCCGTTCCGTTCTACTCGGGTTGATTCCATTCTATTCCATTCCATTCCATTCGATTCCATTCTATTCCATTCGATTCCATTCGATTCAATTCGATTCGATTCCATTCCATTCCATTCCATTCCATTGCATTCCATTGAATTCCATTCCATTCCATGGAATTCCATTCCATTCCATTCCATTCCATTCCATTCCATTCCATTCCATTCCATTCCATCGAATTCCATTCCATTCCATTCCATTCCATTCCATTCAATTCCATTCGATTCCATTCGATTCCATTCGATTCCATTCGATTCCATTCCATTCCATTCCATTCCATTGAATTCCATTCCATTCCATTCCATTCCATTCCATTGAATTCCATTCGATTCCATTCTACTCGGGTTGATTCCATTCTATTACATTCCATTCCATTCGATTCCATTCGATTCCATTCGATTCCATTCGATTCCATTCTATTCCATTCCATTCCATTGAATTCCGTTCCATTCCATTCCATTCCATTCCATTCCATTCCATTGAATTCCATTACATTGAATTCCATTCCATTCCATTCCATTCCATGGAATTCCATTCCATTCCGTTCCGTTCTGTTCCGTTCCGTACCGTTCCATTCCATTCCATTCCATTCCATTGAATTCCGTTCCATTCCATTGAATTCCATTCCATTCCGTTCCATTCCATTGAATTCCGTTCCGTTCCGTTCCGTTCCGTTCCGTTCCGTTCCATTCCGTTCCCTTCCATTCCATTCCGTTCTACTCGGGTTCATTCCATTCCATTCCTTTCCGTTCCGTTCCGTTCCGTTCCGTTCCGTTCCGTTCCGTTCTACTCGGGTTGATTCCATTCTATTCCATTCCATTCCATTCGATTCCATTCTATTCCATTCGATTCCATTCTATTCAATTCGATTCCATTCCATTCCATTCCATTCCATTCCATTCCATTCCATTGAATTCCATTCCATTCCATTCCGTTCCATTCCATTCCGTTCCATTCCATTCCATTCCATTCCATTCCATTCCATTACATTCCGTTCCATTCCGTTCCATTCCATTGAATTCCGATCCATTGCATTGAATTCCGTTCCATTCCATTCCATTCCTTTCCGTTCCGTTCCGTTCTGTTCCGTTCTACTCGGGTTGATTCCATTCTATTCCATTCCATTCCATTCGATTCCATTCTATTCCATTCGATTCCATTCGATTCAATTCGATTCGATTCGATTCCATTCCATTCCATTCCATTCCATTCCATTGAATTCCATTCCATTCCATAGAATTCCATTCCATTCCATTCCATTCCATTCCATTCCATTCCATTGAATTCCATTCCATTCCATTGAATTCCATTCCATTCCATTCCATTCGATTCCATTCCATTCCATGGAATTCCATTCCATTCGATTCCATTCCATTCCATGGAATTCCATTTCATTCCATTCCATTCCATTCCATTCCATTCCATTCCATAGAATTCTATTCCATTCCATTCCATTCCATTCCATTCCATTCCGTTCCATTCCATTCCATCGAATTCCATTCCATTCCATTCCATTCCATTCCATTCCATTCCATTCCATTCCATTCCATTCTACTAGGGTTGATTCCATTCTATTCCATTCCATTCCATTCGATTCCATTCGATTCCATTCGATTCCATTCGATTCCATTCCATTCCATTCCATTCCATTCAATTCCATTCCATTCCATTCCATTCCATTCCATTCCATTCCATTCCATTGAATTCCATTCCATTCCATTGAATTCCATTCCATTCCATTCCATTCCATTGAATTCCGTTCCATTCCATTCCTTTCCATTCCATTCCATTCCATTGAATTCCATTACATTGAATTCCATTCCATTCCATTCCATTCCATTGAATTCCATTCCATTCCATTGAATTCCATTCCATTCCATTCCGTTCGATTCCATTCCATTCCATGGAATTCCATTCCTTTCCATTCCATTCCATTCCTTTCCATTCCATTCCATTGAATTCCGTTCAATTCCATTCCATTGCATTCCATTCCATTCCATTCCATTGAATTCCATTCCATTCCATTCGATTCCATTCGATTCCATTCCATTCCATTCCATTCTATTCCATTGAATTCCATTCCATTCCATTCCATTCCATTCCATTCCATTGAATTCCGTTCCGTTCCGTTCCGTTCCGTTCCGTTCCATTCCGTTCCATTCCGTTCCATTCCGTTCTACTCGGGTTGATTCCATTCTATTCCATTCCATTCCATTCGATTCCATTCCATTCCATTCCATTCCATTCCATTCCGTTCTACTCGGGTTCATTCCATTCCATTCCGTTCCGTTCCGTTCCGTTCCGTTCCATTCCTTTCTACTTGTGTTGATTCCATTCCATTCCATTCTATTCCATAGAATTCCATTCCATTCCATTCCATTCCATTACATGGAATTCCATGGAATTCCATTCCATTCCATTCCATTCCATTCCATTCCATTCCATTGAATTCCATTCCATTCCATTCCATTCCATTCCATTCCATTCTACTCGGGTTGATTCCATTCTATTCCATTCCATTCCATTCCATTCAATTGAATTCCATTCCATTCCCTTCCATTCCATTCCATTCCATTCCATTCCATTGAATTCCATTCCATTCCATTGAATTCCATTCCATTCCATTCCATTCCATTGAATTCCGTTCCATTCCATTCCTTTCCATTCCATTCCATTCCATTGAATTCCATTACATTGAATTCCATTCCATTCCATTCCATTCCATTGAATTCCATTCCATTCCATAGAATTCCATTCCATTCCATTCCATTCGATTCCATTCCATTCCATGGAATTCCATTCCTTTCCATTCCATTCCATTCCATTCCATTCCATTCCATTGAATTCCATTGAATTCCATTCCATTCCATTGAATTCCATTCCTTTCCATTCCATTCCATTGAATTCCGTTCAATTCCATTCCATTCCATTCCATTCCATTCCATTCGAATTCCATTCCATTCCATTCCATTCCATTCCATTCCTTTCCATTCCATTCCATTCTACTCGGGTTGATTCCATTCTATTCCATTCCATCGAATTCCATTCCATTCCATTCCATTCCATTCCATTCCATTCCATTCCATTCCATTCGATTCCATTCGATTCCATTCGATTCCATTCGATTCCATTCCATTCCATTCCATTCCGTTCCGTTCCATTCCGTTCCATTCCGTTCCATTCCATTGAATTCCGTTCCATTGCATTGAATTCCGTTCCATTCCATTCCATTCCTTTCCGTTCCGTTCCGTTCCGTTCCGTTCCGTTCTACTCGGGTTGATTCCATTCTATTCCATTCCATTCCATTCGATTCCATTCTATTCCATTCGATTCCTTTCGATTCAATTCAATTCCATTCCATTCCATTCCATTCCATTCCATTGAATTCCATTCCATTCCATTGAATTCCATTCCATTCCATTCCATTCCATTCCATTCCATTGAATTCCACTCCATTCCATTGAATTCCATTCCATTCCATTCCATTCGATTCCATTCCATTCAATGGAATTCCATTCCATTCCATTCCATTCCATTCCATTGAATTCCATTGAAATCCATTGAATTCCATTGAATTCCATTCCATTCCATTGAATTCCATTCCTTTCCATTCCATTCCATTGAATTCCGTTCAATTCCATTCCATTGCATTCCATTCCATTCCATTCCATTCGAATTCCATTCCATTCCATTCCTTTCCATTCCATTCCATTCCATTCCATTCCATTCTACTCGGGTTGATTCCATTCTATTCCATTCCATTCCATTCGATTCCATTCGATTCCTTTCGATTCCATTCGATTCCATTCCATTCCATTCCATTCCATTGAATTCCATTCCATTCCATTCCATTCCATTCCATTCCATTCCATTCTACTCGGGTTGATTCCATTCTATTCCATTCCATTCCATTCGATTCCATTCGATTCCTTTCGATTCCATTCGATTCGATTCCATTCCATTCCATTCCATCGAATTTCATTCCATTCCATTCCATTCCATTCCATTCCATTCCATTCCATTCCATTCCATTCCATTCCATTCTACTCGGGTTGATTCCATTCTATTACATTCCATTCCATTCGATTCCATTCGATTCCATTCGATTCCATTCGATTCCATTCCATTCCATTCCATTCAATTGAATTCCATTCCATTCCATTCCATTCCATTACATTCCATTCCATTCCATTCCATTCCATTTCATTCCATTCCATTCTACTCGGGTTGATTCCATTCTATTACATTCCATTCCATTCGATTCCATTCGATTCCATTCGATTCCATTCGATTCCATTCCATTCGATTCCATTCAATTGAATTCCATTCCATTCCATTCCATTCCATTCCATTCCATTCCATTCCATTCCATTCCATTGAATTCCATTCCATTCCATTGAATTCCATTCCATTACATTCCATTCCATTGAATTCCATTCCATTCCATTCCATTCCATTCCATTCCATTGAATTCCATTCCACTCCATTCCATTCCATTGAATTCCGTTCCATTCCATTCCATTCCATTCCATTCCATTCCATTGAATTCCATTCCATTGAATTCCATTCCATTCCATACCATTCCACTGAATTCCATTCCATTCCATTCCGTTCCGTTCCGTTCCGTTCCGTTCCGTTCCATTCCATTCCATTCCATTCCATTGAATTCCATTCCATTCCATTGAATTCCATTCCATTCCGTTCCATTCCATTGAATTCCGTTCCGTTCCGTTCCGTTCCGTTCCATTCCGTTCCATTCTGTTCCATTCCGTTCTACTCGGGTTGATTCCATTCTATTCCATTCCATTCCATTCGATTCCATTCCATTCCATTCCATTCCATTCCATTCCATTCCATCGAATTCCATTCCATTCCATTGAATTCCATTCCATTCCATTCCATTCCATTCCATTCCATTCCATTCCATCGAATTCCATTCCATTCCATTCCATTCCATTCCATTCCATTCCATTCCATTCCATTCGATTCCATTCGATTCCATTCGATTCCATTCGATTCCATTCCATTCCATTCCATTCCGTTCCGTTCCATTCCGTTCCATTCCGTCCCATTCCATTGAATTCCGTTCCATTGCATTGAATTCCGTTCCATTCCATTCCATTCCTTTCCGTTCCGTTCCGTTCCGTTCCGCTCCGTTCTACTCGGGTTGATTCCATTCTATTCCATTCCATTCCATTCCATTCCATTCTATTCCATTCGATTCCATTCGATTCAATTCGATTCCATTCCATTCCATTCCATTCCATTCCATTCCATTCCATTGAATTCCATTCCATTCCATTGAATTCCATTCCATTCCATTCCATTCCATTCCATTCCATTCCATTCCATTGAATTCCATTCCATTCCATTGAATTCCATTCCATTCCATTCCATTCGATTCCATTCCATTCCATGGAATTCCATTCCATTCCATTCCATTCCATTCCATTCCATTCCATGGAATTCCATTGAATTCCATTGAATTCCATTCCATTCCATTGAATTCCATTCCTTTCCATTCCATTCCATTGAATTCCGTTCAATTCCATTCCATTGCATTCCATTCCATTCCATTCCATTCGAATTCCATTCCATTCCATTCCATTCCATTCCATTCCATTCCATTCTACTCGGGTTGATTCCATTCTATTCCATTCCATTCCATTCGATTCCATTCGATTCCTTTCGATTCCATTCGATTCCATTCCATTCCATTCCATTCCACTGAATTCCATTCCATTCCATTCCATTCCATTCCATTCCATTCCATTCCATTCTACTCGGGTTGATTCCATTCTATTCCATTCCATTCCATTCGATTCCATTCGATTCCTTTCGATTCCATTCGATTCCATTCCATTCCATTCCATTCCATCGAATTCCATTCCATTCCATTCCATTCCATTCCATTCCATTCCATTCCATTCCATTCCATTCCATTCTACTCGGGTTGATTCCATTCTATTACATTCCATTCCCTTCGATTCCATTCGATTCCATTCGATTCCATTCGATTCCATTCCATTCCATTCCATTCAATTGAATTCCATTCCATTCCATTCCATTCCATTCCATTCCATTCCATTCCATTCCATTCCATTCTACTCGGGATGATTCCATTCTATTACATTCCATTCCATTCGATTCCATTCGATTCCATTAGATTCCTTTCGATTCCATTCCATTCGATTCCATTCAATTGAATTCCATTCCATTCCATTCCATTCCATTCCATTCCATTCCATTGAATTCCATTCCATTCCATTGAATTCCATTCCATTACATTCCATTCCATTGAATTCCATTCCATTCCATTCCATTCCACTCCATTCCATTCCATTCCATTCCATTGAATTCCATTACATTCAATTCCATTCCATTCCATTCCATTCCATGGAATTCCATTCCATTCTGTTCCGTTCCGTTCCGTTCCATTCCATTCCATTCCATTCCATTGAATTCCGTTCCATTCCATTGAATTCCATTCCATTCCATTCCATTCCATTGAATTCCGTTCCGTTCCGTTCCGTTCCGTTCCATTCCGTTCCATTCCGTTCCTTTCCGTTCTACTCGGGTTGATTCCATTCTATTCCATTCCATTCCATTCGATTCCATTCCATTCCATTCCATTCCATTCCATTCCATTCCTTTCTACTCGGGTTCATTCCATTCCATTCCGTTCCGTTCCGTTCTGATCCGTTCCATTCCTTTCTACTTGTGTTGATTCCATTCCATTCCATTCTATTCCATTGAATTCCATTCCATTCCATTCCATTCCATTCCATTACATGGAATTCCATTGAATTCCATTGAATTCCATTGAATTCCATTGAATTCCATTCCATTGAATTCCATTGAATTCCATTCCATTCCATTCCATGGAATTCCATTCCATTCCATTCCATTCCTTGGAATTCCATTCCATTCCATTCTATTCCATTCCATTGAATTCCATTCCATTCCATTCAATTGAATTCCATTCCATTCCATTCCATTCGATTCCATTCCATTCCATTGAATTCCATTCCATTCCATTGAATTCCATTCCATTTCATTCCATTCCATTCCGTTCCATTCCATTCCGTTCCATTCCATTCCATTCCTTTCCATTCCATTCCATTCCGTTCCTTTCCATTGAATTCCGTTCCATTGCATTGAATTCCGTTCCATTCCATTCCATTCCTTTCCGTTCCGTTCCGTTCCGTTCCGTTCCGTTCCGTTCTACTCGGGTTGATTCCATTCTATTCCATTCCATTCCATTCGATTCCATTCTATTCCATTCTATTCCATTCGATTCCATTCGATTCAATTCGATTCCATTCCATTCCATTCCATTCCATTCCATTCCATTCCATTCCATTCCATTGAATTCCATTCCATTCCATTCCGTTCCATTCCATTCCGTTCCATTCCATTCCATTCCATTCCATTACGTTCCGTTCCATTCCGTTCCATTCCGTTCCATTCCATTGAATTCCGATCCATTGCATTGAATTCCGTTCCATTCCATTCCATTCCTTTCCGTTCCGTTCCGTTCCGTTCCGTTCCGTTCCGTTCTACTCGGATTGATTCCATTCTATTCCAATCCATTCCATTCGATTCCATTCGATTCCATTCGATTCCATTCGTTTCCATTCCATTCCATTCCATTCCATTGAATTCCATTCCATTCCATTCCATTCCATTCCATTCCATTCCATTCCATGGAATTCCGTTCCATTCCGTTCCGTTCCATTGAATTCCGTTCCGTTCCATTGAATTCCATTCCATTCCATTCCATCGAATTCCATTCCATTCCATTCCATTCCATTCCATTCCATTCCATTGAATTCCGTTCCATTCCATTGAATTCCATTCCATTCCGTTCCATTCCATTGAATTCCGTTCCGTTCCGTTCCGTTCCATTCCGTTCTACTCGGGTTGATTCCATTCTATTCCATTCCAATCCACTCGATTCCATTCCATTCCATTCCATTCCATTCCATTCCATTCCGTTCTACTCGGGTTCATTCCATTCCATTCCTTTCCGTTCCGTTCCGTTCCGTTCCGTTCCGTTCCGTTCTACTCGGGTTGATTCCATTCTATTCCATTCCATTCCATTCGATTCCATTCTATTCCATTCGATTCCATTCGATTCAATTCGATTCGATTCCATTCCATTCCATTCCATTCCATTGCATTCCATCGAATTCCATTCCATTCCATGGAATTCCATTCCATTCCATTCCATTCCATTCCATTCCATTCCATTCCATTCCATTCCATTCCATTCCATCGAATTCCATTCCATTCCATTCCATTCCATTCCATTCAATTCCATTCGATTCCATTCGATTCCATTCGATTCCATTCGATTCCATTCCATTCCATTCCATTCCATTGAATTCCATTCCATTCCATTCCATTCCATTGAATTCCATTCGATTCCATTCTACTCGGGTTGATTCCATTCTATTACATTCCATTCCATTCGATTCCATTCGATTCCATTCGATTCCATTCGATTCCATTCTATTCCATTCCATTCCATTGAATTCCGTTCCATTCCATTCCATTCCATTCCATTCCATTCCATTGAATTCCATTACATTGAATTCCATTCCATTCCATTCCATTCCATGGAATTCCATTCCATTCCGTTCCGTTCTGTTCCGTTCCGTACCGTTCCATTCCATTCCATTCCATTCCATTGAATTCCGTTCCATTCCATTGAATTCCATTCCATTCCGTTCCATTCCATTGAATTCCGTTCCGTTCCGTTCCGTTCCATTCCGTTCCCTTCCATTCCATTCCGTTCTACTCGGGTTCATTCCATTCCATTCCTTTCCGTTCCGTTCCGTTCCGTTCCGTTCCGTTCCGTTCCGTTCTACTCGGGTTGATTCCATTCTATTCCATTCCATTCCATTCGATTCCATTCTATTCCATTCGATTCCATTCTATTCAATTCGATTCCATTCCATTCCATTCCATTCCATTCCATTCCATTCCATTGAATTCCATTCCATTCCATTCCGTTCCATTCCATTCCGTTCCATTCCATTCCATTCCATTCCATTCCATTCCATTACATTCCGTTCCATTCCGTTCCATTCCATTGAATTCCGATCCATTGCATTGAATTCCGTTCCATTCCATTCCATTCCTTTCCGTTCCGTTCCGTTCTGTTCCGTTCTACTCGGGTTGATTCCATTCTATTCCATTCCATTCCATTCGATTCCATTCTATTCCATTCGATTCCATTCGATTCAATTCGATTCGATTCCATTCCATTCCATTCCATTCCATTCCATTCCATTGAATTCCATTCCATTCCATAGAATTCCATTCCATTCCATTCCATTCCATTCCATTCCATTCCATTGAATTCCATTCCATTCCATTGAATTCCATTCCATTCCATTCCATTCGATTCCATTCCATTCCATGGAATTCCATTCCATTCGATTCCATTCCATTCCATGGAATTCCATTTCATTCCATTCCATTCCATTCCATTCCATTCCATTCCATAGAATTCTATTCCATTCCATTCCATTCCATTCCATTCCATTCCGTTCCATTCCATTCCATCGAATTCCATTCCATTCCATTCCATTCCATTCCATTCCATTCCATTCCATTCCATTCCATTCTACTAGGGTTGATTCCATTCTATTCCATTCCATTCCATTCGATTCCATTCGATTCCATTCGATTCCATTCGATTCCATTCCATTCCATTCCATTCCATTCAATTCCATTCCATTCCATTCCATTCCATTCCATTCCATTCCATTCCATTGAATTCCATCCCATTCCATTGAATTCCATTCCATTCCATTCCATTCCATTGAATTCCGTTCCATTCCATTCCTTTCCATTCCATTCCATTCCATTGAATTCCATTACATTGAATTCCATTCCATTCCATTCCATTCCATTGAATTCCATTCCATTCCATTGAATTCCATTCCATTCCATTCCGTTCGATTCCATTCCATTCCATGGAATTCCATTCCTTTCCATTCCATTCCATTCCTTTCCATTCCATTCCATTGAATTCCGTTCAATTCCATTCCATTGCATTCCATTCCATTCCATTCCATTGAATTCCATTCCATTCCATTCGATTCCATTCGATTCCATTCCATTCCATTCCATTCTATTCCATTGAATTCCATTCCATTCCATTCCATTCCATTCCATTCCATTGAATTCCGTTCCGTTCCGTTCCGTTCCGTTCCGTTCCATTCCGTTCCATTCCGTTCCATTCCGTTCTACTCGGGTTGATTCCATTCTATTCCATTCCATTCCATTCGATTCCATTCCATTCCATTCCATTCCATTCCATTCCGTTCTACTCGGGTTCATTCCATTCCATTCCGTTCCGTTCCGTTCCGTTCCGTTCCATTCCTTTCTACTTGTGTTGATTCCATTCCATTCCATTCTATTCCATAGAATTCCATTCCATTCCATTCCATTCCATTCCATTACATGGAATTCCATGGAATTCCATTCCATTCCATTCCATTCCATTACATGGAATTCCATGGAATTCCATTCCATTCCATTCCATTCCATTCCATTCCATTCCATTGAATTCCATTCCATTCCATTCCATTCCATTCCATTCCATTCTACTCGGGTTGATTCCATTCTATTCCATTCCATTCCATTCCATTCAATTGAATTCCATTCCATTCCCTTCCATTCCATTCCATTCCATTCCATTCCATTGAATTCCATTCCATTCCATTGAATTCCATTCCATTCCATTCCATTCCATTGAATTCCGTTCCATTCCATTCCTTTCCATTCCATTCCATTCCATTGAATTCCATTACATTGAATTCCATTCCATTCCATTCCATTCCATTGAATTCCATTCCATTCCATAGAATTCCATTCCATTCCATTCCATTCGATTCCATTCCATTCCATGGAATTCCATTCCTTTCCATTCCATTCCATTCCAATCCATTCCATTCCATTGAATTCCATTGAATTCCATTCCATTCCATTGAATTCCATTCCTTTCCATTCCATTCCATTGAATTCCGTTCAATTCCATTCCATTCCATTCCATTCCATTCCATTCGAATTCCATTCCATTCCATTCCATTCCATTCCATTCCTTTCCATTCCATTCCATTCTACTCGTGTTGATTCCATTCTATTCCATTCCATCGAATTCCATTCCATTCCATTCCATTCCATTCCATTCCATTCCATTCCATTCCATTCGATTCCATTCGATTCCATTCGATTCCATTCGATTCCATTCCATTCCATTCCATTCCGTTCCGTTCCATTCCGTTCCATTCCGTTCCATTCCATTGAATTCCGTTCCATTGCATTGAATTCCGTTCCATTCCATTCCATTCCTTTCCGTTCCGTTCCGTTCCGTTCCGTTCCGTTCTACTCGGGTTGATTCCATTCTATTCCATTCCATTCCATTCGATTCCATTCTATTCCATTCGATTCCTTTCGATTCAATTCAATTCCATTCCATTCCATTCCATTCCATTCCATTGAATTCCATTCCATTCCATTGAATTCCATTCCATTCCATTCCATTCCATTCCATTCCATTGAATTCCACTCCATTCCATTGAATTCCATTCCATTCCATTCCATTCGATTCCATTCCATTCAATGGAATTCCATTCCATTCCATTCCATTCCATTCCATTGAATTCCATTGAAATCCATTGAATTCCATTGAATTCCATTCCATTCCATTGAATTCCATTCCTTTCCATTCCATTCCATTGAATTCCGTTCAATTCCATTCCATTGCATTCCATTCCATTCCATTCCATTCGAATTCCATTCCATTCCATTCCTTTCCATTCCATTCCATTCCATTCCATTCCATTCTACTCGGGTTGATTCCATTCTATTCCATTCCATTCCATTCGATTCCATTCGATTCCTTTCGATTCCATTCGATTCCATTCCATTCCATTCCATTCCATTGAATTCCATTCCATTCCATTCCATTCCATTCCATTCCATTCCATTCTACTCGGGTTGATTCCATTCTATTCCATTCCATTCCATTCGATTCCATTCGATTCCTTTCGATTCCATTCGATTCGATTCCATTCCATTCCATTCCATCGAATTTCATTCCATTCCATTCCATTCCATTCCATTCCATTCCATTCCATTCCATTCCATTCCATTCCATTCTACTCGGGTTGATTCCATTCTATTACATTCCATTCCATTCGATTCCATTCGATTCCATTCGATTCCATTCGATTCCATTCCATTCCATTCCATTCAATTGAATTCCATTCCATTCCATTCCATTCCATTACATTCCATTCCATTCCATTCCATTCCATTTCATTCCATTCCATTCTACTCGGGTTGATTCCATTCTATTACATTCCATTCCATTCGATTCCATTCGATTCCATTCGATTCCATTCGATTCCATTCCATTCGATTCCATTCAATTGAATTCCATTCCATTCCATTCCATTCCATTCCATTCCATTCCATTCCATTCCATTCCATTGAATTCCATTCCATTCCATTGAATTCCATTCCATTACATTCCATTCCATTGAATTCCATTCCATTCCATTCCATTCCATTCCATTCCATTGAATTCCATTCCATTCCATTCCATTCCATTGAATTCCGTTCCATTCCATTCCATTCCATTCCATTCCATTCCATTGAATTCCATTCCATTGAATTCCATTCCATTCCATACCATTCCACTGAATTCCATTCCATTCCATTCCGTTCCGTTCCGTTCCGTTCCGTTCCGTTCCATTCCATTCCATTCCATTCCATTGAATTCCATTCCATTCCATTGAATTCCATTCCATTCCGTTCCATTCCATTGAATTCCGTTCCGTTCCGTTCCGTTCCGTTCCGTTCCATTCCGTTCCATTCTGTTCCATTCCGTTCTACTCGGGTTGATTCCATTCTATTCCATTCCATTCCATTCGATTCCATTCCATTCCATTCCATTCCATTCCATTCCATTCCATCGAATTCCATTCCATTCCATTGAATTCCATTCCATTCCATTCCATTCCATTCCATTCCATTCCATTCCATCGAATTCCATTCCATTCCATTCCATTCCATTCCATTCCATTCCATTCCATTCCATTCCATTCGATTCCATTCGATTCCATTCGATTCCATTCGATTCCATTCCATTCCATTCCATTCCGTTCCGTTCCATTCCGTTCCATTCCGTCCCATTCCATTGAATTCCGTTCCATTGCATTGAATTCCGTTCCATTCCATTCCATTCCTTTCCGTTCCGTTCCGTTCCGTTCCGCTCCGTTCTACTCGGGTTGATTCCATTCTATTCCATTCCATTCCATTCCATTCCATTCTATTCCATTCGATTCCATTCGATTCAATTCGATTCCATTCCATTCCATTCCATTCCATTCCATTCCATTCCATTGAATTCCATTCCATTCCATTGAATTCCATTCCATTCCATTCCATTCCATTCCATTCCATTCCATTCCATTGAATTCCATTCCATTCCATTGAATTCCATTCCATTCCATTCCATTCGATTCCATTCCATTCCATGGAATTCCATTCCATTCCATTCCATTCCATTCCATTCCATTCCATGGAATTCCATTGAATTCCATTGAATTCCATTCCATTCCATTGAATTCCATTCCTTTCCATTCCATTCCATTGAATTCCGTTCAATTCCATTCCATTGCATTCCATTCCATTCCATTCCATTCGAATTCCATTCCATTCCATTCCATTCCATTCCATTCTACTCGGGTTGATTCCATTCTATTCCATTCCATTCCATTCGATTCCATTCGATTCCTTTCGATTCCATTCGATTCCATTCCATTCCATTCCATTCCACTGAATTCCATTCCATTCCATTCCATTCCATTCCATTCCATTCCATTCCATTCTACTCGGGTTGATTCCATTCTATTCCATTCCATTCCATTCGATTCCATTCGATTCCTTTCGATTCCATTCGATTCCATTCCATTCCATTCCATTCCATCGAATTCCATTCCATTCCATTCCATTCCATTCCATTCCATTCCATTCCATTCCATTCCATTCCATTCTACTCGGGTTGATTCCATTCTATTACATTCCATTCCATTCGATTCCATTCGATTCCATTCGATTCCATTCGATTCCATTCCATTCCATTCCATTCAATTGAATTCCATTCCATTCCATTCCATTCCATTCCATTCCATTCCATTCCATTCCATTCCATTCCATTCCATTCTACTCGGGATGATTCCATTCTATTACATTCCATTCCATTCGATTCCATTCGATTCCATTAGATTCCTTTCGATTCCATTCCATTCGATTCCATTCAATTGAATTCCATTCCATTCCATTCCATTCCATTCCATTCCATTCCATTGAATTCCATTCCATTCCATTGAATTCCATTCCATTACATTCCATTCCATTGAATTCCATTCCATTCCATTCCATTCCACTCCATTCCATTCCATTCCATTCCATTGAATTCCATTACATTCAATTCCATTCCATTCCATTCCATTCCATGGAATTCCATTCCATTCTGTTCCGTTCCGTTCCGTTCCATTCCATTCCATTCCATTCCATTGAATTCCGTTCCATTCCATTGAATTCCATTCCATTCCGTTCCATTCCATTGAATTCCGTTCCGTTCCGTTCCGTTCCGTTCCATTCCGTTCCATTCCGTTCCTTTCCGTTCTACTCGGGTTGATTCCATTCTATTCCATTCCATTCCATTCGATTCCATTCCATTCCATTCCATTCCATTCCATTCCATTCCTTTCTACTCGGGTTCATTCCATTCCATTCCGTTCCGTTCCGTTCTGATCCGTTCCATTCCTTTCTACTTGTGTTGATTCCATTCCATTCCATTCTATTCCATTGAATTCCATTCCATTCCATTCCATTCCATTCCATTACATGGAATTCCATTGAATTCCATTGAATTCCATTGAATTCCATTGAATTCCATTCCATTGAATTCCATTGAATTCCATTCCATTCCATTCCATGGAATTCCATTCCATTCCATTCCATTCCTTGGAATTCCATTCCATTCCATTCTATTCCATTCCATTGAATTCCATTCCATTCCATTCAATTGAATTCCATTCCATTCCATTCCATTCGATTCCATTCCATTCCATTGAATTCCATTCCATTCCATTGAATTCCATTCCATTTCATTCCATTCCATTCCGTTCCATTCCATTCCGTTCCATTCCATTCCATTCCTTTCCATTCCATTCCATTCCGTTCCTTTCCATTGAATTCCGTTCCATTGCATTGAATTCCGTTCCATTCCATTCCATTCCTTTCCGTTCCGTTCCGTTCCGTTCCGTTCCGTTCCGTTCTACTCGGGTTGATTCCATTCTATTCCATTCCATTCCATTCGATTCCATTCTATTCCATTCTATTCCATTCGATTCCATTCGATTCAATTCGATTCCATTCCATTCCATTCCATTCCATTCCATTCCATTCCATTGAATTCCATTCCATTCCATTCCGTTCCATTCCATTCCGTTCCATTCCATTCCATTCCATTCCATTACGTTCCGTTCCATTCCGTTCCATTCCGTTCCATTCCATTGAATTCCGATCCATTGCATTGAATTCCGTTCCATTCCATTCCATTCCTTTCCGTTCCGTTCCGTTCCGTTCCGTTCCGTTCCGTTCTACTCGGATTGATTCCATTCTATTCCAATCCATTCCATTCGATTCCATTCGATTCCATTCGATTCCATTCGTTTCCATTCCATTCCATTCCATTCCATTGAATTCCATTCCATTCCATTCCATTCCATTCCATTCCATTCCATTCCATGGAATTCCGTTCCATTCCGTTCCGTTCCATTGAATTCCGTTCCGTTCCATTGAATTCCATTCCATTCCATTCCATCGAATTCCATTCCATTCCATTCCATTCCATTCCATTCCATTCCATTGAATTCCGTTCCATTCCATTGAATTCCATTCCATTCCGTTCCATTCCATTGAATTCCGTTCCGTTCCGTTCCGTTCCATTCCGTTCTACTCGGGTTGATTCCATTCTATTCCATTCCAATCCACTCGATTCCATTCCATTCCATTCCATTCCATTCCATTCCATTCCGTTCTACTCGGGTTCATTCCATTCCATTCCTTTCCGTTCCGTTCCGTTCCGTTCCGTTCCGTTCCGTTCTACTCGGGTTGATTCCATTCTATTCCATTCCATTCCATTCGATTCCATTCTATTCCATTCGATTCCATTCGATTCAATTCGATTCGATTCCATTCCATTCCATTCCATTCCATTGCATTCCATCGAATTCCATTCCATTCCATGGAATTCCATTCCATTCCATTCCATTCCATTCCATTCCATTCCATTCCATTCCATTCCATTCCATCGAATTCCATTCCATTCCATTCCATTCCATTCCATTCAATTCCATTCGATTCCATTCGATTCCATTCGATTCCATTCGATTCCATTCCATTCCATTCCATTCCATTGAATTCCATTCCATTCCATTCCATTCCATTGAATTCCATTCGATTCCATTCTACTCGGGTTGATTCCATTCTATTACATTCCATTCCATTCGATTCCATTCGATTCCATTCGATTCCATTCGATTCCATTCTATTCCATTCCATTCCATTGAATTCCGTTCCATTCCATTCCATTCCATTCCATTCCATTCCATTGAATTCCATTACATTGAATTCCATTCCATTCCATTCCATTCCATGGAATTCCATTCCATTCCGTTCCGTTCTGTTCCGTTCCGTACCGTTCCATTCCATTCCATTCCATTCCATTGAATTCCGTTCCATTCCATTGAATTCCATTCCATTCCGTTCCATTCCATTGAATTCCGTTCCGTTCCGTTCCGTTCCATTCCGTTCCCTTCCATTCCATTCCGTTCTACTCGGGTTCATTCCATTCCATTCCTTTCCGTTCCGTTCCGTTCCGTTCCGTTCCGTTCCGTTCCGTTCTACTCGGGTTGATTCCATTCTATTCCATTCCATTCCATTCGATTCCATTCTATTCCATTCGATTCCATTCTATTCAATTCGATTCCATTCCATTCCATTCCATTCCATTCCATTCCATTCCATTGAATTCCATTCCATTCCATTCCGTTCCATTCCATTCCGTTCCATTCCATTCCATTCCATTCCATTCCATTCCATTACATTCCGTTCCATTCCGTTCCATTCCATTGAATTCCGATCCATTGCATTGAATTCCGTTCCATTCCATTCCATTCCTTTCCGTTCCGTTCCGTTCTGTTCCGTTCTACTCGGGTTGATTCCATTCTATTCCATTCCATTCCATTCGATTCCATTCTATTCCATTCGATTCCATTCGATTCAATTCGATTCGATTCCATTCCATTCCATTCCATTCCATTCCATTCCATTGAATTCCATTCCATTCCATAGAATTCCATTCCATTCCATTCCATTCCATTCCATTCCATTCCATTGAATTCCATTCCATTCCATTGAATTCCATTCCATTCCATTCCATTCGATTCCATTCCATTCCATGGAATTCCATTCCATTCGATTCCATTCCATTCCATGGAATTCCATTTCATTCCATTCCATTCCATTCCATTCCATTCCATTCCATAGAATTCTATTCCATTCCATTCCATTCCATTCCATTCCATTCCGTTCCATTCCATTCCATCGAATTCCATTCCATTCCATTCCATTCCATTCCATTCCATTCCATTCCATTCCATTCCATTCTACTAGGGTTGATTCCATTCTATTCCATTCCATTCCATTCGATTCCATTCGATTCCATTCGATTCCATTCGATTCCATTCCATTCCATTCCATTCCATTCAATTCCATTCCATTCCATTCCATTCCATTCCATTCCATTCCATTCCATTGAATTCCATTCCATTCCATTGAATTCCATTCCATTCCATTCCATTCCATTGAATTCCGTTCCATTCCATTCCTTTCCATTCCATTCCATTCCATTGAATTCCATTACATTGAATTCCATTCCATTCCATTCCATTCCATTGAATTCCATTCCATTCCATTGAATTCCATTCCATTCCATTCCGTTCGATTCCATTCCATTCCATGGAATTCCATTCCTTTCCATTCCATTCCATTCCTTTCCATTCCATTCCATTGAATTCCGTTCAATTCCATTCCATTGCATTCCATTCCATTCCATTCCATTGAATTCCATTCCATTCCATTCGATTCCATTCGATTCCATTCCATTCCATTCCATTCTATTCCATTGAATTCCATTCCATTCCATTCCATTCCATTCCATTCCATTGAATTCCGTTCCGTTCCGTTCCGTTCCGTTCCGTTCCATTCCGTTCCATTCCGTTCCATTCCGTTCTACTCGGGTTGATTCCATTCTATTCCATTCCATTCCATTCGATTCCATTCCATTCCATTCCATTCCATTCCATTCCGTTCTACTCGGGTTCATTCCATTCCATTCCGTTCCATTCCGTTCCGTTCCGTTCCATTCCTTTCTACTTGTGTTGATTCCATTCCATTCCATTCTATTCCATAGAATTCCATTCCATTCCATTCCATTCCATTCCATTACATGGAATTCCATGGAATTCCATTCCATTCCATTCCATTCCATTCCATTGAATTCCATTCCATTCCATTCCATTCCATTCCATTCCATTCTACTCGGGTTGATTCCATTCTATTCCATTCCATTCCATTCCATTCCATTGAATTCCGTTCCATTCCATTCCTTTCCATTCCATTCCATTCCATTGAATTCCATTACATTGAATTCCATTCCATTCCATTCCATTCCATTGAATTCCATTCCATTCCATAGAATTCCATTCCATTCCATTCCATTCGATTCCATTCCATTCCATGGAATTCCATTCCTTTCCATTCCATTCCATTCCATTCCATTCCATTCCATTGAATTCCATTGAATTCCATTCCATTCCATTGAATTCCATTCCATTCCGTTCCATTCCATTGAATTCCGTTCCGTTCCGTTCCGTTCCATTCCGTTCTACTCGGGTTGATTCCATTCTATTCCATTCCAATCCACTCGATTCCATTCCATTCCATTCCATTCCATTCCATTCCATTCCGTTCTACTCGGGTTCATTCCATTCCATTCCTTTCCGTTCCGTTCCGTTCCGTTCCGTTCCGTTCCGTTCTACTCGGGTTGATTCCATTCTATTCCATTCCATTCCATTCGATTCCATTCTATTCCATTCGATTCCATTCGATTCAATTCGATTCGATTCCATTCCATTCCATTCCATTCCATTGCATTCCATCGAATTCCATTCCATTCCATGGAATTCCATTCCATTCCATTCCATTCCATTCCATTCCATTCCATTCCATTCCATTCCATTCCATTCCATCGAATTCCATTCCATTCCATTCCATTCCATTCCATTCAATTCCATTCGATTCCATTCGATTCCATTCGATTCCATTCGATTCCATTCCATTCCATTCCATTCCATTGAATTCCATTCCATTCCATTCCATTCCATTGAATTCCATTCGATTCCATTCTACTCGGGTTGATTCCATTCTATTACATTCCATTCCATTCGATTCCATTCGATTCCATTCGATTCCATTCGATTCCATTCTATTCCATTCCATTCCATTGAATTCCGTTCCATTCCATTCCATTCCATTCCATTCCATTCCATTGAATTCCATTACATTGAATTCCATTCCATTCCATTCCATTCCATGGAATTCCATTCCATTCCGTTCCGTTCTGTTCCGTTCCGTACCGTTCCATTCCATTCCATTCCATTCCATTGAATTCCGTTCCATTCCATTGAATTCCATTCCATTCCGTTCCATTCCATTGAATTCCGTTCCGTTCCGTTCCGTTCCATTCCGTTCCCTTCCATTCCATTCCGTTCTACTCGGGTTCATTCCATTCCATTCCTTTCCGTTCCGTTCCGTTCCGTTCCGTTCCGTTCCGTTCCGTTCTACTCGGGTTGATTCCATTCTATTCCATTCCATTCCATTCGATTCCATTCTATTCCATTCGATTCCATTCTATTCAATTCGATTCCATTCCATTCCATTCCATTCCATTCCATTCCATTCCATTGAATTCCATTCCATTCCATTCCGTTCCATTCCATTCCGTTCCATTCCATTCCATTCCATTCCATTCCATTCCATTACATTCCGTTCCATTCCGTTCCATTCCATTGAATTCCGATCCATTGCATTGAATTCCGTTCCATTCCATTCCATTCCTTTCCGTTCCGTTCCGTTCTGTTCCGTTCTACTCGGGTTGATTCCATTCTATTCCATTCCATTCCATTCGATTCCATTCTATTCCATTCGATTCCATTCGATTCAATTCGATTCGATTCCATTCCATTCCATTCCATTCCATTCCATTCCATTGAATTCCATTCCATTCCATAGAATTCCATTCCATTCCATTCCATTCCATTCCATTCCATTCCATTGAATTCCATTCCATTCCATTGAATTCCATTCCATTCCATTCCATTCGATTCCATTCCATTCCATGGAATTCCATTCCATTCGATTCCATTCCATTCCATGGAATTCCATTTCATTCCATTCCATTCCATTCCATTCCATTCCATTCCATAGAATTCTATTCTATTCCATTCCATTCCATTCCATTCCATTCCATTCCGTTCCATTCCATTCCATCGAATTCCATTCCATTCCATTCCATTCCATTCCATTCCATTCCATTCCATTCCATTCCATTCTACTAGGGTTGATTCCATTCTATTCCATTCCATTCCATTCGATTCCATTCGATTCCATTCGATTCCATTCGATTCCATTCCATTCCATTCCATTCCATTCAATTCCATTCCATTCCATTCCATTCCATTCCATTCCATTCCATTCCATTGAATTCCATTCCATTCCATTGAATTCCATTCCATTCCATTCCATTCCATTGAATTCCGTTCCATTCCATTCCTTTCCATTCCATTCCATTCCATTGAATTCCATTACATTGAATTCCATTCCATTCCATTCCATTCCATTGAATTCCATTCCATTCCATTGAATTCCATTCCATTCCATTCCGTTCGATTCCATTCCATTCCATGGAATTCCATTCCTTTCCATTCCATTCCATTCCTTTCCATTCCATTCCATTGAATTCCGTTCAATTCCATTCCATTGCATTCCATTCCATTCCATTCCATTGAATTCCATTCCATTCCATTCGATTCCATTCGATTCCATTCCATTCCATTCCATTCTATTCCATTGAATTCCATTCCATTCCATTCCATTCCATTCCATTCCATTCCATTGAATTCCGTTCCGT
Source organism: Gorilla gorilla gorilla (assembly GCF_029281585.2). NCBI lineage: Eukaryota > Metazoa > Chordata > Mammalia > Primates > Hominidae > Gorilla > Gorilla gorilla. Next base: position 40,067,425 of record NC_073242.2, read on the forward strand.
TCCGTTCCGTTCCGTTCCGTTCCATTCCGTTCCATTCCGTTCCATTCCGTTCTACTCGGGTTGATTCCATTCTATTCCATTCCATTCCATTCGATTCCATTCCATTCCATTCCATTCCATTCCATTCCGTTCTACTCGGGTTCATTCCATTCCATTCCGTTCCATTCCGTTCCGTTCCGTTCCATTCCTTTCTACTTGTGTTGATTCCATTCCATTCCATTCTATTCCATAGAATTCCATTCCATTCCATTCCATTCCATTCCATTACATGGAATTCCATGGAATTCCATTCCATTCCATTCCATTCCATTCCATTGAATTCCATTCCATTCCATTCCATTCCATTCCATTCCATTCTACTCGGGTTGATTCCATTCTATTCCATTCCATTCCATTCCATTCCATTGAATTCCGTTCCATTCCATTCCTTTCCATTCCATTCCATTCCATTGAATTCCATTACATTGAATTCCATTCCATTCCATTCCATTCCATTGAATTCCATTCCATTCCATAGAATTCCATTCCATTCCATTCCATTCGATTCCATTCCATTCCATGGAATTCCATTCCTTTCCATTCCATTCCATTCCATTCCATTCCATTCCATTGAATTCCATTGAATTCCATTCCATTCCATTGAATTCCATTCCTTTCCATTCCATTCCATTGAATTCCGTTCAATTCCATTCCATTCCATTCCATTCCATTCCATTCCATTCGAATTCCATTCCATTCCATTCCATTCCATTCCATTCCTTTCCATTCCATTCCATTCTACTCGGGTTGACTCCATTCTATTCCATTCCATCGAATTCCATTCCATTCCATTCCATTCCATTCCATTCCATTCCATTCCATTCCATTCCATTCCATTCGATTCCATTCGATTCCATTCGATTCCATTCCATTCCATTCCATTCCGTTCCGTTCCATTCCGTTCCATTCCGTTCCATTCCATTGAATTCCGTTCCATTGCATTGAATTCCGTTCCATTCCATTCCATTCCTTTCCGTTCCGTTCCGTTCCGTTCCGTTCCGTTCTACTCGGGTTGATTCCATTCTATTCCATTCCATTCCATTCGATTCCATTCTATTCCATTCGATTCCTTTCGATTCAAATCAATTCCATTCCATTCCATTCCATTCCATTCCATTGAATTCCATTCCATTCCATTGAATTCCATTCCATTCCATTCCATTCCATTCCATTCCATTGAATTCCACTCCATTCCATTGAATTCCATTCCATTCCATTCCATTCGATTCCATTCCATTCAATGGAATTCCATTCCATTCCATTCCATTCCATTCCATTGAATTCCATTGAAATCCATTGAATTCCATTGAATTCCATTCCATTCCATTGAATTCCATTCCTTTCCATTCCATTCCATTGAATTCCGTTCAATTCCATTCCATTGCATTCCATTCCATTCCATTCCATTCGAATTCCATTCCATTCCATTCCTTTCCATTCCATTCCATTCCATTCCATTCCATTCTACTCGGGTTGATTCCATTCTATTCCATTCCATTCCATTCGATTCCATTCGATTCCTTTCGATTCCATTCGATTCCATTCCATTCCATTCCATTCCATTGAATTCCATTCCATTCCATTCCATTCCATTCCATTCCATTCCATTCTACTCGGGTTGATTCCATTCTATTCCATTCCATTCCATTCGATTCCATTCGATTCCTTTCGATTCCATTCGATTCGATTCCATTCCATTCCATTCCATCGAATTTCATTCCATTCCATTCCATTCCATTCCATTCCATTCCATTCCATTCCATTCCATTCCATTCCATTCCATTCCATTCTACTCGGGTTGATTCCATTCTATTACATTCCATTCCATTCGATTCCATTCGATTCCATTCGATTCCATTCGATTCCATTCCATTCCATTCCATTCAATTGAATTCCATTCCATTCCATTCCATTCCATTACATTCCATTCCATTCCATTCCATTCCATTTCATTCCATTCCATTCTACTCGGGTTGATTCCATTCTATTACATTCCATTCCATTCGATTCCATTCGATTCCATTCGATTCCATTCGATTCCATTCCATTCGATTCCATTCAATTGAATTCCATTCCATTCCATTCCATTCCATTCCATTCCATTCCATTCCATTGAATTCCATTCCATTCCATTGAATTCCATTCCATTACATTCCATTCCATTGAATTCCATTCCATTCCATTCCATTCCATTCCATTCCTTTGAATTCCATTACATTCAATTCCATTCCATTCCATTCCATTCCATGGAATTCCATTCCATTCCGTTCCGTTCCGTTCCGTTCCGTTCCATTCCATTCCATTCCATTCCATTGAATTCCGTTCCATTCCATTGAATTCCATTCCATTCCGTTCCATTGCATTGAATTCCGTTCCGTTCCGTTCCGTTCCGTTCCGTTCCACTCCGTTCTACTCGGGTTGATTCCATTCTATTCCATTCCAATCCACTCGATTCCATTCCATTCCATTCCATTCCATTCCATTCCATTCCATTCCGTTCTACTCGGTTTCATTCCATTCCATTCCTTTCCGTTCCGTTCCGTTCCGTTCCGTTCTACTCGGGTTGATTCCATTCTATTCCATTCCATTCCATTCCATTCCATTCGATTCCATTCGATTTCATTCGATTCCATTCCATTCCATTCCATTCCATTCCATTCCATTCCATTGAATTCCATTCCATTCCATTCCATTCCATTGAATTCCGTTCCATTCCATTCCATTCCATTCCATTCCATTCCATTGAATTCCATTCCATTGAATTCCATTCCATTCCACTGAATTCCATTCCATTCTGTTCCGTTCCGTTCCGTTCCGTTCCGTTCCGTTCCATTCCATTCCATTGAATTCCGTTCCATTCCATTGAATTCCATTCCATTCCATTCCATTCCATTGAATTCCGTTCCGTTCCGTTCCGTTCCGTTCCGTTCCATTCCGTTCCATTCCGTTCCATTCCGTTCTACTCGGGTTGATTCCATTCTATTCCATTCCATTCCATTCGATTCCATTCCATTCCATTCCATTCCATTCCATTCCGTTCTACTCGGGTTCATTCCATTCCATTCCGTTCCGTTCCGTTCCGTTCCGTTCCATTCTTTCTACTTGTGTTGATTCCATTCCATTCCATTCTATTCCATTGAATTCCATTCCATTCCATTCCATTCCATTACATGGAATTCCATGGAATTCCATTGAATTCCATTCCATGGAATTCCATTCCATTCCATTCCATTCCATTCCATTGAATTCCATTCCATTCCATTCCATTCCATTCCATTCCATTCCATTCCATTCCATTCCATTGAATTCCATTCCATTCCATGGAATTCCATTCCATTCCGTTCCGTTCCGTTCCGTTCCGTTCCGTTCCGTTCCGTTCCATTCCGTTCCATTCCGTTCTACTCGGGTTGATTCCATTCTATTCCATTCCATTCCACTCGATTCCATTCCATTCCATTCCATTCCATTCCATTCCATTCCGTTCTACTCGGGTTCATTCCATTCCATTCCTTTCCGTTCCGTTCCGTTCCATTCCGTTCCATTCCGTTCTACTCGGGTTGATTCCATTCTATTCCATTCCATTCCACTCGATTCCATTCCATTCCATTCCATTCCATTCCATTCCATTCCGTTCTACTCGGGTTCATTCCATTCCATTCCTTTCCGTTCCGTTCCGTTCCGTTCCGTTCCGTTCCGTTCCGTTCTACTCGGGTTGATTCCATTCTATTCCCTTCCATTCCATTCGATTCCATTCGATTCCATTCGATTCCATTCGATTACATTCCATTCCATTCCATTCCATTCCATTGAATTCCATTCCATTCCATTCCATTCCATTGAATTCCGTTCCATTCCATTCCATTCCATTCCATTCCATTCCATTGAATTCCATTCCATTGAATTCCATTCCATTCCATACCATTCCACTGAATTCCATTCCATTCCATTCCGTTCCGTTCCGTTCCGTTCCGTTCTGTTCCATTCCATTCCATTCCATTCCATTGAATTCCATTCCATTCCATTGAATTCCATTCCATTCCGTTCCATTCCATTGAATTCCGTTCCGTTCCGTTCCGTTCCGTTCCGTTCCATTCCGTTCCATTCTGTTCCATTCCGTTCTACTCGGGTTGATTCCATTCTATTCCATTCCATTCCATTCGATTCCATTCCATTCCATTCCATTCCATTCCATTCCATTCCTTTCTACTCGGGTTCATTCCATTCCATTCCGTTCCGTTCCGTTCCGTTCCGTTCCATTCCTTTCTACTTGTGTTGATTCCATTCCATTCCATTCTATTCCATTGAATTCCATTCCATTCCATTCCATTCCATTCCATTACATGGAATTCCATTGAAATCCATTGAATTCCATTCCATTGAATTCCATTGAATTCCATTCCATTCCATTCCATGGAATTCCATTTCATTCCATTCCATTCCTTGGAATTCCATTGAATTCCATTCCATTCCATTCAATTGAATTCCATTCCATTCCATTCCATTCGATTCCATTCCATTCCATTGAATTCCATTCCATTCCATTCCATTCCATTGAATTCCATTGAATTCCATTCCATTGATTTCCATTCCATTCCATTGAATTCCATTCCATTTCATTCCATTCCATTCCGTTCCATTCCATTCCGTTCCATTCCATTCAATTCCTTTCCATTCCATTCCATTCCGTTCCATTCCATTGAATTCCGTTCCATTGCATTGAATTCCGTTCCATTCCATTCCATTCGATTCCATTCCATTCCATGGAATTCCATTCCTTTCCATTCCATTCCATTCCATTCCATTCCATTCCATTCCATTGAATTCCATTGAATTCCATTCCATTCCATTGAATTCCATTCCTTTCCATTCCATTCCATTGAATTCCGTTCAATTCCATTCCATTCCATTCCATTCCATTCCATTCCGTTCGAATTCCATTCCATTCCATTCCATTCCATTCCATTCCATTCCATTCCATTCCATTCCATCGAATTCCATTCCATTCCATTGAATTCCATTCCATTCCATTCCATTGAATTCCATTCCATTCCATTCCATTCCATTCCATCGAATTCCATTCCATTCCATTCCATTCCACTCCATTCCATTCCATTCCATTCCATTCCATTCCATTCGATTCCATTCGATTCCATTCCATTCCATTCCATTCCATTCCATTCCATTGAATTCCATTCCATTCCATTCCATTCCATTGAATTCCGTTCCATTCCTTTCAATTCCATTCCATTCCATTCCATTCCATTCCATTCCATTCCATTCCATTCCATTCCATTCCATTCCATTCTGCTCGGGTTGATTCCATTCTATTACATTCCATTCCATTCGATTCCATTCGATTCCATTCGATTCCATTCGATTCCATTCCATTCCATTCCATTCCATTGAATTCCGTTCCATTCCATTCCATTCCATTCCATTCCATTCCATTCCATTGAATTCCATTACATTGAATTCCATTCCATTCCATTCCATTCCATGGAATTCCATTCCATTCCGTTCCGTTCCGTTCCGTTCCGTACCGTTCCATTCCATTCCATTCCATTCCATTGAATTCCGTTCCATTCCATTGAATTCCATTCCATTCCGTTCCGTTCCATTGAATTCCGTTCCGTTCCGTTCCGTTCGCTTCCGTTCCATTCCGTTCCATTCCATTCCATTCCGTTCTACTCGGGTTCATTCCATTCCATTCCTTTCCGTTCCGTTCCGTTCCGTGCCATTCCGTTCCGTTCCGTTTCGTTCTACTCGGGTTGATTCCATTCTATTCCTTTCCATTCCATTCGATTCCATTCTATTCCATTCGATTCCATTCTATTCAATTCGATTCCATTCCATTCCATTCTATTCCATTCTATTCCATTCGATTCCATTCTATTCAATTCGATTCCATTCCATTCCATTCCATTCCATTCCATTCCATTCCACTGAATTCCATTCCATTCCATTCCGTTCCATTCCATTCCGTTCCATTCCATTGAATTCCATTCCATTCCATTCCATTACGTTCCGTTCCATTCCGTTCCATTCCATTGAATTCCGATCCATTGCATTGAATTCCGTTCCATTCCATTCCATTCCTTTCCGTTCCGTTCCGTTCCGTTCCGTTCTACTCGGGTTGATTCCATTCTATTCCATTCCATTCCATTCGATTCCATTCTATTCCATTCGATTCCATTCGATTCAATTCTATTCGATTCCATTCCATTCCATTCCATTCCATTGAATTCCATTCCATTCCATTGAATTCCATTCCATTCCATTGAATTCCACTCCATTCCATTCCATTCGATTCCATTCCATTCCATGGAATTCCATTCCATTCGATTCCATTCCATTCCATGGAATTCCATTTCATTCCATTCCATTCCATTCCATTCCATTCCATAGAATTCCATTCCATTCCATTCCATTCCATTCCATTCCATTCCATTGAATTCCATTCCATTCCATTGAATTCCATTCCATTCCATTCCATTCGATTCCATTCCATTCCATGGAATTCCATTCCATTCGATTCCATTCCATTCCATGGAATTCCATTCCTTTCCATTCCATTCCATTCCATTCCATTCCATCCCATTCCATGGAATTCCATTGAATTCCATTCCATTCCATTGAATTCCATTCCTTTCCATTCCATTCCATTGAATTCCGTTCAATTCCATTCCATTCCATTCCATTCCATTCCATTCCATTCGAATTCCATTCCATTCCATTCCATTCCATTCCATTCCATTCCATTCTACTCGGGTTGATTCCATTCTATTCCATTCCATTCCATTCGATTCCATTCGATTCCTTTCGATTCCATTCCATTCCATTCCATTCCATTGAATTCCATTCCATTCCATTCCATTCCATTCCATTGAATTCCATTCCATTCCATTCCATCGAATTCCATTCCATTCCATTGAATTCCATTCCATTCCATTCCATTCCATTGCATTCCATTCCATTCCATTCCATTCCATCGAATTCCATTCCATTCCATTCCATTCCATTCCATTCCATTCCATTCCATTCCATTCCATTCCATTCGATTCCATTCGATTCCATTCGATTCCATTCCATTCCATTCCATTCCGTTCCGTTCCATTCCGTTCCATTCCGTTCCATTCCATTGAATTCTGTTCCATTGCATTGAATTCCGTTCCATTCCATTCCGTACCTTTCCGTTCCGTTCCGTTCCGTTCCGTTCCGTTCTACTCGGGTTGATTCCATTCTATTCCATTCCATTCCATTCGATTCCATTCTATTCCATTCGATTCCATTCGATTCAATTCAATTCCATTCAATTCCATTCCATTCCATTCCATTCCATTGAATTCCATTCCATTCCATTGAATTCCATTCCATTCCATTCCATTCCATTCCATTCCATTCCATTGAATTCCATTCCATTCCATGGAATTCCATTCCATTCCATTCCATTCCATTCGATTCCATTCCATTCCATTCCATTCCATTCCATTCCATTCCATTCCATTGAATTCCATTGAATTCCATTGAATTCCATTCCATTCCATTGAATTCCATTCCTTTCCATTCCATTCCATTGAATTCCGTTCAATTCCATTCCATTGCATTCCATTCCATTCCATTCCATTCGAATTCCATTCCATTCCATTCCATTCCATTCCATTCCATTCCATTCCATTCCATTCTACTCGGGTTGATTCCATTCTATTCCATTCCATTCCATTCGATTCCATTCGATTCCTTTCGATTCCATTCGATTCCATTCCATTCCATTCCATTCCATTGAATTCCATTCCATTCCATTCCATTCCATTCCATTCCATTCCATTCCATTCCATTCCATTCTACTCGGGTTGATTCCATTCTATTCCATTCCATTCCATTCGATTCCATTCGATTCCTTTCGATTCCATTCGATTCCATTCCATTCCATTCCATTCCATCGAATTCCATTCCATTCCATTCCATTCCATTCCATTCCATTCCATTCCATTCCATTCCATTCTACTCGAGTTGATTCCATTCTATTACATTCCATTCCATTCGATTCCATTCGATTCCATTCGATTCCATTCGATTCCATTCCATTCCATTCCATTCAATTGAATTCCATTCCATTCCATTCCATTCCATTCCATTCCATTCCATTCCATTCCATTCCATTCTACTCGGGATGATTCCATTCTATTACATTCCATTCCATTCGATTCCATTCGATTCCATTCGATTCCATTCGATTCCATTCCATTCGATTCCATTCAATTGAATTCCATTCCATTCCATTCCATTCCATTCCATTCCATTCCATTCCATTCCATTGAATTCCATTCCATTCCATTGAATTCCATTCCATTACATTCCATTCCATTGAATTCCATTCCATTCCATTCCATTCCACTCCATTCCATTCCATTCCATTCCATTGAATTCCATTACATTCAATTCCATTCCATTCCATTCCATTCCATGGAATTCCATTCCATTCCGTTCCGTTCCGTTCCGTTCCGTTCCATTCCATTCCATTCCATTCCATTGAATTCCGTTCCATTCCATTGAATTCCATTCCATTCCGTTCCAATCCATTGAATTCCGTTCCGTTCCGTTCCGTTCCGTTCCATTCCGTTCCATTCCGTTCCATTCCGTTCTACTCGGGTTGATTCCATTCTATTCCATTCCATTCCATTCGATTCCATTCCATTCCATTCCATTCCATTCCATTCCTTTCTACTCGGGTTCATTGCATTCCATTCCGTTCCGTTCCGTTCCGTTCCGTTCTACTCGGGTTGATTCCATTCTATTCCATTCCATTCCATTCGATTCCATTCTATTCCATTCCATTCCATTCGATTCCATTCTATTCCATTCTATTCCATTCGATTCCATTCGATTCAATTCGATTCCATTCCATTCCATTCCATTCCATTCCATTCCATTCCATTCCATTCCATTGAATTCCATTCCATTCCATTCCGTTCCATTCCATTCCGTTCCATTCCATTCCATTCCATTCCATTACGTTCCGTTCCATTCCGTTCCATTCCGTTCCATTCCATTGAATTCCGATCCATTGCATTGAATTCCGTTCCATTCCATTCCATTCCTTTCCGTTCCGTTCCGTTCCGTTGCGTTCCGTTCCGTTCTACTCGGATTGATTCCATTCTATTCCAATCCATTCCATTCGATTCCATTCGATTCCATTCGATTCCATTCGTTTCCATTCCATTCCATTCCATTCCATGGAATTCCATTCCATTCCATTCCATTCCATTCCATTCCATTCCATGGAATTCCGTTCCATTCCGTTCCGTTCCATTGAATTCCGTTCCGTTCCATTGAATTCCATTCCATTCCATTCCATCGAATTCCATTCCATTCCATTCCATTCCATTCCATTCCATTGAATTCCGTTCCATTCCATTGAATTCCATTCCATTCCGTTCCATTCCATTGAATTCCGTTCCGTTCCGTTCCGTTCCATTCCGTTCTACTCGGGTTGATTCCATTCTATTCCATTCCAATCCACTCGATTCCATTCCATTCCATTCCATTCCATTCCATTCCATTCCATTCCGTTCTACTCGGGTTCATTCCATTCCATTCCTTTCCGTTCCGTTCCGTTCCGTTCCGTTCCGTTCCGTTCTACTCGGGTTGATTCAATTCTATTCCATTCCATTCCATTCGATTCCATTCTATTCCATTCGATTCCATTCGATTCAATTCGATTCGATTCCATTCCATTCCATTCCATTCCATTGCATTCCATTGAATTCCATTCCATTCCATTGAATTCCATTCCATTCCATTCCATTCCATTCCATTCCATTCCATTCCATCGAATTCCATTCCATTCCATTCCATTCCATTCCATTCAATTCCATTCGATTCCATTCGATTCCATTCCATTCCATTGAATTCCATTCCATTCCATTCCATTCCATTGAATTCCGTTCCATTCCTTTCAATTCCATTCCATTCCATTCCATTCCATTCCATTCCATTCCATTCCATTCCATTCCATTTGAATTCCATTCCATTCCATTCCATTCCATTCCATTCCATTCCATTCTATTCTACTCGGGTTGATTCCATTCTATTCCATTCCATTCCATTCGATTCCACTCGATTCCATTCGATTCCATTCGATTCCATTCGATTCAATTCGATTCCATTCCATTCCATTCCATTCCATTCCATTCCATTCCATGGAATTCCATTCCATTCCGTTCCGTTCCGTTCCGTTCCGTTCCGTACCGTTCCATTCCATTCCATTCCATTCCATTGAATTCCGATCCATTCCATTGAATTCCATTCCATTACGTTCCATTCCATTGAATTCCGTTCCGTTCCGTTCCGTTCCGTTCCGTTCCGTTCCATTCCGTTCCATTCCATTCCATTCCGTTCTACTCAGGTTCATTCCATTCCATTCCTTTCCGTTCCGTTCCGTTCCGTTCCATTCCGTTCCGTTCCGTTCCGTTCTACTCGGGTTGATTCCATTCTATTCCATTCCATTCCATTCGATTCCATTCTATTCCATTCGATTCCATTCTATTCAATTCGATTCGATTCCATTCCATTCCATTCCATTACGTTCCGTTCCATTCCGTTCCATTCCATTGAATTCCGATCCATTGCATTGAATTCCGTTCCATTCCATTCCATTCCTTTCCGTTCCGTTCCGTTCTGTTCCGTTCTACTCGGGTTGATTCCATTCTATTCCATTCCATTCCATTCGATTCCACTCTATTCCATTCGATTCCATTCGATTCAATTTGATTCGATTCGATTCCATTCCATTCCATTCCATTCCATTCCATTGAATTCCATTCCATTCCATAGAATTCCATTCCATTCCATTCCATAGAATTCCATTCCATTCCATTCCATTCCATTCCATTCCATTCCATTGAATTCCATTCCATTCCATTGAATTCCATTCCATTCCATTCCATTCGATTCCATTCCATTCCATGGAATTCCATTCCATTCGATTCCATTCCATTCCATGGAATTCCATTTCATTCCATTCCATTCCATTCCATTCCATTCCATTCCATAGAATTCCATTCCATTCCATTCCATTCCATTCCATTCCGTTCCATTCCATTCCATCGAATTCCATTCCATTCCATTCCATTCCATTCCATTCCATTCCATTCCATTCCATTCCATTCCATTCCATTCCATTCCATTCTACTCGGGTTGATTCCATTCTATTCCATTCCATTCCATTCGATTCCATTCGATTCCATTCGATTCCATTCGATTCCATTCCATTCCATTCCATTCCATTCAATTCCATTCCATTCCATTCCATTCCATTCCATTCCATTCCATTCCATTCCATTCCATTGAATTCCATTCCATTCCATGGAATTCCATTCCATTCCATTCCATTCCATTGAATTCCGTTCCATTCCATTCCTTTCCATTCCATTCCATTCCATTGAATTCCATTACATTGAATTCCATTCCATTCCATTCCATTCCATTGAATTCCATTCCATTCCATTGAATTCCATTCCATTCCATTCCATTCGATTCCATTCCATTCCATGGAATTCCATTCCTTTCCATTCCATTCCATTCCATTCCATTCCATTCCATTCCATTCCATGGAATTCCATTGAATTCCATTCCATTCCATTGAATTCCATTCCTTTCCATTCCATTCCATTGAATTCCGTTCAATTCCATTCCATTCCATTCCATTCCATTCCATTCCATTCGAATTCCATTCCATTCCATTCCATTCCATTCCATTCCATTCCATTCCATTCCATTCCATTCTACTCGGGTTGATTCCATTCTATTCCATTCCATTCCATTCGATTCCATTCGATTCCTTTCGATTCCATTCCATTCCATTCCATTCCATGGAATTCCATTCCATTCCATTCCATTCCATTCCATTGAATTCCACTCCATTCCATTCCATCGAATTCCATTCCATTCCATTGAATTCCATTCCATTCCATTCCATTCCATTCCATTCCATTCCATTCCATCGAATTCCATTCCATTCCATTCCATTCCATTCCATTCCATTCCATTCCGTTCCGTTCCATTCCGTTCCATTCCGTCCCATTCCATTGAATTCCGTTCCATTGCATTGAATTCCGTTCCATTCCATTCCATTCCTTTCCGTTCCGTTCCGTTCCGTTCCGCTCCGTTCTACTCGGGTTGATTCCATTCTATTCCATTCCATTCCATTCGATTCCATTCTATTCCATTCGATTCCATTCGATTCAATTCGATTCCATTCCATTCCATTCCATTCCATTCCATTCCATTGAATTCCATTCCATTCCATTGAATTCCATTCCATTCCATTCCGTTCCATTCCATTCCATTCCATAGAATTCCATTCCATTCCATTGAATTCCATTCCATTCCATTCCATTCGATTCCATTCCATTCCATGGAATTCCATTCCATTCCATTCCATTCCATTGAATTCCATTGAATTCCATTGAATTCCATTCCATTCCATTGAATTCCATTCCTTTCCATTCCATTCCATTGAATTCAGTTCAATTCCATTCCATTGCATTCCATTCCATTCCATTCCATTCGTATTCCATTCCATTCCATTCCATTCCATTCCATTCCATTCCATTCCATTCTACTCGGGTTGATTCCATTCTATTCCATTCCATTCCATTCGATTCCATTCGATTCCTTTCGATTCCTTTCCATTCCATTCCATTCCATTCCATTCCATTGAATTCCATTCCATTCCATTCCATTCCATTCCATTGAATTCCATTCCATTCCATTCCATTCCATGGAATTCCATTCCTTTCCGTTCCGTTCCGTTCCGTTCCGTTCCGTACCGTTCCATTCCATTCCATTCCGTTCCATTGAATTCCGTTCCATTCCATTGAATTCCATTCCATTCCGTTCCATTCCATTGAATTCCGTTCCGTTCCGTTCCGTTCCGTTCCGTTCCGTTCCATTCCGTTCCATTCCATTCCATTCCGTTCTACTCGGGTTCATTCCATTCCATTCCTTTCCGTTCCGTTCCGTTCCGTTCCGTTCCGTTCCGTTCCATTCCACTCGGGTTGATTCCATTCTATTCCATTCCATTCCATTCCATTCCATTCGATTCCATTCGATTCCATTCGATTCCATTCGATTCCATTCCATTCCATTCCATTCCATTCCATTCCATTCCATTGAATTCTGTTCCATTCCATTCCATTGCATTCCGTTCCATTCCATTCCATTTGATTTCCATTCCATTCCATTCCATTCCATTCCATTCCATTCCATTCCATTCTCCTCGGGTTGATTCCATTCTATTCCATTCCATTCCATTCCATTCCATTCGATTCCATTCGATTCCATTCGATTCCATTCCATTCCATTCCATTCCATTCCATTCCATTCCATTCCATTGAATTCCATTCCATTCCATTGAATTCCATTCCATTCCATTCCATTCCATTGAATTCCGTTCCATTCCATTCCTTTCCATTCGATTCCATTCCATTGAATTCTATTGAATTCCTTTCCATTGAATTCCATTCCATTCCATTGAATTCCATTCCATTTCATTCCATTCCATTCCGTTCCATTCCATTCCGTTCCATTCCATTCCATTCCTTTCCATTCCATTCCATTCCGTTCCATTCCATTGAATTCCGTTCCATTGCATTGAATTCCGTTCCATTCCATTCCATTCCTTTCCGTTCCGTTCCGTTCCGTTCCGTTCCGTTCCGTTCCGTTCTACTCGGGTTGATTCCATTCTATTCCATTCCATTCCATTCGATTCCATTCTATTCCATTCTATTCCATTCGATTCCATTCGATTCAATTCGATTCCATTCCATTCCATTCCATTCCATTCCATTCCATTGAATTCCATTCCATTCCATTCCGTTCCATTCCATTCGGTTCCATTCCATTCCATTCCATTCCATTACGTTCCGTTCCATTCCGTTCCATTCCGTTCCATTCCATTGAATTCCGATCCATTGCATTGAATTCCGTTCCATTCCATTCCATTCCTTTCCGTTCCGTTCCGTTCCGTTCCGTTCCATTCTACTCGGATTGATTCCATTCTATTCCAATCCATTCCATTCGATTCCATTCGATTCCATTCGATTCCATTCGTTTCCATTCCATTCCATTCCATTCCATTGAATTCCATTCCATTCCATTCCATTCCATTCCATTCCATTCCATGGAATTCCGTTCCATTCCGTTCCGTTCCATTGAATTCCGTTCCGTTCCATTGAATTCCATTCCATTCCATTCCATTGAATTCCATTCCATTCCATTCCATTCCATTCCATTCCATTCCATTCCATCGAATTCCATTCCATTCCATTCCATTCCATTCCATTCCATTGAATTCCGTTCCATTCCATTGAATTCCATTCCATTCCGTTCCATTCCATTGAATTCCGTTCCGTTCCGTTCCGTTCCATTCCGTTCTACTCGGGTTGATTCCATTCTATTCCATTCCAATCCACTCGATTCCATTCCATTCCATTCCATTCCATTCCATTCCATTCCGTTCTACTCGGGTTCATTCCATTCCATTCCTTTCCGTTCCATTCCATTCCGTTCCGTTCCGTTCTACTCGGGTTGATTCCATTCTATTCCATTCCATTCCATTCGATTCCATTCTATTCCATTCGATTCCATTCGATTCAATTCGATTCGATTCCATTCCATTCCATTCCATTCCATTGCATTCCATTGAATTCCATTCCATTCCATTGAATTCCATTCCATTCCATTCCATTCCATTCCATTCCATTCCATTCCATTCCATCAAATTCCATTCCATTCCATTCCATTCCATTCCATTGAATTCCGTTCCATTCCATTCTTTTCCATTCCATTCCATTCCATTGAATTCCATTACATTGAATTCCATTCCATTCCATTCCATTCCATTGAATTCCATTCCATTCCATTGAATTCCATTCCATTCCATTCCATTCCTTTCCGTTCCGTTCCGTTCCGTTCCGTTCTACTCGGGTTGATTCAATTCTATTCCATTCCATTCCATTCGATTCCATTCTATTCCATTCGATTCCATTCGATTCAATTCTATTCGATTCCATTCCATTCCATTCCATTCCATTCCATTCCATTCGATTCCATTCCATTCCATGGAATTCCATTCCATTCGATTCCATTCCATTCCATGGAATTCCATTTCATTCCATTCCATTCCATTCCATTCCATTCCATAGAATTCCATTCCATTCCATTCCATTCCATTCCATTCCATTCCATTCCATTCCATTCCATTCCATTCCATTCCATTCTACTCGGGTTGATTCCATTCTATTCCATTCCATTCCATTCGATTCCATTCGATTCCATTCGATTCCATTCGATTCCATTCCATTCCATTCCATTCCATTCCATTCAATTCCATTCCATTCCATTCCATTCCATTCCATTGAATTCCATTCCATTGAATTCCATTCCATTCCATTGAATTCCATTCCATTCCATTCCATTCCATTGAATTCCGTTCCATTCCATTCCTTTCCATTCCATTCCATTCCATTGAATTCCATTACATTGAATTCCATTCCATTCCATTCCATTCGATTCCATTCCATTCCATGGAATTCCATTCCTTTCCATTCCATTCCATTCCATTCCATTCCATTCCATTCCATGGAATTCCATTGAATTCCATTCCATTCCATTGAATTCCATTCCTTTCCATTCCATTCCATTGAATTCCGTTCAATTCCATTCCATTCCATTCCATTCCATTCCATTCCATTCCATTCGAATTCCATTCCATTCCATTCCATTCCATTCCATTCCATTCCATTCCATTCCATTCCATTCC
Organism: Gorilla gorilla gorilla; assembly: GCF_029281585.2. Taxonomy (NCBI): domain Eukaryota; kingdom Metazoa; phylum Chordata; class Mammalia; order Primates; family Hominidae; genus Gorilla; species Gorilla gorilla. The sequence goes on from NC_073242.2 coordinate 40,083,287, forward strand.
ATTCTACTCGGGTTGATTCCATTCTATTCCATTCCATTCCATTCGATTCCATTCGATTCCTTTCGATTCCATTCCATTCCATTCCATTCCATTCCATTGAATTCCATTCCATTCCATTCCATTCCATTCCATTGAATTCCATTCCATTCCATTCCATTCCATTCCATTGAATTCCATTCCATTCCATTCCATCGAATTCCATTCCATTCCATTGAATTCCATTCCATTCCATTCCATTCCATTCCATTCCATTCCATTCCATCGAATTCCATTCCATTCCATTCCATTCCATTCCATTCCATTCCATTCCATTCCATTCCATTCGATTCCATTCGATTCCATTCGATTCCATTCGATTCCATTCCATTCCATTCCATTCCGTTCCGTTCCATTCCGTTCCATTCCGTCCCATTCCATTGAATTCCGTTCCATTGCATTGAATTCCGTTCCTTTCCATTCCATTCCTTTCCGTTCCGTTCCGTTCCGTTCCGCTCCGTTCTACTCGGGTTGATTCCATTCTATTCCATTCCATTCCATTCGATTCCATTCTATTCCATTCGATTCCATTCGATTCAATTCGATTCCATTCCATTCCATTCCATTCCATTCCATTGAATTCCATTCCATTCCATTGAATTCCATTCCATTCCATTCCATTCCATTCCATTCCATTCCATTGAATTCCATTCCATTCCATTGAATTCCATTCCATTCCATTCCATTCGATTCCATTCCATTCCATGGAATTCCATTCCATTCCATTCCATTCCATTCCATTCCATTCCATGGAATTCCATTGAATTCCATTGAATTCCATTCCATTCCATTGAATTCCATTCCTTTCCATTCCATTCCATTGAATTCCGTTCAATTCCATTCCATTGCATTCCATTCCATTCCATTCCATTCGAATTCCATTCCATTCCATTCCATTCCATTCCATTCCATTCCATTCTACTCGGGTTGATTCCATTCTATTCCATTCCATTCCATTCGATTCCATTCGATTCCTTTCGATTCCATTCGATTCCATTCCATTCCATTCCATTCCACTGAATTCCATTCCATTCCATTCCATTCCATTCCATTCCATTCCATTCCATTCTACTCGGGTTTATTCCATTCTATTCCATTCCATTCCATTCGATTCCATTTGATTCCTTTCGATTCCATTCGTTTCCATTCCATTCCATTCCATTCCATCGAATTCCATTCCATTCCATTCCATTCCATTCCATTCCATTCCATTCCATTCCATTCCATTCTACTCGGGTTGATTCCATTCTATTACATTCCATTCCATTCGATTCCATTCGATTCCATTCGATTCCATTCGATTCCATTCCATTCCATTCCATTCAATTGAATTCCATTCCATTCCATTCCATTCCATTCCATTCCATTCCATTCCATTCCATTCCATTCCATTCTACTCGGGATGATTCCATTCTATTACATTCCATTCCATTCGATTCCATTCGATTCCATTCGATTCCATTCGATTCCATTCCATTCGATTCCATTCAATTGAATTCCATTCCATTCCATTCCATTCCATTCCATTCCATTCCATTCCATTGAATTCCATTCCATTCCATTGAATTCCATTCCATTACATTCCATTCCATTGAATTACATTCCATTCCATTCCATTCCACTCCATTCCATTCCATTCCATTCCATTGAATTCCATTACATTCAATTCCATTCCATTCCATTCCATTCCATGGAATTCCATTCCATTCTGTTCCGTTCCGTTCCGTTCCATTCCATTCCATTCCATTCCATTGAATTCCGTTCCATTCCATTGAATTCCATTCCATTCCGTTCCATTCCATTGAATTCCGTTCCGTTCCGTTCCGTTCCGTTCCATTCCGTTCCATTCCGTTCCTTTCCGTTCTACTCGGGTTGATTCCATTCTATTCCATTCCATTCCATTCGATTCCATTCCATTCCATTCCATTCCATTCCATTCCTTTCTACTCGGGTTCATTCCATTCCATTCCGTTCCGTTCCGTTCTGTTCCGTTCCATTCCTTTCTACTTGTGTTGATTCCATTCCATTCCATTCTATTCCATTGAATTCCATTCCATTCCATTCCATTCCATTCCATTACATGGAATTCCATTGAATTCCATTGAATTCCATTGAATTCCATTGAATTCCATTCCATTGAATTCCATTGAATTCCATTCCATTCCATTCCATTCCATTCCTTGGAATTCCATTCCATTCCATTCTATTCCATTCCATTGAATTCCATTCCATTCCATTCAATTGAATTCCATTCCATTCCATTCCATTCGATTCCATTCCATTCCATTGAATTCCATTCCATTCCATTCCATTCCATTGAATTCCATTGAATTCCATTCCATTGAATTCCATTCCATTCCATTGAATTCCATTCCATTTCATTCCATTCCATTCCGTTCCATTCCATTCCGTTCCATTCCATTCCATTCCTTTCCATTCCATTCCTTTCCGTTCCTTTCCATTGAATTCCGTTCCATTGCATTGAATTCCGTTCCATTCCATTCCATTCCTTTCCGTTCCGTTCCGTTCCGTTCCGTTCCGTTCCGTTCTACTCGGGTTGATTCCATTCTATTCCATTCCATTCCATTCGATTCCATTCTATTCCATTCTATTCCATTCGATTCCATTCGATTCAATTCGATTCCATTCCATTCCATTCCATTCCATTCCATTCCATTGAATTCCATTCCATTCCATTCCGTTCCATTCCATTCCGTTCCATTCCATTCCATTCCATTCCATTACGTTCCGTTCCATTCCGTTCCATTCCGTTCCATTCCATTGAATTCCGATCCATTGCATTGAATTCCGTTCCATTCCATTCCATTCCTTTCCGTTCCGTTCCGTTCCGTTCCGTTCCGTTCCGTTCTACTCGGATTGATTCCATTCTATTCCAATCCATTCCATTCGATTCCATTCGATTCCATTCGATTCCATTCGTTTCCATTCCATTCCATTCCATTCCATTGAATTCCATTCCATTCCATTCCATTCCATTCCATTCCATTCCATTCCATGGAATTCCGTTCCATTCCGTTCCGTTCCATTGAATTCCGTTCCGTTCCATTGAATTCCATTCCATTCCATTCCATCGAATTCCATTCCATTCCATTCCATTCCATTCCATTCCATTCCATTGAATTCCGTTCCATTCCATTGAATTCCATTCCATTCCGTTCCATTCCATTGAATTCCGTTCTGTTCCGTTCCGTTCCATTCCGTTCTACTCGGGTTGATTCCATTCTATTCCATTCCAATCCACTCGATTCCATTCCATTCCATTCCATTCCATTCCATTCCATTCCGTTCTACTCGGGTTCATTCCATTCCATTCCTTTCCGTTCCGTTCCGTTCCGTTCCGTTCCGTTCCGTTCTACTCGGGTTGATTCCATTCTATTCCATTCCATTCCATTCGATTCCATTCTATTCCATTCGATTCCATTCGATTCAATTCGATTCGATTCCATTCCATTCCATTCCATTCCATTGCATTCCATTGAATTCCATTGCATTCCATTGAATTCCATTCCATTCCATTCCATTCCATTCCATTCCATTCCATTCCATCGAATTCCATTCCATTCCATTCCATTCCATTCCATTCAATTCCATTCGATTCCATTCGATTCCATTCGATTCCATTCGATTCCATTCCATTCCATTCCATTCCATTGAATTCCATTCCATTCCATTCCATTCCATTGAATTCCGTTCCATTCCTTTCAATTCCATTCCATTCCATTCCATTCCATTCCATTCCATTCCATTCCATTCCATTCCATTCCATTCCATTCCATTCCATTCGATTCTACTCGGGTTGATTCCATTCTATTACATTCCATTCCATTCGATTCCATTCGATTCCATTCGATTCCATTCCATTCCATTCCATTCCATTGAATTCCGTTCCATTCCATTCCATTCCATTCCATTCCATTCCATTCCATTGAATTCCATTACATTGAATTCCATTCCATTCCATTCCATTCCATGGAATTCCATTCCATTCCGTTCCGTTCCGTTCCGTTCCGTTCCGTACCGTTCCATTCCATTCCATTCCGTTGCATTGAATTCCGTTCCATTCCATTGAATTCCATTCCATTCCGTTCCATTCCATTGAATTCCGTTCCGTTCCGTTCCGTTCCGTTCCGTTCCATTCCGTTCCATTCCATTCCATTCCGTTCTACTCGGGTTCATTCCATTCCATTCCTTTCCGTTCCGTTCCGTTCCATTCCATTCCATTCCATTCCATTCCATTCCATTCTACTCGGGTTGATTCCATTCCATTCCATTCCATTCCATTCGATTCCATTCGATTCCATTCGATTCCATTCCATTCCATTCCATTCAATTGAATTCCATTCCATTCCATTCCATTCCATTCCATTCCATTCCATTCCATTCCATTCCATTCCATTCCATTCCATTCTACTCGGGATGATTCCATTCTATTACATTCCATTCCATTCGATTCCATTCGATTCCATTCGATTCCATTCCATTCGATTCCATTCAATTGAATTCCATTCCATTCCATTCCATTCCATTCCATTCCATTCCATTCCATGGAATTCCATTCCATTCCATTGAATTCCATTCCATTACATTCCATTCCATTGAATTCCATTCCATTCCATTCCATTCCACTCCATTCCATTCCATTCCATTCCATTGAATTCCATTACATTCAATTCCATTCCATGGAATTCCATTCCATTCCGTTCCGTTCCGTTCCGTTCCGTTCCATTCCATTCCATTCCATTCCATTGAATTCCGTTCCATTCCATTGAATTCCATTCCATTCCGTTCCATTCCATTGAATTCCGTTCCGTTCCGTTCCGTTCCGTTCCGTTCCATTCCGTTCCATTCCGTTCCATTCCGTTCTACTCGGGTTGATTCCATTCTATTCCATTCCATTCCATTCGATTCCATTCCATTCCATTCCATTCCATTCCATTCCTTTCTACTCGGGTTCATTCCATTCCATTCCGTTCCGTTCCGTTCCTTTCCGTTCCATTCCTTTCTACTTGTGTTGATTCCATTCCATTCCATTCTATTCCATTGAATTCCATTCCATTCCATTCCATTCCATTCCATTATATGGAATTCCATTGAATTCCATTGAATTCCATTCCATTGAATTCCATTGAATTCCATTCCATTCCATTCCATGGAATTCCATTCCATTCCATTCCATTCCTTGGAATTCCATTCCATTCCATTCCATTCCATTCCATTGAATTCCATTCCATTCCATTCAATTGAATTCCATTCCATTCCATTCCATTCGATTCCATTCCATTCCATTGAATTCCATTCCATTCCATTCCATTCCATTGAATTCCATTGAATTCCATTCCATTGAATTCCATTCCATTCCATTGAATTCCATTCCATTTCATTCCATTCCATTCCGTTCCATTCCATTCCGTTCCATTCCATTCCATTCCATTCCATTCCATTCCATTCCATTACGTTCCGTTCCATTCCGTTCCATTCCATTGAATTCCGATCCATTGCATTGAATTCCGTTCCATTCCATTCCATTCCTTTCCGTTCCGTTCCGTTCCGTTCCGTTCCGTTCTACTCGGATTGATTCCATTCTATTCCATTCCATTCCATTCGATTCCATTCGATTCCATTCGATTCCATTCGATTCCATTCCATTCCATTCCATTCCATTGAATTCCATTCCATTCCATTCCATTCCATTCCATTCCATTGAATTCCATTGAATTCCATTCCATTGAATTCCATTCCATTCCATTCCATTCCGTTCCATTCCATTCCGTTCCATTCCATTCCATTCCATTCCATTCCATTCCGTTCCGTTCCATTCCGTTCCATTCCGTTCCATTCCATTGAATTCCGTTCCATTGCATTGAATTCCGTTCCATTCCATTCCATTCCTTTCCGTTCCGTTCCGTTCCGTTCCGTTCCGTTCCATTCTACTCGGGTTGATTCCATTCCATTCCATTCCATTCCATTCGATTCCATTCTATTCCATTCGATTCCATTCGATTCAATTCGATTCGATTCCATTCCTTTCCATTCCATTCCATAGAATTCCATTCCATTCCATTGAATTCCATTCCATTCCATTCCATTCCATTCCATTGAATTCCATTCCATTCCATTGAATTCCATTCCATTCCATTCCATTCGATTCCATTCCATTCCATGGAATTCCATTCCATTCAATTCCATTCCATTCCATGGAATTCCATTTCATTCCATTCCATTCCATTCCATTCCATTCCATTCCATAGAATTCCATTCCGTTCCATTCCATTCCATTCCATTCCATTCCGTTCCATTCCATTCCATCGAATTCCATTCCATTCCATTCCATTCCATTCCATTCCATTCTACTCGGGTTGATTCCATTCGATTCCATTCCATTCCATTCGATTCCATTCGATTCCATTCGATTCCATTCGATTCCATTCCATTCCATTCCATTCAATTGAATTCCATTCCATTCCATTCCATTCCATTCCATTCCATTCCATTCCATTCCATTCCATTGAATTCCATTCCATTACATTGAATTCCATTCCATTCCATTCCATTCCATTGAATTCCGTTCCATTCCATTCCTTTCCATTCCATTCCATTCCATTGAATTCCATTACATTGAATTCCATTCCATTCCATTCCATTCCATTCCATTCCATTGAATTCCATTCCATTCCATTGAATTCCATTCCATTGAATTCCATTCGATTCCATTCCATTCCATGGAATTCCATTCCTTTCCATTCCATTCCATTCCATTCCATTCCATTCCATTGAATTCCATTGAATTCCATTCCATTCCATTGAATTCCATTCCTTTCCATTCCATTCCATTGAATTCCGTTCAATTCCATTCCATTCCATTCCATTCCATTCCATTCCATTCCATTCCATTCCATTCCATTCTACTCGGGTTGATTCCATTCTATTCCATTCCATTCCATTCGATTCCATTCGATTCCTTTCGATTCCATTCCATTCCATTCCATTCCATTCCATTGAGTTCCATTCCATTCCATTCCATTCCATTCCATTGAATTCCATTCCATTCCATTCCATCGAATTCCATTCCATTCCATTGAATTCCATTCCATTCCATTCCATTCCATTCCATTCCATTCCATTCCATTCCATCGAATTCCATTCCATTCCATTCCATTCCATTCCATTCCATTCGATTCCATTCGATTCCATTCGATTCCATTCCATTCCATTCCATTCCATTGAATTCCGTTCCATTCCATTCCATTCCATTCCATTCCCTTCCATTGAATTCCATTACATTGAATTCCATTCCATTCCATTCCATTCCATTCCGTTCCGTTCCGTTCCGTTCCGTTCCGTTTCGTTCCGTTCCGTTCCGTTCCGTTCCATTCCATTCCATTCCATTCCATTGAATTCAGTTCCATTCCATTGAATTCCATTCCATTCCGTTCCATTCCATTGAATTCTGTTCCGTTCCGTTCTGTTCCGTTCCGTTCTATTCCGTTCCATTCCGTTCCTTTCCGTTCTACTCGGGTTGATTCCATTCTATTCCATTCCATTCCATTCGATTCCATTCGATTCCATTCGAATCCATTCGATTCCACTCGATTCCATTCGATTCCATTCCATTCCATTGAATTCCATTCAATTCCATTCCATTCCATTGAATTCCGTTCCATTCCATTCAATTCCATTCCATTCCATTCCTTTCCGTTCCGTTCCGTTCCGTTCCGTTCCGTTCTACTCGGGTTGATTCCATTCTATTCCATTCCATACCATTCGATTCCATTCTATTCCATTCGATTCCATTAGATTCAATTCGATTCCATTCCATTCCATTCCATTCCATTCCATTCCATTGAATTCCGTTCCATTCCATTGAATTCCATTCCATTGAATTCCATTCCATTGAATTCCTCTCCGTTCCGTTCCGTTCCGTTCCGTTCCATTCCGTTCCATTCCGTTCCATTCCGTTCTACTCGGGTTGATTCCATTCTATTCCATTCCATTCCATTCCATTCCATTGAATTCTGTTCCATTCAATTCCATTCCATTCCATTCCGTTCTACTCGGGTTGATTCCATTCTATTCCATTCCGTTCCGTTCCGTTCCGTTCCGTTCCATTCCGTTCCGTTCCATTCCACTCGGGTTGATTCCATTCTATTCCATTCCATTCCATTCGATTCCATTCGATTCCATTCTATTCCATTCGATTCCATTCGATTCAATTCGATTCCATTCCATTCCATTCCATTCCATTCCATTCCATTGAATTCCATTGAATTCCATTCCATTCCATTCCGTTCCATTCCATTCCGTTCCATTCCATTCCATTCCATTCCATTCCATTCCATTCCGTTCTACTCGGGTTCATTCCATTCCATTCCGTTCCGTTCCGTTCCGTTCCGTTCCTTTCCTTTCTACTTGTGTTGATTCCATTCCATTCCATTCTATTCCATTGAATTCCATTCCATTCCATTCCATTCCATTCCATTACATGGAATTCCATTGAATTCCATTGAATTCCATTCCATAGAATTCCATTCCATTCCATTCCATTCCATTCCATGGAATTCCATTCCATTCCATTCCATTCCATTCCATTGAATTCCATTCCATTCCATTCCATTGAATTCCATTCCATTCCATTCCATTCGATTCCATTTCATTCCATTGAATTCCATTCCATTCCATTCCATTCCATTGAATTCCATTGAATTCCATTCCATTGAATTCCATTCCACTCCATTGAATTCCATTCCGTTCCATTCCATTCCATTCCATTCCATTCCGTTCCATTCCATTCCATCGAATTCCATTCCATTCCATTCCATTCCATTCCATTCCATTCCATTCCATTCCATTCTACTCGGGTTGATTCCATTCTATTACATTCCATTCCATTCGATTCCATTCGATTCCATTCGATTCCATTCCATTCCATTCCATTCAATTGAATTCCATTCCATTCCATTCCATTCCATTCCATTCCATTCCATTCCATTCCATTGAATTCCATTCCATTACATTGAATTCCATTCCATTCCATTCCATTCCATTGAATTCCGTTCCATTCCATTCCTTTCCATTCTATTCCATTCCATTGAATTCCATTACATTGAATTCCATTCCATTCCATTCCATTCCATTCCATTCCATTGGATTCAATTCCATTCCATTGAATTCCATTCCATTCCATTCCATTCGATTCCATTCCATTCCATGGAATTCCATTCCTTTCCATTCCATTCCATTCCATTCCATTCCATTCCATTGAATTCCATTGAATTCCATTCCATTCCATTGAATTCCATTCCTTTCCATTCCATTCCATTGAATTCCGTTCCATTCCATTCCATTCCATTCCATTCCATTCCATTCCATTCGAATTCCATTCCATTCCATTCCATTCCATTCCATTCCATTCTACTCGGGTTGATTCCATTCTATTCCATTCCATTCCATTCGATTCCATTCGATTCCTTTCGATTCCATTCCATTCCATTCCATTCCATTCCATTCCATTCCATTCCATTCCATTCCATTCCATTCCATCGAATTCCATTCCATTCCATTCCATTCCATTCCATTCCATTCCATTCGATTCCATTCGATTCCATTCGATTCCATTCCATTCCATTCCATTGAATTCCGTTCCATTCCATTCCATTCCATTCCATTCCCTTCCATTGAATTCCATTACATTGAATTCCATTCCATTCCATTCCATTCCATGGAATTCCATTCCATTCCGTTCCGTTCCGTTCCGTTCCATTCCGTACCGTTCCATTCCATTCCATTCCATTCCATTGAATTCCGTTCCATTCCATTGAATTCCATTCCATTCCGTTCCATTCCATTGAATTCCGTTCCCTTCCGTTCCGTTCCGTTCCGTTCCATTCCTTTCTACTTGTGTTGATTCCATTCCATTCCATTCCATTCCATTGAACTCCATTCCATTCCATTCCATTCCATTCCATTCCATTCCATTCCATTCCATTGAATTCCATTCCATTCCATTCCATTCCATTGAATTCTGTTCCATTCAATTCCATTCCATTCCATTCCGTTCTACTCGGGTTGATTCCATGCTATTCCATTCCGTTCCTTTCCGTTCCGTTCCGTTCCGTTCCGTTCCGTTCCATTCCACTCGGGTTGATTCCATTCTATTCCATTCCATTCCATTCCATTCCATTCCATTCCATTCCATTCCATTCGATTCCATTCGATTCCATTCGATTCCATTCGATTCCATTCCATTCCATTGAATTCCATTCCATTCCATTCCATTCCATTGAATTCCGTTCCATTCCATTCCATTGCATTCCATTCCATTCCATTCCATTTGAATTCCATTCCATTCCATTCCATTCCATTCCATTCCATTCTACTCGGGTTGATTCCATTCTATTCCATTCCATTCCATTCGATTCCATTCGATTCCATTCGATTCCATTCGATTCCATTCCATTCCATTCCATTCCATTCCATTCCATTCCATTCCATTGAATTCCATTCCATTCCATTGAATTCCATTCCATTCCATTCCATTCCATTGAATTCCGTTCCATTCCATTCCATTCCATTCCATTCCATTCCATTGAATTCCATTCCATTGAATTCCATTCCATTCCATTCCATTCCATTGAATTCCATTCCATTCCGTTCCGTTCCGTTCCATTCCGTTTCGTTCCGTTCCGTTCCGTTCCGTTCCATTCCATTCCATTCCATTCCATTGAATTCCGTTCCATTCCATTGAATTCCATTCCATTCCGTTCCATTCCATTGAATTCTGTTCCGTTCCGTTCCGTTCCGTTCCGTTCCATTCCGTTCCATTCCGTTCCTTTCCGTTCTACTCGGGTTGATTCCATTCTATTCCATTCCATTCCATTCGATTCCATTCTATTCCATTCGATTCCATTCGATTCAATTAGATTCCATTCCATTCCATTCCATTCCATTCCATTCCATTGAATTCCGTTCCATTCCATTGAATTCCATTCCATTCCGTTCCATTCCATTGAATTCCGCTCCGTTCCGTTCCGTTCCATTCCGTACCATTCCGTTCCATTCCGTTCTACTCGGGTTGATTCCATTCTATTCCATTCCATTCCATTCCGTTCTACTCGGGTTGATTCCATTCTATTCCATTCCATTCCATTCGATTCCATTCCATTCCATTCCATTCCATTCCATTCCGTTCTACTCGGGTTCATTCCATTCCATTCCGTTCCGTTCCGTTCCGTTCCTTTCCTTTCTACTTGTGTTGATTCCATTCCATTCCTTTCTATTCCATTGAATTCCATTCCATTCCATTCCATTCCATTCCATTACATGGAATTCCATTGAATTCCATTGAATTCCATTCCATTGAATTCCATTCCATTCCATTCCATTCCATTCCATTCCATGGAATTCCATTCCATTCCATTCCATTCCATTCCATTGAATTCCATTCCATTCCATTCCATTGAATTCCATTCCATTCCATTCCATTCGATTCCATTTCATTCCATTGAATTCCATTCCATTCCATTCCATTCCATTCCATTCCATTCCATTGAATTCCATTGAATTCCATTCCATTGAATTCCATTCCATTCCATTGAATTCCATTCCATTTCATTCCATTCCATTCCGTTCCATTCCATTCCGTTCCATTCCCTTCCATTCCTTTCCATTCCATTCCATTCCGTTCCATTCCATTGAATTCCGTTCCATTGCATTGAATTCCGTTCCATTCCATTCCATTCCTTTCCGTTCCGTTCCGTTCCGTTCCGTTCCGTTCCGTTCTACTCGGGTTGATTCCATTCTATTCCATTCCATTCCATTCGATTCCATTCTATTCCATTCGATTCCATTCGATTCAATTCGATTCCATTCCATTCCATTCCATTCCATTCCATTCCATTCCATTCCATTCCATTGAATTCCATTCCATTCAATTCCGTTCCATTCCATTCCGTTCCATTCCATTCCGTTCCATTCCATTCCATTCCATTACGTTCCGTTCCATTCCGTTCCATTCCGTTCCATTCCATTGAATTCCGATCCATTGCATTGAATTCCGTTCCATTCCATTCCATTCCTTTCCGTTCCGTTCCGTTCCGTTCCGTTCCGTTCCGTTCCGTTCCGTTCTACTCGGATTGATTCCATTCTATTCCATTCCATTCCATTCGATTCCATTCGATTCCATTCGATTCCATTCGATTCCATTCCATTCCATTCCATTCCATTGAATTCCATTCCATTCCATTCCATTCCATTCCATTCCATTGAATTCCATTGAATTCCATTCCATTGAATTCCATTCCATTCCATTCCATTCCGTTCCATTCCATTCCGTTCCATTCCATTCCATTCCATTCCATTCCATTCCGTTCCGTTCCATTCCGTTCCATTCCGTTCCATTCCATTGAATTCCGTTCCATTGCATTGAATTCCGTTCCATTCCATTCCATTCCTTTCCGTTCCGTTCCGTTCCGTTCCGTTCCGTTCCGTTCTACTCGGGTTGATTCCATTCTATTCCATTCCATTCCATTCGATTCCATTCTATTCCATTCGATTCCATTCGATTCAATTCGATTCGATTCCATTCCATTCCATTCCATTCCATTCCATTCCATAGAATTCCATTCCATTCCATTGAATTCCATTCCATTCCATTCCATTCCATTCCATTGAATTCCATTCCATTCCATTGAATTCCATTCCATTCCATTCCATTCGATTCCATTCCATTCCATGGAATTCCATTCCATTCAATTCCATTCCATTCCATGGAATTCCATTTCATTCCATTCCATTCCATTCCATAGAATTCCATTCCGTTCCATTCCATTCCATTCCATTCCAATCCGTTCCATTCCATTCCATCGAATTCCATTCCATTCCATTCCATTCCATTCCATTCCATTCCATTCCATTCTACTCGGGTTGATTCCATTCTATTACATTCCATTCCATTCGATTCCATTCGATTCCATTCGATTCCATTCGATTCCATTCCATTCCATTCCATTCAATTGAATTCCATTCCATTCCATTCCATTCCATTCCATTCCATTCCATTCCATTGAATTCCATTCCATTACATTGAATTCCATTCCATTCCATTCCATTCCATTGAATTCCGTTCCATTCCATTCCTTTCCATTCCATTCCATTCCATTGAATGCCATTACATTGAATTCCATTCCATTCCATTCCATTCCATTCCATTCCTTTGAATTCCATTCCATTCCATTGAATTCCATTCCATTGAATTCCATTCGATTCCATTCCATTCCTTGGAATTCCTTTCCATTCCATTCCATTCCATTCCATTCCATTCCATTCCATTGAATTCCATTTCATTGAATTCCATTCCATTCCATTCCATTCCATTCCATTGAATTCCATTCCATTCCATTCCATTCGATTCCATTCCATTCCATGGAATTCCATTCCTTTCCATTCCATTCCATTCCATTCCATTCCATTCCATTGAATTCCATTGAATTCCATTCCATTCCATTGAATTCCATTCCTTTCCATTCCATTCCATTGAATTCCGTTCAATTCCATTCCATTCCATTCCATTCCATTCCATTCCATTCGAATTCATTCCATTCCATTCCATTCCATTCCATTCCATTCCATTCCATTCTACTCGGGTTGATTCCATTCTATTCCATTCCATTCCAGTCGATTCCATTCGATTCCTTTCGATTCCATTCCATTCCATTCCATTCCATTCCATTCCATTCCATTCCATTCCATTCCATTCCATTCCATTCCATTCCATTCGATTCCATCGAATTCCATTCCATTCCATTCCATTCCATTCCATTCCATTCCATTCGATTCCATTCGATTCCATTCGATTCCATTCCATTCCATTCCATTCCATTGAATTCCGTTCCATTCCATTCCATTCCATTCCATTCCCTTCCATTGAATTCCATTACATTGAATTCCATTCCATTCCATTCCATTCCATGGAATTCCATTCCATTCCGTTCCGTTCCGTTCCGTTCCGTTCCGTACTGTTCCATTCCATTCCATTCCATTCCATTGAATTCCGTTCCATTCCATTGAATTCCATTCCATTCCGTTCCATTCCATTGAATTCCGTTCCGTTCCGTTCCGTTCCGTTCCGTTCCGTTCCATTCCGTTCCATTCCATTCCATTCCGTTCTACTCGGGTTCATTCCATTCCATTCCTTTCCGTTCCGTTCTGTTCCGTTCCATTCCGTTCCGTTCCGTTCCGTTCTACTCGGGTTGATTCCATTCTATTCCATTCCATTCCATTCGATTCCATTCGAATCAATTCTATTCCATTCCATTCCATTCCATTTCATTCCATTCCATTCCATTCCATTGAATTCCATTCCATTCCATTCCGTTCCATTCCATTCCGTTCCATTCCATTCCATTCCATTCCATTCCATTCCTTTCCGTTCCGTTCCTTTCCGTTCCATTCCGTTCTACTCGGATTGATTCCATTCTATTCCATTCCATTCCATTCGATTCCATTCGATTCCATTCGATTCCATTCCATTCCATTCCATTCCATTCCATTCCATTCCATTCCATTCCATTGAACTCCATTCCATTCCATTCCATTCCATTCCATTCCATTCCATTCCATTGAATTCCATTCCATTCCATTCCATTCCATTGAATTCTGTTCCATTCAATTCCATTCCATTCCATTCCGTTCTACTCGGGTTGATTCCATTCTATTCCATTCCGTTCCGTTCCGTTCCGTTCCGTTCCGTTCCGTTCCGTTCCATTCCACTCGGGTTGATTCCATTCTATTCCATTCCATTCCATTCCATTCCATTCGATTCCATTCGATTCCATTCGATTCCATTCGATTCCATTCCATTCCATTGAATTCCATTCCATTCCATTCCATTCCATGGAATTCCGTTCCATTCCATTCCATTGCATTCCATTCCATTCCATTCCATTTGAATTCCATTCCATTCCATTCCATTCCATTCCATTACATTCCATTCCATTCCATTCCATTCCATTCTACTCGGGTTGATTCCATTCTATTCCATTCCATTCCATTCGATTCCATTCGATTCCATTCGATTCCATTCGATTCCATTCCATTCCATTCCATTCCATTCCATTCCATTCCATTGAATTCCATTGCATTCCATTGAATTCCATTCCATTCCATTCCATTCCATTCCATTGAATTCCATTCCATTCCATTGAATTCCATTCCATTCCATTCCATTCCATTGAATTCCGTTCCATTCCATTCCATTCCATTCCATTCCATTCCATTGAATTCCATTCCATTGAATTCCATTCCATTCCATTCCATTCCATTGAATTCCATTCCATTCCGTTCCGTTCTGTTCCGTTCCGTTCCGTTTCGTTCCGTTCCGTTCCGTTCCGTTCCATTCCATTCCATTCCATTCCATTGAATTCCGTTCCATTCCATTGAATTCCATTCCATTCCGTTCCATTCCATTGAATTCTGTTCCGTTCCGTTCCGTTCCGTTCCGTTCCGTTCCATTCCGTTCCATTCCGTTCCTTTCCGTTCTACTCGGGTTGATTCCATTCTATTCCATTCCATTCCATTCGATTCCATTCGATTCCATTCGAATCCATTCGATTCCATTCGATTCCATTCGATTCCATTCCATTCCATTGAATTCCATTCCATTCCATTCCATTCCATTGAATTCCGTTCCATTCCATTCAATTCCATTCCATTCCATTCCTTTCCGTTCCGTTCCGTTCCGTTCCGTTCCGTTCTACTCGGGTTGATTCCATTCTATTCCATTCCATACCATTCGATTCCATTCTATTCCATTCGATTCCATTCGATTCAATTCGATTCCATTCCATTCCATTCCATTCCATTCCATTCCATTGAATTCCGTTCCATTCCATTGAATTCCATTCCATTCCGTTCCATTCCATTGAATTCCGCTCCGTTCCGTTCCGTTCCGTTCCGTTCCATTCCCTTCCATTCCGTTCCATTCCGTTCTACTCGGGTTGATTCCATTCTATTCCATTCCATTCCAATCGATTCCATTCTATTCCATTCGATTCCATTCGATTCAATTCGATTCCATTCCATTCCATTCCATTCCATTCCATTCCATTGAATTCCATTGAATTCCATTCCATTCCATTCCGTTCCATTCCATTCCGTTCCATTCCATTCCATTCCATTCCATTCCATTCCATTCCATTCCATTCCATTCCATTCCATTCCATTCCATTCCGTTCTACTCGGGTTCATTCCATTCCATTCCGTTCCGTTCCGTTCCGTTCCGTTCCTTTGCTTTCTACTTGTGTTGATTCCATTCCATTCCATTCTATTCCATAGAATTCCATTCCATTCCATTCCATTCCATTCCATTACATGGAATTCCATTGAATTCCATTGAATTCCATTCCATAGAATTCCATTCCATTCCATTCCATTCCATTCCATTCCATTCCATTCCATGGAATTCCATTCCATTCCATTCCATTCCATTCCATTGAATTCCATTCCATTCCATTCCATTGAATTCCATTCCATTCCATTCCATTCGATTCCATTTCATTCCATTGAATTCCATTCCATTCCATTCCATTCCATTGAATTCCATTGAATTCCATTCCATTGAATTCCATTCCACTCCATTGAATTCCATTCCGTTCCATTCCATTCCATTCCATTCCATTCCGTTCCATTCCATTCCATCGAATTCCATTCCATTCCATTCCATTCCATTCCATTCCATTCCATTCCATTCCATTCCATTCTACTCGGGTTGATTCCATTCTATTACATTCCATTCCATTCGATTCCATTCGATTCCATTCGATTCCATTCGATTCCATTCCATTCCATTCCATTCAATTGAATTCCATTCCATTCCATTCCATTCCATTCCATTCCATTCCATTCCATTCCATTCCATTGAATTCCATTCCATTACATTGAATTCCATTCCATTCCATTCCATTCCATTGAATTCCGTTCCATTCCATTCCTTTCCATTCCATTCCATTCCATTGAATTCCATTACATTGAATTCCATTCCATTCCATTCCATTCCATTCCATTCCATTGGATTCAATTCCATTCCATTGAATTCCATTCCATTCCATTCCATTCGATTCCATTCCATTCCATGGAATTCCATTCCTTTCCATTCCATTCCATTCCATTCCATTCCATTCCATTGAATTCCATTGAATTCCATTCCATTCCATTGAATTCCATTCCTTTCCATTCCATTCCATTGAATTCCGTTCAATTCCATTCCATTCCATTCCATTCCATTCCATTCCATTCGAATTCCATTCCATTCCATTCCATTCCATTCCATTCCATTCTACTCGGGTTGATTCCATTCTATTCCATTCCATTCCATTCGATTCCATTCGATTCCTTTCGATTCCATTCCATTCCATTCCATTCCATTCCATTCCATTCCATTCCATTCCATTCCATTCCATTCCATTCCATTCCATTCCATTCCATCGAATTCCATTCCATTCCATTCCATTCCATTCCATTCCATTCCATTCGATTCCATTCGATTCCATTCGATTCCATTCCATTCCATTCCATTCCATTGAATTCCGTTCCATTCCATTCCATTCCATTCCATTCCCTTCCATTGAATTCCATTACATTGAATTCCATTCCATTCCATTCCATTCCATGGAATTCCATTCCATTCCGTTCCGTTCCGTTCCGTTCCGTTCCGTACCGTTCCATTCCATTCCATTCCATTCCATTGAATTCCGTTCCATTCCATTGAATTCCATTCCATTCCGTTCCATTCCATTGAATTCCGTTCCCTTCCGTTCCGTTCCGTTCCGTTCCGTTCCATTCCGTTCCATTCCATTCCATTCCGTTCTACTCGGGTTCATTCCATTCCATTCCTTTCCGTTCCGTTCCGTTCCATTCCATTCCGTTCCGTTCCGTTCCGTTCTACTCGGGTTGATTGCATTCTATTCCATTCCATTCCATTCGATTCCAATCTATTCCATTCGATTCCATTCGATTCAATTCTATTCCATTCCATTCCATTCCATTTCATTCCATTCCATTCCATTCCATTGAATTCCATTCCATTCAATTCCGTTCCATTCCATTCCGTTCCATTCCATTCCATTCCATTCCATTCCATTCCTTTCCGTTCCGTTCCGTTCCGTTCCATTCCGTTCTACTCGGATTGATTCCATTCTATTCCATTCCATTCCATTCGATTCCATTCGATTCCATTCGATTCCATTCGATTCCATTCCATTCCATTCCATTCCATTCCATTCCATTCCATTCCATTCCATTGAACTCCATTCCATTCCATTCCATTCCATTCCATTCCATTCCATTCCATTGAATTCCATTCCATTCCATTCCATTCCATTGAATTCTGTTCCATTCAATTCCATTCCATTCCATTCCGTTCTACTCGGGTTGATTCCATTCTATTCCATTCCGTTCCGTTGCGTTCCGTTCCGTTCCGTTCCGTTCCGTTCCGTTCCGTTCCATTCCACTCGGGTTGATTCCATTCTATTCCATTCCATTCCATTCCATTCCATTCGATTCCATTCGATTCCATTCGATTCCATTCGATTCCATTCCATTCCATTGAATTCCATTCCATTCCATTCCATTCCATGGAATTCCGTTCCATTCCATTCCATTGCATTCCATTCCATTCCATTCCATTTTAATTCCATTCCATTCCATTCCATTCCATTCCATTCCATTCCATTCCATTCCATTCTACTCGGGTTGATTCCATTCTATTCCATTCCATCCCATTCGATTCCATTCGATTCCATTCGATTCCATTCGATTCCATTCCATTCCATTCCATTCCATTCCATTCCATTCCATTGTATTCCATTCCATTCCATTGAATTCCATTCCATTCCATTCCATTCCATTGAATTCCGTTCCATTCCATTCCATTCCATTCCATTCCATTCCATTGAATTCCATTCCATTGAATTCCATTCCATTCCATTCCATTCCATTGAATTCCATTCCATTCCGTTCCGTTCTGTTCCGTTCCGTTCCGTTTCGTTCCGTTCCGTTCCGTTCCGTTCCATTCCATTCCATTCCATTCCATTGAATTCCGTTCCATTCCATTGAATTCCATTCCATTCCGTTCCATTCCATTGAATTCTGTTCCGTTCCGTTCCGTTCCGTTCCGTTCCATTCCGTTCCATTCCGTTCCTTTCCGTTCTACTCGGGTTGATTCCATTCTATTCCATTCCATTCTATTCGATTCCATTCGATTCCATTCGAATCCATTCGATTCCATTCGATTCCATTCGATTCCATTCCATTCCATTGAATTCCATTCCATTCCATTCCATTCCATTGAATTCCGTTCCATTCCATTCAATTCCATTCCATTCCATTCCTTTCCGTTCCGTTCCGTTCCGTTCCGTTCCGTTCCGTTCTACTCGGGTTGATTCCATTCTATTCCATTCCATACCATTCGATTCCATTCTATTCCATTCGATTCCATTCGATTCAATTCGATTCCATTCCATTCCATTCCATTCCATTCCATTCCATTCCATTCCATTGAATTCCGTTCCATTCCATTGAATTCCATTCCATTCCGTTCCATTCCATTGAATTCCGCTCCGTTCCGTTCCGATCCGTTCCGTTCCATTCCGTTCCATTCCGTTCCATTCCGTTCTACTCGGGTTGATTCCATTCTATTCCATTCCATTCCATTCCATTCCATTCTATTCCATTCGATTCCATTCGATTCCATGCGATTCCATTCCATTCCATTCCATTCCATTCCATTCCATTCCATTGAATTCCATTCCATTCCATTCCGTTCCATTCCATTCCGTTCCATTCCATTCCATTCCATTCCATTCCATTCCGTTCCATTCCATTCCATTCCTTTCCATTCCATTCCTTTCCGTTCCATTCCGTTCCGTTCCATTCCGTTCTACTCGGATTGATTCCATTCTATTCCATTCCATTCCATTCGATTCCATTCGATTCCATTCGATTCCATTGGATTCCATTCCATTCCATTCCATTCCATTCCATTCCATTCCATTCCATTCCATTGAACTCCATTCCATTCCATTCCATTCCATTCCATTCCATTCCATTCCATTGTATTCCATTCCATTCCATTCCATTCCATTGAATTCTGTTCCATTCAATTCCATTGCATTCCATTCCGTTCTACTCGGGTTGATTCCATGCTATTCCATTCCGTTCCATTCCGTTCCGTTCCGTTCCGTTCCGTTCCGTTCCATTCCACTCGGGTTGATTCCATTCTATTCCATTCCATTCCATTCCATTCCATTCCATTCCATTCCATTCCATTCCATTCGATTCCATTCGATTCCATTCGATTCCATTCGATTCCATTCCATTCCATTGAATTCCAGTCCATTCCATTCCATTCCATTGAATTCCGTTCCATTCCATTCCATTGCATTCCATTCCATTCCATTCCATTTGAATTCCATTCCATTCCATTCCATTCCATTCCATTCCATTCCATTCCATTCTACTCGGGTTGATTCCATTCTATTCCATTCCATTCCATTCGATTCCATTCGATTCCATTCGATTCCATTCCATTCCATTCCATTCCATTCCATTCCATTGAATTCCATTCCATTCCATTGAATTCCATTCCATTCCATTCCATTCCATTGAATTCCGTTCCATTCCATTCCATTCCATTCCATTCCATTCCATTGAATTCCATTCCATTGAATTCCATTCCATTCCATTCCATTCCATTGAATTCCATTCCATTCCGTTCCGTTCCGTTCCGTTCCGTTTCGTTCCGTTCCGTTCCGTTCCGTTCCATTCCATTCCATTCCATTCCATTGAATTCCGTTCCATTCCATTGAATTCCATTCCATTCCGTTCCATTCCATTGAATTCTGTTCCGTTCCGTTCCGTTCCGTTCCGTTCCATTCCGTTCCATTCCGTTCCTTTCCGTTCTACTCGGGTTGATTCCATTCTATTCCATTCCATTCCATTCGATTCCATTCGATTCCATTCGAATCCATTCGATTCCATTCGATTCCATTCGATTCCATTCTATTCCATTGAATTCCATTCCATTCCATTCCATTCCATTGAATTCCGTTCCATTCCATTCAATTCCATTCCATTCCATTCCTTTCCGTTCCGTTCCGTTCCGTTCCGTTCCGTTCCCTTCTACTCGGGTTGATTCCATTCTATTCCATTCGATTCCATTCGATTCAATTCGATTCCATTCCATTCCATTCCATTCCATTCCATTCCATTGAATTCCGTTCCATTCCATTGAATTCCATTCCATTCCGTTCCATTCCATTGAATTCCGCTCCGTTCCGTTACGTTCCGTTCCGTTCCATTCCGTACCATTCCGTTCCATTCCGTTCTACTCGGGTTGATTCCATTCTATTCCATTCCATTCCATTCGATTCCATTCCATTCCATTCCATTCCATTCCATTCCGTTCTACTCGGGTTCATTCCATTCCATTCCGTTCCGTTCCTTTCCATTCCGTTCCTTTCCTTTCTACTTGTGTTGATTCCATTCCATTCCTTTCTATTCCATTGAATTCCATTGCATTCCATTCCATTCCATTCCATTACATGGAATTCCATTGAATTCCATTGAATTCCATTCCATTGAATTCCATTCCATTCCATTCCATTCCATTCCATTCCATGGAATTCCATTCCATTCCATTCCATTCCATTCCATTGAATTCCATTCCATTCCATTCCATTCGATTCCATTTCATTCCATTGAATTCCATTCCATTCCATTCCATTCCATTCCATTCCATTCCATTGAATTCCATTGAATTCCATTCCATTGAATTCCATTCCATTCCATTCCATCGATTCAATTCGATTCCATTCCATTCCATTCCATTCCATTCCATTGAATTCCATTCCATTCCATTCCGTTCCATTCCATTCGGTTCCATTCCATTCCATTCCATTCCATTACGTTCCGTTCCATTCCGTTCCATTCCATTGAATTCCGATCCATTGCATTGAATTCCGTTCCATTCCATTCCATTCCTTTCCGTTCCGTTCCGTTCCGTTCCGTTCCGTTCTACTCGGATTGATTCCATTCTATTCCAATCCATTCCATTCGATTCCATTCGATTCCATTCGATTCCATTCGTTTCCATTCCATTCCATTCCATTCCATTGAATTCCATTCCATTCCATTCCATTCCATTCCATTCCATTCCATGGAATTCCGTTCCATTCCGTTCCGTTCCATTGAATTCCGTTCCGTTCCATTGAATTCCATTCCATTCCATTCCATAGAATTCCATTCCATTCCATTCCATTCCATTCCATTCCATTCCATTCCATTCCATCGAATTCCATTCCATTCCATTCCATTCCATTCCATTGAATTCCGTTCCATTCCATTCCTTTCCATTCCATTCCATTCCATTGAATTCCATTACATTGAATTCCATTCCATTCCATTCCATTCCATTCCATTCCATTGGATTCAATTCCATTCCATTGAATTCCATTCCATTCCATTCCATTCGATTCCATTCCATTCCATGGAATTCCATTCCTTTCCATTCCATTCCATTCCATTCCATTCCATTCCATTGAATTCCATTGAATTCCATTCCATTCCATTGAATTCCATTCCTTTCCATTCCATTCCATTGAATTCCGTTCAATTCCATTCCATTCCATTCCATTCCATTCCATTCCATTCGAATTCCATTCCATTCCATTCCATTCCATTCCATTCCATTCTACTCGGGTTGATTCCATTCTATTCCATTCCATTCCATTCGATTCCATTCGATTCCTTTCGATTCCATTCCATTCCATTCCATTCCATTCCATTCCATTCCATTCCATTCCATTCCATTCCATTCCATTCCATTCCATCGAATTCCATTCCATTCCATTCCATTCCATTCCATTCCATTCCATTCGATTCCATTCGATTCCATTCGATTCCATTCCATTCCATTCCATTCCATTGAATTCCGTTCCATTCCATTCCATTCCATTCCATTCCCTTCCATTGAATTCCATTACATTGAATTCCATTCCATTCCATTCCATTCCATGGAATTCCATTCCATTCCGTTCCGTTCCGTTCCGTTCCGTTCCGTACCGTTCCATTCCATTCCATTCCATTCCATTGAATTCCGTTCCATTCCATTGAATTCCATTCCATTCCGTTCCATTCCATTGAATTCCGTTCCCTTCCGTTCCGTTCCGTTCCGTTCCATTCCGTTCCATTCCATTCCATTCCGTTCTACTCGGGTTCATTCCATTCCATTCCTTTCCGTTCCGTTCCGTTCCATTCCATTCCGTTCCGTTCCGTTCCGTTCTACTCGGGTTGATTGCATTCTATTCCATTCCATTCCATTCGATTCCAATCTATTCCATTCGATTCCATTCGATTCAATTCTATTCCATTCCATTCCATTCCATTTCATTCCATTCCATTCCATTCCATTGAATTCCATTCCATTCAATTCCGTTCCATTCCATTCCGTTCCATTCCATTCCATTCCATTCCATTCCATTCCTTTCCGTTCCGTTCCGTTCCGTTCCATTCCGTTCTACTCGGATTGATTCCATTCTATTCCATTCCATTCCATTCGATTCCATTCGATTCCATTCGATTCCATTCGATTCCATTCCATTCCATTCCATTCCATTCCATTCCATTCCATTCCATTGAACTCCATTCCATTCTATTCCATTCCATTCCATTCCATTCCATTCCATTGAATTCCATTCCATTCCATTCCATTCCATTGAATTCTGTTCCATTCAATTCCATTCCATTCCATTCCGTTCTACTCGGGTTGATTCCATTCTATTCCATTCCGTTCCGTTGCGTTCCGTTCCGTTCCGTTCCGTTCCGTTCCGTTCCGTTCCATTCCACTCGGGTTGATTCCATTCTATTCCATTCCATTCCATTCCATTCCATTCGATTCCATTCGATTCCATTCGATTCCATTCGATTCCATTCCATTCCATTGAATTCCATTCCATTCCATTCCATTCCATGGAATTCCGTTCCATTCCATTCCATTGCATTCCATTCCATTCCATTCCATTTTAATTCCATTCCATTCCATTCCATTCCATTCCATTCCATTCCATTCCATTCCATTCTACTCGGGTTGATTCCATTCTATTCCATTCCATCCCATTCGATTCCATTCGATTCCATTCGATTCCATTCGATTCCATTCCATTCCATTCCATTCCATTCCATTCCATTCCATTGTATTCCATTCCATTCCATTGAATTCCATTCCATTCCATTCCATTCCATTGAATTCCGTTCCATTCCATTGAATTCCAGTCCATTCCGTTCCATTCCATTGAATTCTCTTCCGTTCCGTTCCGTTCCGTTCCGTTCCATTCCGTTCCATTCCGTTCCTTTCCGTTCTACTCGGGTTGATTCCATTCTATTCCATTCCATTCTATTCGATTCCATTCGATTCCATTCGAATCCATTCGATTCCATTCGATTCCATTCGATTCCATTCCATTCCATTGAATTCCATTCCATTCCATTCCATTCCATTGAATTCCGTTCCATTCCATTCAATTCCATTCCATTCCATTCCTTTCCGTTCCGTTCCGTTCCGTTCCGTTCCGTTCCGTTCTACTCGGGTTGATTCCATTCTATTCCATTCCATACCATTCGATTCCATTCTATTCCATTCGATTCCATTCGATTCAATTCGATTCCATTCCATTCCATTCCATTCCATTCCATTCCATTCCATTCCATTGAATTCCGTTCCATTCCATTGAATTCCATTCCATTCCGTTCCATTCCATTGAATTCCGCTCCGTTCCGTTCCGATCCGTTCCGTTCCATTCCGTTCCATTCCGTTCCATTCCGTTCTACTCGGGTTGATTCCATTCTATTCCATTCCATTCCATTCGATTCCATTCTATTCCATTCGATTCCATTCGATTCCATGCGATTCCATTCCATTCCATTCCATTCCATTCCATTCCATTCCATTGAATTCCATTCCATTCCATTCCGTTCCATTCCATTCCGTTCCATTCCATTCCATTCCATTCCATTCCATTCCGTTCCATTCCATTCCATTCCTTTCCATTCCATTCCTTTCCGTTCCATTCCGTTCCGTTCCATTCCGTTCTACTCGGATTGATTCCATTCTATTCCATTCCATTCCATTCGATTCCATTCGATTCCATTCGATTCCATTGGATTCCATTCCATTCCATTCCATTCCATTCCATTCCATTCCATTGAACTCCATTCCATTCCATTCCATTCCATTCCATTCCATTCCATTCCATTGTATTCCATTCCATTCCATTCCATTCCATTGAATTCTGTTCCATTCAATTCCATTGCATTCCATTCCGTTCTACTCGGGTTGATTCCATGCTATTCCATTCCGTTCCATTCCGTTCCGTTCCGTTCCGTTCCGTTCCATTCCACTCGGGTTGATTCCATTCTATTCTATTCCATTCCATTCCATTCCATTCCATTCCATTCCATTCCATTCCATTCGATTCCATTCGATTCCATTCGATTCCATTCGATTCCATTCCATTCCATTGAATTCCATTCCATTCCATTCCATTCCATTGAATTCCGTTCCATTCCATTCCATTGCATTCCATTCCATTCCATTCCATTTGAATTCCATTCCATTCCATTCCATTCCATTCCATTCCATTCCATTCCATTCTACTCGGGTTGATTCCATTCTATTCCATTCCATTCCATTCGATTCCATTCGATTCCATTCGATTCCATTCCATTCCATTCCATTCCATTCCATTCCATTGAATTCCATTCCATTCCATTGAATTCCATTCCATTCCATTCCATTCCATTGAATTCCGTTCCATTCCATTCCATTCCATTCCATTCCATTCCATTGAATTCCATTCCATTGAATTCCATTCCATTCCATTCCATTCCATTGAATTCCATTCCATTCCGTTCCGTTCCGTTCCGTTCCGTTTCGTTCCGTTCCGTTCCGTTCCGTTCCATTCCATTCCATTCCATTCCATTGAATTCCGTTCCATTCCATTGAATTCCATTCCATTCCGTTCCATTCCATTGAATTCTGTTCCGTTCCGTTCCGTTCCGTTCCGTTCCATTCCGTTCCATTCCGTTCCTTTCCGTTCTACTCGGGTTGATTCCATTCTATTCCATTCCATTCCATTCGATTCCATTCGATTCCATTCGAATCCATTCGATTCCATTCGATTCCATTCGATTCCATTCTATTCCATTGAATTCCATTCCATTCCATTCCATTCCATTGAATTCCGTTCCATTCCATTCAATTCCATTCCATTCCATTCCTTTCCGTTCCGTTCCGTTCCGTTCCGTTCCGTTCCCTTCTACTCGGGTTGATTCCATTCTATTCCATTCGATTCCATTCGATTCAATTCGATTCCATTCCATTCCATTCCATTCCATTCCATTCCATTGAATTCCGTTCCATTCCATTGAATTCCATTCCATTCCGTTCCATTCCATTGAATTCCGCTCCGTTCCGTTACGTTCCGTTCCGTTCCATTCCGTACCATTCCGTTCCATTCCGTTCTACTCGGGTTGATTCCATTCTATTCCATTCCATTCCATTCGATTCCATTCCATTCCATTCCATTCCATTCCATTCCGTTCTACTCGGGTTCATTCCATTCCATTCCGTTCCGTTCCTTTCCATTCCGTTCCTTTCCTTTCTACTTGTGTTGATTCCATTCCATTCCTTTCTATTCCATTGAATTCCATTGCATTCCATTCCATTCCATTCCATTACATGGAATTCCATTGAATTCCATTGAATTCCATTCCATTGAATTCCATTCCATTCCATTCCATTCCATTCCATTCCATGGAATTCCATTCCATTCCATTCCATTCCATTCCATTGAATTCCATTCCATTCCATTCCATTCGATTCCATTTCATTCCATTGAATTCCATTCCATTCCATTCCATTCCATTCCATTCCATTCCATTGAATTCCATTGAATTCCATTCCATTGAATTCCATTCCATTCCATTCCATCGATTTAATTCGATTCCATTCCATTCCATTCCATTCCATTCCATTGAATTCCATTCCATTCCATTCCGTTCCATTCCATTCGGTTCCATTCCATTCCATTCCATTCCATTACGTTCCGTTCCATTCCGTTCCATTCCATTGAATTCCGATCCATTGCATTGAATTCCGTTCCATTCCATTCCATTCCTTTCCGTTCCGTTCCGTTCCGTTCCGTTCCGTTCTACTCGGATTGATTCCATTCTATTCCAATCCATTCCATTCGATTCCATTCGATTCCATTCGATTCCATTCGTTTCCATTCCATTCCATTCCATTCCATTGAATTCCATTCCATTCCATTCCATTCCATTCCATTCCATTCCATGGAATTCCGTTCCATTCCGTTCCGTTCCATTGAATTCCGTTCCGTTCCATTGAATTCCATTCCATTCCATTCCATTGAATTCC
Source organism: Gorilla gorilla gorilla (assembly GCF_029281585.2). NCBI lineage: Eukaryota > Metazoa > Chordata > Mammalia > Primates > Hominidae > Gorilla > Gorilla gorilla. Next base: position 40,110,825 of record NC_073242.2, read on the forward strand.
ATTCCATTCCATTCCATTCCATTCCATTCCATTCCATTCCATTCCATCGAATTCCATTCCATTCCATTCCATTCCATTCCATTCCATTGAATTCCGTTCCATTCCATTGAATTCCATTCCATTCCGTTCCATTCCATTGAATTCCGTTCCGTTCCGTTCCGTTCCATTCCGTTCTACTCGGGTTGATTCCATTCTATTCCATTCCAATCCACTCGATTCCATTCCATTCCATTCCATTCCATTCCATTCCATTCCGTTCTACTCGGGTTCATTCCATTCCATTCCTTTCCGTTCCATTCCGTTCCGTTCCGTTCCGTTCCGTTCTACTCGGGTTGATTCCATTCTATTCCATTCCATTCCATTCGATTCCATTCTATTCCATTCGATTCCTTTCGATTCAATTCGATTCGATTCCATTCCATTCCATTCCATTCCATTGCATTCCATTGAATTCCATTCCATTCCATTGAATTCCATTCCATTCCATTCCATTCCATTCCATTCCATTCCATTCCATTCCATTCCATTCCATCAAATTCCATTCCATTCCATTCCATTCCATTCCATTCAATTCCATTCGATTCCATTCGATTCCATTCGATTCCATTCGATTCCATTCCATTCCATTCCATTCCATTGAATTCCATTCCATTCCATTCCATTCCATTGAATTCCGTTCCATTCCTTTCAATTCCATTCCATTCCATTCCATTCCATTCCATTCCATTCCATTCCATTCCATTCCATTCCATTCCATTCTACTCGGGTTGATTCCATTCTATTACATTCCATTCCATTCGATTCCATTCGATTCCATTCGATTCCATTCGATTCCATTCCATTCCATTCCATTCCATTGAATTCCGTTCCATTCCATTCCATTCCATTCCATTCCATTCCATTCCTTTGAATTCCATTACATTGAATTCCATTCCATTCCTTTCCGTTCCGTTCCGTTCCGTTCCGTACCGTTCCATTCCATTCCATTCCGTTCCATTGAATTCCGTTCCATTCCATTGAATTCCATTCCATCCCGTTCCATTCCATTGAATTCCGTTCCGTTCCGTTCCGTTCCGTTCCGTTCCGTTCCATTCCGTTCCATTCCATTCCATTGCGTTCTACTCGGGTTCATTCCATTCCATTCCTTTCCGATCCGTTCCGTTCCGTTCCATTCCGTTCCGTTCCGTTCCGTTCTACTCGGGTTGATTCAATTCTATTCCATTCCATTCCATTCGATTCCATTCTATTCCATTCGATTCCATTCTATTCAATTCGATTCCATTCCATTCCATTCCATTCCATTCCATTCCATTCCATTGAATTCCATTCCATTCCATTCCGTTCCATTCCATTCCGTTCCATTCCATTCCATTCCATTCCATTCCATTCCATTACGTTCCGTTCCATTCCGTTCCATTCCATTGAATTCCGCTCCATTGCATTGAATTCCGTTCCATTCCATTCCATTCCTTTCCGTTCCGTTCCGTTCCGTTCCGTTCTACTTGGGTTGATTCCATTCTATTCCATTCCATTCCATTCGATTCCATTCTATTCCATTCGATTCCATTCGATTCAATTCTATTCGATTCCATTCCATTCCATTCCATTCCATTCCATTGAATTCCTTTCCATTCCATAGAATTCCATTCCATTCCATTCCATTCCATTCCATTCCATTGAATTCCATTCCATTCCATTGAATTCCATTCCATTCCATTCCATTCGATTCCATTCCATTCCATGGAATTCCATTCCATTCGATTCCATTCCATTCCATGGAATTCCATTTCATTCCATTCCATTCCATTCCATTCCATTCCATTCCATGGAATTCCATTCCATTCCATTCCATTCCATTCCATTCCGTTCCATTCCATTCCATCGAATTCCATTCCATTCCATTCCATTCCATTCCATTCCATTCCATTCCATTCCATTCCATTCTACTCGGGTTGATTCCATTCTATTCCATTCCATTCCATTCGATTCCATTCGATTCCATTCGATTCCATTCGATTCCATTCCATTCCATTCCATTCAATTCCATTCCATTCCATTCCATTCCATTCCATTCCATTCCATTCCATTGAATTCCATTCCATTCCATTGAATTCCATTCAATTCCATTCCATTCCATTGAATTCCGTTCCATTCCATTCCTTTCCATTCCATTCCATTCCATTGAATTCCATTACATTGAATTCCATTCCATTCCATTCCATTCCATTGAATTCCATTCCATTCCATTGAATTCCACTCCATTCCATTCCATTCGATTGCATTCCATTCCATGGAATTCCATTCCTTTCCATTCCATTCCATTCCATTGAATTCCGTTCCATTCCATTCCATTCCATTCCATTCCATTCCATTGAATTCCATTCCATTGAATTCCATTCCATTCCATTCCATTCCATTGAATTCCATTCCATTCCGTTCCGTTCCGTTCCGTTCCGTTTCGTTCCGTTCCGTTCCGTTCCGTTCCATTCCATTCCATTCCATTCCATTGAATTCCGTTCCATTCCATTGAATTCCATTCCATTCCGTTCCATTCCATTGAATTCTGTTCCGTTCCGTTCCGTTCCGTTCCGTTCCATTCCGTTCCATTCCGTTCCTTTCCGTTCTACTCGGGTTGATTCCATTCTATTCCATTCCATTCCATTCGATTCCATTCGATTCCATTCGAATCCATTCGATTCCATTCGATTCCATTCGATTCCATTCTATTCCATTGAATTCCATTCCATTCCATTCCATTCCATTGAATTCCGTTCCATTCCATTCAATTCCATTCCATTCCATTCCTTTCCGTTCCGTTCCGTTCCGTTCCGTTCCGTTCCCTTCTACTCGGGTTGATTCCATTCTATTCCATTCGATTCCATTCGATTCAATTCGATTCCATTCCATTCCATTCCATTCCATTCCATTGAATTCCGTTCCATTCCATTGAATTCCGTTCCATTCCGTTCCATTCCATTGAATTCCGCTCCGTTCCGTTCCGTTCCGTTCCGTTCCATTCCGTACCATTCCGTTCCATTCCGTTCTACTCGGGTTGATTCCATTCTATTCCATTCCATTCCATTCGATTCCATTCCATTCCATTCCATTCCATTCCATTCCGTTCTACTCGGGTTCATTCCATTCCATTCCGTTCCGTTCCTTTCCATTCCGTTCCTTTCCTTTCTACTTGTGTTGATTCCATTCCATTCCTTTCTATTCCATTGAATTCCATTGCATTCCATTCCATTCCATTCCATTACATGGAATTCCATTGAATTCCATTGAATTCCATTCCATTGAATTCCATTCCATTCCATTCCATTCCATTCCATTCCATGGAATTCCATTCCATTCCATTCCATTCCATTCCATTGAATTCCATTCCATTCCATTCCATTCGATTCCATTTCATTCCATTGAATTCCATTCCATTCCATTCCATTCCATTCCATTCCATTCCATTGAATTCCATTGAATTCCATTCCATTGAATTCCATTCCATTCCATTCCATCGATTCAATTCGATTCCATTCCATTCCATTCCATTCCATTCCATTGAATTCCATTCCATTCCATTCCGTTCCATTCCATTCGGTTCCATTCCATTCCATTCCATTCCATTCCATTACGTTCCGTTCCATTCCGTTCCATTCCATTGAATTCCGATCCATTGCATTGAATTCCGTTCCATTCCATTCCATTCCTTTCCGTTCCGTTCCGTTCCGTTCCGTTCCGTTCTACTCGGATTGATTCCATTCTATTCCAATCCATTCCATTCGATTCCATTCGATTCCATTCGATTCCATTCGTTTCCATTCCATTCCATTCCATTCCATTGAATTCCATTCCATTCCATTCCATTCCATTCCATTCCATTCCATGGAATTCCGTTCCATTCCATTCCGTTCCATTGAATTCCGTTCCGTTCCATTGAATTCCATTCCATTCCATTCCATTGAATTCCATTCCATTCCATTCCATTCCATTCCATTCCATTCCATTCCATCGAATTCCATTCCATTCCATTCCATTCCATTCCATTCCATTGAATTCCGTTCCATTCCATTGAATTCCATTCCATTCCGTTCCATTCCATTGAATTCCGTTCCGTTCCGTTCCGTTCCATTCCGTTCTACTCGGGTTGATTCCATTCTATTCCATTCCAATCCACTCGATTCCATTCCATTCCATTCCATTCCATTCCATTCCATTCCGTTCTACTCGGGTTCATTCCATTCCATTCCTTTCCGTTCCATTCCGTTCCGTTCCGTTCCGTTCCGTTCTACTCGGGTTGATTCCATTCTATTCCATTCCATTCCATTCGATTCCATTCTATTCCATTCGATTCCATTCGATTCAATTCGATTCGATTCCATTCCATTCCATTCCATTCCATTGCATTCCATTGAATTCCATTCCATTCCATTGAATTCCATTCCATTCCATTCCATTCCATTCCATTCCATTCCATTCCATTCCATTCCATTCCATTCCATCAAATTCCATTCCATTCCATTCCATTCCATTCCATTCAATTCCATTCGATTCCATTCGATTCCATTCGATTCCATTCGATTCCATTCCATTCCATTCCATTCCATTGAATTCCATTCCATTCCATTCCATTCCATTGAATTCCGTTCCATTCCTTTCAATTCCATTCCATTCCATTCCATTCCATTCCATTCCATTCCATTCCATTCCATTCCATTCCATTCCATTCTACTCGGGTTGATTCCATTCTATTACATTCCATTCCATTCGATTCCATTCCATTCCATTCCATTCCATTGAATTCCGTTCCATTCCATTCCATTCCATTCCATTCCATTCCATTCCTTTGAATTCCATTACATTGAATTCCATTCCATTCCTTTCCGTTCCGTTCCGTTCCGTTCCGTACCGTTCCATTCCATTCCATTCCGTTCCATTGAATTCCGTTCCATTCCATTGAATTCCATTCCATCCCGTTCCATTCCATTGAATTCCGTTCCGTTCCGTTCCGTTCCGTTCCGTTCCGTTCCATTCCGTTCCATTCCATTCCATTGCGTTCTACTCGGGTTCATTCCATTCCATTCCTTTCCGTTCCGTTCCGTTCCGTTCCATTCCGTTCCGTTCCGTTCCGTTCTACTCGGGTTGATTCAATTCTATTCCATTCCATTCCATTCGATTCCATTCTATTCCATTCGATTCCATTCTATTCAATTCGATTCCATTCCATTCCATTCCATTCCATTCCATTCCATTCCATTGAATTCCATTCCATTCCATTCCGTTCCATTCCATTCCGTTCCATTCCATTCCATTCCATTCCATTCCATTCCATTACGTTCCGTTCCATTCCGTTCCATTCCATTGAATTCCGCTCCATTGCATTGAATTCCGTTCCATTCCATTCCATTCCTTTCCGTTCCGTTCCGTTCCGTTCCGTTCTACTCGGGTTGATTCCATTCTATTCCATTCCATTCCATTCGATTCCATTCTATTCCATTCGATTCCATTCGATTCAATTCTATTCGATTCCATTCCATTCCATTCCATTCCATTCCATTGAATTCCATTCCATTCCATAGAATTCCATTCCATTCCATTCCATTCCATTCCATTGAATTCCATTCCATTCCATTGAATTCCATTCCATTCCATTCCATTCGATTCCATTCCATTCCATGGAATTCCATTCCATTCGATTCCATTCCATTCCATGGAATTCCATTTCATTCCATTCCATTCCATTCCATTCCATTCCATTCCATGGAATTCCATTCCATTCCATTCCATTCCATTCCATTCCGTTCCATTCCATTCCATCGAATTCCATTCCATTCCATTCCATTCCATTCCATTCCATTCCATTCCATTCCATTCCATTCCATTCTACTCGGGTTGATTCCATTCTATTCCATTCCATTCCATTCGATTCCATTCGATTCCATTCGATTCCATTCGATTCCATTCCATTCCATTCCATTCCATTCAATTCCATTCCATTCCATTGAATTCCATTCAATTCCATTCCATTCCATTGAATTCCGTTCCATTCCATTCCTTTCCATTCCATTCCATTCCATTGAATTCCATTACATTGAATTCCATTCCATTCCATTCCATTCCATTGAATTCCATTCCATTCCATTGAATTCCATTCCATTCCATTCCATTCGATTGCATTCCATTCCATGGAATTCCATTCCTTTCCATTCCATTCCATTCCATTCCATTCCATTCCATTCCATTCCATTCCATTCCATTCCATTCCATTCTCCTCGGGTTGATTCCATTCTATTCCATTCCATTCCATTCCATTCCATTCGATTCCATTCGATTCCATTCGATTCCATTCCATTCCATTCCATTCCATTCCATTCCATTCCATTCCATTGAATTCCATTCCATTCCATTGAATTCCATTCCATTCCATTCCATTCCATTGAATTCCGTTCCATTCCATTCCATTCCATTCGATTCCATTCCATTGAATTCCATTGAATTCCATTCCATTGAATTCCATTCCATTCCATTGAATTCCATTCCATTTCATTCCATTCCATTCCGTTCCATTCCATTCCGTTCCATTCCATTCCATTCCTTTCCATTCCATTCCATTCCGTTCCATTCCATTGAATTCCGTTCCATTGCATTGAATTCCGTTCCATTCCATTCCATTCCTTTCCGTTCCGTTCCGTTCCGTTCCGTTCCGTTCCGTTCCGTTCTACTCGGGTTGATTCCATTCTATTCCATTCCATTACATTCGATTCCATTCTATTCCATTCTATTCCATTCGATTCCATTCGATTCAATTCGATTCCATTCCATTCCATTTCATTCCATTCCATTCCATTCCATTCCATTGAATTCCATTCCATTCCATTCCGTTCCATTCCATTCGGTTCCATTCCATTCCATTCCATTCCATTACGTTCCGTTCCATTCCGTTCCATTCCGTTCCATTCCATTGAATTCCGATCCATTGCATTGAATTCCGTTCCATTCCATTCCATTCCTTTCCGTTCCGTTCCGTTCCGTTCCGTTCTACTCGGATTGATTCCATTCTATTCCAATCCATTCCATTCGATTCCATTCGATTCCATTCGATTCCATTCGTTTCCATTCCATTCCATTCCATTCCATTGAATTCCATTCCATTCCATTCCATTCCATTCCATTCCATTCCATGGAATTCCGTTCCATTCCGTTCCGTTCCATTGAATTCCGTTCCGTTCCATTGAATTCCATTCCATTCCATTCCATTGAATTCCATTCCATTCCATTCCATTCCATTCCATTCCATTCCATTCCATTCCATCGAATTCCATTCCATTCCATTCCATTCCATTCCATTCCATTGAATTCTGTTCCATTCCATTGAATTCCATTCCATTCCGTTCCATTCCATTGAATTCCGTTCCGTTCCGTTCCGTTCCATTCCGTTCTACTCGGGTTGATTCCATTCTATTCCATTCCAATCCACTCGATTCCATTCCATTCCATTCCATTCAATTCCATTCCATTCCGTTCTACTCGGGTTCATTCCATTCCATTCCTTTCCGTTCCATTCCGTTCCGTTCCGTTCCGTTCCGTTCTACTCGGGTTGATTCCATTCTATTCCATTCCATTCCATTCGATTCCATTCTATTCCATTCGATTCCATTCGATTCAATTCGATTCGATTCCATTCCATTCCATTCCATTCCATTGCATTCCATTGAATTCCATTCCATTCCATTGAATTCCATTCCATTCCATTCCATTCCATTCCATTCCATTCCATTCCATTCCATCAAATTCCATTCCATTCCATTCCATTCCATTCAATTCCATTCGATTCCATTCGATTCCATTCGATTCCATTCGATTCCATTCCATTCCATTCCATTCCATTGAATTCCATTCCATTCCATTCCATTCCATTCCATTCCATTCCATTCCATTCCATTCCATTCCATTCCATTCTACTCGGGTTGATTCCATTCTATTACATTCCATTCCATTCGATTCCATTCGATTCCATTCGATTCCATTCGATTCCATTCCATTCCATTCCATTCCATTGAATTCCGTTCCATTCCATTCCATTCCATTCCATTCCATTCCATTCCTTTGAATTCCATTACATTGAATTCCATTCCATTCCTTTCCGTTCCGTTCCGTTCCGTACCGTTCCAATCCATTCCATTCCGTTCCATTGAATTCCGTTCCATTCCATTCCATTGAATTCCATTCCATTCCATTCCATTCCATTCCATTCCATTCCATTCCATTCTACTCGGGATGATTCCATTCTATTACATTCCATTCCATTCGATTCCATTCGATTCCATTAGATTCCTTTCGATTCCATTCCATTCGATTCCATTCAATTGAATTCCATTCCATTCCATTCCATTCCATTCCATTCCATTGAATTCCATTCCATTCCATTGAATTCCATTCCATTACATTCCATTCCATTGAATTCCATTCCATTCCATTCCATTCCATTCCACTCCATTCCATTCCATTCCATTCCATTGAATTCCATTACATTCAATTCCATTCCATTCCATTCCATTCCATGGAATTCCATTCCATTCTGTTCCGTTCCGTTCCGTTCCATTCCATTCCATTCCATTCCATTGAATTCCGTTCCATTCCATTGAATTCCATTCCATTCCGTTCCATTCCATTGAATTCCGTTCCGTTCCGTTCCGTTCCGTTCCATTCCGTTCCATTCCGTTCCTTTCCGTTCTACTCGGGTTGATTCCATTCTATTCCATTCCATTCCATTCGATTCCATTCCATTCCATTCCATTCCATTCCATTCCTTTCTACTCGGGTTCATTCCATTCCATTCCGTTCCGTTCCGTTCTGATCCGTTCCATTCCTTTCTACTTGTGTTGATTCCATTCCATTCCATTCTATTCCATTGAATTCCATTCCATTCCATTCCATTACATGGAATTCCATTGAATTCCATTGAATTCCATTGAATTCCATTGAATTCCATTCCATTGAATTCCATTGAATTCCATTCCATTCCATTCCATGGAATTCCATTCCATTCCATTCCATTCCTTGGAATTCCATTCCATTCCATTCTATTCCATTCCATTGAATTCCATTCCATTCCATTCAATTGAATTCCATTCCATTCCATTCCATTCGATTCCATTCCATTCCATTGAATTCCATTCCATTCCATTGAATTCCATTCCATTTCATTCCATTCCATTCCGTTCCATTCCATTCCGTTCCATTCCATTCCATTCCTTTCCATTCCATTCCATTCCGTTCCTTTCCATTGAATTCCGTTCCATTGCATTGAATTCCGTTCCATTCCATTCCATTCCTTTCCGTTCCGTTCCGTTCCGTTCCGTTCCGTTCCGTTCTACTCGGGTTGATTCCATTCTATTCCATTCCATTCCATTCGATTCCATTCTATTCCATTCTATTCCATTCGATTCCATTCGATTCAATTCGATTCCATTCCATTCCATTCCATTCCATTCCATTCCATTCCATTCCATTGAATTCCATTCCATTCCATTCCGTTCCATTCCATTCCGTTCCATTCCATTCCATTCCATTCCATTACGTTCCGTTCCATTCCGTTCCATTCCGTTCCATTCCATTGAATTCCGATCCATTGCATTGAATTCCGTTCCATTCCATTCCATTCCTTTCCGTTCCGTTCCGTTCCGTTCCGTTCCGTTCCGTTCTACTCGGATTGATTCCATTCTATTCCAATCCATTCCATTCGATTCCATTCGATTCCATTCGATTCCATTCGTTTCCATTCCATTCCATTCCATTCCATTGAATTCCATTCCATTCCATTCCATTCCATTCCATTCCATTCCATTCCATGGAATTCCGTTCCATTCCGTTCCGTTCCATTGAATTCCGTTCCGTTCCATTGAATTCCATTCCATTCCATTCCATCGAATTCCATTCCATTCCATTCCATTCCATTCCATTCCATTCCATTGAATTCCGTTCCATTCCATTGAATTCCATTCCATTCCGTTCCATTCCATTGAATTCCGTTCCGTTCCGTTCCGTTCCATTCCGTTCTACTCGGGTTGATTCCATTCTATTCCATTCCAATCCACTCGATTCCATTCCATTCCATTCCATTCCATTCCATTCCATTCCATTCCATTCCATTCCATTCCATCGAATTCCATTCCATTCCATTCCATTCCATTCCATTCCATTCAATTCCATTCGATTCCATTCGATTCCATTCGATTCCATTCGATTCCATTCCATTCCATTCCATTCCATTGAATTCCATTCCATTCCATTCCATTCCATTGAATTCCATTCGATTCCATTCTACTCGGGTTGATTCCATTCTATTACATTCCATTCCATTCGATTCCATTCGATTCCATTCGATTCCATTCGATTCCATTCTATTCCATTCCATTCCATTGAATTCCGTTCCATTCCATTCCATTCCATTCCATTCCATTGAATTCCATTACATTGAATTCCATTCCATTCCATTCCATTCCATGGAATTCCATTCCATTCCGTTCCGTTCTGTTCCGTTCCGTACCGTTCCATTCCATTCCATTCCATTCCATTGAATTCCGTTCCATTCCATTGAATTCCATTCCATTCCGTTCCATTCCATTGAATTCCGTTCCGTTCCGTTCCGTTCCGTTCCGTTCCGTTCCATTCCGTTCCCTTCCATTCCATTCCGTTCTACTCGGGTTCATTCCATTCCATTCCTTTCCGTTCCGTTCCGTTCCGTTCCGTTCCGTTCCGTTCCGTTCCGTTCTACTCGGGTTGATTCCATTCTATTCCATTCCATTCCATTCGATTCCATTCTATTCCATTCGATTCCATTCTATTCAATTCGATTCCATTCCATTCCATTCCATTCCATTCCATTCCATTCCATTGAATTCCATTCCATTCCATTCCGTTCCATTCCATTCCGTTCCATTCCATTCCATTCCATTCCATTCCATTCCATTACATTCCGTTCCATTCCGTTCCATTCCATTGAATTCCGATCCATTGCATTGAATTCCGTTCCATTCCATTCCATTCCTTTCCGTTCCGTTCCGTTCTGTTCCGTTCTACTCGGGTTGATTCCATTCTATTCCATTCCATTCCATTCGATTCCATTCTATTGCATTCGATTCCATTCGATTCAATTCGATTCGATTCCATTCCATTCCATTCCATTCCATTCCATTCCATTGAATTCCATTCCATTCCATAGAATTCCATTCCATTCCATTCCATTCCATTCCATTCCATTCCATTGAATTCCATTCCATTCCATTGAATTCCATTCCATTCCATTCCATTCGATTCCATTCCATTCCATGGAATTCCATTCCATTCGATTCCATTCCATTCCATGGAATTCCATTTCATTCCATTCCATTCCATTCCATTCCATTCCATTCCATAGAATTCTATTCCATTCCATTCCATTCCATTCCATTCCGTTCCATTCCATTCCATCGAATTCCATTCCATTCCATTCCATTCCATTCCATTCCATTCCATTCCATTCCATTCCATTCTACTAGGGTTGATTCCATTCTATTCCATTCCATTCCATTCGATTCCATTCGATTCCATTCGATTCCATTCGATTCCATTCCATTCCATTCCATTCCATTCAATTCCATTCCATTCCATTCCATTCCATTCAATTCCATTCCATTCCATTCCATTCCATTCCATTCCATTCCATTGAATTCCATTCCATTCCATTGAATTCCATTCCATTCCATTCCATTCCATTGAATTCCGTTCCATTCCATTCCTTTCCATTCCATTCCATTCCATTGAATTCCATTACATTGAATTCCATTCCATTCCATTCCATTCCATTGAATTCCATTCCATTCCATTGAATTCCATTCCATTCCATTCCGTTCGATTCCATTCCATTCCATGGAATTCCATTCCTTTCCATTCCATTCCATTCCTTTCCATTCCATTCCATTGAATTCCGTTCAATTCCATTCCATTGCATTCCATTCCATTCCATTCCATTGAATTCCATTCCATTCCATTCGATTCCATTCGATTCCATTCCATTCCATTCCATTCTATTCCATTGAATTCCATTCCATTCCATTCCATTCCATTCCATTCCATTGAATTCCGTTCCGTTCCGTTCCGTTCCGTTCCGTTCCATTCCGTTCCATTCCGTTCCATTCCGTTCTACTCGGGTTGATTCCATTCTATTCCATTCCATTCCATTCGATTCCATTCCATTCCATTCCATTCCATTCCATTCCGTTCTACTCGGGTTCATTCCATTCCATTCCGTTCCGTTCCGTTCCGTTCCGTTCCATTCCTTTCTACTTGTGTTGATTCCATTCCATTCCATTCTATTCCATAGAATTCCATTCCATTCCATTCCATTCCATTCCATTACATGGAATTCCATGGAATTCCATTCCATTCCATTCCATTCCATTCCATTGAATTCCATTCCATTCCATTCCATTCCATTCCATTCCATTCTACTCGGGTTGATTCCATTCTATTCCATTCCATTCCATTCCATTCAATTGAATTCCATTCCATTCCATTCCATTCCATTCCATTCCATTCCATTGAATTCCATTCCATTCCATTGAATTCCATTCCATTCCATTCCATTCCATTGAATTCCGTTCCATTCCATTCCTTTCCATTCCATTCCATTCCATTGAATTCCATTACATTGAATTCCATTCCATTCCATTCCATTCCATTGAATTCCATTCCATTCCATAGAATTCCATTCCATTCCATTCCATTCGATTCCATTCCATTCCATGGAATTCCATTCCTTTCCATTCCATTCCATTCCATTCCATTCCATTCCATTGAATTCCATTGAATTCCATTCCATTCCATTCCATTGAATTCCATTGAATTCCATTCCATTCCATTGAATTCCATTCCTTTCCATTCCATTCCATTGAATTCCGTTCAATTCCATTCCATTCCATTCCATTCCATTCCATTCCATTCGAATTCCATTCCATTCCATTCCATTCCATTCCATTCCTTTCCATTCCATTCCATTCTACTCGGGTTGATTCCATTCTATTCCATTCCATCGAATTCCATTCCATTCCATTCCATTCCATTCCATTCCATTCCATTCCATTCCATTCGATTCCATTCGATTCCATTCGATTCCATTCGATTCCATTCCATTCCATTCCATTCCGTTCCGTTCCATTCCGTTCCATTCCGTTCCATTCCATTGAATTCCGTTCCATTGCATTGAATTCCGTTCCATTCCATTCCATTCCTTTCCGTTCCGTTCCGTTCCGTTCCGTTCCGTTCTACTCGGGTTGATTCCATTCTATTCCATTCCATTCCATTCGATTCCATTCTATTCCATTCGATTCCTTTCGATTCAATTCAATTCCATTCCATTCCATTCCATTCCATTCCATTGAATTAGATTCCATTCCATTGAATTCCATTCCATTCCATTCCATTCCATTCCATTCCATTGAATTCCACTCCATTCCATTGAATTCCATACCATTCCATTCCATTCGATTCCATTCCATTCAATGGAATTCCATTCCATTCCATTCCATTCCATTCCATTGAATTCCATTGAAATCCATTGAATTCCATTGAATTCCATTCCATTCCATTGAATTCCATTCCTTTCCATTCCATTCCATTGAATTCCGTTCAATTCCATTCCATTGCATTCCATTCCATTCCATTCCATTCGAATTCCATTCCATTCCATTCCTTTCCATTCCATTCCATTCCATTCCATTCCATTCTACTCGGGTTGATTCCATTCTATTCCATTCCATTCCATTCGATTCCATTCGATTCCTTTCGATTCCATTCGATTCCATTCCATTACATTCCATTCCATTGAATTCCATTCCATTCCATTCCATTCCATTCCATTCCATTCCATTCTACTCGGGTTGATTCCATTCTATTCCATTCCATTCCATTCGATTCCATTCGATTCCTTTCGATTCCATTCGATTCGATTCCATTCCATTCCATTCCATCGAATTTCATTCCATTCCATTCCATTCCATTCCATTCCATTCCATTCCATTCCATTCCATTCCATTCCATTCCATTCCATTCCATTCTACTCGGGTTGATTCCATTCTATTACATTCCATTCCATTCGATTCCATTCGATTCCATTCGATTCCATTCGATTCCATTCCATTCCATTCCATTCAATTGAATTCCATTCCATTCCATTCCATTCCATTCCATTCCATTCCATTCCATTCCATTCCATTCCATTCTATTCCATTCCATTCCATTCCATTTCATTCCATTCCATTCTACTCGGGTTGATTCCATTCTATTACATTCCATTCCATTCGATTCCATTCGATTCCATTCGATTCCATTCGATTCCATTCCATTCGATTCCATTCAATTGAATTCCATTCCATTCCATTCCATTCCATTCCATTCCATTCCATTCCATTGAATTCCATTCCATTCCATTGAATTCCATTCCATTACATTCCATTCCATTGAATTCCATTCCATTCCATTCCATTCCATTCCATTCCATTGAATTCCATTCCATTCCATTCCATTCCATTGAATTCCGTTCCATTCCATTCCATTCCATTCCATTCCATTCCATTGAATTCCATTCCATTGAATTCCATTCCATTCCATACCATTCCACTGAATTCCATTCCATTCCATTCCGTTCCGTTCCGTTCCGTTCCGTTCCGTTCCATTCCATTCCATTCCATTCCATTGAATTCCATTCCATTCCATTGAATTCCATTCCATTCCGTTCCATTCCATTGAATTCCGTTCCGTTCCATTCCGTTCCGTTCCGTTCCATTACGTTCCATTCTGTTCCATTCCGTTCTACTCGGGTTGATTCCATTCTATTCCATTCCATTCCATTCGATTCCATTCCATTCCATTCCATTCCATTCCATTCCATTCCATCGAATTCCATTCCATTCCATTGAATTCCATTCCATTCCATTCCATTCCATTCCATTCCATTCCATTCCATCGAATTCCATTCCATTCCATTCCATTCCATTCCATTCCATTCCATTCCATTCCATTCCATTCCATTCGATTCCATTCGATTCCATTCGATTCCATTCGATTCCATTCCATTCCATTCCATTCCGTTCCGTTCCATTCCATTCCATGGAATTCCATTTCATTCCATTCCATTCCATTCCATTCCATTCCATAGAATTCCATTCCATTCCATTCCATTCCATTCCATTCCATTCCATTGAATTCCATTCCATTCCATTGAATTCCATTCCATTCCATTCCATTCGATTCCATTCCATTCCATGGAATTCCATTCCATTCGATTCCATTCCATTCCATGGAATTCCATTCCTTTCCATTCCATTCCATTCCATTCCATTCCATCCCATTCCATGGAATTCCATTGAATTCCATTCCATTCCATTGAATTCCATTCCTTTCCATTCCATTCCATTGAATTCCGTTCAATTCCATTCCATTCCATTCCATTCCATTCCATTCCATTCGAATTCCATTCCATTCCATTCCATTCCATTCCATTCCATTCCATTCCATTCTACTCGGGTTGATTCCATTCTATTCCATTCCATTCCATTCGATTCCATTCGATTCCTTTCGATTCCATTCCATTCCATTCCATTCCATTGAATTCCATTCCATTCCATTCCATTCCATTCCATTGAATTCCATTCCATTCCATTCCATCGAATTCCATTCCATTCCATTGAATTCCATTCCATTCCATTCCATTCCATTGCATTCCATTCCATTCCATTCCATTCCATCGAATTCCATTCCATTCCATTCCATTCCATTCCATTCCATTCCATTCCATTCCATTCCATTCCATTCGATTCCATTCGATTCCATTCGATTCCATTCCATTCCATTCCATTCCGTTCCGTTCCATTCCGTTCCATTCCGTTCCATTCCATTGAATTCTGTTCCATTGCATTGAATTCCGTTCCATTCCATTCCGTACCTTTCCGTTCCGTTCCGTTCCGTTCCGTTCCGTTCTACTCGGGTTGATTCCATTCTATTCCATTCCATTCCATTCGATTCCATTCTATTCCATTCGATTCCATTCGATTCAATTCAATTCCATTCAATTCCATTCCATTCCATTCCATTCCATTGAATTCCATTCCATTCCATTGAATTCCATTCCATTCCATTCCATTCCATTCCATTCCATTCCATTGAATTCCATTCCATTCCATGGAATTCCATTCCATTCCATTCCATTCCATTCGATTCCATTCCATTCCATTCCATTCCATTCCATTCCATTCCATTCCATTGAATTTCATTGAATTCCATTGAATTCCATTCCATTCCATTGAATTCCATTCCTTTCCATTCCATTCCATTGAATTCCGTTCAATTCCATTCCATTGCATTCCATTCCATTCCATTCCATTCGAATTCCATTCCATTCCATTCCATTCCATTCCATTCCATTCCATTCCATTCTACTCGGGTTGATTCCATTCTATTCCATTCCATTCCATTCGATTCCATTCGATTCCTTTCGATTCCATTCGATTCCATTCCATTCCATTCCATTCCATTGAATTCCATTCCATTCCATTCCATTCCATTCCATTCCATTCCATTCCATTCCATTCTACTCGGGTTGATTCCATTCTATTCCATTCCATTCCATTCGATTCCATTCGATTCCTTTCGATTCCATTCGATTCCATTCCATTCCATTCCATTCCATCGAATTCCATTCCATTCCATTCCATTCCATTCCATTCCATTCCATTCCATTCCATTCCATTCTACTCGAGTTGATTCCATTCTATTACATTCCATTCCATTCGATTCCATTCGATTCCATTCGATTCCATTCGATTCCATTCCATTCCATTCCATTCAATTGAATTCCATTCCATTCCATTCCATTCCATTCCATTCCATTCCATTCCATTCCATTCCATTCTACTCGGGATGATTCCATTCTATTACATTCCATTCCATTCGATTCCATTCGATTCCATTCGATTCCATTCGATTCCATTCCATTCGATTCCATTCAATTGAATTCCATTCCATTCCATTCCATTCCATTCCATTCCATTCCATTCCATTCCATTGAATTCCATTCCATTCCATTGAATTCCATTCCATTACATTCCATTCCATTGAATTCCATTCCATTCCATTCCATTCCACTCCATTCCATTCCATTCCATTCCATTGAATTCCATTACATTCAATTCCATTCCATTCCATTCCATTCCATGGAATTCCATTCCATTCCGTTCCGTTCCGTTCCGTTCCGTTCCATTCCATTCCATTCCATTCCATTGAATTCCGTTCCATTCCATTGAATTCCATTCCATTCCGTTCCAATCCATTGAATTCCGTTCCGTTCCGTTCCGTTCCGTTCCATTCCGTTCCATTCCGTTCCATTCCGTTCTACTCGGGTTGATTCCATTCTATTCCATTCCATTCCATTCGATTCCATTCCATTCCATTCCATTCCATTCCATTCCTTTCTACTCGGGTTCATTGCATTCCATTCCGTTCCGTTCCGTTCCGTTCCGTTCTACTCGGGTTGATTCCATTCTATTCCATTCCATTCCATTCGATTCCATTCTATTCCATTCCATTCCATTCGATTCCATTCTATTCCATTCTATTCCATTCGATTCCATTCGATTCAATTCGATTCCATTCCATTCCATTCCATTCCATTCCATTCCATTCCATTCCATTCCATTGAATTCCATTCCATTCCATTCCGTTCCATTCCATTCCGTTCCATTCCATTCCATTCCATTCCATTACGTTCCGTTCCATTCCGTTCCATTCCGTTCCATTCCATTGAATTCCGATCCATTGCATTGAATTCCGTTCCATTCCATTCCATTCCTTTCCGTTCCGTTCCGTTCCGTTGCGTTCCGTTCCGTTCTACTCGGATTGATTCCATTCTATTCCAATCCATTCCATTCGATTCCATTCGATTCCATTCGATTCCATTCGTTTCCATTCCATTCCATTCCATTCCATGGAATTCCATTCCATTCCATTCCATTCCATTCCATTCCATTCCATGGAATTCCGTTCCATTCCGTTCCGTTCCATTGAATTCCGTTCCGTTCCATTGAATTCCATTCCATTCCATTCCATCGAATTCCATTCCATTCCATTCCATTCCATTCCATTCCATTGAATTCCGTTCCATTCCATTGAATTCCATTCCATTCCGTTCCATTCCATTGAATTCCGTTCCGTTCCGTTCCGTTCCATTCCGTTCTACTCGGGTTGATTCCATTCTATTCCATTCCAATCCACTCGATTCCATTCCATTCCATTCCATTCCATTCCATTCCATTCCATTCCGTTCTACTCGGGTTCATTCCATTCCATTCCTTTCCGTTCCGTTCCGTTCCGTTCCGTTCCGTTCCGTTCTACTCGGGTTGATTCAATTCTATTCCATTCCATTCCATTCGATTCCATTCTATTCCATTCGATTCCATTCGATTCAATTCGATTCGATTCCATTCCATTCCATTCCATTCCATTGCATTCCATTGAATTCCATTCCATTCCATTGAATTCCATTCCATTCCATTCCATTCCATTCCATTCCATTCCATTCCATCGAATTCCATTCCATTCCATTCCATTCCATTCCATTCAATTCCATTCGATTCCATTCGATTCCATTCCATTCCATTGAATTCCATTCCATTCCATTCCATTCCATTGAATTCCGTTCCATTCCTTTCAATTCCATTCCATTCCATTCCATTCCATTCCATTCCATTCCATTCCATTCCATTTGAATTCCATTCCATTCCATTCCATTCCATTCCATTCCATTCCATTCTATTCTACTCGGGTTGATTCCATTCTATTCCATTCCATTCCATTCGATTCCACTCGATTCCATTCGATTCCATTCGATTCCATTCGATTCAATTCGATTCCATTCCATTCCATTCCATTCCATTCCATTCCATTCCATGGAATTCCATTCCATTCCGTTCCGTTCCGTTCCGTTCCGTTCCGTACCGTTCCATTCCATTCCATTCCATTCCATTGAATTCCGATCCATTCCATTGAATTCCATTCCATTACGTTCCATTCCATTGAATTCCGTTCCGTTCCGTTCCGTTCCGTTCCGTTCCGTTCCATTCCGTTCCATTCCATTCCATTCCGTTCTACTCAGGTTCATTCCATTCCATTCCTTTCCGTTCCGTTCCGTTCCGTTCCATTCCGTTCCGTTCCGTTCCGTTCTACTCGGGTTGATTCCATTCTATTCCATTCCATTCCATTCGATTCCATTCTATTCCATTCGATTCCATTCTATTCAATTCGATTCGATTCCATTCCATTCCATTCCATTACGTTCCGTTCCATTCCGTTCCATTCCATTGAATTCCGATCCATTGCATTGAATTCCGTTCCATTCCATTCCATTCCTTTCCGTTCCGTTCCGTTCTGTTCCGTTCTACTCGGGTTGATTCCATTCTATTCCATTCCATTCCATTCGATTCCACTCTATTCCATTCGATTCCATTCGATTCAATTTGATTCGATTCGATTCCATTCCATTCCATTCCATTCCATTCCATTGAATTCCATTCCATTCCATAGAATTCCATTCCATTCCATTCCATAGAATTCCATTCCATTCCATTCCATTCCATTCCATTCCATTCCATTGAATTCCATTCCATTCCATTGAATTCCATTCCATTCCATTCCATTCGATTCCATTCCATTCCATGGAATTCCATTCCATTCGATTCCATTCCATTCCATGGAATTCCATTTCATTCCATTCCATTCCATTCCATTCCATTCCATTCCATAGAATTCCATTCCATTCCATTCCATTCCATTCCATTCCGTTCCATTCCATTCCATCGAATTCCATTCCATTCCATTCCATTCCATTCCATTCCATTCCATTCCATTCCATTCCATTCCATTCCATTCCATTCCATTCCATTCTACTCGGGTTGATTCCATTCTATTCCATTCCATTCCATTCGATTCCATTCGATTCCATTCGATTCCATTCGATTCCATTCCATTCCATTCCATTCCATTCAATTCCATTCCATTCCATTCCATTCCATTCCATTCCATTCCATTCCATTCCATTCCATTGAATTCCATTCCATTCCATTGAATTCCATTCCATTCCATTCCATTCCATTGAATTCCGTTCCATTCCATTCCTTTCCATTCCATTCCATTCCATTGAATTCCATTACATTGAATTCCATTCCATTCCATTCCATTCCATTGAATTCCATTCCATTCCATTGAATTCCATTCCATTCCATTCCATTCGATTCCATTCCATTCCATGGAATTCCATTCCTTTCCATTCCATTCCATTCCATTCCATTCCATTCCATTCCATTCCATGGAATTCCATTGAATTCCATTCCATTCCATTGAATTCCATTCCTTTCCATTCCATTCCATTGAATTCCGTTCAATTCCATTCCATTCCATTCCATTCCATTCCATTCCATTCGAATTCCATTCCATTCCATTCCATTCCATTCCATTCCATTCCATTCCATTCCATTCCATTCTACTCGGGTTGATTCCATTCTATTCCATTCCATTCCATTCGATTCCATTCGATTCCTTTCGATTCCATTCCATTCCATTCCATTCCATGGAATTCCATTCCATTCCATTCCATTCCATTCCATTGAATTCCACTCCATTCCATTCCATCGAATTCCATTCCATTCCATTGAATTCCATTCCATTCCATTCCATTCCATTCCATTCCATTCCATTCCATCGAATTCCATTCCATTCCATTCCATTCCATTCCATTCCATTCCATTCCGTTCCGTTCCATTCCGTTCCATTCCGTCCCATTCCATTGAATTCCGTTCCATTGCATTGAATTCCGTTCCATTCCATTCCATTCCTTTCCGTTCCGTTCCGTTCCGTTCCGCTCCGTTCTACTCGGGTTGATTCCATTCTATTCCATTCCATTCCATTCGATTCCATTCTATTCCATTCGATTCCATTCGATTCAATTCGATTCCATTCCATTCCATTCCATTCCATTGAATTCCATTCCATTCCATTGAATTCCATTCCATTCCATTCCGTTCCATTCCATTCCATTCCATAGAATTCCATTCCATTCCATTGAATTCCATTCCATTCCATTCCATTCGATTCCATTCCATTCCATGGAATTCCATTCCATTCCATTCCATTCCATTGAATTCCATTGAATTCCATTGAATTCCATTCCATTCCATTGAATTCCATTCCTTTCCATTCCATTCCATTGAATTCAGTTCAATTCCATTCCATTGCATTCCATTCCATTCCATTCCATTCGTATTCCATTCCATTCCATTCCATTCCATTCCATTCCATTCCATTCCATTCTACTCGGGTTGATTCCATTCTATTCCATTCCATTCCATTCGATTCCATTCGATTCCTTTCGATTCCTTTCCATTCCATTCCATTCCATTCCATTCCATTGAATTCCATTCCATTCCATTCCATTCCATTCCATTGAATTCCATTCCATTCCATTCCATTCCATGGAATTCCATTCCTTTCCGTTCCGTTCCGTTCCGTTCCGTTCCGTACCGTTCCATTCCATTCCATTCCGTTCCATTGAATTCCGTTCCATTCCATTGAATTCCATTCCATTCCGTTCCATTCCATTGAATTCCGTTCCGTTCCGTTCCGTTCCGTTCCGTTCCGTTCCATTCCGTTCCATTCCATTCCATTCCGTTCTACTCGGGTTCATTCCATTCCATTCCTTTCCGTTCCGTTCCGTTCCGTTCCGTTCCGTTCCGTTCCGTTCCATTCCACTCGGGTTGATTCCATTCTATTCCATTCCATTCCATTCCATTCCATTCGATTCCATTCGATTCCATTCGATTCCATTCGATTCCATTCCATTCCATTCCATTCCATTCCATTCCATTCCATTCCATTGAATTCTGTTCCATTCCATTCCATTGCATTCCGTTCCATTCCATTCCATTTGATTTCCATTCCATTCCATTCCATTCCATTCCATTCCATTCCATTCCATTCCATTCCATTCCATTCCATTCTCCTCGGGTTGATTCCATTCTATTCCATTCCATTCCATTCCATTCCATTCGATTCCATTCGATTCCATTCGATTCCATTCCATTCCATTCCATTCCATTCCATTCCATTCCATTCCATTGAATTCCATTCCATTCCATTGAATTCCATTCCATTCCATTCCATTCCATTGAATTCCGTTCCATTCCATTCCTTTCCATTCGATTCCATTCCATTGAATTCTATTGAATTCCTTTCCATTGAATTCCATTCCATTCCATTGAATTCCATTCCATTTCATTCCATTCCATTCCGTTCCATTCCATTCCGTTCCATTCCATTCCATTCCTTTCCATTCCATTCCATTCCGTTCCATTCCATTGAATTCCGTTCCATTGCATTGAATTCCGTTCCATTCCATTCCATTCCTTTCCGTTCCGTTCCGTTCCGTTCCGTTCCGTTCCGTTCCGTTCTACTCGGGTTGATTCCATTCTATTCCATTCCATTCCATTCGATTCCATTCTATTCCATTCTATTCCATTCGATTCCATTCGATTCAATTCGATTCCATTCCATTCCATTCCATTCCATTCCATTCCATTGAATTCCATTCCATTCCATTCCGTTCCATTCCATTCGGTTCCATTCCATTCCATTCCATTCCATTACGTTCCGTTCCATTCCGTTCCATTCCGTTCCATTCCATTGAATTCCGATCCATTGCATTGAATTCCGTTCCATTCCATTCCATTCCTTTCCGTTCCGTTCCGTTCCGTTCCGTTCCATTCTACTCGGATTGATTCCATTCTATTCCAATCCATTCCATTCGATTCCATTCGATTCCATTCGATTCCATTCGTTTCCATTCCATTCCATTCCATTCCATTGAATTCCATTCCATTCCATTCCATTCCATTCCATTCCATTCCATGGAATTCCGTTCCATTCCGTTCCGTTCCATTGAATTCCGTTCCGTTCCATTGAATTCCATTCCATTCCATTCCATTGAATTCCATTCCATTCCATTCCATTCCATTCCATTCCATTCCATTCCATCGAATTCCATTCCATTCCATTCCATTCCATTCCATTCCATTGAATTCCGTTCCATTCCATTGAATTCCATTCCATTCCGTTCCATTCCATTGAATTCCGTTCCGTTCCGTTCCGTTCCATTCCGTTCTACTCGGGTTGATTCCATTCTATTCCATTCCAATCCACTCGATTCCATTCCATTCCATTCCATTCCATTCCATTCCATTCCGTTCTACTCGGGTTCATTCCATTCCATTCCTTTATGTTCCATTCCATTCCGTTCCGTTCCGTTCTACTCGGGTTGATTCCATTCTATTCCATTCCATTCCATTCGATTCCATTCTATTCCATTCGATTCCATTCGATTCAATTCGATTCGATTCCATTCCATTCCATTCCATTCCATTGCATTCCATTGAATTCCATTCCATTCCATTGAATTCCATTCCATTCCATTCCATTCCATTCCATTCCATTCCATTCCATTCCATCAAATTCCATTCCATTCCATTCCATTCCATTCCATTGAATTCCGTTCCATTCCATTCTTTTCCATTCCATTCCATTCCATTGAATTCCATTACATTGAATTCCATTCCATTCCATTCCATTCCATTGAATTCCATTCCATTCCATTGAATTCCATTCCATTCCATTCCATTCCTTTCCGTTCCGTTCCGTTCCGTTCCGTTCTACTCGGGTTGATTCAATTCTATTCCATTCCATTCCATTCGATTCCATTCTATTCCATTCGATTCCATTCGATTCAATTCTATTCGATTCCATTCCATTCCATTCCATTCCATTCCATTCCATTCGATTCCATTCCATTCCATGGAATTCCATTCCATTCGATTCCATTCCATTCCATGGAATTCCATTTCATTCCATTCCATTCCATTCCATTCCATTCCATTCCATAGAATTCCATTCCATTCCATTCCATTCCATTCCATTCCATTCCATTCCATTCCATTCCATTCCATTCCATTCCATTCTACTCGGGTTGATTCCATTCTATTCCATTCCATTCCATTCGATTCCATTCGATTCCATTCGATTCCATTCGATTCCATTCCATTCCATTCCATTCCATTCCATTCAATTCCATTCCATTCCATTCCATTCCATTCCATTGAATTCCATTCCATTGAATTCCATTCCATTCCATTGAATTCCATTCCATTCCATTCCATTCCATTGAATTCCGTTCCATTCCATTCCTTTCCATTCCATTCCATTCCATTGAATTCCATTACATTGAATTCCATTCCATTCCATTCCATTCGATTCCATTCCATTCCATGGAATTCCATTCCTTTCCATTCCATTCCATTCCATTCCATTCCATTCCATTCCATGGAATTCCATTGAATTCCATTCCATTCCATTGAATTCCATTCCTTTCCATTCCATTCCATTGAATTCCGTTCAATTCCATTCCATTCCATTCCATTCCATTCCATTCCATTCCATTCGAATTCCATTCCATTCCATTCCATTCCATTCCATTCCATTCCATTCCATTCCATTCCATTCCATTCTACTCGGGTTGATTCCATTCTATTCCATTCCATTCCATTCGATTCCATTCGATTCCTTTCGATTCCATTCCATTCCATTCCATTCCATTCCATTGAATTCCATTCCATTCCATTCCATTCCATTCCATTGAATTCCATTCCATTCCATTCCATTCCATTCCATTGAATTCCATTCCATTCCATTCCATCGAATTCCATTCCATTCCATTGAATTCCATTCCATTCCATTCCATTCCATTCCATTCCATTCCATTCCATCGAATTCCATTCCATTCCATTCCATTCCATTCCATTCCATTCCATTCCATTCCATTCCATTCGATTCCATTCGATTCCATTCGATTCCATTCGATTCCATTCCATTCCATTCCATTCCGTTCCGTTCCATTCCGTTCCATTCCGTCCCATTCCATTGAATTCCGTTCCATTGCATTGAATTCCGTTCCTTTCCATTCCATTCCTTTCCGTTCCGTTCCGTTCCGTTCCGCTCCGTTCTACTCGGGTTGATTCCATTCTATTCCATTCCATTCCATTCGATTCCATTCTATTCCATTCGATTCCATTCGATTCAATTCGATTCCATTCCATTCCATTCCATTCCATTCCATTGAATTCCATTCCATTCCATTGAATTCCATTCCATTCCATTCCATTCCATTCCATTCCATTCCATTGAATTCCATTCCATTCCATTGAATTCCATTCCATTCCATTCCATTCGATTCCATTCCATTCCATGGAATTCCATTCCATTCCATTCCATTCCATTCCATTCCATTCCATGGAATTCCATTGAATTCCATTGAATTCCATTCCATTCCATTGAATTCCATTCCTTTCCATTCCATTCCATTGAATTCCGTTCAATTCCATTCCATTGCATTCCATTCCATTCCATTCCATTCGAATTCCATTCCATTCCATTCCATTCCATTCCATTCCATTCCATTCTACTCGGGTTGATTCCATTCTATTCCATTCCATTCCATTCGATTCCATTCGATTCCTTTCGATTCCATTCGATTCCATTCCATTCCATTCCATTCCACTGAATTCCATTCCATTCCATTCCATTCCATTCCATTCCATTCCATTCCATTCTACTCGGGTTTATTCCATTCTATTCCATTCCATTCCATTCGATTCCATTTGATTCCTTTCGATTCCATTCGTTTCCATTCCATTCCATTCCATTCCATCGAATTCCATTCCATTCCATTCCATTCCATTCCATTCCATTCCATTCCATTCCATTCCATTCTACTCGGGTTGATTCCATTCTATTACATTCCATTCCATTCGATTCCATTCGATTCCATTCGATTCCATTCGATTCCATTCCATTCCATTCCATTCAATTGAATTCCATTCCATTCCATTCCATTCCATTCCATTCCATTCCATTCCATTCCATTCCATTCCATTCTACTCGGGATGATTCCATTCTATTACATTCCATTCCATTCGATTCCATTCGATTCCATTCGATTCCATTCGATTCCATTCCATTCGATTCCATTCAATTGAATTCCATTCCATTCCATTCCATTCCATTCCATTCCATTCCATTCCATTGAATTCCATTCCATTCCATTGAATTCCATTCCATTACATTCCATTCCATTGAATTACATTCCATTCCATTCCATTCCACTCCATTCCATTCCATTCCATTCCATTGAATTCCATTACATTCAATTCCATTCCATTCCATTCCATTCCATGGAATTCCATTCCATTCTGTTCCGTTCCGTTCCGTTCCATTCCATTCCATTCCATTCCATTGAATTCCGTTCCATTCCATTGAATTCCATTCCATTCCGTTCCATTCCATTGAATTCCGTTCCGTTCCGTTCCGTTCCGTTCCATTCCGTTCCATTCCGTTCCTTTCCGTTCTACTCGGGTTGATTCCATTCTATTCCATTCCATTCCATTCGATTCCATTCCATTCCATTCCATTCCATTCCATTCCTTTCTACTCGGGTTCATTCCATTCCATTCCGTTCCGTTCCGTTCTGTTCCGTTCCATTCCTTTCTACTTGTGTTGATTCCATTCCATTCCATTCTATTCCATTGAATTCCATTCCATTCCATTCCATTCCATTCCATTACATGGAATTCCATTGAATTCCATTGAATTCCATTGAATTCCATTGAATTCCATTCCATTGAATTCCATTGAATTCCATTCCATTCCATTCCATTCCATTCCTTGGAATTCCATTCCATTCCATTCTATTCCATTCCATTGAATTCCATTCCATTCCATTCAATTGAATTCCATTCCATTCCATTCCATTCGATTCCATTCCATTCCATTGAATTCCATTCCATTCCATTCCATTCCATTGAATTCCATTGAATTCCATTCCATTGAATTCCATTCCATTCCATTGAATTCCATTCCATTTCATTCCATTCCATTCCGTTCCATTCCATTCCGTTCCATTCCATTCCATTCCTTTCCATTCCATTCCTTTCCGTTCCTTTCCATTGAATTCCGTTCCATTGCATTGAATTCCGTTCCATTCCATTCCATTCCTTTCCGTTCCGTTCCGTTCCGTTCCGTTCCGTTCCGTTCTACTCGGGTTGATTCCATTCTATTCCATTCCATTCCATTCGATTCCATTCTATTCCATTCTATTCCATTCGATTCCATTCGATTCAATTCGATTCCATTCCATTCCATTCCATTCCATTCCATTCCATTGAATTCCATTCCATTCCATTCCGTTCCATTCCATTCCGTTCCATTCCATTCCATTCCATTCCATTACGTTCCGTTCCATTCCGTTCCATTCCGTTCCATTCCATTGAATTCCGATCCATTGCATTGAATTCCGTTCCATTCCATTCCATTCCTTTCCGTTCCGTTCCGTTCCGTTCCGTTCCGTTCCGTTCTACTCGGATTGATTCCATTCTATTCCAATCCATTCCATTCGATTCCATTCGATTCCATTCGATTCCATTCGTTTCCATTCCATTCCATTCCATTCCATTGAATTCCATTCCATTCCATTCCATTCCATTCCATTCCATTCCATTCCATGGAATTCCGTTCCATTCCGTTCCGTTCCATTGAATTCCGTTCCGTTCCATTGAATTCCATTCCATTCCATTCCATCGAATTCCATTCCATTCCATTCCATTCCATTCCATTCCATTCCATTGAATTCCGTTCCATTCCATTGAATTCCATTCCATTCCGTTCCATTCCATTGAATTCCGTTCTGTTCCGTTCCGTTCCATTCCGTTCTACTCGGGTTGATTCCATTCTATTCCATTCCAATCCACTCGATTCCATTCCATTCCATTCCATTCCATTCCATTCCATTCCGTTCTACTCGGGTTCATTCCATTCCATTCCTTTCCGTTCCGTTCCGTTCCGTTCCGTTCCGTTCCGTTCTACTCGGGTTGATTCCATTCTATTCCATTCCATTCCATTCGATTCCATTCTATTCCATTCGATTCCATTCGATTCAATTCGATTCGATTCCATTCCATTCCATTCCATTCCATTGCATTCCATTGAATTCCATTGCATTCCATTGAATTCCATTCCATTCCATTCCATTCCATTCCATTCCATTCCATTCCATCGAATTCCATTCCATTCCATTCCATTCCATTCCATTCAATTCCATTCGATTCCATTCGATTCCATTCGATTCCATTCGATTCCATTCCATTCCATTCCATTCCATTGAATTCCATTCCATTCCATTCCATTCCATTGAATTCCGTTCCATTCCTTTCAATTCCATTCCATTCCATTCCATTCCATTCCATTCCATTCCATTCCATTCCATTCCATTCCATTCGATTCTACTCGGGTTGATTCCATTCTATTACATTCCATTCCATTCGATTCCATTCGATTCCATTCGATTCCATTCCATTCCATTCCATTCCATTGAATTCCGTTCCATTCCATTCCATTCCATTCCATTCCATTCCATTCCATTGAATTCCATTACATTGAATTCCATTCCATTCCATTCCATTCCATGGAATTCCATTCCATTCCGTTCCGTTCCGTTCCGTTCCGTTCCGTACCGTTCCATTCCATTCCATTCCGTTGCATTGAATTCCGTTCCATTCCATTGAATTCCATTCCATTCCGTTCCATTCCATTGAATTCCGTTCCGTTCCGTTCCGTTCCGTTCCGTTCCATTCCGTTCCATTCCATTCCATTCCGTTCTACTCGGGTTCATTCCATTCCATTCCTTTCCGTTCCGTTCCGTTCCATTCCATTCCATTCCATTCCATTCCATTCCATTCTACTCGGGTTGATTCCATTCCATTCCATTCCATTCCATTCGATTCCATTCGATTCCATTCGATTCCATTCCATTCCATTCCATTCAATTGAATTCCATTCCATTCCATTCCATTCCATTCCATTCCATTCCATTCCATTCCATTCCATTCCATTCCATTCTACTCGGGATGATTCCATTCTATTACATTCCATTCCATTCGATTCCATTCGATTCCATTCGATTCCATTCCATTCGATTCCATTCAATTGAATTCCATTCCATTCCATTCCATTCCATTCCATTCCATTCCATTCCATGGAATTCCATTCCATTCCATTGAATTCCATTCCATTACATTCCATTCCATTGAATTCCATTCCATTCCATTCCATTCCACTCCATTCCATTCCATTCCATTCCATTGAATTCCATTACATTCAATTCCATTCCATGGAATTCCATTCCATTCCGTTCCGTTCCGTTCCGTTCCGTTCCATTCCATTCCATTCCATTCCATTGAATTCCGTTCCATTCCATTGAATTCCATTCCATTCCGTTCCATTCCATTGAATTCCGTTCCGTTCCGTTCCGTTCCGTTCCGTTCCATTCCGTTCCATTCCGTTCCATTCCGTTCTACTCGGGTTGATTCCATTCTATTCCATTCCATTCCATTCGATTCCATTCCATTCCATTCCATTCCATTCCATTCCTTTCTACTCGGGTTCATTCCATTCCATTCCGTTCCGTTCCGTTCCTTTCCGTTCCATTCCTTTCTACTTGTGTTGATTCCATTCCATTCCATTCTATTCCATTGAATTCCATTCCATTCCATTCCATTCCATTCCATTATATGGAATTCCATTGAATTCCATTGAATTCCATTCCATTGAATTCCATTGAATTCCATTCCATTCCATTCCATGGAATTCCATTCCATTCCATTCCATTCCTTGGAATTCCATTCCATTCCATTCCATTCCATTCCATTGAATTCCATTCCATTCCATTCAATTGAATTCCATTCCATTCCATTCCATTCGATTCCATTCCATTCCATTGAATTCCATTCCATTCCATTCCATTCCATTGAATTCCATTGAATTCCATTCCATTGAATTCCATTCCATTCCATTGAATTCCATTCCATTTCATTCCATTCCATTCCGTTCCATTCCATTCCGTTCCATTCCATTCCATTCCATTCCATTCCATTCCATTCCATTACGTTCCGTTCCATTCCGTTCCATTCCATTGAATTCCGATCCATTGCATTGAATTCCGTTCCATTCCATTCCATTCCTTTCCGTTCCGTTCCGTTCCGTTCCGTTCCGTTCTACTCGGATTGATTCCATTCTATTCCATTCCATTCCATTCGATTCCATTCGATTCCATTCGATTCCATTCGATTCCATTCCATTCCATTCCATTCCATTGAATTCCATTCCATTCCATTCCATTCCATTCCATTCCATTGAATTCCATTGAATTCCATTCCATTGAATTCCATTCCATTCCATTCCATTCCGTTCCATTCCATTCCGTTCCATTCCATTCCATTCCATTCCATTCCATTCCGTTCCGTTCCATTCCGTTCCATTCCGTTCCATTCCATTGAATTCCGTTCCATTGCATTGAATTCCGTTCCATTCCATTCCATTCCTTTCCGTTCCGTTCCGTTCCGTTCCGTTCCGTTCCATTCTACTCGGGTTGATTCCATTCCATTCCATTCCATTCCATTCGATTCCATTCTATTCCATTCGATTCCATTCGATTCAATTCGATTCGATTCCATTCCTTTCCATTCCATTCCATAGAATTCCATTCCATTCCATTGAATTCCATTCCATTCCATTCCATTCCATTCCATTGAATTCCATTCCATTCCATTGAATTCCATTCCATTCCATTCCATTCGATTCCATTCCATTCCATGGAATTCCATTCCATTCAATTCCATTCCATTCCATGGAATTCCATTTCATTCCATTCCATTCCATTCCATTCCATTCCATAGAATTCCATTCCGTTCCATTCCATTCCATTCCATTCCATTCCGTTCCATTCCATTCCATCGAATTCCATTCCATTCCATTCCATTCCATTCCATTCCATTCTACTCGGGTTGATTCCATTCGATTCCATTCCATTCCATTCGATTCCATTCGATTCCATTCGATTCCATTCGATTCCATTCCATTCCATTCCATTCAATTGAATTCCATTCCATTCCATTCCATTCCATTCCATTCCATTCCATTCCATTCCATTCCATTCCATTGAATTCCATTCCATTACATTGAATTCCATTCCATTCCATTCCATTCCATTGAATTCCGTTCCATTCCATTCCTTTCCATTCCATTCCATTCCATTGAATTCCATTACATTGAATTCCATTCCATTCCATTCCATTCCATTCCATTCCATTGAATTCCATTCCATTCCATTGAATTCCATTCCATTGAATTCCATTCGATTCCATTCCATTCCATGGAATTCCATTCCTTTCCATTCCATTCCATTCCATTCCATTCCATTCCATTGAATTCCATTGAATTCCATTCCATTCCATTGAATTCCATTCCTTTCCATTCCATTCCATTGAATTCCGTTCAATTCCATTCCATTCCATTCCATTCCATTCCATTCCATTCCATTCCATTCCATTCCATTCTACTCGGGTTGATTCCATTCTATTCCATTCCATTCCATTCGATTCCATTCGATTCCTTTCGATTCCATTCCATTCCATTCCATTCCATTCCATTGAGTTCCATTCCATTCCATTCCATTCCATTCCATTGAATTCCATTCCATTCCATTCCATCGAATTCCATTCCATTCCATTGAATTCCATTCCATTCCATTCCATTCCATTCCATTCCATTCCATTCCATTCCATCGAATTCCATTCCATTCCATTCCATTCCATTCCATTCCATTCGATTCCATTCGATTCCATTCGATTCCATTCCATTCCATTCCATTCCATTGAATTCCGTTCCATTCCATTCCATTCCATTCCATTCCCTTCCATTGAATTCCATTACATTGAATTCCATTCCATTCCATTCCATTCCATTCCGTTCCGTTCCGTTCCGTTCCGTTCCGTTTCGTTCCGTTCCGTTCCGTTCCGTTCCATTCCATTCCATTCCATTCCATTGAATTCAGTTCCATTCCATTGAATTCCATTCCATTCCGTTCCATTCCATTGAATTCTGTTCCGTTCCGTTCTGTTCCGTTCCGTTCTATTCCGTTCCATTCCGTTCCTTTCCGTTCTACTCGGGTTGATTCCATTCTATTCCATTCCATTCCATTCGATTCCATTCGATTCCATTCGAATCCATTCGATTCCACTCGATTCCATTCGATTCCATTCCATTCCATTGAATTCCATTCAATTCCATTCCATTCCATTGAATTCCGTTCCATTCCATTCAATTCCATTCCATTCCATTCCTTTCCGTTCCGTTCCGTTCCGTTCCGTTCCGTTCTACTCGGGTTGATTCCATTCTATTCCATTCCATACCATTCGATTCCATTCTATTCCATTCGATTCCATTAGATTCAATTCGATTCCATTCCATTCCATTCCATTCCATTCCATTCCATTGAATTCCGTTCCATTCCATTGAATTCCATTCCATTGAATTCCATTCCATTGAATTCCTCTCCGTTCCGTTCCGTTCCGTTCCGTTCCATTCCGTTCCATTCCGTTCCATTCCGTTCTACTCGGGTTGATTCCATTCTATTCCATTCCATTCCATTCCATTCCATTGAATTCTGTTCCATTCAATTCCATTCCATTCCATTCCGTTCTACTCGGGTTGATTCCATTCTATTCCATTCCGTTCCGTTCCGTTCCGTTCCGTTCCATTCCGTTCCGTTCCATTCCACTCGGGTTGATTCCATTCTATTCCATTCCATTCCATTCGATTCCATTCGATTCCATTCTATTCCATTCGATTCCATTCGATTCAATTCGATTCCATTCCATTCCATTCCATTCCATTCCATTCCATTGAATTCCATTGAATTCCATTCCATTCCATTCCGTTCCATTCCATTCCGTTCCATTCCATTCCATTCCATTCCATTCCATTCCATTCCGTTCTACTCGGGTTCATTCCATTCCATTCCGTTCCGTTCCGTTCCGTTCCGTTCCTTTCCTTTCTACTTGTGTTGATTCCATTCCATTCCATTCTATTCCATTGAATTCCATTCCATTCCATTCCATTCCATTCCATTACATGGAATTCCATTGAATTCCATTGAATTCCATTCCATAGAATTCCATTCCATTCCATTCCATTCCATTCCATGGAATTCCATTCCATTCCATTCCATTCCATTCCATTGAATTCCATTCCATTCCATTCCATTGAATTCCATTCCATTCCATTCCATTCGATTCCATTTCATTCCATTGAATTCCATTCCATTCCATTCCATTCCATTGAATTCCATTGAATTCCATTCCATTGAATTCCATTCCACTCCATTGAATTCCATTCCGTTCCATTCCATTCCATTCCATTCCATTCCGTTCCATTCCATTCCATCGAATTCCATTCCATTCCATTCCATTCCATTCCATTCCATTCCATTCCATTCCATTCTACTCGGGTTGATTCCATTCTATTACATTCCATTCCATTCGATTCCATTCGATTCCATTCGATTCCATTCGATTCCATTCCATTCCATTCCATTCAATTGAATTCCATTCCATTCCATTCCATTCCATTCCATTCCATTCCATTCCATTCCATTCCATTGAATTCCATTCCATTACATTGAATTCCATTCCATTCCATTCCATTCCATTGAATTCCGTTCCATTCCATTCCTTTCCATTCTATTCCATTCCATTGAATTCCATTACATTGAATTCCATTCCATTCCATTCCATTCCATTCCATTCCATTGGATTCAATTCCATTCCATTGAATTCCATTCCATTCCATTCCATTCGATTCCATTCCATTCCATGGAATTCCATTCCTTTCCATTCCATTCCATTCCATTCCATTCCATTCCATTGAATTCCATTGAATTCCATTCCATTCCATTGAATTCCATTCCTTTCCATTCCATTCCATTGAATTCCGTTCAATTCCATTCCATTCCATTCCATTCCATTCCATTCCATTCGAATTCCATTCCATTCCATTCCATTCCATTCCATTCCATTCTACTCGGGTTGATTCCATTCTATTCCATTCCATTCCATTCGATTCCATTCGATTCCTTTCGATTCCATTCCATTCCATTCCATTCCATTCCATTCCATTCCATTCCATTCCATTCCATTCCATTCCATCGAATTCCATTCCATTCCATTCCATTCCATTCCATTCCATTCCATTCGATTCCATTCGATTCCATTCGATTCCATTCCATTCCATTCCATTGAATTCCGTTCCATTCCATTCCATTCCATTCCATTCCCTTCCATTGAATTCCATTACATTGAATTCCATTCCATTCCATTCCATTCCATGGAATTCCATTCCATTCCGTTCCGTTCCGTTCCGTTCCATTCCGTACCGTTCCATTCCATTCCATTCCATTCCATTGAATTCCGTTCCATTCCATTGAATTCCATTCCATTCCGTTCCATTCCATTGAATTCCGTTCCCTTCCGTTCCGTTCCGTTCCGTTCCATTCCTTTCTACTTGTGTTGATTCCATTCCATTCCATTCCATTCCATTGAACTCCATTCCATTCCATTCCATTCCATTCCATTCCATTCCATTCCATTCCATTGAATTCCATTCCATTCCATTCCATTCCATTGAATTCTGTTCCATTCAATTCCATTCCATTCCATTCCGTTCTACTCGGGTTGATTCCATGCTATTCCATTCCGTTCCTTTCCGTTCCGTTCCGTTCCGTTCCGTTCCGTTCCATTCCACTCGGGTTGATTCCATTCTATTCCATTCCATTCCATTCCATTCCATTCCATTCCATTCCATTCCATTCGATTCCATTCGATTCCATTCGATTCCATTCGATTCCATTCCATTCCATTGAATTCCATTCCATTCCATTCCATTCCATTGAATTCCGTTCCATTCCATTCCATTGCATTCCATTCCATTCCATTCCATTTGAATTCCATTCCATTCCATTCCATTCCATTCCATTCCATTCTACTCGGGTTGATTCCATTCTATTCCATTCCATTCCATTCGATTCCATTCGATTCCATTCGATTCCATTCGATTCCATTCCATTCCATTCCATTCCATTCCATTCCATTCCATTCCATTGAATTCCATTCCATTCCATTGAATTCCATTCCATTCCATTCCATTCCATTGAATTCCGTTCCATTCCATTCCATTCCATTCCATTCCATTCCATTGAATTCCATTCCATTGAATTCCATTCCATTCCATTCCATTCCATTGAATTCCATTCCATTCCGTTCCGTTCCGTTCCATTCCGTTTCGTTCCGTTCCGTTCCGTTCCGTTCCATTCCATTCCATTCCATTCCATTGAATTCCGTTCCATTCCATTGAATTCCATTCCATTCCGTTCCATTCCATTGAATTCTGTTCCGTTCCGTTCCGTTCCGTTCCGTTCCATTCCGTTCCATTCCGTTCCTTTCCGTTCTACTCGGGTTGATTCCATTCTATTCCATTCCATTCCATTCGATTCCATTCTATTCCATTCGATTCCATTCGATTCAATTAGATTCCATTCCATTCCATTCCATTCCATTCCATTCCATTGAATTCCGTTCCATTCCATTGAATTCCATTCCATTCCGTTCCATTCCATTGAATTCCGCTCCGTTCCGTTCCGTTCCATTCCGTACCATTCCGTTCCATTCCGTTCTACTCGGGTTGATTCCATTCTATTCCATTCCATTCCATTCCGTTCTACTCGGGTTGATTCCATTCTATTCCATTCCATTCCATTCGATTCCATTCCATTCCATTCCATTCCATTCCATTCCGTTCTACTCGGGTTCATTCCATTCCATTCCGTTCCGTTCCGTTCCGTTCCTTTCCTTTCTACTTGTGTTGATTCCATTCCATTCCTTTCTATTCCATTGAATTCCATTCCATTCCATTCCATTCCATTCCATTACATGGAATTCCATTGAATTCCATTGAATTCCATTCCATTGAATTCCATTCCATTCCATTCCATTCCATTCCATTCCATTCCATGGAATTCCATTCCATTCCATTCCATTCCATTCCATTGAATTCCATTCCATTCCATTCCATTGAATTCCATTCCATTCCATTCCATTCGATTCCATTTCATTCCATTGAATTCCATTCCATTCCATTCCATTCCATTCCATTCCATTCCATTGAATTCCATTGAATTCCATTCCATTGAATTCCATTCCATTCCATTGAATTCCATTCCATTTCATTCCATTCCATTCCGTTCCATTCCATTCCGTTCCATTCCCTTCCATTCCTTTCCATTCCATTCCATTCCGTTCCATTCCATTGAATTCCGTTCCATTGCATTGAATTCCGTTCCATTCCATTCCATTCCTTTCCGTTCCGTTCCGTTCCGTTCCGTTCCGTTCCGTTCTACTCGGGTTGATTCCATTCTATTCCATTCCATTCCATTCGATTCCATTCTATTCCATTCGATTCCATTCGATTCAATTCGATTCCATTCCATTCCATTCCATTCCATTCCATTCCATTCCATTCCATTCCATTGAATTCCATTCCATTCAATTCCGTTCCATTCCATTCCGTTCCATTCCATTCCGTTCCATTCCATTCCATTCCATTACGTTCCGTTCCATTCCGTTCCATTCCGTTCCATTCCATTGAATTCCGATCCATTGCATTGAATTCCGTTCCATTCCATTCCATTCCTTTCCGTTCCGTTCCGTTCCGTTCCGTTCCGTTCCGTTCCGTTCCGTTCTACTCGGATTGATTCCATTCTATTCCATTCCATTCCATTCGATTCCATTCGATTCCATTCGATTCCATTCGATTCCATTCCATTCCATTCCATTCCATTGAATTCCATTCCATTCCATTCCATTCCATTCCATTCCATTGAATTCCATTGAATTCCATTCCATTGAATTCCATTCCATTCCATTCCATTCCGTTCCATTCCATTCCGTTCCATTCCATTCCATTCCATTCCATTCCATTCCGTTCCGTTCCATTCCGTTCCATTCCGTTCCATTCCATTGAATTCCGTTCCATTGCATTGAATTCCGTTCCATTCCATTCCATTCCTTTCCGTTCCGTTCCGTTCCGTTCCGTTCCGTTCCGTTCTACTCGGGTTGATTCCATTCTATTCCATTCCATTCCATTCGATTCCATTCTATTCCATTCGATTCCAT
Organism: Gorilla gorilla gorilla; assembly: GCF_029281585.2. Lineage (NCBI taxonomy): Eukaryota > Metazoa > Chordata > Mammalia > Primates > Hominidae > Gorilla > Gorilla gorilla. Next base: position 40,148,063 of record NC_073242.2, read on the forward strand.
TCGATTCAATTCGATTCGATTCCATTCCATTCCATTCCATTCCATTCCATTCCATAGAATTCCATTCCATTCCATTGAATTCCATTCCATTCCATTCCATTCCATTCCATTGAATTCCATTCCATTCCATTGAATTCCATTCCATTCCATTCCATTCGATTCCATTCCATTCCATGGAATTCCATTCCATTCAATTCCATTCCATTCCATGGAATTCCATTTCATTCCATTCCATTCCATTCCATAGAATTCCATTCCGTTCCATTCCATTCCATTCCATTCCAATCCGTTCCATTCCATTCCATCGAATTCCATTCCATTCCATTCCATTCCATTCCATTCCATTCCATTCCATTCTACTCGGGTTGATTCCATTCTATTACATTCCATTCCATTCGATTCCATTCGATTCCATTCGATTCCATTCGATTCCATTCCATTCCATTCCATTCAATTGAATTCCATTCCATTCCATTCCATTCCATTCCATTCCATTCCATTCCATTGAATTCCATTCCATTACATTGAATTCCATTCCATTCCATTCCATTCCATTGAATTCCGTTCCATTCCATTCCTTTCCATTCCATTCCATTCCATTGAATGCCATTACATTGAATTCCATTCCATTCCATTCCATTCCATTCCATTCCTTTGAATTCCATTCCATTCCATTGAATTCCATTCCATTGAATTCCATTCGATTCCATTCCATTCCTTGGAATTCCTTTCCATTCCATTCCATTCCATTCCATTCCATTCCATTCCATTGAATTCCATTTCATTGAATTCCATTCCATTCCATTCCATTCCATTCCATTGAATTCCATTCCATTCCATTCCATTCGATTCCATTCCATTCCATGGAATTCCATTCCTTTCCATTCCATTCCATTCCATTCCATTCCATTCCATTGAATTCCATTGAATTCCATTCCATTCCATTGAATTCCATTCCTTTCCATTCCATTCCATTGAATTCCGTTCAATTCCATTCCATTCCATTCCATTCCATTCCATTCCATTCGAATTCATTCCATTCCATTCCATTCCATTCCATTCCATTCCATTCTACTCGGGTTGATTCCATTCTATTCCATTCCATTCCAGTCGATTCCATTCGATTCCTTTCGATTCCATTCCATTCCATTCCATTCCATTCCATTCCATTCCATTCCATTCCATTCCATTCCATTCCATTCCATTCCATTCCATTCGATTCCATCGAATTCCATTCCATTCCATTCCATTCCATTCCATTCCATTCCATTCGATTCCATTCGATTCCATTCGATTCCATTCCATTCCATTCCATTCCATTGAATTCCGTTCCATTCCATTCCATTCCATTCCATTCCCTTCCATTGAATTCCATTACATTGAATTCCATTCCATTCCATTCCATTCCATGGAATTCCATTCCATTCCGTTCCGTTCCGTTCCGTTCCGTTCCGTACTGTTCCATTCCATTCCATTCCATTCCATTGAATTCCGTTCCATTCCATTGAATTCCATTCCATTCCGTTCCATTCCATTGAATTCCGTTCCGTTCCGTTCCGTTCCGTTCCGTTCCGTTCCATTCCGTTCCATTCCATTCCATTCCGTTCTACTCGGGTTCATTCCATTCCATTCCTTTCCGTTCCGTTCTGTTCCGTTCCATTCCGTTCCGTTCCGTTCCGTTCTACTCGGGTTGATTCCATTCTATTCCATTCCATTCCATTCGATTCCATTCGAATCAATTCTATTCCATTCCATTCCATTCCATTTCATTCCATTCCATTCCATTCCATTGAATTCCATTCCATTCCATTCCGTTCCATTCCATTCCGTTCCATTCCATTCCATTCCATTCCATTCCATTCCTTTCCGTTCCGTTCCTTTCCGTTCCATTCCGTTCTACTCGGATTGATTCCATTCTATTCCATTCCATTCCATTCGATTCCATTCGATTCCATTCGATTCCATTCCATTCCATTCCATTCCATTCCATTCCATTCCATTCCATTCCATTGAACTCCATTCCATTCCATTCCATTCCATTCCATTCCATTCCATTCCATTGAATTCCATTCCATTCCATTCCATTCCATTGAATTCTGTTCCATTCAATTCCATTCCATTCCATTCCGTTCTACTCGGGTTGATTCCATTCTATTCCATTCCGTTCCGTTCCGTTCCGTTCCGTTCCGTTCCGTTCCGTTCCATTCCACTCGGGTTGATTCCATTCTATTCCATTCCATTCCATTCCATTCCATTCGATTCCATTCGATTCCATTCGATTCCATTCGATTCCATTCCATTCCATTGAATTCCATTCCATTCCATTCCATTCCATGGAATTCCGTTCCATTCCATTCCATTGCATTCCATTCCATTCCATTCCATTTGAATTCCATTCCATTCCATTCCATTCCATTCCATTACATTCCATTCCATTCCATTCCATTCCATTCTACTCGGGTTGATTCCATTCTATTCCATTCCATTCCATTCGATTCCATTCGATTCCATTCGATTCCATTCGATTCCATTCCATTCCATTCCATTCCATTCCATTCCATTCCATTGAATTCCATTGCATTCCATTGAATTCCATTCCATTCCATTCCATTCCATTCCATTGAATTCCATTCCATTCCATTGAATTCCATTCCATTCCATTCCATTCCATTGAATTCCGTTCCATTCCATTCCATTCCATTCCATTCCATTCCATTGAATTCCATTCCATTGAATTCCATTCCATTCCATTCCATTCCATTGAATTCCATTCCATTCCGTTCCGTTCTGTTCCGTTCCGTTCCGTTTCGTTCCGTTCCGTTCCGTTCCGTTCCATTCCATTCCATTCCATTCCATTGAATTCCGTTCCATTCCATTGAATTCCATTCCATTCCGTTCCATTCCATTGAATTCTGTTCCGTTCCGTTCCGTTCCGTTCCGTTCCGTTCCATTCCGTTCCATTCCGTTCCTTTCCGTTCTACTCGGGTTGATTCCATTCTATTCCATTCCATTCCATTCGATTCCATTCGATTCCATTCGAATCCATTCGATTCCATTCGATTCCATTCGATTCCATTCCATTCCATTGAATTCCATTCCATTCCATTCCATTCCATTGAATTCCGTTCCATTCCATTCAATTCCATTCCATTCCATTCCTTTCCGTTCCGTTCCGTTCCGTTCCGTTCCGTTCTACTCGGGTTGATTCCATTCTATTCCATTCCATACCATTCGATTCCATTCTATTCCATTCGATTCCATTCGATTCAATTCGATTCCATTCCATTCCATTCCATTCCATTCCATTCCATTGAATTCCGTTCCATTCCATTGAATTCCATTCCATTCCGTTCCATTCCATTGAATTCCGCTCCGTTCCGTTCCGTTCCGTTCCGTTCCATTCCCTTCCATTCCGTTCCATTCCGTTCTACTCGGGTTGATTCCATTCTATTCCATTCCATTCCAATCGATTCCATTCTATTCCATTCGATTCCATTCGATTCAATTCGATTCCATTCCATTCCATTCCATTCCATTCCATTCCATTGAATTCCATTGAATTCCATTCCATTCCATTCCGTTCCATTCCATTCCGTTCCATTCCATTCCATTCCATTCCATTCCATTCCATTCCATTCCATTCCATTCCATTCCATTCCGTTCTACTCGGGTTCATTCCATTCCATTCCGTTCCGTTCCGTTCCGTTCCGTTCCTTTGCTTTCTACTTGTGTTGATTCCATTCCATTCCATTCTATTCCATAGAATTCCATTCCATTCCATTCCATTCCATTCCATTACATGGAATTCCATTGAATTCCATTGAATTCCATTCCATAGAATTCCATTCCATTCCATTCCATTCCATTCCATTCCATTCCATTCCATGGAATTCCATTCCATTCCATTCCATTCCATTCCATTGAATTCCATTCCATTCCATTCCATTGAATTCCATTCCATTCCATTCCATTCGATTCCATTTCATTCCATTGAATTCCATTCCATTCCATTCCATTCCATTGAATTCCATTGAATTCCATTCCATTGAATTCCATTCCACTCCATTGAATTCCATTCCGTTCCATTCCATTCCATTCCATTCCATTCCGTTCCATTCCATTCCATCGAATTCCATTCCATTCCATTCCATTCCATTCCATTCCATTCCATTCCATTCCATTCCATTCTACTCGGGTTGATTCCATTCTATTACATTCCATTCCATTCGATTCCATTCGATTCCATTCGATTCCATTCGATTCCATTCCATTCCATTCCATTCAATTGAATTCCATTCCATTCCATTCCATTCCATTCCATTCCATTCCATTCCATTCCATTCCATTGAATTCCATTCCATTACATTGAATTCCATTCCATTCCATTCCATTCCATTGAATTCCGTTCCATTCCATTCCTTTCCATTCCATTCCATTCCATTGAATTCCATTACATTGAATTCCATTCCATTCCATTCCATTCCATTCCATTCCATTGGATTCAATTCCATTCCATTGAATTCCATTCCATTCCATTCCATTCGATTCCATTCCATTCCATGGAATTCCATTCCTTTCCATTCCATTCCATTCCATTCCATTCCATTCCATTGAATTCCATTGAATTCCATTCCATTCCATTGAATTCCATTCCTTTCCATTCCATTCCATTGAATTCCGTTCAATTCCATTCCATTCCATTCCATTCCATTCCATTCCATTCGAATTCCATTCCATTCCATTCCATTCCATTCCATTCCATTCTACTCGGGTTGATTCCATTCTATTCCATTCCATTCCATTCGATTCCATTCGATTCCTTTCGATTCCATTCCATTCCATTCCATTCCATTCCATTCCATTCCATTCCATTCCATTCCATTCCATTCCATTCCATCGAATTCCATTCCATTCCATTCCATTCCATTCCATTCCATTCCATTCGATTCCATTCGATTCCATTCGATTCCATTCCATTCCATTCCATTCCATTGAATTCCGTTCCATTCCATTCCATTCCATTCCATTCCCTTCCATTGAATTCCATTACATTGAATTCCATTCCATTCCATTCCATTCCATGGAATTCCATTCCATTCCGTTCCGTTCCGTTCCGTTCCGTTCCGTACCGTTCCATTCCATTCCACTCCATTCCATTGAATTCCGTTCCATTCCATTGAATTCCATTCCATTCCGTTCCATTCCATTGAATTCCGTTCCCTTCCGTTCCGTTCCGTTCCGTTCCGTTCCATTCTGTTCCATTCCATTCCATTCCGTTCTACTCGGGTTCATTCCATTCCATTCCTTTCCGTTCCGTTCCGTTCCATTCCATTCCGTTCCGTTCCGTTCCGTTCTACTCGGGTTGATTGCATTCTATTCCATTCCATTCCATTCGATTCCAATCTATTCCATTCGATTCCATTCGATTCAATTCTATTCCATTCCATTCCATTCCATTTCATTCCATTCCATTCCATTCCATTGAATTCCATTCCATTCAATTCCGTTCCATTCCATTCCGTTCCATTCCATTCCATTCCATTCCATTCCATTCCTTTCCGTTCCGTTCCGTTCCGTTCCATTCCGTTCTACTCGGATTGATTCCATTCTATTCCATTCCATTCCATTCGATTCCATTCGATTCCATTCGATTCCATTCGATTCCATTCCATTCCATTCCATTCCATTCCATTCCATTCCATTCCATTCCATTGAACTCCATTCCATTCCATTCCATTCCATTCCATTCCATTCCATTCCATTGAATTCCATTCCATTCCATTCCATTCCATTGAATTCTGTTCCATTCAATTCCATTCCATTCCATTCCGTTCTACTCGGGTTGATTCCATTCTATTCCATTCCGTTCCGTTGCGTTCCGTTCCGTTCCGTTCCGTTCCGTTCCGTTCCGTTCCATTCCACTCGGGTTGATTCCATTCTATTCCATTCCATTCCATTCCATTCCATTCGATTCCATTCGATTCCATTCGATTCCATTCGATTCCATTCCATTCCATTGAATTCCATTCCATTCCATTCCATTCCATGGAATTCCGTTCCATTCCATTCCATTGCATTCCATTCCATTCCATTCCATTTTAATTCCATTCCATTCCATTCCATTCCATTCCATTCCATTCCATTCCATTCCATTCTACTCGGGTTGATTCCATTCTATTCCATTCCATCCCATTCGATTCCATTCGATTCCATTCGATTCCATTCGATTCCATTCCATTCCATTCCATTCCATTCCATTCCATTCCATTGTATTCCATTCCATTCCATTGAATTCCATTCCATTCCATTCCATTCCATTGAATTCCGTTCCATTCCATTCCATTCCATTCCATTCCATTCCATTGAATTCCATTCCATTGAATTCCATTCCATTCCATTCCATTCCATTGAATTCCATTCCATTCCGTTCCGTTCTGTTCCGTTCCGTTCCGTTTCGTTCCGTTCCGTTCCGTTCCGTTCCATTCCATTCCATTCCATTCCATTGAATTCCGTTCCATTCCATTGAATTCCATTCCATTCCGTTCCATTCCATTGAATTCTGTTCCGTTCCGTTCCGTTCCGTTCCGTTCCATTCCGTTCCATTCCGTTCCTTTCCGTTCTACTCGGGTTGATTCCATTCTATTCCATTCCATTCTATTCGATTCCATTCGATTCCATTCGAATCCATTCGATTCCATTCGATTCCATTCGATTCCATTCCATTCCATTGAATTCCATTCCATTCCATTCCATTCCATTGAATTCCGTTCCATTCCATTCAATTCCATTCCATTCCATTCCTTTCCGTTCCGTTCCGTTCCGTTCCGTTCCGTTCCGTTCTACTCGGGTTGATTCCATTCTATTCCATTCCATACCATTCGATTCCATTCTATTCCATTCGATTCCATTCGATTCAATTCGATTCCATTCCATTCCATTCCATTCCATTCCATTCCATTCCATTCCATTGAATTCCGTTCCATTCCATTGAATTCCATTCCATTCCGTTCCATTCCATTGAATTCCGCTCCGTTCCGTTCCGATCCGTTCCGTTCCATTCCGTTCCATTCCGTTCCATTCCGTTCTACTCGGGTTGATTCCATTCTATTCCATTCCATTCCATTCCATTCCATTCTATTCCATTCGATTCCATTCGATTCCATGCGATTCCATTCCATTCCATTCCATTCCATTCCATTCCATTCCATTCCATTGAATTCCATTCCATTCCATTCCGTTCCATTCCATTCCGTTCCATTCCATTCCATTCCATTCCATTCCATTCCGTTCCATTCCATTCCATTCCTTTCCATTCCATTCCTTTCCGTTCCATTCCGTTCCGTTCCATTCCGTTCTACTCGGATTGATTCCATTCTATTCCATTCCATTCCATTCGATTCCATTCGATTCCATTCGATTCCATTGGATTCCATTCCATTCCATTCCATTCCATTCCATTCCATTCCATTCCATTCCATTGAACTCCATTCCATTCCATTCCATTCCATTCCATTCCATTCCATTCCATTGTATTCCATTCCATTCCATTCCATTCCATTGAATTCTGTTCCATTCAATTCCATTGCATTCCATTCCGTTCTACTCGGGTTGATTCCATGCTATTCCATTCCGTTCCATTCCGTTCCGTTCCGTTCCGTTCCGTTCCGTTCCATTCCACTCGGGTTGATTCCATTCTATTCCATTCCATTCCATTCCATTCCATTCCATTCCATTCCATTCCATTCGATTCCATTCGATTCCATTCGATTCCATTCGATTCCATTCCATTCCATTGAATTCCAGTCCATTCCATTCCATTCCATTGAATTCCGTTCCATTCCATTCCATTGCATTCCATTCCATTCCATTCCATTTGAATTCCATTCCATTCCATTCCATTCCATTCCATTCCATTCCATTCCATTCTACTCGGGTTGATTCCATTCTATTCCATTCCATTCCATTCGATTCCATTCGATTCCATTCGATTCCATTCCATTCCATTCCATTCCATTCCATTCCATTGAATTCCATTCCATTCCATTGAATTCCATTCCATTCCATTCCATTCCATTGAATTCCGTTCCATTCCATTCCATTCCATTCCATTCCATTCCATTGAATTCCATTCCATTGAATTCCATTCCATTCCATTCCATTCCATTGAATTCCATTCCATTCCGTTCCGTTCCGTTCCGTTCCGTTTCGTTCCGTTCCGTTCCGTTCCGTTCCATTCCATTCCATTCCATTCCATTGAATTCCGTTCCATTCCATTGAATTCCATTCCATTCCGTTCCATTCCATTGAATTCTGTTCCGTTCCGTTCCGTTCCGTTCCGTTCCATTCCGTTCCATTCCGTTCCTTTCCGTTCTACTCGGGTTGATTCCATTCTATTCCATTCCATTCCATTCGATTCCATTCGATTCCATTCGAATCCATTCGATTCCATTCGATTCCATTCGATTCCATTCTATTCCATTGAATTCCATTCCATTCCATTCCATTCCATTGAATTCCGTTCCATTCCATTCAATTCCATTCCATTCCATTCCTTTCCGTTCCGTTACGTTCCGTTCCGTTCCGTTCCCTTCTACTCGGGTTGATTCCATTCTATTCCATTCGATTCCATTCGATTCAATTCGATTCCATTCCATTCCATTCCATTCCATTCCATTCCATTGAATTCCGTTCCATTCCATTGAATTCCATTCCATTCCGTTCCATTCCATTGAATTCCGCTCCGTTCCGTTACGTTCCGTTCCGTTCCATTCCGTACCATTCCGTTCCATTCCGTTCTACTCGGGTTGATTCCATTCTATTCCATTCCATTCCATTCGATTCCATTCCATTCCATTCCATTCCATTCCATTCCGTTCTACTCGGGTTCATTCCATTCCATTCCGTTCCGTTCCTTTCCATTCCGTTCCTTTCCTTTCTACTTGTGTTGATTCCATTCCATTCCTTTCTATTCCATTGAATTCCATTGCATTCCATTCCATTCCATTCCATTACATGGAATTCCATTGAATTCCATTGAATTCCATTCCATTGAATTCCATTCCATTCCATTCCATTCCATTCCATTCCATGGAATTCCATTCCATTCCATTCCATTCCATTCCATTGAATTCCATTCCATTCCATTCCATTCGATTCCATTTCATTCCATTGAATTCCATTCCATTCCATTCCATTCCATTCCATTCCATTCCATTGAATTCCATTGAATTCCATTCCATTGAATTCCATTCCATTCCATTCCATCGATTCAATTCGATTCCATTCCATTCCATTCCATTCCATTCCATTGAATTCCATTCCATTCCATTCCGTTCCATTCCATTCGGTTCCATTCCATTCCATTCCATTCCATTACGTTCCGTTCCATTCCGTTCCATTCCATTGAATTCCGATCCATTGCATTGAATTCCGTTCCATTCCATTCCATTCCTTTCCGTTCCGTTCCGTTCCGTTCCGTTCCGTTCTACTCGGATTGATTCCATTCTATTCCAATCCATTCCATTCGATTCCATTCGATTCCATTCGATTCCATTCGTTTCCATTCCATTCCATTCCATTCCATTGAATTCCATTCCATTCCATTCCATTCCATTCCATTCCATTCCATGGAATTCCGTTCCATTCCGTTCCGTTCCATTGAATTCCGTTCCGTTCCATTGAATTCCATTCCATTCCATTCCATAGAATTCCATTCCATTCCATTCCATTCCATTCCATTCCATTCCATTCCATTCCATCGAATTCCATTCCATTCCATTCCATTCCATTCCATTGAATTCCGTTCCATTCCATTCCTTTCCATTCCATTCCATTCCATTGAATTCCATTACATTGAATTCCATTCCATTCCATTCCATTCCATTCCATTCCATTGGATTCAATTCCATTCCATTGAATTCCATTCCATTCCATTCCATTCGATTCCATTCCATTCCATGGAATTCCATTCCTTTCCATTCCATTCCATTCCATTCCATTCCATTCCATTGAATTCCATTGAATTCCATTCCATTCCATTGAATTCCATTCCTTTCCATTCCATTCCATTGAATTCCGTTCAATTCCATTCCATTCCATTCCATTCCATTCCATTCCATTCGAATTCCATTCCATTCCATTCCATTCCATTCCATTCCATTCTACTCGGGTTGATTCCATTCTATTCCATTCCATTCCATTCGATTCCATTCGATTCCTTTCGATTCCATTCCATTCCATTCCATTCCATTCCATTCCATTCCATTCCATTCCATTCCATTCCATTCCATTCCATTCCATCGAATTCCATTCCATTCCATTCCATTCCATTCCATTCCATTCCATTCGATTCCATTCGATTCCATTCGATTCCATTCCATTCCATTCCATTCCATTGAATTCCGTTCCATTCCATTCCATTCCATTCCATTCCCTTCCATTGAATTCCATTACATTGAATTCCATTCCATTCCATTCCATTCCATGGAATTCCATTCCATTCCGTTCCGTTCCGTTCCGTTCCGTTCCGTACCGTTCCATTCCATTCCATTCCATTCCATTGAATTCCGTTCCATTCCATTGAATTCCATTCCATTCCGTTCCATTCCATTGAATTCCGTTCCCTTCCGTTCCGTTCCGTTCCGTTCCATTCCGTTCCATTCCATTCCATTCCGTTCTACTCGGGTTCATTCCATTCCATTCCTTTCCGTTCCGTTCCGTTCCATTCCATTCCGTTCCGTTCCGTTCCGTTCTACTCGGGTTGATTGCATTCTATTCCATTCCATTCCATTCGATTCCAATCTATTCCATTCGATTCCATTCGATTCAATTCTATTCCATTCCATTCCATTCCATTTCATTCCATTCCATTCCATTCCATTGAATTCCATTCCATTCAATTCCGTTCCATTCCATTCCGTTCCATTCCATTCCATTCCATTCCATTCCATTCCTTTCCGTTCCGTTCCGTTCCGTTCCATTCCGTTCTACTCGGATTGATTCCATTCTATTCCATTCCATTCCATTCGATTCCATTCGATTCCATTCGATTCCATTCGATTCCATTCCATTCCATTCCATTCCATTCCATTCCATTCCATTCCATTGAACTCCATTCCATTCTATTCCATTCCATTCCATTCCATTCCATTCCATTGAATTCCATTCCATTCCATTCCATTCCATTGAATTCTGTTCCATTCAATTCCATTCCATTCCATTCCGTTCTACTCGGGTTGATTCCATTCTATTCCATTCCGTTCCGTTGCGTTCCGTTCCGTTCCGTTCCGTTCCGTTCCGTTCCGTTCCATTCCACTCGGGTTGATTCCATTCTATTCCATTCCATTCCATTCCATTCCATTCGATTCCATTCGATTCCATTCGATTCCATTCGATTCCATTCCATTCCATTGAATTCCATTCCATTCCATTCCATTCCATGGAATTCCGTTCCATTCCATTCCATTGCATTCCATTCCATTCCATTCCATTTTAATTCCATTCCATTCCATTCCATTCCATTCCATTCCATTCCATTCCATTCCATTCTACTCGGGTTGATTCCATTCTATTCCATTCCATCCCATTCGATTCCATTCGATTCCATTCGATTCCATTCGATTCCATTCCATTCCATTCCATTCCATTCCATTCCATTCCATTGTATTCCATTCCATTCCATTGAATTCCATTCCATTCCATTCCATTCCATTGAATTCCGTTCCATTCCATTCCATTCCATTCCATTCCATTCCATTGAATTCCATTCCATTGAATTCCATTCCATTCCATTCCATTCCATTGAATTCCATTCCATTCCGTTCCGTTCTGTTCCGTTCCGTTCCGTTTCGTTCCGTTCCGTTCCGTTCCGTTCCATTCCATTCCATTCCATTCCATTGAATTCCGTTCCATTCCATTGAATTCCAGTCCATTCCGTTCCATTCCATTGAATTCTCTTCCGTTCCGTTCCGTTCCGTTCCGTTCCATTCCGTTCCATTCCGTTCCTTTCCGTTCTACTCGGGTTGATTCCATTCTATTCCATTCCATTCTATTCGATTCCATTCGATTCCATTCGAATCCATTCGATTCCATTCGATTCCATTCGATTCCATTCCATTCCATTGAATTCCATTCCATTCCATTCCATTCCATTGAATTCCGTTCCATTCCATTCAATTCCATTCCATTCCATTCCTTTCCGTTCCGTTCCGTTCCGTTCCGTTCCGTTCTACTCGGGTTGATTCCATTCTATTCCATTCCATACCATTCGATTCCATTCTATTCCATTCGATTCCATTCGATTCAATTCGATTCCATTCCATTCCATTCCATTCCATTCCATTCCATTCCATTCCATTGAATTCCGTTCCATTCCATTGAATTCCATTCCATTCCGTTCCATTCCATTGAATTCCGCTCCGTTCCGTTCCGATCCGTTCCGTTCCATTCCGTTCCATTCCGTTCCATTCCGTTCTACTCGGGTTGATTCCATTCTATTCCATTCCATTCCATTCGATTCCATTCTATTCCATTCGATTCCATTCGATTCCATGCGATTCCATTCCATTCCATTCCATTCCATTCCATTCCATTCCATTGAATTCCATTCCATTCCATTCCGTTCCATTCCATTCCGTTCCATTCCATTCCATTCCATTCCATTCCATTCCGTTCCATTCCATTCCATTCCTTTCCATTCCATTCCTTTCCGTTCCATTCCGTTCCGTTCCATTCCGTTCTACTCGGATTGATTCCATTCTATTCCATTCCATTCCATTCGATTCCATTCGATTCCATTCGATTCCATTGGATTCCATTCCATTCCATTCCATTCCATTCCATTCCATTCCATTGAACTCCATTCCATTCCATTCCATTCCATTCCATTCCATTCCATTCCATTGTATTCCATTCCATTCCATTCCATTCCATTGAATTCTGTTCCATTCAATTCCATTGCATTCCATTCCGTTCTACTCGGGTTGATTCCATGCTATTCCATTCCGTTCCATTCCGTTCCGTTCCGTTCCGTTCCGTTCCGTTCCATTCCACTCGGGTTGATTCCATTCTATTCTATTCCATTCCATTCCATTCCATTCCATTCCATTCCATTCCATTCCATTCGATTCCATTCGATTCCATTCGATTCCATTCGATTCCATTCCATTCCATTGAATTCCATTCCATTCCATTCCATTCCATTGAATTCCGTTCCATTCCATTCCATTGCATTCCATTCCATTCCATTCCATTTGAATTCCATTCCATTCCATTCCATTCCATTCCATTCCATTCCATTCCATTCCATTCTACTCGGGTTGATTCCATTCTATTCCATTCCATTCCATTCGATTCCATTCGATTCCATTCGATTCCATTCCATTCCATTCCATTCCATTCCATTCCATTGAATTCCATTCCATTCCATTGAATTCCATTCCATTCCATTCCATTCCATTGAATTCCGTTCCATTCCATTCCATTCCATTCCATTCCATTCCATTGAATTCCATTCCATTGAATTCCATTCCATTCCATTCCATTCCATTGAATTCCATTCCATTCCGTTCCGTTCCGTTCCGTTCCGTTTCGTTCCGTTCCGTTCCGTTCCGTTCCATTCCATTCCATTCCATTCCATTGAATTCCGTTCCATTCCATTGAATTCCATTCCATTCCGTTCCATTCCATTGAATTCTGTTCCGTTCCGTTCCGTTCCGTTCCGTTCCATTCCGTTCCATTCCGTTCCTTTCCGTTCTACTCGGGTTGATTCCATTCTATTCCATTCCATTCCATTCGATTCCATTCGATTCCATTCGAATCCATTCGATTCCATTCGATTCCATTCGATTCCATTCTATTCCATTGAATTCCATTCCATTCCATTCCATTCCATTGAATTCCGTTCCATTCCATTCAATTCCATTCCATTCCATTCCTTTCCGTTCCGTTCCGTTCCGTTCCGTTCCGTTCCCTTCTACTCGGGTTGATTCCATTCTATTCCATTCGATTCCATTCGATTCAATTCGATTCCATTCCATTCCATTCCATTCCATTCCATTCCATTGAATTCCGTTCCATTCCATTGAATTCCATTCCATTCCGTTCCATTCCATTGAATTCCGCTCCGTTCCGTTACGTTCCGTTCCGTTCCATTCCGTACCATTCCGTTCCATTCCGTTCTACTCGGGTTGATTCCATTCTATTCCATTCCATTCCATTCGATTCCATTCCATTCCATTCCATTCCATTCCATTCCGTTCTACTCGGGTTCATTCCATTCCATTCCGTTCCGTTCCTTTCCATTCCGTTCCTTTCCTTTCTACTTGTGTTGATTCCATTCCATTCCTTTCTATTCCATTGAATTCCATTGCATTCCATTCCATTCCATTCCATTACATGGAATTCCATTGAATTCCATTGAATTCCATTCCATTGAATTCCATTCCATTCCATTCCATTCCATTCCATTCCATGGAATTCCATTCCATTCCATTCCATTCCATTCCATTGAATTCCATTCCATTCCATTCCATTCGATTCCATTTCATTCCATTGAATTCCATTCCATTCCATTCCATTCCATTCCATTCCATTCCATTGAATTCCATTGAATTCCATTCCATTGAATTCCATTCCATTCCATTCCATCGATTTAATTCGATTCCATTCCATTCCATTCCATTCCATTCCATTGAATTCCATTCCATTCCATTCCGTTCCATTCCATTCGGTTCCATTCCATTCCATTCCATTCCATTACGTTCCGTTCCATTCCGTTCCATTCCATTGAATTCCGATCCATTGCATTGAATTCCGTTCCATTCCATTCCATTCCTTTCCGTTCCGTTCCGTTCCGTTCCGTTCCGTTCTACTCGGATTGATTCCATTCTATTCCAATCCATTCCATTCGATTCCATTCGATTCCATTCGATTCCATTCGTTTCCATTCCATTCCATTCCATTCCATTGAATTCCATTCCATTCCATTCCATTCCATTCCATTCCATTCCATGGAATTCCGTTCCATTCCGTTCCGTTCCATTGAATTCCGTTCCGTTCCATTGAATTCCATTCCATTCCATTCCATTGAATTCCATTCCATTCCATTCCATTCCATTCCATTCCATTCCATTCCATTCCATCGAATTCCATTCCATTCCATTCCATTCCATTCCATTCCATTGAATTCCGTTCCATTCCATTGAATTCCATTCCATTCCGTTCCATTCCATTGAATTCCGTTCCGTTCCGTTCCGTTCCATTCCGTTCTACTCGGGTTGATTCCATTCTATTCCATTCCAATCCACTCGATTCCATTCCATTCCATTCCATTCCATTCCATTCCATTCCGTTCTACTCGGGTTCATTCCATTCCATTCCTTTCCGTTCCATTCCGTTCCGTTCCGTTCCGTTCCGTTCTACTCGGGTTGATTCCATTCTATTCCATTCCATTCCATTCGATTCCATTCTATTCCATTCGATTCCTTTCGATTCAATTCGATTCGATTCCATTCCATTCCATTCCATTCCATTGCATTCCATTGAATTCCATTCCATTCCATTGAATTCCATTCCATTCCATTCCATTCCATTCCATTCCATTCCATTCCATTCCATTCCATTCCATCAAATTCCATTCCATTCCATTCCATTCCATTCCATTCAATTCCATTCGATTCCATTCGATTCCATTCGATTCCATTCGATTCCATTCCATTCCATTCCATTCCATTGAATTCCATTCCATTCCATTCCATTCCATTGAATTCCGTTCCATTCCTTTCAATTCCATTCCATTCCATTCCATTCCATTCCATTCCATTCCATTCCATTCCATTCCATTCCATTCCATTCCATTCTACTCGGGTTGATTCCATTCTATTACATTCCATTCCATTCGATTCCATTCGATTCCATTCGATTCCATTCGATTCCATTCCATTCCATTCCATTCCATTGAATTCCGTTCCATTCCATTCCATTCCATTCCATTCCATTCCATTCCTTTGAATTCCATTACATTGAATTCCATTCCATTCCTTTCCGTTCCGTTCCGTTCCGTTCCGTACCGTTCCATTCCATTCCATTCCGTTCCATTGAATTCCGTTCCATTCCATTGAATTCCATTCCATCCCGTTCCATTCCATTGAATTCCGTTCCGTTCCGTTCCGTTCCGTTCCGTTCCGTTCCATTCCGTTCCATTCCATTCCATTGCGTTCTACTCGGGTTCATTCCATTCCATTCCTTTCCGTTCCGTTCCGTTCCGTTCCATTCCGTTCCGTTCCGTTCCGTTCTACTCGGGTTGATTCAATTCTATTCCATTCCATTCCATTCGATTCCATTCTATTCCATTCGATTCCATTCTATTCAATTCGATTCCATTCCATTCCATTCCATTCCATTCCATTCCATTCCATTGAATTCCATTCCATTCCATTCCGTTCCATTCCATTCCGTTCCATTCCATTCCATTCCATTCCATTCCATTCCATTACGTTCCGTTCCATTCCGTTCCATTCCATTGAATTCCGCTCCATTGCATTGAATTCCGTTCCATTCCATTCCATTCCTTTCCGTTCCGTTCCGTTCCGTTCCGTTCTACTTGGGTTGATTCCATTCTATTCCATTCCATTCCATTCGATTCCATTCTATTCCATTCGATTCCATTCGATTCAATTCTATTCGATTCCATTCCATTCCATTCCATTCCATTCCATTGAATTCCTTTCCATTCCATAGAATTCCATTCCATTCCATTCCATTCCATTCCATTCCATTGAATTCCATTCCATTCCATTGAATTCCATTCCATTCCATTCCATTCGATTCCATTCCATTCCATGGAATTCCATTCCATTCGATTCCATTCCATTCCATGGAATTCCATTTCATTCCATTCCATTCCATTCCATTCCATTCCATTCCATGGAATTCCATTCCATTCCATTCCATTCCATTCCATTCCGTTCCATTCCATTCCATCGAATTCCATTCCATTCCATTCCATTCCATTCCATTCCATTCCATTCCATTCCATTCCATTCTACTCGGGTTGATTCCATTCTATTCCATTCCATTCCATTCGATTCCATTCGATTCCATTCGATTCCATTCGATTCCATTCCATTCCATTCCATTCAATTCCATTCCATTCCATTCCATTCCATTCCATTCCATTCCATTCCATTGAATTCCATTCCATTCCATTGAATTCCATTCAATTCCATTCCATTCCATTGAATTCCGTTCCATTCCATTCCTTTCCATTCCATTCCATTCCATTGAATTCCATTACATTGAATTCCATTCCATTCCATTCCATTCCATTGAATTCCATTCCATTCCATTGAATTCCATTCCATTCCATTCCATTCGATTGCATTCCATTCCATGGAATTCCATTCCTTTCCATTCCATTCCATTCCATTGAATTCCGTTCCATTCCATTCCATTCCATTCCATTCCATTCCATTGAATTCCATTCCATGGAATTCCATTCCATTCCATTCCATTCCATTGAATTCCATTCCATTCCGTTCCGTTCCGTTCCGTTCCGTTTCGTTCCGTTCCGTTCCGTTCCGTTCCATTCCATTCCATTCCATTCCATTGAATTCCGTTCCATTCCATTGAATTCCATTCCATTCCGTTCCATTCCATTGAATTCTGTTCCGTTCCGTTCCGTTCCGTTCCGTTCCATTCCGTTCCATTCCGTTCCTTTCCGTTCTACTCGGGTTGATTCCATTCTATTCCATTCCATTCCATTCGATTCCATTCGATTCCATTCGAATCCATTCGATTCCATTCGATTCCATTCGATTCCATTCTATTCCATTGAATTCCATTCCATTCCATTCCATTCCATTGAATTCCGTTCCATTCCATTCAATTCCATTCCATTCCATTCCTTTCCGTTCCGTTCCGTTCCGTTCCGTTCCGTTCCCTTCTACTCGGGTTGATTCCATTCTATTCCATTCGATTCCATTCGATTCAATTCGATTCCATTCCATTCCATTCCATTCCATTCCATTGAATTCCGTTCCATTCCATTGAATTCCGTTCCATTCCGTTCCATTCCATTGAATTCCGCTCCGTTCCGTTCCGTTCCGTTCCGTTCCATTCCGTACCATTCCGTTCCATTCCGTTCTACTCGGGTTGATTCCATTCTATTCCATTCCATTCCATTCGATTCCATTCCATTCCATTCCATTCCATTCCATTCCGTTCTACTCGGGTTCATTCCATTCCATTCCGTTCCGTTCCTTTCCATTCCGTTCCTTTCCTTTCTACTTGTGTTGATTCCATTCCATTCCTTTCTATTCCATTGAATTCCATTGCATTCCATTCCATTCCATTCCATTACATGGAATTCCATTGAATTCCATTGAATTCCATTCCATTGAATTCCATTCCATTCCATTCCATTCCATTCCATTCCATGGAATTCCATTCCATTCCATTCCATTCCATTCCATTGAATTCCATTCCATTCCATTCCATTCGATTCCATTTCATTCCATTGAATTCCATTCCATTCCATTCCATTCCATTCCATTCCATTCCATTGAATTCCATTGAATTCCATTCCATTGAATTCCATTCCATTCCATTCCATCGATTCAATTCGATTCCATTCCATTCCATTCCATTCCATTCCATTGAATTCCATTCCATTCCATTCCGTTCCATTCCATTCGGTTCCATTCCATTCCATTCCATTCCATTCCATTACGTTCCGTTCCATTCCGTTCCATTCCATTGAATTCCGATCCATTGCATTGAATTCCGTTCCATTCCATTCCATTCCTTTCCGTTCCGTTCCGTTCCGTTCCGTTCCGTTCTACTCG
The DNA here is from genome assembly GCF_029281585.2 of Gorilla gorilla gorilla. NCBI lineage: Eukaryota > Metazoa > Chordata > Mammalia > Primates > Hominidae > Gorilla > Gorilla gorilla. The sequence continues at coordinate 40,166,905 of NC_073242.2, forward strand.
GATTGATTCCATTCTATTCCAATCCATTCCATTCGATTCCATTCGATTCCATTCGATTCCATTCGTTTCCATTCCATTCCATTCCATTCCATTGAATTCCATTCCATTCCATTCCATTCCATTCCATTCCATTCCATGGAATTCCGTTCCATTCCATTCCGTTCCATTGAATTCCGTTCCGTTCCATTGAATTCCATTCCATTCCATTCCATTGAATTCCATTCCATTCCATTCCATTCCATTCCATTCCATTCCATTCCATCGAATTCCATTCCATTCCATTCCATTCCATTCCATTCCATTGAATTCCGTTCCATTCCATTGAATTCCATTCCATTCCGTTCCATTCCATTGAATTCCGTTCCGTTCCGTTCCGTTCCATTCCGTTCTACTCGGGTTGATTCCATTCTATTCCATTCCAATCCACTCGATTCCATTCCATTCCATTCCATTCCATTCCATTCCATTCCGTTCTACTCGGGTTCATTCCATTCCATTCCTTTCCGTTCCATTCCGTTCCGTTCCGTTCCGTTCCGTTCTACTCGGGTTGATTCCATTCTATTCCATTCCATTCCATTCGATTCCATTCTATTCCATTCGATTCCATTCGATTCAATTCGATTCGATTCCATTCCATTCCATTCCATTCCATTGCATTCCATTGAATTCCATTCCATTCCATTGAATTCCATTCCATTCCATTCCATTCCATTCCATTCCATTCCATTCCATTCCATTCCATTCCATTCCATCAAATTCCATTCCATTCCATTCCATTCCATTCCATTCAATTCCATTCGATTCCATTCGATTCCATTCGATTCCATTCGATTCCATTCCATTCCATTCCATTCCATTGAATTCCATTCCATTCCATTCCATTCCATTGAATTCCGTTCCATTCCTTTCAATTCCATTCCATTCCATTCCATTCCATTCCATTCCATTCCATTCCATTCCATTCCATTCCATTCCATTCTACTCGGGTTGATTCCATTCTATTACATTCCATTCCATTCGATTCCATTCCATTCCATTCCATTCCATTGAATTCCGTTCCATTCCATTCCATTCCATTCCATTCCATTCCATTCCTTTGAATTCCATTACATTGAATTCCATTCCATTCCTTTCCGTTCCGTTCCGTTCCGTTCCGTACCGTTCCATTCCATTCCATTCCGTTCCATTGAATTCCGTTCCATTCCATTGAATTCCATTCCATCCCGTTCCATTACATTGAATTCCGTTCCGTTCCGTTCCGTTCCGTTCCGTTCCGTTCCATTCCGTTCCATTCCATTCCATTGCGTTCTACTCGGGTTCATTCCATTCCATTCCTTTCCGTTCCGTTCCGTTCCGTTCCATTCCGTTCCGTTCCGTTCCGTTCTACTCGGGTTGATTCAATTCTATTCCATTCCATTCCATTCGATTCCATTCTATTCCATTCGATTCCATTCTATTCAATTCGATTCCATTCCATTCCATTCCATTCCATTCCATTCCATTCCATTGAATTCCATTCCATTCCATTCCGTTCCATTCCATTCCGTTCCATTCCATTCCATTCCATTCCATTCCATTCCATTACGTTCCGTTCCATTCCGTTCCATTCCATTGAATTCCGCTCCATTGCATTGAATTCCGTTCCATTCCATTCCATTCCTTTCCGTTCCGTTCCGTTCCGTTCCGTTCTACTCGGGTTGATTCCATTCTATTCCATTCCATTCCATTCGATTCCATTCTATTCCATTCGATTCCATTCGATTCAATTCTATTCGATTCCATTCCATTCCATTCCATTCCATTCCATTGAATTCCATTCCATTCCATAGAATTCCATTCCATTCCATTCCATTCCATTCCATTCCATTCCATTCTCCTCGGGTTGATTCCATTCTATTCCATTCCATTCCATTCCATTCCATTCGATTCCATTCGATTCCATTCGATTCCATTCCATTCCATTCCATTCCATTCCATTCCATTCCATTCCATTCCATTGAATTCCATTCCATTCCATTGAATTCCATTCCATTCCATTCCATTCCATTGAATTCCGTTCCATTCCATTCCATTCCATTCGATTCCATTCCATTGAATTCCATTGAATTCCATTCCATTGAATTCCATTCCATTCCATTGAATTCCATTCCATTTCATTCCATTCCATTCCGTTCCATTCCATTCCGTTCCATTCCATTCCATTCCTTTCCATTCCATTCCATTCCGTTCCATTCCATTGAATTCCGTTCCATTGCATTGAATTCCGTTCCATTCCATTCCATTCCTTTCCGTTCCGTTCCGTTCCGTTCCGTTCCGTTCCGTTCCGTTCTACTCGGGTTGATTCCATTCTATTCCATTCCATTACATTCGATTCCATTCTATTCCATTCTATTCCATTCGATTCCATTCGATTCAATTCGATTCCATTCCATTCCATTTCATTCCATTCCATTCCATTCCATTCCATTGAATTCCATTCCATTCCATTCCGTTCCATTCCATTCGGTTCCATTCCATTCCATTCCATTCCATTACGTTCCGTTCCATTCCGTTCCATTCCGTTCCATTCCATTGAATTCCGATCCATTGCATTGAATTCCGTTCCATTCCATTCCATTCCTTTCCGTTCCGTTCCGTTCCGTTCCGTTCTACTCGGATTGATTCCATTCTATTCCAATCCATTCCATTCGATTCCATTCGATTCCATTCGATTCCATTCGTTTCCATTCCATTCCATTCCATTCCATTGAATTCCATTCCATTCCATTCCATTCCATTCCATTCCATTCCATGGAATTCCGTTCCATTCCGTTCCGTTCCATTGAATTCCGTTCCGTTCCATTGAATTCCATTCCATTCCATTCCATTGAATTCCATTCCATTCCATTCCATTCCATTCCATTCCATTCCATTCCATTCCATCGAATTCCATTCCATTCCATTCCATTCCATTCCATTCCATTGAATTCTGTTCCATTCCATTGAATTCCATTCCATTCCGTTCCATTCCATTGAATTCCGTTCCGTTCCGTTCCGTTCCATTCCGTTCTACTCGGGTTGATTCCATTCTATTCCATTCCAATCCACTCGATTCCATTCCATTCCATTCCATTCAATTCCATTCCATTCCGTTCTACTCGGGTTCATTCCATTCCATTCCTTTCCGTTCCATTCCGTTCCGTTCCGTTCCGTTCCGTTCTACTCGGGTTGATTCCATTCTATTCCATTCCATTCCATTCGATTCCATTCTATTCCATTCGATTCCATTCGATTCAATTCGATTCGATTCCATTCCATTCCATTCCATTCCATTGCATTCCATTGAATTCCATTCCATTCCATTGAATTCCATTCCATTCCATTCCATTCCATTCCATTCCATTCCATTCCATTCCATCAAATTCCATTCCATTCCATTCCATTCCATTCAATTCCATTCGATTCCATTCGATTCCATTCGATTCCATTCGATTCCATTCCATTCCATTCCATTCCATTGAATTCCATTCCATTCCATTCCATTCCATTCCATTCCATTCCATTCCATTCCATTCCATTCCATTCCATTCTACTCGGGTTGATTCCATTCTATTACATTCCATTCCATTCGATTCCATTCGATTCCATTCGATTCCATTCGATTCCATTCCATTCCATTCCATTCCATTGAATTCCGTTCCATTCCATTCCATTCCATTCCATTCCATTCCATTCCTTTGAATTCCATTACATTGAATTCCATTCCATTCCTTTCCGTTCCGTTCCGTTCCGTACCGTTCCAATCCATTCCATTCCGTTCCATTGAATTCCGTTCCATTCCATTCCATTGAATTCCATTCCATTCCATTCCATTCCATTCCATTCCATTCCATTCCATTCTACTCGGGATGATTCCATTCTATTACATTCCATTCCATTCGATTCCATTCGATTCCATTAGATTCCTTTCGATTCCATTCCATTCGATTCCATTCAATTGAATTCCATTCCATTCCATTCCATTCCATTCCATTCCATTGAATTCCATTCCATTCCATTGAATTCCATTCCATTACATTCCATTCCATTGAATTCCATTCCATTCCATTCCATTCCATTCCACTCCATTCCATTCCATTCCATTCCATTGAATTCCATTACATTCAATTCCATTCCATTCCATTCCATTCCATGGAATTCCATTCCATTCTGTTCCGTTCCGTTCCGTTCCATTCCATTCCATTCCATTCCATTGAATTCCGTTCCATTCCATTGAATTCCATTCCATTCCGTTCCATTCCATTGAATTCCGTTCCGTTCCGTTCCGTTCCGTTCCATTCCGTTCCATTCCGTTCCTTTCCGTTCTACTCGGGTTGATTCCATTCTATTCCATTCCATTCCATTCGATTCCATTCCATTCCATTCCATTCCATTCCATTCCTTTCTACTCGGGTTCATTCCATTCCATTCCGTTCCGTTCCGTTCTGATCCGTTCCATTCCTTTCTACTTGTGTTGATTCCATTCCATTCCATTCTATTCCATTGAATTCCATTCCATTCCATTCCATTACATGGAATTCCATTGAATTCCATTGAATTCCATTCCATTGAATTCCATTGAATTCCATTCCATTCCATTCCATGGAATTCCATTCCATTCCATTCCATTCCTTGGAATTCCATTCCATTCCATTCTATTCCATTCCATTGAATTCCATTCCATTCCATTCAATTGAATTCCATTCCATTCCATTCCATTCGATTCCATTCCATTCCATTGAATTCCATTCCATTCCATTGAATTCCATTCCATTTCATTCCATTCCATTCCGTTCCATTCCATTCCGTTCCATTCCATTCCATTCCTTTCCATTCCATTCCATTCCGTTCCTTTCCATTGAATTCCGTTCCATTGCATTGAATTCCGTTCCATTCCATTCCATTCCTTTCCGTTCCGTTCCGTTCCGTTCCGTTCCGTTCCGTTCTACTCGGGTTGATTCCATTCTATTCCATTCCATTCCATTCGATTCCATTCTATTCCATTCTATTCCATTCGATTCCATTCGATTCAATTCGATTCCATTCCATTCCATTCCATTCCATTCCATTCCATTCCATTCCATTGAATTCCATTCCATTCCATTCCGTTCCATTCCATTCCGTTCCATTCCATTCCATTCCATTCCATTACGTTCCGTTCCATTCCGTTCCATTCCGTTCCATTCCATTGAATTCCGATCCATTGCATTGAATTCCGTTCCATTCCATTCCATTCCTTTCCGTTCCGTTCCGTTCCGTTCCGTTCCGTTCCGTTCTACTCGGATTGATTCCATTCTATTCCAATCCATTCCATTCGATTCCATTCGATTCCATTCGATTCCATTCGTTTCCATTCCATTCCATTCCATTCCATTGAATTCCATTCCATTCCATTCCATTCCATTCCATTCCATTCCATTCCATGGAATTCCGTTCCATTCCGTTCCGTTCCATTGAATTCCGTTCCGTTCCATTGAATTCCATTCCATTCCATTCCATCGAATTCCATTCCATTCCATTCCATTCCATTCCATTCCATTCCATTGAATTCCGTTCCATTCCATTGAATTCCATTCCATTCCGTTCCATTCCATTGAATTCCGTTCCGTTCCGTTCCGTTCCATTCCGTTCTACTCGGGTTGATTCCATTCTATTCCATTCCAATCCACTCGATTCCATTCCATTCCATTCCATTCCATTCCATTCCATTCCATTCCATTCCATTCCATTCCATCGAATTCCATTCCATTCCATTCCATTCCATTCCATTCCATTCAATTCCATTCGATTCCATTCGATTCCATTCGATTCCATTCGATTCCATTCCATTCCATTCCATTCCATTGAATTCCATTCCATTCCATTCCATTCCATTGAATTCCATTCGATTCCATTCTACTCGGGTTGATTCCATTCTATTACATTCCATTCCATTCGATTCCATTCGATTCCATTCGATTCCATTCGATTCCATTCTATTCCATTCCATTCCATTGAATTCCGTTCCATTCCATTCCATTCCATTCCATTCCATTGAATTCCATTACATTGAATTCCATTACATTCCATTCCATTCCATGGAATTCCATTCCATTCCGTTCCGTTCTGTTCCGTTCCGTACCGTTCCATTCCATTCCATTCCATTCCATTGAATTCCGTTCCATTCCATTGAATTCCATTCCATTCCGTTCCATTCCATTGAATTCCGTTCCGTTCCGTTCCGTTCCGTTCCGTTCCGTTCCATTCCGTTCCCTTCCATTCCATTCCGTTCTACTCGGGTTCATTCCATTCCATTCCTTTCCGTTCCGTTCCGTTCCGTTCCGTTCCGTTCCGTTCCGTTCCGTTCTACTCGGGTTGATTCCATTCTATTCCATTCCATTCCATTCGATTCCATTCTATTCCATTCGATTCCATTCTATTCAATTCGATTCCATTCCATTCCATTCCATTCCATTCCATTCCATTCCATTGAATTCCATTCCATTCCATTCCGTTCCATTCCATTCCGTTCCATTCCATTCCATTCCATTCCATTCCATTCCATTACATTCCGTTCCATTCCGTTCCATTCCATTGAATTCCGATCCATTGCATTGAATTCCGTTCCATTCCATTCCATTCCTTTCCGTTCCGTTCCGTTCTGTTCCGTTCTACTCGGGTTGATTCCATTCTATTCCATTCCATTCCATTCGATTCCATTCTATTCCATTCGATTCCATTCGATTCAATTCGATTCGATTCCATTCCATTCCATTCCATTCCATTCCATTCCATTGAATTCCATTCCATTCCATAGAATTCCATTCCATTCCATTCCATTCCATTCCATAGAATTCCATTCCATTCCATTCGATTCCATTCCATTCCATGGAATTCCATTCCATTCGATTCCATTCCATTCCATGGAATTCCATTTCATTCCATTCCATTCCATTCCATTCCATTCCATTCCATAGAATTCTATTCCATTCCATTCCATTCCATTCCATTCCATTCCGTTCCATTCCATTCCATCGAATTCCATTCCATTCCATTCCATTCCATTCCATTCCATTCCATTCCATTCCATTCCATTCTACTAGGGTTGATTCCATTCTATTCCATTCCATTCCATTCGATTCCATTCGATTCCATTCGATTCCATTCGATTCCATTCCATTCCATTCCATTCCATTCAATTCCATTCCATTCCATTCCATTCCATTCCATTCCATTCCATTGAATTCCATTCCATTCCATTGAATTCCATTCCATTCCATTCCATTCCATTGAATTCCGTTCCATTCCATTCCTTTCCATTCCATTCCATTCCATTGAATTCCATTACATTGAATTCCATTCCATTCCATTCCATTCCATTGAATTCCATTCCATTCCATTGAATTCCATTCCATTCCATTCCGTTCGATTCCATTCCATTCCATGGAATTCCATTCCTTTCCATTCCATTCCATTCCTTTCCATTCCATTCCATTGAATTCCGTTCAATTCCATTCCATTGCATTCCATTCCATTCCATTCCATTGAATTCCATTCCATTCCATTCGATTCCATTCGATTCCATTCCATTCCATTCCATTCTATTCCATTGAATTCCATTCCATTCCATTCCATTCCATTCCATTCCATTGAATTCCGTTCCGTTCCGTTCCGTTCCGTTCCGTTCCATTCCGTTCCATTCCGTTCCATTCCGTTCTACTCGGGTTGATTCCATTCTATTCCATTCCATTCCATTCGATTCCATTCCATTCCATTCCATTCCATTCCATTCCGTTCTACTCGGGTTCATTCCATTCCATTCCGTTCCGTTCCGTTCCGTTCCGTTCCATTCCTTTCTACTTGTGTTGATTCCATTCCATTCCATTCTATTCCATAGAATTCCATTCCATTCCATTCCATTCCATTCCATTACATGGAATTCCATGGAATTCCATTCCATTCCATTCCATTCCATTCCATTGAATTCCATTCCATTCCATTCCATTCCATTCCATTCCATTCTACTCGGGTTGATTCCATTCTATTCCATTCCATTCCATTCCATTCAATTGAATTCCATTCCATTCCATTCCATTCCATTCCATTCCATTCCATTCCATTGAATTCCATTCCATTCCATTGAATTCCATTCCATTCCATTCCATTCCATTGAATTCCGTTCCATTCCATTCCTTTCCATTCCATTCCATTCCATTGAATTCCATTACATTGAATTCCATTCCATTCCATTCCATTCCATTGAATTCCATTCCATTCCATAGAATTCCATTCCATTCCATTCCATTCGATTCCATTCCATTCCATGGAATTCCATTCCTTTCCATTCCATTCCATTCCATTCCATTCCATTCCATTGAATTCCATTGAATTCCATTCCATTCCATTCCATTGAATTCCATTGAATTCCATTCCATTCCATTGAATTCCATTCCTTTCCATTCCATTCCATTGAATTCCGTTCAATTCCATTCCATTCCATTCCATTCCATTCCATTCCATTCGAATTCCATTCCATTCCATTCCATTCCATTCCATTCCTTTCCATTCCATTCCATTCTACTCGGGTTGATTCCATTCTATTCCATTCCATCGAATTCCATTCCATTCCATTCCATTCCATTCCATTCCATTCCATTCCATTCCATTCGATTCCATTCGATTCCATTCGATTCCATTCGATTCCATTCCATTCCATTCCATTCCGTTCCGTTCCATTCCGTTCCATTCCGTTCCATTCCATTGAATTCCGTTCCATTGCATTGAATTCCGTTCCATTCCATTCCATTCCTTTCCGTTCCGTTCCGTTCCGTTCCGTTCCGTTCTACTCGGGTTGATTCCATTCTATTCCATTCCATTCCATTCGATTCCATTCTATTCCATTCGATTCCTTTCGATTCAATTCAATTCCATTCCATTCCATTCCATTCCATTCCATTGAATTCCATTCCATTCCATTGAATTCCATTCCATTCCATTCCATTCCATTCCATTCCATTGAATTCCACTCCATTCCATTGAATTCCATACCATTCCATTCCATTCGATTCCATTCCATTCAATGGAATTCCATTCCATTCCATTCCATTCCATTCCATTGAATTCCATTGAAATCCATTGAATTCCATTGAATTCCATTCCATTCCATTGAATTCCATTCCTTTCCATTCCATTCCATTGAATTCCGTTCAATTCCATTCCATTGCATTCCATTCCATTCCATTCCATTCGAATTCCATTCCATTCCATTCCTTTCCATTCCATTCCATTCCATTCCATTCCATTCTACTCGGGTTGATTCCATTCTATTCCATTCCATTCCATTCGATTCCATTCGATTCCTTTCGATTCCATTCGATTCCATTCCATTACATTCCATTCCATTGAATTCCATTCCATTCCATTCCATTCCATTCCATTCCATTCCATTCTACTCGGGTTGATTCCATTCTATTCCATTCCATTCCATTCGATTCCATTCGATTCCTTTCGATTCCATTCGATTCGATTCCATTCCATTCCATTCCATCGAATTTCATTCCATTCCATTCCATTCCATTCCATTCCATTCCATTCCATTCCATTCCATTCCATTCCATTCCATTCCATTCCATTCTACTCGGGTTGATTCCATTCTATTACATTCCATTCCATTCGATTCCATTCGATTCCATTCGATTCCATTCGATTCCATTCCATTCCATTCCATTCAATTGAATTCCATTCCATTCCATTCCATTCCATTCCATTCCATTCCATTCCATTCCATTCCATTCCATTCCATTCCATTCCATTCCATTCCATTTCATTCCATTCCATTCTACTCGGGTTGATTCCATTCTATTACATTCCATTCCATTCGATTCCATTCGATTCCATTCGATTCCATTCGATTCCATTCCATTCGATTCCATTCAATTGAATTCCATTCCATTCCATTCCATTCCATTCCATTCCATTCCATTCCATTGAATTCCATTCCATTCCATTGAATTCCATTCCATTACATTCCATTCCATTGAATTCCATTCCATTCCATTCCATTCCATTCCATTCCATTGAATTCCATTCCATTCCATTCCATTCCATTGAATTCCGTTCCATTCCATTCCATTCCATTCCATTCCATTCCATTGAATTCCATTCCATTGAATTCCATTCCATTCCATACCATTCCACTGAATTCCATTCCATTCCATTCCGTTCCGTTCCGTTCCGTTCCGTTCCGTTCCATTCCATTCCATTCCATTCCATTGAATTCCATTCCATTCCATTGAATTCCATTCCATTCCGTTCCATTCCATTGAATTCCGTTCCGTTCCATTCCGTTCCGTTCCGTTCCATTACGTTCCATTCTGTTCCATTCCGTTCTACTCGGGTTGATTCCATTCTATTCCATTCCATTCCATTCGATTCCATTCCATTCCATTCCATTCCATTCCATTCCATTCCATCGAATTCCATTCCATTCCATTGAATTCCATTCCATTCCATTCCATTCCATTCCATTCCATTCCATTCCATCGAATTCCATTCCATTCCATTCCATTCCATTCCATTCCATTCCATTCCATTCCATTCCATTCGATTCCATTCGATTCCATTCGATTCCATTCGATTCCATTCCATTCCATTCCATTCCGTTCCGTTCCATTCCGTTCCATTCCGTCCCATTCCATTGAATTCCGTTCCATTGCATTGAATTCCGTTCCATTCCATTCCATTCCTTTCCGTTCCGTTCCGTTCCGTTCCGCTCCGTTCTACTCGGGTTGATTCCATTCTATTCCATTCCATTCCATTCGATTCCATTCTATTCCATTCGATTCCATTCGATTCAATTCGATTCCATTCCATTCCATTCCATTCCATTCCATTCCATTGAATTCCGTTCAATTCCATTCCATTGCATTCCATTCCATTCCATTCCATTCGAATTCCATTCCATTCCATTCCATTCCATTCCATTCCATTCCATTCTACTCGGGTTGATTCCATTCTATTCCATTCCATTCCATTCGATTCCATTCGATTCCTTTCGATTCCATTCGATTCCATTCCATTCCATTCCATTCCACTGAATTCCATTCCATTCCATTCCATTCCATTCCATTCCATTCCATTCCATTCTACTCGGGTTGATTCCATTCTATTCCATTCCATTCCATTCGATTCCATTCGATTCCTTTCGATTCCATTCGATTCCATTCCATTCCATTCCATTCCATCGAATTCCATTCCATTCCATTCCATTCCATTCCATTCCATTCCATTCCATTCCATTCCATTCCATTCCATTCTACTCGGGTTGATTCCATTCTATTACATTCCATTCCATTCGATTCCATTCGATTCCATTCGATTCCATTCGATTCCATTCCATTCCATTCCATTCAATTGAATTCCATTCCATTCCATTCCATTCCATTCCATTCCATTCCATTCCATTCCATTCCATTCTACTCGGGATGATTCCATTCTATTACATTCCATTCCATTCGATTCCATTCGATTCCATTAGATTCCTTTCGATTCCATTCCATTCGATTCCATTCAATTGAATTCCATTCCATTCCATTCCATTCCATTCCATTCCATTCCATTGAATTCCATTCCATTCCATTGAATTCCATTCCATTACATTCCATTCCATTGAATTCCATTCCATTCCATTCCATTCCACTCCATTCCATTCCATTCCATTCCATTGAATTCCATTACATTCAATTCCATTCCATTCCATTCCATTCCATGGAATTCCATTCCATTCTGTTCCGTTCCGTTCCGTTCCATTCCATTCCATTCCATTCCATTGAATTCCGTTCCATTCCATTGAATTCCATTCCATTCCGTTCCATTCCATTGAATTCCGTTCCGTTCCGTTCCGTTCCGTTCCATTCCGTTCCATTCCGTTCCTTTCCGTTCTACTCGGGTTGATTCCATTCTATTCCATTCCATTCCATTCGATTCCATTCCATTCCATTCCATTCCATTCCATTCCTTTCTACTCGGGTTCATTCCATTCCATTCCGTTCCGTTCCGTTCTGATCCGTTCCATTCCTTTCTACTTGTGTTGATTCCATTCCATTCCATTCTATTCCATTGAATTCCATTCCATTCCATTCCATTCCATTCCATTACATGGAATTCCATTGAATTCCATTGAATTCCATTGAATTCCATTGAATTCCATTCCATTGAATTCCATTGAATTCCATTCCATTCCATTCCATGGAATTCCATTCCATTCCATTCCATTCCTTGGAATTCCATTCCATTCCATTCTATTCCATTCCATTGAATTCCATTCCATTCCATTCAATTGAATTCCATTCCATTCTATTCCATTCGATTCCATTCCATTCCATTGAATTCCATTCCATTCCATTGAATTCCATTCCATTTCATTCCATTCCATTCCGTTCCATTCCATTCCGTTCCATTCCATTCCATTCCTTTCCATTCCATTCCATTCCGTTCCTTTCCATTGAATTCCGTTCCATTGCATTGAATTCCGTTCCATTCCATTCCATTCCTTTCCGTTCCGTTCCGTTCCGTTCCGTTCCGTTCCGTTCTACTCGGGTTGATTCCATTCTATTCCATTCCATTCCATTCGATTCCATTCTATTCCATTCTATTCCATTCGATTCCATTCGATTCAATTCGATTCCATTCCATTCCATTCCATTCCATTCCATTCCATTCCATTCCATTCCATTCCATTGAATTCCATTCCATTCCATTCCGTTCCATTCCATTCCGTTCCATTCCATTCCATTCCATTCCATTACGTTCCGTTCCATTCCGTTCCATTCCGTTCCATTCCATTGAATTCCGATCCATTGCATTGAATTCCGTTCCATTCCATTCCATTCCTTTCCGTTCCGTTCCGTTCCGTTCCGTTCCGTTCCGTTCTACTCGGATTGATTCCATTCTATTCCAATCCATTCCATTCGATTCCATTCGATTCCATTCGATTCCATTCGTTTCCATTCCATTCCATTCCATTCCATTGAATTCCATTCCATTCCATTCCATTCCATGGAATTCCGTTCCATTCCGTTCCGTTCCATTGAATTCCGTTCCGTTCCATTGAATTCCATTCCATTCCATTCCATCGAATTCCATTCCATTCCATTCCATTCCATTCCATTCCATTCCATTGAATTCCGTTCCATTCCATTGAATTCCATTCCATTCCGTTCCATTCCATTGAATTCCGTTCCGTTCCGTTCCGTTCCATTCCGTTCTACTCGGGTTGATTCCATTCTATTCCATTCCAATCCACTCGATTCCATTCCATTCCATTCCATTCCATTCCATTCCATTCCGTTCTACTCGGGTTCATTCCATTCCATTCCTTTCCGTTCCGTTCCGTTCCGTTCCGTTCCGTTCCGTTCTACTCGGGTTGATTCCATTCTATTCCATTCCATTCCATTCGATTCCATTCTATTCCATTCGATTCCATTCGATTCAATTTGATTCGATTCCATTCCATTCCATTCCATTCCATTGCATTCCATTGAATTCCATTCCATTCCATGGAATTCCATTCCATTCCATTCCATTCCATTCCATTCCATTCCATTCCATTCCATTCCATTCCATTCGATTCCATTCGATTCCATTCGATTCCATTCGATTCCATTCGATTCCATTCCATTCCATTCCATTCCGTTCCGTTCCATTCCGTTCCATTCCGTCCCATTCCATTGAATTCCGTTCCATTGCATTGAATTCCGTTCCATTCCATTCCATTCCTTTCCGTTCCGTTCCGTTCCGTTCCGCTCCGTTCTACTCGGGTTGATTCCATTCTATTCCATTCCATTCCATTCGATTCCATTCTATTCCATTCGATTCCATTCGATTCAATTCGATTCCATTCCATTCCATTCCATTCCATTCCATTCCATTCCATTCCATTCCATTGAATTCCATTCCATTCCATTGAATTCCATTCCATTCCATTCCATTCGATTCCATTCCATTCCATGGAATTCCATTCCATTCCATTCCATTCCATTCCATTCCATGGAATTCCATTGAATTCCATTGAATTCCATTCCATTCCATTGAATTCCATTCCTTTCCATTCCATTCCATTGAATTCCGTTCAATTCCATTCCATTGCATTCCATTCCATTCCATTCCATTCGAATTCCATTCCATTCCATTCCATTCCATTCCATTCCATTCCATTCTACTCGGGTTGATTCCATTCTATTCCATTCCATTCCATTCGATTCCATTCGATTCCTTTCGATTCCATTCGATTCCATTCCATTCCATTCCATTCCACTGAATTCCATTCCATTCCATTCCATTCCATTCCATTCCATTCCATTCCATTCTACTCGGGTTGATTCCATTCTATTCCATTCCATTCCATTCGATTCCATTCGATTCCTTTCGATTCCATTCGATTCCATTCCATTCCATTCCATTCCATCGAATTCCATTCCATTCCATTCCATTCCATTCCATTCCATTCCATTCCATTCCATTCCATTCCATTCTACTCGGGTTGATTCCATTCTATTACATTCCATTCCATTCGATTCCATTCGATTCCATTCGATTCCATTCGATTCCATTCCATTCCATTCCTTTCAATTGAATTCCATTCCATTCCATTCCATTCCATTCCATTCCATTCCATTCCATTCCATTCCATTCCATTCCATTCTACTCGGGATGATTCCATTCTATTACATTCCATTCCATTCGATTCCATTCGATTCCATTAGATTCCTTTCGATTCCATTCCATTCGATTCCATTCAATTGAATTCCATTCCATTCCATTCCATTCCATTCCATTCCATTGAATTCCATTCCATTCCATTGAATTCCATTCCATTACATTCCATTCCATTGAATTCCATTCCATTCCATTCCATTCCACTCCATTCCATTCCATTCCATTCCATTGAATTCCATTACATTCAATTCCATTCCATTCCATTCCATTCCATGGAATTCCATTCCATTCTGTTCCGTTCCGTTCCGTTCCATTCCATTCCATTCCATTCCATTGAATTCCGTTCCATTCCATTGAATTCCATTCCATTCCGTTCCATTCCATTGAATTCCGTTCCGTTCCGTTCCGTTCCGTTCCATTCCGTTCCATTCCGTTCCTTTCCGTTCTACTCGGGTTGATTCCATTCTATTCCATTCCATTCCATTCGATTCCATTCCATTCCATTCCATTCCATTCCATTCCTTTCTACTCGGGTTCATTCCATTCCATTCCGTTCCGTTCCGTTCTGATCCGTTCCATTCCTTTCTACTTGTGTTGATTCCATTCCATTCCATTCTATTCCATTGAATTCCATTCCATTCCATTCCATTACATGGAATTCCATTGAATTCCATTGAATTCCATTGAATTCCATTGAATTCCATTCCATTGAATTCCATTGAATTCCATTCCATTCCATTCCATGGAATTCCATTCCATTCCATTCCATTCCTTGGAATTCCATTCCATTCCATTCTATTCCATTCCATTGAATTCCATTCCATTCCATTCAATTGAATTCCATTCCATTCCATTCCATTCGATTCCATTCCATTCCATTGAATTCCATTCCATTCCATTGAATTCCATTCCATTTCATTCCATTCCATTCCGTTCCATTCCATTCCGTTCCATTCCATTCCATTCCTTTCCATTCCATTCCATTCCGTTCCTTTCCATTGAATTCCGTTCCATTGCATTGAATTCCGTTCCATTCCATTCCATTCCTTTCCGTTCCGTTCCGTTCCGTTCCGTTCCGTTCCGTTCTACTCGGGTTGATTCCATTCTATTCCATTCCATTCCATTCGATTCCATTCTATTCCATTCTATTCCATTCGATTCCATTCGATTCAATTCGATTCCATTCCATTCCATTCCATTCCATTCCATTCCATTCCATTCCATTCCATTGAATTCCATTCCATTCCATTCCGTTCCATTCCATTCCGTTCCATTCCATTCCATTCCATTCCATTACGTTCCGTTCCATTCCGTTCCATTCCGTTCCATTCCATTGAATTCCGATCCATTGCATTGAATTCCGTTCCATTCCATTCCATTCCTTTCCGTTCTGTTCCGTTCCGTTCCGTTCCGTTCCGTTCTACTCGGATTGATTCCATTCTATTCCAATCCATTCCATTCGATTCCATTCGATTCCATTCGATTCCATTCGTTTCCATTCCATTCCATTCCATTCCATTGAATTCCATTCCATTCCATTCCATTCCATGGAATTCCGTTCCATTCCGTTCCGTTCCATTGAATTCCGTTCCGTTCCATTGAATTCCATTCCATTCCATTCCATCGAATTCCATTCCATTCCATTCCATTCCATTCCATTCCATTCCATTGAATTCCGTTCCATTCCATTGAATTCCATTCCATTCCGTTCCATTCCATTGAATTCCGTTCCGTTCCGTTCCGTTCCATTCCGTTCTACTCGGGTTGATTCCATTCTATTCCATTCCAATCCACTCGATTCCATTCCATTCCATTCCATTCCATTCCATTCCATTCCGTTCTACTCGGGTTCATTCCATTCCATTCCTTTCCGTTCCGTTCCGTTCCGTTCCGTTCCGTTCCGTTCTACTCGGGTTGATTCCATTCTATTCCATTCCATTCTATTCGATTCCATTCTATTCCATTCGATTCCATTCGATTCAATTCGATTCGATTCCATTCCATTCCATTCCATTCCATTGCATTCCATTGAATTCCATTCCATTCCATGGAATTCCATTCCATTCCATTCCATTCCATTCCATTCCATTCCATTCCATTCCATTCCATTCCATTCCATTCCATCGAATTCCATTCCATTCCATTCCATTCCATTCCATTCAATTCCATTCGATTCCATTCGATTCCATTCAATTCCATTCGATTCCATTCCATTCCATTCCATTCCATTGAATTCCATTCCATTCCATTCCATTCCATTCAATTCCATTCGATTCCATTCTACTCGGGTTGATTCCATTCTATTACATTCCATTCCATTCGATTCCATTCGATTCCATTCGATTCCATTCGATTCCATTCTATTCCATTCCATTCCATTGAATTCCGTTCCATTCCATTCCATTCCATTCCATTCCATTCCATTGAATTCCATTACATTGAATTCCATTCCATTCCATTCCATTCCATGGAATTCCATTCCATTCCGTTCCGTTCTGTTCCGTTCCGTACCGTTCCATTCCATTCCATTCCATTCCATTGAATTCCGTTCCATTCCATTGAATTCCATTCCATTCCGTTCCATTCCATTGAATTCCGTTCCGTTCCGTTCCGTTCCGTTCCGTTCCGTTCCATTCCGTTCCCTTCCATTCCATTCCGTTCTACTCGGGTTCATTCCATTCCATTCCTTTCCGTTCCGTTCCGTTCCGTTCCGTTCCGTTCCGTTCCGTTCTACTCGGGTTGATTCCATTCTATTCCATTCCATTCCATTCGATTCCATTCTATTCCATTCGATTCCATTCTATTCAATTCGATTCCATTCCATTCCATTCCATTCCATTCCATTCCATTCCATTGAATTCCATTCCATTCCATTCCGTTCCATTCCATTCCGTTCCATTCCATTCCATTCCATTCCATTCCATTCCATTACATTCCGTTCCATTCCGTTCCATTCCATTGAATTCCGATCCATTGCATTGAATTCCGTTCCATTCCATTCCATTCCTTTCCGTTCCGTTCCGTTCTGTTCCGTTCTACTCGGGTTGATTCCATTCTATTCCATTCCATTCCATTCGATTCCATTCTATTCCATTCGATTCCATTCGATTCAATTCGATTCGATTCCATTCCATTCCATTCCATTCCATTCCATTCCATTGAATTCCATTCCATTCCATAGAATTCCATTCCATTCCATTCCATTCCATTCCATTCCATTGAATTCCATTCCATTCCATTGAATTCCATTCCATTCCATTCCATTCGATTCCATTCCATTCCATGGAATTCCATTCCATTCGATTCCATTCCATTCCATGGAATTCCATTTCATTCCATTCCATTCCATTCCATTCCATTCCATTCCATAGAATTCTATTCCATTCCATTCCATTCCATTCCATTCCATTCCGTTCCATTCCATTCCATCGAATTCCATTCCATTCCATTCCATTCCATTCCATTCCATTCCATTCCATTCCATTCCATTCTACTAGGGTTGATTCCATTCTATTCCATTCCATTCCATTCGATTCCATTCGATTCCATTCGATTCCATTCGATTCCATTCCATTCCATTCCATTCCATTCAATTCCATTCCATTCCATTCCATTCCATTCCATTCCATTCCATTCCATTCCATTGAATTCCATTCCATTCCATTGAATTCCATTCCATTCCATTCCATTCCATTGAATTCCGTTCCATTCCATTCCTTTCCATTCCATTCCATTCCATTGAATTCCATTACATTGAATTCCATTCCATTCCATTCCATTCCATTGAATTCCATTCCATTCCATTGAATTCCATTCCATTCCATTCCGTTCGATTCCATTCCATTCCATGGAATTCCATTCCTTTCCATTCCATTCCATTCCTTTCCATTCCATTCCATTGAATTCCGTTCAATTCCATTCCATTGCATTCCATTCCATTCCATTCCATTGAATTCCATTCCATTCCATTCGATTCCATTCGATTCCATTCCATTCCATTCCATTCTATTCCATTAAATTCCATTCCATTCCATTCCATTCCATTCCATTCCATTGAATTCCGTTCCGTTCCGTTCCGTTCCGTTCCGTTCCATTCCGTTCCATTCCGTTCCATTCCGTTCTACTCGGGTTGATTCCATTCTATTCCATTCCATTCCATTCGATTCCATTCCATTCCATTCCATTCCATTCCATTCCGTTCTACTCGGGTTCATTCCATTCCATTCCGTTCCGTTCCGTTCCGTTCCGTTCCATTCCTTTCTACTTGTGTTGATTCCATTCCATTCCATTCTATTCCATAGAATTCCATTCCATTCCATTCCATTCCATTCCATTACATGGAATTCCATGGAATTCCATTCCATTCCATTCCATTCCATTCCATTGAATTCCATTCCATTCCATTCCATTCCATTCCATTCCATTCTACTCGGGTTGATTCCATTCTATTCCATTCCATTCCATTCCATTCAATTGAATTCCATTCCATTCCATTCCATTCCATTCCTTTCCATTCCATTGAATTCCATTCCATTCCATTGAATTCCATTCCATTCCATTCCATTCCATTGAATTCCGTTCCATTCCATTCCTTTCCATTCCATTCCATTCCATTGAATTCCATTACATTGAATTCCATTCCATTCCATTCCATTCCATTGAATTCCATTCCATTCCATAGAATTCCATTCCATTCCATTCCATTCGATTCCATTCGATTCCATGGAATTCCATTCCTTTCCATTCCATTCCATTCCATTCCATTCCATTCCATTGAATTCCATTGAATTCCATTCCATTCCATTGAATTCCATTCCTTTCCATTCCATTCCATTGAATTCCGTTCAATTCCATTCCATTCCATTCCATTCCATTCCATTCCATTCGAATTCCATTCCATTCCATTCCATTCCATTCCATTCCATTCCTTTCCATTCCATTCCATTCTACTCGGGTTGATTCCATTCTATTCCATTCCATCGAATTCCATTCCATTCCATTCCATTCCATTCCATTCCATTCCATTCCATTCCATTCCATTCCATTCGATTCCATTCGATTCCATTCGATTCCATTCCATTCCATTCCATTCCGTTCCGTTCCATTCCGTTCCATTCCGTTCCATTCCATTGAATTCCGTTCCATTGCATTGAATTCCGTTCCATTCCATTCCATTCCTTTCCGTTCCGTTCCGTTCCGTTCCGTTCCGTTCTACTCGGGTTGATTCCATTCTATTCCATTCCATTCCATTCGATTCCATTCTATTCCATTCGATTCCTTTCGATTCAATTCAATTCCATTCCATTCCATTCCATTCCATTCCATTGAATTCCATTCCATTCCATTGAATTCCATTCCATTCCATTCCATTCCATTCCATTCCATTGAATTCCACTCCATTCCATTGAATTCCATTCCATTCCATTCCATTCGATTCCATTCCATTCCATTCCATTCCATTGAATTCCACTCCATTCCATTGAATTCCATTCCATTCCATTCCATTCGATTCCATTCCATTCAATGGAATTCCATTCCATTCCATTCCATTCCATTCCATTTAATTCCATTGAAATCCATTGAATTCCATTGAATTCCATTCCATTCCATTGAATTCCATTCCTTTCCATTCCATTCCATTGAATTCCGTTCAATTCCATTCCATTGCATTCCATTCCATTCCATTCTATTCGAATTCCATTCCATTCCATTCCTTTCCATTCCATTCCATTCCATTCCATTCCATTCCATTCTACTCGGGTTGATTCCATTCTATTCCATTCCATTCCATTCGATTCCATTCGATTCCTTTCGATTCCATTCGATTCCATTCCATTCCATTCCATTCCATTGAATTCCATTCCATTCCATTCCATTCCATTCCATTCCATTCCATTCTACTCGGGTTGATTCCATTCTATTCCATTCCATTCCATTCGATTCCATTCGATTCCTTTCGATTCCATTCGATTCGATTCCATTCCATTCCATTCCATCGAATTTCATTCCATTCCATTCCATTCCATTCCATTCCATTCCATTCCATTCCATTCCATTCCATTCCATTCTACTCGGGTTGATTCCATTCTATTACATTCCATTCCATTCGATTCCATTCGATTCCATTCGATTCCATTCGATTCCATTCCATTCCATTCCATTCAATTGAATTCCATTCCATTCCATTCCATTCCATTACATTCCATTCCATTCCATTCCATTCCATTTCATTCCATTCCATTCTACTCGGGTTGATTCCATTCTATTACATTCCATTCCATTCGATTCCATTCGATTCCATTCGATTCCATTCGATTCCATTCCATTCGATTCCATTCAATTGAATTCCATTCCATTCCATTCCATTCCATTCCATTCCATTCCATTCCATTCCATTCCATTGAATTCCATTCCATTCCATTGAATTCCATTCCATTACATTCCATTCCATTGAATTCCATTCCATTCCATTCCATTCCATTCCATTGAATTCCATTACATTCAATTCCATTCCATTCCATTCCATTCCATGGAATTCCATTCCATTCCGTTCCATTCCATGGAATTCCATTCCATTCCGTTCCATTCCGTTCCGTTCCGTTCCATTCCATTCCATTCCATTCCATTGAATTCCGTTCCATTCCATTGAATTCCATTCCATTCCGTTCCATTACATTGAATTCCGTTCCGTTCCGTTCCGTTCCGTTCCGTTCCACTCCGTTCTACTCGGGTTGATTCCATTCTATTCCATTCCAATCCACTCGATTCCATTCCATTCCATTCCATTCCATTCCATTCCATTCCATTCCGTTCTACTCGGTTTCATTCCATTCCATTCCTTTCCGTTCCGTTCCGTTCCGTTCCGTTCTACTCGGGTTGATTCCATTCTATTCCATTCCATTCCATTCCATTCCATTCGATTCCATTCGATTTCATTCGATTCCATTCCATTCCATTCCATTCCATTCCATTCCATTCCATTGAATTCCATTCCATTCCATTCCATTCCATTGAATTCCGTTCCATTCCATTCCATTCCATTCCATTCCATTCCATTGAATTCCATTCCATTGAATTCCATTCCATTCCACTGAATTCCATTCCATTCTGTTCCGTTCCGTTCCGTTCCGTTCCGTTCCGTTCCATTCCATTCCATTGAATTCCGTTCCATTCCATTGAATTCCATTCCATTCCATTCCATTCCATTGAATTCCGTTCCGTTCCGTTCCGTTCCGTTCCGTTCCATTCCGTTCCATTCCGTTCCATTCCGTTCTACTCGGGTTGATTCCATTCTATTCCATTCCATTCCATTCGATTCCATTCCATTCCATTCCATTCCATTCCATTCCGTTCTACTCGGGTTCATTCCATTCCATTCCGTTCCGTTCCGTTCCGTTCCGTTCCATTCTTTCTACTTGTGTTGATTCCATTCCATTCCATTCTATTCCATTGAATTCCATTCCATTCCATTCCATTCCATTACATGGAATTCCATGGAATTCCATTGAATTCCATTCCATGGAATTCCATTCCATTCCATTCCATTCCATTCCATTGAATTCCATTCCATTCCATTCCATTCCATTCCATTCCATTCCATTCCATTCCATTGAATTCCATTCCATTCCATGGAATTCCATTCCATTCCGTTCCGTTCCGTTCCGTTCCGTTCCGTTCCGTTCCGTTCCATTCCGTTCCATTCCGTTCTACTCGGGTTGATTCCATTCTATTCCATTCCATTCCACTCGATTCCATTCCATTCCATTCCATTCCATTCCATTCCATTCCGTTCTACTCGGGTTCATTCCATTCCATTCCTTTCCGTTCCGTTCCGTTCCATTCCGTTCCATTCCGTTCTACTCGGGTTGATTCCATTCTATTCCATTCCATTCCACTCGATTCCATTCCATTCCATTCCATTCCATTCCATTCCATTCCGTTCTACTCGGGTTCATTCCATTCCATTCCTTTCCGTTCCGTTCCGTTCCGTTCCGTTCCGTTCCGTTCCGTTCCGTTCCGTTCCGTTCCGTTCTACTCGGGTTGATTCCATTCTATTCCCTTCCATTCCATTCGATTCCATTCGATTCCATTCGATTCCATTCGATTACATTCCATTCCATTCCATTCCATTCCATTGAATTCCATTCCATTCCATTCCATTCCATTGAATTCCGTTCCATTCCATTCCATTCCATTCCATTCCATTCCATTGAATTCCATTCCATTGAATTCCATTCCATTCCATACCATTCCACTGAATTCCATTCCATTCCATTCCGTTCCGTTCCGTTCCGTTCCGTTCTGTTCCATTCCATTCCATTCCATTCCATTGAATTCCATTCCATTCCATTGAATTCCATTCCATTCCGTTCCATTCCATTGAATTCCGTTCCGTTCCGATCCGTTCCGTTCCGTTCCATTCCGTTCCATTCTGTTCCATTCCGTTCTACTCGGGTTGATTCCATTCTATTCCATTCCATTCCATTCGATTCCATTCCATTCCATTCCATTCCATTCCATTCCATTCCATTCCATTCCTTTCTACTCGGGTTCATTCCATTCCATTCCGTTCCGTTCCGTTCCGTTCCGTTCCATTCCTTTCTACTTGTGTTGATTCCATTCCATTCCATTCTATTCCATTGAATTCCATTCCATTCCATTCCATTCCATTCCATTCCATTCCATTCCATTCCATTGAATTCCATTCCATTACATTCCATTCCATTGAATTCCATTCCATTCCATTCCATTCCACTCCATTCCATTCCATTCCATTCCATTGAATTCCATTACATTCAATTCCATTCCATTCCATTCCATTCCATGGAATTCCATTCCATTCCGTTCCGTTCCGTTCCGTTCCGTTCCATTCCATTCCATTCCATTCCATTGAATTCCGTTCCATTCCATTGAATTCCATTCCATTCCGTTCCAATCCATTGAATTCCGTTCCGTTCCGTTCCGTTCCGTTCCATTCCGTTCCATTCCGTTCCATTCCGTTCTACTCGGGTTGATTCCATTCTATTCCATTCCATTCCATTCGATTCCATTCCATTCCATTCCATTCCATTCCATTCCTTTCTACTCGGGTTCATTGCATTCCATTCCGTTCCGTTCCGTTCCGTTCCGTTCTACTCGGGTTGATTCCATTCTATTCCATTCCATTCCATTCGATTCCATTCTATTCCATTCCATTCCATTCGATTCCATTCTATTCCATTCTATTCCATTCGATTCCATTCGATTCAATTCGATTCCATTCCATTCCATTCCATTCCATTCCATTCCATTCCATTCCATTGAATTCCATTCCATTCCATTCCGTTCCATTCCATTCCGTTCCATTCCATTCCATTCCATTCCATTACGTTCCGTTCCATTCCGTTCCATTCCGTTCCATTCCATTGAATTCCGATCCATTGCATTGAATTCCGTTCCATTCCATTCCATTCCTTTCCGTTCCGTTCCGTTCCGTTCCGTTCCGTTCCGTTCTACTCGGATTGATTCCATTCTATTCCAATCCATTCCATTCGATTCCATTCGATTCCATTCGATTCCATTCGTTTCCATTCCATTCCATTCCATTCCATGGAATTCCATTCCATTCCATTCCATTCCATTCCATTCCATTCCATGGAATTCCGTTCCATTCCGTTCCGTTCCATTGAATTCCGTTCCGTTCCATTGAATTCCATTCCATTCCATTCCATCGAATTCCATTCCATTCCATTCCATTCCATTCCATTCCATTGAATTCCGTTCCATTCCATTGAATTCCATTCCATTCCGTTCCATTCCATTGAATTCCGTTCCGTTCCGTTCCGTTCCATTCCGTTCTACTCGGGTTGATTCCATTCTATTCCATTCCAATCCACTCGATTCCATTCCATTCCATTCCATTCCATTCCATTCCATTCCATTCCGTTCTACTCGGGTTCATTCCATTCCATTCCTTTCCGTTCCGTTCCGTTCCGTTCCGTTCCGTTCCGTTCTACTCGGGTTGATTCAATTCTATTCCATTCCATTCCATTCGATTCCATTCTATTCCATTCGATTCCATTCGATTCAATTCGATTCGATTCCATTCCATTCCATTCCATTCCATTGCATTCCATTGAATTCCATTCCATTCCATTGAATTCCATTCCATTCCATTCCATTCCATTCCATTCCATTCCATCGAATTCCATTCCATTCCATTCCATTCCATTCCATTCAATTCCATTCGATTCCATTCGATTCCATTCCATTCCATTGAATTCCATTCCATTCCATTCCATTCCATTGAATTCCGTTCCATTCCTTTCAATTCCATTCCATTCCATTCCATTCCATTCCATTCCATTCCATTCCATTCCATTCCATTCCATTTGAATTCCATTCCATTCCATTCCATTCCATTCCATTCCATTCCATTCTATTCTACTCGGGTTGATTCCATTCTATTCCATTCCATTCCATTCGATTCCACTCGATTCCATTCGATTCCATTCGATTCCATTCGATTCAATTCGATTCCATTCCATTCCATTCCATTCCATTCCATTCCATTCCATGGAATTCCATTCCATTCCGTTCCGTTCCGTTCCGTTCCGTTCCGTACCGTTCCATTCCATTCCATTCCATTCCATTCCATTGAATTCCATTCCATTCCATTGAATTCCATTCCATTCCATTCCATTCCATTGAATTCCGTTCCATTCCATTCCTTTCCATTCCATTCCATTCCATTGAATTCCATTACATTGAATTCCATTCCATTCCATTCCATTCCATTGAATTCCATTCCATTCCATTGAATTCCATTCCATTCCATTCCATTCGATTCCATTCCATTCCATGGAATTCCATTCCTTTCCATTCCATTCCATTCCATTCCATTCCATTCCATTCCATGGAATTCCATTGAATTCCATTCCATTCCATTGAATTCCATTCCTTTCCATTCCATTCCATTGAATTCCGTTCAATTCCATTCCATTCCATTCCATTCCATTCCATTCCATTCGAATTCCATTCCATTCCATTCCATTCCATTCCATTCCATTCCATTCCATTCCATTCCATTCTACTCGGGTTGATTCCATTCTATTCCATTCCATTCCATTCGATTCCATTCGATTCCTTTCGATTCCATTCCATTCCATTCCATTCCATTCCATTCCATGGAATTCCATTCCATTCCATTCCATTCCATTCCATTGAATTCCACTCCATTCCATTCCATCGAATTCCATTCCATTCCATTGAATTCCATTCCATTCCATTCCATTCCATTCCATTCCATTCCATTCCATTCCATCGGATTCCATTCCATTCCATTCCATTCCATTCCATTCCATTCCATTCCGTTCCGTTCCATTCCGTTCCATTCCGTCCCATTCCATTGAATTCCGTTCCATTGCATTGAATTCCGTTCCATTCCATTCCATTCCTTTCCGTTCCGTTCCGTTCCGTTCCGCTCCGTTCTACTCGGGTTGATTCCATTCTATTCCATTCCATTCCATTCGATTCCATTCTATTCCATTCGATTCCATTCGATTCAATTCGATTCCATTCCATTCCATTCCATTCCATTCCATTCCATTGAATTCCATTCCATTCCATTGAATTCCATTCCATTCCATTCCGTTCCATTCCATTCCATTCCATTGAATTCCATTCCATTCCATTGAATTCCATTCCATTCCATTCCATTCGATTCCATTCCATTCCATGGAATTCCATTCCATTCCATTCCATTCCATTTAATTCCATTGAATTCCATTGAATTCCATTCCATTCCATTGAATTCCATTCCTTTCCATTCCATTCCATTGAATTCCGTTCAATTCCATTCCATTGCATTCCATTCCATTCCATTCCATTCGAATTCCATTCCATTCCATTCCATTCCATTCCATTCCATTCCATTCCATTCTACTCGGGTTGATTCCATTCTATTCCATTCCATTCCATTCGATTCCATTCGATTCCTTTCGATTCCTTTCCATTCCATTCCATTCCATTCCATTCCATTCCATTGAATTCCATTCCATTCCATTCCATTCCATTCCATTGAATTCCATTCCATTCCATTCCATTCCATGGAATTCCATTCCATTCCGTTCCGTTCCGTTCCGTTCCGTTCCGTACCGTTCCATTCCATTCCATTCCGTTCCATTGAATTCCGTTCCATTCCATTGAATTCCATTCCATTCCGTTCCATTCCATTGAATTCCGTTCCGTTCCGTTCCGTTCCGTTCCGTTCCGTTCCATTCCGTTCCATTCCATTCCATTCCGTTCTACTCGGGTTCATTCCATTCCATTCCTTTCCGTTCCGTTCCGTTCCGTTCCGTTCCGTTCCGTTCCGTTCCATTCCACTCGGGTTGATTCCATTCTATTCCATTCCATTCCATTCCATTCCATTCGATTCCATTCGATTCCATTCGATTCCATTCGATTCCATTCCATTCCATTCCATTCCATTCCATTCCATTCCATTGAATTCTGTTCCATTCCATTCCATTGCATTCCGTTCCATTCCATTCCATTTGATTTCCATTCCATTCCATTCCATTCCATTCCATTCCATTCCATTCCATTCCATTCCATTCCATTCTCCTCGGGTTGATTCCATTCTATTCCATTCCATTCCATTCCATTCCATTCGATTCCATTCGATTCCATTCGATTCCATTCCATTCCATTCCATTCCATTCCATTCCATTCCATTCCATTCCATTGAATTCCATTCCATTCCATTGAATTCCATTCCATTCCATTCCATTCCATTGAATTCCGTTCCATTCCATTCCATTCGATTCCATTCCATTGAATTCCATTGAATTCCATTCCATTGAATTCCATTCCATTCCATTGAATTCCATTCCATTTCATTCCATTCCATTCCGTTCCATTCCATTCCGTTCCATTCCATTCCATTCCTTTCCATTCCATTCCATTCCGTTCCATTCCATTGAATTCCGTTCCATTGCATTGAATTCCGTTCCATTCCATTCCATTCCTTTCCGTTCCGTTCCGTTCCGTTCCGTTCCGTTCCGTTCCGTTCTACTCGGGTTGATTCCATTCTATTCCATTCCATTCCATTCGATTCCATTCTATTCCATTCTATTCCATTCGATTCCATTCGATTCAATTCGATTCCATTCCATTCCATTCCATTCCATTCCATTCCATTGAATTCCATTCCATTCCATTCCGTTCCATTCCATTCGGTTCCATTCCATTCCATTCCATTCCATTACGTTCCGTTCCATTCCGTTCCATTCCGTTCCATTCCATTGAATTCCGATCCATTGCATTGAATTCCGTTCCATTCCATTCCATTCCTTTCCGTTCCGTTCCGTTCCGTTCCGTTCCGTTCTACTCGGATTGATTCCATTCTATTCCAATCCATTCCATTCGATTCCATTCGATTCCATTCGATTCCATTCGTTTCCATTCCATTCCATTCCATTCCATTGAATTCCATTCCATTCCATTCCATTCCATTCCATTCCATTCCATGGAATTCCGTTCCATTCCGTTCCGTTCCATTGAATTCCGTTCCGTTCCATTGAATTCCATTCCATTCCATTCCATTGAATTCCATTCCATTCCATTCCATTCCATTCCATTCCATTCCATTCCATCGAATTCCATTCCATTCCATTCCATTCCATTCCATTCCATTGAATTCCGTTCCATTCCATTGAATTCCATTCCATTCCGTTCCATTCCATTGAATTCCGTTCCGTTCCGTTCCGTTCCATTCCGTTCTACTCGGGTTGATTCCATTCTATTCCATTCCATTCCATTCGATTCCATTCTATTCCATTCGATTCCATTCGATTCAATTCGATTCGATTCCATTCCATTCCATTCCATTCCATTGCATTCCATTGAATTCCATTCCATTCCATTGAATTCCATTCCATTCCATTCCATTCCATTCCATTCCATTCCATTCCATTCCATTCCATCAAATTCCATTCCATTCCATTCCATTCCATTCCATTCAATTCCATTCGATTCCATTCGATTCCATTCGATTCCATTCGATTCCATTCCATTCCATTCCATTCCATTGAATTCCATTCCATTCCATTCCATTGAATTCCGTTCCATTCCTTTCAATTCCATTCCATTCCATTCCATTCCATTCCATTCCATTCCATTCCATTCCATTCCATTCCATTCTACTCGGGTTGATTCCATTCTATTACATTCCATTCCATTCGATTCCATTCGATTCCATTCGATTCCATTCGATTCCATTCCATTCCATTCCATTCCATTGAATTCCGTTCCATTCCATTCCATTCCATTCCATTCCATTCCATTCCTTTGAATTCCATTACATTGAATTCCATTCCATTCCTTTCCGTTCCGTTCCGTTCCGTTCCGTACCGTTCCATTCCATTCCATTCCGTTCCATTGAATTCCGTTCCATTCCATTGAATTCCATTCCATCCCGTTCCATTCCATTGAATTCCGTTCCGTTCCGTTCCGTTCCGTTCCGTTCCGTTCCATTCCGTTCCATTCCATTCCATTGCGTTCTACTCGGGTTCATTCCATTCCATTCCTTTCCGTTCCGTTCCGTTCCGTTCCATTCCGTTCCGTTCCGTTCCGTTCTACTCGGGTTGATTCAATTCTATTCCATTCCATTCCATTCGATTCCATTCTATTCCATTCGATTCCATTCTATTCAATTCGATTCCATTCCATTCCATTCCATTCCATTCCATTCCATTCCATTGAATTCCATTCCATTCCATTCCGTTCCATTCCATTCCGTTCCATTCCATTCCATTCCATTCCATTCCATTCCATTCCATTACGTTCCGTTCCATTCCGTTCCATTCCATTGAATTCCGCTCCATTGCATTGAATTCCGTTCCATTCCATTCCATTCCTTTCCGTTCCGTTCCGTTCCGTTCCGTTCTACTCGGGTTGATTCCATTCTATTCCATTCCATTCCATTCGATTCCATTCTATTCCATTCGATTCCATTCGATTCAATTCTATTCGATTCCATTCCATTCCATTCCATTCCATTCCATTGAATTCCATTCCATTCCATAGAATTCCATTCCATTCCATTCCATTCCATTCCATTCCATTCCATTGAATTCCATTCCATTCCATTGAATTCCATTCCATTCCATTCCATTCGATTCCATTCCATTCCATGGAATTCCATTCCATTCGATTCCATTCCATTCCATGGAATTCCATTTCATTCCATTCCATTCCATTCCATTCCATTCCATTCCATGGAATTCCATTCCATTCCATTCCATTCCATTCCATTCCGTTCCATTCCATTCCATCGAATTCCATTCCATTCCATTCCATTCCATTCCATTCCATTCCATTCCATTCCATTCCATTCCATTCCATTCTACTCGGGTTGATTCCATTCTATTCCATTCCATTCCATTCGATTCCATTCGATTCCATTCGATTCCATTCGATTCCATTCCATTCCATTCCATTCCATTCAATTCCATTCCATTCCATTCCATTCCATTCCATTCCATTCCATTCCATTCCATTGAATTCCATTCCATTCCATTGAATTCCATTCAATTCCATTCCATTCCATTGAATTCCGTTCCATTCCATTCCTTTCCATTCCATTCCATTCCATTGAATTCCATTACATTGAATTCCATTCCATTCCATTCCATTCCATTGAATTCCATTCCATTCCATTGAATTCCATTCCATTCCATTCCATTCGATTCCATTCCATTCCATGGAATTCCATTCCTTTCCATTCCATTCCATTCCATTCCATTCCATTCCATTCTCCTCGGGTTGATTCCATTCTATTCCATTCCATTCCATTCCATTCCATTCGATTCCATTCGATTCCATTCGATTCCATTCCATTCCATTCCATTCCATTCCATTCCATTCCATTCCATTGAATTCCATTCCATTCCATTGAATTCCATTCCATTCCATTCCATTCCATTGAATTCCGTTCCATTCCATTCCATTCCATTCGATTCCATTCCATTGAATTCCATTGAATTCCATTCCATTGAATTCCATTCCATTCCATTGAATTCCATTCCATTTCATTCCATTCCATTCCGTTCCATTCCATTCCGTTCCATTCCATTCCATTCCTTTCCATTCCATTCCATTCCGTTCCATTCCATTGAATTCCGTTCCATTGCATTGAATTCCGTTCCATTCCATTCCATTCCTTTCCGTTCCGTTCCGTTCCGTTCCGTTCCGTTCCGTTCCGTTCTACTCGGGTTGATTCCATTCTATTCCATTCCATTCCATTCGATTCCATTCTATTCCATTCTATTCCATTCGATTCCATTCGATTCAATTCGATTCCATTCCATTCCATTTCATTCCATTCCATTCCATTCCATTCCATTGAATTCCATTCCATTCCATTCCGTTCCATTCCATTCGGTTCCATTCCATTCCATTCCATTCCATTACGTTCCGTTCCATTCCGTTCCATTCCGTTCCATTCCATTGAATTCCGATCCATTGCATTGAATTCCGTTCCATTCCATTCCATTCCTTTCCGTTCCGTTCCGTTCCGTTCCGTTCCGTTCTACTCGGATTGATTCCATTCCATTCCATTCCATTCCATTGAATTCCATTCCATTCCATTCCATTCCATTCCATTCCATTCCATGGAATTCCGTTCCATTCCGTTCCGTTCCATTGAATTCCGTTCCGTTCCATTGAATTCCATTCCATTCCATTCCATTGAATTCCATTCCATTCCATTCCATTCCATTCCATTCCATTCCATTCCATCGAATTCCATTCCATTCCATTCCATTCCATTCCATTCCATTGAATTCCGTTCCATTCCATTGAATTCCATTCCATTCCGTTCCATTCCATTGAATTCCGTTCCGTTCCGTTCCGTTCCATTCCGTTCTACTCGGGTTGATTCCATTCTATTCCATTCCAATCCACTCGATTCCATTCCATTCCATTCCATTCAATTCCATTCCATTCCGTTCTACTCGGGTTCATTCCATTCCATTCCTTTCCGTTCCATTCCGTTCCGTTCCGTTCCGTTCCGTTCTACTCGGGTTGATTCCATTCTATTCCATTCCATTCCATTCGATTCCATTCTATTCCATTCGATTCCATTCGATTCAATTCGATTCGATTCCATTCCATTCCATTCCATTCCATTGCATTCCATTGAATTCCATTCCATTCCA
Source organism: Gorilla gorilla gorilla (assembly GCF_029281585.2). Lineage (NCBI taxonomy): Eukaryota > Metazoa > Chordata > Mammalia > Primates > Hominidae > Gorilla > Gorilla gorilla. The sequence continues at coordinate 40,198,815 of NC_073242.2, forward strand.
TTGAATTCCATTCCATTCCATTCCATTCCATTCCATTCCATTCCATTCCATCAAATTCCATTCCATTCCATTCCATTCCATTCCATTCAATTCCATTCGATTCCATTCGATTCCATTCGATTCCATTCGATTCCATTCCATTCCATTCCATTCCATTGAATTCCATTCCATTCCATTCCATTCCATGGAATTCCGTTCCATTCCTTTCAATTCCATTCCATTCCATTCCATTCCATTCCATTCCATTCCATTCCATTCCATTCCATTCCATTCTACTCGGGTTGATTCCATTCTATTACATTCCATTCCATTCGATTCCATTCGATTCCATTCGATTCCATTCGATTCCATTCCATTCCATTCCATTCCATTGAATTCCGTTCCATTCCATTCCATTCCATTCCATTCCATTCCATTCCTTTGAATTCCATTACATTGAATTCCATTCCATTCCTTTCCGTTCCGTTCCGTTCCGTACCGTTCCATTCCATTCCATTCCGTTCCATTGAATTCCGTTCCATTCCATTGAATTCCATTCCATTCCGTTCCATTCCATTGAATTCCGTTCCGTTCCGTTCCGTTCCGTTCCGTTCCGTTCCATTCCGTTCCATTCCATTCCATTGCGTTCTACTCGGGTTCATTCCATTCCATTCCTTTCCGTTCCGTTCCGTTCCGTTCCATTCCGTTCCGTTCCGTTCCGTTCTACTCGGGTTGATTCAATTCTATTCCATTCCATTCCATTCGATTCCATTCTATTCCATTCGATTCCATTCTATTCATTTCGATTCCATTCCATTCCATTCCATTCCATTCCATTCCATTCCATTGAATTCCATTCCATTCCATTCCGTTCCATTCCATTCCGTTCCATTCCATTCCATTCCATTACGTTCCGTTCCATTCCGTTCCATTCCATTGAATTCCGCTCCATTGCATTGAATTCCGTTCCATTCCATTCCATTCCTTTCCGTTCCGTTCCATTCCGTTCCGTTCTACTCGGGTTGATTCCATTCTATTCCATTCCATTCCATTCGATTCCATTCTATTCCATTCGATTCCATTCGATTCAATTCTATTCGATTCCATTCCATTCCATTCCATTCCATTCCATTCCATTGAATTCCATTCCATTCCATAGAATTCCATTCCATTCCATTCCATTCCATTCCATTCCATTCCATTCCATTCCATTGAATTCCATTCCATTCCATTGAATTCCATTCCATTCCATTCCATTCGATTCCATTCCATTCCATGGAATTCCATTCCATTCGATTCCATTCCATTCCATGGAATTCCATTTCATTCCATTCCATTCCATTCCATTCCATTCCATTCCATAGAATTCCATTCCATTCCATTCCATTCCATTCCATTCCGTTCCATTCCATTCCATCGAATTCCATTCCATTCCATTCCATTCCATTCCATTCCATTCCATTCCATTCCATTCCATTCCATTCCATTCCATTCTACTCGGGTTGATTCCATTCTATTCCATTCCATTCCATTCGATTCCATTCGATTCCATTCGATTCCATTCGATTCCATTCCATTCCATTCCATTCCATTCCATTCCATTCCATTCCATTCCATTCCATTCCATTGAATTCCATTCCATTCCATTGAATTCCATTCAATTCCATTCCATTCCATTGAATTCCGTTCCATTCCATTCCTTTCCATTCCATTCCATTCCATTGAATTCCATTACATTGAATTCCATTCCATTCCATTCCATTCCATTGAATTCCATTCCATTCCATTGAATTCCATTCCATTCCATTCCATTCGATTCCATTCCATTCCATGGAATTCCATTCCTATCCATTCCATTCCATTCCATTCCATTCCATTCCATTCCATGGAATTCCATTGAATTCCATTCCATTCCATTGAATTCCATTCCTTTCCATTCCATTCCATTGAATTTCGTTCAATTCCATTCCATTCCATTCCATTCCATTCCATGCCATTCGAATTCCATTCCATTCCATTCCATTCTTTCCATTCCATTCCATTCCATTCCATTCTACTCGGGTTGATTCGATTCTATTCCATTCCATTCCATTCGATTCCATTCGATTCCTTTCGATTCCATTCCATTCCATTCCATTCCATTCCATTGAATTCCATTCCATTCCATTCCATTCCATTCCATTGAATTCCATTCCATTCCATTCCATCGAATTCCTTTCCATTCCATTGAATTCCATTCCATTCCATTCCATTCCATTCCATTCCATTCCATTCCATTCCATTCCATTCCATTCCATCGAATTCCATTCCATTCCATTAAATTCCATTCCATTCCATTCCATTCCATTCCATTCCATTCCATTCCATTCCATTCCATTCCATTCGATTCCATTCGATTCCATTCCATTCCATTCCATTCCGTTCCGTTCCATTCCGTTCCATTCCGTTCCATTCCATTGAATTCTGTTCCATTGCATTGAATTCCGTTCCATTCCATTCCATACCTTTCCGTTCCGTTCCGTTCCGTTCCGTTCCGTTCTACTCGGGTTGATTCCATTCTATTCCATTCCATTCCATTCGATTCCATTCTATTCCATTCGATTCCATTCGATTCAATTCGATTCCATTCCATTCCATTCCATTCCATTCCATTCCATCGAATTCCATTCCATTCCATTGAATTCCATTCCATTCCATTCCATTCCATTCCATTCCATTCCATTCCATTCCATTCCATCGAATTCCATTCCATTCCATTCCATTCCATTCCATTGAATTCCATTCCATTCCATTCCGTTCCATTCCATTCGGTTCCATTCCATTCCATTCCATTCCATTACGTTCCGTTCCATTCCGTTCCATTCCGTTCCATTCCATTGAATTCCGATCCATTGCATTGAATTCCGTTCCATTCCATTCCATTCCTTTCCGTTCCGTTCCGTTCCGTTCCGTTCCGTTCTACTCGGATTGATTCCATTCCATTCCATTCCATTCCATTGAATTCCATTCCATTCCATTCCATTCCATTCCATTCCATTCCATGGAATTCCGTTCCATTCCGTTCCGTTCCATTGAATTCCGTTCCGTTCCATTGAATTCCATTCCATTCCATTCCATTGAATTCCATTCCATTCCATTCCATTCCATTCCATTCCATTCCATTCCATCGAATTCCATTCCATTCCATTCCATTCCATTCCATTCCATTGAATTCCGTTCCATTCCATTGAATTCCATTCCATTCCGTTCCATTCCATTGAATTCCGTTCCGTTCCGTTCCGTTCCATTCCGTTCTACTCGGGTTGATTCCATTCTATTCCATTCCAATCCACTCGATTCCATTCCATTCCATTCCATTCAATTCCATTCCATTCCGTTCTACTCGGGTTCATTCCATTCCATTCCTTTCCGTTCCATTCCGTTCCGTTCCGTTCCGTTCCGTTCTACTCGGGTTGATTCCATTCTATTCCATTCCATTCCATTCGATTCCATTCTATTCCATTCGATTCCATTCGATTCAATTCGATTCGATTCCATTCCATTCCATTCCATTCCATTGCATTCCATTGAATTCCATTCCATTCCATTGAATTCCATTCCATTCCATTCCATTCCATTCCATTCCATTCCATTCCATCAAATTCCATTCCATTCCATTCCATTCCATTCCATTCAATTCCATTCGATTCCATTCGATTCCATTCGATTCCATTCGATTCCATTCCATTCCATTCCATTCCATTGAATTCCATTCCATTCCATTCCATTCCATGGAATTCCGTTCCATTCCTTTCAATTCCATTCCATTCCATTCCATTCCATTCCATTCCATTCCATTCCATTCCATTCCATTCTACTCGGGTTGATTCCATTCTATTACATTCCATTCCATTCGATTCCATTCGATTCCATTCGATTCCATTCGATTCCATTCCATTCCATTCCATTCCATTGAATTCCGTTCCATTCCATTCCATTCCATTCCATTCCATTCCATTCCTTTGAATTCCATTACATTGAATTCCATTCCATTCCTTTCCGTTCCGTTCCGTTCCGTACCGTTCCATTCCATTCCATTCCGTTCCATTGAATTCCGTTCCATTCCATTGAATTCCATTCCATTCCGTTCCATTCCAATGAATTCCGTTCCGTTCCGTTCCGTTCCGTTCCGTTCCGTTCCATTCCGTTCCATTCCATTCCATTGCGTTCTACTCGGGTTCATTCCATTCCATTCCTTTCCGTTCCGTTCCGTTCCGTTCCATTCCGTTCCGTTCCGTTCCGTTCTACTCGGGTTGATTCAATTCTATTCCATTCCATTCCATTCGATTCCATTCTATTCCATTCGATTCCATTCTATTCATTTCGATTCCATTCCATTCCATTCCATTCCATTCCATTCCATTGAATTCCATTCCATTCCATTCCGTTCCATTCCATTCCGTTCCATTCCATTCCATTCCATTACGTTCCGTTCCATTCCGTTCCATTCCATTGAATTCCGCTCCATTGCATTGAATTCCGTTCCATTCCATTCCATTCCTTTCCGTTCCGTTCCATTCCGTTCCGTTCTACTCGGGTTGATTCCATTCTATTCCATTCCATTCCATTCGATTCCATTCTATTCCATTCGATTCCATTCGATTCAATTCTATTCGATTCCATTCCATTCCATTCCATTCCATTCCATTCCATTGAATTCCATTCCATTCCATAGAATTCCATTCCATTCCATTCCATTCCATTCCATTCCATTCCATTCCATTCCATTCCATTGAATTCCATTCCATTCCATTGAATTCCATTCCATTCCATTCCATTCGATTCCATTCCATTCCATGGAATTCCATTCCATTCGATTCCATTCCATTCCATGGAATTCCATTTCATTCCATTCCATTCCATTCCATTCCATTCCATTCCATAGAATTCCATTCCATTCCATTCCATTCCATTCCATTCCGTTCCATTCCATTCCATCGAATTCCATTCCATTCCATTCCATTCCATTCCATTCCATTCCATTCCATTCCATTCCATTCCATTCCATTCCATTCTACTCGGGTTGATTCCATTCTATTCCATTCCATTCCATTCGATTCCATTCGATTCCATTCGATTCCATTCGATTCCATTCCATTCCATTCCATTCCATTCCATTCCATTCCATTCCATTCCATTCCATTCCATTCCATTCCATTGAATTCCATTCCATTCCATTGAATTCCATTCAATTCCATTCCATTCCATTGAATTCCGTTCCATTCCATTCCTTTCCATTCCATTCCATTCCATTGAATTCCATTACATTGAATTCCATTCCATTCCATTCCATTCCATTGAATTCCATTCCATTCCATTGAATTCCATTCCATTCCATTCCATTCGATTCCATTCCATTCCATGGAATTCCATTCCTATCCATTCCATTCCATTCCATTCCATTCCATTCCATTCCATGGAATTCCATTGAATTCCATTCCATTCCATTGAATTCCATTCCTTTCCATTCCATTCCATTGAATTTCGTTCAATTCCATTCCATTCCATTCCATTCCATTCCATGCCATTCGAATTCCATTCCATTCCATTCCATTCTTTCCATTCCATTCCATTCCATTCCATTCTACTCGGGTTGATTCGATTCTATTCCATTCCATTCCATTCGATTCCATTCGATTCCTTTCGATTCCATTCCATTCCATTCCATTCCATTGAATTCCATTCCATTCCATTCCATTCCATTCCATTGAATTCCATTCCATTCCATTCCATCGAATTCCTTTCCATTCCATTGAATTCCATTCCATTCCATTCCATTCCATTCCATTCCATTCCATTCCATTCCATTCCATTCCATTCCATCGAATTCCATTCCATTCCATTAAATTCCATTCCATTCCATTCCATTCCATTCCATTCCATTCCATTCCATTCGATTCCATTCGATTCCATTCCATTCCATTCCATTCCGTTCCGTTCCATTCCGTTCCATTCCGTTCCATTCCATTGACTTCTGTTCCATTGCATTGAATTCCGTTCCATTCCATTCCATACCTTTCCGTTCCGTTCCGTTCCGTTCCGTTCCGTTCTACTCGGGTTGATTCCATTCTATTCCATTCCATTCCATTCGATTCCATTCTATTCCATTCGATTCCATTCGATTCAATTCGATTCCATTCCATTCCATTCCATTCCATTCCATTCCATCGAATTCCATTCCATTCCATTGAATTCCATTCCATTCCATTCCATTCCATTCCATTCCATTCCATTCCATTCCATCGAATTCCATTCCATTCCATTCCATTCCATTCCATTCCATTCCATTCCATTCGATTCCATTCGATTCCATTCGATTCCATTCCATTCCATTCCATTCCATTCCATTCCATTCCATTCCATTCCATTCCATTCCATTCCATTCTCCTCCGGTTGATTGCATTCTATTACATTCCATTCCATTCGATTCCATTCGATTCCTCTCGATTCCATTCCATTCCATTCCATTCCATTCCATTGAATTCCATTCCATTCCATTCCATTCCATTCAATTGAATTCCATTCCATTCCATTCCATTCCATTCCATTCCGTTCCATTCCATTCCATTCCATTCCATTCCATTGAATTCCATTACATTGAATTCCATTCCATTCCATTCCATTCCATGGAATTCCATTCCATTCTGTTCCGTTCCGTTCCGTTCCGTTCCGTACCGTTCCATTCCATTCCATTCCATTCCATTGAATTCCGATCCATTCCATTGAATTCCATTCCATTCCGTTCCATTCCATTGAATTCCGTTCCGTTCCGTTCCGTTCCGTTCCGTTCCGTTCCATTCCGTTCCATTCCATTCCATTCCGTTCTACTCGGGTTCATTCCATTCCATTCCTTTCCGTTCCGTTCCGTTCCGTTCCATTCCGTTCCGTTCCGTTCCGTTCTACTCGGGTTGATTCCATTCTATTCCATTCCATTCCATTCGATTCCATTCTATTCCATTCGATTCCATTCTATTCAATTCGATTCCATTCCATTCCATTCCATTCCATTACGTTCCGTTCCATTCCGTTCCATTCCATTGAATTCCGATCCATTGCATTGAATTCCGTTCCATTCCATTCCATTCCTTTCCGTTCCGTTCCATTCCGTTCCGTTCTACTCGGGTTGATTCAATTCTATTCCATTCCGTTCCATTCGATTCCATTCTATTCCATTCGATTCCATTCGATTCAATTCTATTCGATTCCATTCCATTCCATTCCATTCCATTCCATTCGATTCCATTCCATTCCATGGAATTCCATTCCATTCGATTCCATTCCATTCCATGGAATTCCATTTCATTCCATTCCATTCCATTCCATTCCATTCCATTCCATAGAATTCCATTCCATTCCATTCCATTCCATTCCATTCCATTCCGTTCCATTCCATTCCATCGAATTCCATTCCATTCCATTCCATTCCATTCCATTCCATTCCATTCCATTCCATTCCATTCCATTCCATTCCATTCCATTCCATTCCATTCCATTCTACTCGGGTTGATTCCATTCTATTCCATTCCATTCCATTCGATTCCATTCGATTCCATTCGATTCCATTCGATTCCATTCCATTCCATTCCATTCCATTCAATTCCATTCCATTCCATTCCATTCCATTCCATTCCATTCCATTCCATTGAATTCCATTCCATTCCATTGAATTCCATTCCATTCCATTCCATTCCATTGAATTCCGTTCCATTCCATTCCTTTCCATTCCATTCCATTCCATTGAATTCCATTACATTGAATTCCATTCCATTCCATTCCATTCGATTCCATTCCATTCCATGGAATTCCATTCCTTTCCATTCCATTCCATTCCATTCCATTCCATTCCATTCCATTCCATGGAATTCCATTGAATTCCATTCCATTCCATTGAATTCCATTCCTTTCCATTCCATTCCATTGAATTCCGTTCAATTCCATTCCATTCCATTCCATTCCATTCCATTCCATTCCATTCGAATTCCATTCCATTCCATTCCATTCCATTCCATTCCATTCCATTCCATTCCATTCCATTCCATTCCATTCTACTCGGGTTGATTCCATTCTATTCCATTCCATTCCATTCGATTCCATTCGATTCCTTTCGATTCCATTCCATTCCATTCCATTCCATTCCATTGAATTCCATTCCATTCCATTCCATTCCATTCCATTGAATTCCATTCCATTCCATTCCATTCCATTCCATTGAATTCCATTCCATTCCATTCCATCGAATTCCATTCCATTCCATTGAATTCCATTCCATTCCATTCCATTCCATTCCATTCCATTCCATTCCATTCCATTCCATCGAATTCCATTCCATTCCATTCCATTCCATTCCATTCCATTCCATTCCATTCCATTCCATTCCATTCGATTCCATTCGATTCCATTCGATTCCATTCCATTCCATTCCATTCCGTTCCGTTCCATTCCGTTCCATTCCGTCCCATTCCATTGAATTCCGTTCCATTGCATTGAATTCCGTTCCATTCCATTCCATTCCTTTCCGTTCCGTTCCGTTCCGTTCCGCTCCGTTCTACTCGGGTTGATTCCATTCTATTCCATTCCATTCCATTCGATTCCATTCTATTCCATTCGATTCCATTCGATTCCATTCGATTCCATTCCATTCCATTCCATTCCATTCCATTCCATTGAATTCCATTCCATTCCATTGAATTCCATTCCATTCCATTCCATTCCATTCCATTGCATTCCATTGAATTCCATTCCATTCCATTGAATTCCATTCCATTCCATTCCATTCGATTCCATTCCATTCCATGGAATTCCATTCCATTCCATTCCATGGAATTCCATTGAATTCCATTGAATTCCATTCCATTCCATTGAATTCCATTCCTTTCCATTCCATTCCATTGAATTCCGTTCAATTCCATTCCATTGCATTCCATTCCATTCCATTCCATTCGAATTCCATTCCATTCCATTCCATTCCATTCCATTCCATTCCATTCTACTCGGGTTGATTCCATTCTATTCCATTCCATTCCATTCGATTCCATTCGATTCCTTTCGATTCCATTCGATTCCATTCCATTCCATTCCATTCCACTGAATTCCATTCCATTCCATTCCATTCCATTCCATTCCATTCCATTCTACTCGGGTTTATTCCATTCTATTCCATTCCATTCCATTCGATTCCATTTGATTCCTTTCGATTCCATTCGTTTCCATTCCATTCCATTCCATTCCATCGAATTCCATTCCATTCCATTCCATTCCATTCCATTCCATTCCATTCCATTCCATTCCATTCTACTCGGGTTGATTCCATTCTATTACATTCCATTCCATTCGATTCCATTCGATTCCATTCGATTCCATTCGATTCCATTCCATTCCATTCCATTCAATTGAATTCCATTCCATTCCATTCCATTCCATTCCATTCCATTCCATTCCATTCCATTCCATTCTACTCGGGATGATTCCATTCTATTACATTCCATTCCATTCGATTCCATTCGATTCCATTCGATTCCATTCGATTCCATTCCATTCGATTCCATTCAATTGAATTCCATTCCATTCCATTCCATTCCATTCCATTCCATTCCATTCCATTCCATTGAATTCCATTCCATTCCATTGAATTCCATTCCATTACATTCCATTCCATTGAATTCCATTCCATTCCATTCCATTCCACTCCATTCCATTCCATTCCATTCCATTGAATTCCATTACATTCAATTCCATTCCATTCCATTCCATTCCATGGAATTCCATTCCATTCTGTTCCGTTCCGTTCCGTTCCATTCCATTCCATTCCATTCCATTGAATTCCGTTCCATTCCATTGAATTCCATTCCATTCCGTTCCATTCCATTGAATTCCGTTCCGTTCCGTTCCGTTCCGTTCCATTCCGTTCCATTCCGTTCCTTTCCGTTCTACTCGGGTTGATTCCATTCTATTCCATTCCATTCCATTCGATTCCATTCCATTCCATTCCATTCCATTCCATTCCTTTCTACTCGGGTTCATTCCATTCCATTCCGTTCCGTTCCGTTCTGTTCCGTTCCATTCCTTTCTACTTGTGTTGATTCCATTCCATTCCATTCTATTCCATTGAATTCCATTCCATTCCATTCCATTCCATTCCATTACATGGAATTCCATTGAATTCCATTGAATTCCATTGAATTCCATTGAATTCCATTCCATTGAATTCCATTGAATTCCATTCCATTCCATTCCATTCCATTCCTTGGAATTCCATTCCATTCCAATCTATTCCATTCCATTGAATTCCATTCCATTCCATTCAATTGAATTCCATTCCATTCCATTCCATTCGATTCCATTCCATTCCATTGAATTCCATTCCATTCCATTCCATTCCATTGAATTCCATTGAATTCCATTCCATTGAATTCCATTCCATTCCATTGAATTCCATTCCATTTCATTCCATTCCATTCCGTTCCATTCCATTCCGTTCCATTCCATTCCATTCCTTTCCATTCCATTCCTTTCCGTTCCTTTCCATTGAATTCCGTTCCATTGCATTGAATTCCGTTCCATTCCATTCCATTCCTTTCCGTTCCGTTCCGTTCCGTTCCGTTCCGTTCCGTTCTACTCGGGTTGATTCCATTCTATTCCATTCCATTCCATTCGATTCCATTCTATTCCATTCGATTCCATTCGATTCCATTCGATTCAATTCGATTCCATTCCATTCCATTCCATTCCATTCCATTCCATTCCATTCCATTGAATTCCATTCCATTCCATTCCGTTCCATTCCATTCCGTTCCATTCCATTCCATTCCATTCCATTACGTTCCGTTCCATTCCGTTCCATTCCGTTCCATTCCATTCAATTCCGTTCCATTGCATTGAATTCCGTTCCATTCCGTTCCGTTCCATTGAATTCCGTTCCGTTCCATTGAATTCCATTCCATTCCATTCCATCGAATTCCATTCCATTCCATTCCATTCCATTCCATTCCATTCCATTGAATTCCGTTCCATTCCATTGAATTCCATTCCATTCCGTTCCATTCCATTGAATTCCGTTCCGTTCCGTTCCGTTCCATTCCGTTCTACTCGGGTTGATTCCATTCTATTCCATTCCAATCCACTCGATTCCATTCCATTCCATTCCATTCCATTCCATTCCATTCCGTTCTACTCGGGTTCATTCCATTCCATTCCTTTCCGTTCCGTTCCGTTCCGTTCCGTTCCGTTCCGTTCTACTCGGGTTGATTCCATTCTATTCCATTCCATTCCATTCGATTCCATTCTATTCCATTCGATTCCATTCGATTCAATTCGATTCGATTCCATTCCATTCCATTCCATTCCATTGCATTCCATTGAATTCCATTCCATTCCATTCCATTCCATTCCATTCCATTCCATTCCATTCCATTCCATTCCATTCGATTCCATTCGATTCCATTCGATTCCATTCGATTCCATTCCATTCCATTCCATTCCGTTCCGTTCCATTCCGTTCCATTCCGTCCCATTCCATTCAATTCCGTTCCATTGCATTGAATTCCGTTCCATTCCATTCCATTCCTTTCCGTTCCGTTCCGTTCCGTTCCGTTCCGTTCTACTCGGGTTGATTCCATTCTATTCCATTCCATTCCATTCGATTCCATTCGATTCAATTCGATTCCATTCGATTCCATTCCATTCCATTCCATTCCATTGAATTCCATTCCATTCCATTCCATTCCATTCCATTCCATTGAATTCCATTCCATTCCATTCCATTCCATTGAATTCCGTTCCATTCCTTTCAATTCCATTCCATTCCATTCCATTCCATTCCATTCCATTCCTTTCCATTCCATTCCATTCCATTCCATTCGATTCTACTCGGGTTGATTCCATTCTATTACATTCCATTCCATTCGATTCCATTCGATTCCATTCGATTCCATTCCATTCCATTCCATTCCATTGAATTCCGTTCCATTCCATTCCATTCCATTCCATTCCATTCCATTCCATTGAATTCCATTACATTGAATTCCATTCCATTCCATTCCATTCCATGGAATTCCATTCCATTCCGTTCCGTTCCGTTCCGTTCCGTTCCGTACCGTTCCATTCCATTCCATTCCGTTCCATTGAATTCCGTTCCATTCCATTGAATTCCATTCCATTCCGTTCCATTCCATTGAATTCCGTTCCGTTCCGTTCCGTTCCGTTCCGTTCCATTCCGTTCCATTCCATTCCATTCCGTTCTACTCGGGTTCATTCCATTCCATTCCTTTCCGTTCCGTTCCGTTCCATTCCATTCCATTCCATTCCATTCCATTCCATTCTACTCGGGTTGATTCCATTCCATTCCATTCCATTCCATTCGATTCCATTCGATTCCATTCCATTCCATTCCATTCAATTGAATTCCATTCCATTCCATTCCATTCCATTCCATTCCATTCCATTCCATTCCATTCCATTCCATTCCATTCCATTCCATTCCATTCCATTCTACTCGGGATGATTCCATTCTATTACATTCCATTCCATTCGATTCCATTCGATTCCATTCGATTCCATTCCATTCGATTCCATTCAATTGAATTCCATTCCATTCCATTCCATTCCATTCCATTCCATTCCATTCCATTGAATTCCATTCCATTCCATTGAATTCCATTCCATTACATTCCATTCCATTGAATTCCATTCCATTCCATTCCATTCCACTCCATTCCATTCCATTCCATTCCATTGAATTCCATTACATTCAATTCCATTCCATGGAATTCCATTCCATTCCGTTCCGTTCCGTTCCGTTCCGTTCCATTCCATTCCATTCCATTCCATTGAATTCCGTTCCATTCCATTGAATTCCGTTCCGTTCCGTTCCGTTCCGTTCCGTTCCATTCCGTTCCATTCCGTTCCATTCCGTTCTACTCGGGTTGATTCCATTCTATTCCATTCCATTCCATTCGATTCCATTCCATTCCATTCCATTCCATTCCATTCCTTTCTACTCGGGTTCATTCCATTCCATTCCGTTCCGTTCCGTTCCTTTCCGTTCCATTCCTTTCTACTTGTGTTGATTCCATTCCATTCCATTCTATTCCATTGAATTCCATTCCATTCCATTCCATTCCATTCCATTACATGGAATTCCATTGAATTCCATTGAATTCCATTCCATTGAATTCCATTGAATTCCATTCCATTCCATTCCATGGAATTCCATTCCATTCCATTCCATTCCTTGGAATTCCATTCCATTCCATTCCATTCCATTCCATTGAATTCCATTCCATTCCATTCAATTGAATTCCATTCCATTCCATTCCATTCGATTCCATTCCATTCCATTGAATTCCATTCCATTCCATTGAATTCCATTCCATTACATTCCATTCCATTGAATTCCATTCCATTCCATTCCATTCCACTCCATTCCATTCCATTCCATTCCATTGAATTCCATTACATTCAATTCCATTCCATGGAATTCCATTCCATTCCGTTCCGTTCCGTTCCGTTCCGTTCCATTCCATTCCATTCCATTCCATTGAATTCCGTTCCATTCCATTGAATTCCGTTCCGTTCCGTTCCGTTCCGTTCCGTTCCATTCCGTTCCATTCCGTTCCATTCCGTTCTACTCGGGTTGATTCCATTCTATTCCATTCCATTCCATTCGATTCCATTCCATTCCATTCCATTCCATTCCATTCCTTTCTACTCGGGTTCATTCCATTCCATTCCGTTCCGTTCCGTTCCTTTCCGTTCCATTCCTTTCTACTTGTGTTGATTCCATTCCATTCCATTCTATTCCATTGAATTCCATTCCATTCCATTCCATTCCATTCCATTACATGGAATTCCATTGAATTCCATTGAATTCCATTCCATTGAATTCCATTGAATTCCATTCCATTCCATTCCATGGAATTCCATTCCATTCCATTCCATTCCTTGGAATTCCATTCCATTCCATTCCATTCCATTCCATTGAATTCCATTCCATTCCATTCAATTGAATTCCATTCCATTCCATTCCATTCGATTCCATTCCATTCCATTGAATTCCATTCCATTCCATTCCATTCCATTGAATTCCATTGAATTCCATTCCATTGAATTCCATTCCATTCCATTGAATTCCATTCCATTTCATTCCATTCCATTCCGTTCCATTCCATTCCGTTCCATTCCATTCCATTCCATTCCATTCCATTCCATTCCATTACGTTCCGTTCCATTCCGTTCCATTCCATTGAATTCCGATCCATTGCATTGAATTCCGTTCCATTCCATTCCATTCCTTTCCGTTCCGTTCCGTTCCGTTCCGTTCCGTTCTACTCGGATTGATTCCATTCTATTCCATTCCATTCCATTCGATTCCATTCGATTCCATTCGATTCCATTCGATTCCATTCCATTCCATTCCATTCCATTGAATTCCATTCCATTCCATTCCATTCCATTCCATTCCATTGAATTCCATTGAATTCCATTCCATTGAATTCCATTCCATTCCATTCCATTCCGTTCCATTCCATTCCGTTCCATTCCATTCCATTCCATTCCATTCCATTCCGTTCCGTTCTATTCCGTTCCATTCCGTTCCATTCCATTGAATTCCGTTCCATTGCATTGAATTCCGTTCCATTCCATTCCATTCCTTTCCGTTCCGTTCCGTTCCGTTCCGTTCCGTTCCATTCTACTCGGGTTGATTCCATTCCATTCCATTCCATTCCATTCGATTCCATTCTATTCCATTCGATTCCATTCGATTCAATTCGATTCGATTCCATTCCTTTCCATTCCATTCCATTCCATTCCATAGAATTCCATTCCATTCCATTGAATTCCATTCCATTCCATTCCATTCCGTTCCATTGAATTCCATTCCATTCCATTGAATTCCATTCCATTCCATTCCATTCGATTCCATTCCATTCCATGGAATTCCATTCCATTCAATTCCATTCCATTCCATGGAATTCCATTTCATTCCATTCCATTCCATTCCATTCCATTCCATTCCATAGAATTCCATTCCGTTCCATTCCATTCCATTCCATTCCATTCCGTTCCATTCCATTCCATCGAATTCCATTCCATTCCATTCCATTCCATTCCATTCCATTCCATTCCATTCCATTCTACTCGGGTTGATTCCATTCGATTCCATTCCATTCCATTCGATTCCATTCGATTCCATTCGATTCCATTCGATTCCATTCCATTCCATTCCATTCAATTGAATTCCATTCCATTCCATTCCATTCCATTCCATTCCATTCCATTCCATTCCATTGAATTCCATTCCATTACATTGAATTCCATTCCATTCCATTCCATTCCATTGAATTCCGTTCCATTCCATTCCTTTCCATTCCATTCCATTCCATTGAATTCCATTACATTGAATTCCATTCCATTCCATTCCATTCCATTCCATTCCATAGAATTCCATTCCATTCCATTGAATTCCATTCCATTGAATTCCATTCGATTCCATTCCATTCCATGGAATTCCATTCCTTTCCATTCCATTCCATTCCATTCCATTCCATTCCATTGAATTCCATTGAATTCCATTCCATTCCATTGAATTCCATTCCTTTCCATTCCATTCCATTGAATTCCGTTCAATTCCATTCCATTCCATTCCATTCCATTCCATTCCATTCCATTCCATTCCATTCCATTCTACTCGGGTTGATTCCATTCTATTCCATTCCATTCCATTCGATTCCATTCGATTCCTTTCGATTCCATTCCATTCCATTCCATTCCATTCCATTGAGTTCCATTCCATTCCATTCCATTCCATTCCATTGAATTCCATTCCATTCCATTCCATCGAATTCCATTCCATTCCATTGAATTCCATTCCATTCCATTCCATTCCATTCCATTCCATTCCATTCCATTCCATTCCATTCCATCGAATTCCATTCCATTCCATTCCATTCCATTCCATTCCATTCGATTCCATTCGATTCCATTCGATTCCATTCCATTCCATTCCATTCCATTGAATTCCGTTCCATTCCATTCCATTCCATTCCATTCCCTTCCATTGAATTCCATTACATTGAATTCCATTCCATTCCATTCCATTCCGTTCCGTTCCGTTCCGTTCCGTTCCGTTTCGTTCCGTTCCGTTCCGTTCCGTTCCATTCCATTCCATTCCATTCCATTGAATTCAGTTCCATTCCATTGAATTCCATTCCATTCCGTTCCATTCCATTGAATTCTGTTCCGTTCCGTTCTGTTCCGTTCCGTTCTATTCCGTTCCATTCCGTTCCTTTCCGTTCTACTCGGGTTGATTCCATTCTATTCCATTCCATTCCATTCGATTCCATTCGATTCCATTCGAATCCATTCGATTCCATTCGATTCCATTCGATTCCATTCCATTCCATTGAATTCCATTCAATTCCATTCCATTCCATTGAATTCCGTTCCATTCCATTCAATTCCATTCCATTCCATTCCTTTCCGTTCCGTTCCGTTCCGTTCCGTTCCGTTCTACTCGGGTTGATTCCATTCTATTCCATTCCATACCATTCGATTCCATTCTATTCCATTCGATTCCATTAGATTCAATTCGATTCCATTCCATTCCATTCCATTCCATTCCATTCCATTGAATTCTGTTCCATTCCATTGAATTCCATTCCATTGAATTCCATTCCATTGAATTCCGCTCCGTTCCGTTCCGTTCCGTTCCGTTCCATTCCGTTCCATTCCGTTCCATTCCGTTCTACTCGGGTTGATTCCATTCTATTCCATTCCATTCCATTCGATTCCATTCTATTCCATTCGATTCCATTCGATTCAATTCGATTCCATTCCATTCCATTCCATTCCATTCCATTCCATTGAATTCCATTGAATTCCATTCCATTCCATTCCGTTCCATTCCATTCCGTTCCATTCCATTCCATTCCATTCCATTCCATTCCATTCCGTTCTACTCGGGTTCATTCCATTCCATTCCGTTCCGTTCCGTTCCGTTCCGTTCCTTTCCTTTCTACTTGTGTTGATTCCATTCCATTCCATTCTATTCCATTGAATTCCATTCCATTCCATTTCATTCCATTCCATTACATGGAATTCCATTGAATTCCATTGAATTCCATTCCATAGAATTCCATTCCATTCCATTCCATTCCATTCCATGGAATTCCATTCCATTCCATTCCATTCCATTCCATTGAATTCCATTCCATTCCATTCCATTGAATTCCATTCCATTCCATTCCATTCGATTCCATTTCATTCCCTTGAATTCCATTCCATTCCATTCCATTCCATTGAATTCCATTGAATTCCATTCCATTGAATTCCATTCCACTCCATTGAATTCCATTCCATTTCATTCCATTCCATTCCGTTCCATTCCATTCCGTTCCATTCCATTCCATTCCTTTCCATTCCATTCCATTCCGTTCCATTCCATTGAATTCCGTTCCATTGCATTGAATTCCGTTCCATTCCATTCCATTCCTTTCCGTTCCGTTCCGTTCCGTTCCGTTCCGTTCCATTCTACTCGGGTTGATTCCATTCTATTCCATTCCATTCCATTCGATTCCATTCTATTCCATTCGATTCCATTCGATTCAATTCGATTCCATTCGATTCCATTCCATTCCATTCCATTCCATTCCATTCCATTGAATTCCATTCCATTCCATTCCGTTCCATTCCATTCCGTTCCATTCCATTCCATTCCATTCCATTCCATTCCATTCCGTTCCATTCCATTCCATTCCTTTCCATTCCATTCCTTTCCGTTCCATTCCGTTCCGTTCCATTCCGTTCTACTCGGATTGATTCCATTCTATTCCATTCCATTCCATTCGATTCCATTCGATTCCATTCGATTCCATTCGATTCCATTCCATTCCATTCCATTCCATTCCATTCCATTCCATTGAACTCCATTCCATTCCATTCCATTCCATTCCATTCCATTCCATTCCATTCCATTGAATTCCATTCCATTCCATTCCATTCCATTGAATTCTGTTCCATTCAATTCCATTCCATTCCATTCCGTTCTACTCGGGTTGATTCCATGCTATTCCATTCCGTTCCTTTCCGTTCCGTTCCGTTCCGTTCCGTTCCGTTCCATTCCACTCGGGTTGATTCCATTCTATTCCATTCCATTCCATTCCATTCCATTCCATTCCATTCCATTCCATTCGATTCCATTCGATTCCATTCGATTCCATTCGATTCCATTCGATTCCATTCCATTCCATTGAATTCCATTCCATTCCATTCCATTCCATTGAATTCCATTCCATTCCATTCCATTGCATTCCATTCCATTCCATTCCATTTGAATTCCATTCCATTCCATTCCATTCCATTCCATTCCATTCTACTCGGGTTGATTCCATTCTATTCCATTCGATTCCATTCGATTCCATTCGATTCCATTCGATTCCATTCGATTCCATTCCATTCCATTCCATTCCATTCCATTCCATTCCATTCCATTGAATTCCATTCCATTCCATTCCATTCCATTGAATTCCGTTCCATTCCATTCCATTCCATTCCATTCCATTCCATTGAATTCCATTCCATTGAATTCCATTCCATTCCATTCCATTCCATTGAATTCCATTCCATTCCGTTCCGTTCCGTTCCATTCCGTTTCGTTCCGTTCCGTTCCGTTCCGTTCCATTCCATTCCATTCCATTCCATTGAATTCCGTTCCATTCCATTGAATTCCATTCCATTCCGTTCCATTCCATTGAATTCTGTTCCGTTCCGTTCCGTTCCGTTCCGTTCCATTCCGTTCCATTCCGTTCCTTTCCGTTCTACTCGGGTTGATTCCATTCTATTCCATTCCATTCCATTCGATTCCATTCTATTCCATTCGATTCCATTCGATTCAATTAGATTCCATTCCATTCCATTCCATTCCATTCCATTCCATTGAATTCCGTTCCATTCCATTGAATTCCATTCCATTCCGTTCCATTCCATTGAATTCCGCTCCGTTCCGTTCCGTTCCGTTCCGTTCCATTCCGTACCATTCCGTTCCATTCCGTTCTACTCGGGTTGATTCCATTCTATTCCATTCCATTCCATTCGATTCCATTCCATTCCATTCCATTCCATTCCATTCCGTTCTACTCGGGTTCATTCCATTCCATTCCGTTCCGTTCCGTTCCGTTCCTTTCCTTTCTACTTGTGTTGATTCCATTCCATTCCTTTCTATTCCATTGAATTCCATTCCATTCCATTCCCTTCCATTCCATTACATGGAATTCCATTGAATTCCATTGAATTCCATTCCATTGAATTCCATTCCATTCCATTCCATTCCATTCCATTCCATGGAATTCCATTCCATTCCATTCCATTCCATTCCATTCCATTCCATTCCATTGAATTCCATTCCATTCTATTCCATTCCATTCCATTGAATTCCATTCCATTCCATTCCATTCCATTCCATTCCTTTCCATTCCATTGAATTCCATTGAATTCCGTTCCATTGAATTCCATTCCATTCCATGGAATTCCATTCCATTCCATTCCATTCCATTCCGTTCCATTCCATTCCGTTCCATTCCATTCCATTCCATTCCATTCCGTTCCGTTCCATTCCGTTCCGTTCCGTTCCGTTCCGTTGCGTTCCGTTCTACTCGGGTTGATTCCATTCTATTCCATTCCATTCCATTCGATTCCATTCCATTCCATTCCATTCCATTCCATTCCATTGAATTCCATTCCATTCCATTAAATTCCATTCCATTCCATTCCATTCCACTCCACTCCATTCCACTCCACTCCACTCCACTCCACTCCACTCCATTCCATTCCATTGAATTCCATTGAATTCCATTGAATTCCATTCCATTGAATTCCATTCCGTTCTGTTCCGTTCCGTTCCATTCCGTTCCGCTCTACTCGGGTTGATTCCATTCTATTCCATTCCATTCCATTCGATTCCATTCTATTCCATTCGATTCCATTCGATTCCATTCGATTCCATTCGATTCCATTCCATTCCATTCCATTCCATTCCATTCCATTCCATTCCTTTCGATTCCATTCCATTCCATTGAATTCCATTACATTGAATTCCATTCCATTCCATTCCATTCCATTGAATTCCATTCCATTCCATTCCATTGCATTGAATTCTGTTCCATTCCATTCCATTCCATTCCATTCCATTCCATTGAATTCCATTCCATTGAATTCCATTCCATTCCATTCCATTCCGTTCCATTCCATTCCGTTCCATTCCATTCCATTCCATTCCATTCCATTCCGTTCCGTTCCATTCCGTTCCATTCCGTTCCATTCCATTGAATTCCGTTCCATTGCATTGAATTCCGTTCCATTCCATTCCATTCCTTTCCGTTCCGTTCCGTTCCGTTCCGTTCCGTTCCATTCTACTCGGGTTGATTCCATTCCATTCCATTCCATTCCATTCGATTCCATTCTATTCCATTCGATTCCATTCGATTCAATTCGATTCGATTCCATTCCTTTCCATTCCATTCCATTCCATTCCATAGAATTCCATTCCATTCCATTGAATTCCATTCCATTCCATTCCATTCCGTTCCATTGAATTCCATTCCATTCCATTGAATTCCATTCCATTCCATTCCATTCGATTCCATTCCATTCCATGGAATTCCATTCCATTCAATTCCATTCCATTCCATGGAATTCCATTTCATTCCATTCCATTCCATTCCATTCCATTCCATTCCATAGAATTCCATTCCGTTCCATTCCATTCCATTCCATTCCATTCCGTTCCATTCCATTCCATCGAATTCCATTCCATTCCATTCCATTCCATTCCATTCCATTCCATTCCATTCTACTCGGGTTGATTCCATTCGATTCCATTCCATTCCATTCGATTCCATTCGATTCCATTCGATTCCATTCGATTCCATTCCATTCCATTCCATTCAATTGAATTCCATTCCATTCCATTCCATTCCATTCCATTCCATTCCATTCCATTCCATTGAATTCCATTCCATTACATTGAATTCCATTCCATTCCATTCCATTCCATTGAATTCCGTTCCATTCCATTCCTTTCCATTCCATTCCATTCCATTGAATTCCATTACATTGAATTCCATTCCATTCCATTCCATTCCATTCCATTCCATAGAATTCCATTCCATTCCATTGAATTCCATTCCATTGAATTCCATTCGATTCCATTCCATTCCATGGAATTCCATTCCTTTCCATTCCATTCCATTCCATTCCATTCCATTCCATTGAATTCCATTGAATTCCATTCCATTCCATTGAATTCCATTCCTTTCCATTCCATTCCATTGAATTCCGTTCAATTCCATTCCATTCCATTCCATTCCATTCCATTCCATTCCATTCCATTCCATTCCATTCTACTCGGGTTGATTCCATTCTATTCCATTCCATTCCATTCGATTCCATTCGATTCCTTTCGATTCCATTCCATTCCATTCCATTCCATTCCATTGAGTTCCATTCCATTCCATTCCATTCCATTCCATTGAATTCCATTCCATTCCATTCCATCGAATTCCATTCCATTCCATTGAATTCCATTCCATTCCATTCCATTCCATTCCATTCCATTCCATTCCATTCCATTCCATTCCATCGAATTCCATTCCATTCCATTCCATTCCATTCCATTCCATTCGATTCCATTCGATTCCATTCGATTCCATTCCATTCCATTCCATTCCATTGAATTCCGTTCCATTCCATTCCATTCCATTCCATTCCCTTCCATTGAATTCCATTACATTGAATTCCATTCCATTCCATTCCATTCCGTTCCGTTCCGTTCCGTTCCGTTCCGTTTCGTTCCGTTCCGTTCCGTTCCGTTCCATTCCATTCCATTCCATTCCATTGAATTCAGTTCCATTCCATTGAATTCCATTCCATTCCGTTCCATTCCATTGAATTCTGTTCCGTTCCGTTCTGTTCCGTTCCGTTCTATTCCGTTCCATTCCGTTCCTTTCCGTTCTACTCGGGTTGATTCCATTCTATTCCATTCCATTCCATTCGATTCCATTCGATTCCATTCGAATCCATTCGATTCCATTCGATTCCATTCGATTCCATTCCATTCCATTGAATTCCATTCAATTCCATTCCATTCCATTGAATTCCGTTCCATTCCATTCAATTCCATTCCATTCCATTCCTTTCCGTTCCGTTCCGTTCCGTTCCGTTCCGTTCTACTCGGGTTGATTCCATTCTATTCCATTCCATACCATTCGATTCCATTCTATTCCATTCGATTCCATTAGATTCAATTCGATTCCATTCCATTCCATTCCATTCCATTCCATTCCATTGAATTCTGTTCCATTCCATTGAATTCCATTCCATTGAATTCCATTCCATTGAATTCCGCTCCGTTCCGTTCCGTTCCGTTCCGTTCCATTCCGTTCCATTCCGTTCCATTCCGTTCTACTCGGGTTGATTCCATTCTATTCCATTCCATTCCATTCGATTCCATTCTATTCCATTCGATTCCATTCGATTCAATTCGATTCCATTCCATTCCATTCCATTCCATTCCATTCCATTGAATTCCATTGAATTCCATTCCATTCCATTCCGTTCCATTCCATTCCGTTCCATTCCATTCCATTCCATTCCATTCCATTCCATTCCGTTCTACTCGGGTTCATTCCATTCCATTCCGTTCCGTTCCGTTCCGTTCCGTTCCTTTCCTTTCTACTTGTGTTGATTCCATTCCATTCCATTCTATTCCATTGAATTCCATTCCATTCCATTCCATTCCATTCCATTACATGGAATTCCATTGAATTCCATTGAATTCCATTCCATAGAATTCCATTCCATTCCATTCCATTCCATTCCATGGAATTCCATTCCATTCCATTCCATTCCATTCCATTGAATTCCATTCCATTCCATTCCATTGAATTCCATTCCATTCCATTCCATTCGATTCCATTTCATTCCCTTGAATTCCATTCCATTCCATTCCATTCCATTGAATTCCATTGAATTCCATTCCATTGAATTCCATTCCACTCCATTGAATTCCATTCCATTTCATTCCATTCCATTCCGTTCCATTCCATTCCGTTCCATTCCATTCCATTCCTTTCCATTCCATTCCATTCCGTTCCATTCCATTGAATTCCGTTCCATTGCATTGAATTCCGTTCCATTCCATTCCATTCCTTTCCGTTCCGTTCCGTTCCGTTCCGTTCCGTTCCATTCTACTCGGGTTGATTCCATTCTATTCCATTCCATTCCATTCGATTCCATTCTATTCCATTCGATTCCATTCGATTCAATTCGATTCCATTCGATTCCATTCCATTCCATTCCATTCCATTCCATTCCATTGAATTCCATTCCATTCCATTCCGTTCCATTCCATTCCGTTCCATTCCATTCCATTCCATTCCATTCCATTCCATTCCGTTCCATTCCATTCCATTCCTTTCCATTCCATTCCTTTCCGTTCCATTCCGTTCCGTTCCATTCCGTTCTACTCGGATTGATTCCATTCTATTCCATTCCATTCCATTCGATTCCATTCGATTCCATTCGATTCCATTCGATTCCATTCCATTCCATTCCATTCCATTCCATTCCATTCCATTGAACTCCATTCCATTCCATTCCATTCCATTCCATTCCATTCCATTCCATTCCATTGAATTCCATTCCATTCCATTCCATTCCATTGAATTCTGTTCCATTCAATTCCATTCCATTCCATTCCGTTCTACTCGGGTTGATTCCATGCTATTCCATTCCGTTCCTTTCCGTTCCGTTCCGTTCCGTTCCGTTCCGTTCCATTCCACTCGGGTTGATTCCATTCTATTCCATTCCATTCCATTCCATTCCATTCCATTCCATTCCATTCCATTCGATTCCATTCGATTCCATTCGATTCCATTCGATTCCATTCGATTCCATTCCATTCCATTGAATTCCATTCCATTCCATTCCATTCCATTGAATTCCATTCCATTCCATTCCATTGCATTCCATTCCATTCCATTCCATTTGAATTCCATTCCATTCCATTCCATTCCATTCCATTCCATTCTACTCGGGTTGATTCCATTCTATTCCATTCGATTCCATTCGATTCCATTCGATTCCATTCGATTCCATTCGATTCCATTCCATTCCATTCCATTCCATTCCATTCCATTCCATTCCATTGAATTCCATTCCATTCCATTCCATTCCATTGAATTCCGTTCCATTCCATTCCATTCCATTCCATTCCATTCCATTGAATTCCATTCCATTGAATTCCATTCCATTCCATTCCATTCCATTGAATTCCATTCCATTCCGTTCCGTTCCGTTCCATTCCGTTTCGTTCCGTTCCGTTCCGTTCCGTTCCATTCCATTCCATTCCATTCCATTGAATTCCGTTCCATTCCATTGAATTCCATTCCATTCCGTTCCATTCCATTGAATTCTGTTCCGTTCCGTTCCGTTCCGTTCCGTTCCATTCCGTTCCATTCCGTTCCTTTCCGTTCTACTCGGGTTGATTCCATTCTATTC
This sequence comes from Gorilla gorilla gorilla, assembly GCF_029281585.2. Classification (NCBI taxonomy): domain Eukaryota; kingdom Metazoa; phylum Chordata; class Mammalia; order Primates; family Hominidae; genus Gorilla; species Gorilla gorilla. The sequence continues at coordinate 40,223,382 of NC_073242.2, forward strand.
CATTCCATTCCATTCGATTCCATTCTATTCCATTCGATTCCATTCGATTCAATTAGATTCCATTCCATTCCATTCCATTCCATTCCATTCCATTGAATTCCGTTCCATTCCATTGAATTCCATTCCATTCCGTTCCATTCCATTGAATTCCGCTCCGTTCCGTTCCGTTCCGTTCCGTTCCATTCCGTACCATTCCGTTCCATTCCGTTCTACTCGGGTTGATTCCATTCTATTCCATTCCATTCCATTCGATTCCATTCCATTCCATTCCATTCCATTCCATTCCGTTCTACTCGGGTTCATTCCATTCCATTCCGTTCCGTTCCGTTCCGTTCCTTTCCTTTCTACTTGTGTTGATTCCATTCCATTCCTTTCTATTCCATTGAATTCCATTCCATTCCATTCCATTCCATTCCATTACATGGAATTCCATTGAATTCCATTGAATTCCATTCCATTGAATTCCATTCCATTCCATTCCATTCCATTCCATTCCATGGAATTCCATTCCATTCCATTCCATTCCATTCCATTCCATTCCATTCCATTGAATTCCATTCCATTCTATTCCATTCCATTCCATTGAATTCCATTCCATTCCATTCCATTCCATTCCATTCCTTTCCATTCCATTGAATTCCATTGAATTCCGTTCCATTGAATTCCATTCCATTCCATGGAATTCCATTCCATTCCATTCCATTCCATTCCGTTCCATTCCATTCCGTTCCATTCCATTCCATTCCATTCCATTCCGTTCCGTTCCATTCCGTTCCGTTCCGTTCCGTTCCGTTGCGTTCCGTTCTACTCGGGTTGATTCCATTCTATTCCATTCCATTCCATTCGATTCCATTCTATTCCATTCTATTCCATTCGATTCCATTCGATTCCATTCGATTCCATTCCATTCCATTCCATTCCATTCCATTCCATTGAATTCCATTCCATTCCATTAAATTCCATTCCATTCCATTCCATTCCACTCCACTCCATTCCACTCCACTCCACTCCACTCCACTCCACTCCATTCCATTCCATTGAATTCCATTGAATTCCATTGAATTCCATTCCATTGAATTCCATTCCGTTCTGTTCCGTTCCGTTCCATTCCGTTCCGCTCTACTCGGGTTGATTCCATTCTATTCCATTCCATTCCATTCGATTCCATTCTATTCCATTCGATTCCATTCGATTCCATTCGATTCCATTCGATTCCATTCCATTCCATTCCATTCCATTCCATTCCATTCCATTCCATTCCTTTCGATTCCATTCCATTCCATTGAATTCCATTACATTGAATTCCATTCCATTCCATTCCATTCCATTGAATTCCATTCCATTCCATTCCATTGCATTGAATTCTGTTCCATTCCATTCCATTCCATTCCATTCCATTCCATTGAATTCCATTCCATTGAATTCCATTCCATTCCATTCCATTCCGTTCCATTCCATTCCGTTCCATTCCATTCCATTCCATTCCATTCCATTCCGTTCCGTTCCATTCCGTTCCATTCCGTTCCATTCCATTGAATTCCGTTCCATTGCATTGAATTCCGTTCCATTCCATTCCATTCCTTTCCGTTCCGTTCCGTTCCGTTCCGTTCCGTTCCATTCTACTCGGGTTGATTCCATTCCATTCCATTCCATTCCATTCGATTCCATTCTATTCCATTCGATTCCATTCGATTCAATTCGATTCGATTCCATTCCTTTCCATTCCATTCCATTCCATTCCATAGAATTCCATTCCATTCCATTGAATTCCATTCCATTCCATTCCATTCCGTTCCATTGAATTCCATTCCATTCCATTGAATTCCATTCCATTCCATTCCATTCGATTCCATTCCATTCCATGGAATTCCATTCCATTCAATTCCATTCCATTCCATGGAATTCCATTTCATTCCATTCCATTCCATTCCATTCCATTCCATTCCATAGAATTCCATTCCGTTCCATTCCATTCCATTCCATTCCATTCCGTTCCATTCCATTCCATCGAATTCCATTCCATTCCATTCCATTCCATTCCATTCCATTCTACTCGGGTTGATTCCATTCGATTCCATTCCATTCCATTCGATTCCATTCGATTCCATTCGATTCCATTCGATTCCATTCCATTCCATTCCATTCAATTGAATTCCATTCCATTCCATTCCATTCCATTCCATTCCATTCCATTCCATTCCATTCCATTGAATTCCATTCCATTACATTGAATTCCATTCCATTCCATTCCATTCCATTGAATTCCGTTCCATTCCATTCCTTTCCATTCCATTCCATTCCATTGAATTCCATTACATTGAATTCCATTCCATTCCATTCCATTCCATTCCATTCCATAGAATTCCATTCCATTCCATTGAATTCCATTCCATTGAATTCCATTCGATTCCATTCCATTCCATGGAATTCCATTCCTTTCCATTCCATTCCATTCCATTCCATTCCATTCCATTGAATTCCATTGAATTCCATTCCATTCCATTGAATTCCATTCCTTTCCATTCCATTCCATTGAATTCCGTTCAATTCCATTCCATTCCATTCCATTCCATTCCATTCCATTCCATTCCATTCCATTCCATTCTACTCGGGTTGATTCCATTCTATTCCATTCCATTCCATTCGATTCCATTCGATTCCTTTCGATTCCATTCCATTCCATTCCATTCCATTCCATTGAGTTCCATTCCATTCCATTCCATTCCATTCCATTGAATTCCATTCCATTCCATTCCATCGAATTCCATTCCATTCCATTGAATTCCATTCCATTCCATTCCATTCCATTCCATTCCATTCCATTCCATTCCATTCCATCGAATTCCATTCCATTGCATTCCATTCCATTCCATTCCATTCGATTCCATTCGATTCCATTCGATTCCATTCCATTCCATTCCATTCCATTGAATTCCGTTCCATTCCATTCCATTCCATTCCATTCCCTTCCATTGAATTCCATTACATTGAATTCCATTCCATTCCTTTCCATTCCATTCCGTTCCGTTCCGTTCCGTTCCGTTCCGTTTCGTTCCGTTCCGTTCCGTTCCGTTCCATTCCATTCCATTCCATTCCATTGAATTCAGTTCCATTCCATTGAATTCCATTCCATTCCGTTCCATTCCATTGAATTCTGTTCCGTTCCGTTCTGTTCCGTTCCGTTCTATTCCGTTCCATTCCGTTCCTTTCCGTTCTACTCGGGTTGATTCCATTCTATTCCATTCCATTCCATTCGATTCCATTCGATTCCATTCGAATCCATTCGATTCCATTCGATTCCATTCGATTCCATTCCATTCCATTGAATTCCATTCAATTCCATTCCATTCCATTGAATTCCGTTCCATTCCATTCAATTCCATTCCATTCCATTCCTTTCCGTTCCGTTCCGTTCCGTTCCGTTCCGTTCTACTCGGGTTGATTCCATTCTATTCCCTTCCATACCATTCGATTCCATTCTATTCCATTCGATTCCATTAGATTCAATTCGATTCCATTCCATTCCATTCCATTCCATTCCATTCCATTGAATTCCGTTCCATTCCATTGAATTCCATTCCATTGAATTCCATTCCATTGAATTCCGCTCCGTTCCGTTCCGTTCCGTTCCGTTCCATTCCGTTCCATTCCGTTCCATTCCGTTCTACTCGGGTTGATTCCATTCTATTCCATTCCATTCCATTCGATTCCATTCTATTCCATTCGATTCCATTCGATTCAATTCGATTCCATTCCATTCCATTCCATTCCATTCCATTCCATTGAATTCCATTGAATTCCATTCCATTCCATTCCGTTCCATTCCATTCCGTTCCGTTCCATTCCATTCCATTCCATTCCATTCCATTCCGTTCTACTCGGGTTCATTCCATTCCATTCCGTTCCGTTCCGTTCCGTTCCGTTCCTTTCCTTTCTACTTGTGTTGATTCCATTCCATTCCATTCTATTCCATTGAATTCCATTCCATTCCATTCCATTCCATTCCATTACATGGAATTCCATTGAATTCCATTGAATTCCATTCCATAGAATTCCATTCCATTCCATTCCATTCCATTCCATGGAATTCCATTCCATTCCATTCCATTCCATTCCATTGAATTCCATTCCATTCCATTCCATTGAATTCCATTCCATTCCATTCCATTCGATTCCATTTCATTCCATTGAATTCCATTCCATTCCATTCCATTCCATTGAATTCCATTGAATTCCATTCCATTGAATTCCATTCCACTCCATTGAATTCCATTCCATTTCATTCCATTCCATTCCGTTCCATTCCATTCCGTTCCATTCCATTCCATTCCTTTCCATTCCATTCCATTCCGTTCCATTCCATTGAATTCCGTTCCATTGCATTGAATTCCGTTCCATTCCATTCCATTCCTTTCCGTTCCGTTCCGTTCCGTTCCGTTCCGTTCCGTTCTACTCGGGTTGATTCCATTCTATTCCATTCCATTCCATTCGATTCCATTCTATTCCATTCGATTCCATTCGATTCAATTCGATTCCATTCGATTCCATTCCATTCCATTCCATTCCATTCCATTCCATTGAATTCCATTCCATTCCATTCCGTTCCATTCCATTCCGTTCCATTCCATTCCATTCCATTCCATTCCATTCCACTCCGTTCCATTCCATTCCATTCCTTTCCATTCCATTCCTTTCCGTTCCATTCCGTTCCGTTCCATTCCGTTCTACTCGGATTGATTCCATTCTATTCCATTCCATTCCATTCGATTCCATTCGATTCCATTCGATTCCATTCGATTCCATTCCATTCCATTCCATTCCATTCCATTCCATTCCATTGAACTCCATTCCATTCCATTCCATTCCATTCCATTCCATTCCATTCCATTCCATTGAATTCCATTCCATTCCATTCCATTCCATTGAATTCTGTTCCATTCAATTCCATTCCATTCCATTCCGTTCTACTCGGGTTGATTCCATGCTATTCCATTCCGTTCCTTTCCGTTCCGTTCCGTTCCGTTCCGTTCCATTCCACTCGGGTTGATTCCATTCTATTCCATTCCATTCCATTCCATTCCATTCCATTCCATTCCATTCCATTCCATTCGATTCCATTCGATTCCATTCGATTCCATTCGATTCCATTCGATTCCATTCGATTCCATTCCATTCCATTGAATTCCATTCCATTCCATTCCATTCCATTGAATTCCGTTCCATTCCATTCCATTGCATTCCATTCCATTCCATTCCATTTGAATTCCATTCCATTCCATTCCATTCCATTCCATTCCATTCTACTCGGGTTGATTCCATTCTATTCCATTCCATTCCATTCGATTCCATTCGATTCCATTCGATTCCATTCGATTCCATTCCATTCCATTCCATTCCATTCCATTCCATTCCTTTCCATTCCATTGAATTCCATTCCATTCCATTCCATTCCATTGAATTCCGTTCCATTCCATTCCATTCCATTCCATTCCATTCCATTGAATTCCATTCCATTGAATTCCTTTCCATTCCATTCCATTCCATTGAATTCCATTCCATTCCGTTCCGTTCCGTTCCATTCCGTTTCGTTCCGTTCCGTTCCGTTCCGTTCCATTCCATTCCATTCTATTCCATTGAATTCCGTTCCATTCCATTGAATTCCATTCCATTCCGTTCCATTCCATTGAATTCTGTTCCGTTCCGTTCCGTTCCGTTCCGTTCCATTCCGTTCCATTCCGTTCCTTTCCGTTCTACTCGGGTTGATTCCATTCTATTCCATTCCATTCCATTCGATTCCATTCTATTCCATTCGATTCCATTCGATTCAATTAGATTCCATTCCATTCCATTCCATTCCATTCCATTCCATTGAATTCCGTTCCATTCCATTGAATTCCATTCCATTCCGTTCCATTCCATTGAATTCCGCTCCGTTCCGTTCCGTTCCGTTCCGTTCCATTCCGTACCATTCCGTTCCATTCCGTTCTACTCGGGTTGATTCCATTCTATTCCATTCCATTCCATTCGATTCCATTCCATTCCATTCCATTCCATTCCATTCCGTTCTACTCGGGTTCATTCCATTCCATTCCGTTCCGTTCCGTTCCGTTCCTTTCCTTTCTACTTGTGTTGATTCCATTCCATTCCTTTCTATTCCATTGAATTCCATTCCATTCCATTCCATTCCATTCCATTACATGGAATTCCATTGAATTCCATTGAATTCCATTCCATTGAATTCCATTCCATTCCATTCCATTCCATTCCATTCCATGGAATTCCATTCCATTCCATTCCATTCCATTCCATTCCATTCCATTGAATTCCATTCCATTCTATTCCATTCCATTCCATTGAATTCCATTCCATTCCATTCCATTCCATTCCATTCCATTCCTTTCCATTCCATTGAATTCCATTGAATTCCGTTCCATTGAATTCCATTCCATTCCATGGAATTCCATTCCATTCCATTCCATTCCATTCCGTTCCATTCCATTCCGTTCCATTCCATTCCATTCCATTCCATTCCGTTCCGTTCCATTCCGTTCCGTTCCGTTCCGTTCCGTTGCGTTCCGTTCTACTTGGGTTGATTCCATTCTATTCCATTCCATTCCATTCGATTCCATTCTATTCCATTCTATTCCATTCGATTCCATTCGATTCCATTCGATTCCATTCCATTCCATTCCATTCCATTCCATTCCATTGAATTCCATTCCATTCCATTAAATTCCATTCCATTCCATTCCATTCCACTCCACTCCATTCCACTCCACTCCACTCCACTCCACTCCACTCCATTCCATTCCATTGAATTCCATTGAATTCCATTGAATTCCATTCCATTGAATTCCATTCTGTTCTGTTCCGTTCCGTTCCATTCCGTTCCGCTCTACTCGGGTTGATTCCATTCTATTCCATTCCATTCCATTCGATTATATTCTATTCCATTCGATTCCATTCGATTCCATTCGATTCCATTCGATTCCATTCCATTCCATTCCATTCCATTCCATTCCATTCCATTCCTTTCCATTCCATTCCATTCCATTGAATTCCATTACATTGAATTCCATTCCATTCCATTCCATTCCATTGAATTCCATTCCATTCCATTCCATTGCATTGAATTCTGTTCCATTCCATTCCATTCCATTCCATTCCATTGAATTCCATTCCATTGAATTCCATTCCATTCCATTCCATTCCATTGAATTCCATTCCATTCCGTTCCGTTCCGTTCCGTTCCGTTCCGTTTCGTTCCGTTCCGTTCCGTTCCGTTCCATTCCATTCCATTCCATTCCATTGAATTCCGTTCCATTCCATTGAATTCCATTCCATTCCGTTCCTTTCCATTGAATTCAGTTCCGTTCCGTTCCGTTCCGTTCCGTTCCATTCCGTTCCATTCCGTTCCTTTCCGTTCTACTCGGGTTGATTCCATTCTATTCCATTCCATTCCATTCGATTCCATTCGATTCCATTCGAATCCATTCGATTCCATTCGATTCCATTCGATTCCATTCCATTCCATTGAATTCCATTCCATGCCATTCCATTCCATTGAATTCCGTTCCATTCCATTCAATTCCATTCCATTCCATTCCTTTCCGTTCCGTTCCGTTCCGTTCCGTTCCGTTCTACTCGGGTTGATTCCATTCTATTCCATTCCATACCATTCGATTCCATTCTATTCCATTCGATTCCATTCGATTCAATTCGATTCCATTCCATTCCATTCCATTCCATTCCATTGAATTCCGTTCCATTCCATTGAATTCCATTCCATTCCGTTCCATTCCATTGAATTCCGCTCCGTTCCGTTCCGTTCCGTTCCGTTCCATTCCGTTCCATTCCGTTCCATTCCGTTCAACTCGGGTTGATTCCATTCTATTCCATTCCATTCCATTCGATTCCATTCTATTCCATTCGATTCCATTCGATTCAATTCGATTCCATTCCATTCCATTCCATTCCATTTCATTCCATTGAATTCCATTGGATTCCATTCCATTCCATTCCGTTCCATTCCATTCCGTTCCATTCCATTCCATTCCATTCCATTCCATTCCATTCCATTCCATTCCGTTCTACTCGGGTTCATTCCATTCCATTCCGTTCCGTTCCGTTCCGTTCCGTTCCTTTCCTTTCTACTTGTGTTGATTCCATTCCATTCCATTCTATTCCATTGAATTCCATTCCATTCCATTCCATTCCATTCCATTACATGGAATTCCATTGAATTCCATGGAATTCCATTCCATAGAATTCCATTCCATTCCATTCCATTCCATTCCATGGAATTCCATTCCATTCCATTCCATTCCATTCCATTCCATGGAATTCCATTCCATTCCATTCCATTGAATTCCATTCCATTCCATTCCATTCGATTCCATTTCATTCCATTGAATTCCATTCCATTCCATTCCATTCCATTGAATTCCATTGAATTCCATTCCATTGAATTCCTTTCCACTCCATTGAATTCCATTCCATTTCATTCCATTCCATTCCGTTCCATTCCATTCCGTTCCATTCCATTCCATTCCTTTCCATTCCATTCCATTCCGTTCCATTCCATTGAATTCCGTTCCATTGCATTGAATTCCGTTCCATTCCATTCCATTCCTTTCCGTTCCGTTCCGTTCCGTTCCGTTCCGTTCCGTTCTACTCGGGTTGATTCCATTCTATTCCATTCCATTCCATTCGATTCCATTCTATTCCATTCGATTCCATTCGATTCAATTCGATTCCATGCGATTCCATTCCATTCCATTCCATTCCATTCCATTCCATTCCATTCCGTTCCATTCCATTCCATTCCTTTCCATTCCATTCCTTTCCGTTCCATTCCGTTCCGTTCCATTCCGTTCTACTCGGCTTGATTCCATTCTATTCCATTCCATTCCATTCGATTCCATTCGATTCCATTCGATTCCATTCGATTCCATTCCATTCCATTCCATTCCATTCCATTCCATTCCATTCCATTCCATTGAACTCCATTCCATTCCATTCCATTCCATTCCATTCCATTCCATTCCATTGTATTCCATTCCATTCCATTCCATTCCATTGAATTCTGTTCCATTCAATTCCATTCCATTCCATTCCGTTCTACTCGGGTTGATTCCATGCTATTCCATTCCGTTCCATTCCGTTCCGTTCCGTTCCGTTCCGTTCCGTTCCGTTCCATTCCACTCGGGTTGATTCCATTCTATTCCATTCCATTCCATTCCATTCCATTCCATTCCATTCGATTCCATTCGATTCCATTCGATTCCATTCGATTCCATTCGATTCCATTCCATTCCATTGAATTCCATTCCATTCCATTCCATTCCATTGAATTCCGTTCCATTCCATTCCATTGCATTCCATTCCATTCCATTCCATTTGAATTCCATTCCATTCCATTCCATTCCATTCCATTCCATTCCATTCCATTCTACTCGGGTTGATTCCATTCTATTCCATTCCATTCCATTCGATTCCATTCGATTCCATTCGATTCCATTCGATTCCATTCCATTCCATTCCATTCCATTCCATTCCATTCCATTCCATTGAATTCCATTCCATTCCATTCCATTCCATTCCATTCCATTCCATTCCATTGAATTCCGTTCCATTCCATTCCATTCCATTCCATTCCATTCCATTGAATTCCATTCCATTGAATTCCATTCCATTCCATTCCATTCCATTGAATTCCATTCCATTCCGTTCCGTTCAGTTCCGTTCCGTTTCGTTCCGTTCCGTTCCGTTCCGTTCCATTCCATTCCATTCCATTCCATTGAATTCCGTTCCATTCCATTGAATTCCATTCCATTCCGTTCCATTCCATTGAATTCTGTTCCGTTCCGTTCCGTTCCGTTCCGTTCCATTCCGTTTCATTCCGTTCCTTTCCGTTCTACTCGGGTTGATTCCATTCCATTCCATTCCATTCCATTCGATTCCATTCGATTCCATTCGAATCCATTCGATTCCATTCGATTCCATTCGATTCCATTCTATTCCATTGAATTCCATTCCATTCCATTCCATTCCATTGAATTCCGTTCCATTCCATTCAATTCCATTCCATTCCATTCCTTTCCGTTCCGTTCCATTCCGTTCCGTTCCGTTCCCTTCTACTCGGGTTGATTCCATTCTATTCCATTCGATTCCATTCGATTCAATTAGATTCCATTCCATTCCATTCCATTCCATTCCATTCCATTGAATTCCGTTCCATTCCATTGAATTCCATTCCATTCCGTTCCATTCCATTGAATTCCGCTCCGTTCCGTTCCGTTCCGTTCCTTTCCATTCCGTACCATTCCGTTCCATTCCGTTCTACTCGGGTTGATTCCATTCTATTCCATTCCATTCCATTCGATTCCATTCCATTCCATTCCATTCCATTCCATTCCGTTCTACTCGGGTTCATTCCATTCCATTCCGTTCCGTTCCTTTCCATTCCGTTCCTTTCCTTTCTACTTGTGTTGATTCCATTCCATTCCTTTCTATTCCATTGAATTCCATTGCATTCCATTCCATTCCATTCCATTACATGGAATTCCATTGAATTCCATTGAATTACATTCCATTGAATTCCATTCCATTCCATTCCATTCCATTCCATGGAATTCCATTCCATTCCATTCCATTCCATTCCATTCCATTCCATTCCATGGAATTCCATTCCATTCCATTCCATTCCATTCCATTGAATTCCATTCCATTCCATTCCATTCGATTCCATTTCATTCCATTGAATTCCATTCCATTCCATTCCATTCCATTCCATTCCATTGAATTCCATTGAATTCCATTCCATTGAATTCCATTCCATTCCATTGAATTCCATTCCATTTCATTCCATTCCATTCCGTTCCATTCCATTCCGTTCCATTCCATTCCATTCCTTTCCATTCCATTCCATTCCGTTCCATTCCATTGAATTCCGTTCCATTGCACTGAATTCCGTTCCATTCCATTCCATTCCTTTCCGTTCCGTTCCGTTCCGTTCCGTTCCGTTCCGTTCTACTCGGGTTGATTCCATTCTATTCCATTCCATTCCATTCGATTCCATTCTATTCCATTCGATTCCATTCGATTCAATTCGATTCCATTCCATTCCATTCCATTCCATTCCATTCCATTCCATTCCATTGAATTCCATTCCATTCCATTCCGTTCCATTCCATTCCGTTCCATTCCATTCCATTCCATTCCATTCCATTCCATTCCATTACGTTCCGTTCCATTCCGTTCCATTCCGTTCCATTCCATTGAATTCCGATCCATTGCATTGAATTCCGTTCCATTCCATTCCATTCCTTTCCGTTCCGTTCCGTTCCGTTCCGTTCCATTCCGTTCTACTCGGATTGATTCCATTCTATTCCATTCCATTCCATTCGATTCCATTCGATTCCATTCGATTCCATTCGATTCCATTCCATTCCATTCCATTCCATTCCATTGAATTCCATTCCATTCCATTCCATTCCATTCCATTGAATTCCATTGAATTCCATTCCATTGAATTCCATTCCATTCCATTCCATTCCGTTCCATTCCATTCCATTCCATTCCATTCCGTTCCGTTCCATTCCGTTCCGTTCCGTTCCGTTCCGTTGCGTTCCGTTCTACTTGGGTTGATTCCATTCTATTCCATTCCATTCCATTCGATTCCATTCTATTCCATTCTATTCCATTCGATTCCATTCGATTCCATTCGATTCCATTCCATTCCATTCCATTCCATTCCATTCCATTGAATTCCATTCCATTCCATTAAATTCCATTCCATTCCATTCCATTCCACTCCACTCCATTCCACTCCACTCCACTCCACTCCACTCCACTCCATTCCATTCCATTGAATTCCATTGAATTCCATTGAATTCCATTCCATTGAATTCCATTCTGTTCTGTTCCGTTCCGTTCCATTCCGTTCCGCTCTACTCGGGTTGATTCCATTCTATTCCATTCCATTCCATTCGATTATATTCTATTCCATTCGATTCCATTCGATTCCATTCGATTCCATTCGATTCCATTCCATTCCATTCCATTCCATTCCATTCCATTCCATTCCTTTCCATTCCATTCCATTCCATTGAATTCCATTACATTGAATTCCATTCCATTCCATTCCATTCCATTGAATTCCATTCCATTCCATTCCATTGCATTGAATTCTGTTCCATTCCATTCCATTCCATTCCATTCCATTGAATTCCATTCCATTGAATTCCATTCCATTCCATTCCATTCCATTGAATTCCATTCCATTCCGTTCCGTTCCGTTCCGTTCCGTTCCGTTTCGTTCCGTTCCGTTCCGTTCCGTTCCATTCCATTCCATTCCATTCCATTGAATTCCGTTCCATTCCATTGAATTCCATTCCATTCCGTTCCTTTCCATTGAATTCTGTTCCGTTCCGTTCCGTTCCGTTCCGTTCCATTCCGTTCCATTCCGTTCCTTTCCGTTCTACTCGGGTTGATTCCATTCTATTCCATTCCATTCCATTCGATTCCATTCGATTCCATTCGAATCCATTCGATTCCATTCGATTCCATTCGATTCCATTCCATTCCATTGAATTCCATTCCATGCCATTCCATTCCATTGAATTCCGTTCCATTCCATTCAATTCCATTCCATTCCATTCCTTTCCGTTCCGTTCCGTTCCGTTCCGTTCCGTTCCGTTCTACTCGGGTTGATTCCATTCTATTCCATTCCATACCATTCGATTCCATTCTATTCCATTCGATTCCATTCGATTCAATTCGATTCCATTCCATTCCATTCCATTCCATTCCATTGAATTCCGTTCCATTCCATTGAATTCCATTCCATTCCGTTCCATTCCATTGAATTCCGCTCCGTTCCGTTCCGTTCCGTTCCGTTCCATTCCGTTCCATTCCGTTCCATTCCGTTCAACTCGGGTTGATTCCATTCTATTCCATTCCATTCCATTCGATTCCATTCTATTCCATTCGATTCCATTCGATTCAATTCGATTCCATTCCATTCCATTCCATTCCATTTCATTCCATTGAATTCCATTGAATTCCATTCCATTCCATTCCGTTCCATTCCATTCCGTTCCATTCCATTCCATTCCATTCCATTCCATTCCATTCCATTCCATTCCGTTCTACTCGGGTTCATTCCATTCCATTCCGTTCCGTTCCGTTCCGTTCCGTTCCTTTCCTTTCTACTTGTGTTGATTCCATTCCATTCCATTCTATTCCATTGAATTCCATTCCATTCCATTCCATTCCATTCCATTACATGGAATTCCATTGAATTCCATGGAATTCCATTCCATAGAATTCCATTCCATTCCATTCCATTCCATTCCATGGAATTCCATTCCATTCCATTCCATTCCATTCCATTCCATTCCATGGAATTCCATTCCATTCCATTCCATTGAATTCCATTCCATTCCATTCCATTCGATTCCATTTCATTCCATTGAATTCCATTCCATTCCATTCCATTCCATTGAATTCCATTGAATTCCATTCCATTGAATTCCTTTCCACTCCATTGAATTCCATTCCATTTCATTCCATTCCATTCCGTTCCATTCCATTCCGTTCCATTCCATTCCATTCCTTTCCATTCCATTCCATTCCGTTCCATTCCATTGAATTCCGTTCCATTGCATTGAATTCCGTTCCATTCCATTCCATTCCTTTCCGTTCCGTTCCGTTCCGTTCCGTTCCGTTCCGTTCTACTCGGGTTGATTCCATTCTATTCCATTCCATTCCATTCGATTCCATTCTATTCCATTCGATTCCATTCGATTCAATTCGATTCCATGCGATTCCATTCCATTCCATTCCATTCCATTCCATTCCATTCCATTCCATTCCATTCCGTTCCATTCCATTCCATTCCTTTCCATTCCATTCCTTTCCGTTCCATTCCGTTCCGTTCCATTCCGTTCTACTCGGCTTGATTCCATTCTATTCCATTCCATTCCATTCGATTCCATTCGATTCCATTCGATTCCATTCGATTCCATTCCATTCCATTCCATTCCATTCCATTCCATTCCATTCCATTGAACTCCATTCCATTCCATTCCATTCCATTCCATTCCATTCCATTCCATTGTATTCCATTCCATTCCATTCCATTCCATTGAATTCTGTTCCATTCAATTCCATTCCATTCCATTCCGTTCTACTCGGGTTGATTCCATGCTATTCCATTCCGTTCCATTCCGTTCCGTTCCGTTCCGTTCCGTTCCGTTCCGTTCCATTCCACTCGGGTTGATTCCATTCTATTCCATTCCATTCCATTCCATTCCATTCCATTCCATTCGATTCCATTCGATTCCATTCGATTCCATTCGATTCCATTCGATTCCATTCCATTCCATTGAATTCCATTCCATTCCATTCCATTCCATTGAATTCCGTTCCATTCCATTCCATTGCATTCCATTCCATTCCATTCCATTTGAATTCCATTCCATTCCATTCCATTCCATTCCATTCCATTCCATTCCATTCTACTCGGGTTGATTCCATTCTATTCCATTCCATTCCATTCGATTCCATTCGATTCCATTCGATTCCATTCGATTCCATTCCATTCCATTCCATTCCATTCCATTCCATTCCATTCCATTCCATTGAATTCCATTCCATTCCATTCCATTCCATTCCATTCCATTCCATTCCATTGAATTCCGTTCCATTCCATTCCATTCCATTCCATTCCAATCCATTGAATTCCATTCCATTGAATTCCATTCCATTCCATTCCATTCCATTGAATTCCATTCCATTCCGTTCCGTTCAGTTCCGTTCCGTTTCGTTCCGTTCCGTTCCGTTCCGTTCCATTCCATTCCATTCCATTCCATTGAATTCCGTTCCATTCCATTGAATTCCATTCCATTCCGTTCCATTCCATTGAATTCTGTTCCGTTCCGTTCCGTTCCGTTCCGTTCCATTCCGTTTCATTCCGTTCCTTTCCGTTCTACTCGGGTTGATTCCATTCCATTCCATTCCATTCCATTCGATTCCATTCGATTCCATTCGAATCCATTCGATTCCATTCGATTCCATTCGATTCCATTCTATTCCATTGAATTCCATTCCATTCCATTCCATTCCATTGAATTCCGTTCCATTCCATTCAATTCCATTCCATTCCATTCCTTTCCGTTCCGTTCCATTCCGTTCCGTTCCGTTCCCTTCTACTCGGGTTGATTCCATTCTATTCCATTCGATTCCATTCGATTCAATTAGATTCCATTCCATTCCATTCCATTCCATTCCATTCCATTGAATTCCGTTCCATTCCATTGAATTCCATTCCATTCCGTTCCATTCCATTGAATTCCGCTCCGTTCCGTTCCGTTCCGTTCCTTTCCATTCCGTACCATTCCGTTCCATTCCGTTCTACTCGGGTTGATTCCATTCTATTCCATTCCATTCCATTCGATTCCATTCCATTCCATTCCATTCCATTCCATTCCGTTCTACTCGGGTTCATTCCATTCCATTCCTTTCCATTCCATTCCATTCCGTTCCATTCCATTGAATTCCGTTCCATTGCATTGAATTCCGTTCCATTCCATTCCATTCCTTTCCGTTCCGTTCCGTTCCGTTCCGTTCCGTTCCATTCTACTCGGGTTGATTCCATTCTATTCCATTCCATTCCATTCGATTCCATTCTATTCCATTCGATTCCATTCGATTCAATTCGATTCCATTCGATTCCATTCCATTCCATTCCATTCCATTCCATTCCATTGAATTCCATTCCATTCCATTCCGTTCCATTCCATTCCGTTCCATTCCATTCCATTCCATTCCATTCCATTCCATTCCGTTCCATTCCATTCCATTCCTTTCCATTCCATTCCTTTCCGTTCCATTCCGTTCCGTTCCATTCCGTTCTACTCGGATTGATTCCATTCTATTCCATTCCATTCCATTCGATTCCATTCGATTCCATTCGATTCCATTCGATTCCATTCCATTCCATTCCATTCCATTCCATTCCATTCCATTGAACTCCATTCCATTCCATTCCATTCCATTCCATTCCATTCCATTCCATTCCATTGAATTCCATTCCATTCCATTCCATTCCATTGAATTCTGTTCCATTCAATTCCATTCCATTCCATTCCGTTCTACTCGGGTTGATTCCATGCTATTCCATTCCGTTCCTTTCCGTTCCGTTCCGTTCCGTTCCGTTCCGTTCCATTCCACTCGGGTTGATTCCATTCTATTCCATTCCATTCCATTCCATTCCATTCCATTCCATTCCATTCCATTCGATTCCATTCGATTCCATTCGATTCCATTCGATTCCATTCGATTCCATTCCATTCCATTGAATTCCATTCCATTCCATTCCATTCCATTGAATTCCATTCCATTCCATTCCATTGCATTCCATTCCATTCCATTCCATTTGAATTCCATTCCATTCCATTCCATTCCATTCCATTCCATTCTACTCGGGTTGATTCCATTCTATTCCATTCGATTCCATTCGATTCCATTCGATTCCATTCGATTCCATTCGATTCCATTCCATTCCATTCCATTCCATTCCATTCCATTCCATTCCATTGAATTCCATTCCATTCCATTCCATTCCATTGAATTCCGTTCCATTCCATTCCATTCCATTCCATTCCATTCCATTGAATTCCATTCCATTGAATTCCATTCCATTCCATTCCATTCCATTGAATTCCATTCCATTCCGTTCCGTTCCGTTCCATTCCGTTTCGTTCCGTTCCGTTCCGTTCCGTTCCATTCCATTCCATTCCATTCCATTGAATTCCGTTCCATTCCATTGAATTCCATTCCATTCCGTTCCATTCCATTGAATTCTGTTCCGTTCCGTTCCGTTCCGTTCCGTTCCATTCCGTTCCATTCCGTTCCTTTCCGTTCTACTCGGGTTGATTCCATTCTATTCCATTCCATTCCATTCGATTCCATTCTATTCCATTCGATTCCATTCGATTCAATTAGATTCCATTCCATTCCATTCCATTCCATTCCATTCCATTGAATTCCGTTCCATTCCATTGAATTCCATTCCATTCCGTTCCATTCCATTGAATTCCGCTCCGTTCCGTTCCGTTCCGTTCCGTTCCATTCCGTACCATTCCGTTCCATTCCGTTCTACTCGGGTTGATTCCATTCTATTCCATTCCATTCCATTCGATTCCATTCCATTCCATTCCATTCCATTCCATTCCGTTCTACTCGGGTTCATTCCATTCCATTCCGTTCCGTTCCGTTCCGTTCCTTTCCTTTCTACTTGTGTTGATTCCATTCCATTCCTTTCTATTCCATTGAATTCCATTCCATTCCATTCCCTTCCATTCCATTACATGGAATTCCATTGAATTCCATTGAATTCCATTCCATTGAATTCCATTCCATTCCATTCCATTCCATTCCATTCCATGGAATTCCATTCCATTCCATTCCATTCCATTCCATTCCATTCCATTCCATTGAATTCCATTCCATTCTATTCCATTCCATTCCATTGAATTCCATTCCATTCCATTCCATTCCATTCCATTCCTTTCCATTCCATTGAATTCCATTGAATTCCGTTCCATTGAATTCCATTCCATTCCATGGAATTCCATTCCATTCCATTCCATTCCATTCCGTTCCATTCCATTCCGTTCCATTCCATTCCATTCCATTCCATTCCGTTCCGTTCCATTCCGTTCCGTTCCGTTCCGTTCCGTTGCGTTCCGTTCTACTCGGGTTGATTCCATTCTATTCCATTCCATTCCATTCGATTCCATTCCATTCCATTCCATTCCATTCCATTCCATTGAATTCCATTCCATTCCATTAAATTCCATTCCATTCCATTCCATTCCACTCCACTCCATTCCACTCCACTCCACTCCACTCCACTCCACTCCATTCCATTCCATTGAATTCCATTGAATTCCATTGAATTCCATTCCATTGAATTCCATTCCGTTCTGTTCCGTTCCGTTCCATTCCGTTCCGCTCTACTCGGGTTGATTCCATTCTATTCCATTCCATTCCATTCGATTCCATTCTATTCCATTCGATTCCATTCGATTCCATTCGATTCCATTCGATTCCATTCCATTCCATTCCATTCCATTCCATTCCATTCCATTCCTTTCGATTCCATTCCATTCCATTGAATTCCATTACATTGAATTCCATTCCATTCCATTCCATTCCATTGAATTCCATTCCATTCCATTCCATTGCATTGAATTCTGTTCCATTCCATTCCATTCCATTCCATTCCATTCCATTGAATTCCATTCCATTGAATTCCATTCCATTCCATTCCATTCCGTTCCATTCCATTCCGTTCCATTCCATTCCATTCCATTCCATTCCATTCCGTTCCGTTCCATTCCGTTCCATTCCGTTCCATTCCATTGAATTCCGTTCCATTGCATTGAATTCCGTTCCATTCCATTCCATTCCTTTCCGTTCCGTTCCGTTCCGTTCCGTTCCGTTCCATTCTACTCGGGTTGATTCCATTCCATTCCATTCCATTCCATTCGATTCCATTCTATTCCATTCGATTCCATTCGATTCAATTCGATTCGATTCCATTCCTTTCCATTCCATTCCATTCCATTCCATAGAATTCCATTCCATTCCATTGAATTCCATTCCATTCCATTCCATTCCGTTCCATTGAATTCCATTCCATTCCATTGAATTCCATTCCATTCCATTCCATTCGATTCCATTCCATTCCATGGAATTCCATTCCATTCAATTCCATTCCATTCCATGGAATTCCATTTCATTCCATTCCATTCCATTCCATTCCATTCCATTCCATAGAATTCCATTCCGTTCCATTCCATTCCATTCCATTCCATTCCGTTCCATTCCATTCCATCGAATTCCATTCCATTCCATTCCATTCCATTCCATTCCATTCCATTCCATTCTACTCGGGTTGATTCCATTCGATTCCATTCCATTCCATTCGATTCCATTCGATTCCATTCGATTCCATTCGATTCCATTCCATTCCATTCCATTCAATTGAATTCCATTCCATTCCATTCCATTCCATTCCATTCCATTCCATTCCATTCCATTGAATTCCATTCCATTACATTGAATTCCATTCCATTCCATTCCATTCCATTGAATTCCGTTCCATTCCATTCCTTTCCATTCCATTCCATTCCATTGAATTCCATTACATTGAATTCCATTCCATTCCATTCCATTCCATTCCATTCCATAGAATTCCATTCCATTCCATTGAATTCCATTCCATTGAATTCCATTCGATTCCATTCCATTCCATGGAATTCCATTCCTTTCCATTCCATTCCATTCCATTCCATTCCATTCCATTGAATTCCATTGAATTCCATTCCATTCCATTGAATTCCATTCCTTTCCATTCCATTCCATTGAATTCCGTTCAATTCCATTCCATTCCATTCCATTCCATTCCATTCCATTCCATTCCATTCCATTCCATTCTACTCGGGTTGATTCCATTCTATTCCATTCCATTCCATTCGATTCCATTCGATTCCTTTCGATTCCATTCCATTCCATTCCATTCCATTCCATTGAGTTCCATTCCATTCCATTCCATTCCATTCCATTGAATTCCATTCCATTCCATTCCATCGAATTCCATTCCATTCCATTGAATTCCATTCCATTCCATTCCATTCCATTCCATTCCATTCCATTCCATTCCATTCCATTCCATCGAATTCCATTCCATTCCATTCCATTCCATTCCATTCCATTCGATTCCATTCGATTCCATTCGATTCCATTCCATTCCATTCCATTCCATTGAATTCCGTTCCATTCCATTCCATTCCATTCCATTCCCTTCCATTGAATTCCATTACATTGAATTCCATTCCATTCCATTCCATTCCGTTCCGTTCCGTTCCGTTCCGTTCCGTTTCGTTCCGTTCCGTTCCGTTCCGTTCCATTCCATTCCATTCCATTCCATTGAATTCAGTTCCATTCCATTGAATTCCATTCCATTCCGTTCCATTCCATTGAATTCTGTTCCGTTCCGTTCTGTTCCGTTCCGTTCTATTCCGTTCCATTCCGTTCCTTTCCGTTCTACTCGGGTTGATTCCATTCTATTCCATTCCATTCCATTCGATTCCATTCGATTCCATTCGAATCCATTCGATTCCATTCGATTCCATTCGATTCCATTCCATTCCATTGAATTCCATTCAATTCCATTCCATTCCATTGAATTCCGTTCCATTCCATTCAATTCCATTCCATTCCATTCCTTTCCGTTCCGTTCCGTTCCGTTCCGTTCCGTTCTACTCGGGTTGATTCCATTCTATTCCATTCCATACCATTCGATTCCATTCTATTCCATTCGATTCCATTAGATTCAATTCGATTCCATTCCATTCCATTCCATTCCATTCCATTCCATTGAATTCTGTTCCATTCCATTGAATTCCATTCCATTGAATTCCATTCCATTGAATTCCGCTCCGTTCCGTTCCGTTCCGTTCCGTTCCATTCCGTTCCATTCCGTTCCATTCCGTTCTACTCGGGTTGATTCCATTCTATTCCATTCCATTCCATTCGATTCCATTCTATTCCATTCGATTCCATTCGATTCAATTCGATTCCATTCCATTCCATTCCATTCCATTCCATTCCATTGAATTCCATTGAATTCCATTCCATTCCATTCCGTTCCATTCCATTCCGTTCCATTCCATTCCATTCCATTCCATTCCATTCCATTCCGTTCTACTCGGGTTCATTCCATTCCATTCCGTTCCGTTCCGTTCCGTTCCGTTCCTTTCCTTTCTACTTGTGTTGATTCCATTCCATTCCATTCTATTCCATTGAATTCCATTCCATTCCATTCCATTCCATTCCATTACATGGAATTCCATTGAATTCCATTGAATTCCATTCCATAGAATTCCATTCCATTCCATTCCATTCCATTCCATGGAATTCCATTCCATTCCATTCCATTCCATTCCATTGAATTCCATTCCATTCCATTCCATTGAATTCCATTCCATTCCATTCCATTCGATTCCATTTCATTCCCTTGAATTCCATTCCATTCCATTCCATTCCATTGAATTCCATTGAATTCCATTCCATTGAATTCCATTCCACTCCATTGAATTCCATTCCATTTCATTCCATTCCATTCCGTTCCATTCCATTCCGTTCCATTCCATTCCATTCCTTTCCATTCCATTCCATTCCGTTCCATTCCATTGAATTCCGTTCCATTGCATTGAATTCCGTTCCATTCCATTCCATTCCTTTCCGTTCCGTTCCGTTCCGTTCCGTTCCGTTCCATTCTACTCGGGTTGATTCCATTCTATTCCATTCCATTCCATTCGATTCCATTCTATTCCATTCGATTCCATTCGATTCAATTCGATTCCATTCGATTCCATTCCATTCCATTCCATTCCATTCCATTCCATTGAATTCCATTCCATTCCATTCCGTTCCATTCCATTCCGTTCCATTCCATTCCATTCCATTCCATTCCATTCCATTCCGTTCCATTCCATTCCATTCCTTTCCATTCCATTCCTTTCCGTTCCATTCCGTTCCGTTCCATTCCGTTCTACTCGGATTGATTCCATTCTATTCCATTCCATTCCATTCGATTCCATTCGATTCCATTCGATTCCATTCGATTCCATTCCATTCCATTCCATTCCATTCCATTCCATTCCATTGAACTCCATTCCATTCCATTCCATTCCATTCCATTCCATTCCATTCCATTCCATTGAATTCCATTCCATTCCATTCCATTCCATTGAATTCTGTTCCATTCAATTCCATTCCATTCCATTCCGTTCTACTCGGGTTGATTCCATGCTATTCCATTCCGTTCCTTTCCGTTCCGTTCCGTTCCGTTCCGTTCCGTTCCATTCCACTCGGGTTGATTCCATTCTATTCCATTCCATTCCATTCCATTCCATTCCATTCCATTCCATTCCATTCGATTCCATTCGATTCCATTCGATTCCATTCGATTCCATTCGATTCCATTCCATTCCATTGAATTCCATTCCATTCCATTCCATTCCATTGAATTCCATTCCATTCCATTCCATTGCATTCCATTCCATTCCATTCCATTTGAATTCCATTCCATTCCATTCCATTCCATTCCATTCCATTCTACTCGGGTTGATTCCATTCTATTCCATTCGATTCCATTCGATTCCATTCGATTCCATTCGATTCCATTCGATTCCATTCCATTCCATTCCATTCCATTCCATTCCATTCCATTCCATTGAATTCCATTCCATTCCATTCCATTCCATTGAATTCCGTTCCATTCCATTCCATTCCATTCCATTCCATTCCATTGAATTCCATTCCATTGAATTCCATTCCATTCCATTCCATTCCATTGAATTCCATTCCATTCCGTTCCGTTCCGTTCCATTCCGTTTCGTTCCGTTCCGTTCCGTTCCGTTCCATTCCATTCCATTCCATTCCATTGAATTCCGTTCCATTCCATTGAATTCCATTCCATTCCGTTCCATTCCATTGAATTCTGTTCCGTTCCGTTCCGTTCCGTTCCGTTCCATTCCGTTCCATTCCGTTCCTTTCCGTTCTACTCGGGTTGATTCCATTCTATTCCATTCCATTCCATTCGATTCCATTCTATTCCATTCGATTCCATTCGATTCAATTAGATTCCATTCCATTCCATTCCATTCCATTCCATTCCATTGAATTCCGTTCCATTCCATTGAATTCCATTCCATTCCGTTCCATTCCATTGAATTCCGCTCCGTTCCGTTCCGTTCCGTTCCGTTCCATTCCGTACCATTCCGTTCCATTCCGTTCTACTCGGGTTGATTCCATTCTATTCCATTCCATTCCATTCGATTCCATTCCATTCCATTCCATTCCATTCCATTCCGTTCTACTCGGGTTCATTCCATTCCATTCCGTTCCGTTCCGTTCCGTTCCTTTCCTTTCTACTTGTGTTGATTCCATTCCATTCCTTTCTATTCCATTGAATTCCATTCCATTCCATTCCATTCCATTCCATTACATGGAATTCCATTGAATTCCATTGAATTCCATTCCATTGAATTCCATTCCATTCCATTCCATTCCATTCCATTCCATGGAATTCCATTCCATTCCATTCCATTCCATTCCATTCCATTCCATTCCATTGAATTCCATTCCATTCTATTCCATTCCATTCCATTGAATTCCATTCCATTCCATTCCATTCCATTCCATTCCTTTCCATTCCATTGAATTCCATTGAATTCCGTTCCATTGAATTCCATTCCATTCCATGGAATTCCATTCCATTCCATTCCATTCCATTCCGTTCCATTCCATTCCGTTCCATTCCATTCCATTCCATTCCATTCCGTTCCGTTCCATTCCGTTCCGTTCCGTTCCGTTCCGTTGCGTTCCGTTCTACTCGGGTTGATTCCATTCTATTCCATTCCATTCCATTCGATTCCATTCTATTCCATTCTATTCCATTCGATTCCATTCGATTCCATTCGATTCCATTCCATTCCATTCCATTCCATTCCATTCCATTGAATTCCATTCCATTCCATTAAATTCCATTCCATTCCATTCCATTCCACTCCACTCCATTCCACTCCACTCCACTCCACTCCACTCCACTCCATTCCATTCCATTGAATTCCATTGAATTCCATTGAATTCCATTCCATTGAATTCCATTCCGTTCTGTTCCGTTCCGTTCCATTCCGTTCCGCTCTACTCGGGTTGATTCCATTCTATTCCATTCCATTCCATTCGATTCCATTCTATTCCATTCGATTCCATTCGATTCCATTCGATTCCATTCGATTCCATTCCATTCCATTCCATTCCATTCCATTCCATTCCATTCCATTCCTTTCGATTCCATTCCATTCCATTGAATTCCATTACATTGAATTCCATTCCATTCCATTCCATTCCATTGAATTCCATTCCATTCCATTCCATTGCATTGAATTCTGTTCCATTCCATTCCATTCCATTCCATTCCATTCCATTGAATTCCATTCCATTGAATTCCATTCCATTCCATTCCATTCCGTTCCATTCCATTCCGTTCCATTCCATTCCATTCCATTCCATTCCATTCCGTTCCGTTCCATTCCGTTCCATTCCGTTCCATTCCATTGAATTCCGTTCCATTGCATTGAATTCCGTTCCATTCCATTCCATTCCTTTCCGTTCCGTTCCGTTCCGTTCCGTTCCGTTCCATTCTACTCGGGTTGATTCCATTCCATTCCATTCCATTCCATTCGATTCCATTCTATTCCATTCGATTCCATTCGATTCAATTCGATTCGATTCCATTTCTTTCCATTCCATTCCATTCCATTCCATAGAATTCCATTCCATTCCATTGAATTCCATTCCATTCCATTCCATTCCGTTCCATTGAATTCCATTCCATTCCATTGAATTCCATTCCATTCCATTCCATTCGATTCCATTCCATTCCATGGAATTCCATTCCATTCAATTCCATTCCATTCCATGGAATTCCATTTCATTCCATTCCATTCCATTCCATTCCATGGAATTCCATTTCATTCCATTCCATTCCATTCCATTCCATTCCATTCCATAGAATTCCATTCCGTTCCATTCCATTCCATTCCATTCCATTCCGTTCCATTCCATTCCATCGAATTCCATTCCATTCCATTCCATTCCATTCCATTCCATTCTACTCGGGTTGATTCCATTCGATTCCATTCCATTCCATTCGATTCCATTCGATTCCATTCGATTCCATTCGATTCCATTCCATTCCATTCCATTCAATTGAATTCCATTCCATTCCATTCCATTCCATTCCATTCCATTCCATTCCATTCCATTCCATTGAATTCCATTCCATTACATTGAATTCCATTCCATTCCATTCCATTCCATTGAATTCCGTTCCATTCCATTCCTTTCCATTCCATTCCATTCCATTGAATTCCATTACATTGAATTCCATTCCATTCCATTCCATTCCATTCCATTCCATAGAATTCCATTCCATTCCATTGAATTCCATTCCATTGAATTCCATTCGATTCCATTCCATTCCATGGAATTCCATTCCTTTCCATTCCATTCCATTCCATTCCATTCCATTCCATTGAATTCCATTGAATTCCATTCCATTCCATTGAATTCCATTCCTTTCCATTCCATTCCATTGAATTCCGTTCAATTCCATTCCATTCCATTCCATTCCATTCCATTCCATTCCATTCCATTCCATTCCATTCTACTCGGGTTGATTCCATTCTATTCCATTCCATTCCATTCGATTCCATTCGATTCCTTTCGATTCCATTCCATTCCATTCCATTCCATTCCATTGAGTTCCATTCCATTCCATTCCATTCCATTCCATTGAATTCCATTCCATTCCATTCCATCGAATTCCATTCCATTCCATTGAATTCCATTCCATTCCATTCCATTCCATTCCATTCCATTCCATTCCATTCCATTCCATCGAATTCCATTCCATTGCATTCCATTCCATTCCATTCCATTCGATTCCATTCGATTCCATTCGATTCCATTCCATTCCATTCCATTCCATTGAATTCCGTTCCATTCCATTCCATTCCATTCCATTCCCTTCCATTGAATTCCATTACATTGAATTCCATTCCATTCCTTTCCATTCCATTCCGTTCCGTTCCGTTCCGTTCCGTTCCGTTTCGTTCCGTTCCGTTCCGTTCCGTTCCATTCCATTCCATTCCATTCCATTGAATTCAGTTCCATTCCATTGAATTCCATTCCATTCCGTTCCATTCCATTGAATTCTGTTCCGTTCCGTTCTGTTCCGTTCCGTTCTATTCCGTTCCATTCCGTTCCTTTCCGTTCTACTCGGGTTGATTCCATTCTATTCCATTCCATTCCATTCGATTCCATTCGATTCCATTCGAATCCATTCGATTCCATTCGATTCCATTCGATTCCATTCCATTCCATTGAATTCCATTCAATTCCATTCCATTCCATTGAATTCCGTTCCATTCCATTCAATTCCATTCCATTCCATTCCTTTCCGTTCCGTTCCGTTCCGTTCCGTTCCGTTCTACTCGGGTTGATTCCATTCTATTCCCTTCCATACCATTCGATTCCATTCTATTCCATTCGATTCCATTAGATTCAATTCGATTCCATTCCATTCCATTCCATTCCATTCCATTCCATTGAATTCCGTTCCATTCCATTGAATTCCATTCCATTGAATTCCATTCCATTGAATTCCGCTCCGTTCCGTTCCGTTCCGTTCCGTTCCATTCCGTTCCATTCCGTTCCATTCCGTTCTACTCGGGTTGATTCCATTCTATTCCATTCCATTCCATTCGATTCCATTCTATTCCATTCGATTCCATTCGATTCAATTCGATTCCATTCCATTCCATTCCATTCCATTCCATTCCATTGAATTCCATTGAATTCCATTCCATTCCATTCCGTTCCATTCCATTCCGTTCCGTTCCATTCCATTCCATTCCATTCCATTCCATTCCGTTCTACTCGGGTTCATTCCATTCCATTCCGTTCCGTTCCGTTCCGTTCCGTTCCTTTCCTTTCTACTTGTGTTGATTCCATTCCATTCCATTCTATTCCATTGAATTCCATTCCATTCCATTCCATTCCATTCCATTACATGGAATTCCATTGAATTCCATTGAATTCCATTCCATAGAATTCCATTCCATTCCATTCCATTCCATTCCATGGAATTCCATTCCATTCCATTCCATTCCATTCCATTGAATTCCATTCCATTCCATTCCATTGAATTCCATTCCATTCCATTCCATTCGATTCCATTTCATTCCATTGAATTCCATTCCATTCCATTCCATTCCATTGAATTCCATTGAATTCCATTCCATTGAATTCCATTCCACTCCATTGAATTCCATTCCATTTCATTCCATTCCATTCCGTTCCATTCCATTCCGTTCCATTCCATTCCATTCCTTTCCATTCCATTCCATTCCGTTCCATTCCATTGAATTCCGTTCCATTGCATTGAATTCCGTTCCATTCCATTCCATTCCTTTCCGTTCCGTTCCGTTCCGTTCCGTTCCGTTCCGTTCTACTCGGGTTGATTCCATTCTATTCCATTCCATTCCATTCGATTCCATTCTATTCCATTCGATTCCATTCGATTCAATTCGATTCCATTCGATTCCATTCCATTCCATTCCATTCCATTCCATTCCATTGAATTCCATTCCATTCCATTCCGTTCCATTCCATTCCGTTCCATTCCATTCCATTCCATTCCATTCCATTCCACTCCGTTCCATTCCATTCCATTCCTTTCCATTCCATTCCTTTCCGTTCCATTCCGTTCCGTTCCATTCCGTTCTACTCGGATTGATTCCATTCTATTCCATTCCATTCCATTCGATTCCATTCGATTCCATTCGATTCCATTCGATTCCATTCCATTCCATTCCATTCCATTCCATTCCATTCCATTGAACTCCATTCCATTCCATTCCATTCCATTCCATTCCATTCCATTCCATTCCATTGAATTCCATTCCATTCCATTCCATTCCATTGAATTCTGTTCCATTCAATTCCATTCCATTCCATTCCGTTCTACTCGGGTTGATTCCATGCTATTCCATTCCGTTCCTTTCCGTTCCGTTCCGTTCCGTTCCGTTCCATTCCACTCGGGTTGATTCCATTCTATTCCATTCCATTCCATTCCATTCCATTCCATTCCATTCCATTCCATTCCATTCGATTCCATTCGATTCCATTCGATTCCATTCGATTCCATTCGATTCCATTCGATTCCATTCCATTCCATTGAATTCCATTCCATTCCATTCCATTCCATTGAATTCCGTTCCATTCCATTCCATTGCATTCCATTCCATTCCATTCCATTTGAATTCCATTCCATTCCATTCCATTCCATTCCATTCCATTCTACTCGGGTTGATTCCATTCTATTCCATTCCATTCCATTCGATTCCATTCGATTCCATTCGATTCCATTCGATTCCATTCCATTCCATTCCATTCCATTCCATTCCATTCCTTTCCATTCCATTGAATTCCATTCCATTCCATTCCATTCCATTGAATTCCGTTCCATTCCATTCCATTCCATTCCATTCCATTCCATTGAATTCCATTCCATTGAATTCCTTTCCATTCCATTCCATTCCATTGAATTCCATTCCATTCCGTTCCGTTCCGTTCCATTCCGTTTCGTTCCGTTCCGTTCCGTTCCGTTCCATTCCATTCCATTCTATTCCATTGAATTCCGTTCCATTCCATTGAATTCCATTCCATTCCGTTCCATTCCATTGAATTCTGTTCCGTTCCGTTCCGTTCCGTTCCGTTCCATTCCGTTCCATTCCGTTCCTTTCCGTTCTACTCGGGTTGATTCCATTCTATTCCATTCCATTCCATTCGATTCCATTCTATTCCATTCGATTCCATTCGATTCAATTAGATTCCATTCCATTCCATTCCATTCCATTCCATTCCATTGAATTCCGTTCCATTCCATTGAATTCCATTCCATTCCGTTCCATTCCATTGAATTCCGCTCCGTTCCGTTCCGTTCCGTTCCGTTCCATTCCGTACCATTCCGTTCCATTCCGTTCTACTCGGGTTGATTCCATTCTATTCCATTCCATTCCATTCGATTCCATTCCATTCCATTCCATTCCATTCCATTCCGTTCTACTCGGGTTCATTCCATTCCATTCCGTTCCGTTCCGTTCCGTTCCTTTCCTTTCTACTTGTGTTGATTCCATTCCATTCCTTTCTATTCCATTGAATTCCATTCCATTCCATTCCATTCCATTCCATTACATGGAATTCCATTGAATTCCATTGAATTCCATTCCATTGAATTCCATTCCATTCCATTCCATTCCATTCCATTCCATGGAATTCCATTCCATTCCATTCCATTCCATTCCATTCCATTCCATTGAATTCCATTCCATTCTATTCCATTCCATTCCATTGAATTCCATTCCATTCCATTCCATTCCATTCCATTCCATTCCTTTCCATTCCATTGAATTCCATTGAATTCCGTTCCATTGAATTCCATTCCATTCCATGGAATTCCATTCCATTCCATTCCATTCCATTCCGTTCCATTCCATTCCGTTCCATTCCATTCCATTCCATTCCATTCCGTTCCGTTCCATTCCGTTCCGTTCCGTTCCGTTCCGTTGCGTTCCGTTCTACTTGGGTTGATTCCATTCTATTCCATTCCATTCCATTCGATTCCATTCTATTCCATTCTATTCCATTCGATTCCATTCGATTCCATTCGATTCCATTCCATTCCATTCCATTCCATTCCATTCCATTGAATTCCATTCCATTCCATTAAATTCCATTCCATTCCATTCCATTCCACTCCACTCCATTCCACTCCACTCCACTCCACTCCACTCCACTCCATTCCATTCCATTGAATTCCATTGAATTCCATTGAATTCCATTCCATTGAATTCCATTCTGTTCTGTTCCGTTCCGTTCCATTCCGTTCCGCTCTACTCGGGTTGATTCCATTCTATTCCATTCCATTCCATTCGATTATATTCTATTCCATTCGATTCCATTCGATTCCATTCGATTCCATTCGATTCCATTCCATTCCATTCCATTCCATTCCATTCCATTCCATTCCTTTCCATTCCATTCCATTCCATTGAATTCCATTACATTGAATTCCATTCCATTCCATTCCATTCCATTGAATTCCATTCCATTCCATTCCATTGCATTGAATTCTGTTCCATTCCATTCCATTCCATTCCATTCCATTGAATTCCATTCCATTGAATTCCATTCCATTCCATTCCATTCCATTGAATTCCATTCCATTCCGTTCCGTTCCGTTCCGTTCCGTTCCGTTTCGTTCCGTTCCGTTCCGTTCCGTTCCATTCCATTCCATTCCATTCCATTGAATTCCGTTCCATTCCATTGAATTCCATTCCATTCCGTTCCTTTCCATTGAATTCAGTTCCGTTCCGTTCCGTTCCGTTCCGTTCCATTCCGTTCCATTCCGTTCCTTTCCGTTCTACTCGGGTTGATTCCATTCTATTCCATTCCATTCCATTCGATTCCATTCGATTCCATTCGAATCCATTCGATTCCATTCGATTCCATTCGATTCCATTCCATTCCATTGAATTCCATTCCATGCCATTCCATTCCATTGAATTCCGTTCCATTCCATTCAATTCCATTCCATTCCATTCCTTTCCGTTCCGTTCCGTTCCGTTCCGTTCCGTTCTACTCGGGTTGATTCCATTCTATTCCATTCCATACCATTCGATTCCATTCTATTCCATTCGATTCCATTCGATTCAATTCGATTCCATTCCATTCCATTCCATTCCATTCCATTGAATTCCGTTCCATTCCATTGAATTCCATTCCATTCCGTTCCATTCCATTGAATTCCGCTCCGTTCCGTTCCGTTCCGTTCCGTTCCATTCCGTTCCATTCCGTTCCATTCCGTTCAACTCGGGTTGATTCCATTCTATTCCATTCCATTCCATTCGATTCCATTCTATTCCATTCGATTCCATTCGATTCAATTCGATTCCATTCCATTCCATTCCATTCCATTTCATTCCATTGAATTCCATTGGATTCCATTCCATTCCATTCCGTTCCATTCCATTCCGTTCCATTCCATTCCATTCCATTCCATTCCATTCCATTCCATTCCATTCCGTTCTACTCGGGTTCATTCCATTCCATTCCGTTCCGTTCCGTTCCGTTCCGTTCCTTTCCTTTCTACTTGTGTTGATTCCATTCCATTCCATTCTATTCCATTGAATTCCATTCCATTCCATTCCATTCCATTCCATTACATGGAATTCCATTGAATTCCATGGAATTCCATTCCATAGAATTCCATTCCATTCCATTCCATTCCATTCCATGGAATTCCATTCCATTCCATTCCATTCCATTCCATTCCATGGAATTCCATTCCATTCCATTCCATTGAATTCCATTCCATTCCATTCCATTCGATTCCATTTCATTCCATTGAATTCCATTCCATTCCATTCCATTCCATTGAATTCCATTGAATTCCATTCCATTGAATTCCTTTCCACTCCATTGAATTCCATTCCATTTCATTCCATTCCATTCCGTTCCATTCCATTCCGTTCCATTCCATTCCATTCCTTTCCATTCCATTCCATTCCGTTCCATTCCATTGAATTCCGTTCCATTGCATTGAATTCCGTTCCATTCCATTCCATTCCTTTCCGTTCCGTTCCGTTCCGTTCCGTTCCGTTCCGTTCTACTCGGGTTGATTCCATTCTATTCCATTCCATTCCATTCGATTCCATTCTATTCCATTCGATTCCATTCGATTCAATTCGATTCCATGCGATTCCATTCCATTCCATTCCATTCCATTCCATTCCATTCCATTCCGTTCCATTCCATTCCATTCCTTTCCATTCCATTCCTTTCCGTTCCATTCCGTTCCGTTCCATTCCGTTCTACTCGGCTTGATTCCATTCTATTCCATTCCATTCCATTCGATTCCATTCGATTCCATTCGATTCCATTCGATTCCATTCCATTCCATTCCATTCCATTCCATTCCATTCCATTCCATTCCATTGAACTCCATTCCATTCCATTCCATTCCATTCCATTCCATTCCATTCCATTGTATTCCATTCCATTCCATTCCATTCCATTGAATTCTGTTCCATTCAATTCCATTCCATTCCATTCCGTTCTACTCGGGTTGATTCCATGCTATTCCATTCCGTTCCATTCCGTTCCGTTCCGTTCCGTTCCGTTCCGTTCCGTTCCATTCCACTCGGGTTGATTCCATTCTATTCCATTCCATTCCATTCCATTCCATTCCATTCCATTCGATTCCATTCGATTCCATTCGATTCCATTCGATTCCATTCGATTCCATTCCATTCCATTGAATTCCATTCCATTCCATTCCATTCCATTGAATTCCGTTCCATTCCATTCCATTGCATTCCATTCCATTCCATTCCATTTGAATTCCATTCCATTCCATTCCATTCCATTCCATTCCATTCCATTCCATTCTACTCGGGTTGATTCCATTCTATTCCATTCCATTCCATTCGATTCCATTCGATTCCATTCGATTCCATTCGATTCCATTCCATTCCATTCCATTCCATTCCATTCCATTCCATTCCATTGAATTCCATTCCATTCCATTCCATTCCATTCCATTCCATTCCATTCCATTGAATTCCGTTCCATTCCATTCCATTCCATTCCATTCCATTCCATTGAATTCCATTCCATTGAATTCCATTCCATTCCATTCCATTCCATTGAATTCCATTCCATTCCGTTCCGTTCAGTTCCGTTCCGTTTCGTTCCGTTCCGTTCCGTTCCGTTCCATTCCATTCCATTCCATTCCATTGAATTCCGTTCCATTCCATTGAATTCCATTCCATTCCGTTCCATTCCATTGAATTCTGTTCCGTTCCGTTCCGTTCCGTTCCGTTCCATTCCGTTTCATTCCGTTCCTTTCCGTTCTACTCGGGTTGATTCCATTCCATTCCATTCCATTCCATTCGATTCCATTCGATTCCATTCGAATCCATTCGATTCCATTCGATTCCATTCGATTCCATTCTATTCCATTGAATTCCATTCCATTCCATTCCATTCCATTGAATTCCGTTCCATTCCATTCAATTCCATTCCATTCCATTCCTTTCCGTTCCGTTCCATTCCGTTCCGTTCCGTTCCCTTCTACTCGGGTTGATTCCATTCTATTCCATTCGATTCCATTCGATTCAATTAGATTCCATTCCATTCCATTCCATTCCATTCCATTCCATTGAATTCCGTTCCATTCCATTGAATTCCATTCCATTCCGTTCCATTCCATTGAATTCCGCTCCGTTCCGTTCCGTTCCGTTCCTTTCCATTCCGTACCATTCCGTTCCATTCCGTTCTACTCGGGTTGATTCCATTCTATTCCATTCCATTCCAT
The DNA here is from genome assembly GCF_029281585.2 of Gorilla gorilla gorilla. Classification (NCBI taxonomy): domain Eukaryota; kingdom Metazoa; phylum Chordata; class Mammalia; order Primates; family Hominidae; genus Gorilla; species Gorilla gorilla. The sequence goes on from NC_073242.2 coordinate 40,256,467, forward strand.
TCGATTCCATTCCATTCCATTCCATTCCATTCCATTCCGTTCTACTCGGGTTCATTCCATTCCATTCCGTTCCGTTCCTTTCCATTCCGTTCCTTTCCTTTCTACTTGTGTTGATTCCATTCCATTCCTTTCTATTCCATTGAATTCCATTGCATTCCATTCCATTCCATTCCATTACATGGAATTCCATTGAATTCCATTGAATTACATTCCATTGAATTCCATTCCATTCCATTCCATTCCATTCCATGGAATTCCATTCCATTCCATTCCATTCCATTCCATTCCATTCCATTCCATGGAATTCCATTCCATTCCATTCCATTCCATTCCATTGAATTCCATTCCATTCCATTCCATTCGATTCCATTTCATTCCATTGAATTCCATTCCATTCCATTCCATTCCATTCCATTCCATTGAATTCCATTGAATTCCATTCCATTGAATTCCATTCCATTCCATTGAATTCCATTCCATTTCATTCCATTCCATTCCGTTCCATTCCATTCCGTTCCATTCCATTCCATTCCTTTCCATTCCATTCCATTCCGTTCCATTCCATTGAATTCCGTTCCATTGCACTGAATTCCGTTCCATTCCATTCCATTCCTTTCCGTTCCGTTCCGTTCCGTTCCGTTCCGTTCCGTTCTACTCGGGTTGATTCCATTCTATTCCATTCCATTCCATTCGATTCCATTCTATTCCATTCGATTCCATTCGATTCAATTCGATTCCATTCCATTCCATTCCATTCCATTCCATTCCATTCCATTCCATTGAATTCCATTCCATTCCATTCCGTTCCATTCCATTCCGTTCCATTCCATTCCATTCCATTCCATTCCATTCCATTCCATTACGTTCCGTTCCATTCCGTTCCATTCCGTTCCATTCCATTGAATTCCGATCCATTGCATTGAATTCCGTTCCATTCCATTCCATTCCTTTCCGTTCCGTTCCGTTCCGTTCCGTTCCATTCCGTTCTACTCGGATTGATTCCATTCTATTCCATTCCATTCCATTCGATTCCATTCGATTCCATTCGATTCCATTCGATTCCATTCCATTCCATTCCATTCCATTCCATTGAATTCCATTCCATTCCATTCCATTCCATTCCATTGAATTCCATTGAATTCCATTCCATTGAATTCCATTCCATTCCATTCCATTCCGTTCCATTCCATTCCATTCCATTCCATTCCGTTCCGTTCCATTCCGTTCCGTTCCGTTCCGTTCCGTTGCGTTCCGTTCTACTTGGGTTGATTCCATTCTATTCCATTCCATTCCATTCGATTCCATTCTATTCCATTCTATTCCATTCGATTCCATTCGATTCCATTCGATTCCATTCCATTCCATTCCATTCCATTCCATTCCATTGAATTCCATTCCATTCCATTAAATTCCATTCCATTCCATTCCATTCCACTCCACTCCATTCCACTCCACTCCACTCCACTCCACTCCACTCCATTCCATTCCATTGAATTCCATTGAATTCCATTGAATTCCATTCCATTGAATTCCATTCTGTTCTGTTCCGTTCCGTTCCATTCCGTTCCGCTCTACTCGGGTTGATTCCATTCTATTCCATTCCATTCCATTCGATTATATTCTATTCCATTCGATTCCATTCGATTCCATTCGATTCCATTCGATTCCATTCCATTCCATTCCATTCCATTCCATTCCATTCCATTCCTTTCCATTCCATTCCATTCCATTGAATTCCATTACATTGAATTCCATTCCATTCCATTCCATTCCATTGAATTCCATTCCATTCCATTCCATTGCATTGAATTCTGTTCCATTCCATTCCATTCCATTCCATTCCATTGAATTCCATTCCATTGAATTCCATTCCATTCCATTCCATTCCATTGAATTCCATTCCATTCCGTTCCGTTCCGTTCCGTTCCGTTCCGTTTCGTTCCGTTCCGTTCCGTTCCGTTCCATTCCATTCCATTCCATTCCATTGAATTCCGTTCCATTCCATTGAATTCCATTCCATTCCGTTCCTTTCCATTGAATTCTGTTCCGTTCCGTTCCGTTCCGTTCCGTTCCATTCCGTTCCATTCCGTTCCTTTCCGTTCTACTCGGGTTGATTCCATTCTATTCCATTCCATTCCATTCGATTCCATTCGATTCCATTCGAATCCATTCGATTCCATTCGATTCCATTCGATTCCATTCCATTCCATTGAATTCCATTCCATGCCATTCCATTCCATTGAATTCCGTTCCATTCCATTCAATTCCATTCCATTCCATTCCTTTCCGTTCCGTTCCGTTCCGTTCCGTTCCGTTCCGTTCTACTCGGGTTGATTCCATTCTATTCCATTCCATACCATTCGATTCCATTCTATTCCATTCGATTCCATTCGATTCAATTCGATTCCATTCCATTCCATTCCATTCCATTCCATTGAATTCCGTTCCATTCCATTGAATTCCATTCCATTCCGTTCCATTCCATTGAATTCCGCTCCGTTCCGTTCCGTTCCGTTCCGTTCCATTCCGTTCCATTCCGTTCCATTCCGTTCAACTCGGGTTGATTCCATTCTATTCCATTCCATTCCATTCGATTCCATTCTATTCCATTCGATTCCATTCGATTCAATTCGATTCCATTCCATTCCATTCCATTCCATTTCATTCCATTGAATTCCATTGAATTCCATTCCATTCCATTCCGTTCCATTCCATTCCGTTCCATTCCATTCCATTCCATTCCATTCCATTCCATTCCATTCCATTCCGTTCTACTCGGGTTCATTCCATTCCATTCCGTTCCGTTCCGTTCCGTTCCGTTCCTTTCCTTTCTACTTGTGTTGATTCCATTCCATTCCATTCTATTCCATTGAATTCCATTCCATTCCATTCCATTCCATTCCATTACATGGAATTCCATTGAATTCCATGGAATTCCATTCCATAGAATTCCATTCCATTCCATTCCATTCCATTCCATGGAATTCCATTCCATTCCATTCCATTCCATTCCATTCCATTCCATGGAATTCCATTCCATTCCATTCCATTGAATTCCATTCCATTCCATTCCATTCGATTCCATTTCATTCCATTGAATTCCATTCCATTCCATTCCATTCCATTGAATTCCATTGAATTCCATTCCATTGAATTCCTTTCCACTCCATTGAATTCCATTCCATTTCATTCCATTCCATTCCGTTCCATTCCATTCCGTTCCATTCCATTCCATTCCTTTCCATTCCATTCCATTCCGTTCCATTCCATTGAATTCCGTTCCATTGCATTGAATTCCGTTCCATTCCATTCCATTCCTTTCCGTTCCGTTCCGTTCCGTTCCGTTCCGTTCCGTTCTACTCGGGTTGATTCCATTCTATTCCATTCCATTCCATTCGATTCCATTCTATTCCATTCGATTCCATTCGATTCAATTCGATTCCATGCGATTCCATTCCATTCCATTCCATTCCATTCCATTCCATTCCATTCCATTCCATTCCGTTCCATTCCATTCCATTCCTTTCCATTCCATTCCTTTCCGTTCCATTCCGTTCCGTTCCATTCCGTTCTACTCGGCTTGATTCCATTCTATTCCATTCCATTCCATTCGATTCCATTCGATTCCATTCGATTCCATTCGATTCCATTCCATTCCATTCCATTCCATTCCATTCCATTCCATTCCATTGAACTCCATTCCATTCCATTCCATTCCATTCCATTCCATTCCATTCCATTGTATTCCATTCCATTCCATTCCATTCCATTGAATTCTGTTCCATTCAATTCCATTCCATTCCATTCCGTTCTACTCGGGTTGATTCCATGCTATTCCATTCCGTTCCATTCCGTTCCGTTCCGTTCCGTTCCGTTCCGTTCCGTTCCATTCCACTCGGGTTGATTCCATTCTATTCCATTCCATTCCATTCCATTCCATTCCATTCCATTCGATTCCATTCGATTCCATTCGATTCCATTCGATTCCATTCGATTCCATTCCATTCCATTGAATTCCATTCCATTCCATTCCATTCCATTGAATTCCGTTCCATTCCATTCCATTGCATTCCATTCCATTCCATTCCATTTGAATTCCATTCCATTCCATTCCATTCCATTCCATTCCATTCCATTCCATTCTACTCGGGTTGATTCCATTCTATTCCATTCCATTCCATTCGATTCCATTCGATTCCATTCGATTCCATTCGATTCCATTCCATTCCATTCCATTCCATTCCATTCCATTCCATTCCATTCCATTGAATTCCATTCCATTCCATTCCATTCCATTCCATTCCATTCCATTCCATTGAATTCCGTTCCATTCCATTCCATTCCATTCCATTCCAATCCATTGAATTCCATTCCATTGAATTCCATTCCATTCCATTCCATTCCATTGAATTCCATTCCATTCCGTTCCGTTCAGTTCCGTTCCGTTTCGTTCCGTTCCGTTCCGTTCCGTTCCATTCCATTCCATTCCATTCCATTGAATTCCGTTCCATTCCATTGAATTCCATTCCATTCCGTTCCATTCCATTGAATTCTGTTCCGTTCCGTTCCGTTCCGTTCCGTTCCATTCCGTTTCATTCCGTTCCTTTCCGTTCTACTCGGGTTGATTCCATTCCATTCCATTCCATTCCATTCGATTCCATTCGATTCCATTCGAATCCATTCGATTCCATTCGATTCCATTCGATTCCATTCTATTCCATTGAATTCCATTCCATTCCATTCCATTCCATTGAATTCCGTTCCATTCCATTCAATTCCATTCCATTCCATTCCTTTCCGTTCCGTTCCATTCCGTTCCGTTCCGTTCCCTTCTACTCGGGTTGATTCCATTCTATTCCATTCGATTCCATTCGATTCAATTAGATTCCATTCCATTCCATTCCATTCCATTCCATTCCATTGAATTCCGTTCCATTCCATTGAATTCCATTCCATTCCGTTCCATTCCATTGAATTCCGCTCCGTTCCGTTCCGTTCCGTTCCTTTCCATTCCGTACCATTCCGTTCCATTCCGTTCTACTCGGGTTGATTCCATTCTATTCCATTCCATTCCATTCGATTCCATTCCATTCCATTCCATTCCATTCCATTCCGTTCTACTCGGGTTCATTCCATTCCATTCCGTTCCGTTCCTTTCCATTCCGTTCCTTTCCTTTCTACTTGTGTTGATTCCATTCCATTCCTTTCTATTCCATTGAATTCCATTGCATTCCATTCCATTCCATTCCATTACATGGAATTCCATTGAATTCCATTGAATTACATTCCATTGAATTCCATTCCATTCCATTCCATTCCATTCCATGGAATTCCATTCCATTCCATTCCATTCCATTCCATTCCATTCCATTCCATGGAATTCCATTCCATTCCATTCCATTCCATTCCATTGAATTCCATTCCATTCCATTCCATTCGATTCCATTTCATTCCATTGAATTCCATTCCATTCCATTCCATTCCATTCCATTCCATTGAATTCCATTGAATTCCATTCCATTGAATTCCATTCCATTCCATTGAATTCCATTCCATTTCATTCCATTCCATTCCGTTCCATTCCATTCCGTTCCATTCCATTCCATTCCTTTCCATTCCATTCCATTCCGTTCCATTCCATTGAATTCCGTTCCATTGCACTGAATTCCGTTCCATTCCATTCCATTCCTTTCCGTTCCGTTCCGTTCCGTTCCGTTCCGTTCCGTTCTACTCGGGTTGATTCCATTCTATTCCATTCCATTCCATTCGATTCCATTCTATTCCATTCGATTCCATTCGATTCAATTCGATTCCATTCCATTCCATTCCATTCCATTCCATTCCATTCCATTCCATTGAATTCCATTCCATTCCATTCCGTTCCATTCCATTCCGTTCCATTCCATTCCATTCCATTCCATTCCATTCCATTCCATTACGTTCCGTTCCATTCCGTTCCATTCCGTTCCATTCCATTGAATTCCGATCCATTGCATTGAATTCCGTTCCATTCCATTCCATTCCTTTCCGTTCCGTTCCGTTCCGTTCCGTTCCATTCCGTTCTACTCGGATTGATTCCATTCTATTCCATTCCATTCCATTCGATTCCATTCGATTCCATTCGATTCCATTCGATTCCATTCCATTCCATTCCATTCCATTCCATTGAATTCCATTCCATTCCATTCCATTCCATTCCATTGAATTCCATTGAATTCCATTCCATTGAATTCCATTCCATTCCATTCCATTCCGTTCCATTCCATTCCGTTCCATTCCATTCCATTCCATTCCATTCCATTGAATTCTGTTCCATTCAATTCCATTCCATTCCATTCCGTGCTACTCGGGTTGATTCCATTCTATTCCATTCCGTTCCGTTGCGTTCCGTTCCGTTCCGTTCCGTTCCGTTCCGTTCCGTTCCATTCCACTCGAGTTGATTCCATTCTATTCCATTCCATTCCATTCCATTCCATTCGATTCCATTCGATTCCATTCGATTCCATTCGATTCCATTCCATTCCATTGAATTCCATTCCATTCCATTCCATTCCATGGAATTCCGTTCCATTCCATTCCATTGAATTCCATTCCATTCCATTCCATTTGAATTCCATTCCATTCCATTCCATTCCATTCCATTCCATTCCATTCCATTCCATTCCATTCTACTCGGGTTGATTCCATTCTATTCCATTCCATTCCATTCGATTCCATTCGATTCCATTCGATTCCATTCGATTCCATTCGATTCCATTCCATTCCATTCCATTCCATTCCATTCCATTCCATTCCATTGAATTCCATTCCATTCCATTCCATTCCATTCCATTCCATTGAATTCCGTTCCATTTCATTCCATTCCGTTCCGTTCCATTCCGTTCCGTTCCGTTCCGTTCCGTTGCGTTCCGTTCTACTCGGGTTGATTCCATTCTATTCCATTCCATTCCATTCGATTCCATTCTATTCCATTCTATTCCATTCGATTCCATTCGATTCCATTCGATTCCATTCCATTCCATTCCATTCCATTCCATTCCATTGAATTCCATTCCATTCCATTAAATTCCATTCCATTCCATTCCATTCCACTCCACTCCATTCCACTCCACTCCACTCCACTCCACTCCACTCCATTCCATTCCATTGAATTCCATTGAATTCCATTGAATTCCATTCCATTGAATTCCATTCCGTTCTGTTCCGCTCCGTTCCATTCCGTTCCGCTCTACTCGGGTTGATTCCATTCTATTCCATTCCATTCCATTCGATTCCATTCTATTCCATTCGATTCCATTCGATTCCATTCGATTCCATTCGATTCCATTCCATTCCATTCCATTCCATTCCATTCCATTCCATTCCTTTCCATTCCATTCCATTCCATTGAATTCCATTACATTGAATTCCATTCCATTCCATTCCATTCCATTGAATTCCATTCCATTCCATTCCATTGCATTGAATTCTGTTCCATTCCATTCCATTCCATTCCATTCCATTCCATTGAATTCCATTCCATTGAATTCCATTCCATTCCATTCCATTCCATTGAATTCCATTCCATTCCATTGAATTCCATTCCATTCCATTCCATTCCATGGAATTCCATTCCATTCCATTGAATTCCATTCCATTCCATTCCATTCCATGGAATTCCATTCCATTCCATTGAATTCCATTCCATTCCATTCCATTCGATTCCATTCCATTCCATGGAATTCCATTCCTTTCCATTCCATTCCATTCCATTCCATTCCATTCCATTCCATTCCATTCCATTCCATTCCATGGAATTCCATTGAATTCCATTCCATTCCATTGAATTCCATTCCTTTCCATTCCATTCCATTGAATTTCGTTCAATTCCATTCCATTCCATTCCATTCCATTCCATGCCATTCGAATTCCATTCCATTCCATTCCATTCTTTCCATTCCATTCCATTCCATTCCATTCTACTCGGGTTGATTCGATTCTATTCCATTCCATTCCATTCGATTCCATTCGATTCCTTTCGATTCCATTCCATTCCATTCCATTCCATTCCATTCCATTGAATTCCATTCCATTCCATTCCATTCCATTCCATTGAATTCCATTCCATTCCATTCCATCGAATTCCTTTCCATTCCATTGAATTCCATTCCATTCCATTCCATTCCATTCCATTCCATTCCATTCCATTCCATTCCATCGAATTCCATTCCATTCCATTCCATTCCATTCCATTCCATTCCATTCCATTCGATTCCATTCGATTCCATTCGATTCCATTCCATTCCATTCCATTCCATTCCATTCCATTCCATTCCATTCTACTCCGGTTGATTCCATTCTATTACATTCCATTCCATTCGATTCCATTCGATTCCTTTCGATTCCATTCCATTCCATTCCATTCCATTCCATTGAATTCCATTCCATTCCATTCCATTCCATTCCATTGAATTCCATTCCATTCCATTCCATTCCATTCCATTCCATTCCATTCCATTCCATTCCATTGAATTCCATTACATTGAATTCCATTCCATTCCATTCCATTCCATGGAATTCCATTCCATTCCGTTCCGTTCCGTTCCGTTCCGTTCCGTACCTTTCCATTCCATTCCATTCCATTCCATTGAATTCCGATCCATTCCATTGAATTCCATTCCATTCCGTTCCATTCCATTGAATTCCGTTCCGTTCCGTTCCGTTCCGTTCCGTTACGTTCCATTCCGTTCCATTCCATTCCATTCCGTTCTACTCGGGTTCATTCCATTCCATTCCTTTCCGTTCCGTTCCGTTCCGTTCCATTCCATTCCGTTCCGTTCCGTTCTACTCGGGTTGATTCCATTCTATTCCATTCCATTCCATTCGATTCCATTCTATTCCATTCGATTCCATTCTATTCAATTCGATTCCATTCCATTCCATTCCATTCCATTACGTTCCGTTCCATTCCGTTCCATTCCATTGAATTCCGATCCATTGCATTGAATTCCGTTCCATTCCATTCCATTCCTTTCCGTTCCGTTCCGTTCCGTTCCGTTCTACTCGGGTTGATTCAATTCTATTCCATTCCATTCCATTCGATTCCATTCTATTCCATTCGATTCCATTCGATTCAATTCTATTCGATTCCATTCCATTCCATTCCATTCCATTCCATTCCATTCGATTCCATTCCATTCCATGGAATTCCATTCCATTCGATTCCATTCCATTCCATGGAATTCCATTTCATTCCATTCCATTCCATTCCATTCCATTCCATAGAATTCCATTCCATTCCATTCCATTCCATTCCATTCCATTCCGTTCCATTCCATTCCATCGAATTCCATACCATTCCATTCCATTCCATTCCATTCCATTCCATTCCATTCCATTCCATTCCATTCTACTCGGGTTGATTCCATTCTATTCCATTCCATTCCATTCGATTCCATTCGATTCCATTCGATTCCATTCGATTCCATTCCATTCCATTCCATTCCATTCAATTCCATTCCATTACATTCCATTCCATTCCATTCCATTCCATTCCATTGAATTCCATTCCATTCCATTGAATTCCATTCCATTCCATTCCATTCCATGGAATTCCGTTCCATTCCATTCCTTTCCATTCCATTCCATTCCATTGAATTCCATTACATTGAATTCCATTCCATTCCATTCTATTCCATTGAATTCCATTCCATTCCATTGAATTCCATTCCATTCCATTCCATTCGATTCCATTCCATTCCATGGAATTCCATTCCTTTCCATTCCATTCCATTCCATTCCATTCCATTCCATTCCATGGAATTCCATTGAATTCCATTCCATTCCATGGAATTCCATTCCTTTCCATTCCATTCCATTGAATTCCGTTCAATTCCATTCCATTCCATTCCATTCCATTCCATTCCATTCGAATTCCATTCCATTCCATTCCATTCCATTCCATTCCATTCCATTCCATTCCATTCCATTCCATTCCATTCTACTCGGGTTGATTCCATTCTATTCCATTCCATTCCATTCGATTCCATTCAATTCCTTTCGATTCCATTCCATTCCATTCCATTGAATTCCATTCCATTCCATTCCATTCCATTCCATTGAATTCCATTCCATTCCATTCCATTCCATTCCATTGAATTCCATTCCATTCCATTCCATCGAATTCCATTCCATTCCATTGAATTCCATTCCATTCCATTCCATTCCATTCCATTCCATTCCATTCCATTCCATTCCATCGAATTCCATTCCATTCCATTCCATTCCATTCCATTCCATTCCATTCCATTCCATTCCATTCGATTCCATTCGATTCCATTCGATTCCATTCGATTCCATTCCATTCCATTCCATTCCGTTCCGTTCCATTCCGTTCCATTCCGTCCCATTCCATTGAATTCCGTTCCATTGCATTGAATTCCGTTCCATTCCATTCCATTCCTTTCCGTTCCGTTCCGTTCCGTTCCGCTCCGTTCTACTCGGGTTGATTCCATTCTATTCCATTCCATTCCATTCGATTCCATTCTATTCCATTCGATTCCATTCGATTCAATTCGATTCCATTCCATTCCATTCCATTCCATTCCATTCCATTGAATTCCATTCCATTCCATTGAATTCCATTCCATTCCATTCCATTCCATTCCATTCCATTCCATTGAATTCCATTCCATTCCATTGAATTCCATTCCATTCCATTCCATTCGATTCCATTCCATTCCATGGAATTCCATTCCATTCCATTCCATTCCATTCCATTCCATTCCATTCCATGGAATTCCATTGAATTCCATTGAATTCCATTCCATTCCATTGAATTCCATTCCTTTCCATTCCATTCCATTGAATTCCGTTCAATTCCATTCCATTGCATTCCATTCCATTCCATTCCATTCGAATTCCATTCCATTCCATTCCATTCCATTCCATTCCATTCCATTCTACTCGGGTTGATTCCATTCTATTCCATTCCATTCCATTCGATTCCATTCGATTCCTTTCGATTCCATTCGATTCCATTCCATTCCATTCCATTCCACTGAATTCCATTCCATTCCATTCCATTCCATTCCATTCCATTCCATTCCATTCTACTCGGGTTGATTCCATTCTATTCCATTCCATTCCATTCGATTCCATTTGATTCCTTTCGATTCCATTCGATTCCATTCCATTCCATTCCATTCCATCGAATTCCATTCCATTCCATTCCATTCCATTCCATTCCATTCCATTCCATTCCATTCCATTCTACTCGGGTTGATTCCATTCTATTACATTCCATTCCATTCGATTCCATTCGATTCCATTCGATTCCATTCGATTCCATTCCATTCCATTCCATTCAATTGAATTCCATTCCATTCCATTCCATTCCATTCCATTCCATTCCATTCCATTCCATTCCATTCCATTCCATTCTACTCGGGATGATTCCATTCTATTACATTCCATTCCATTCGATTCCATTCGATTCCATTCGATTCCATTCGATTCCATTTCATTCGATTCCATTCAATTGAATTCCATTCCATTCCATTCCATTCCATTCCATTCCATTCCATTGAATTCCATTCCATTCCATTGAATTCCATTCCATTACATTCCATTCCATTGAATTCCATTCCATTCCATTCCATTCCCCTCCATTCCATTCCATTCCATTCCATTGAATTCCATTACATTCAATTCCATTCCATTCCATTCCATTCCATGGAATTCCATTCCATTCTGTTCCGTTCCGTTCCGTTCCATTCCATTCCATTCCATTCCATTGAATTCCGTTCCATTCCATTGAATTCCATTCCATTCCGTTCCATTCCATTGAATTCCGTTCCGTTCCGTTCCGTTCCGTTCCATTCCGTTCCATTCCGTTCCTTTCCGTTCTACTCGGGTTGATTCCATTCTATTCCATTCCATTCCATTCGATTCCATTCCATTCCATTCCATTCCATTCCATTCCTTTCTACTCGGGTTCATTCCATTCCATTCCGTTCCGTTCCGTTCTGTTCCGTTCCAATCCTTTCTACTTGTGTTGATTCCATTCCATTCCATTCTATTCCATTGAATTCCATTCCATTCCATTCCATTCCATTCCATTACATGGAATTCCATTGAATTCCATTGAATTCCATTGAATTCCATTGAATTCCATTCCATTGAATTCCATTGAATTCCATTCCATGGAATTCCATGGAATTCCATTCCATTCCATTCCATTCCTTGGAATTCCATTCCATTCCATTCTATTCCATTCCATTGAATTCCATTCCATTCCATTCAATTGAATTCCATTCCATTCCATTCCATTCGATTCCATTCCATTCCATTGAATTCCATTCCATTCCATTCCATTCCATTGAATTCCATTGAATTCCATTCCATTGAATTCCATTCCATTCCATTGAATTCCATTCCATTTCATTCCATTCCATTCCGTTCCATTCCATTCCGTTCCATTCCATTCCATTCCTTTCCATTCCATTCCATTCCGTTCCTTTCCATTGAATTCCGTTCCATTGCATTGAATTCCGTTCCATTCCATTCCATTCCTTTCCGTTCCGTTCCGTTCCGTTCCGTTCCGTTCCGTTCTACTCGGGTTGATTCCATTCTATTCCATTCCATTCCATTCGATTCCATTCTATTCCATTCTATTCCATTCGATTCCATTCGATTCAATTCGATTCCATTCCATTCCATTCCATTCCATTCCATTCCATTGAATTCCATTCCATTCCATTCCGTTCCATTCCATTCCGTTCCATTCCATTCCATTCCATTCCATTACGTTCCGTTCCATTCCGTTCCATTCCGTTCCATTCCATTGAATTCCGATCCATTGCATTGAATTCCGTTCCATTCCATTCCATTCCTTTCCGTTCCGTTCCGTTCCGTTCCGTTCCGTTCCGTTCTACTCGGATTGATTCCATTCTATTCCAATCCATTCCATTCGATTCCATTCGATTCCATTCGATTCCATTCGTTTCCATTCCATTCCATTCCATTCCATTGAATTCCATTCCATTCCATTCCATTCCATTCCATTCCATTCCATTCCATGGAATTCCGTTCCATTCCGTTCCGTTCCATTGAATTCCGTTCCGTTCCATTGAATTCCATTCCATTCCATTCCATCGAATTCCATTCCATTCCATTCCATTCCATTCCATTCCATTCCATTGAATTCCGTTCCATTCCATTGAATTCCATTCCATTCCGTTCCATTCCATTGAATTCCGTTCCGTTCCGTTCCGTTCCATTCCGTTCTACTCGGGTTGATTCCATTCTATTCCATTCCAATCCACTCGATTCCATTCCATTCCATTCCATTCCATTCCATTCCATTCCGTTCTACTCGGGTTCATTCCATTCCATTCCTTTCCGTTCCGTTCCGTTCCGTTCCGTTCCGTTCCGTTCTACTCGGGTTGATTCCATTCTATTCCATTCCATTCCATTCGATTCCATTCTATTCCATTCGATTCCATTCGATTCAATTCGATTCGATTCCATTCCATTCCATTCCATTCCATTGCATTCCATTGAATTCCATTCCATTCCATTGAATTCCATTCCATTCCATTCCATTCCATTCCATTCCATTCCATTCCATTCCATTCCATCGAATTCCATTCCATTCCATTCCATTCCATTCCATTCAATTCCATTCGATTCCATTCGATTCCATTCGATTCCATTCGATTCCATTCCATTCCATTCCATTCCATTGAATTCCATTCCATTCCATTCCATTCCATTGAATTCCGTTCCATTCCTTTCAATTCCATTCCATTCCGTTCCATTCCATTCCATTCCATTCCATTCCATTCCATTCCATTCCATTCCATTCCATTCCATTCCATTCGATTCTACTCGGGTTGATTCCATTCTATTACATTCCATTCCATTCGATTCCATTCGATTCCATTCGATTCCATTCCATTCCATTCCATTCCATTGAATTCCGTTCCATTCCATTCCATTCCATTCCATTCCATTCCATTGAATTCCATTACATTGAATTCCATTCCATTCCATTCCATTCCATGGAATTCCATTCCATTCCGTTCCGTTCCATTCCGTTCCGTTCTGTACCGTTCCATTCCATTCCATTCCGTTCCATTGAATTCCGTTCCATTCCATTGAATTCCATTCCATTCCGTTCCATTCCATTGAATTCCGTTCCGTTCCGTTCCGTTCCGTTCCGTTCCATTCCGTTCCATTCCATTCCATTCCGTTCTACTCGGGTTCATTCCATTCCATTCCTTTCCGTTCCGTTCCGTTCCATTCCATTCCATTCCATTCCATTCCATTCCATTCTACTCGGGTTGATTCCATTCCATTCCATTCCATTCCATTCCATTCGATTCCATTCGATTCCATTCGATTCCATTCCATTCCATTCCATTCAATTGAATTCCATTCCATTCCATTCCATTCCATTCCATTCCATTGAATTCCATTCCATTCCATTGAATTCCATTCCATTACATTCAATTCCATTGAATTCCATTCCATTCCATTCCATTCCACTCCATTCCATTCCATTCCATTCCATTGAATTCCATTCCATGGAATTCCATTCCATTCCATTCCATTCCATGGAATTCCATTCCATTCCGTTCCGTTCCGTTCCGTTCCGTTCCATTCCATTCCATTCCATTCCATTGAATTCCGTTCCATTCCATTGAATTCCATTCCATTCCGTTCCATTCCATTGAATTCCGTTCCGTTCCGTTCCGTTCCGTTCCGTTCCATTCCGTTCCATTCCGTTCCATTCCGTTCTACTCGGGTTGATTCCATTCTATTCCATTCCATTCCATTCGATTCCATTCCATTCCATTCCATTCCATTCCTTTGTACTCGGGTTCATTCCATTCCGTTCCGTTCCGTTCCGTTCCGTTCCGTTCCATTCCTTTCTACTTGTGTTGATTCCATTCCATTCCATTCTATTCCATTGAATTCCATTCCATTCCATTCCATTCCATTCCATTACATGGAATTCCATTGAATTCCATTGAATTCCATTCCATTGAATTCCATTGAATTCCATTCCATTCCATTCCATGGAATTCCATTCCATTCCATTCCATTCCATTGAATTCCATTGAATTCCATTCCATTGAATTCCATTCCATTCCATTGAATTCCATTCCATTTCATTCCATTCCATTCCGTTCCATTCCATTCCGTTCCATTCCATTCCATTCCTTTCCATTCCATTCCATTCCGTTCCATTCCATTGAATTCCGTTCCATTGCACTGAATTCCGTTCCATTCCATTCCATTCCTTTCCGTTCCGTTCCGTTCCGTTCCGTTCCGTTCCGTTCTACTCGGGTTGATTCCATTCTATTCCATTCCATTCCATTCGATTCCATTCTATTCCATTCGATTCCATTCGATTCAATTCGATTCCATTCCATTCCATTCCATTCCATTCCATTCCATTCCATTGAATTCCATTCCTTTCCATTCCGTTCCATTCCATTCCGTTCCATTCCATTCCATTCCATTCCATTCCATTCCATTCCATTCCATTACGTTCCGTTCCATTCCGTTCCATTCCGTTCCATTCCATTGAATTCCGATCCATTGCATTGAATTCCGTTCCATTCCATTCCATTCCTTTCCGTTCCGTTCCGTTCCGTTCCGTTCCATTCCGTTCTACTCGGATTGATTCCATTCTATTCCATTCCATTCCATTCGATTCCATTCGATTCCATTCGATTCCATTCGATTCCATTCCATTCCATTCCATTCCATTGAATTCCATTCCATTCCATTCCATTCCATTCCATTGAATTCCATTGAATTCCATTCCATTGAATTCCATTCCATTCCATTCCATTCCGTTCCATTCCATTCCGTTCCATTCCATTCCATTCCATTCCATTCCATTGAATTCTGTTCCATTCAATTCCATTCCATTCCATTCCGTTCTACTCGGGTTGATTCCATTCTATTCCATTCCGTTCCGTTGCGTTCCGTTCCGTTCCGTTCCGTTCCATTCCACTCGGGTTGATTCCATTCTATTCCATTCCATTCCATTCCATTCCATTCGATTCCATTCGATTCCATTCGATTCCATTCGATTCCATTCCATTCCATTGAATTCCATTCCATTCCATTCCATTCCATGGAATTCCGTTCCATTCCATTCCATTGCATTCCATTCCATTCCATTCCATTTGAATTCCATTCCATTCCATTCCATTCCATTCCATTCCATTCCATTCCATTCCATTCCATTCTACTAGGGTTGATTCCATACTATTCCATTCCATTCCATTCGATTCCATTCGAACCCATTCGATTCCATTCGATTCCATTCCATTCCATTCCATTCCATTCCATTCCATTCCATTGAATTCCATTCCATTCCATTGAATTCCATTCCATTCCATTCCATTCCATTGAATTCCGTTCCATTCCATTCCATTCCGTTCCGTTCCATTCCGTTCCGTTCCGTTCCGTTCCGTTGCGTTCCGTTCTACTCGGGTTGATTCCATTCTATTCCATTCCATTCCATTCGATTCCATTCTATTCCATTCTATTCCATTCGATTCCATTCGATTCCATTCGATTCCATTCCATTCCATTCCATTCCATTCCATTCCATTGAATTCCATTCCATTCCATTAAATTCCATTCCATTCCATTCCATTCCACTCCACTCCATTCCACTCCACTCCACTCCACTCCACTCCACTCCATTCCATTCCATTGAATTCCATTGAATTCCATTGAATTCCATTCCATTGAATTCCATTCCGTTCTGTTCCGTTCCGTTCCATTCCGTTCCGCTCTACTCGGGTTGATTCCATTCTATTCCATTCCATTCCATTCGATTCCATTCTATTCCATTCGATTCCATTCGATTCCATTCGATTCCATTCGATTCCATTCCATTCCATTCCATTCCATTCCATTCCATTCCATTCCTTTCCATTCCATTCCATTCCATTGAATTCCATTACATTGAATTCCATTCCATTCCATTCCATTCCATTGAATTCCATTCCATTCCATTCCATTGCATTGAATTCTGTTCCATTCCATTCCATTCCATTCCATTCCATTCCATTCCATAGAATTCCATTCCATTGAATTCCATTCCATTCCATTCCATTCCATTGAATTCCATTCCATTCCGTTCCGTTCCGTTCCGTTCCGTTCCGTTTCGTTCCGTTCCGTTCCGTTCCGTTCCATTCCATTCCATTCCATTCCATTGAATTCCGTTCCATTCCATTGAATTCCATTCCATTCCGTTCCATTCCATTGAATTCTGTTCCGTTCCGTTCCGTTCCGTTCCGTTCCATTCCGTTCCATTCCGTTCCTTTCCGTTCTACTCGGGTTGATTCCATTCTATTCCATTCCATTCCATTCGATTCCATTCGATTCCATTCGAATCCATTCGATTCCATTCGATTCCATTCGATTCCATTCCATTCCATTGAATTCCATTCCATTCCATTCCATTCCATTGAATTCCGTTCCATTCCATTCAATTCCATTCCATTCCATTCCTTTCCGTTCCGTTCCGTTCCGTTCCGTTCCGTTCCGTTCTACTCGGGTTGATTCCATTCTATTCCATTCCATACCATTCGATTCCATTCTATTCCATTCGATTCCATTCGATTCAATTCGATTCCATTCCATTCCATTCCATTCCATTCCATTGAATTCCGTTCCATTCCATTGAATTCCATTCCATTCCGTTCCATTCCATTGAATTCCGCTCCGTTCCGTTCCGTTCCGTTCCGTTCCATTCCGTTCCATTCCGTTCCATTCCGTTCTACTCGGGTTGATTCCATTCTATTCCATTCCATTCCATTCGATTCCATTCTATTCCATTCGATTCCATTCGATTCAATTTGATTCCATTCCATTCCATTCCATTCCATTCCATTCCATTGCATTCCATTGAATTCCATTCCATTCCATTCCGTTCCATTCCATTCCGTTCCATTCCATTCCATTCCATTCCATTCCATTCCATTCCATTCCATTCCATTCCGTTCTACTCGGGTTCATTCCATTCCATTCCGTTCCGTTCCGTTCCGTTCCGTTCCTTTCCTTTCTACTTGTGTTGATTCCATTCCATTCCATTCTATTCCATTGAATTCCATTCCATTCCATTCTATTCCATTCCATTACATGGAATTCCATTGAATTCCATTGAATTCCATTCCATAGAATTCCATTCCATTCCATTCCATTCCATTCCATGGAATTCCATTCCATTCCATTCCATTCCATTCCATTCCATTCCATGGAATTCCATTCCATTCCATTCCATTGAATTCCATTCCATTCCATTCCATTCGATTCCATTTCATTCCATTGAATTCCATTCCATTCCATTCCATTCCATTGAATTCCATTGAATTCCATTCCATTGAATTCCTTTCCACTCCATTGAATTCCATTCCATTGAATTCCGTTCCATTGCATTGAATTCCGTTCCATTCCATTCCATTCCTTCCCGTTCCGTTCCGTTCCGTTCCGTTCCGTTCCGTTCTACTCGGGTTGATTCCATTCTATTCCATTCCATTCCATTCGATTCCATTCGATTCCATTCGATTCCATTCGATTCCATTCCATTCCATTCCATTCCATTGAATTCCATTCCATTCCATTCCATTCCATTCCATTCCATTCCATTGAATTCCATTGAATTCCATTCCATTGAATTCCATTCCATTCCATTCCGTTCCATTCCATTCCGTTCCATTCCATTCCATTCCATTCCATTCCATTCCGTTCCGTTCCATTCCGTTCCATTCCGTTCCATTCCATTGAATTCCGTTCCATTCCATTCAATTCCATTCCATTCCATTCCTTTCCGTTCCGTTCCGTTCCGTTCCGTTCCGTTCCCTTCTACTCGGGTTGATTCCAGTCTATTCCATTCCATTCCATTCGATTCCATTCTATTCCATTCGATTCCATTCGATTCAATTAGATTCCATTCCATTCCATTCCATTCCATTCCATTCCATTCCATTGAATTCCGTTCCATTCCATTGAATTCCATTCCATTCCGTTCCATTCCATTGAATTCCGCTCCGTTCCGTTCCGTTCCGTTCCGTTCCATTCCGTACCATTCCGTTCCATTCCGTTCTACTCGGGTTGAATCCATTCTATTCCATTCCATTCCATTCGATTCCATTCCATTCCATTCCATTCCATTCCATTCCGTTCTACTCGGGTTCATTCCATTCCATTCCGTTCCGTTCCTTTCCATTCCGTTCCTTTCCTTTCTACTTGTGTTGATTCCATTCCATTCCTTTGTATTCCATTGAATTCCATTGCATTCCATTCCATTCCATTCCATTCCATGGAATTCCATTCCATTCCATTCCATTCCATTCCATTGAATTCCATTCCATTCCATTCCATTCGATTCCATTTCATTCCATTGAATTCCATTCCATTCCATTCCATTCCATTCCATTGAATTCCATTGAATTCCATTCCATTGAATTCCATTCCATTCCATTGAATTCCATTCCATTTCATTCCATTCCATTCCGTTCCATTCCATTCCGTTCCATTCCATTCCATTCCTTTCCATTCCATTCCATTCCGTTCCATTCCATTGAATTCCGTTCCATTGCACTGAATTCCGTTCCATTCCATTCCATTCCTTTCCGTTCCGTTCCGTTCCGTTCCGTTCCGTTCCGTTCTACTCGGGTTGATTCCATTCTATTCCATTCCATTCCATTCGATTCCATTCTATTCCATTCGATTCCATTCGATTCAATTCGATTCCATTCCATTCCATTCCATTCCATTCCATTCCATTCCATTCCATTGAATTCCATTCCATTCCATTCCGTTCCATTCCATTCCGTTCCATTCCATTCCATTCCATTCCATTCCATTCCATTACGTTCCGTTCCATTCCGTTCCATTCCGTTCCATTCCATTGAATTCCGATCCATTGCAGTGAATTCCGTTCCATTCCATTCCATTCCTTTCCGTTCCGTTCCGTTCCGTTCCGTTCCATTCCGTTCTACTCGGATTGATTCCATTCTATTCCATTCCATTCCATTCGATTCCATTCGATTCCATTCGATTCCATTCGATTCCATTCCATTCCATTCCATTCCATTGAATTCCATTCCATTCCATTCCATTCCATTCCATTCCATTGAATTCCATTGAATTCCATTCCATTGAATTCCATTCCATTCCATTCCATTCCGTTCCATTCCATTCCGTTCCATTCCATTCCATTCCATTCCATTCCATTCCGTTCCGTTCCATTCCGTTCCATTCCGTTCCATTGCATTGAATTCCGTTCCATTGCATTGAATTCCGTTCCATTCCATTCCATTCCTTTCCGTTCGGTTCCGTTCCGTTCCGTTCCGTTCCGTTCTACTCGGGTTGATTCCATTCTATTCGATTCCATTCCATTCGATTCCATTCTATTCCATTCGATTCCATTCGTTTCAATTCGATTCGATTCCATTCCATTCCATTCCATTCCATTCCATTCCATAGAATTCCATTCCATTCCATTGAATTCCATTCCATTCCATTCCATTCCATTCCATTGAATTCCATTCCATTCCATTGAATTCCATTCCATTCCATTCCATTCGATTCCATTCCATTCCATGGAATTCCATTCCATTCGATTCCATTCCATTCCATGGAATTCCATTTCATTCCATTCCATTCCATTCCATTCCATTCCATAGAATTCCATTCCGTTCCATTCCATTCCATTCCATTCCATTCCGTTCCATTCCATTCCATCGAATTCCATTCCATTCCATTCCATTCCATTCCATTCCATTCCATTCCATTGAATTCCATTGAATTCCATTCCATTGAATTCCATTCCATTCCATTCCATTCCGTTCCATTCCATTCCGTTCCATTCCATTCCATTCCATTCCATTCCATTCCGTTCCGTTCCATTCCGTTCCATTCCGTTCCATTCCATTGAATTCCGTTCCATTGCATTGAATTCCGTTCCATTCCATTCCATTCCTTTCCGTTCGGTTCCGTTCCGTTCCGTTCCGTTCCGTTCTACTCGGGTTGATTCCATTCTATTCCATTCCATTCCATTCGATTCCATTCTATTCCATTCGATTCCACTCGATTCAATTCGATTCGATTCCATTCCATTCCATTCCATTCCATTCCATTCCATAGAATTCCATTCCATTCCATTGAATTCCATTCCATTCCATTCCATTCCATTCCATTGAATTCCATTCCATTCCATTGAATTCCATTCCATTCCATTCCATTCGATTCCATTCCATTCCATGGAATTCCATTCCATTCGATTCCATTCCATTCCATGGAATTCCATTTCATTCCATTCCATTCCATTCCATTCCATTCCATAGAATTCCATTCCGTTCCATTCCATTCCATTCCATTCCATTCCGTTCCATTCCATTCCATCGAATTCCATTCCATTCCATTCCATTCCATTCCATTCCATTCCATTCTACTCGGGTTGATTCCATTCTATTACATTCCATTCCATTCGATTCCATTCGATTCCATTCGATTCCATTCCATTCAATTGAATTCCATTCCATTCCATTCCATTCCATTCCATTCCATTCCATTGAATTCCATTCCATTCCATTGAATTCCATTCCATTCCGTTCCATTCCATTGAATTCCGTTCCGTTCCGTTCCGTTCCGTTCCGTTCCATTCCGTTCCATTCCATTCCATTCCGTTCTACTCGTGTTCATTCCATTCCATTCCTTTCCGTTCCGTTCCGTTCCGTTCCGTTCCGTTGCGTTCCGTTCCGTTCTACTCGGGTTGATTCCATTCTATTCCATTCCATTCCATTCGATTCCATTCTATTCCATTCGATTCCATTCTATTCAATTCGATTCCATTCCATTCCATTCCATTCCATTGAATTCCATTCCATTCCATTCCATTCCATTCCATTCCATTGAATTCCATTGAATTCCATTCCATTGAATTCCATTCCATTCCATTCCATTCCGTTCCATTCCATTCCGTTCCATTCCATTCCATTCCATTCCATTCCATTCCGTTCCGTTCCATTCCGTTCCATTCCGTTCCATTCCATTGAATTCCGTTCCATTGCATTGAATTCCGTTCCATTCCATTCCATTCCTTTCCGTTCGGTTCCGTTCCGTTCCGTTCCGTTCCGTTCTACTCGGGTTGATTCCATTCTATTCCATTCCATTCCATTCGATTCCATTCTATTCCATTCGATTCCATTCGATTCAATTCGATTCGATTCCATTCCATTCCATTCCATTCCATTCCATTCCATAGAATTCCATTCCATTCCATTGAATTCCATTCCATTCCATTCCATTCCATTCCATTGAATTCCATTCCATTCCATTGAATTCCATTCCATTCCATTCCATTCGATTCCATTCCATTCCATGGAATTCCATTCCATTCGATTCCATTCCATTCCATGGAATTCCATTCCATTCCATTCCATTCCATTCCATTCCATTCCATAGAATTCCATACCGTTCCATTCCATTCCATTCCATTCCATTCCGTTCCATTCCATTCCATCGAATTCCATTCCATTCCATTCCATTCCATTCCATTCTACTCGGGTTGATTCCATTCTATTACATTCCATTCCATTCGATTCCATTCGATTCCATTCGATTCCATTCCATTCAATTGAATTCCATTCCATTCCATTCCATTCCATTCCATTCCATTCCATTGAATTCCATTCCATTACATTGAATTCCATTCCATTCCATTCCATTCCATTGAATTCCGTTCCATTCCATTCTTTCCATTCCATTCCATTCCATTGAATTCCATTACATTGAATTCCATTCCATTCCATTCCATTCCATTCCATTCCATTCCATTGAATTCCATTCCATTCCATTGAATTCCATTCCTTTCCATTCCATTCCATTCCATTCCACTCCATTCCATTGAATTCCATTGAATTCCATTCCATTCCATTGAATTCCATTCCTTTCCATTCCATTCCATTGAATTCCGTTCAATTCCATTCCATTCCATTCCATTCCATTCCATTCCATTCCATTCGAATTCCATTCCATTCCATTCCATTCCATTCCATTCCATTCCATTCCATTCCATTCTACTCGGGTTGATTCCATTCTATTCCATTCCATTCCATTCGATTCCATTCGATTCCTTTCGATTCCATTCCATTCCATTCCATTCCATTCCATTGAATTCCATTCCATTCCATTCCATTCCATTCCATTGGATTCCATTCCATTCCATTCCATCGAATTCCATTCCATTCCATTGAATTCCATTCCATTCCATTCCATTCCATTCCATTCCATTCCATTCCATTCCATTCCATCGAATTCCATTCCATTCCATTCCATTCCATTCCATTCGATTCCATTCGATTCCATTCGATTCCATTCCATTCCATTCCATTCCATTGAATTCCGTTCCATTCCATTCCATTCCATTCCATTCCCTTCCATTGAATTCCATTACATTGAATTCCATTCCATTCCATTCCATTCCATGGAATTCCATTCCATTCCGTTCCGTTCCGTTCCGTTCCGTTCCATTCCGTTCCATTCCATTCCATTCCATTCCATCGAATTCCGTTCCATTCCATTGAATTCCATTCCATTCCGTTCCATTCCATTGAATTCCGTTCCGTTCCGTTCCGTTCCGTTCCGTTCCGTTCCATTCCGTTCCATTCCATTCCATTCCGTTCTACTCGGGTTCATTCCATTCCATTCCTTTCCGTTCCGTTCCGTTCCGTACCATTCCGTTCCGTTCTACTCGGGTTGATTCCATTCTATTCCATTCCATTCCATTCGATTCCATTCTATTCCATTCGATTCCATTCTATTCAATTCGATTCCATTCCATTCCAATCCATTCCATTACATTCCATTGAATTCCATTCCATTCCATTCCGTTCCATTCCATTCCGTTCCATTCCATTCCATTCCATTCCATTCCATTCCATTCCATTGAATTCCATTCCATTGAATTCCATTCCATTCCATTCCATTCCACTGAATTCCATTCCATTCCGTTCCGTTCCGTTCCGTTCCGTTCCATTCCGTTCCATTCCATTCCATTCCATTCCATTGAATTCCGTTCCATTCCATTGAATTCCATTCCATTCCGTTCCATTCCATTGAATTCCGTTCCGTTCCGTTCCGTTCCGTTCCGTTCCATTCCGTTCCATTCCGTTCCATTCCGTTCTACTCGGGTTGATTCCATTCTATTCCATTCCATTCCATTCGATTCCATTCCATTCCATTCCATTCCATTCCATTTCATTCCTTTCTACTCGGGTTCATTCCATTCCATTCCGTTCCGTTCCGTTCCGTTCCGTTCCATTCCTTTCTACTTGTGTTGATTCCATTCCATTCCATTCTATTCCATTGAATTCCATTCCATTCCATTCCATTCCATTCCATTACATGGAATTCCATTGAATTCCATTGAATTCCATTCCATTGAATTCCATTGAATTCCATTCCATTCCATTCCATGGAATTCAATTCCATTCCATTCCATTCCTTGGAATTCCATTCCATTCCATTCCATTCCATTCCATTGAATTCCATTCCATTCCATTCAATTGAATTCCATTCCATTCCATTCCATTCGATTCCATTCCATTCCATTGAATTCAATTCCGTTCCATTCCATTCCATTGAATTCCATTGAATTCCATTCCATTGAATTCCATTCCATTCCATTGAATTCCATTCCATTTCATTCCATTCCATTCCGTTCCATTCCATTCCGTTCCATTCCATTCCATTCCTTTCCATTCCATTCCATTCCGTTCCATTCCATTGAATTCCGTTCCATTGCACTGAATTCCGTTCCATTCCATTCAATTCCTTTCCGTTCCGTTCCGTTCCGTTCCGTTCCGTTCCGTTCTACTCGGGTTGATTCCATTCTATTCCTTTCCATTCCATTCGATTCCATTCTATTCCATTCGATTCCATTCGATTCAATTCGATTCCATTCCATTCCATTCCATTCCATTCCATTCCATTGAATTCCATTCCATTCCATTCCGTTCCATTCCATTCCGTTCCATTCCATTACATTCCATTCCATTACGTTCCGTTCCATTCCGTTCCATTCCGTTCCATTCCATTGAATTCCGATCCATTGCATTGAATTCCGTTCCATTCCATTCCATTCCTTTCCGTTCCGTTCCGTTCCGTTCCGTTCCGTTCCGTTCCGTTCTACTCGGATTGATTCCATTCTATTCCATTCCATTCCATTCGATTCCATTCGATTCCATTCGATTCCATTCGATTCCATTCCATTCCATTCCATTCCATTGAATTCCATTCCATTCCATTCCATTCCATTCCATTCCATTCCATTGAATTCCATTGAATTCCATTCCATTGAATTCCATTCCATTCCATTCCATTCCATTCCATTCCATTCCATTGAATTCCATTGAATTCCATTCCATTGAATTCCATTCCATTCCATTCCGTTCCATTCCATTCCGTTCCATTCCATTCCATTCCATTCCATTCCATTCCGTTCCGTTCCATTCCGTTCCATTCCGTTCCATTCCATTGAATTCCGTTCCATTCCATTACATTCCTTTACGTTCTGTTCCGTTCCGTTCCGTTCCGTTCCGTTCTACTCGGGTTGATTCCATTCTATTCCATTCCATTCCATTCGATTCCATTCTATTCCATTCGATTCCATTCGATTCAATTCGATTCGATTCGATTCCATTCCATTCCATTCCATTCCATTGAATTCCATTCCATTCCATTGAATTCCATTCCATTCCATTCCATTCCATTCCATTACATGGAATTCCATTCCATTCCATTGAATTCCATTCCATTCCATTCCATTCGATTCCATTCCATTCCATGGAATTCCATTCCATTCGATTCCATTCCATTCCATGGAATTCCATTTCATTCCATTCCATTCCATTCCATTCCATTCCATTCCATTCCATAGAATTCCATTCCATTCCATTCCATTCCATTCCATTCCATTCCATTCCATTCCATCGAATTCCATTCCATTCCATTCCATTCCATTCCATTCCATTCTATTCCATTCTACTCGGGTTGATTCCATTCTATTACATTCGATTCCATTCGATTCCATTCGATTCCATTCGATTCCTTTCGATTCCATTCCATTCCATTCCATTCAATTGAATTCCATTCCATTCCATTCCATTCCATTCCATTCCATTCCATTCCATTCCATTCCATTGAATTCCATTCCATTCCATTGAATTCCATTCCATTCCGTTCCATTCCATTGAATTCCGTTCCGTTCCGTTCCGTTCCGTTCCGTTCCATTCCGTTCCATTCCATTCCATTCCGTTCTACTCGGGTTCATTCCATTCCATTCCTTTCCGTTCCGTTCCGTTCCGTTCCGTTCCGTTGCGTTCCGTTCCGTTCTACTCGGGTTGATTCCATTCTATTCCATTCCATTCCATTCGATTCCATTCTATTCCATTCGATTCCATTCTATTCAATTCGATTCCATTCCATTCCATTCCATTCCATTGAATTCCATTCCATTCCATTCCATTCCATTCCATTCCATTGAATTCCATTGAATTCCATTCCATTGAATTCCATTCCATTCCATTCCATTCCGTTCCATTCCATTCCGTTCCATTCCATTCCATTCCATTCCATTCCATTCCGTTCCGTTCCATTCCGTTCCATTCCGTTCCATTCCATTGAATTCCGTTCCATTGCATTGAATTCCGTTCCATTCCATTCCATTCCTTTCCGTTCGGTTCCGTTCCGTTCCGTTCCGTTCCGTTCTACTCGGGTTGATTCCATTCTATTCCATTCCATTCCATTCGATTCCATTCTATTCCATTCGATTCCATTCGATTCAATTCGATTCGATTCCATTCCATTCCATTCCATTCCATTCCATTCCTTAGAATTCCATTCCATTCCATTGAATTCCATTCCATTCCATTCCATTCCATTCCATTGAATTCCATTCCATTCCATTGAATTCCATTCCATTCCATTCCATTCGATTCCATTCCATTCCATGGAATTCCATTCCATTCGATTCCATTCCATTCCATGGAATTCCATTTCATTCCATTCCATTCCATTCCATTCCATTCCATAGAATTCCATTCCGTTCCATTCCATTCCATTCCATTCCATTCCGTTCCATTCCATTCCATCGAATTCCATTCCATTCCATTCCATTCCATTCCATTCCATTCCATTCTACTCGGGTTGATTCCATTCTATTACATTCCATTCCATTCGATTCCATTCGATTCCATTCGATTCCATTCCATTCAATTGAATTCCATTCCATTCCATTCCATTCCATTCCATTCCATTCCATTGAATTCCATTCCATTACATTGAATTCCATTCCATTCCATTCCATTCCATTGAATTCCGTTCCATTCCATTCTTTCCATTCCATTCCATTCCATTGAATTCCATTACATTGAATTCCATTCCATTCCATTCCATTCCATTCCATTCCATTGAATTCCATTCCATTCCATTGAATTCCATTCCTTTCCATTCCATTCCATTGAATTCCGTTCAATTCCATTCCATTCCATTCCATTCCATTCCATTCCATTCCATTCGAATTCCATTCCATTCCATTCCATTCCATTCCATTCCATTCCATTCCATTCCATTCTACTCGGGTTGATTCCATTCTATTCCATTCCATTCCATTCGATTCCATTCGATTCCTTTCGATTCCATTCCATTCCATTCCATTCCATTCCATTGAATTCCATTCCATTCCATTCCATTCCATTCCATTGGATTCCATTCCATTCCATTCCATCGAATTCCATTCCATTCCATTGAATTCCATTCCATTCCATTCCATTCCATTCCATTCCATTCCATTCCATTCCATCGAATTCCATTCCATTCCATTCCATTCCATTCCATTCGATTCCATTCGATTCCATTCGATTCCATTCCATTCCATTCCATTCCATTGAATTCCGTTCCATTCCATTCCATTCCATTCCATTCCCTTCCATTGAATTCCATTACATTGAATTCCATTCCATTCCATTCCATTCCAGGGAATTCCATTCCATTCCGTTCCGTTCCGTTCCGTTCCGTTCCGTACCGTTCCATTCCATTCCATTCCATTCCATTGAATTCCGTTCCATTCCATTGAATTCCATTCCATTCCGTTCCATTCCATTGAATTCCGTTCCGTTCCGTTCCGTTCCGTTCCGTTCCGTTCCGTTCCATTCCGTTCCATTCCATTCCATTCCGTTCTACTCGGGTTCATTCCATTCCATTCCTTTCCGTTCCGTTCCGTTCCGTACCATTCCGTTCCGTTCTACTCGGGTTGATTCCATTCTATTCCATTCCATTCCATTCGATTCCATTCTATTCCATTCGATTCCATTGTATTCAATTCGATTCCATTCCATTCCAATCCATTCCATTACATTCCATTGAATTCCATTCCATTCCATTCCGTTCCATTCCATTCCGTTCCATTCCATTCCATTCCATTCCATTCCATTCCATTACGTTCCGTTCCATTCCGTTCCATTCCATTGAATTCCGATCCATTGCATTGAATTCCGTTCCATTCCATTCCATTCCATTCCATTCCATTCCATTCCATTGAATTCCATTCCATTGAATTCCATTCCATTCCATTCCATTCCACTGAATTCCATTCCATTCCGTTCCGTTCCGTTCCGTTCCGTTCCATTCCGTTCCATTCCATTCCATTCCATTCCATTGAATTCCGTTCCATTCCATTGAATTCCATTCCATTCCGTTCCATTCCATTGAATTCCGTTCTACTCGGGTTGATTCCATTCTATTCCATTCCATTCCATTCGATTCCATTCCATTCCATTCCATTCCATTCCATTTCATTCCTTTCTACTCGGGTTCATTCCATTCCATTCCGTTCCGTTCCGTTCCGTTCCGTTCCATTCCTTTCTACTTGTGTTGATTCCATTCCATTCCATTCTATTCCATTGAATTCCATTCCATTCCATTCCATTCCATTCCATTACATGGAATGCCATTGAATTCCATTGAATTCCATTCCATTGAATTCCATTGAATTCCATTCCATTCCATTCCATGGAATTCAATTCCATTCCATTCCATTCCTTGGAATTCCATTCCATTCCATTCCATTCCATTCCATTGAATTCCATTCCATTCCATTCAATTGAATTCCATTCCATTCCATTCCATTCGATTCCATTCCATTCCATTGAATTCAATTCCGTTCCATTCCATTCCATTGAATTCCATTGAATTCCATTCCATTGAATTCCATTCCATTCCATTGAATTCCATTCCATTTCATTCCATTCCATTCCGTTCCATTCCATTCCGTTCCATTCCATTCCATTCCTTTCCATTCCATTCCATTCCGTTCCATTCCATTGAATTCCGTTCCATTGCACTGAATTCCGTTCCATTCCATTCCATCCCTTTCCGTTCCGTTCCGTTCCGTTCCGTTCCGTTCCGTTCTACTCGGGTTGATTCCATTCTATTCCTTTCCATTCCATTCGATTCCATTCTATTCCATTCGATTCCATTCGATTCAATTCGATTCCATTCCATTCCATTCCATTCCATTCCATTCCATTCCATTGAATTCCATTCCATTCCATTCCGTTCCATTCCATTCCGTTCCATTCCATTACATTCCATTCCATTACGTTCCGTTCCATTCCGTTCCATTCCGTTCCATTCCATTGAATTCCGATCCATTGCATTGAATTCCGTTCCATTCCATTCCATTCCTTTCCGTTCCGTTCCGTTCCGTTCCGTTCCGTTCCGTTCCGTTCCGTTCCGTTCTACTCGGATTGATTCCATTCTATTCCATTCCATTCCATTCGATTCCATTCGATTCCATTCGATTCCATTCGATTCCATTCCATTCCATTCCATTCCATTGAATTCCATTCCATTGAATTCCATTCCATTCCATTCCATTCCATTCCATTGAATTCCATTGAATTCCATTCCATTGAATTCCATTCCATTCCATTCCATTCCGTTCCATTCCATTCCGTTCCATTCCATTCCATTCCATTCCATTCCATTCCATTCCGTTCCGTTCCATTCCGTTCCATTCCGTTCCATTCCATTGAATTCCGTTCCATTCCATTACATTCCTTTACGTTCTGTTCCGTTCCGTTCCGTTCCGTTCCGTTCTACTCGGGTTGATTCCATTCTATTCCATTCCATTCCATTCCATTCCATTCTATTCCATTCGATTCCATTCGATTCAATTCGATTCTATTCGATTCCATTCCATTCCATTCCATTCCATTGAATTCCATTCCATTCCATTGAATTCCATTCCATTCCATTCCATTCCATTCCATTCCATGGAATTCCATTCCATTCCATTGAATTCCATTCCATTCCATTCCATTCGATTCCATTCCATTCCATGGAATTCCATTCCATTCGATTCCATTCCATTCCATGGAATTCCATTTCATTCCATTCCATTCCATTCCATTCCATTCCATTCCATTCCATAGAATTCCATTCCATTCCATTCCATTCCATTCCATTCCATTCCATTCCATCGAATTCCATTCCATTCCATTCCATTCCATTCCATTCCATTCTATTCCATTCTACTCGGGTTGATTCCATTCTATTACATTCGATTCCATTCGATTCCATTCGATTCCATTCGATTCCATTCGATTCCATTCCATTCCATTCCATTCAATTGAATTCCATTCCATTCCATTCCATTCCATTCCATTCCATTCCATTCCATTCCATTCCATTGAATTCCATTCCATTCCATTGAATTCCATTCCATTCCGTTCCATTCCATTGAATTCCGTTCCGTTCCGTTCCGTTCCGTTCCGTTCCATTCCGTTCCATTCCATTCCATTCCGTTCTACTCGGGTTCATTCCATTCCATTCCTTTCCGTTCCGTTCCGTTCCGTTCCGTTCCGTTGCGTTCCGTTCCGTTCTACTCGGGTTGATTCCATTCTTTTCCATTCCATTCCATTCGATTCCATTCTATTCCATTCGATTCCATTCTATTCAATTCGATTCCATTCCATTCCATTCCATTGATTTCCATTCCATTCCATTCCGTTCCATTCCATTCCGTTCCATTCCATTCCATTCCATTCCATTCCATTCCTTTCCGTTACGTTCCGTTCCGTTCCATTCCGTTCTACTCGGATTGATTCCATTCTATTCCATTCCATTCCATTCGATTCCATTCGATTCCATTCGATTCCATTCGATTCCATTCCATTCCATTCCATTCCATTGAACTCCATTCCATTCCATTCCATTCCATTCCATTCCATTCCATTGAACTCCATTCCATTCCATTCCATTCCATTCCATTCCATTCCATTCCATTCCATTCCATTGAATTCCATTCCATTCCATTCCATTCCATTGAATTCCGTTCCATTCCATTCCTTTCCATTCCATTCCATTCCATTGAATTCCATTACATTGAATTCCATTCCATTCCATTCCATTCCATTCCATTCCATTCCATTGAATTCCGTTCCATTCCATTCCATTCCATTCCATTCCATTCCATTCCATTGAATTCCATTACATTGAATTCCATTCCATTCCATTCCATTCCATGGAATTCCATTCCATTCCGTTCCGTTCCGTTCCGTTCCGTTCCGTACCGTTCCATTCCATTCCATTCCGTTCCATTGAATTCCGTTCCATTCCATTGAATTCCATTCCATTCCGTTCCATTCCATTGAATTCCGTTCCGTTCCGTTCCGTTCCGTTCCGTTCCATTCCGTTCCATTCCATTCCATTCCGTTCTACTCGGGTTCATTCCATTCCATTCCTTTCCGTTCCGTTCCGTTCCATTCCATTCCATTCCATTCCATTCCATTCCATTCTACTCGGGTTGATTCCATTCCATTCCATTCCATTCCATTCGATTCCATTCGATTCCATTCCATTCCATTCCATTCAATTGAATTCCATTCCATTCCATTCCATTCCATTCCATTCCATTCCATTCCATTCCATTCCATTCCATTCCATTCCATTCCATTCCATTCCATTCCATTCTACTCGGGATGATTCCATTCTATTACATTCCATTCCATTCGATTCCATTCGATTCCATTCGATTCCATTCCATTCGATTCCATTCAATTGAATTCCATTCCATTCCATTCCATTCCATTCCATTCCATTCCATTCCATTGAATTCCATTCCATTCCATTGAATTCCATTCCATTACATTCCATTCCATTGAATTCCATTCCATTCCATTCCATTCCACTCCATTCCATTCCATTCCATTACATTGAATTCCATTACATTCAATTCCATTCCATGGAATTCCATTCCATTCCGTTCCGTTCCGTTCCGTTCCGTTCCATTCCATTCCATTCCATTCCATTGAATTCCGTTCCATTCCATTGAATTCCGTTCCGTTCCGTTCCGTTCCGTTCCGTTCCATTCCGTTCCATTCCGTTCCATTCCGTTCTACTCGGGTTGATTCCATTCTATTCCATTCCATTCCATTCGATTCCATTCCATTCCATTCCATTCCATTCCATTCCTTTCTACTCGGGTTCATTCCATTCCATTCCGTTCCGTTCCATTCCTTTCCGTTCCATTCCTTTCTACTTGTGTTGATTCCATTCCATTCCATTCTATTCCATTGAATTCCATTCCATTCCATTCCATTCCATTCCATTACATGGAATTCCATTGAATTCCATTGAATTCCATTCCATTGAATTCCATTGAATTCCATTCCATTCCATTCCATGGAATTCCATTCCATTCCATTCCATTCCTTGGAATTCCATTCCATTCCATTCCATTCCATTCCATTGAATTCCATTCCATTCCATTCAATTGAATTCCATTCCATTCCATTCCATTCGATTCCATTCCATTCCATTGAATTCCATTCCATTCCATTCCATTCCATTGAATTCCATTGAATTCCATTCCATTGAATTCCATTCCATTCCATTGAATTCCATTCCATTTCATTCCATTCCATTCCGTTCCATTCCATTCCGTTCCATTCCATTCCATTCCATTCCATTCCATTCCATTCCATTACGTTCCGTTCCATTCCGTTCCATTCCATTGAATTCCGATCCATTGCATTGAATTCCGTTCCATTCCATTCCATTCCTTTCCGTTCCGTTCCGTTCCGTTCCGTTCCGTTCTACTCGGATTGATTCCATTCTATTCCATTCCATTCCATTCGATTCCATTCGATTCCATTCGATTCCATTCCATTCCATTCCATTCCATTCCATTCCATTGAATTCCATTGAATTCCATTCCATTGAATTCCATTCCATTCCATTCCATTCCGTTCCATTCCATTCCGTTCCATTCCATTCCATTCCATTCCATTCCATTCCGTTCCGTTCTATTCCGTTCCATTCCGTTCCATTCCATTGAATTCCGTTCCATTGCATTGAATTCCGTTCCATTCCATTCCATTCCTTTCCGTTCCGTTCCGTTCCGTTCCGTTCCGTTCCATTCTACTCGGGTTGATTCCATTCCATTCCATTCCATTCCATTCGATTCCATTCTATTCCATTCGATTCCATTCGATTCAATTCGATTCGATTCCATTCCTTTCCATTCCATTCCATTCCATTCCATAGAATTCCATTCCATTCCATTGAATTCCATTCCATTCCATTCCATTCCGTTCCATTGAATTCCATTCCATTCCATTGAATTCCATTCCATTCCATTCCATTCGATTCCATTCCATTCCATGGAATTCCATTCCATTCAATTCCATTCCATTCCATGGAATTCCATTTCATTCCATTCCATTCCATTCCATTCCATTCCATTCCATAGAATTCCATTCCGTTCCATTCCATTCCATTCCATTCCATTCCGTTCCATTCCATTCCATCGAATTCCATTCCATTCCATTCCATTCCATTCCATTCCATTCCATTCCATTCTACTCGGGTTGATTCCATTCGATTCCATTCCATTCCATTCGATTCCATTCGATTCCATTCGATTCCATTCCATTCCATTCCATTCAATTGAATTCCATTCCATTCCATTCCATTCCATTCCATTCCATTCCATTCCATTCCATTGAATTCCATTCCATTACATTGAATTCCATTCCATTCCATTCCATTCCATTGAATTCCGTTCCATTCCATTCCTTTCCATTCCATTCCATTCCATTGAATTCCATTACATTGAATTCCATTCCATTCCATTCCATTCCATTCCATTCCATAGAATTCCATTCCATTCCATTGAATTCCATTCCATTGAATTCCATTCGATTCCATTCCATTCCATGGAATTCCATTCCTTTCCATTCCATTCCATTCCATTCCATTCCATTCCATTGAATTCCATTGAATTCCATTCCATTCCATTGAATTCCATTCCTTTCCATTCCATTCCATTGAATTCCGTTCAATTCCATTCCATTCCATTCCATTCCATTCCATTCCATTCCATTCCATTCCATTCTACTCGGGTTGATTCCATTCTATTCCATTCCATTCCATTCGATTCCATTCGATTCCTTTCGATTCCATTCCATTCCATTCCATTCCATTCCATTGAGTTCCATTCCATTCCATTCCATTCCATTCCATTGAATTCCATTCCATTCCATTCCATCGAATTCCATTCCATTCCATTGAATTCCATTCCATTCCATTCCATTCCATTCCATTCCATTCCAT
Organism: Gorilla gorilla gorilla; assembly: GCF_029281585.2. Classification (NCBI taxonomy): domain Eukaryota; kingdom Metazoa; phylum Chordata; class Mammalia; order Primates; family Hominidae; genus Gorilla; species Gorilla gorilla. The sequence continues at coordinate 40,291,162 of NC_073242.2, forward strand.
TCCATTCCATTCCATTCCATTCCATCGAATTCCATTCCATTCCATTCCATTCCATTCCATTCGATTCCATTCGATTCCATTCGATTCCATTCCATTCCATTCCATTCCATTGAATTCCGTTCCATTCCATTCCATTCCATTCCATTCCCTTCCATTGAATTCCATTACATTGAATTCCATTCCATTCCATTCCATTCCATTCCGTTCCGTTCCGTTCCGTTCCGTTCCGTTTCGTTCCGTTCCGTTCCGTTCCGTTCCATTCCATTCCATTCCATTCCATTGAATTCAGTTCCATTCCATTGAATTCCATTCCATTCCGTTCCATTCCATTGAATTCTGTTCCGTTCCGTTCTGTTCCGTTCCGTTCTATTCCGTTCCATTCCGTTCCTTTCCGTTCTACTCGGGTTGATTCCATTCTATTCCATTCCATTCCATTCGATTCCATTCGATTCCATTCGAATCCATTCGATTCCATTCGATTCCATTCGATTCCATTCCATTCCATTGAATTCCATTCAATTCCATTCCATTCCATTGAATTCCATTCCATTCCATTCAATTCCATTCCATTCCATTCCTTTCCGTTCCGTTCCGTTCCGTTCCGTTCCGTTCTACTCGGGTTGATTCCATTCTATTCCATTCCATACCATTCGATTCCATTCTATTCCATTCGATTCCATTAGATTCAATTCGATTCCATTCCATTCCATTCCATTCCATTCCATTCCATTGAATTCCGTTCCATTCCATTGAATTCCATTCCATTGAATTCCATTCCATTGAATTCCGCTCCGTTCCGTTCCGTTCCGTTCCGTTCCATTCCGTTCCATTCCGTTCCATTCCGTTCTACTCGGGTTGATTCCATTCTATTCCATTCCATTCCATTCGATTCCATTCTATTCCATTCGATTCCATTCGATTCAATTCGATTCCATTCCATTCCATTCCATTCCATTCCATTCCATTGAATTCCATTGAATTCCATTCCATTCCATTCCGTTCCATTCCATTCCGTTCCATTCCATTCCATTCCATTCCATTCCATTCCATTCCGTTCTACTCGGGTTCATTCCATTCCATTCCGTTCCGTTCCGTTCCGTTCCTTTCCTTTCTACTTGTGTTGATTCCATTCCATTCCATTCTATTCCATTGAATTCCATTCCATTCCATTCCATTCCATTCCATTACATGGAATTCCATTGAATTCCATTGAATTCCATTCCATAGAATTCCATTCCATTCCATTCCATTCCATTCCATGGAATTCCATTCCATTCCATTCCATTCCATTCCATTGAATTCCATTCCATTCCATTCCATTGAATTCCATTCCATTCCATTCCATTCGATTCCATTTCATTCCCTTGAATTCCATTCCATTCCATTCCATTCCATTGAATTCCATTGAATTCCATTCCATTGAATTCCATTCCACTCCACTGAATTCCATTCCATTTCATTCCATTCCATTCCGTTCCATTCCATTCCGTTCCATTCCATTCCATTCCTTTCCATTCCATTCCATTCCGTTCCATTCCATTGAATTCCGTTCCATTGCATTGAATTCCGTTCCATTCCATTCCATTCCTTTCCGTTCCGTTCCGTTCCGTTCCGTTCCGTTCTACTCGGGTTGATTCCATTCTATTCCATTCCATTCCATTCGATTCCATTCTATTCCATTCGATTCCATTCGATTCAATTCGATTCCATTCGATTCCATTCCATTCCATTCCATTCCATTCCATTCCATTGAATTCCGTTCCATTCCATTCCGTTCCATTCCATTCCGTTCCATTCCATTCCATTCCATTCCATTCCATTCCATTCCGTTCCATTCCATTCCATTCCTTTCCATTCCATTCCTTTCCGTTCCATTCCGTTCCGTTCCATTCCGTTCTACTCGGATTGATTCCATTCTATTCCATTCCATTCCATTCGATTCCATTCGATTCCATTCGATTCCATTCGATTCCATTCCATTCCATTCCATTCCATTCCATTCCATTCCATTGAACTCCATTCCATTCCATTCCATTCCATTCCATTCCATTCCATTCCATTCCATTGAATTGCATTCCATTCCATTCCATTCCATTGAATTCTGTTCCATTCAATTCCATTCCATTCCATTCCGTTCTACTCGGGTTGATTCCATGCTATTCCATTCCGTTCCTTTCCGTTCCGTTCCGTTCCGTTCCGTTCCGTTCCATTCCACTCGGGTTGATTCCATTCTATTCCATTCCATTCCATTCCATTCCATTCCATTCCATTCCATTCCATTCGATTCCATTCGATTCCATTCGATTCCATTCGATTCCATTCGATTCCATTCCATTCCATTGAATTCCATTCCATTCCATTCCATTCCATTGAATTCCGTTCCATTCCATTCCATTGCATTCCATTCCATTCCATTCCATTTGAATTCCATTCCATTCCATTCCATTCCATTCCATTCCATTCTACTCGGGTTGATTCCATTCTATTCCATTCCATTCCATTCGATTCCATTCGATTCCATTCGATTCCATTCGATTCCATTCCATTCCATTCCATTCCATTCCATTCCATTCCATTCCATTCCATTGAATTCCATTCCATTCCATTGAATTCCATTCCATTCCATTCCATTCCATTGAATTCCTTTCCATTCCATTCCATTCCATTCCATTCCATTCCATTGAATTCCATTCCATTGAATTCCATTCCATTCCATTCCATTCCATTGAATTCCATTCCATTCCGTTCCGTTCCGTTCCATTCCGTTTCGTTCCGTTCCGTTCCGTTCCGTTCCATTCCATTCCATTCCATTCCATTGAATTCCGTTCCATTCCATTGAATTCCATTCCATTCCGTTCCATTCCATTGAATTCTGTTCCGTTCCGTTCCGTTCCGTTCCATTCCATTCCGTTCCATTCCGTTCCTTTCCGTTCTACTCGGGTTGATTCCATTCTATTCCCTTCCATTCCATTCGATTCCATTCTATTCCATTCGATTCCATTCGATTCAATTAGATTCCATTCCATTCCATTCCATTCCATTCCATTCCATCGAATTCCATTCCATTCCATTCCATTCCATTCCATTCCATTCCATTCCATTGAATTCCATTGAATTCCATTCCATTGAATTCCATTCCATTCCATTCCATTCCGTTCCATTCCATTCCGTTCCATTCCATTCCATTCCATTCCATTCCATTCCGTTCCGTTCCATTCCGTTCCATTCCGTTCCATTCCATTGAATTCCGTTCCATTGCATTGAATTCCGTTCCATTCCATTCCATTCCTTTCCGTTCGGTTCCGTTCCGTTCCGTTCCGTTCCGTTCTACTCGGGTTGATTCCATTCTATTCCATTCCATTCCATTCGATTCCATTCTATTCCATTCGATTCCATTCGATTCAATTCGATTCGATTCCATTCCATTCCATTCCATTCCATTCCATTCCTTAGAATTCCATTCCATTCCATTGAATTCCATTCCATTCCATTCCATTCCATTCCATTGAATTCCATTCCATTCCATTGAATTCCATTCCATTCCATTCCATTCGATTCCATTCCATTCCATGGAATTCCATTCCATTCGATTCCATTCCATTCCATGGAATTCCATTTCATTCCATTCCATTCCATTCCATTCCATTCCATAGAATTCCATTCCGTTCCATTCCATTCCATTCCATTCCATTCCGTTCCATTCCATTCCATCGAATTCCATTCCATTCCATTCCATTCCATTCCATTCCATTCCATTCTACTCGGGTTGATTCCATTCTATTACATTCCATTCCATTCGATTCCATTCGATTCCATTCGATTCCATTCCATTCAATTGAATTCCATTCCATTCCATTCCATTCCATTCCATTCCATTCCATTGAATTCCATTCCATTACATTGAATTCCATTCCATTCCATTCCATTCCATTGAATTCCGTTCCATTCCATTCTTTCCATTCCATTCCATTCCATTGAATTCCATTACATTGAATTCCATTCCATTCCATTCCATTCCATTCCATTCCATTGAATTCCATTCCATTCCATTGAATTCCATTCCTTTCCATTCCATTCCATTGAATTCCGTTCAATTCCATTCCATTCCATTCCATTCCATTCCATTCCATTCCATTCGAATTCCATTCCATTCCATTCCATTCCATTCCATTCCATTCCATTCCATTCCATTCTACTCGGGTTGATTCCATTCTATTCCATTCCATTCCATTCGATTCCATTCGATTCCTTTCGATTCCATTCCATTCCATTCCATTCCATTCCATTGAATTCCATTCCATTCCATTCCATTCCATTCCATTGGATTCCATTCCATTCCATTCCATCGAATTCCATTCCATTCCATTGAATTCCATTCCATTCCATTCCATTCCATTCCATTCCATTCCATTCCATTCCATCGAATTCCATTCCATTCCATTCCATTCCATTCCATTCGATTCCATTCGATTCCATTCGATTCCATTCCATTCCATTCCATTCCATTGAATTCCGTTCCATTCCATTCCATTCCATTCCATTCCCTTCCATTGAATTCCATTACATTGAATTCCATTCCATTCCATTCCATTCCAGGGAATTCCATTCCATTCCGTTCCGTTCCGTTCCGTTCCGTTCCGTACCGTTCCATTCCATTCCATTCCATTCCATTGAATTCCGTTCCATTCCATTGAATTCCATTCCATTCCGTTCCATTCCATTGAATTCCGTTCCGTTCCGTTCCGTTCCGTTCCGTTCCGTTCCGTTCCATTCCGTTCCATTCCATTCCATTCCGTTCTACTCGGGTTCATTCCATTCCATTCCTTTCCGTTCCGTTCCGTTCCGTACCATTCCGTTCCGTTCTACTCGGGTTGATTCCATTCTATTCCATTCCATTCCATTCGATTCCATTCTATTCCATTCGATTCCATTGTATTCAATTCGATTCCATTCCATTCCAATCCATTCCATTACATTCCATTGAATTCCATTCCATTCCATTCCGTTCCATTCCATTCCGTTCCATTCCATTCCATTCCATTCCATTCCATTCCATTACGTTCCGTTCCATTCCGTTCCATTCCATTGAATTCCGATCCATTGCATTGAATTCCGTTCCATTCCATTCCATTCCATTCCATTCCATTCCATTCCATTGAATTCCATTCCATTGAATTCCATTCCATTCCATTCCATTCCACTGAATTCCATTCCATTCCGTTCCGTTCCGTTCCGTTCCGTTCCATTCCGTTCCATTCCATTCCATTCCATTCCATTGAATTCCGTTCCATTCCATTGAATTCCATTCCATTCCGTTCCATTCCATTGAATTCCGTTCTACTCGGGTTGATTCCATTCTATTCCATTCCATTCCATTCGATTCCATTCCATTCCATTCCATTCCATTCCATTTCATTCCTTTCTACTCGGGTTCATTCCATTCCATTCCGTTCCGTTCCGTTCCGTTCCGTTCCATTCCTTTCTACTTGTGTTGATTCCATTCCATTCCATTCTATTCCATTGAATTCCATTCCATTCCATTCCATTCCATTCCATTACATGGAATGCCATTGAATTCCATTGAATTCCATTCCATTGAATTCCATTGAATTCCATTCCATTCCATTCCATGGAATTCAATTCCATTCCATTCCATTCCTTGGAATTCCATTCCATTCCATTCCATTCCATTCCATTGAATTCCATTCCATTCCATTCAATTGAATTCCATTCCATTCCATTCCATTCGATTCCATTCCATTCCATTGAATTCAATTCCGTTCCATTCCATTCCATTGAATTCCATTGAATTCCATTCCATTGAATTCCATTCCATTCCATTGAATTCCATTCCATTTCATTCCATTCCATTCCGTTCCATTCCATTCCGTTCCATTCCATTCCATTCCTTTCCATTCCATTCCATTCCGTTCCATTCCATTGAATTCCGTTCCATTGCACTGAATTCCGTTCCATTCCATTCCATCCCTTTCCGTTCCGTTCCGTTCCGTTCCGTTCCGTTCCGTTCTACTCGGGTTGATTCCATTCTATTCCTTTCCATTCCATTCGATTCCATTCTATTCCATTCGATTCCATTCGATTCAATTCGATTCCATTCCATTCCATTCCATTCCATTCCATTCCATTCCATTGAATTCCATTCCATTCCATTCCGTTCCATTCCATTCCGTTCCATTCCATTACATTCCATTCCATTACGTTCCGTTCCATTCCGTTCCATTCCGTTCCATTCCATTGAATTCCGATCCATTGCATTGAATTCCGTTCCATTCCATTCCATTCCTTTCCGTTCCGTTCCGTTCCGTTCCGTTCCGTTCCGTTCCGTTCCGTTCCGTTCTACTCGGATTGATTCCATTCTATTCCATTCCATTCCATTCGATTCCATTCGATTCCATTCGATTCCATTCGATTCCATTCCATTCCATTCCATTCCATTGAATTCCATTCCATTGAATTCCATTCCATTCCATTCCATTCCATTCCATTGAATTCCATTGAATTCCATTCCATTGAATTCCATTCCATTCCATTCCATTCCGTTCCATTCCATTCCGTTCCATTCCATTCCATTCCATTCCATTCCATTCCATTCCGTTCCGTTCCATTCCGTTCCATTCCGTTCCATTCCATTGAATTCCGTTCCATTCCATTACATTCCTTTACGTTCTGTTCCGTTCCGTTCCGTTCCGTTCCGTTCTACTCGGGTTGATTCCATTCTATTCCATTCCATTCCATTCCATTCCATTCTATTCCATTCGATTCCATTCGATTCAATTCGATTCGATTCGATTCCATTCCATTCCATTCCATTCCATTGAATTCCATTCCATTCCATTGAATTCCATTCCATTCCATTCCATTCCATTCCATTCCATGGAATTCCATTCCATTCCATTGAATTCCATTCCATTCCATTCCATTCGATTCCATTCCATTCCATGGAATTCCATTCCATTCGATTCCATTCCATTCCATGGAATTCCATTTCATTCCATTCCATTCCATTCCATTCCATTCCATTCCATTCCATAGAATTCCATTCCATTCCATTCCATTCCATTCCATTCCATTCCATTCCATCGAATTCCATTCCATTCCATTCCATTCCATTCCATTCCATTCTATTCCATTCTACTCGGGTTGATTCCATTCTATTACATTCGATTCCATTCGATTCCATTCGATTCCATTCGATTCCATTCGATTCCATTCCATTCCATTCCATTCAATTGAATTCCATTCCATTCCATTCCATTCCATTCCATTCCATTCCATTCCATTCCATTCCATTGAATTCCATTCCATTCCATTGAATTCCATTCCATTCCGTTCCATTCCATTGAATTCCGTTCCGTTCCGTTCCGTTCCGTTCCGTTCCATTCCGTTCCATTCCATTCCATTCCGTTCTACTCGGGTTCATTCCATTCCATTCCTTTCCGTTCCGTTCCGTTCCGTTCCGTTCCGTTGCGTTCCGTTCCGTTCTACTCGGGTTGATTCCATTCTTTTCCATTCCATTCCATTCGATTCCATTCTATTCCATTCGATTCCATTCTATTCAATTCGATTCCATTCCATTCCATTCCATTGATTTCCATTCCATTCCATTCCGTTCCATTCCATTCCGTTCCATTCCATTCCATTCCATTCCATTCCATTCCTTTCCGTTACGTTCCGTTCCGTTCCATTCCGTTCTACTCGGATTGATTCCATTCTATTCCATTCCATTCCATTCGATTCCATTCGATTCCATTCGATTCCATTCGATTCCATTCCATTCCATTCCATTCCATTGAACTCCATTCCATTCCATTCCATTCCATTCCATTCCATTCCATTGAACTCCATTCCATTCCATTCCATTCCATTCCATTCCATTCCATTCCATTCCATTCCATTGAATTCCATTCCATTCCATTCCATTCCATTGAATTCCGTTCCATTCCATTCCTTTCCATTCCATTCCATTCCATTGAATTCCATTACATTGAATTCCATTCCATTCCATTCCATTCCATTCCATTCCATTCCATTGAATTCCGTTCCATTCCATTCCATTCCATTCCATTCCATTCCATTCCATTGAATTCCATTACATTGAATTCCATTCCATTCCATTCCATTCCATGGAATTCCATTCCATTCCGTTCCGTTCCGTTCCGTTCCGTTCCGTACCGTTCCATTCCATTCCATTCCGTTCCATTGAATTCCGTTCCATTCCATTGAATTCCATTCCATTCCGTTCCATTCCATTGAATTCCGTTCCGTTCCGTTCCGTTCCGTTCCGTTCCATTCCGTTCCATTCCATTCCATTCCGTTCTACTCGGGTTCATTCCATTCCATTCCTTTCCGTTCCGTTCCGTTCCATTCCATTCCATTCCATTCCATTCCATTCCATTCTACTCGGGTTGATTCCATTCCATTCCATTCCATTCCATTCGATTCCATTCGATTCCATTCCATTCCATTCCATTCAATTGAATTCCATTCCATTCCATTCCATTCCATTCCATTCCATTCCATTCCATTCCATTCCATTCCATTCCATTCCATTCCATTCCATTCCATTCCATTCCATTCTACTCGGGATGATTCCATTCTATTACATTCCATTCCATTCGATTCCATTCGATTCCATTCGATTCCATTCCATTCGATTCCATTCAATTGAATTCCATTCCATTCCATTCCATTCCATTCCATTCCATTCCATTCCATTGAATTCCATTCCATTCCATTGAATTCCATTCCATTACATTCCATTCCATTGAATTCCATTCCATTCCATTCCATTCCACTCCATTCCATTCCATTCCATTACATTGAATTCCATTACATTCAATTCCATTCCATGGAATTCCATTCCATTCCGTTCCGTTCCGTTCCGTTCCGTTCCATTCCATTCCATTCCATTCCATTGAATTCCGTTCCATTCCATTGAATTCCGTTCCGTTCCGTTCCGTTCCGTTCCGTTCCATTCCGTTCCATTCCGTTCCATTCCGTTCTACTCGGGTTGATTCCATTCTATTCCATTCCATTCCATTCGATTCCATTCCATTCCATTCCATTCCATTCCATTCCTTTCTACTCGGGTTCATTCCATTCCATTCCGTTCCGTTCCATTCCTTTCCGTTCCATTCCTTTCTACTTGTGTTGATTCCATTCCATTCCATTCTATTCCATTGAATTCCATTCCATTCCATTCCATTCCATTCCATTACATGGAATTCCATTGAATTCCATTGAATTCCATTCCATTGAATTCCATTGAATTCCATTCCATTCCATTCCATGGAATTCCATTCCACTCCATTCCATTCCTTGGAATTCCATTCCATTCCATTCCATTCCATTCCATTGAATTCCATTCCATTCCATTCAATTGAATTCCATTCCATTCCATTCCATTCGATTCCATTCCATTCCATTGAATTCCATTCCATTCCATTCCATTCCATTGAATTCCATTGAATTCCATTCCATTGAATTCCATTCCATTCCATTGAATTCCATTCCATTTCATTCCACTCCATTCCGTTCCATTCCATTCCGTTCCATTCCATTCCATTCCATTCCATTCCATTCCATTCCATTACGTTCCGTTCCATTCCGTTCCATTCCATTGAATTCCGATCCATTGCATTGAATTCCGTTCCATTCCATTCCATTCCTTTCCGTTCCGTTCCGTTCCGTTCCGTTCCGTTCTACTCGGATTGATTCCATTCTATTCCATTCCATTCCATTCGATTCCATTCGATTCCATTCGATTCCATTCCATTCCATTCCATTCCATTCCATTCCATTGAATTCCATTGAATTCCATTCCATTGAATTCCATTCCATTCCATTCCATTCCGTTCCATTCCATTCCGTTCCATTCCATTCCATTCCATTCCATTCCATTCCGTTCCGTTCTATTCCGTTCCATTCCGTTCCATTCCATTGAATTCCGTTCCATTGCATTGAATTCCGTTCCATTCCATTCCATTCCTTTCCGTTCCGTTCCGTTCCGTTCCGTTCCGTTCCATTCTACTCGGGTTGATTCCATTCCATTCCATTCCATTCCATTCGATTCCATTCTATTCCATTCGATTCCATTCGATTCAATTCGATTCGATTCCATTCCTTTCCATTCCATTCCATTCCATTCCATAGAATTCCATTCCATTCCATTGAATTCCATTCCATTCCATTCCATTCCGTTCCATTGAATTCCATTCCATTCCATTGAATTCCATTCCATTCCATTCCATTCGATTCCATTCCATTCCATGGAATTCCATTCCATTCAATTCCATTCCATTCCATGGAATTCCATTTCATTCCATTCCATTCCATTCCATTCCATTCCATTCCATAGAATTCCATTCCGTTCCATTCCATTCCATTCCATTCCATTCCGTTCCATTCCATTCCATCGAATTCCATTCCATTCCATTCCATTCCATTCCATTCCATTCCATTCCATTCTACTCGGGTTGATTCCATTCGATTCCATTCCATTCCATTCGATTCCATTCGATTCCATTCGATTCCATTCCATTCCATTCCATTCAATTGAATTCCATTCCATTCCATTCCATTCCATTCCATTCCATTCCATTCCATTCCATTGAATTCCATTCCATTACATTGAATTCCATTCCATTCCATTCCATTCCATTGAATTCCGTTCCATTCCATTCCTTTCCATTCCATTCCATTCCATTGAATTCCATTACATTGAATTCCATTCCATTCCATTCCATTCCATTCCATTCCATAGAATTCCATTCCATTCCATTGAATTCCATTCCATTGAATTCCATTCGATTCCATTCCATTCCATGGAATTCCATTCCTTTCCATTCCATTCCATTCCATTCCATTCCATTCCATTGAATTCCATTGAATTCCATTCCATTCCATTGAATTCCATTCCTTTCCATTCCATTCCATTGAATTCCGTTCAATTCCATTCCATTCCATTCCATTCCATTCCATTCCATTCCATTCCATTCCATTCTACTCGGGTTGATTCCATTCTATTCCATTCCATTCCATTCGATTCCATTCGATTCCTTTCGATTCCATTCCATTCCATTCCATTCCATTCCATTGAGTTCCATTCCATTCCATTCCATTCCATTCCATTGAATTCCATTCCATTCCATTCCATCGAATTCCATTCCATTCCATTGAATTCCATTCCATTCCATTCCATTCCATTCCATTCCATTCCATTCCATTCCATTCCATCGAATTCCATTCCATTCCATTCCATTCCATTCCATTCGATTCCATTCGATTCCATTCGATTCCATTCCATTCCATTCCATTCCATTGAATTCCGTTCCATTCCATTCCATTCCATTCCATTCCCTTCCATTGAATTCCATTACATTGAATTCCATTCCATTCCATTCCATTCCATTCCGTTCCGTTCCGTTCCGTTCCGTTCCGTTTCGTTCCGTTCCGTTCCGTTCCGTTCCATTCCATTCCATTCCATTCCATTGAATTCAGTTCCATTCCATTGAATTCCATTCCATTCCGTTCCATTCCATTGAATTCTGTTCCGTTCCGTTCTGTTCCGTTCCGTTCTATTCCGTTCCATTCCGTTCCTTTCCGTTCTACTCGGGTTGATTCCATTCTATTCCATTCCATTCCATTCGATTCCATTCGATTCCATTCGAATCCATTCGATTCCATTCGATTCCATTCGATTCCATTCCATTCCATTGAATTCCATTCAATTCCATTCCATTCCATTGAATTCCGTTCCATTCCATTCAATTCCATTCCATTCCATTCCTTTCCGTTCCGTTCCGTTCCGTTCCGTTCCGTTCTACTCGGGTTGATTCCATTCTATTCCATTCCATACCATTCGATTCCATTCTATTCCATTCGATTCCATTAGATTCAATTCGATTCCATTCCATTCCATTCCATTCCATTCCATTCCATTGAATTCCGTTCCATTCCATTGAATTCCATTCCATTGAATTCCATTCCATTGAATTCCGCTCCGTTCCGTTCCGTTCCGTTCCGTTCCATTCCGTTCCATTCCGTTCCATTCCGTTCTACTCGGGTTGATTCCATTCTATTCCATTCCATTCCATTCGATTCCATTCTATTCCATTCGATTCCATTCGATTCAATTCGATTCCATTCCATTCCATTCCATTCCATTCCATTCCATTGAATTCCATTGAATTCCATTCCATTCCATTCCGTTCCATTCCATTCCGTTCCATTCCATTCCATTCCATTCCATTCCATTCCATTCCGTTCTACTCGGGTTCATTCCATTCCATTCCGTTCCGTTCCGTTCCGTTCCTTTCCTTTCTACTTGTGTTGATTCCATTCCATTCCATTCTATTCCATTGAATTCCATTCCATTCCATTCCATTCCATTCCATTACATGGAATTCCATTGAATTCCATTGAATTCCATTCCATAGAATTCCATTCCATTCCATTCCATTCCATTCCATGGAATTCCATTCCATTCCATTCCATTCCATTCCATTGAATTCCATTCCATTCCATTCCATTGAATTCCATTCCATTCCATTCCATTCGATTCCATTTCATTCCCTTGAATTCCATTCCATTCCATTCCATTCCATTGAATTCCATTGAATTCCATTCCATTGAATTCCATTCCACTCCACTGAATTCCATTCCATTTCATTCCATTCCATTCCGTTCCATTCCATTCCGTTCCATTCCATTCCATTCCTTTCCATTCCATTCCATTCCGTTCCATTCCATTGAATTCCGTTCCATTGCATTGAATTCCGTTCCATTCCATTCCATTCCTTTCCGTTCCGTTCCGTTCCGTTCCGTTCCGTTCTACTCGGGTTGATTCCATTCTATTCCATTCCATTCCATTCGATTCCATTCTATTCCATTCGATTCCATTCGATTCAATTCGATTCCATTCGATTCCATTCCATTCCATTCCATTCCATTCCATTCCATTGAATTCCATTCCATTCCATTCCGTTCCATTCCATTCCGTTCCATTCCATTCCATTCCATTCCATTCCATTCCATTCCGTTCCATTCCATTCCATTCCTTTCCATTCCATTCCTTTCCGTTCCATTCCGTTCCGTTCCATTCCGTTCTACTCGGATTGATTCCATTCTATTCCATTCCATTCCATTCGATTCCATTCGATTCCATTCGATTCCATTCGATTCCATTCCATTCCATTCCATTCCATTCCATTCCATTCCATTGAACTCCATTCCATTCCATTCCATTCCATTCCATTCCATTCCATTCCATTCCATTGAATTGCATTCCATTCCATTCCATTCCATTGAATTCTGTTCCATTCAATTCCATTCCATTCCATTCCGTTCTACTCGGGTTGATTCCATGCTATTCCATTCCGTTCCTTTCCGTTCCGTTCCGTTCCGTTCCGTTCCGTTCCATTCCACTCGGGTTGATTCCATTCTATTCCATTCCATTCCATTCCATTCCATTCCATTCCATTCCATTCCATTCGATTCCATTCGATTCCATTCGATTCCATTCGATTCCATTCGATTCCATTCCATTCCATTGAATTCCATTCCATTCCATTCCATTCCATTGAATTCCGTTCCATTCCATTCCATTGCATTCCATTCCATTCCATTCCATTTGAATTCCATTCCATTCCATTCCATTCCATTCCATTCCATTCTACTCGGGTTGATTCCATTCTATTCCATTCCATTCCATTCGATTCCATTCGATTCCATTCGATTCCATTCGATTCCATTCCATTCCATTCCATTCCATTCCATTCCATTCCATTCCATTCCATTGAATTCCATTCCATTCCATTGAATTCCATTCCATTCCATTCCATTCCATTGAATTCCTTTCCATTCCATTCCATTCCATTCCATTCCATTCCATTGAATTCCATTCCATTGAATTCCATTCCATTCCATTCCATTCCATTGAATTCCATTCCATTCCGTTCCGTTCCGTTCCATTCCGTTTCGTTCCGTTCCGTTCCGTTCCGTTCCATTCCATTCCATTCCATTCCATTGAATTCCGTTCCATTCCATTGAATTCCATTCCATTCCGTTCCATTCCATTGAATTCTGTTCCGTTCCGTTCCGTTCCGTTCCATTCCATTCCGTTCCATTCCGTTCCTTTCCGTTCTACTCGGGTTGATTCCATTCTATTCCCTTCCATTCCATTCGATTCCATTCTATTCCATTCGATTTCATTCGATTCAATTAGATTCCATTCCATTCCATTCCATTCCATTCCATTCCATTGAATTCCGTTCCATTCCATTGAATTCCATTCCATTCCGTTCCATTCCATTGAATTCCGCTCCGTTCCGTTCCGTTCCGTTCCGTTCCATTCCGTACCATTCCGTTCCATTCCGTTCTACTCGGGTTGATTCCATTCTATTCCATTCCATTCCATTCGATTCCATTCCATTCCATTCCATTCCATTCCATTCCGTTCTACTCGGGTTCATTCCATTCCATTCCGTTCCGTTCCGTTCCGTTCCTTTCCTTTCTACTTGTGTTGATTCCATTCCATTCCTTTCTATTCCATTGAATTCCATTCCATTCCATTCCATTCCATTCCATTACATGGAATTCCATTGAATTCCATTGAATTCCATTCCATTGAATTCCATTCCATTCCATTCCATTCCATTCCATTCCATGGAATTCCATTCCATTCCATTCCATTCCATTCCATTCCATTCCATTGAATTCCATTCCATTCTATTCCATTCCATTCCATTGAATTCCATTCCATTCCATTCCATTCCATTCCATTCCTTTCCATTCCATTGAATTCCATTGAATTCCGTTCCATTGAATTCCATTCCATTCCATGGAATTCCATTCCATTCCATTCCATTCCATTCCGTTCCATTCCATTCCGTTCCATTCCATTCCATTCCATTCCATTCCGTTCCGTTCCATTCCGTTCCGTTCCGTTCCGTTCCGTTGCGTTCCGTTCTACTCGGGTTGATTCCATTCTATTCCATTCCATTCCATTCGATTCCATTCTATTCCATTCTATTCCATTCGATTCCATTCGATTCCATTCGATTCCATTCCATTCCATTCCATTCCATTCCATTCCATTGAATTCCATTCCATTCCATTAAATTCCATTCCATTCCATTCCATTCCACTCCACTCCATTCCACTCCACTCCACTCCACTCCACTCCACTCCATTCCATTCCATTGAATTCCATTGAATTCCATTGAATTCCATTCCATTGAATTCCATTCCGTTCTGTTCCGTTCCGTTCCATTCCGTTCCGCTCTACTCGGGTTGATTCCATTCTATTCCATTCCATTCCATTCGATTCCATTCTATTCCATTCGATTCCATTCGATTCCATTCGATTCCATTCGATTCCATTCCATTCCATTCCATTCCATTCCATTCCATTCCTTTCGATTCCATT
The DNA here is from genome assembly GCF_029281585.2 of Gorilla gorilla gorilla. Classification (NCBI taxonomy): domain Eukaryota; kingdom Metazoa; phylum Chordata; class Mammalia; order Primates; family Hominidae; genus Gorilla; species Gorilla gorilla. The sequence continues at coordinate 40,306,610 of NC_073242.2, forward strand.
CCATTCCATTGAATTCCATTACATTGAATTCCATTCCATTCCATTCCATTCCATTGAATTCCATTCCATTCCATTCCATTGCATTGAATTCTGTTCCATTCCATTCCATTCCATTCCATTCCATTCCATTGAATTCCATTCCATTGAATTCCATTCCATTCCATTCCATTCCGTTCCATTCCATTCCGTTCCATTCCATTCCATTCCATTCCATTCCATTCCGTTCCGTTCCATTCCGTTCCATTCCGTTCCATTCCATTGAATTCCGTTCCATTGCATTGAATTCCGTTCCATTCCATTCCATTCCTTTCCGTTCCGTTCCGTTCCGTTCCGTTCCGTTCCATTCTACTCGGGTTGATTCCATTCCATTCCATTCCATTCCATTCGATTCCATTCTATTCCATTCGATTCCATTCGATTCAATTCGATTCGATTCCATTCCTTTCCATTCCATTCCATTCCATTCCATAGAATTCCATTCCATTCCATTGAATTCCATTCCATTCCATTCCATTCCGTTCCATTGAATTCCATTCCATTCCATTGAATTCCATTCCATTCCATTCCATTCGATTCCATTCCATTCCATGGAATTCCATTCCATTCAATTCCATTCCATTCCATGGAATTCCATTTCATTCCATTCCATTCCATTCCATTCCATTCCATTCCATAGAATTCCATTCCGTTCCATTCCATTCCATTCCATTCCATTCCGTTCCATTCCATTCCATCGAATTCCATTCCATTCCATTCCATTCCATTCCATTCCATTCCATTCCATTCTACTCGGGTTGATTCCATTCGATTCCATTCCATTCCATTCGATTCCATTCGATTCCATTCGATTTCATTCGATTCCATTCCATTCCATTCCATTCAATTGAATTCCATTCCATTCCATTCCATTCCATTCCATTCCATTCCATTCCATTCCATTCCATTGAATTCCATTCCATTACATTGAATTCCATTCCATTCCATTCCATTCCATTGAATTCCGTTCCATTCCATTCCTTTCCATTCCATTCCATTCCATTGAATTCCATTACATTGAATTCCATTCCATTCCATTCCATTCCATTCCATTCCATAGAATTCCATTCCATTCCATTGAATTCCATTCCATTGAATTCCATTCGATTCCATTCCATTCCATGGAATTCCATTCCTTTCCATTCCATTCCATTCCATTCCATTCCATTCCATTGAATTCCATTGAATTCCATTCCATTCCATTGAATTCCATTCCTTTCCATTCCATTCCATTGAATTCCGTTCAATTCCATTCCATTCCATTCCATTCCATTCCATTCCATTCCATTCCATTCCATTCCATTCTACTCGGGTTGATTCCATTCTATTCCATTCCATTCCATTCGATTCCATTCGATTCCTTTCGATTCCATTCCATTCCATTCCATTCCATTCCATTGAGTTCCATTCCATTCCATTCCATTCCATTCCATTGAATTCCATTCCATTCCATTCCATCGAATTCCATTCCATTCCATTGAATTCCATTCCATTCCATTCCATTCCATTCCATTCCATTCCATTCCATTCCATTCCATCGAATTCCATTCCATTCCATTCCATTCCATTCCATTCCATTCGATTCCATTCGATTCCATTCGATTCCATTCCATTCCATTCCATTCCATTGAATTCCGTTCCATTCCATTCCATTCCATTCCATTCCCTTCCATTGAATTCCATTACATTGAATTCCATTCCATTCCTTTCCATTCCATTCCGTTCCGTTCCGTTCCGTTCCGTTCCGTTTCGTTCCGTTCCGTTCCGTTCCGTTCCATTCCATTCCATTCCATTCCATTGAATTCAGTTCCATTCCATTGAATTCCATTCCATTCCGTTCCATTCCATTGAATTCTGTTCCGTTCCGTTCTGTTCCGTTCCGTTCTATTCCGTTCCATTCTGTTCCTTTCCGTTCTACTCGGGTTGATTCCATTCTATTCCATTCCATTCCATTCGATTCCATTCGATTCCATTCGAATCCATTCGATTCCATTCGATTCCATTCGATTCCATTCCATTCCATTGAATTCCATTCAATTCCATTCCATTCCATTGAATTCCGTTCAATTCCATTCAATTCCATTCCATTCCATTCCTTTCCGTTCCGTTCCGTTCCGTTCCGTTCCGTTCTACTCGGGTTGATTCCATTCTATTCCCTTCCATACCATTCGATTCCATTCTATTCCATTCGATTCCATTAGATTCAATTCGATTCCATTCCATTCCATTCCATTCCATTCCATTCCATTGAATTCCGTTCCATTCCATTGAATTCCATTCCATTGAATTCCATTCCATTGAATTCCGCTCCGTTCCGTTCCGTTCCGTTCCGTTCCATTCCGTTCCATTCCGTTCCATTCCGTTCTACTCGGGTTGATTCCATTCTATTCCATTCCATTCCATTCGATTCCATTCTATTCCATTCGATTCCATTCGATTCAATTCGATTCCATTCCATTCCATTCCATTCCATTCCATTCCATTGAATTCCATTGAATTCCATTCCATTCCATTCCGTTCCATTCCATTCCGTTCCATTCCATTCCATTCCATTCCATTCCATTCCATTCCGTTCTACTCGGGTTCATTCCATTCCATTCCGTTCCGTTCCGTTCCGTTCCGTTCCTTTCCTTTCTACTTGTGTTGATTCCATTCCATTCCATTCTATTCCATTGAATTCCATTCCATTCCATTCCATTCCATTCCATTACATGGAATTCCATTGAATTCCATTGAATTCCATTCCATAGAATTCCATTCCATTCCAATCCATTCCATTCCATGGAATTCCATTCCATTCCATTCCATTCCATTCCATTGAATTCCATTCCATTCCATTCCATTGAATTCCATTCCATTCCATTACATTCGATTCCATTTCATTCCATTGAATTCCATTCCATTCCATTCCATTCCATTGAATTCCATTGAATTCCATTCCATTGAATTCCATTCCACTCCATTGAATTCCATTCCATTTCATTCCATTCCATTCCGTTCCATTCCATTCCGTTCCATTCCATTCCATTCCTTTCCATTCCATTCCATTCCGTTCCATTCCATTGAATTCCGTTCCATTGCATTGAATTCCGTTCCATTCCATTCCATTCCTTTCCGTTCCGTTCCGTTCCGTTCCGTTCCGTTCCGTTCTACTCGGGTTGATTCCATTCTATTCCATTCCATTCCATTCGATTCCATTCTATTCCATTCGATTCCATTCGATTCAATTCGATTCCATTCGATTCCATTCCATTCCATTCCATTCCATTCCATTCCATTGAATTCCATTCCATTCCATTCCGTTCCATTGCATTCCGTTCCATTCCATTCCATTCCATTCCATTCCATTCCATTCCGTTCCATTCCATTCCATTCCTTTCCATTCCATTCCTTTCCGTTCCATTCCGTTCCGTTCCATTCCGTTCTACTCGGATTGATTCCATTCTATTCCATTCCATTCCATTCGATTCCATTCGATTCCATTCGATTCCATTCGATTCCATTCCATTCCATTCCATTCCATTCCATTCCATTCCATTCCATTGAACTCCATTCCATTCCATTCCATTCCATTCCATTCCATTCCATTCCATTCCATTCCATTCCATTGAATTCCATTCCATTCCATTCCATTCCATTGAATTCTGTTCCATTCAATTCCATTCCATTCCATTCCGTTCTACTCGGGTTGATTCCATGCTATTCCATTCCGTTCCTTTCCGTTCCGTTCCGTTCCGTTCCGTTCCGTTCCATTCCACTCGGGTTGATTCCATTCTATTCCATTCCATTCCATTCCATTCCATTCCATTCCATTCCATTCCATTCGATTCCATTCGATTCCATTCGATTCCATTCGATTCCATTCGATTCCATTCGATTCCATTCCATTCCATTGAATTCCATTCCATTCCATTCCATTCCATTGAATTCCGTTCCATTCCATTCCATTGCATTCCATTCCATTCCATTCCATTTGAATTCCATTCCATTCCATTCCATTCCATTCCATTCCATTCTACTCGGGTTGATTCCATTCTATTCCATTCCATTCCATTCGATTCCATTCGATTCCATTCGATTCCATTCGATTCCATTCCATTCCATTCCATTCCATTCCATTCCATTCCATTCCATTGAATTCCATTCCATTCCATTGAATTCCATTCCATTCCATTCCATTCCATTGAATTCCATTCCATTCCGTTCCGTTCCGTTCCATTCCGTTTCGTTCCGTTCCGTTCCGTTCCGTTCCATTCCATTCCATTCCATTCCATTGAATTCCGTTCCATTCCATTGAATTCCATTCCATTCCGTTCCATTCCATTGAATTCTGTTCCGTTCCGTTCCGTTCCGTTCCGTTCCATTCCGTTCCATTCCGTTCCTTTCCGTTCTACTCGGGTTGATTCCATTCTATTCCATTCCATTCCATTCGATTCCATTCTATTCCATTCGATTCCATTCGATTCAATTAGATTCCATTCCATTCCATTCCATTCCATTCCATTCCATTGAATTCCGTTCCATTCCATTGAATTCCATTCCATTCCGTTCCATTCCATTGAATTCCGCTCCGTTCCGTTCCGTTCCGTTCCGTTCCATTCCGTACCATTCCGTTCCATTCCGTTCTACTCGGGTTGATTCCATTCTATTCCATTCCATTCCATTCGATTCCATTCCATTCCATTCCATTCCATTCCATTCCGTTCTACTCGGGTTCATTCCATTCCATTCCGTTCCGTTCCTTTCCTTTCTACTTGTGTTGATTCCATTCCATTCCTTTCTATTCCATTGAATTCCATTCCATTCCATTCCATTCCATTCCATTACATGGAATTCCATTGAATTCCATTGAATTCCATTCCATTGAATTCCATTCCATTCCATTCCATTCCATTCCATTCCATGGAATTCCATTCCATTCCATTCCATTCCATTCCATTCCATTCCATTGAATTCCATTCCATTCTATTCCATTCCATTCCATTGAATTCCATTCCATTCCATTCCATTCCATTCCATTCCTTTCCATTCCATTGAATTCCATTGAATTCCGTTCCATTGAATTCCATTCCATTCCATGGAATTCCATTCCATTCCATTCCATTCCATTCCGTTCCATTCCATTCCGTTCCATTCCATTCCATTCCATTCCATTCCGTTCCGTTCCATTCCGTTCCGTTCCGTTCCGTTCCGTTGCGTTCCGTTCTACTTGGGTTGATTCCATTCTATTCCATTCCATTCCATTCGATTCCATTCTATTCCATTCTATTCCATTCGATTCCATTCGATTCCATTCGATTCCATTCCATTCCATTCCATTCCATTCCATTCCATTGAATTCCATTCCATTCCATTAAATTCCATTCCATTCCATTCCATTCCACTCCACTCCATTCCACTCCACTCCACTCCACTCCACTCCACTCCATTCCATTCCTTTGAATTCCATTGAATTCCATTGAATTCCATTCCATTGAATTCCATTCCGTTCTGTTCCGTTCCGTTCCATTCCGTTCCGCTCTACTCGGGTTGATTCCATTCTATTCCATTCCATTCCATTCGATTCCATTCTATTCCATTCGATTCCATTCGATTCCATTCGATTCCATTCGATTCCATTCCATTCCATTCCATTCCATTCCATTCCATTTCATTCCTTTCCATTCCATTCCATTCCATTGAATTCCATTACATTGAATTCCATTCCATTCCATTCCATTCCATTGAATTCCATTCCATTCCATTCCATTGCATTGAATTCTGTTCCATTCCATTCCATTCCATTCCATTCCATTCCATTGAATTCCATTCCATTGAATTCCATTCCATTCCATTCCATTCCATTGAATTCCATTCCATTCCGTTCCGTTCCGTTCCGTTCCGTTCCGTTTCGTTCCGTTCCGTTCCGTTCCGTTCCATTCCATTCCATTCCATTCCATTGAATTCCGTTCCATTCCATTGAATTCCATTCCATTCCGTTCCTTTCCATTGAATTCTGTTCCGTTCCGTTCCGTTCCGTTCCGTTCCATTCCGTTCCATTCCGTTCCTTTCCGTTCTACTCGGGTTGATTCCATTCTATTCCATTCCATTCCATTCGATTCCATTCGATTCCATTCGAATCCATTCGATTCCATTCGATTCCATTCGATTCCATTCCATTCCATTGAATTCCATTCCATGCCATTCCATTCCATTGAATTCCGTTCCATTCCATTCAATTCCATTCCATTCCATTCCTTTCCGTTCCGTTCCGTTCCGTTCCGTTCCGTTCCGTTCCGTTCCGTTCTACTCGGGTTGATTCCATTCTATTCCATTCCATACCATTCGATTCCATTCTATTCCATTCGATTCCATTCGATTCAGTTCGATTCCATTCCATTCCATTCCATTCCATTCCATTGAATTCCGTTCCATTCCATTGAATTCCATTCCATTCCGTTCCATTCCATTGAATTCCGCTCCGTTCCGTTCCGTTCCGTTCCGTTCCATTCCGTTCCATTCCGTTCCATTCCGTTCAACTCGGGTTGATTCCATTCTATTCCATTCCATTCCATTCGATTCCATTCTATTCCATTCGATTCCATTCGATTCAATTCGATTCCATTCCATTCCATTCCATTCCATTCCATTCCATTGAATTCCATTGAATTCCATTCCATTCCATTCCGTTCCATTCCATTCCGTTCCATTCCATTCCATTCCATTCCATTCCATTCCATTCCATTCCATTCCGTTCTACTCGGGTTCATTCCATTCCATTCCGTTCCGTTCCGTTCCGTTCCGTTCCTTTCCTTTCTACTTGTGTTGATTCCATTCCATTCCATTCTATTCCATTGAATTCCATTCCATTCCATTCCATTCCATTCCATTACATGGAATTCCATTGAATTCCATGGAATTCCATTCCATAGAATTCCATTCCATTCCATTCCATTCCATTCCATGGAATTCCATTCCATTCCATTCCATTCCATTCCATTCCATGGAATTCCATTCCATTCCATTCCATTGAATTCCATTCCATTCCATTCCATTCGATTCCATTTCATTCCATTGAATTCCATTCCATTCCATTCCATTCCATTGAATTCCATTGAATTCCATTCCATTGAATTCCTTTCCACTCCATTGAATTCCATTCCATTTCATTCCATTCCATTCCGTTCCATTCCATTCCGTTCCATTCCATTCCATTCCTTTCCATTCCATTCCATTCCGTTCCATTCCATTGAATTCCGTTCCATTGCATTGAATTCCGTTCCATTCCATTCCATTCCTTTCCGTTCCGTTCCGTTCCGTTCCGTTCCGTTCCGTTCTACTCGGGTTGATTCCATTCTATTCCATTCCATTCCATTCGATTCCATTCTATTCCATTCGATTCCATTCGATTCAATTCGATTCCATGCGATTCCATTCCATTCCATTCCATTCCATTCCATTCCATTCCATTCCATTCCATTGAATTCCATTCCATTCCATTCCGTTCCATTCCATTCCGTTCCATTCCATTCCATTCCATTCCATTCCATTCCGTTCCATTCCATTCCATTCCTTTCCATTCCATTCCTTTCCGTTCCATTCCGTTCCGTTCCATTCCGTTCTACTCGGCTTGATTCCATTCTATTCCATTCCATTCCATTCGATTCCATTCGATTCCATTCGATTCCATTCGATTCCATTCCATTCCATTCCATTCCATTCCATTCCATTCCATTCCATTGAACTCCATTCCATTCCATTCCATTCCATTCCATTCCATTCCATTCCATTGTATTCCATTCCATTCCATTCCATTCCATTGAATTCTGTTCCATTCAATTCCATTCCATTCCATTCCGTTCTACTCGGGTTGATTCCATGCTATTCCATTCCGTTCCATTCCGTTCCGTTCCGTTCCGTTCCGTTCCGTTCCGTTCCATTCCACTCGGGTTGATTCCATTCTATTCCATTCCATTCCATTCCATTCCATTCCATTCCATTCCATTCGATTCCATTCGATTCCATTCGATTCCATTCGATTCCATTCGATTCCATTCCATTCCATTGAATTCCATTCCATTCCATTCCATTCCATTGAATTCCGTTCCATTCCATTCCATTGCATTCCATTCCATTCCATTCCATTTGAATTCCATTCCATTCCATTCCATTCCATTCCATTCCATTCCATTCCATTCTACTCGGGTTGATTCCATTCTATTCCATTCCATTCCATTCGATTCCATTCGATTCCATTCGATTCCATTCGATTCCATTCCATTCCATTCCATTCCATTCCATTCCATTCCATTCCATTCCATTGAATTCCATTCCATTCCATTCCATTCCATTCCATTCCATTCCATTCCATTGAATTCCGTTCCATTCCATTCCATTCCATTCCATTCCATTCCATTGAATTCCATTCCATTGAATTCCATTCCATTCCATTCCATTCCATTGAATTCCATTCCATTCCGTTCCGTTCCGTTCCGTTCCGTTTCGTTCCGTTCCGTTCCGTTCCGTTCCATTCCATTCCATTCCATTCCATTGAATTCCGTTCCATTCCATTGAATTCCATTCCATTCCGTTCCATTCCATTGAATTCTGTTCCGTTCCGTTCCGTTCCGTTCCGTTCCATTCCGTTCCATTCCGTTCCTTTCCGTTCTACTCGGGTTGATTCCATTCTATTCCATTCCATTCCATTCGATTCCATTCGATTCCATTCGAATCCATTCGATTCCATTCGATTCCATTCGATTCCATTCTATTCCATTGAATTCCATTCCATTCCATTCCATTCCATTGAATTCCGTTCCATTCCATTCAATTCCATTCCATTCCATTCCTTTCCGTTCCGTTCCGTTCCGTTCCGTTCCGTTCCCTTCTACTCGGGTTGATTCCATTCTATTCCATTCGATTCCATTCGATTCAATTCGATTCCATTCCATTCCATTCCATTCCATTCCATTCCATTGAATTCCGTTCCATTCCATTGAATTCCATTCCATTCCGTTCCATTCCATTGAATTCCGCTCCGTTCCGTTCCGTTCCGTTCCGTTCCATTCCGTACCATTCCGTTCCATTCCGTTCTACTCGGGTTGATTCCATTCTATTCCATTCCATTCCATTCGATTCCATTCCATTCCATTCCATTCCATTCCATTCCGTTCTACTCGGGTTCATTCCATTCCATTCCGTTCCGTTCCTTTCCATTCCGTTCCTTTCCTTTCTACTTGTGTTGATTCCATTCCATTCCTTTCTATTCCATTGAATTCCATTGCATTCCATTCCATTCCATTCCATTACATGGAATTCCATTGAATTCCATTGAATTCCATTCCATTGAATTCCATTCCATTCCATTCCATTCCATTCCATTCCATTCCATGGAATTCCATTCCATTCCATTCCATTCCATTCCATTGAATTCCATTCCATTCCATTCCATTCGATTCCATTTCATTCCATTGAATTCCATTCCATTCCATTCCATTCCATTCCATTCCATTCCATAGAATTCCATTGAATTCCATTCCATTGAATTCCATTCCATTCCATTCCATCGATTCAATTCGATTCCATTCCATTCCATTCCATTCCATTCCATTGAATTCCATTCCATTCCATTCCGTTCCATTCCATTCGGTTCCATTCCATTCCATTCCATTCCATTACGTTCCGTTCCATTCCGTTCCATTCCATTGAATTCCGATCCATTGCATTGAATTCCGTTCCATTCCATTCCATTCCTTTCCGTTCCGTTCCGTTCCGTTCCGTTCCGTTCTACTCGGATTGATTCCATTCTATTCCAATCCATTCCATTCGATTCCATTCGATTCCATTCGATTCCATTCGTTTCCTTTCCATTCCTTTCCATTCCATTGAATTCCATTCCATTCCATTCCATTCCATTCCATTCCATTCCATGGAATTCCGTTACATTCCGTTCCGTTCCATTGAATTCCGTTCCGTTCCATTGAATTCCATTCCATTCCATTCCATTGAATTCCATTCCATTCCATTCCATTCCATTCCATTCCATTCCATTCCATCGAATTCCATTCCATTCCATTCCATTCCATTCCATTCCATTGAATTCCTTTCCATTCCATTGAATTCCATTCCATTCCATTCCATTCCATTGAATTCCATTCCATTCCATTGAATTCCATTCCATTCCATTCCATTCGATTCCATTCCATTCCATGGAATTCCATTCCATTCCATTCCATTCCATTCCATTCCGTTCCATTCCATTCCATCGAATTCCATTCCATTCCATTCCATTCCATTCCATTCCATTCCATTCCATTCCATTCCATTCCATTCCATTCCATTCCATTCCATTCCATTCCATTCCATTCCATTCTACTCGGGTTGATTCCATTCTATTCCATTCCATTCCATTCGATTCCATTCGATTCCATTCGATTCCATTCGATTCCATTCGATTCCATTCCATTCCATTCCATTCCATTCCATTCCATTCCATTCCATTCCATTCCATTCCATTCCATTCCATTGAATTCCATTCCATTCCATTGAATTCCATTCCATTCCATTCCATTCCATTGAATTCCGTTCCATTCCATTCCTTTCCATTCCATTCCATTCCATTGAATTCCATTACATTGAATTCCATTCCATTCCATTCCATTCCATTGAATTCCATTCCATTCCATTGAATTCCATTCCATTCCATTCCATTCGATTCCATTCCATTCCATGGAATTCCATTCCTTTCCATTCCATTCCATTCCATTCCATTCCATTCCATTCCATTCCATTCCATTCCATTCCATTCTCCTCGGGTTGATTCCATTCTATTCCATTCCATTCCATTCCATTCCATTCCATTCCATTCGATTCCATTCGATTCCATTCCATTCCATTCCATTCCATTCCATTCCATTCCATTGAATTCCATTCCATTCCATTGAATTCCATTCCATTCCATTCCATTCCATTGAATTCCGTTCCATTCCATTCCATTCCATTCGATTCCATTCCATTGAATTCCATTGAATTCCATTCCATTGAATTCCATTCCATTCCATTGAATTCCATTCCATTTCATTCCATTCCATTCCGTTCCATTCCATTCCGTTCCATTCCATTCCATTCCTTTCCATTCCATTCCATTCCGTTCCATTCCATTGAATTCCGTTCCATTGCATTGAATTCCGTTCCATTCCATTCCATTCCTTTCCGTTCCGTTCCGTTCCGTTCCGTTCCGTTCCTTTCCGTTCTACTCGGGTTGATTCCATTCTATTCCATTCCATTACATTCGATTCCATTCTATTCCATTCTATTCCATTCGATTCCATTCGATTCAATTCGATTCCATTCCATTCCATTTCATTCCATTCCATTCCATTCCATTCCATTGAATTCCATTCCATTCCATTCCGTTCCATTCCATTCGGTTCCATTCCATTCCATTCCATTCCATTACGTTCCGTTCCATTCCGTTCCATTCCGTTCCATTCCATTGAATTCCGATCCATTGCATTGAATTCCGTTCCATTCCATTCCATTCCTTTCCGTTCCGTTCCGTTCCGTTCCGTTCTACTCGGATTGATTCCATTCTATTCCAATCCATTCCATTCGATTCCATTCGATTCCATTCGATTCCATTCGTTTCCATTCCATTCCATTCCATTCCATTGAATTCCATTCCATTCCATTCCATTCCATTCCATTCCATTCCATGGAATTCCGTTCCATTCCGTTCCGCTCCATTGAATTCCGTTCCGTTCCATTGCATTCCATTCCATTCCATTCCATTGAATTCCATTCCATTCCATTCCATTCCATTCCATTCCATTCCATTCCATCGAATTCCATTCCATTCCATTCCATTCCATTCCATTCCATTGAATTCCGTTCCATTCCATTGAATTCCATTCCATTCCGTTCCATTCCATTGAATTCCGTTCCGTTCCGTTCCGTTCCATTCCGTTCTACTCGGGTTGATTCCATTCTATTCCATTCCAATCCACTCGATTCCATTCCATTCCATTCCATTCAATTCCATTCCATTCCGTTCTACTCGGGTTCATTCCATTCCATTCCTTTCCGTTCCATTCCGTTCCGTTCCGTTCCGTTCCGTTCTACTCGGGTTGATTCCATTCTATTCCATTCCATTCCATTCGATTCCATTCTATTCCATTCGATTCCATTCGATTCAATTCGATTCGATTCCATTCCATTCCATTCCATTCCATTGCATTCCATTGAATTCCATTCCATTCCATTGAATTCCATTCCATTCCATTCCATTCCATTCCATTCCATTCCATCAAATTCCATTCCATTCCATTCCATTCCATTCAATTCCATTCGATTCCATTCGATTCCATTCGATTCCATTCGATTCCATTCCATTCCATTCCATTCCATTCCATTGAATCCCATTCCATTCCATTCCATTCCATGGAATTCCGTTCCATTCCTTTCAATTCCATTCCATTCCATTCCATTCCATTCCATTCCATTCCATTCCATTCCATTCCATTCCATTCCATTCTACTCGGGTTGATTCCATTCTATTACATTCCATTCCATTCGATTCCATTCGATTCCATTCGATTCCATTCGATTCCATTCCATTCCATTCCATTCCATTGAATTCCGTTCCATTCCATTCCATTCCATTCCATTCCATTCCATTCCTTTGAATTCCATTACATTGAATTCCATTCCATTCCTTTCCGTTCCGTTCCGTTCCGTACCGTTCCAATCCATTCCATTCCGTTCCATTGAATTCCGTTCCATTCCATTGAATTCCATTCCATTCCGTTCCATTGCATTGAATTCCGTTCCGTTCCGTTCCGTTCCGTTCCGTTCCGTTCCATTCCGTTCCATTCCATTCCATTGCGTTCTACTCGGGTTCATTCCATTCCATTCCTTTCCGTTCCGTTCCGTTCCGTTCCATTCCGTTCCGTTCCGTTCCGTTCTACTCGGGTTGATTCAATTCTATTCCATTCCATTCCATTCGATTCCATTCTATTCCATTCGATTCCATTCTATTCATTTCGATTCCATTCCATTCCATTCCATTCCATTCCATTCCATTCCATTGAATTCCATTGAATTCCATTCCATTGAATTCCATTCCATTCCATTGAATTCCATTCCATTTCATTCCATTCCATTCCGTTCCATTCCATTCCGTTCCATTCCATTCCATTCCTTTCCATTCCATTCCATTCCGTTCCTTTCCATTGAATTCCGTTCCATTGCATTGAATTCCGTTCCATTCCATTCCATTCCTTTCCGTTCCGTTCCGTTCCGTTCCGTTCCGTTCCGTTCTACTCGGGTTGATTCCATTCTATTCCATTCCATTCCATTCGATTCCATTCTATTCCATTCTATTCCATTCGATTCCATTCGATTCAATTCGATTCCATTCCATTCCATTCCATTCCATTCCATTCCATTGAATTCCATTCCATTCCATTCCGTTCCATTCCATTCGGTTCCATTCCATTCCATTCCATTCCATTACGTTCCGTTCCATTCCGTTCCATTCCGTTCCATTCCATTGAATTCCGATCCATTGCATTGAATTCCGTTCCATTCCATTCCATTCCTTTCCGTTCCGTTCCGTTCCGTTCCGTTCCGTTCCGTTCTACTCGGATTGATTCCATTCTATTCCAATCCATTCCATTCGATTCCATTCGATTCCATTCGATTCCATTCGTTTCCATTCCATTCCATTCCATTCCATTGAATTCCATTCCATTCCATTCCATTCCATTCCATTCCATTCCATTCCATGGAATTCCGTTCCATTCCGTTCCGTTCCATTGAATTCCGTTCCGTTCCATTGAATTCCATTCCATTCCATTCCATCGAATTCCATTCCATTCCATTCCATTCCATTCCATTCCATTCCATTGAATTCCGTTCCATTCCATTGAATTCCATTCCATTCCGTTGCATTCCATTGAATTCCGTTCCGTTCCGTTCCGTTCCGTTCCGTTCTACTCGGGTTGATTCCATTCTATTCCATTCCAATCCACTCGATTCCATTCCATTCCATTCCATTCCATTCCATTCCATTCCGTTCTACTCGGGTTCATTCCATTCCATTCCTTTCCGTTCCGTTCCGTTCCGTTCCGTTCCGTTCCGTTCTACTCGGGTTGATTCCATTCTATTCCATTCCATTCCATTCGATTCCATTCTATTCCATTCGATTCCATTCGATTCAATTCGATTCGATTCCATTCCATTCCATTCCATTCCATTGCATTCCATTGAATTCCATTCCATTCCATTGAATTCCATTCCATTCCATTCCATTCCATTCCATTCCATTCCATTCCATTCCATTCCATCGAATTCCATTCCATTCCATTCCATTCCATTCCATTCAATTCCATTCGATTCCATTCGATTCCATTCGATTCCATTCGATTCCATTCCATTCCATTCCATTCCATTGAATTCCATTCCATTCCATTCCATTCCATTGAATTCCGTTCCATTCCTTTCAATTCCATTCCATTCCGTTCCATTCCATTCCATTCCATTCCATTCCATTCCATTCCATTCCATTCCATTCCATTCCATTCCATTCGATTCTACTCGGGTTGATTCCATTCTATTACATTCCATTCCATTCGATTCCATTCGATTCCATTCGATTCCATTCCATTCCATTCCATTCCATTGAATTCCGTTCCATTCCATTCCATTCCATTCCATTCCATTCCATTCCATTGAATTCCATTACTTTGAATTCCATTCCATTCCATTCCATTCCATTCCATTCCATTCCATTCCATTCCATTCCGTTCCGTTCCGTTCCGTTCCGTTCTGTACCGTTCCATTCCATTCCATTCCGTTCCATTGAATTCCGTTCCATTCCATTGAATTCCATTCCATTCCGTTCCATTCCATTGAATTCCGTTCCGTTCCGTTCCGTTCCGTTCCGTTCCATTCCGTTCCATTCCATTCCATTCCGTTCTACTCGGGTTCATTCCATTCCATTCCTTTCCGTTCCGTTCCGTTCCATTCCATTCCATTCCATTCCATTCCATTCCATTCTACTCGGGTTGATTCCATTCCATTCCATTCCATTCCATTCGATTCCATTCGATTCCATTCGATTCCATTCCATTCCATTCCATTCAATTGAATTCCATTCCATTCCATTCCATTCCATTCCATTCCATTGAATTCCATTCCATTCCATTGAATTCCATTCCATTACATTCCATTCCATTGAATTCCATTCCATTCCATTCCATTCCACTCCATTCCATTCCATTCCATTCCATTGAATTCCATTCCATGGAATTCCATTCCATTCCATTCCATTCCATGGAATTCCATTCCATTCCGTTCCGTTCCTTTCCGTTCCGTTCCATTCCATTCCATTCCATTCCATTGAATTCCGTTCCATTCCATTGAATTCCATTCCATTCCGTTCCATTCCATTGAATTCCGTTCCGTTCCGTTCCGTTCCGTTCCGTTCCATTCCGTTCCATTCCGTTCCATTCCGTTCTACTCGGGTTGATTCCATTCTATTCCATTCCATTCCATTCGATTCCATTCCATTCCATTCCATTCCATTCCTTTGTACTCGGGTTCATTCCATTCCATTCCGTTCCGTTCCGTTCCGTTCCGTTCCATTCCTTTCTACTTGTGTTGATTCCATTCCATTCCATTCTATTCCATTGAATTCCATTCCATTCCATTGAATTCCATTCCATTCCATTCCATTCCATTCCATTCCATTCCATTCCATCAAATTCCATTCCATTCCATTCCATTCCATTCAATTCCATTCGATTCCATTCGATTCCATTCGATTCCATTCGATTCCATTCCATTCCATTCCATTCCATTCCATTGAATCCCATTCCATTCCATTCCATTCCATGGAATTCCGTTCCATTCCTTTCAATTCCATTCCATTCCATTCCATTCCATTCCATTCCATTCCATTCCATTCCATTCCATTCCATTCCATTCTACTCGGGTTGATTCCATTCTATTACATTC
Source organism: Gorilla gorilla gorilla (assembly GCF_029281585.2). NCBI lineage: Eukaryota > Metazoa > Chordata > Mammalia > Primates > Hominidae > Gorilla > Gorilla gorilla. The sequence goes on from NC_073242.2 coordinate 40,322,642, forward strand.
CATTCCATTCGATTCCATTCGATTCCATTCGATTCCATTCGATTCCATTCCATTCCATTCCATTCCATTGAATTCCGTTCCATTCCATTCCATTCCATTCCATTCCATTCCATTCCTTTGAATTCCATTACATTGAATTCCATTCCATTCCTTTCCGTTCCGTTCCGTTCCGTACCGTTCCAATCCATTCCATTCCGTTCCATTGAATTCCGTTCCATTCCATTGAATTCCATTCCATTCCGTTCCATTGCATTGAATTCCGTTCCGTTCCGTTCCGTTCCGTTCCGTTCCGTTCCATTCCGTTCCATTCCATTCCATTGCGTTCTACTCGGGTTCATTCCATTCCATTCCTTTCCGTTCCGTTCCGTTCCGTTCCATTCCGTTCCGTTCCGTTCCGTTCTACTCGGGTTGATTCAATTCTATTCCATTCCATTCCATTCGATTCCATTCTATTCCATTCGATTCCATTCTATTCATTTCGATTCCATTCCATTCCATTCCATTCCATTCCATTCCATTCCATTGAATTCCATTGAATTCCATTCCATTGAATTCCATTCCATTCCATTGAATTCCATTCCATTTCATTCCATTCCATTCCGTTCCATTCCATTCCGTTCCATTCCATTCCATTCCTTTCCATTCCATTCCATTCCGTTCCTTTCCATTGAATTCCGTTCCATTGCATTGAATTCCGTTCCATTCCATTCCATTCCTTTCCGTTCCGTTCCGTTCCGTTCCGTTCCGTTCCGTTCTACTCGGGTTGATTCCATTCTATTCCATTCCATTCCATTCGATTCCATTCTATTCCATTCTATTCCATTCGATTCCATTCGATTCAATTCGATTCCATTCCATTCCATTCCATTCCATTGAATTCCATTCCATTCCATTCCGTTCCATTCCATTCGGTTCCATTCCATTCCATTCCATTCCATTACGTTCCGTTCCATTCCGTTCCATTCCGTTCCATTCCATTGAATTCCGATCCATTGCATTGAATTCCGTTCCATTCCATTCCATTCCTTTCCGTTCCGTTCCGTTCCGTTCCGTTCCGTTCTACTCGGATTGATTCCATTCTATTCCAATCCATTCCATTCGATTCCATTCGATTCCATTCGATTCCATTCGTTTCCATTCCATTCCATTCCATTCCATTGAATTCCATTCCATTCCATTCCATTCCATTCCATTCCATTCCATTCCATGGAATTCCGTTCCATTCCGTTCCGTTCCATTGAATTCCGTTCCGTTCCATTGAATTCCATTCCATTCCATTCCATCGAATTCCATTCCATTCCATTCCATTCCATTCCATTCCATTCCATTGAATTCCGTTCCATTCCATTGAATTCCATTCCATTCCGTTGCATTCCATTGAATTCCGTTCCGTTCCGTTCCGTTCCGTTCCGTTCTACTCGGGTTGATTCCATTCTATTCCATTCCAATCCACTCGATTCCATTCCATTCCATTCCATTCCATTCCATTCCATTCCGTTCTACTCGGGTTCATTCCATTCCATTCCTTTCCGTTCCGTTCCGTTCCGTTCCGTTCCGTTCCGTTCTACTCGGGTTGATTCCATTCTATTCCATTCCATTCCATTCGATTCCATTCTATTCCATTCGATTCCATTCGATTCAATTCGATTCGATTCCATTCCATTCCATTCCATTCCATTGCATTCCATTGAATTCCATTCCATTCCATTGAATTCCATTCCATTCCATTCCATTCCATTCCATTCCATTCCATTCCATTCCATCGAATTCCATTCCATTCCATTCCATTCCATTCCATTCAATTCCATTCGATTCCATTCGATTCCATTCGATTCCATTCGATTCCATTCCATTCCATTCCATTCCATTGAATTCCATTCCATTCCATTCCATTCCATTGAATTCCGTTCCATTCCTTTCAATTCCATTCCATTCCGTTCCATTCCATTCCATTCCATTCCATTCCATTCCATTCCATTCCATTCCATTCCATTCCATTCCATTCGATTCTACTCGGGTTGATTCCATTCTATTACATTCCATTCCATTCGATTCCATTCGATTCCATTCGATTCCATTCCATTCCATTCCATTCCATTGAATTCCGTTCCATTCCATTCCATTCCATTCCATTCCATTCCATTCCATTGAATTCCATTACATTGAATTCCATTCCATTCCATTCCATTCCATGGAATTCCATTCCATTCCATTCCATTCCGTTCCGTTCCGTTCCGTTCCGTTCTGTACCGTTCCATTCCATTCCATTCCGTTCCATTGAATTCCGTTCCATTCCATTGAATTCCATTCCATTCCGTTCCATTCCATTGAATTCCGTTCCGTTCCGTTCCGTTCCGTTCCGTTCCATTCCGTTCCATTCCATTCCATTCCGTTCTACTCGGGTTCATTCCATTCCATTCCTTTCCGTTCCGTTCCGTTCCATTCCATTCCATTCCATTCCATTCCATTCCATTCTACTCGGGTTGATTCCATTCCATTCCATTCCATTCCATTCGATTCCATTCGATTCCATTCGATTCCATTCCATTCCATTCCATTCAATTGAATTCCATTCCATTCCATTCCATTCCATTCCATTCCATTGAATTCCATTCCATTCCATTGAATTCCATTCCATTACATTCCATTCCATTGAATTCCATTCCATTCCATTCCATTCCACTCCATTCCATTCCATTCCATTCCATTGAATTCCATTCCATGGAATTCCATTCCATTCCATTCCATTCCATGGAATTCCATTCCATTCCGTTCCGTTCCGTTCCGTTCCGTTCCATTCCATTCCATTCCATTCCATTGAATTCCGTTCCATTCCATTGAATTCCATTCCATTCCGTTCCATTCCATTGAATTCCGTTCCGTTCCGTTCCGTTCCGTTCCGTTCCATTCCGTTCCATTCCGTTCCATTCCGTTCTACTCGGGTTGATTCCATTCTATTCCATTCCATTCCATTCGATTCCATTCCATTCCATTCCATTCCATTCCTTTGTACTCGGGTTCATTCCATTCCATTCCGTTCCGTTCCGTTCCGTTCCGTTCCATTCCTTTCTACTTGTGTTGATTCCATTCCATTCCATTCTATTCCATTGAATTCCATTCCATTCCATTCCATTCCATTCCATTACATGGAATTCCATTGAATTCCATTGAATTCCATTCCATTGAATTCCATTGAATTCCATTCCATTCCATTCCATGGAATTCCATTCCATTCCATTCCATTCCATTGAATTCCATTGAATTCCATTCCATTGAATTCCATTCCATTCCATTGAATTCCATTCCATTTCATTCCATTCCATTCCGTTCCATTCCTTTCCGTTCCATTCCATTCCATTCCTTTCCATTCCATTCCATTCCGTTCCATTCCATTGAATTCCGTTCCATTGCACTGAATTCCGTTCCATTCCATTCCATTCCTTTCCGTTCCGTTCCGTTCCGTTCCGTTCCGTTCCGTTCTACTCGGGTTGATTCCATTCTATTCCATTCCATTCCATTCGATTCCATTCTATTCCATTCGATTCCATTCGATTCAATTCGATTCCATTCCATTCCATTCCATTCCATTCCATTCCATTCCATTGAATTCCATTCCTTTCCATTCCGTTCCATTCCATTCCGTTCCATTCCATTCCATTCCATTCCATTCCATTCCATTGAATTCCATTCCATTCCATTACGTTCCGTTCCATTCCGTTCCATTCCGTTCCATTCCATTGAATTCCGATCCATTGCATTGAATTCCGTTCCATTCCATTCCATTCCTTTCCGTTCCGTTCCGTTCCGTTCCGTTCCATTCCGTTCTACTCGGATTGATTCCATTCTATTCCATTCCATTCCATTCGATTCCATTCGATTCCATTCGATTCCATTCGATTCCATTCCATTCCATTCCATTCCATTGAATTCCATTCCATTCCATTCCATTCCATTCCATTGAATTCCATTGAATTCCATTCCATTGAATTCCATTCCATTCCATTCCATTCCGTTCCATTCCATTCCGTTCCATTCCATTCCATTCCATTCCATTCCATTGAATTCTGTTCCATTCAATTCCATTCCATTCCATTCCGTTCTACTCGGGTTGATTCCATTCTATTCCATTCCGTTCCGTTGCGTTCCGTTCCGTTCCGTTCCGTTCCATTCCACTCGGGTTGATTCCATTCTATTCCATTCCATTCCATTCCATTCCATTCGATTCCATTCGATTCCATTCGATTCCATTCGATTCCATTCCATTCCATTGAATTCCATTCCATTCCATTCCATTCCATGGAATTCCGTTCCATTCCATTCCATTGCATTCCATTCCATTCCATTCCATTTGAATTCCATTCCATTCCATTCCATTCCATTCCATTCCATTCCATTCCATTCCATTCTACTAGGGTTGATTCCATACTATTCCATTCCATTCCATTCGATTCCATTCGAACCCATTCGATTCCATTCGATTCCATTCCATTCCATTCCATTCCATTCCATTCCATTGAATTCCATTCCATTCCATTGAATTCCATTCCATTCCATTCCATTCCATTGAATTCCGTTCCATTCCATTCCATTCCGTTCCGTTCCATTCCGTTCCGTTCCGTTCCGTTCCGTTGCGTTCCGTTCTACTCGGGTTGATTCCATTCTATTCCATTCCATTCCATTCGATTCCATTCTATTCCATTCTATTCCATTCGATTCCATTCGATTCCATTCGATTCCATTCCATTCCATTCCATTCCATTCCATTCCATTGAATTCCATTCCATTCCATTAAATTCCATTCCATTCCATTCCATTCCACTCCACTCCATTCCACTCCACTCCACTCCACTCCACTCCACTCCATTCCATTCCATTGAATTCCATGGAATTCCATTGAATTCCATTCCATTGAATTCCATTCCGTTCTGTTCCGTTCCGTTCCATTCCGTTCCGCTCTACTCGGGTTGATTCCATTCTATTCCATTCCATTCCATTCGATTCCATTCTATTCCATTCGATTCCATTCGATTCCATTCGATTCCATTCGATTCCATTCCATTCCATTCCATTCCATTCCATTCCTTTCCATTCCATTCCATTCCATTGAATTCCATTACATTGAATTCCATTCCATTCCATTCCATTCCATTGAATTCCATTCCATTCCATTCCATTGCATTGAATTCTGTTCCATTCCATTCCATTCCATTCCATTCCATTCCATTCCATAGAATTCCATTCCATTCCATTGAATTCCATTCCATTCCATTCCATTCCATTCCATTGAATTCCATTCCATTCCATTGAATTCCATTCCATTCCATTCCATTCGATTCCATTCCATTCCATGGAATTCCATTCCATTCGATTCCATTCCATTCCATGGAATTCCATTTCATTCCATTCCATTCCATTCCATTCCATTCCATAGAATTCCATTCCGTTCCATTCCATTCCATTCCATTCCATTCCGTTCCATTCCATACCATCGAATTCCATTCCATTCCATTCCATTCCATTCCATTCCATTCCATTCTACTCGGGTTGATTCCATTCTATTACATTCCATTCCATTCGATTCCATTCGATTCCATTCGATTCCATTCCATTCAATTGAATTCCATTCCATTCCATTCCATTCCATTCCATTCCATTCCATTCCATTGAATTCCATTCCATTACATTGAATTCCATTCCATTCCATTCCATTCCATTGAATTCCGTTCCATTCCATTCTTTCCATTCCATTCCATTCCATTGAATTCCATTACATTGAATTCCATTCCATTCCATTCCATTCCATTCCATTCCATTGAATTCCATTCCATTCCATTGAATTCCATTCCTTTCCATTCCATTCCATTCCATTCCACTCCATTCCATTGAATTCCATTGAATTCCATTCCATTCCATTGAATTCCATTCCTTTCCATTCCATTCCATTGAATTCCGTTCAATTCCATTCCATTCCATTCCATTCCATTCCATTCCATTCGAATTCCATTCCATTCCATTCCATTCCATTCCATTCCATTCCATTCCATTCCATTCCATTCTACTCGGGTTGATTCCATTCTATTCCATTCCATTCCATTCGATTCCATTCGATTCCTTTCGATTCCATTCCACTCCATTCCATTCCATTCCATTGAATTCCATTCCATTCCATTCCATTCCATTCCATTGGATTCCATTCCATTCCATTCCATCGAATTCCATTCCATTCCATTGAATTCCATTCCATTCCATTCCATTCCATTCCATTCCATTCCATTCCATTCCATTCCATCGAATTCCATTCCATTCCATTCCATTCCATTCCATTCCATTCCATTCGATTCCATTCGATTCCATTCCATTCCATTCCATTCCATTGAATTCCGTTCCATTCCATTCCATTCCATTCCATTCCCTTCCATTGAATTCCATTACATTGAATTCCATTCCATTCCATTCCATTCCATGGAATTCCATTCCATTCCGTTCCGTTCCGTTCCGTTCCGTTCCGTACCGTTCCATTCCATTCCATTCCATTCCATCGAATTCCGTTCCATTCCATTGAATTCCATTCCATTCCGTTCCATTCCATTGAATTCCGTTCCGTTCCGTTCCGTTCCGTTCCGTTCCGTTCCGTTCCATTCCGTTCCATTCCATTCCATTCCGTTCTACTCGGGTTCATTCCATTCCATTCCTTTCCGTTCCGTTCCGTTCCGTACCATTACGTTCCGTTCTACTCGGGTTGATTCCATTCTATTCCATTCCATTCCATTCGATTCCATTCTATTCCATTCGATTCCATTCTATTCAATTCGATTCCATTCCATTCCAATCCATTCCATTACATTCCATTGAATTCCATTCCATTCCATTCCGTTCCATTCCATTCCGTTCCATTCCATTCCATTCCATTCCATTCCATTCCATTACGTTCCGTTCCATTCCGTTCCATTCCATTGAATTCCGATCCATTGCATTGAATTCCGTTCCATTCCATTCCATTCCATTCCATTCCATTCCATTCCATTGAATTCCATTCCATCGAATTCCATTCCATTCCATTCCATTCCACTGAATTCCATTCCATTCCGTTCCGTTCCGTTCCGTTCCGTTCCATTCCGTTCCATTCCATTCCATTCCATTCCATTGAATTCCGTTCCATTCCATTGAATTCCATTCCATTCCGTTCCATTCCATTGAATTCCGTTCCGTTCCGTTCCGTTCCGTTCCGTTCCATTCCGTTCCATTCCGTTCCATTCCGTTCTACTCGGGTTGATTCCATTCTATTCCATTCCATTCCATTCGATTCCATTCCATTCCATTCCATTCCATTCCATTCCATTTCATTCCTTTCTACTCGGGTTCATTCCATTCCATTCCGTTCCGTTCCGTTCCGTTCCGTTCATTTCCTTTCTACTTGTGTTGATTCCATTCCATTCCATTCTATTCCATTGAATTCCATTCCATTCCATTCCATTCCATTCCATTACATGGAATTCCATTGAATTCCATTGAATTCCATTCCATTGAATTCCATTGAATTCCATTCCATTCCATTCCATGGAATTCAATTCCATTCCATTCCATTCCTTGGAATTCCATTCCATTCCATTCCATTCCATTCCATTGAATTCCATTCCATTCCATTCAATTGAATTCCATTCCATTCCATTCCATTCGATTCCATTCCATTCCATTGAATTCAATTCCGTTCCATTCCATTCCATTGAATTCCATTGAATTCCATTCCATTGAATTCCATTCCATTCCATTGAATTCCATTCCATTTCATTCCATTCCATTCCGTTCCATTCCATTCCGTTCCATTCCATTCCATTCCTTTCCATTCCATTCCATTCCGTTCCATTCCATTGAATTCCGTTCCATTGCACTGAATTCCGTTCCATTCCATTCCATTCCTTTCCGTTCCGTTCCGTTCCGTTCTGTTCCGTTCCGTTCTACTCGGGTTGATTCCATTCTATTCCTTTCCATTCCATTCGATTCCATTCTATTCCATTCGATTCCATTCGATTCAATTCGATTCCATTCCATTCCATTCCATTCCATTCCATTCCATTGAATTCCATTCCATTCCATTCCGTTCCATTCCATTCCGTTCCATTCCATTACATTCCATTCCATTACGTTCCGTTCCATTCCGTTCCATTCCGTTCCATTCCATTGAATTCCGATCCATTGCATTGAATTCCGTTCCATTCCATTCCATTCCTTTCCGTTCCGTTCCGTTCCGTTCCGTTCCGTTCCGTTCCGTTCTACTCGGATTGATTCCATTCTATTCCATTCCATTCCATTCGATTCCATTCGATTCCATTCGATTCCATTCGATTCCATTCCATTCCATTCCATTCCATTGAATTCCATTCCATTCCATTCCATTCCATTCCATTCCATTCCATTGAATTCCATTGAATTCCATTCCATTGAATTCCATTCCATTCCATTCCGTTCCATTCCATTCCGTTCCATTCCATTCCATTCCATTCCATTCCATTCCGTTCCGTTCCATTCCGTTCCATTCCGTTCCATTCCATTGAATTCCGTTCCATTCCATTCAATTCCATTCCATTCCATTCCTTTCCGTTCCGTTCCGTTCCGTTCCGTTCCGTTCCCTTCTACTCGGGTTGATTCCAGTCTATTCCATTCCATTCCATTCGATTCCATTCTATTCCATTCGATTCCATTCGATTCAATTAGATTCCATTCCATTCCATTCCATTCCATTCCATTCCATTGAATTCCGTTCCATTCCATTGAATTCCATTCCATTCCGTTCCATTCCATTGAATTCCGCTCCGTTCCGTTCCGTTCCGTTCCGTTCCATTCCGTACCATTCCGTTCCATTCCGTTCTACTCGGGTTGAATCCATTCTATTCCATTCCATTCCATTCGATTCCATTCCATTCCATTCCATTCCATTCCATTCCGTTCTACTCGGGTTCATTCCATTCCATTCCGTTCCGTTCCTTTCCATTCCGTTCCTTTCCTTTCTACTTGTGTTGATTCCATTCCATTCCTTTGTATTCCATTGAATTCCATTGCATTCCATTCCATTCCATTCCATTCCATGGAATTCCATTCCATTCCATTCCATTCCATTCCATTGAATTCCATTCCATTCCATTCCATTCGATTCCATTTCATTCCATTGAATTCCATTCCATTCCATTCCATTCCATTCCATTGAATTCCATTGAATTCCATTCCATTGAATTCCATTCCATTCCATTGAATTCCATTCCATTTCATTCCATTCCATTCCGTTCCATTCCATTCCGTTCCATTCCATTCCATTCCTTTCCATTCCATTCCATTCCGTTCCATTCCATTGAATTCCGTTCCATTGCACTGAATTCCGTTCCATTCCATTCCATTCCTTTCCGTTCCGTTCCGTTCCGTTCCGTTCCGTTCCGTTCTACTCGGGTTGATTCCATTCTATTCCATTCCATTCCATTCGATTCCATTCTATTCCATTCGATTCCATTCGATTCAATTCGATTCCATTCCATTCCATTCCATTCCATTCCATTCCATTCCATTGAATTCCATTCCATTCCATTCCGTTCCATTCCATTCCGTTCCATTCCATTCCATTCCATTCCATTCCATTCCATTACGTTCCATTCCATTCCGTTCCATTCCGTTCCATTCCATTGAATTCCGATCCATTGCATTGAATTCCGTTCCATTCCATTCCATTCCTTTCCGTTCCGTTCCGTTCCGTTCCGTTCCATTCCGTTCTACTCGGATTGATTCCATTCTATTCCATTCCATTCCATTCGATTCCATTCGATTCCATTCGATTCCATTCGATTCCATTCCATTCCATTCCATTCCATTGAATTCCATTCCATTCCATTCCATTCCATTCCATTCCATTGAATTCCATTGAATTCCATTCCATTGAATTCCATTCCATTCCATTCCATTCCGTTCCATTCCATTCCGTTCCATTCCATTCCATTCCATTCCATTCCATTCCGTTCCGTTCCATTCCGTTCCATTCCGTTCCATTCCATTGAATTCCGTTCCATTGCATTGAATTCCGTTCCATTCCATTCCATTCCTTTCCGTTCGGTTCCGTTCCGTTCCGTTCCGTTCCGTTCTACTCGGGTTGATTCCATTCTATTCCATTCCATTCCATTCGATTCCATTCTATTCCATTCGATTCCATTCGTTTCAATTCGATTCGATTCCATTCCATTCCATTCCATTCCATTCCATTCCATAGAATTCCATTCCATTCCATTGAATTCCATTCCATTCCATTCCATTCCATTCCATTGAATTCCATTCCATTCCATTGAATTCCATTCCATTCCATTCCATTCGATTCCATTCCATTCCATGGAATTCCATTCCATTCGATTCCATTCCATTCCATGGAATTCCATTTCATTCCATTCCATTCCATTCCATTCCATTCCATAGAATTCCATTCCGTTCCATTCCATTCCATTCCATTCCATTCCGTTCCATTCCATTCCATCGAATTCCATTCCATTCCATTCCATTCCATTCCATTCCATTCCATTCCATTGAATTCCATTGAATTCCATTCCATTGAATTCCATTCCATTCCATTCCATTCCGTTCCATTCCATTCCGTTCCATTCCATTCCATTCCATTCCATTCCATTCCGTTCCGTTCCATTCCGTTCCATTCCGTTCCATTCCATTGAATTCCGTTCCATTGCATTGAATTCCGTTCCATTCCATTCCATTCCTTTCCGTTCGGTTCCGTTCCGTTCCGTTCCGTTCCGTTCTACTCGGGTTGATTCCATTCTATTCCATTCCATTCCATTCGATTCCATTCTATTCCATTCGATTCCATTCGATTCAATTCGATTCGATTCCATTCCATTCCATTCCATTCCATTCCATTCCATAGAATTCCATTCCATTCCATTGAATTCCATTCCATTCCATTCCATTCCATTCCATTGAATTCCATTCCATTCCATTGAATTCCATTCCATTCCATTCCATTCGATTCCATTCCATTCCATGGAATTCCATTCCATTCGATTCCATTCCATTCCATGGAATTCCATTTCATTCCATTCCATTCCATTCCATTCCATTCCATAGAATTCCATTCCGTTCCATTCCATTCCATTCCATTCCATTCCGTTCCATTCCATTCCATCGAATTCCATTCCATTCCATTCCATTCCATTCCATTCCATTCCATTCTACTCGGGTTGATTCCATTCTATTACATTCCATTCCATTCGATTCCATTCGATTCCATTCGATTCCATTCCATTCAATTGAATTCCATTCCATTCCATTCCATTCCATTCCATTCCATTCCATTGAATTCCATTCCATTCCATTGAATTCCATTCCATTCCGTTCCATTCCATTGAATTCCGTTCCGTTCCGTTCCGTTCCGTTCCGTTCCATTCCGTTCCATTCCATTCCATTCCGTTCTACTCGGGTTCATTCCATTCCATTCCTTTCCGTTCCGCTCCGTTCCGTTCCGTTCCGTTGCGTTCCGTTCCGTTCTACTCGGGTTGATTCCATTCTATTCCATTCCATTCCATTCAATTCCATTCTATTCCATTCGATTCCATTCTATTCAATTCGATTCCATTCCATTCCATTCCATTCCATTGAATTCCATTCCATTCCATTCCATTCCATTCCATTCCATTGAATTCCATTGAATTCCATTCCATTGAATTCCATTCCATTCCATTCCATTCCGTTCCATTCCATTCCGTTCCATTCCATTCCATTCCATTCCATTCCATTCCGTTCCGTTCCATTCCGTTCCATTCCGTTCCATTCCATTGAATTCCGTTCCATTGCATTGAATTCCGTTCCATTCCATTCCATTCCTTTCCGTTCGGTTCCGTTCCGTTCCGTTCCGTTCCGTTCTACTCGGGTTGATTCCATTCTATTCCATTCCATTCCATTCGATTCCATTCTATTCCATTCGATTCCATTCGATTCAATTCGATTCGATTCCATTCCATTCCATTCCATTCCATTCCATTCCATAGAATTCCATTCCATTCCATTGAATTCCATTCCATTCCATTCCATTCCATTCCATTGAATTCCATTCCATTCCATTGAATTCCATTCCATTCCATTCCATTCGATTCCATTCCATTCCATGGAATTCCATTCCATTCGATTCCATTCCATTCCATGGAATTCCATTCCATTCCATTCCATTCCATTCCATTCCATTCCATAGAATTCCATTCCGTTCCATTCCATTCCATTCCATTCCATTCCGTTCCATTCCATTCCATCGAATTCCATTCCATTCCATTCCATTCCATTCCATTCCATTCCATTCTACTCGGGTTGATTCCATTCTATTACATTCCATTCCATTCGATTCCATTCGATTCCATTCGATTCCATTCCATTCAATTGAATTCCATTCCATTCCATTCCATTCCATTCCATTCCATTCCATTGAATTCCATTCCATTACATTGAATTCCATTCCATTCCATTCCATTCCATTGAATTCCGTTCCATTCCATTCTTTCCATTCCATTCCATTCCATTGAATTCCATTACATTGAATTCCATTCCATTCCATTCCATTCCATTCCATTCCATTCCATTGAATTCCATTCCATTCCATTGAATTCCATTCCTTTCCATTCCATTCCATTCCATTCCACTCCATTCCATTGAATTCCATTGAATTCCATTCCATTCCATTGAATTCCATTCCTTTCCATTCCATTCCATTGAATTCCGTTCAATTCCATTCCATTCCATTCCATTCCATTCCATTCCATTCCATTCGAATTCCATTCCATTCCATTCCATTCCATTCCATTCCATTCCATTCCATTCTACTCGGGTTGATTCCATTCTATTCCATTCCATTCCATTCGATTCCATTCGATTCCTTTCGATTCCATTCCATTCCATTCCATTCCATTCCATTGAATTCCATTCCATTCCATTCCATTCCATTCCATTGGATTCCATTCCATTCCATTCCATCGAATTCCATTCCATTCCATTGAATTCCATTCCATTCCATTCCATTCCATTCCATTCCATTCCATTCCATTCCATTCCATCGAATTCCATTCCATTCCATTCCATTCCATTCCATTCGATTCCATTCGATTCCATTCGATTCCATTCCATTCCATTCCATTCCATTGAATTCCGTTCCATTCCATTCCATTCCATTCCATTCCCTTCCATTGAATTCCATTACATTGAATTCCATTCCATTCCATTCCATTCCATGGAATTCCATTCCATTCCGTTCCGTTCCGTTCCGTTCCGTTCCGTACCGTTCCATTCCATTCCATTCCATTCCATCGAATTCCGTTCCATTCCATTGAATTCCATTCCATTCCGTTCCATTCCATTGAATTCCGTTCCGTTCCGTTCCGTTCCGTTCCGTTCCGTTCCGTTCCATTCCGTTCCATTCCATTCCATTCCATTCTACTCGGGTTCATTCCATTCCATTCCTTTCCGTTCCGTTCCGTTCCGTACCATTCCGTTCCGTTCTACTCGGGTTGATTCCATTCTATTCCATTCCATTCCATTCGATTCCATTCTATTCCATTCGATTCCATTCTATTCAATTCGATTCCATTCCATTCCAATCCATTCCATTACATTCCATTGAATTCCATTCCATTCCATTCCGTTCCATTCCATTCCGTTCCATTCCATTCCATTCCATTCCATTCCATTCCATTCCATTGAATTCCATTCCATTGAATTCCATTCCATTCCATTCCATTCCACTGAATTCCATTCCATTCCGTTCCGTTCCGTTCCGTTCCGTTCCATTCCGTTCCATTCCATTCCATTCCATTCCATTGAATTCCGTTCCATTCCATTGAATTCCATTCCATTCCGTTCCATTCCATTGAATTCCGTTCCGTTCCGTTCCGTTCCGTTCCGTTCCATTCCGTTCCATTCCGTTCCATTCCGTTCTACTCGGGTTGATTCCATTCTATTCCATTCCATTCCATTCGATTCCATTCCATTCCATTCCATTCCATTCCATTCCATTTCATTCCTTTCTACTCGGGTTCATTCCATTCCATTCCGTTCCGTTCCGTTCCGTTCCGTTCCATTCCTTTCTACTTGTGTTGATTCCATTCCATTCCATTCTATTCCATTGAATTCCATTCCATTCCATTCCATTCCATTCCATTACATGGAATTCCATTGAATTCCATTGAATTCCATTCCATTGAATTCCATTGAATTCCATTCCATTCCATTCCATGGAATTCAATTCCATTCCATTCCATTCCTTGGAATTCCATTCCATTCCATTCCATTCCATTCCATTGAATTCCATTCCATTCCATTCAATTGAATTCCATTCCATTCCATTCCATTCGATTCCATTCCATTCCATTGAATTCAATTCCGTTCCATTCCATTCCATTGAATTCCATTGAATTCCATTCCATTGAATTCCATTCCATTCCATTGAATTCCATTCCATTTCATTCCATTCCATTCCGTTCCATTCCATTCCGTTCCATTCCATTCCATTCCTTTCCATTCCATTCCATTCCGTTCCATTCCATTGAATTCCGTTCCATTGCACTGAATTCCGTTCCATTCCATTCCATTCCTTTCCGTTCCATTCCGTTCCGTTCCGTTCCGTTCCGTTCTACTCGGGTTGATTCCATTCTATTCCTTTCCATTCCATTCGATTCCATTCTATTCCATTCGATTCCATTCGATTCAATTCGATTCCATTCCATTCCATTCCATTCCATTCCATTCCATTGAATTCCATTCCATTCCATTCCGTTCCATTCCATTCCGTTCCATTCCATTACATTCCATTCCATTACGTTCCGTTCCATTCCGTTCCATTCCGTTCCATTCCATTGAATTCCGATCCATTGCATTGAATTCCGTTCCATTCCATTCCATTCCTTTCCGTTCCGTTCCGTTCCGTTCCGTTCCGTTCCGTTCCGTTCTACTCGGATTGATTCCATTCTATTCCATTCCATTCCATTCGATTCCATTCGATTCCATTCGATTCCATTCGATTCCATTCCATTCCATTCCATTCCATTGAATTCCATTCCATTCCATTCCATTCCATTCCATTCCATTCCATTGAATTCCATTGAATTCCATTCCATTGAATTCCATTCCATTCCATTCCGTTCCATTCCATTCCGTTCCATTCCATTCCATTCCATTCCATTCCATTCCGTTCCGTTCCATTCCGTTCCATTCCGTTCCATTCCATTGAATTCCGTTCCATTCCATTACATTCCTTTACGTTCTGTTCCGTTCCGTTCCGTTCCGTTCCGTTCTACTCGGGTTGATTCCATTCTATTCCATTCCATTCCATTCTATTCCATTCCATTCCATTCGATTCCATTCGATTCCTTTCGATTCCATTCCATTCCATTCCATTCCATTCCATTGAATTCCATTCCATTCCATTCCATTCCATTCCATTGGATTCCATTCCATTCCATTCCATCGAATTCCATTCCATTCCATTGAATTCCATTCCATTCCATTCCATTCCATTCCATTCCATTCCATTCCATTCCATTCCATCGAATTCCATTCCATTCCATTCCATTCCATTCCATTCGATTCCATTCGATTCCATTCGATTCCATTCCATTCCATTCCATTCCATTGAATTCCGTTCCATTCCATTCCATTCCATTCCATTCCCTTCCATTGAATTCCATTACATTGAATTCCATTCCATTCCATTCCATTCCATGGAATTCCATTCCATTCCGTTCCGTTCCGTTCCGTTCCGTTCCGTACCGTTCCATTCCATTCCATTCCATTCCATTGAATTCCGTTCCATTCCATTGAATTCCATTCCATTCCGTTCCATTCCATTGAATTCCGTTCCGTTCCGTTCCGTTCCGTTCCGTTCCGTTCCGTTCCATTCCGTTCCATTCCATTCCATTCCGTTCTACTCGGGTTCATTCCATTCCATTCCTTTCCGTTCCGTTCCGTTCCGTACCATTCCGTTCCGTTCTACTCGGGTTGATTCCATTCTATTCCATTCCATTCCATTCGATTCCATTCTATTCCATTCGATTCCATTCTATTCAATTAGATTCCATTCCATTCCAATCCATTCCATTACATTCCATTGAATTCCATTCCATTCCATTCCGTTCCATTCCATTCCGTTCCATTCCATTCCATTCCATTCCATTCCATTCCATTACGTTCCGTTCCATTCCGTTCCATTCCATTGAATTCCGATCCATTGCATTGAATTCCGTTCCATTCCATTCCATTCCATTCCATTCCATTCCATTCCATTCCATTGAATTCCATTCCATTGAATTCCATTCCATTCCATTCCATTCCACTGAATTCCATTCCATTCCGTTCCGTTCCGTTCCGTTCCGTTCCATTCCGTTCCATTCCATTCCATTCCATTCCATTGAATTCCGTTCCATTCCATTGAATTCCATTCCATTCCGTTCCATTCCATTGAATTCCGTTCCGTTCCGTTCCGTTCCGTTCCGTTCCATTCCGTTCCATTCCGTTCCATTCCGTTCTACTCGGGTTGATTCCATTCTATTCCATTCCATTCCATTCGATTCCATTCCATTCCATTCCATTCCATTCCATTTCATTCCTTTCTACTCGGGTTCATTCCATTCCATTCCGTTCCGTTCCGTTCCGTTCCGTTCCATTCCTTTCTACTTGTGTTGATTCCATTCCATTCCATTCTATTCCATTGAATTCCATTCCATTCCATTCCATTCCATTCCATTACATGGAATGCCATTGAATTCCATTGAATTCCATTCCATTGAATTCCATTGAATTCCATTCCATTCCATTCCATGGAATTCAATTCCATTCCATTCCATTCCTTGGAATTCCATTCCATTCCATTCCATTCCATTCCATGGAATTCCATTCCATTCCATTCAATTGAATTCCATTCCATTCCATTCCATTCGATTCCATTCCATTCCATTGAATTCAATTCCGTTCCATTCCATTCCATTGAATTCCATTGAATTCCATTCCATTGAATTCCATTCCATTCCATTGAATTCCATTCCATTTCATTCCATTCCATTCCGTTCCATTCCATTCCGTTCCATTCCATTCCATTCCTTTCCATTCCATTCCATTCCGTTCCATTCCATTGAATTCCGTTCCATTGCACTGAATTCCGTTCCATTCCATTCCATCCCTTTCCGTTCCGTTCCGTTCCGTTCCGTTCCGTTCCGTTCTACTCGGGTTGATTCCATTCTATTCCTTTCCATTCCATTCGATTCCATTCTATTCCATTCGATTCCATTCGATTCAATTCGATTCCATTCCATTCCATTCCATTCCATTCCATTCCATTCCATTGAATTCCATTCCATTCCATTCCGTTCCATTCCATTCCGTTCCATTCCATTACATTCCATTCCATTACGTTCCGTTCCATTCCGTTCCATTCCGTTCCATTCCATTGAATTCCGATCCATTGCATTGAATTCCGTTCCATTCCATTCCATTCCTTTCCGTTCCGTTCCGTTCCGTTCCGTTCCGTTCCGTTCCGTTCTACTCGGATTGATTCCATTCTATTCCATTCCATTCCATTCGATTCCATTCGATTCCATTCGATTCCATTCGATTCCATTCCATTCCATTCCATTCCATTGAATTCCATTCCATTCCATTCCATTCCATTCCATTCCATTCCATTCCATTGAATTCCATTGAATTCCATTCCATTGAATTCCATTCCATTCCATTCCATTCCGTTCCATTCCATTCCGTTCCATTCCATTCCATTCCATTCCATTCCATTCCATTCCATTCCGTTCCGTTCCATTCCGTTCCATTCCGTTCCATTCCATTGAATTCCGTTCCATTCCATTACATTCCTTTACGTTCTGTTCCGTTCCGTTCCGTTCCGTTCCGTTCTACTCGGGTTGATTCCATTCAATTCCATTCCATTCCATTCCATTCCATTCTATTCCATTCGATTCCATTCGATTCAATTCGATTCGATTCGATTCCATTCCATTCCATTCCATTCCATTGAATTCCATTCCATTCCATTGAATTCCATTCCATTCCATTCCATTCCATTCCATTCCATGGAATTCCATTCCATTCCATTGAATTCCATTCCATTCCATTCCATTCGATTCCATTCCATTCCATGGAATTCCATTCCATTCGATTCCATTCCATTCCATGGAATTCCATTTCATTCCATTCCATTCCATTCCATTCCATTCCATTCCATAGAATTCCATTCCATTCCATTCCATTCCATTCCATTCCATTCCATTCCATCGAATTCCATTCCATTCCATTCCATTCCATTCCATTCCATTCCATTCCATTCTATTCCATTCTACTCGGGTTGATTCCATTCTATTACATTCGATTCCATTCGATTCCATTCGATTCCATTCGATTCCATTCGATTCCATTCCATTCCATTCCATTCAATTGAATTCCATTCCATTCCATTCCATTCCATTCCATTCCATTCCATTCCATTCCATTGAATTCCATTCCATTCCATTGAATTCCATTCCATTCCGTTCCATTCCATTGAATTCCGTTCCGTTCCGTTCCGTTCCGTTCCGTTCCATTCCGTTCCATTCCATTCCATTCCGTTCTACTCGGGTTCATTCCATTCCATTCCTTTCCGTTCCGTTCCGTTCCGTTCCGTTCCGTTGCTTTCCGTTCCGTTCTACTCGGGTTGATTCCATTCTTTTCCATTCCATTCCATTCGATTCCATTCTATTCCATTCGATTCCATTCTATTCAATTCGATTCCATTCCATTCCATTCCATTGAATTCCATTCCATTCCATTCCGTTCCATTCCATTCCGTTCCATTCCATTCCATTCCATTCCATTCCATTCCTTTCCGTTACGTTCCGTTCCGTTCCATTCCGTTCTACTCGGATTGATTCCATTCTATTCCATTCCATTCCATTCGATTCCATTCGATTCCATTCGATTCCATTCGATTCCATTCCATTCCATTCCATTCCATTGAACTCCATTCCATTCCATTCCATTCCATTCCATTCCATTCCATTGAACTCCATTCCATTCCATTCCATTCCATTCCATTCCATTCCATTCCATTCCATTCCATTGAATTCCATTCCATTCCATTCCATTCCATTGAATTCCGTTCCATGCCATTCCTTTCCATTCCATTCCATTCCATTGAATTCCATTACATTGAATTCCATTCCATTCCATTCCATTCCATTCCATTCCATTCCATTGAATTCCATTCCATTCCATATAATTCCATTCCATTCCATTCCATTCGATTCCATTCCATTCCATGGAATTCCATTCCTTTCCATTCCATTCCATTCCATTCCATTCCATTCCATTCCATTGAATTCCATTGAATTCCATTCCATTCCATTGAATTCCATTCTTTTCCATTCCATTCCATTGAATTCCGTTCAATTCCATTCCATTCCATTCCATTCCATTCCATTCCATTCGAATTCCATTCCATTCCATTCCATTCCATTCCATTCCATTCCATTCTACTCGGGTTGATTCCATTCTATTCCATTCCATTCCATTCGATTCCATTCGATTGCTTTCGATTCCATTCCATTCCATTCCATTCCATTCCATTCCATTGTATTCCATTCCATTCCATTCCATTCCATTGAATTCCATTCCATTCCATTCCATCGAATTCCATTCCATTCCATTGAATTCCTTTCCATTGCATTCCATTCCATTCCATTCCATTCCATTCCATTCCATTCTATTCCATTCCTTCGAATTCCATTCCATTGCATTCCATTCCATTCGATTCCATTCGATTCCATTCGATTCCATTCGATTCCATTCGATTCCATTCGATTCCATTCCATTCCATTCCATTCCATTGAATTCCATTCCATTCCATTCCATTCCATTGAATTCCGTTCCATTCCTTTCAATTCCATTCCATTCCATTCCATTCCATTCCATTCCATTCCATTCCGTTCTACTCGGGTTCATTCCATTCCATTCCTTTCCTTTCCGTTCCGTTCCGTTCCGTTCCGTTCTACTCGGGTTGATTCCATTCTATTCCATTCCATACCATTCGATTCCATTCTATTCCATTCGATTCAATTCTATTCCATTCCATTCCATTCCATTTCATTCCTTTCCATTCCATTCCATTGAATTCCATTCCATTCCATTCCGTTCCATTCCATTCCGTTCCATTCCATTCCATTCCATTCCATTCCATTCCTTTCCGTTACGTTCCGTTCCGTTCCATTCCATTCTACTCGGATTGATTCCATTCTATTCCATTCCGTTCCGTTCCGTTCCGTTCCGTTCCGTTCCGTTCCGTTCCATTCCACTCGGGTTGATTCCATTCTATTCCATTCCATTCCATTCCATTCCATTCGATTCCATTCGATTCCATTCGATTCCATTCGATTCCATTCCATTCCATTGAATTCCATTCCATTCCATGGAATTCCGTTCCATTCCATTCCATTGCATTCCATTCCATTCCATTCCATTTGGATTCCATTCCATTCTATTCCATTCCATTCCATTCCATTCCATTCCATTCCATTCCATTCTACTCTGGTTGATTCCATTCTATTCCATTCCATTCCATTCGATTCCATTCGATTCCATTCGATTCCATTCGATTCCATTCCATTCCATTCCATTCCATTCCATTCCATTCCATTCCATTGAATTCCATTCCATTCCATTGAATTCCATTCCATTCCATTCCATTCCATTGAATTCCGTTCCATTCCATTCCATTCCATTCCATTCCATTCCATTGAATTCCATTCCATTGAATTCCATTCCATTCCATTCCATTCCATGGAATTCCATTCCATTCCGTTCCGTTCCGTTCCGTTCCTTTCCGTTTCGTTCCGTTCCGTTCCGTTCCGTTCCATTCCATTCCATTCCATTCCATTGAAATCCGTTCCATTCCATTGAATTCCATTCCATTCCGTTCCATTCCATTGAATTCTGTTCCGTTCCGTTCCGTTCCGTTCCGTTCCATTCCGTTCCATTCCATTGAATTCCATTGAATTCCATTCCATTCCATTCCGTTCCATTCCATTCCGTTCCGTTCCATTCCATTCCATTCCATTCCATTCCATTCCATTCCGTTCTACTCGGGTTCATTCCATTCCATTCCGTTCCGTTCCGTTCCGTTCCGTTCCTTTCCTTTCTACTTGTGTTGATTCCATTCCATTCCATTCTATTCCATTGAATTCCATTCCATTCCATTCCATTCCATTCCATTACATGGAATTCCATTGAATTCCATTGAATTCCATTCCATAGAATTCCATTCCATTCCATTCCATTCCATTCCATGGGATTCCATTCCATTCCATTCCATTCCATTCCATTGAATTCCATTCCATTCCATTCCATTGAATTCCATTCCATTCCATTCCATTCCACTCCATTCCATTCCATTCCATTCCATTGAATTCCATTACATTCAATTCCATTCCATTCCATTCCATTCCATGGAATTCCATTCCATTCTGTTCCGTTCCGTTCCGTTCCATTCCATTCCATTCCATTCCATTGAATTCCGTTCCATTCCATTGAATTCCATTCCATTCCGTTCCATTCCATTGAATTCCGTTCCGTTCCGTTCCGTTCCGTTCCATTCCGTTCCATTCCGTTCCTTTCCGTTCTACTCGGGTTGATTCCATTCTATTCCATTCCATTCCATTCGATTCCATTCCATTCCATTCCATTCCATTCCATTCCTTTCTACTCGGGTTCATTCCATTCCATTCCGTTCCGTTCCGTTCTGTTCCGTTCCATTCCTTTCTACTTGTGTTGATTCCATTCCATTCCATTCTATTCCATTGAATTCCATTCCATTCCATTCCATTCCATTCCATTACATGGAATTCCATTGAATTCCATTGAATTCCATTGAATTCCATTGAATTCCATTCCATTGAATTCCATTGAATTCCATTCCATTCCATTCCATTCCATTCCTTGGAATTCCATTCCATTCCATTCTATTCCATTCCATTGAATTCCATTCCATTCCATTCAATTGAATTCCATTCCATTCCATTCCATTCGATTCCATTCCATTCCATTGAATTCCATTCCATTCCATTCCATTCCATTGAATTCCATTGAATTCCATTCCATTGAATTCCATTCCATTCCATTGAATTCCATTCCATTTCATTCCATTCCATTCCGTTCCATTCCATTCCGTTCCATTCCATTCCATTCCTTTCCATTCCATTCCTTTCCGTTCCTTTCCATTGAATTCCGTTCCATTGCATTGAATTCCGTTCCATTCCATTCCATTCCTTTCCGTTCCGTTCCGTTCCGTTCCGTTCCGTTCCGTTCTACTCGGGTTGATTCCATTCTATTCCATTCCATTCCATTCGATTCCATTCTATTCCATTCGATTCCATTCGATTCCATTCGATTCAATTCGATTCCATTCCATTCCATTCCATTCCATTCCATTCCATTCCATTCCATTCCATTGAATTCCATTCCATTCCATTCCGTTCCATTCCATTCCGTTCCATTCCATTCCATTCCATTCCATTACGTTCCGTTCCATTCCGTTCCATTCCGTTCCATTCCATTGAATTCCGATCCATTGCATTGAATTCCGTTCCATTCCATTCCATTCCTTTCCGTTCCGTTCCGTTCCGTTCCGTTCCGTTCCGTTCTACTCGGATTGATTCCATTCTATTCCAATCCATTCCATTCGATTCCATTCGATTCCATTCGATTCCATTCGTTTCCATTCCATTCCATTCCATTCCATTGAATTCCATTCCATTCCATTCCATTCCATTCCATTCCATTCCATTCCATGGAATTCCGTTCCATTCCGTTCCGTTCCATTGAATTCCGTTCCGTTCCATTGAATTCCATTCCATTCCATTCCATCGAATTCCATTCCATTCCATTCCATTCCATTCCATTCCATTCCATTGAATTCCGTTCCATTCCATTGAATTCCATTCCATTCCGTTCCATTCCATTGAATTCCGTTCCGTTCCGTTCCGTTCCATTCCGTTCTACTCGGGTTGATTCCATTCTATTCCATTCCAATCCACTCGATTCCATTCCATTCCATTCCATTCCATTCCATTCCATTCCGTTCTACTCGGGTTCATTCCATTCCATTCCTTTCCGTTCCGTTCCGTTCCGTTCCGTTCCGTTCCGTTCTACTCGGGTTGATTCCATTCTATTCCATTCCATTCCATTCGATTCCATTCTATTCCATTCGATTCCATTCGATTCAATTCGATTCGATTCCATTCCATTCCATTCCATTCCATTGCATTCCATTGAATTCCATTCCATTCCATGGAATTCCATTCCATTCCATTCCATTCCATTCCATTCCATTCCATTCCATTCCATTCCATTCCATTCGATTCCATTCGATTCCATTCGATTCCATTCGATTCCATTCCATTCCATTCCATTCCGTTCCGTTCCATTCCGTTCCATTCCGTCCCATTCCATTGAATTCCGTTCCATTGCATTGAATTCCGTTCCATTCCATTCCATTCCTTTCCGTTCCGTTCCGTTCCGTTCCGTTCCGTTCTACTCGGGTTGATTCCATTCTATTCCATTCCATTCCATTCGATTCCATTCGATTCAATTCGATTCCATTCGATTCCATTCCATTCCATTCCATTCCATTGAATTCCATTCCATTCCATTCCATTCCATTCCATTGAATTCCATTCCATTCCATTCCATTCCATTGAATTCCGTTCCATTCCTTTCAATTCCATTCCATTCCATTCCATTCCATTCCATTCCATTCCATTCCATTCCATTCCATTCCATTCCATTCGATTCTACTCGGGTTGATTCCATTCTATTACATTCCATTCCATTCGATTCCATTCGATTCCATTCGATTCCATTCCATTCCATTCCATTCCATTGAATTCCGTTCCATTCCATTCCATTCCATTCCATTCCATTCCATTCCATTGAATTCCATTACATTGAATTCCATTCCATTCCATTCCATTCCATGGAATTCCATTCCATTCCGTTCCGTTCCGTTCCGTTCCGTTCCGTACCGTTCCATTCCATTCCATTCCGTTCCATTGAATTCCGTTCCATTCCATTGAATTCCATTCCATTCCGTTCCATTCCATTGAATTCCGTTCCGTTCCGTTCCGTTCCGTTCCGTTCCATTCCGTTCCATTCCATTCCATTCCGTTCTACTCGGGTTCATTCCATTCCATTCCTTTCCGTTCCGTTCCGTTCCATTCCATTCCATTCCATTCCATTCCATTCCATTCTACTCGGGTTGATTCCATTCCATTCCATTCCATTCCATTCGATTCCATTCGATTCCATTCCATTCCATTCCATTCAATTGAATTCCATTCCATTCCATTCCATTCCATTCCATTCCATTCCATTCCATTCCATTCCATTCCATTCCATTCCATTCCATTCCATTCCATTCTACTCGGGATGATTCCATTCTATTACATTCCATTCCATTCGATTCCATTCGATTCCATTCGATTCCATTCCATTCGATTCCATTCAATTGAATTCCATTCCATTCCATTCCATTCCATTCCATTCCATTCCATTCCATTGAATTCCATTCCATTCCATTGAATTCCATTCCATTACATTCCATTCCATTGAATTCCATTCCATTCCATTCCATTCCACTCCATTCCATTCCATTCCATTACATTGAATTCCATTACATTCAATTCCATTCCATGGAATTCCATTCCATTCCGTTCCGTTCCGTTCCGTTCCGTTCCATTCCATTCCATTCCATTCCATTGAATTCCGTTCCATTCCATTGAATTCCGTTCCGTTCCGTTCCGTTCCGTTCCGTTCCATTCCGTTCCATTCCGTTCCATTCCGTTCTACTCGGGTTGATTCCATTCTATTCCATTCCATTCCATTCGATTCCATTCCATTCCATTCCATTCCATTCCATTCCTTTCTACTCGGGTTCATTCCATTCCATTCCGTTCCGTTCCATTCCTTTCCGTTCCATTCCTTTCTACTTGTGTTGATTCCATTCCATTCCATTCTATTCCATTGAATTCCATTCCATTCCATTCCATTCCATTCCATTCCATTACATGGAATTCCATTGAATTCCATTGAATTCCATTCCATTGAATTCCATTGAATTCCATTGAATTCCATTCCATTGAATTCCATTGAATTCCATTCCATTCCATTCCATGGAATTCCATTCCATTCCATTCCATTCCTTGGAATTCCATTCCATTCCATTCCATTCCATTCCATTGAATTCCATTCCATTCCATTCCATTGAATTCCATTCCATTCCATTCCATTCGATTCCATTCCATTCCATTGAATTCCATTCCATTCCATTCCATTCCATTGAATTCCATTGAATTCCATTCCATTGAATTCCATTCCATTCCATTGAATTCCATTCCATTTCATTCCATTCCATTCCGTTCCATTCCATTCCGTTCCATTCCATTCCATTCCATTCCATTCCATTCCATTCCATTACGTTCCGTTCCATTCCGTTCCATTCCATTGAATTCCGATCCATTGCATTGAATTCCGTTCCATTCCATTCCATTCCTTTCCGTTCCGTTCCGTTCCGTTCCGTTCCGTTCTACTCGGATTGATTCCATTCTATTCCATTCCATTCCATTCGATTCCATTCGATTCCATTCGATTCCATTCCATTCCATTCCATTCCATTCCATTCCATTGAATTCCATTCCATTCCATTCCATTCCATTCCATTCCATTGAATTCCATTGAATTCCATTCCATTGAATTCCATTCCATTCCATTCCATTCCGTTCCATTCCATTCCGTTCCATTCCATTCCATTCCATTCCATTCCATTCCGTTCCGTTCTATTCCGTTCCATTCCGTTCCATTCCATTGAATTCCGTTCCATTGCATTGAATTCCGTTCCATTCCATTCCATTCCTTTCCGTTCCGTTCCGTTCCGTTCCGTTCCGTTCCATTCTACTCGGGTTGATTCCATTCCATTCCATTCCATTCCATTCGATTCCATTCTATTCCATTCGATTCCATTCGATTCAATTCGATTCGATTCCATTCCTTTCCATTCCATTCCATTCCATTCCATAGAATTCCATTCCATTCCATTGAATTCCATTCCATTCCATTCCATTCCGTTCCATTGAATTCCATTCCATTCCATTGAATTCCATTCCATTCCATTCCATTCGATTCCATTCCATTCCATGGAATTCCATTCCATTCAATTCCATTCCATTCCATGGAATTCCATTTCATTCCATTCCATTCCATTCCATTCCATTCCATTCCATAGAATTCCATTCCGTTCCATTCCATTCCATTCCATTCCATTCCGTTCCATTCCATTCCATCGAATTCCATTCCATTCCATTCCATTCCATTCCATTCCATTCCATTCCATTCTACTCGGGTTGATTCCATTCGATTCCATTCCATTCCATTCGATTCCATTCGATTCCATTCGATTCCATTCGATTCCATTCCATTCCATTCCATTCAATTGAATTCCATTCCATTCCATTCCATTCCATTCCATTCCATTCCATTCCATTCCATTGAATTCCATTCCATTACATTGAATTCCATTCCATTCCATTCCATTCCATTGAATTCCGTTCCATTCCATTCCTTTCCATTCCATTCCATTCCATTGAATTCCATTACATTGAATTCCATTCCATTCCATTCCATTCCATTCCATTCCATAGAATTCCATTCCATTCCATTGAATTCCATTCCATTGAATTCCATTCGATTCCATTCCATTCCATGGAATTCCATTCCTTTCCATTCCATTCCATTCCATTCCATTCCATTCCATTGAATTCCATTGAATTCCATTCCATTCCATTGAATTCCATTCCTTTCCATTCCATTCCATTGAATTCCGTTCAATTCCATTCCATTCCATTCCATTCCATTCCATTCCATTCCATTCCATTCCATTCCATTCTACTCGGGTTGATTCCATTCTATTCCATTCCATTCCATTCGATTCCATTCGATTCCTTTCGATTCCATTCCATTCCATTCCATTCCATTCCATTGAGTTCCATTCCATTCCATTCCATTCCATTCCATTGAATTCCATTCCATTCCATTCCATCGAATTCCATTCCATTCCATTGAATTCCATTCCATTCCATTCCATTCCATTCCATTCCATTCCATTCCATTCCATTCCATCGAATTCCATTCCATTCCATTCCATTCCATTCCATTCGATTCCATTCGATTCCATTCGATTCCATTCCATTCCATTCCATTCCATTGAATTCCGTTCCATTCCATTCCATTCCATTCCATTCCCTTCCATTGAATTCCATTACATTGAATTCCATTCCATTCCATTCCATTCCATTCCGTTCCGTTCCGTTCCGTTCCGTTCCGTTTCGTTCCGTTCCGTTCCGTTCCGTTCCATTCCATTCCATTCCATTCCATTGAATTCAGTTCCATTCCATTGAATTCCATTCCATTCCGTTCCATTCCATTGAATTCTGTTCCGTTCCGTTCTGTTCCGTTCCGTTCTATTCCGTTCCATTCCGTTCCTTTCCGTTCTACTCGGGTTGATTCCATTCTATTCCATTCCATTCCATTCGATTCCATTCGATTCCATTCGAATCCATTCGATTCCATTCGATTCCATTCGATTCCATTCCATTCCATTGAATTCCATTCAATTCCATTCCATTCCATTGAATTCCGTTCCATTCCATTCAATTCCATTCCATTCCATTCCTTTCCGTTCCGTTCCGTTCCGTTCCGTTCCGTTCTACTCGGGTTGATTCCATTCTATTCCATTCCATACCATTCGATTCCATTCTATTCCATTCGATTCCATTAGATTCAATTCGATTCCATTCCATTCCATTCCATTCCATTCCATTCCATTGAATTCCGTTCCATTCCATTGAATTCCATTCCATTGAATTCCATTCCATTGAATTCCGCTCCGTTCCGTTCCGTTCCGTTCCGTTCCATTCCGTTCCATTCCGTTCCATTCCGTTCTACTCGGGTTGATTCCATTCTATTCCATTCCATTCCATTCGATTCCATTCTATTCCATTCGATTCCATTCGATTCAATTCGATTCCATTCCATTCCATTCCATTCCATTCCATTCCATTGAATTCCATTGAATTCCATTTCATTCCATTCCGTTCCATTCCATTCCGTTCCATTCCATTCCATTCCATTCCATTCCATTCCATTCCGTTCTACTCGGGTTCATTCCATTCCATTCCGTTCCGTTCCGTTCCGTTCCGTTCCTTTCCTTTCTACTTGTGTTGATTCCATTCCATTCCATTCTATTCCATTGAATTCCATTCCATTCCATTCCATTCCATTCCATTACATGGAATTCCATTGAATTCCATTGAATTCCATTCCATAGAATTCCATTCCATTCCATTCCATTCCATTCCATGGAATTCCATTCCATTCCATTCCATTCCATTCCATTGAATTCCATTCCATTCCATTCCATTGAATTCCATTCCATTCCATTCCATTCGATTCCATTTCATTCCCTTGAATTCCATTCCATTCCATTCCATTCCATTGAATTCCATTGAATTCCATTCCATTGAATTCCATTCCACTCCATTGAATTCCATTCCATTTCATTCCATTCCATTCCGTTCCATTCCATTCCGTTCCATTCCATTCCATTCCTTTCCATTCCATTCCATTCCGTTCCATTCCATTGAATTCCGTTCCATTGCATTGAATTCCGTTCCATTCCATTCCATTCCTTTCCGTTCCGTTCCGTTCCGTTCCGTTCCGTTCCGTTCTACTCGGGTTGATTCCATTCTATTCCATTCCATTCCATTCGATTCCATTCTATTCCATTCGATTCCATTCGATTCAATTCGATTCCATTCGATTCCATTCCATTCCATTCCATTCCATTCCATTCCATTCCATTGAATTCCATTCCATTCCATTCCGTTCCATTCCATTCCGTTCCATTCCATTCCATTCCATTCCATTCCATTCCATTCCGTTCCATTCCATTCCATTCCTTTCCATTCCATTCCTTTCCGTTCCATTCCGTTCCGTTCCATTCCGTTCTACTCGGATTGATTCCATTCTATTCCATTCCATTCCATTCGATTCCATTCGATTCCATTCGATTCCATTCGATTCCATTCCATTCCATTCCATTCCATTCCATTCCATTCCATTGAACTCCATTCCATTCCATTCCATTCCATTCCATTCCATTCCATTCCATTCCATTGAATTGCATTCCATTCCATTTCATTCCATTGAATTCTGTTCCATTCAATTCCATTCCATTCCATTCCGTTCTACTCGGGTTGATTCCATGCTATTCCATTCCGTTCCTTTCCGTTCCGTTCCGTTCCGTTCCGTTCCGTTCCATTCCACTCGGGTTGATTCCATTCTATTCCATTCCATTCCATTCCATTCCATTCCATTCCATTCCATTCCATTCGATTCCATTCGATTCCATTCGATTCCATTCGATTCCATTCGATTCCATTCCATTCCATTGAATTCCATTCCATTCCATTCCATTCCATTGAATTCCGTTCCATTCCATTCCGTTCCATTCCATTCCGTTCCATTCCATTCCATTCCATTCCATTCCATTCCTTTCCGTTACGTTCCGTTCCGTTCCATTCCGTTCTACTCGGATTGATTCCATTCTATTCCATTCCATTCCATTCGATTCCATTCGATTCCATTCGATTCCATTCGATTCCATTCCATTCCATTCCATTCCATTGAACTCCATTCCATTCCATTCCATTCCATTCCATTCCATTCCATTGAACTCCATTCCATTCCATTCCATTCCATTCCATTCCATTCCATTCCATTCCATTCCATTGAATTCCATTCCATTCCATTCCATTCCATTGAATTCCGTTCCATTCCATTCCTTTCCATTCCATTCCATTCCATTGAATTCCATTACATTGAATTCCATTCCATTCCATTCCATTCCATTCCATTCCATTCCATTGAATTCCGTTCCATTCCATTCCATTCCATTCCATTCCATTCCATTCCATTGAATTCCATTACATTGAATTCCATTCCATTCCATTCCATTCCATGGAATTCCATTCCATTCCGTTCCGTTCCGTTCCGTTCCGTTCCGTACCGTTCCATTCCATTCCATTCCGTTCCATTGAATTCCGTTCCATTCCATTGAATTCCATTCCATTCCGTTCCATTCCATTGAATTCCGTTCCGTTCCGTTCCGTTCCGTTCCGTTCCATTCCGTTCCATTCCATTCCATTCCGTTCTACTCGGGTTCATTCCATTCCATTCCTTTCCGTTCCGTTCCGTTCCATTCCATTCCATTCCATTCCATTCCATTCCATTCTACTCGGGTTGATTCCATTCCATTCCATTCCATTCCATTCGATTCCATTCGATTCCATTCCATTCCATTCCATTCAATTGAATTCCATTCCATTCCATTCCATTCCATTCCATTCCATTCCATTCCATTCCATTCCATTCCATTCCATTCCATTCCATTCCATTCCATTCCATTCTACTCGGGATGATTCCATTCTATTACATTCCATTCCATTCGATTCCATTCGATTCCATTCGATTCCATTCCATTCGATTCCATTCAATTGAATTCCATTCCATTCCATTCCATTCCATTCCATTCCATTCCATTCCATTGAATTCCATTCCATTCCATTGAATTCCATTCCATTACATTCCATTCCATTGAATTCCATTCCATTCCATTCCATTCCACTCCATTCCATTCCATTCCATTACATTGAATTCCATTACATTCAATTCCATTCCATGGAATTCCATTCCATTCCGTTCCGTTCCGTTCCGTTCCGTTCCATTCCATTCCATTCCATTCCATTGAATTCCGTTCCATTCCATTGAATTCCGTTCCGTTCCGTTCCGTTCCGTTCCGTTCCATTCCGTTCCATTCCGTTCCATTCCGTTCTACTCGGGTTGATTCCATTCTATTCCATTCCATTCCATTCGATTCCATTCCATTCCATTCCATTCCATTCCATTCCTTTCTACTCGGGTTCATTCCATTCCATTCCGTTCCGTTCCATTCCTTTCCGTTCCATTCCTTTCTACTTGTGTTGATTCCATTCCATTCCATTCTATTCCATTGAATTCCATTCCATTCCATTCCATTCCATTCCATTCCATTCCATTCCATTCCATTCCATTACATGGAATTCCATTGAATTCCATTGAATTCCATTCCATTGAATTCCATTGAATTCCATTCCATTCCATTCCATGGAATTCCATTCCATTCCATTCCATTCCTTGGAATTCCATTCCATTCCATTCCATTCCATTCCATTGAATTCCATTCCATTCCATTCCATTGAATTCCATTCCATTCCATTCCATTCGATTCCATTCCATTCCATTGAATTCCATTCCATTCCATTCCATTCCATTGAATTCCATTGAATTCCATTCCATTGAATTCCATTCCATTCCATTGAATTCCATTCCATTTCATTCCATTCCATTCCGTTCCATTCCATTCCGTTCCATTCCATTCCATTCCATTCCATTCCATTCCATTCCATTACGTTCCGTTCCATTCCGTTCCATTCCATTGAATTCCGATCCATTGCATTGAATTCCGTTCCATTCCATTCCATTCCTTTCCGTTCCGTTCCGTTCCGTTCCGTTCCGTTCTACTCGGATTGATTCCATTCTATTCCATTCCATTCCATTCGATTCCATTCGATTCCATTCGATTCCATTCCATTCCATTCCATTCCATTCCATTCCATTGAATTCCATTCCATTCCATTCCATTCCATTCCATTCCATTGAATTCCATTGAATTCCATTCCATTGAATTCCATTCCATTCCATTCCATTCCGTTCCATTCCATTCCGTTCCATTCCATTCCATTCCATTCCATTCCATTCCGTTCCGTTCTATTCCGTTCCATTCCGTTCCATTCCATTGAATTCCGTTCCATTGCATTGAATTCCGTTCCATTCCATTCCATTCCTTTCCGTTCCGTTCCGTTCCGTTCCGTTCCGTTCCATTCTACTCGGGTTGATTCCATTCCATTCCATTCCATTCCATTCGATTCCATTCTATTCCATTCGATTCCATTCGATTCAATTCGATTCGATTCCATTCCTTTCCATTCCATTCCATTCCATTCCATAGAATTCCATTCCATTCCATTGAATTCCATTCCATTCCATTCCATTCCGTTCCATTGAATTCCATTCCATTCCATTGAATTCCATTCCATTCCATTCCATTCGATTCCATTCCATTCCATGGAATTCCATTCCATTCAATTCCATTCCATTCCATGGAATTCCATTTCATTCCATTCCATTCCATTCCATTCCATTCCATTCCATAGAATTCCATTCCGTTCCATTCCATTCCATTCCATTCCATTCCGTTCCATTCCATTCCATCGAATTCCATTCCATTCCATTCCATTCCATTCCATTCCATTCCATTCCATTCTACTCGGGTTGATTCCATTCGATTCCATTCCATTCCATTCGATTCCATTCGATTCCATTCGATTCCATTCGATTCCATTCCATTCCATTCCATTCAATTGAATTCCATTCCATTCCATTCCATTCCATTCCATTCCATTCCATTCCATTCCATTGAATTCCATTCCATTACATTGAATTCCATTCCATTCCATTCCATTCCATTGAATTCCGTTCCATTCCATTCCTTTCCATTCCATTCCATTCCATTGAATTCCATTACATTGAATTCCATTCCATTCCATTCCATTCCATTCCATTCCATAGAATTCCATTCCATTCCATTGAATTCCATTCCATTGAATTCCATTCGATTCCATTCCATTCCATGGAATTCCATTCCTTTCCATTCCATTCCATTCCATTCCATTCCATTCCATTGAATTCCATTGAATTCCATTCCATTCCATTGAATTCCATTCCTTTCCATTCCATTCCATTGAATTCCGTTCAGTTCCATTCCATTCCATTCCATTCCATTCCATTCCATTCCATTCCATTCCATTCCATTCTACTCGGGTTGATTCCATTCTATTCCATTCCATTCCATTCGATTCCATTCGATTCCTTTCGATTCCATTCCATTCCATTCCATTCCATTCCATTGAGTTCCATTCCATTCCATTCCATTCCATTCCATTGAATTCCATTCCATTCCATTCCATCGAATTCCATTCCATTCCATTGAATTCCATTCCATTCCATTCCATTCCATTCCATTCCATTCCATTCCATTCCATTCCATCGAATTCCATTCCATTCCATTCCATTCCATTCCATTCGATTCCATTCGATTCCATTCGATTCCATTCCATTCCATTCCATTCCATTGAATTCCGTTCCATTCCATTCCATTCCATTCCATTCCCTTCCATTGAATTCCATTACATTGAATTCCATTCCATTCCATTCCATTCCATTCCGTTCCGTTCCGTTCCGTTCCGTTCCGTTTCGTTCCGTTCCGTTCCGTTCCGTTCCATTCCATTCCATTCCATTCCATTGAATTCAGTTCCATTCCATTGAATTCCATTCCATTCCGTTCCATTCCATTGAATTCTGTTCCGTTCCGTTCTGTTCCGTTCCGTTCTATTCCGTTCCATTCCGTTCCTTTCCGTTCTACTCGGGTTGATTCCATTCTATTCCATTCCATTCCATTCGATTCCATTCGATTCCATTCGAATCCATTCGATTCCATTCGATTCCATTCGATTCCATTCCATTCCATTGAATTCCATTCAATTCCATTCCATTCCATTGAATTCCGTTCCATTCCATTCAATTCCATTCCATTCCATTCCTTTCCGTTCCGTTCCGTTCCGTTCCGTTCCGTTCTACTCGGGTTGATTCCATTCTATTCCATTCCATACCATTCGATTCCATTCTATTCCATTCGATTCCATTAGATTCAATTCGATTCCATTCCATTCCATTCCATTCCATTCCATTCCATTGAATTCCGTTCCATTCCATTGAATTCCATTCCATTGAATTCCATTCCATTGAATTCCGCTCCGTTCCGTTCCGTTCCGTTCCGTTCCATTCCGTTCCATTCCGTTCCATTCCGTTCTACTCGGGTTGATTCCATTCTATTCCATTCCATTCCATTCGATTCCATTCTATTCCATTCGATTCCATTCGATTCAATTCGATTCCATTCCATTCCATTCCATTCCATTCCATTCCATTGAATTCCATTGAATTCCATTTCATTCCATTCCGTTCCATTCCATTCCGTTCCATTCCATTCCATTCCATTCCATTCCATTCCATTCCGTTCTACTCGGGTTCATTCCATTCCATTCCGTTCCGTTCCGTTCCGTTCCGTTCCTTTCCTTTCTACTTGTGTTGATTCCATTCCATTCCATTCTATTCCATTGAATTCCATTCCATTCCATTCCATTCCATTCCATTACATGGAATTCCATTGAATTCCATTGAATTCCATTCCATAGAATTCCATTCCATTCCATTCCATTCCATTCCATGGAATTCCATTCCATTCCATTCCATTCCATTCCATTGAATTCCATTCCATTCCATTCCATTGAATTCCATTCCATTCCATTCCATTCGATTCCATTTCATTCCCTTGAATTCCATTCCATTCCATTCCATTCCATTGAATTCCATTGAATTCCATTCCATTGAATTCCATTCCACTCCATTGAATTCCATTCCATTTCATTCCATTCCATTCCGTTCCATTCCATTCCGTTCCATTCCATTCCATTCCTTTCCATT
Organism: Gorilla gorilla gorilla; assembly: GCF_029281585.2. Taxonomy (NCBI): domain Eukaryota; kingdom Metazoa; phylum Chordata; class Mammalia; order Primates; family Hominidae; genus Gorilla; species Gorilla gorilla. The sequence goes on from NC_073242.2 coordinate 40,357,439, forward strand.
CCATTCCATTCCGTTCCATTCCATTGAATTCCGTTCCATTGCATTGAATTCCGTTCCATTCCATTCCATTCCTTTCCGTTCCGTTCCGTTCCGTTCCGTTCCGTTCCGTTCTACTCGGGTTGATTCCATTCTATTCCATTCCATTCCATTCGATTCCATTCTATTCCATTCGATTCCATTCGATTCAATTCGATTCCATTCGATTCCATTCCATTCCATTCCATTCCATTCCATTCCATTCCATTGAATTCCATTCCATTCCATTCCGTTCCATTCCATTCCGTTCCATTCCATTCCATTCCATTCCATTCCATTCCATTCCGTTCCATTCCATTCCATTCCTTTCCATTCCATTCCTTTCCGTTCCATTCCGTTCCGTTCCATTCCGTTCTACTCGGATTGATTCCATTCTATTCCATTCCATTCCATTCGATTCCATTCGATTCCATTCGATTCCATTCGATTCCATTCCATTCCATTCCATTCCATTCCATTCCATTCCATTGAACTCCATTCCATTCCATTCCATTCCATTCCATTCCATTCCATTCCATTCCATTGAATTGCATTCCATTCCATTTCATTCCATTGAATTCTGTTCCATTCAATTCCATTCCATTCCATTCCGTTCTACTCGGGTTGATTCCATGCTATTCCATTCCGTTCCTTTCCGTTCCGTTCCGTTCCGTTCCGTTCCGTTCCATTCCACTCGGGTTGATTCCATTCTATTCCATTCCATTCCATTCCATTCCATTCCATTCCATTCCATTCCATTCGATTCCATTCGATTCCATTCGATTCCATTCGATTCCATTCGATTCCATTCCATTCCATTGAATTCCATTCCATTCCATTCCATTCCATTGAATTCCGTTCCATTCCATTCCATTGCATTCCATTCCATTCCATTCCATTTGAATTCCATTCCATTCCATTCCATTCCATTCCATTCCATTCTACTCGGGTTGATTCCATTCTATTCCATTCCATTCCATTCGATTCCATTCGATTCCATTCGATTCCATTCGATTCCATTCCATTCCATTCCATTCCATTCCATTCCATTCCATTCCATTGAATTCCATTCCATTCCATTGAATTCCATTCCATTCCATTCCATTCCATTGAATTCCTTTCCATTCCATTCCATTCCATTCCATTCCATTCCATTGAATTCCATTCCATTGAATTCCATTCCATTCCATTCCATTCCATTGAATTCCATTCCATTCCGTTCCGTTCCGTTCCATTCCGTTTCGTTCCGTTCCGTTCCGTTCCGTTCCATTCCATTCCATTCCATTCCATTGAATTCCGTTCCATTCCATTGAATTCCATTCCATTCCGTTCCATTCCATTGAATTCTGTTCCGTTCCGTTCCGTTCCGTTCCGTTCCATTCCGTTCCATTCCGTTCCTTTCCGTTCTACTCGGGTTGATTCCATTCTATTCCCTTCCATTCCATTCGATTCCATTCTATTCCATTCGATTCCATTCGATTCAATTAGATTCCATTCCATTCCATTCCATTCCATTCCATTCCATTGAATTCCGTTCCATTCCATTGAATTCCATTCCATTCCGTTCCATTCCATTGAATTCCGCTCCGTTCCGTTCCGTTCCGTTCCGTTCCATTCCGTACCATTCCGTTCCATTCCGTTCTACTCGGGTTGATTCCATTCTATTCCATTCCATTCCATTCGATTCCATTCCATTCCATTCCATTCCATTCCATTCCGTTCTACTCGGGTTCATTCCATTCCATTCCGTTCCGTTCCGTTCCGTTCCTTTCCTTTCTACTTGTGTTGATTCCATTCCATTCCTTTCTATTCCATTGAATTCCATTCCATTCCATTCCATTCCATTCCATTACATGGAATTCCATTGAATTCCATTGAATTCCATTCCATTGAATTCCATTCCATTCCATTCCATTCCATTCCATTCCATGGAATTCCATTCCATTCCATTCCATTCCATTCCATTCCATTCCATTGAATTCCATTCCATTCTATTCCATTCCATTCCATTGAATTCCATTCCATTCCATTCCATTCCATTCCATTCCTTTCCATTCCATTGAATTCCATTGAATTCCGTTCCATTGAATTCCATTCCATTCCATGGAATTCCATTCCATTCCATTCCATTCCATTCCGTTCCATTCCATTCCGTTCCATTCCATTCCATTCCATTCCATTCCATTCCGTTCCGTTCCATTCCGTTCCGTTCCGTTCCGTTCCGTTGCGTTCCGTTCTACTCGGGTTGATTCCATTCTATTCCATTCCATTCCATTCGATTCCATTCTATTCCATTCTATTCCATTCGATTCCATTCGATTCCATTCCATTCCATTCCATTCCATTCCATTCCATTGAATTCCATTCCATTCCATTAAATTCCATTCCATTCCATTCCATTCCACTCCACTCCATTCCACTCCACTCCACTCCACTCCACTCCACTCCATTCCATTCCATTGAATTCCATTGAATTCCATTGAATTCCATTCCATTGAATTCCATTCCGTTCTGTTCCGTTCCGTTCCATTCCGTTCCGCTCTACTCGGGTTGATTCCATTCTATTCCATTCCATTCCATTCGATTCCATTCTATTCCATTCGATTCCATTCGATTCCATTCGATTCCATTCGATTCCATTCCATTCCATTCCATTCCATTCCATTCCATTCCATTCCTTTCGATTCCATTCCATTCCATTGAATTCCATTACATTGAATTCCATTCCATTCCATTCCATTCCATTGAATTCCATTCCATTCCATTCCGTTCCATTCCATTCCGTTCCATTCCATTCCATTCCATTCCATTCCATTCCATTCCATTACGTTCCGTTCCATTCCGTTCCATTCCATTGAATTCCGATCCATTGCATTGAATTCCGTTCCATTCCATTCCATTCCTTTCCGTTCCGTTCCGTTCCGTTCCGTTCCGTTCTACTCGGATTGATTCCATTCTATTCCATTCCATTCCATTCGATTCCATTCGATTCCATTCGATTCCATTCCATTCCATTCCATTCCATTCCATTCCATTGAATTCCATTCCATTCCATTCCATTCCATTCCATTCCATTGAATTCCATTGAATTCCATTCCATTGAATTCCATTCCATTCCATTCCATTCCGTTCCATTCCATTCCGTTCCATTCCATTCCATTCCATTCCATTCCATTCCGTTCCGTTCTATTCCGTTCCATTCCGTTCCATTCCATTGAATTCCGTTCCATTGCATTGAATTCCGTTCCATTCCATTCCATTCCTTTCCGTTCCGTTCCGTTCCGTTCCGTTCCGTTCCATTCTACTCGGGTTGATTCCATTCCATTCCATTCCATTCCATTCGATTCCATTCTATTCCATTCGATTCCATTCGATTCAATTCGATTCGATTCCATTCCTTTCCATTCCATTCCATTCCATTCCATAGAATTCCATTCCATTCCATTGAATTCCATTCCATTCCATTCCATTCCGTTCCATTGAATTCCATTCCATTCCATTGAATTCCATTCCATTCCATTCCATTCGATTCCATTCCATTCCATGGAATTCCATTCCATTCAATTCCATTCCATTCCATGGAATTCCATTTCATTCCATTCCATTCCATTCCATTCCATTCCATTCCATAGAATTCCATTCCGTTCCATTCCATTCCATTCCATTCCATTCCGTTCCATTCCATTCCATCGAATTCCATTCCATTCCATTCCATTCCATTCCATTCCATTCCATTCCATTCTACTCGGGTTGATTCCATTCGATTCCATTCCATTCCATTCGATTCCATTCGATTCCATTCGATTCCATTCGATTCCATTCCATTCCATTCCATTCAATTGAATTCCATTCCATTCCATTCCATTCCATTCCATTCCATTCCATTGAATTCCATTCCATTACATTGAATTCCATTCCATTCCATTCCATTCCATTGAATTCCGTTCCATTCCATTCCTTTCCATTCCATTCCATTCCATTGAATTCCATTACATTGAATTCCATTCCATTCCATTCCATTCCATTCCATTCCATAGAATTCCATTCCATTCCATTGAATTCCATTCCATTGAATTCCATTCGATTCCATTCCATTCCATGGAATTCCATTCCTTTCCATTCCATTCCATTCCATTCCATTCCATTCCATTGAATTCCATTGAATTCCATTCCATTCCATTGAATTCCATTCCTTTCCATTCCATTCCATTGAATTCCGTTCAATTCCATTCCATTCCATTCCATTCCATTCCATTCCATTCCATTCCATTCCATTCCATTCTACTCGGGTTGATTCCATTCTATTCCATTCCATTCCATTCGATTCCATTCGATTCCTTTCGATTCCATTCCATTCCATTCCATTCCATTCCATTGAGTTCCATTCCATTCCATTCCATTCCATTCCATTGAATTCCATTCCATTCCATTCCATCGAATTCCATTCCATTCCATTGAATTCCATTCCATTCCATTCCATTCCATTCCATTCCATTCCATTCCATTCCATTCCATCGAATTCCATTCCATTCCATTCCATTCCATTCCATTCGATTCCATTCGATTCCATTCGATTCCATTCCATTCCATTCCATTCCATTGAATTCCGTTCCATTCCATTCCATTCCATTCCATTCCCTTCCATTGAATTCCATTACATTGAATTCCATTCCATTCCATTCCATTCCATTCCGTTCCGTTCCGTTCCGTTCCGTTCCGTTTCGTTCCGTTCCGTTCCGTTCCGTTCCATTCCATTCCATTCCATTCCATTGAATTCAGTTCCATTCCATTGAATTCCATTCCATTCCGTTCCATTCCATTGAATTCTGTTCCGTTCCGTTCTGTTCCGTTCCGTTCTATTCCGTTCCATTCCGTTCCTTTCCGTTCTACTCGGGTTGATTCCATTCTATTCCATTCCATTCCATTCGATTCCATTCGATTCCATTCGAATCCATTCGATTCCATTCGATTCCATTCGATTCCATTCCATTCCATTGAATTCCATTCAATTCCATTCCATTCCATTGAATTCCGTTCCATTCCATTCAATTCCATTCCATTCCATTCCTTTCCGTTCCGTTCCGTTCCGTTCCGTTCCGTTCTACTCGGGTTGATTCCATTCTATTCCATTCCATACCATTCGATTCCATTCTATTCCATTCGATTCCATTAGATTCAATTCGATTCCATTCCATTCCATTCCATTCCATTCCATTCCATTGAATTCCGTTCCATTCCATTGAATTCCATTCCATTGAATTCCATTCCATTGAATTCCGCTCCGTTCCGTTCCGTTCCGTTCCGTTCCATTCCGTTCCATTCCGTTCCATTCCGTTCTACTCGGGTTGATTCCATTCTATTCCATTCCATTCCATTCGATTCCATTCTATTCCATTCGATTCCATTCGATTCAATTCGATTCCATTCCATTCCATTCCATTCCATTCCATTCCATTGAATTCCATTGAATTCCATTCCATTCCATTCCGTTCCATTCCATTCCGTTCCATTCCATTCCATTCCATTCCATTCCATTCCATTCCGTTCTACTCGGGTTCATTCCATTCCATTCCGTTCCGTTCCGTTCCGTTCCGTTCCTTTCCTTTCTACTTGTGTTGATTCCATTCCATTCCATTCTATTCCATTGAATTCCATTCCATTCCATTCCATTCCATTCCATTACATGGAATTCCATTGAATTCCATTGAATTCCATTCCATAGAATTCCATTCCATTCCATTCCATTCCATTCCATGGAATTCCATTCCATTCCATTCCATTCCATTCCATTGAATTCCATTCCATTCCATTCCATTGAATTCCATTCCATTCCATTCCATTCGATTCCATTTCATTCCCTTGAATTCCATTCCATTCCATTCCATTCCATTGAATTCCATTGAATTCCATTCCATTGAATTCCATTCCACTCCATTGAATTCCATTCCATTTCATTCCATTCCATTCCGTTCCATTCCATTCCGTTCCATTCCATTCCATTCCTTTCCATTCCATTCCATTCCGTTCCATTCCATTGAATTCCGTTCCATTGCATTGAATTCCGTTCCATTCCATTCCATTCCTTTCCGTTCCGTTCCGTTCCGTTCCGTTCCGTTCCGTTCTACTCGGGTTGATTCCATTCTATTCCATTCCATTCCATTCGATTCCATTCTATTCCATTCGATTCCATTCGATTCAATTCGATTCCATTCGATTCCATTCCATTCCATTCCATTCCATTCCATTCCATTGAATTCCATTCCATTCCATTCCGTTCCATTCCATTCCGTTCCATTCCATTCCATTCCATTCCATTCCATTCCATTCCGTTCCATTCCATTCCATTCCTTTCCATTCCATTCCTTTCCGTTCCATTCCGTTCCGTTCCATTCCGTTCTACTCGGATTGATTCCATTCTATTCCATTCCATTCCATTCGATTCCATTCGATTCCATTCGATTCCATTCGATTCCATTCCATTCCATTCCATTCCATTCCATTCCATTCCATTGAACTCCATTCCATTCCATTCCATTCCATTCCATTCCATTCCATTCCATTCCATTGAATTGCATTCCATTCCATTTCATTCCATTGAATTCTGTTCCATTCAATTCCATTCCATTCCATTCCGTTCTACTCGGGTTGATTCCATGCTATTCCATTCCGTTCCTTTCCGTTCCGTTCCGTTCCGTTCCGTTCCGTTCCATTCCACTCGGGTTGATTCCATTCTATTCCATTCCATTCCATTCCATTCCATTCCATTCCATTCCATTCCATTCGATTCCATTCGATTCCATTCGATTCCATTCGATTCCATTCGATTCCATTCCATTCCATTGAATTCCATTCCATTCCATTCCATTCCATTGAATTCCGTTCCATTCCATTCCATTGCATTCCATTCCATTCCATTCCATTTGAATTCCATTCCATTCCATTCCATTCCATTCCATTCCATTCTACTCGGGTTGATTCCATTCTATTCCATTCCATTCCATTCGATTCCATTCGATTCCATTCGATTCCATTCGATTCCATTCCATTCCATTCCATTCCATTCCATTCCATTCCATTCCATTGAATTCCATTCCATTCCATTGAATTCCATTCCATTCCATTCCATTCCATTGAATTCCTTTCCATTCCATTCCATTCCATTCCATTCCATTCCATTGAATTCCATTCCATTGAATTCCATTCCATTCCATTCCATTCCATTGAATTCCATTCCATTCCGTTCCGTTCCGTTCCATTCCGTTTCGTTCCGTTCCGTTCCGTTCCGTTCCATTCCATTCCATTCCATTCCATTGAATTCCGTTCCATTCCATTGAATTCCATTCCATTCCGTTCCATTCCATTGAATTCTGTTCCGTTCCGTTCCGTTCCGTTCCGTTCCATTCCGTTCCATTCCGTTCCTTTCCGTTCTACTCGGGTTGATTCCATTCTATTCCCTTCCATTCCATTCGATTCCATTCTATTCCATTCGATTCCATTCGATTCAATTAGATTCCATTCCATTCCATTCCATTCCATTCCATTCCATTGAATTCCGTTCCATTCCATTGAATTCCATTCCATTCCGTTCCATTCCATTGAATTCCGCTCCGTTCCGTTCCGTTCCGTTCCGTTCCATTCCGTACCATTCCGTTCCATTCCGTTCTACTCGGGTTGATTCCATTCTATTCCATTCCATTCCATTCGATTCCATTCCATTCCATTCCATTCCATTCCATTCCGTTCTACTCGGGTTCATTCCATTCCATTCCGTTCCGTTCCGTTCCGTTCCTTTCCTTTCTACTTGTGTTGATTCCATTCCATTCCTTTCTATTCCATTGAATTCCATTCCATTCCATTCCATTCCATTCCATTACATGGAATTCCATTGAATTCCATTGAATTCCATTCCATTGAATTCCATTCCATTCCATTCCATTCCATTCCATTCCATGGAATTCCATTCCATTCCATTCCATTCCATTCCATTCCATTCCATTGAATTCCATTCCATTCTATTCCATTCCATTCCATTGAATTCCATTCCATTCCATTCCATTCCATTCCATTCCTTTCCATTCCATTGAATTCCATTGAATTCCGTTCCATTGAATTCCATTCCATTCCATGGAATTCCATTCCATTCCATTCCATTCCATTCCGTTCCATTCCATTCCGTTCCATTCCATTCCATTCCATTCCATTCCGTTCCGTTCCATTCCGTTCCGTTCCGTTCCGTTCCGTTGCGTTCCGTTCTACTCGGGTTGATTCCATTCTATTCCATTCCATTCCATTCGATTCCATTCTATTCCATTCTATTCCATTCGATTCCATTCGATTCCATTCCATTCCATTCCATTCCATTCCATTCCATTGAATTCCATTCCATTCCATTAAATTCCATTCCATTCCATTCCATTCCACTCCACTCCATTCCACTCCACTCCACTCCACTCCACTCCACTCCATTCCATTCCATTGAATTCCATTGAATTCCATTGAATTCCATTCCATTGAATTCCATTCCGTTCTGTTCCGTTCCGTTCCATTCCGTTCCGCTCTACTCGGGTTGATTCCATTCTATTCCATTCCATTCCATTCGATTCCATTCTATTCCATTCGATTCCATTCGATTCCATTCGATTCCATTCGATTCCATTCCATTCCATTCCATTCCATTCCATTCCATTCCATTCCTTTCGATTCCATTCCATTCCATTGAATTCCATTACATTGAATTCCATTCCATTCCATTCCATTCCATTGAATTCCATTCCATTCCATTCCATTGCATTGAATTCTGTTCCATTCCATTCCATTCCATTCCATTCCATTCCATTGAATTCCATTCCATTGAATTCCATTCCATTCCATTCCATTTCGTTCCATTCCATTCCGTTCCATTCCATTCCATTCCATTCCATTCCATTCCGTTCCGTTCCATTCCGTTCCATTCCGTTCCATTCCATTGAATTCCGTTCCATTGCATTGAATTCCGTTCCATTCCATTCCATTCCTTTCCGTTCCGTTCCGTTCCGTTCCGTTCCGTTCCATTCTACTCGGGTTGATTCCATTCCATTCCATTCCATTCCATTCGATTCCATTCTATTCCATTCGATTCCATTCGATTCAATTCGATTCGATTCCATTCCTTTCCATTCCATTCCATTCCATTCCATAGAATTCCATTCCATTCCATTGAATTCCATTCCATTCCATTCCATTCCGTTCCATTGAATTCCATTCCATTCCTTTGAATTCCATTCCATTCCATTCCATTCGATTCCATTCCATTCCATGGAATTCCATTCCATTCAATTCCATTCCATTCCATGGAATTCCATTTCATTCCATTCCATTCCATTCCATTCCATTCCATTCCATAGAATTCCATTCCGTTCCATTCCATTCCATTCCATTCCATTCCGTTCCATTCCATTCCATCGAATTCCATTCCATTCCATTCCATTCCATTCCATTCCATTCCATTCCATTCTACTCGGGTTGATTCCATTCGATTCCATTCCATTCCATTCGATTCCATTCGATTCCATTCGATTTCATTCGATTCCATTCCATTCCATTCCATTCAATTGAATTCCATTCCATTCCATTCCATTCCATTCCATTCCATTCCATTCCATTCCATTCCATTGAATTCCATTCCATTACATTGAATTCCATTCCATTCCATTCCATTCCATTGAATTCCGTTCCATTCCATTCCTTTCCATTCCATTCCATTCCATTGAATTCCATTACATTGAATTCCATTCCATTCCATTCCATTCCATTCCATTCCATAGAATTCCATTCCATTCCATTGAATTCCATTCCATTGAATTCCATTCGATTCCATTCCATTCCATGGAATTCCATTCCTTTCCATTCCATTCCATTCCATTCCATTCCATTCCATTGAATTCCATTGAATTCCATTCCATTCCATTGAATTCCATTCCTTTCCATTCCATTCCATTGAATTCCGTTCAATTCCATTCCATTCCATTCCATTCCATTCCATTCCATTCCATTCCATTCCATTCCATTCTACTCGGGTTGATTCCATTCTATTCCATTCCATTCCATTCGATTCCATTCGATTCCTTTCGATTCCATTCCATTCCATTCCATTCCATTCCATTGAGTTCCATTCCATTCCATTCCATTCCATTCCATTGAATTCCATTCCATTCCATTCCATCGAATTCCATTCCATTCCATTGAATTCCATTCCATTCCATTCCATTCCATTCCATTCCATTCCATTCCATTCCATTCCATTCCATCGAATTCCATTCCATTCCATTCCATTCCATTCCATTCCATTCGATTCCATTCGATTCCATTCGATTCCATTCCATTCCATTCCATTCCATTGAATTCCGTTCCATTCCATTCCATTCCATTCCATTCCCTTCCATTGAATTCCATTACATTGAATTCCATTCCATTCCTTTCCATTCCATTCCGTTCCGTTCCGTTCCGTTCCGTTCCGTTTCGTTCCGTTCCGTTCCGTTCCGTTCCATTCCATTCCATTCCATTCCATTGAATTCAGTTCCATTCCATTGAATTCCATTCCATTCCGTTCCATTCCATTGAATTCTGTTCCGTTCCGTTCTGTTCCGTTCCGTTCTATTCCGTTCCATTCTGTTCCTTTCCGTTCTACTCGGGTTGATTCCATTCTATTCCATTCCATTCCATTCGATTCCATTCGATTCCATTCGAATCCATTCGATTCCATTCGATTCCATTCGATTCCATTCCATTCCATTGAATTCCATTCAATTCCATTCCATTCCATTGAATTCCGTTCCATTCCATTCAATTCCATTCCATTCCATTCCTTTCCGTTCCGTTCCGTTCCGTTCCGTTCCGTTCTACTCGGGTTGATTCCATTCTATTCCCTTCCATACCATTCGATTCCATTCTATTCCATTCGATTCCATTAGATTCAATTCGATTCCATTCCATTCCATTCCATTCCATTCCATTCCATTGAATTCCGTTCCATTCCATTGAATTCCATTCCATTGAATTCCATTCCATTGAATTCCGCTCCGTTCCGTTCCGTTCCGTTCCGTTCCATTCCGTTCCATTCCGTTCCATTCCGTTCTACTCGGGTTGATTCCATTCTATTCCATTCCATTCCATTCGATTCCATTCTATTCCATTCGATTCCATTCGATTCAATTCGATTCCATTCCATTCCATTCCATTCCATTCCATTCCATTGAATTCCATTGAATTCCATTCCATTCCATTCCGTTCCATTCCATTCCGTTCCATTCCATTCCATTCCATTCCATTCCATTCCATTCCGTTCTACTCGGGTTCATTCCATTCCATTCCGTTCCGTTCCGTTCCGTTTCGTTCCTTTCCTTTCTACTTGTGTTGATTCCATTCCATTCCATTCTATTCCATTGAATTCCATTCCATTCCATTCCATTCCATTCCATTACATGGAATTCCATTGAATTCCATTGAATTCCATTCCATAGAATTCCATTCCATTCCATTCCATTCCATTCCATGGAATTCCATTCCATTCCATTCCATTCCATTCCATTGAATTCCATTCCATTCCATTCCATTGAATTCCATTCCATTCCATTACATTCGATTCCATTTCATTCCATTGAATTCCATTCCATTCCATTCCATTCCATTGAATTCCATTGAATTCCATTCCATTGAATTCCATTCCACTCCATTGAATTCCATTCCATTTCATTCCATTCCATTCCGTTCCATTCCATTCCGTTCCATTCCATTCCATTCCTTTCCATTCCATTCCATTCCGTTCCATTCCATTGAATTCCGTTCCATTGCATTGAATTCCGTTCCATTCCATTCCATTCCTTTCCGTTCCGTTCCGTTCCGTTCCGTTCCGTTCCGTTCTACTCGGGTTGATTCCATTCTATTCCATTCCATTCCATTCGATTCCATTCTATTCCATTCGATTCCATTCGATTCAATTCGATTCCATTCGATTCCATTCCATTCCATTCCATTCCATTCCATTCCATTGAATTCCATTCCATTCCATTCCGTTCCATTGCATTCCGTTCCATTCCATTCCATTCCATTCCATTCCATTCCATTCCGTTCCATTCCATTCCATTCCTTTCCATTCCATTCCTTTCCGTTCCATTCCGTTCCGTTCCATTCCGTTCTACTCGGATTGATTCCATTCTATTCCATTCCATTCCATTCGATTCCATTCGATTCCATTCGATTCCATTCGATTCCATTCCATTCCATTCCATTCCATTCCATTCCATTCCATTGAACTCCATTCCATTCCATTCCATTCCATTCCATTCCATTCCATTCCATTCCATTCCATTGAATTCCATTCCATTCCATTCCATTCCATTGAATTCTGTTCCATTCAATTCCATTCCATTCCATTCCGTTCTACTCGGGTTGATTCCATGCTATTGCATTCCGTTCCTTTCCGTTCCGTTCCGTTCCGTTCCGTTCCGTTCCATTCCACTCGGGTTGATTCCATTCTATTCCATTCCATTCCATTCCATTCCATTCCATTCCATTCCATTCCATTCGATTTCATTCGATTCCATTCGATTCCATTCGATTCCATTCGATTCCATTCGATTCCATTCCATTCCATTGAATTCCATTCCATTCCATTCCATTCCATTGAATTCCGTTCCATTCCATTCCATTGCATTCCATTCCATTCCATTCCATTTGAATTCCATTCCATTCCATTCCATTCCATTCCATTCCATTCTACTCGGGTTGATTCCATTCTATTCCATTCCATTCCATTCGATTCCATTCGATTCCATTCGATTCCATTCGATTCCATTCCATTCCATTCCATTCCATTCCATTCCATTCCATTCCATTCCATTCCATTGAATTCCATTCCATTCCATTGAATTCCATTCCATTCCATTCCATTCCATTGAATTCCGTTCCATTCCATTCCATTCCATTCCATTCCATTCCATTGAATTCCATTCCATTGAATTCCATTCCATTCCATTCCATTCCATTGAATTCCATTCCATTCCGTTCCGTTCCGTTCCATTCCGTTTCGTTCCGTTCCGTTCCGTTCCGTTCCATTCCATTCCATTCCATTCCATTGAATTCCGTTCCATTCCATTGAATTCCATTCCATTCCGTTCCATTCCATTGAATTCTGTTCCGTTCCGTTCCGTTCCGTTCCGTTCCATTCCGTTCCATTCCGTTCCTTTCCGTTCTACTCGGGTTGATTCCATTCTATTCCATTCCATTCCATTCGATTCCATTCTATTCCATTCGATTCCATTCGATTCAATTAGATTCCATTCCATTCCATTCCATTCCATTCCATTCCATTGAATTCCGTTCCATTCCATTGAATTCCATTCCATTCCGTTCCATTCCATTGAATTCCGCTCCGTTCCGTTCCGTTCCGTTCCGTTCCATTCCGTACCATTCCGTTCCATTCCGTTCTACTCGGGTTGATTCCATTCTATTCCATTCCATTCCATTCGATTCCATTCCATTCCATTCCATTCCATTCCATTCCGTTCTACTCGGGTTCATTCCATTCCATTCCGTTCCGTTCCGTTCCGTTCCTTTCCTTTCTACTTGTGTTGATTCCATTCCATTCCTTTCTATTCCATTGAATTCCATTCCATTCCATTCCATTCCATTCCATTACATGGAATTCCATTGAATTCCATTGAATTCCATTCCATTGAATTCCATTCCATTGAATTCCATTCCATTCCATTCCATGGAATTCCATTCCATTCCATTCCATTCCATTCCATTCCATTCCATTCCATTCCATTCCATTCCATTCCATTCCATTCCATTGAATTCCATTCCATTCTATTCCATTCCATTCCATTCCTTTCCATTCCATTGAATTCCATTGAATTCCGTTCCATTGAATTCCATTCCATTCCATGGAATTCCATTCCATTCCATTCCATTCCATTCCGTTCCATTCCATTCCGTTCCATTCCATTCCATTCCATTCCATTCCGTTCCGTTCCATTCCGTTCCGTTCCGTTCCGTTCCGTTGCGTTCCGTTCTACTTGGGTTGATTCCATTCTATTCCATTCCATTCCATTCGATTCCATTCTATTCCATTCTATTCCATTCGATTCCATTCGATTCCATTCGATTCCATTCCATTCCATTCCATTCCATTCCATTCCATTGAATTCCATTCCATTCCATTAAATTCCATTCCATTCCATTCCATTCCACTCCACTCCATTCCACTCCACTCCACTCCACTCCACTCCACTCCATTCCATTCCTTTGAATTCCATTGAATTCCATTGAATTCCATTCCATTGAATTCCATTCCGTTCTGTTCCATTCCATTCCATTCCATTGAATTCCATTCCATTCCATTCCATTGCATTGAATTCTGTTCCATTCCATTCCATTCCATTCCATTCCATTCCATTGAATTCCATTCCATTGAATTCCATTCCATTCCATTCCATTCCATTGAATTCCATTCCATTCCGTTCCGTTCCGTTCCGTTCCGTTCCGTTTCGTTCCGTTCCGTTCCGTTCCGTTCCATTCCATTCCATTCCATTCCATTGAATTCCGTTCCATTCCATTGAATTCCATTCCATTCCGTTCCTTTCCATTGAATTCTGTTCCGTTCCGTTCCGTTCCGTTCCGTTCCATTCCGTTCCATTCCGTTCCTTTCCGTTCTACTCGGGTTGATTCCATTCTATTCCATTCCATTCCATTCGATTCCATTCGATTCCATTCGAATCCATTCGATTCCATTCGATTCCTTTCGATTCCATTCCATTCCATTGAATTCCATTCCATGCCATTCCATTCCATTGAATTCCGTTCCATTCCATTCAATTCCATTCCATTCCATTCCTTTCCGTTCCGTTCCGTTCCGTTCCGTTCCGTTCCGTTCCGTTCTACTCGGGTTGATTCCATTCTATTCCATTCCATACCATTCGATTCCATTCTATTCCATTCGATTCCATTCGATTCAATTCGATTCCATTCCATTCCATTCCATTCCATTCCATTGAATTCCGTTCCATTCCATTGAATTCCATTCCATTCCGTTCCATTCCATTGAATTCCGCTCCGTTCCGTTCCGTTCCGTTCCGTTCCATTCCGTTCCATTCCGTTCCATTCCGTTCAACTCGGGTTGATTCCATTCTATTCCATTCCATTCCATTCGATTCCATTCTATTCCATTCGATTCCATTCGATTCAATTCGATTCCATTCCATTCCATTCCATTCCATTCCATTCCATTGAATTCCATTGAATTCCATTCCATTCCATTCCGTTCCATTCCATTCCGTTCCATTCCATTCCATTCCATTCCATTCCATTCCATTCCATTCCATTCCGTTCTACTCGGGTTCATTCCATTCCATTCCGTTCCGTTCCGTTCCGTTCCGTTCCTTTCCTTTCTACTTGTGTTGATTCCATTCCATTCCATTCTATTCCATTGAATTCCATTCCATTCCATTCCATTCCATTCCATTACATGGAATTCCATTGAATTCCATGGAATTCCATTCCATAGAATTCCATTCCATTCCATTCCATTCCATTCCATGGAATTCCATTCCATTCCATTCCATTCCATTCCATTCCATGGAATTCCATTCCATTCCATTCCATTGAATTCCATTCCATTCCATTCCATTCGATTCCATTTCATTCCATTGAATTCCATTCCATTCCATTCCATTCCATTGAATTCCATTGAATTCCATTCCATTGAATTCCTTTCCACTCCATTGAATTCCATTCCATTTCATTCCATTCCATTCCGTTCCATTCCATTCCGTTCCATTCCATTCCATTCCTTTCCATTCCATTCCATTCCGTTCCATTCCATTGAATTCCGTTCCATTGCATTGAATTCCGTTCCATTCCATTCCATTCCTTTCCGTTCCGTTCCGTTCCGTTCCGTTCCGTTCCGTTCTACTCGGGTTGATTCCATTCTATTCCATTCCATTCCATTCGATTCCATTCTATTCCATTCGATTCCATTCGATTCAATTCGATTCCATGCGATTCCATTCCATTCCATTCCATTCCATTCCATTCCATTCCATTCCATTCCATTGAATTCCATTCCATTCCATTCCGTTCCATTCCATTCCGTTCCATTCCATTCCATTCCATTCCATTCCATTCCGTTCCATTCCATTCCATTCCTTTCCATTCCATTCCTTTCCGTTCCATTCCGTTCCGTTCCATTCCGTTCTACTCGGCTTGATTCCATTCTATTCCATTCCATTCCATTCGATTCCATTCGATTCCATTCGATTCCATTCGATTCCATTCCATTCCATTCCATTCCATTCCATTCCATTCCATTCCATTGAACTCCATTCCATTCCATTCCATTCCATTCCATTCCATTCCATTCCATTGTATTCCATTCCATTCCATTCCATTGCATTGAATTCTGTTCCATTCAATTCCATTCCATTCCATTCCGTTCTACTCGGGTTGATTCCATGCTATTCCATTCCGTTCCATTCCGTTCCGTTCCGTTCCGTTCCGTTCCGTTCCGTTCCATTCCACTCGGGTTGATTCCATTCTATTCCATTCCATTCCATTCCATTCCATTCCATTCCATTCCATTCGATTCCATTCGATTCCATTCGATTCCATTCGATTCCATTCGATTCCATTCCATTCCATTGAATTCCATTCCATTCCATTCCATTCCA
The DNA here is from genome assembly GCF_029281585.2 of Gorilla gorilla gorilla. Classification (NCBI taxonomy): domain Eukaryota; kingdom Metazoa; phylum Chordata; class Mammalia; order Primates; family Hominidae; genus Gorilla; species Gorilla gorilla. The sequence goes on from NC_073242.2 coordinate 40,374,160, forward strand.
TTGAATTCCGTTCCATTCCATTCCATTGCATTCCATTCCATTCCATTCCATTTGAATTCCATTCCATTCCATTCCATTCCATTCCATTCCATTCCATTCCATTCTACTCGGGTTGATTCCATTCTATTCCATTCCATTCCATTCGATTCCATTCGATTCCATTCGATTCCATTCGATTCCATTCCATTCCATTCCATTCCATTCCATTCCATTCCATTCCATTCCATTGAATTCCATTCCATTCCATTCCATTCCATTCCATTCCATTCCATTCCATTGAATTCCGTTCCATTCCATTCCATTCCATTCCATTCCATTCCATTGAATTCCATTCCATTGAATTCCATTCCATTCCATTCCATTCCATTGAATTCCATTCCATTCCGTTCCGTTCCGTTCCGTTCCGTTTCGTTCCGTTCCGTTCCGTTCCGTTCCATTCCATTCCATTCCATTCCATTGAATTCCGTTCCATTCCATTGAATTCCATTCCATTCCGTTCCATTCCATTGAATTCTGTTCCGTTCCGTTCCGTTCCGTTCCGTTCCATTCCGTTCCATTCCGTTCCTTTCCGTTCTACTCGGGTTGATTCCATTCTATTCCATTCCATTCCATTCGATTCCATTCGATTCCATTCGAATCCATTCGATTCCATTCGATTCCATTCGATTCCATTCTATTCCATTGAATTCCATTCCATTCCATTCCATTCCATTGAATTCCGTTCCATTCCATTCAATTCCATTCCATTCCATTCCTTTCCGTTCCGTTCCGTTCCGTTCCGTTCCGTTCCCTTCTACTCGGGTTGATTCCATTCTATTCCATTCGATTCCATTCGATTCTATTCGATTCCATTCCATTCCATTCCATTCCATTCCATTCCATTGAATTCCGTTCCATTCCATTGAATTCCATTCCATTCCGTTCCATTCCATTGAATTCCGCTCCGTTCCGTTCCGTTCCGTTCCGTTCCATTCCGTACCATTCCGTTCCATTCCGTTCTACTCGGGTTGATTCCATTCTATTCCATTCCATTCCATTCGATTCCATTCCATTCCATTCCATTCCATTCCATTCCGTTCTACTCGGGTTCATTCCATTCCATTCCGTTCCGTTCCTTTCCATTCCGTTCCTTTCCTTTCTACTTGTGTTGATTCCATTCCATTCCTTTCTATTCCATTGAATTCCATTGCATTCCATTCCATTCCATTCCATTACATGGAATTCCATTGAATTCCATTGAATTCCATTCCATTGAATTCCATTCCATTCCATTCCATTCCATTCCATTCCATGGAATTCCATTCCATTCCATTCCATTCCATTCCATTGAATTCCATTCCATTCCATTCCATTCGATTCCATTTCATTCCATTGAATTCCATTCCATTCCATTCCATTCCATTCCATTCCATTCCATAGAATTCCATTGAATTCCATTCCATTGAATTCCATTCCATTCCATTCCATCGATTCAATTCGATTCCATTCCATTCCATTCCATTCCATTCCATTGAATTCCATTCCATTCCATTCCGTTCCATTCCATTCGGTTCCATTCCATTCCATTCCATTCCATTACGTTCCGTTCCATTCCGTTCCATTCCATTGAATTCCGATCCATTGCATTGAATTCCGTTCCATTCCATTCCATTCCTTTCCGTTCCATTCCATTCCGTTCCATTCCATTGAATTCCGTTCCATTGCATTGAATTCCGTTCCATTCCATTCCATTCCTTTCCGTTCCGTTCCGTTCCGTTCCGTTCCGTTCCGTTCTACTCGGATTGATTCCATTCTATTCCAATCCATTCCATTCGATTCCATTCGATTCCATTCGATTCCATTCGTTTCCTTTCCATTCCTTTCCATTCCATTGAATTCCATTCCATTCCATTCCATTCCATTCCATTCCATTCCATGGAATTCCGTTACATTCCGTTCCGTTCCATTGAATTCCGTCCGTTCCATTGAATTCCATTCCATTCCATTCCATTGAATTCCATTCCATTCCATTCCATTCCATTCCATTCCATTCCATTCCATCGAATTCCATTCCATTCCATTCCATTCCATTCCATTCCATTGAATTCCTTTCCATTCCATTGAATTCCATTCCATTCCATTCCATTCCATTGAATTCCATTCCATTCCATTGAATTCCATTCCATTCCATTCCATTCGATTCCATTCCATTCCATGGAATTCCATTCCATTCCATTCCATTCCATTCCATTCCGTTCCATTCCATTCCATCGAATTCCATTCCATTCCATTCCATTCCATTCCATTCCATTCCATTCCATTCCATTCCATTCCATTCTACTCGGGTTGATTCCATTCTATTCCATTCCATTCCATTCGATTCCATTCGATTCCATTCGATTCCATTCGATTCCATTCCATTCCATTCCATTCCATTCAATTCCATTCCATTCCATTCCATTCCATTCCATTCCATTCCATTCCATTCCATTGAATTCCATTCCATTCCATTGAATTCCATTCAATTCCATTCCATTCCATTGAATTCCGTTCCATTCCATTCCTTTCCATTCCATTCCATTCCATTGAATTCCATTACATTGAATTCCATTCCATTCCATTCCATTCCATTGAATTCCATTCCATTCCATTGAATTCCATTCCATTCCATTCCATTCGATTCCATTCCATTCCATGGAATTCCATTCCTTTCCATTCCATTCCATTCCATTCCATTCCATTCCATTCCATTCCATTCCATTCCATTCCATTCTCCTCGGGTTGATTCCATTCTATTCCATTCCATTCCATTCCATTCCATTCCATTCCATTCGATTCCATTCGATTCCATTCCATTCCATTCCATTCCATTCCATTCCATTCCATTCCATTCCATTGAATTCCATTCCATTCCATTGAATTCCATTCCATTCCATTCCATTCCATTGAATTCCGTTCCATTCCATTCCATTCCATTCGATTCCATTCCATTGAATTCCATTGAATTCCATTCCATTGAATTCCATTCCATTCCATTGAATTCCATTCCATTTCATTCCATTCCATTCCGTTCCATTCCATTCCGTTCCATTCCATTCCATTCCTTTCCATTCCATTCCATTCCGTTCCATTCCATTGAATTCCGTTCCATTGCATTGAATTCCGTTCCATTCCATTCCATTCCTTTCCGTTCCGTTCCGTTCCGTTCCGTTCCGTTCCTTTCCGTTCTACTCGGGTTGATTCCATTCTATTCCATTCCATTACATTCGATTCCATTCTATTCCATTCTATTCCATTCGATTCCATTCGATTCAATTCGATTCCATTCCATTCCATTTCATTCCATTCCATTCCATTCCATTCCATTGAATTCCATTCCATTCCATTCCGTTCCATTCCATTCGGTTCCATTCCATTCCATTCCATTCCATTACGTTCCGTTCCATTCCGTTCCATTCCGTTCCATTCCATTGAATTCCGATCCATTGCATTGAATTCCGTTCCATTCCATTCCATTCCTTTCCGTTCCGTTCCGTTCCGTTCCGTTCTACTCGGATTGATTCCATTCTATTCCAATCCATTCCATTCGATTCCATTCGATTCCATTCGATTCCATTCGTTTCCATTCCATTCCATTCCATTCCATTGAATTCCATTCCATTCCATTCCATTCCATTCCATTCCATTCCATGGAATTCCGTTCCATTCCGTTCCGCTCCATTGAATTCCGTTCCGTTCCATTGCATTCCATTCCATTCCATTCCATTGAATTCCATTCCATTCCATTCCATTCCATTCCATTCCATTCCATTCCATCGAATTCCATTCCATTCCATTCCATTCCATTCCATTCCACTGAATTCCGTTCCATTCCATTGAATTCCATTCCATTCCGTTCCATTCCATTGAATTCCGTTCCGTTCCGTTCCGTTCCATTCCGTTCTACTCGGGTTGATTCCATTCTATTCCATTCCAATCCACTCGATTCCATTCCATTCCATTCCATTCAATTCCATTCCATTCCGTTCTACTCGGGTTCATTCCATTCCATTCCTTTCCGTTCCATTCCGTTCCGTTCCGTTCCGTTCCGTTCTACTCGGGTTGATTCCATTCTATTCCATTCCATTCCATTCGATTCCATTCTATTCCATTCGATTCCATTCGATTCAATTCGATTCGATTCCATTCCATTCCATTCCATTCCATTGCATTCCATAGAATTCCATTCCATTCCATTGAATTCCATTCCATTCCATTCCATTCCATTCCATTCCATTCCATTCCATTCCATCAAATTCCATTCCATTCCATTCCATTCCATTCAATTCCATTCGATTCCATTCGATTCCATTCGATTCCATTCGATTCCATTCCATTCCATTCCATTCCATTCCATTGAATCCCATTCCATTCCATTCCATTCCATGGAATTCCGTTCCATTCCTTTCAATTCCATTCCATTCCATTCCATTCCATTCCATTCCATTCCATTCCATTCCATTCCATTCCATTCTACTCGGGTTGATTCCATTCTATTACATTCCATTCCATTCGATTCCATTCGATTCCATTCGATTCCATTCGATTCCATTCCATTCCATTCCATTCCATTGAATTCCGTTCCATTCCATTCCATTCCATTCCATTCCATTCCATTCCTTTGAATTCCATTACATTGAATTCCATTCCATTCCTTTCCGTTCCGTTCCGTTCCGTACCGTTCCAATCCATTCCATTCCGTTCCATTGAATTCCGTTCCATTCCATTGAATTCCATTCCATTCCGTTCCATTGCATTGAATTCCGTTCCGTTCCGTTCCGTTCCGTTCCGTTCCGTTCCATTCCGTTCCATTCCATTCCATTGCGTTCTACTCGGGTTCATTCCATTCCATTCCTTTCCGTTCCGTTCCGTTCCGTTCCATTCCGTTCCGTTCCGTTCCGTTCTACTCGGGTTGATTCAATTCTATTCCATTCCATTCCATTCGATTCCATTCTATTCCATTCGATTCCATTCTATTCATTTCGATTCCATTCCATTCCATTCCATTCCATTCCATTCCATTCCATTGAATTCCATTGAATTCCATTCCATTGAATTCCATTCCATTCCATTGAATTCCATTCCATTTCATTCCATTCCATTCCGTTCCATTCCATTCCGTTCCATTCCATTCCATTCCTTTCCATTCCATTCCATTCCGTTCCTTTCCATTGAATTCCGTTCCATTGCATTGAATTCCATTCCATTCCATTCCATTCCTTTCCGTTCCGTTCCGTTCCGTTCCGTTCCGTTCCGTTCTACTCGGGTTGATTCCATTCTATTCCATTCCATTCCATTCGATTCCATTCTATTCCATTCTATTCCATTCGATTCCATTCGATTCAATTCGATTCCATTCCATTCCATTCCATTCCATTCCATTCCATTGAATTCCATTCCATTCCATTCCGTTCCATTCCATTCGGTTCCATTCCATTCCATTCCATTCCATTACGTTCCGTTCCATTCCGTTCCATTCCGTTCCATTCCATTGAATTCCGATCCATTGCATTGAATTCCGTTCCATTCCATTCCATTCCTTTCCGTTCCGTTCCGTTCCGTTCCGTTCCGTTCCGTTCTACTCGGATTGATTCCATTCTATTCCAATCCATTCCATTCGATTCCATTCGATTCCATTCGATTCCATTCGTTTCCATTCCATTCCATTCCATTCCATTGAATTCCATTCCATTCCATTCCATTCCATTCCATTCCATTCCATTCCATGGAATTCCGTTCCATTCCGTTCCGTTCCATTGAATTCCGTTCCGTTCCATTGAATTCCATTCCATTCCATTCCATCGAATTCCATTCCATTCCATTCCATTCCATTCCATTCCATTCCATTGAATTCCGTTCCATTCCATTGAATTCCATTCCATTCCGTTGCATTCCATTGAATTCCGTTCCGTTCCGTTCCGTTCCGTTCCGTTCTACTCGGGTTGATTCCATTCTATTCCATTCCAATCCACTCGATTCCATTCCATTCCATTCCATTCCATTCCATTCCATTCCGTTCTACTCGGGTTCATTCCATTCCATTCCTTTCCGTTCCGTTCCGTTCCGTTCCGTTCCGTTCCGTTCTACTCGGGTTGATTCCATTCTATTCCATTCCATTCCATTCGATTCCATTCTATTCCATTCGATTCCATTCGATTCAATTCGATTCGATTCCATTCCATTCCATTCCATTCCATTGCATTCCATTGAATTCCATTCCATTCCATTGAATTCCATTCCATTCCATTCCATTCCATTCCATTCCATTCCATTCCATTCCATCGAATTCCATTCCATTCCATTCCATTCCATTCCATTCAATTCCATTCGATTCCATTCGATTCCATTCGATTCCATTCGATTCCATTCCATTCCATTCCATTCCATTGAATTCCATTCCATTCCATTCCATTCCATTGAATTCCGTTCCATTCCTTTCAATTCCATTCCATTCCGTTCCATTCCATTCCATTCCATTCCATTCCATTCCATTCCATTCCATTCCATTCCATTCCATTCGATTCTACTCGGGTTGATTCCATTCTATTACATTCCATTCCATTCGATTCCATTCGATTCCATTCGATTCCATTCCATTCCATTCCATTCCATTGAATTCCGTTCCATTCCATTCCATTCCATTCCATTCCATTCCATTCCATTGAATTCCATTACATTGAATTCCATTCCATTCCATTCCATTCCATGGAATTCCATTCCATTCCGTTCCGTTCCGTTCCGTTCCGTTCTGTACCGTTCCATTCCATTCCATTCCGTTCCATTGAATTCCGTTCCATTCCATTGAATTCCATTCCATTCCGTTCCATTCCATTGAATTCCGTTCCGTTCCGTTCCGTTCCGTTCCGTTCCATTCCGTTCCATTCCATTCCATTCCGTTCTACTCGGGTTCATTCCATTCCATTCCTTTCCGTTCCGTTCCGTTCCATTCCATTCCATTCCATTCCATTCCATTCCATTCTACTCGGGTTGATTCCATTCCATTCCATTCCATTCCATTCGATTCCATTCGATTCCATTCGATTCCATTCCATTCCATTCCATTCAATTGAATTCCATTCCATTCCATTCCATTCCATTCCATTCCATTGAATTCCATTCCATTCCATTGAATTCCATTCCATTCCATTCCATTCCATTGAATTCCATTCCATTCCATTCCATTCCACTCCATTCCATTCCATTCCATTCCATTGAATTCCATTCCATGGAATTCCATTCCATTCCATTCCATTCCATGGAATTCCATTCCATTCCGTTCCGTTCCGTTCCGTTCCGTTCCGTTCCATTCCATTCCATTCCATTCCATTGAATTCCGTTCCATTCCATTGAATTCCATTCCATTCCGTTCCATTCCATTGAATTCCGTTCCGTTCCGTTCCGTTCCGTTCCGTTCCATTCCGTTCCATTCCGTTCCATTCCGTTCTACTCGGGTTGATTCCATTCTATTCCATTCCATTCCATTCGATTCCATTCCATTCCATTCCATTCCATTCCTTTGTACTCGGGTTCATTCCATTCCATTCCGTTCCGTTCCGTTCCGTTCCGTTCCATTCCTTTCTACTTGTGTTGATTCCATTCCATTCCATTCTATTCCATTGAATTCCATTCCATTCCATTCCATTCCATTCCATTACATGGAATTCCATTGAATTCCATTGAATTCCATTCCATTGAATTCCATTGAATTCCATTCCATTCCATTCCATGGAATTCCATTCCATTCCATTCCATTCCATTGAATTCCATTGAATTCCATTCCATTGAATTCCATTCCATTCCATTGAATTCCATTCCATTTCATTCCATTCCATTCCGTTCCATTCCATTCCGTTCCATTCCATTCCATTCCTTTCCATTCCATTCCATTCCGTTCCATTCCATTGAATTCCGTTCCATTGCACTGAATTCCGTTCCATTCCATTCCATTCCTTTCCGTTCCGTTCCGTTCCGTTCCGTTCCGTTCTACTCGGGTTGATTCCATTCTATTCCATTCCATTCCATTCGATTCCATTCTATTCCATTCGATTCCATTCGATTCAATTCGATTCCATTCCATTCCATTCCATTCCATTCCATTCCATTCCATTGAATTCCATTCCTTTCCATTCCGTTCCATTCCATTCCGTTCCATTCCATTCCATTCCATTCCATTCCATTCCATTACGTTCCGTTCCATTCCGTTCCATTCCGTTCCATTCCATTGAACTCCGATCCATTGCATTGAATTCCGTTCCATTCCATTCCATTCCTTTCCGTTCCGTTCCGTTCCGTTCCGTTCCATTCCGTTCTACTCGGATTGATTCCATTCTATTCCATTCCATTCCATTCGATTCCATTCGATTCCATTCGATTCCATTCGATTCCATTCCATTCCATTCCATTCCATTGAATTCCATTCCATTCCATTCCATTCCATTCCATTGAATTCCATTGAATTCCATTCCATTGAATTCCATTCCATTCCATTCCATTCCGTTCCATTCCATTCCGTTCCATTCCATTCCATTCCATTCCATTCCATTGAATTCTGTTCCATTCAATTCCATTCCATTCCATTCCGTTCTACTCGGGTTGATTCCATTCTATTCCATTCCGTTCCGTTGCGTTCCGTTCCGTTCCGTTCCGTTCCATTCCACTCGGGTTGATTCCATTCTATTCCATTCCATTCCATTCCATTCCATTCGATTCCATTCGATTCCATTCGATTCCATTCGATTCCATTCCATTCCATTGAATTCCATTCCATTCCATTCCATTCCATGGAATTCCGTTCCATTCCATTCCATTGCATTCCATTCCATTCCATTCCATTTGAATTCCATTCCATTCCATTCCATTCCATTCCATTCCATTCCATTCCATTCCATTCCATTCCATTCTACTAGGGTTGATTCCATACTATTCCATTCCATTCCATTCGATTCCATTCGAACCCATTCGATTCCATTCGATTCCATTCCATTCCATTCCATTCCATTCCATTCCATTCCATTCCATTGAATTCCATTCCATTCCATTGAATTCCATTCCATTCCATTCCATTCCATTGAATTCCGTTCCATTCCATTCCATTCCGTTCCGTTCCATTCCGTTCCGTTCCGTTCCGTTCCGTTGCGTTCCGTTCTACTCGGGTTGATTCCATTCTATTCCATTCCATTCCATTCGATTCCATTCTATTCCATTCTATTCCATTCGATTCCATTCGATTCCATTCGATTCCATTCCATTCCATTCCATTCCATTCCATTCCATTGAATTCCATTCCATTCCATTAAATTCCATTCCATTCCATTCCATTCCACTCCACTCCATTCCACTCCACTCCACTCCACTCCACTCCACTCCATTCCATTCCATTGAATTCCATTGAATTCCATTGAATTCCATTCCATTGAATTCCATTCCGTTCTGTTCCGTTCCGTTCCATTCCGTTCCGCTCTACTCGGGTTGATTCCATTCTATTCCATTCCATTCCATTCGATTCCATTCTATTCCATTCGATTCCATTCGATTCCATTCGATTCCATTCGATTCCATTCCATTCCATTCCATTCCATTCCATTCCATTCCATTCCTTTCCATTCCATTCCATTCCATTGAATTCCATTACATTGAATTCCATTCCATTCCATTGAATTCCATTCCATTCCATTCCATTGCATTGAATTCTGTTCCATTCCATTCCATTCCATTCCATTCCATTCCATTCCATAGAATTCCATTCCATTCCATTGAATTCCATTCCATTCCATTCCATTCCATTCCATTGAATTCCATTCCATTCCATTGAATTCCATTCCATTCCATTCCATTCGATTCCATTCCATTCCATGGAATTCCATTCCATTCGATTCCATTCCATTCCATGGAATTCCATTTCATTCCATTCCATTCCATTCCATTCCATTCCATAGAATTCCATTCCGTTCCATTCCATTCCATTCCATTCCATTCCGTTCCATTCCATTCCATCGAATTCCATTCCATTCCATTCCATTCCATTCCATTCCATTCCATTCTACTCGGGTTGATTCCATTCTATTACATTCCATTCCATTCGATTCCATTCGATTCCATTCGATTCCATTCCATTCAATTGAATTCCATTCCATTCCATTCCATTCCATTCCATTCCATTCCATTGAATTCCATTCCATTACATTGAATTCCATTCCATTCCATTCCATTCCATTGAATTCCGTTCCATTCCATTCTTTCCATTCCATTCCATTCCATTGAATTCCATTACATTGAATTCCATTCCATTCCATTCCATTCCATTCCATTCCATTGAATTCCATTCCATTCCATTGAATTCCATTCCTTTCCATTCCATTCCATTCCATTCCACTCCATTCCATTGAATTCCATTGAATTCCATTCCATTCCATTGAATTCCATTCCTTTCCATTCCATTCCATTGAATTCCGTTCAATTCCATTCCATTCCATTCCATTCCATTCCATTCCATTCGAATTCCATTCCATTCCATTCCATTCCATTCCATTCCATTCTACTCGGGTTGATTCCATTCTATTCCATTCCATTCCATTCGATTCCATTCGATTCCTTTCGATTCCATTCCACTCCATTCCATTCCATTCCATTGAATTCCATTCCATTCCATTCCATTCCATTCCATTGGATTCCATTCCATTCCATTCCATCGAATTCCATTCCATTCCATTGAATTCCATTCCATTCCATTCCATTCCATTCCATTCCATTCCATTCCATTCCATTCCATCGAATTCCATTCCATTCCATTCCATTCCATTCCATTCCATTCCATTCGATTCCATTCGATTCCATTCCATTCCATTCCATTCCATTGAATTCCGTTCCATTCCATTCCATTCCATTCCATTCCCTTCCATTGAATTCCATTACATTGAATTCCATTCCATTCCATTCCATTCCATGGAATTCCATTCCATTCCGTTCCGTTCCGTTCCGTTCCGTTCCGTACCGTTCCATTCCATTCCATTCCATTCCATCGAATTCCGTTCCATTCCATTGAATTCCATTCCATTCCGTTCCATTCCATTGAATTCCGTTCTGTTCCGTTCCGTTCCGTTCCGTTCCGTTCCGTTCCATTCCGTTCCATTCCATTCCATTCCGTTCTACTCGGGTTCATTCCATTCCATTCCTTTCCGTTCCGTTCCGTTCCGTACCATTCCGTTCCGTTCTACTCGGGTTGATTCCATTCTATTCCATTCCATTCCATTCGATTCCATTCTATTCCATTCGATTCCATTCTATTCAATTCGATTCCATTCCATTCCAATCCATTCCATTACATTCCATTGAATTCCATTCCATTCCATTCCGTTCCATTCCATTCCGTTCCATTCCATTCCATTCCATTCCATTCCATTCCATTACGTTCCGTTCCATTCCGTTCCATTCCATTGAATTCCGATCCATTGCATTGAATTCCGTTCCATTCCATTCCATTCCATTCCATTCCATTCCATTCCATTGAATTCCATTCCATCGAATTCCATTCCATTCCATTCCATTCCACTGAATTCCATTCCATTCCGTTCCGTTCCGTTCCGTTCCGTTCCATTCCGTTCCATTCCATTCCATTCCATTCCATTGAATTCCGTTCCATTCCATTGAATTCCATTCCATTCCGTTCCATTCCATTGAATTCCGTTCCGTTCCGTTCCGTTCCGTTCCGTTCCATTCCGTTCCATTCCGTTCCATTCCGTTCTACTCGGGTTGATTCCATTCTATTCCATTCCATTCCATTCGATTCCATTCCATTCCATTCCATTCCATTCCATTCCATTTCATTCCTTTCTACTCGGGTTCATTCCATTCCATTCCGTTCCGTTCCGTTCCGTTCCGTTCCATTCCTTTCTACTTGTGTTGATTCCATTCCATTCCATTCTATTCCATTGAATTCCATTCCATTCCATTCCATTCCATTCCATTACATGGAATTCCATTGAATTCCATTGAATTCCATTCCATTGAATTCCATTGAATTCCATTCCATTCCATTCCATGGAATTCAATTCCATTCCATTCCATTCCTTGGAATTCCATTCCATTCCATTCCATTCCATTCCATTGAATTCCATTCCATTCCATTCAATTGAATTCCATTCCATTCCATTCCATTCGATTCCATTCCATTCCATTGAATTCAATTCCGTTCCATTCCATTCCATTGAATTCCATTGAATTCCATTCCATTGAATTCCATTCCATTCCATTGAATTCCATTCCATTTCATTCCATTCCATTCCGTTCCATTCCATTCCGTTCCATTCCATTCCATTCCTTTCCATTCCATTCCATTCCGTTCCATTCCATTGAATTCCGTTCCATTGCACTGAATTCCGTTCCATTCCATTCCATTCCTTTCCGTTCCGTTCCGTTCCGTTCTGTTCCGTTCCGTTCTACTCGGGTTGATTCCATTCTATTCCTTTCCATTCCATTCGATTCCATTCTATTCCATTCGATTCCATTCGATTCAATTCGATTCCATTCCATTCCATTCCATTCCATTCCATTCCATTGAATTCCATTCCATTCCATTCCGTTCCATTCCATTCCGTTCCATTCCATTACATTCCATTCCATTACGTTCCGTTCCATTCCGTTCCATTCCGTTCCATTCCATTGAATTCCGATCCATTGCATTGAATTCCGTTCCATTCCATTCCATTCCTTTCCGTTCCGTTCCGTTCCGTTCCGTTCCGTTCCGTTCCGTTCTACTCGGATTGATTCCATTCTATTCCATTCCATTCCATTCGATTCCATTCGATTCCATTCGATTCCATTCGATTCCATTCCATTCCATTCCATTCCATTGAATTCCATTCCATTCCATTCCATTCCATTCCATTCCATTCCATTGAATTCCATTGAATTCCATTCCATTGAATTCCATTCCATTCCATTCCGTTCCATTCCATTCCGTTCCATTCCATTCCATTCCATTCCATTCCATTCCGTTCCGTTCCATTCCGTTCCATTCCGTTCCATTCCATTGAATTCCGTTCCATTCCATTCAATTCCATTCCATTCCATTCCTTTCCGTTCCGTTCCGTTCCGTTCCGTTCCGTTCCCTTCTACTCGGGTTGATTCCAGTCTATTCCATTCCATTCCATTCGATTCCATTCTATTCCATTCGATTCCATTCGATTCAATTAGATTCCATTCCATTCCATTCCATTCCATTCCATTCCATTGAATTCCGTTCCATTCCATTGAATTCCATTCCATTCCGTTCCATTCCATTGAATTCCGCTCCGTTCCGTTCCGTTCCGTTCCGTTCCATTCCGTACCATTCCGTTCCATTCCGTTCTACTCGGGTTGAATCCATTCTATTCCATTCCATTCCATTCGATTCCATTCCATTCCATTCCATTCCATTCCATTCCGTTCTACTCGGGTTCATTCCATTCCATTCCGTTCCGTTCCTTTCCATTCCGTTCCTTTCCTTTCTACTTGTGTTGATTCCATTCCATTCCTTTGTATTCCATTGAATTCCATTGCATTCCATTCCATTCCATTCCATTCCATGGAATTCCATTCCATTCCATTCCATTCCATTCCATTGAATTCCATTCCATTCCATTCCATTCGATTCCATTTCATTCCATTGAATTCCATTCCATTCCATTCCATTCCATTCCATTGAATTCCATTGAATTCCATTCCATTGAATTCCATTCCATTCCATTGAATTCCATTCCATTTCATTCCATTCCATTCCGTTCCATTCCATTCCGTTCCATTCCATTCCATTCCTTTCCATTCCATTCCATTCCGTTCCATTCCATTGAATTCCGTTCCATTGCACTGAATTCCGTTCCATTCCATTCCATTCCTTTCCGTTCCGTTCCGTTCCGTTCCGTTCCGTTCCGTTCTACTCGGGTTGATTCCATTCTATTCCATTCCATTCCATTCGATTCCATTCTATTCCATTCGATTCCATTCGATTCAATTCGATTCCATTCCATTCCATTCCATTCCATTCCATTCCATTCCATTCCATTGAATTCCATTCCATTCCATTCCGTTCCATTCCATTCCGTTCCATTCCATTCCATTCCATTCCATTCCATTCCATTACGTTCCGTTCCATTCCGTTCCATTCCGTTCCATTCCATTGAATTCCGATCCATTGCATTGAATTCCGTTCCATTCCATTCCATTCCTTTCCGTTCCGTTCCGTTCCGTTCCGTTCCATTCCGTTCTACTCGGATTGATTCCATTCTATTCCATTCCATTCCATTCGATTCCATTCGATTCCATTCGATTCCATTCGATTCCATTCCATTCCATTCCATTCCATTGAATTCCATTCCATTCCATTCCATTCCATTCCATTCCATTGAATTCCATTGAATTCCATTCCATTGAATTCCATTCCATTCCATTCCATTCCGTTCCATTCCATTCCGTTCCATTCCATTCCATTCCATTCCATTCCATTCCGTTCCGTTCCATTCCGTTCCATTCCGTTCCATTCCATTGAATTCCGTTCCATTGCATTGAATTCCGTTCCATTCCATTCCATTCCTTTCCGTTCGGTTCCGTTCCGTTCCGTTCCGTTCCGTTCTACTCGGGTTGATTCCATTCTATTCCATTCCATTCCATTCGATTCCATTCTATTCCATTCGATTCCATTCGTTTCAATTCGATTCGATTCCATTCCATTCCATTCCATTCCATTCCATTCCATAGAATTCCATTCCATTCCATTGAATTCCACTCCATTCCATTCCATTCCATTCCATTGAATTCCATTCCATTCCATTGAATTCCATTCCATTCCATTCCATTCGATTCCATTCCATTCCATGGAATTCCATTCCATTCGATTCCATTCCATTCCATGGAATTCCATTTCATTCCATTCCATTCCATTCCATTCCATTCCATAGAATTCCATTCCGTTCCATTCCATTCCATTCCATTCCATTCCGTTCCATTCCATTCCATCGAATTCCATTCCATTCCATTCCATTCCATTCCATTCCATTCCATTCCATTGAATTCCATTGAATTCCATTCCATTGAATTCCATTCCATTCCATTCCATTCCGTTCCATTCCATTCCGTTCCATTCCATTCCATTCCATTCCATTCCATTCCGTTCCGTTCCATTCCGTTCCATTCCGTTCCATTCCATTGAATTCCGTTCCATTGCATTGAATTCCGTTCCATTCCATTCCATTCCTTTCCGTTCGGTTCCGTTCCGTTCCGTTCCGTTCCGTTCTACTCGGGTTGATTCCATTCTATTCCATTCCATTCCATTCGATTCCATTCTATTCCATTCGATTCCATTCGATTCAATTCGATTCGATTCCATTCCGTTCCATTCCATTCCATTCCATTGAATTCCATTCCATTCCATTCCATTCCATTCCATTCCATTCCATTCCATCGAATTCCATTCCATTCCATTCCATTCCATTCCATTCCATTGAATTCCTTTCCATTCCATTGAATTCCATTCCATTCCATTCCATTCCATTGAATTCCATTCCATTCCATTGAATTCCATTCCATTCCATTCCATTCGATTCCATTCCATTCCATGGAATTCCATTCCATTCCATTCCATTCCATTCCATTCCGTTCCATTCCATTCCATCGAATTCCATTCCATTCCATTCCATTCCATTCCATTCCATTCCATTCCATTCCATTCCATTCCATTCCATTCTACTCGGGTTGATTCCATTCTATTCCATTCCATTCCATTCGATTCCATTCGATTCCATTCGATTCCATTCGATTCCATTCCATTCCATTCCATTCCATTCAATTCCATTCCATTCCATTCCATTCCATTCCATTCCATTCCATTCCATTCCATTCCATTGAATTCCATTCCATTCCATTGAATTCCATTCAATTCCATTCCATTCCATTGAATTCCGTTCCATTCCATTCCTTTCCATTCCATTCCATTCCATTGAATTCCATTACATTGAATTCCATTCCATTCCATTCCATTCCATTGAATTCCATTCCATTCCATTGAATTCCATTCCATTCCATTCCATTCGATTCCATTCCATTCCATGGAATTCCATTCCTTTCCATTCCATTCCATTCCATTCCATTCCATTCCATTCCATTCCATTCCATTCCATTCCATTCTCCTCGGGTTGATTCCATTCTATTCCATTCCATTCCATTCCATTCCATTCCATTCCATTCGATTCCATTCGATTCCATTCCATTCCATTCCATTCCATTCCATTCCATTCCATTCCATTCCATTGAATTCCATTCCATTCCATTGAATTCCATTCCATTCCATTCCATTCCATTGAATTCCGTTCCATTCCATTCCATTCCATTCGATTCCATTCCATTGAATTCCATTGAATTCCATTCCATTGAATTCCATTCCATTCCATTGAATTCCATTCCATTTCATTCCATTCCATTCCGTTCCATTCCATTCCGTTCCATTCCATTCCATTCCTTTCCATTCCATTCCATTCCGTTCCATTCCATTGAATTCCGTTCCATTGCATTGAATTCCGTTCCATTCCATTCCATTCCTTTCCGTTCCGTTCCGTTCCGTTCCGTTCCGTTCCTTTCCGTTCTACTCGGGTTGATTCCATTCTATTCCATTCCATTACATTCGATTCCATTCTATTCCATTCTATTCCATTCGATTCCATTCGATTCAATTCGATTCCATTCCATTCCATTTCATTCCATTCCATTCCATTCCATTCCATTGAATTCCATTCCATTCCATTCCGTTCCATTCCATTCGGTTCCATTCCATTCCATTCCATTCCATTACGTTCCGTTCCATTCCGTTCCATTCCGTTCCATTCCATTGAATTCCGATCCATTGCATTGAATTCCGTTCCATTCCATTCCATTCCTTTCCGTTCCGTTCCGTTCCGTTCCGTTCTACTCGGATTGATTCCATTCTATTCCAATCCATTCCATTCGATTCCATTCGATTCCATTCGATTCCATTCGTTTCCATTCCATTCCATTCCATTCCATTGAATTCCATTCCATTCCATTCCATTCCATTCCATTCCATTCCATGGAATTCCGTTCCATTCCGTTCCGCTCCATTGAATTCCGTTCCGTTCCATTGCATTCCATTCCATTCCATTCCATTGAATTCCATTCCATTCCATTCCATTCCATTCCATTCCATTCCATTCCATCGAATTCCATTCCATTCCATTCCATTCCATTCCATTCCATTGAATTCCGTTCCATTCCATTGAATTCCATTCCATTCCGTTCCATTCCATTGAATTCCGTTCCGTTCCGTTCCGTTCCATTCCGTTCTACTCGGGTTGATTCCATTCTATTCCATTCCAATCCACTCGATTCCATTCCATTCCATTCCATTCAATTCCATTCCATTCCGTTCTACTCGGGTTCATTCCATTCCATTCCTTTCCGTTCCATTCCGTTCCGTTCCGTTCCGTTCCGTTCTACTCGGGTTGATTCCATTCTATTCCATTCCATTCCATTCGATTCCATTCTATTCCATTCGATTCCATTCGATTCAATTCGATTCGATTCCATTCCATTCCATTCCATTCCATTGCATTCCATTGAATTCCATTCCATTCCATTGAATTCCATTCCATTCCATTCCATTCCATTCCATTCCATTCCATTCCATTCCATCAAATTCCATTCCATTCCATTCCATTCCATTCAATTCCATTCGATTCCATTCGATTCCATTCGATTCCATTCGATTCCATTCCATTCCATTCCATTCCATTCCATTCCATTGAATCCCATTCCATTCCATTCCATTCCATGGAATTCCGTTCCATTCCTTTCAATTCCATTCCATTCCATTCCATTCCATTCCATTCCATTCCATTCCATTCCATTCCATTCCATTCTACTCGGGTTGATTCCATTCTATTACATTCCATTCCATTCGATTCCATTCGATTCCATTCGATTCCATTCGATTCCATTCCATTCCATTCCATTCCATTGAATTCCGTTCCATTCCATTCCATTCCATTCCATTCCATTCCATTCCTTTGAATTCCATTACATTGAATTCCATTCCATTCCTTTCCGTTCCGTTCCGTTCCGTACCGTTCCAATCCATTCCATTCCGTTCCATTGAATTCCGTTCCATTCCATTGAATTCCATTCCATTCCGTTCCATTGCATTGAATTCCGTTCCGTTCCGTTCCGTTCCGTTCCGTTCCGTTCCATTCCGTTCCATTCCATTCCATTGCGTTCTACTCGGGTTCATTCCATTCCATTCCTTTCCGTTCCGTTCCGTTCCGTTCCATTCCGTTCCGTTCCGTTCCGTTCTACTCGGGTTGATTCAATTCTATTCCATTCCATTCCATTCGATTCCATTCTATTCCATTCGATTCCATTCTATTCATTTCGATTCCATTCCATTCCATTCCATTCCATTCCATTCCATTCCATTGAATTCCATTGAATTCCATTCCATTGAATTCCATTCCATTCCATTGAATTCCATTCCATTTCATTCCATTCCATTCCGTTCCATTCCATTCCATTCCTTTCCATTCCATTCCATTCCGTTCCTTTCCATTGAATTCCGTTCCATTGCATTGAATTCCGTTCCATTCCATTCCATTCCTTTCCGTTCCGTTCCGTTCCGTTCCGTTCCGTTCCGTTCTACTCGGGTTGATTCCATTCTATTCCATTCCATTCCATTCGATTCCATTCTATTCCATTCTATTCCATTCGATTCCATTCGATTCAATTCGATTCCATTCCATTCCATTCCATTCCATTCCATTCCATTGAATTCCATTCCATTCCATTCCGTTCCATTCCATTCGGTTCCATTCCATTCCATTCCATTCCATTACGTTCCGTTCCATTCCGTTCCATTCCGTTCCATTCCATTGAATTCCGATCCATTGCATTGAATTCCGTTCCATTCCATTCCATTCCTTTCCGTTCCGTTCCGTTCCGTTCCATTCCGTTCCGTTCTACTCGGATTGATTCCATTCTATTCCAATCCATTCCATTCGATTCCATTCGATTCCATTCGATTCCATTCGTTTCCATTCCATTCCATTCCATTCCATTGAATTCCATTCCATTCCATTCCATTCCATTCCATTCCATTCCATTCCATGGAATTCCGTTCCATTCCGTTCCGTTCCATTGAATTCCGTTCCGTTCCATTGAATTCCATTCCATTCCATTCCATCGAATTCCATTCCATTCCATTCCATTCCATTCCATTCCATTCCATTGAATTCCGTTCCATTCCATTGAATTCCATTCCATTCCGTTGCATTCCATTGAATTCCGTTCCGTTCCGTTCCGTTCCGTTCCGTTCTACTCGGGTTGATTCCATTCTATTCCATTCCAATCCACTCGATTCCATTCCATTCCATTCCATTCCATTCCATTCCATTCCGTTCTACTCGGGTTCATTCCATTCCATTCCTTTCCGTTCCGTTCCGTTCCGTTCCGTTCCGTTCCGTTCTACTCGGGTTGATTCCATTCTATTCCATTCCATTCCATTCGATTCCATTCTATTCCATTCGATTCCATTCGATTCAATTCGATTCGATTCCATTCCATTCCATTCCATTCCATTGCATTCCATTGAATTCCATTCCATTCCATTGAATTCCATTCCATTCCATTCCATTCCATTCCATTCCATTCCATCGAATTCCATTCCATTCCATTCCATTCCATTCCATTCAATTCCATTCGATTCCATTCGATTCCATTCGATTCCATTCGATTCCATTCCATTCCATTCCATTCCATTGAATTCCATTCCATTCCATTCCATTCCATTGAATTCCGTTCCATTCCTTTCAATTCCATTCCATTCCGTTCCATTCCATTACATTCCATTCCATTCCATTCCATTCCATTCCATTCCATTCCATTCCATTCGATTCTACTCGGGTTGATTCCATTCTATTACATTCCATTCCATTCGATTCCATTCGATTCCATTCGATTCCATTCCATTCCATTCCATTCCATTGAATTCCGTTCCATTCCATTCCATTCCATTCCATTCCATTCCATTCCATTGAATTCCATTACATTGAATTCCATTCCATTCCATTCCATTCCATGGAATTCCATTCCATTCCGTTCCGTTCCGTTCCATTCCATTCTGTACCGTTCCATTCCATTCCATTCCGTTCCATTGAATTCCGTTCCATTCCATTGAATTCCATTCCATTCCGTTCCATTCCATTGAATTCCGTTCCGTTCCGTTCCGTTCCGTTCCGTTCCATTCCGTTCCATTCCATTCCATTCCGTTCTACTCGGGTTCATTCCATTCCATTCCTTTCCGTTCCGTTCCGTTCCATTCCATTCCATTCCATTCCATTCCATTCCATTCTACTCGGGTTGATTCCATTCCATTCCATTCCATTCCATTCGATTCCATTCGATTCCATTCGATTCCATTCCATTCCATTCCATTCAATTGAATTCCATTCCATTCCATTCCATTCCATTCCATTCCATTGAATTCCATTCCATTCCATTGAATTCCATTCCATTACATTCCATTCCATTGAATTCCATTCCATTCCATTCCATTCCACTCCATTCCATTCCATTCCATTCCATTGAATTCCATTCCATGGAATTCCATTCCATTCCATTCCATTCCATGGAATTCCATTCCATTCCGTTCCGTTCCGTTCCGTTCCGTTCCATTCCATTCCATTCCATTCCATTGAATTCCGTTCCATTCCATTGAATTCCATTCCATTCCGTTCCATTCCATTGAATTCCGTTCCGTTCCGTTCCGTTCCGTTCCGTTCCATTCCGTTCCATTCCGTTCCATTCCGTTCTACTCGGGTTGATTCCATTCTATTCCATTCCATTCCATTCGATTCCATTCCATTCCATTCCATTCCATTCCTTTGTACTCGGGTTCATTCCATTCCATTCCGTTCCGTTCCGTTCCGTTCCGTTCCATTCCTTTCTACTTGTGTTGATTCCATTCCATTCCATTCTATTCCATTGAATTCCATTCCATTCCATTCCATTCCATTCCATTACATGGAATTCCATTGAATTCCATTGAATTCCATTCCATTGAATTCCATTGAATTCCATTCCATTCCATTCCATGGAATTCCATTCCATTCCATTCCATTCCATTGAATTCCATTGAATTCCATTCCATTGAATTCCATTCCATTCCATTGAATTCCATTCCATTTCATTCCATTCCATTCCGTTCCATTCCATTCCGTTCCATTCCATTCCATTCCTTTCCATTCCATTCCATTCCGTTCCATTCCATTGAATTCCGTTCCATTGCACTGAATTCCGTTCCATTCCATTCCATTCCTTTCCGTTCCGTTCCGTTCCGTTCCGTTCCGTTCCGTTCTACTCGGGTTGATTCCATTCTATTCCATTCCATTCCATTCGATTCCATTCTATTCCATTCGATTCCATTCGATTCAATTCGATTCCATTCCATTCCATTCCATTCCATTCCATTCCATTCCATTGAATTCCATTCCTTTCCATTCCGTTCCATTCCATTCCGTTCCATTCCATTCCATTCCATTCCATTCCATTCCATTGAATTCCATTCCATTCCATTACGTTCCGTTCCATTCCGTTCCATTCCGTTCCATTCCATTGAATTCCGATCCATTGCATTGAATTCCGTTCCATTCCATTCCATTCCTTTCCGTTCCGTTCCGTTCCGTTCCGTTCCATTCCGTTCTACTCGGATTGATTCCATTCTATTCCATTCCATTCCATTCGATTCCATTCGATTCCATTCGATTCCATTCGATTCCATTCCATTCCATTCCATTCCATTGAATTCCATTCCATTCCATTCCATTCCATTCCATTGAATTCCATTGAATTCCATTCCATTGAATTCCATTCCATTCCATTCCATTCCGTTCCATTCCATTCCGTTCCATTCCATTCCATTCCATTCCATTCCATTGAATTCTGTTCCATTCAATTCCATTCCATTCCATTCCGTTCTACTCGGGTTGATTCCATTCTATTCCATTCCGTTCCGTTGCGTTCCGTTCCGTTCCGTTCCGTTCCATTCCACTCGGGTTGATTCCATTCTATTCCATTCCATTCCATTCCATTCCATTCGATTCCATTCGATTCCATTCGATTCCATTCGATTCCATTCCATTCCATTGAATTCCATTCCATTCCATTCCATTCCATGGAATTCCGTTCCATTCCATTCCATTGCATTCCATTCCATTCCATTCCATTTGAATTCCATTCCATTCCATTCCATTCCATTCCATTCCATTCCATTCCATTCCATTCTACTAGGGTTGATTCCATACTATTCCATTCCATTCCATTCGATTCCATTCGAACCCATTCGATTCCATTCGATTCCATTCCATTCCATTCCATTCCATTCCATTCCATTCCATTGAATTCCATTCCATTCCATTGAATTCCATTCCATTCCATTCCATTCCATTGAATTCCATTCCTTTCCATTCCATTCCATTCCATTCCACTCCATTCCATTGAATTCCATTGAATTCCATTCCATTCCATTGAATTCCATTCCTTTCCATTCCATTCCATTGAATTCCGTTCAATTCCATTCCATTCCATTCCATTCCATTCCATTCCATTCGAATTCCATTCCATTCCATTCCATTCCATTCCATTCCATTCCATTCCATTCTACTCGGGTTGATTCCATTCTATTCCATTCCATTCCATTCGATTCCATTCGATTCCTTTCGATTCCATTCCACTCCATTCCATTCCATTCCATTGAATTCCATTCCATTCCATTCCATTCCATTCCATTGGATTCCATTCCATTCCATTCCATCGAATTCCATTCCATTCCATTGAATTCCATTCCATTCCATTCCATTCCATTCCATTCCATTCCATTCCATTCCATTCCATCGAATTCCATTCCATTCCATTCCATTCCATTCCATTCCATTCCATTCGATTCCATTCGATTCCATTCCATTCCATTCCATTCCATTGAATTCCGTTCCATTCCATTCCATTCCATTCCATTCCCTTCCATTGAATTCCATTACATTGAATTCCATTCCATTCCATTCCATTCCATGGAATTCCATTCCATTCCGTTCCGTTCCGTTCCGTTCCGTTCCGTACCGTTCCATTCCATTCCATTCCATTCCATCGAATTCCGTTCCATTCCATTGAATTCCATTCCATTCCGTTCCATTCCATTGAATTCCGTTCCGTTCCGTTCCGTTCCGTTCCGTTCCGTTCCGTTCCATTCCGTTCCATTCCATTCCATTCCGTTCTACTCGGGTTCATTCCATTCCATTCCTTTCCGTTCCGTTCCGTTCCGTACCATTCCGTTCCGTTCTACTCGGGTTGATTCCATTCTATTCCATTCCATTCCATTCGATTCCATTCTATTCCATTCGATTCCATTCTATTCAATTCGATTCCATTCCATTCCAATCCATTCCATTACATTCCATTGAATTCCATTCCATTCCATTCCGTTCCATTCCATTCCGTTCCATTCCATTCCATTCCATTCCATTCCATTCCATTACGTTCCGTTCCATTCCGTTCCATTCCATTGAATTCCGATCCATTGCATTGAATTCCGTTCCATTCCATTCCATTCCATTCCATTCCATTCCATTCCATTGAATTCCATTCCATCGAATTCCATTCCATTCCATTCCATTCCACTGAATTCCATTCCATTCCGTTCCGTTCCGTTCCGTTCCGTTCCATTCCGTTCCATTCCATTCCATTCCATTCCATTGAATTCCGTTCCATTCCATTGAATTCCATTCCATTCCGTTCCATTCCATTGAATTCCGTTCCGTTCCGTTCCGTTCCGTTCCGTTCCATTCCGTTCCATTCCGTTCCATTCCGTTCTACTCGGGTTGATTCCATTCTATTCCATTCCATTCCATTCGATTCCATTCCATTCCATTCCATTCCATTCCATTCCATTTCATTCCTTTCTACTCGGGTTCATTCCATTCCATTCCGTTCCGTTCCGTTCCGTTCCGTTCCATTCCTTTCTACTTGTGTTGATTCCATTCCATTCCATTCTATTCCATTGAATTCCATTCCATTCCATTCCATTCCATTCCATTACATGGAATTCCATTGAATTCCATTGAATTCCATTCCATTGAATTCCATTGAATTCCATTCCATTCCATTCCATGGAATTCAATTCCATTCCATTCCATTCCTTGGAATTCCATTCCATTCCATTCCATTCCATTCCATTGAATTCCATTCCATTCCATTCAATTGAATTCCATTCCATTCCATTCCATTCGATTCCATTCCATTCCATTGAATTCAATTCCGTTCCATTCCATTCCATTGAATTCCATTGAATTCCATTCCATTGAATTCCATTCCATTCCATTGAATTCCATTCCATTTCATTCCATTCCATTCCGTTCCATTCCATTCCGTTCCATTCCATTCCATTCCTTTCCATTCCATTCCATTCCGTTCCATTCCATTGAATTCCGTTCCATTGCACTGAATTCCGTTCCATTCCATTCCATTCCTTTCCGTTCCATTCCGTTCCGTTCTGTTCCGTTCCGTTCTACTCGGGTTGATTCCATTCTATTCCTTTCCATTCCATTCGATTCCATTCTATTCCATTCGATTCCATTCGATTCAATTCGATTCCATTCCATTCCATTCCATTCCATTCCATTCCATTGAATTCCATTCCATTCCATTCCGTTCCATTCCATTCCGTTCCATTCCATTACATTCCATTCCATTACGTTCCGTTCCATTCCGTTCCATTCCGTTCCATTCCATTGAATTCCGATCCATTGCATTGAATTCCGTTCCATTCCATTCCATTCCTTTCCGTTCCGTTCCGTTCCGTTCCGTTCCGTTCCGTTCCGTTCTACTCGGATTGATTCCATTCTATTCCATTCCATTCCATTCGATTCCATTCGATTCCATTCGATTCCATTCGATTCCATTCCATTCCATTCCATTCCATTGAATTCCATTCCATTCCATTCCATTCCATTCCATTCCATTCCATTGAATTCCATTGAATTCCATTCCATTGAATTCCATTCCATTCCATTCCGTTCCATTCCATTCCGTTCCATTCCATTCCATTCCATTCCATTCCATTCCGTTCCGTTCCATTCCGTTCCATTCCGTTCCATTCCATTGAATTCCGTTCCATTCCATTCAATTCCATTCCATTCCATTCCTTTCCGTTCCGTTCCGTTCCGTTCCGTTCCGTTCCCTTCTACTCGGGTTGATTCCAGTCTATTCCATTCCATTCCATTCGATTCCATTCTATTCCATTCGATTCCATTCGATTCAATTAGATTCCATTCCATTCCATTCCATTCCATTCCATTCCATTGAATTCCGTTCCATTCCATTGAATTCCATTCCATTCCGTTCCATTCCATTGAATTCCGCTCCGTTCCGTTCCGTTCCGTTCCGTTCCATTCCGTACCATTCCGTTCCATTCCGTTCTACTCGGGTTGAATCCATTCTATTCCATTCCATTCCATTGGATTCCATTCCATTCCATTCCATTCCATTCCATTCCGTTCTACTCGGGTTCATTCCATTCCATTCCGTTCCGTTCCTTTCCATTCCGTTCCTTTCCTTTCTACTTGTGTTGATTCCATTCCATTCCTTTGTATTCCATTGAATTCCATTGCATTCCATTCCATTCCATTCCATTCCATGGAATTCCATTCCATTCCATTCCATTCCATTCCATTGAATTCCATTCCATTCCATTCCATTCGATTCCATTTCATTCCATTGAATTCCATTCCATTCCATTCCATTCCATTCCATTGAATTCCATTGAATTCCATTCCATTGAATTCCATTCCATTCCATTGAATTCCATTCCATTTCATTCCATTCCATTCCGTTCCATTCCATTCCGTTCCATTCCATTCCATTCCTTTCCATTCCATTCCATTCCGTTCCATTCCATTGAATTCCGTTCCATTGCACTGAATTCCGTTCCATTCCATTCCATTCCTTTCCGTTCCGTTCCGTTCCGTTCCGTTCCGTTCCGTTCTACTCGGGTTGATTCCATTCTATTCCATTCCATTCCATTCGATTCCATTCTATTCCATTCGATTCCATTCGATTCAATTCGATTCCATTCCATTCCATTCCATTCCATTCCATTCCATTCCATTCCATTGAATTCCATTCCATTCCATTCCGTTCCATTCCATTCCGTTCCATTCCATTCCATTCCATTCCATTCCATTCCATTACGTTCCGTTCCATTCCGTTCCATTCCGTTCCATTCCATTGAATTCCGATCCATTGCATTGAATTCCGTTCCATTCCATTCCATTCCTTTCCGTTCCGTTCCGTTCCGTTCCGTTCCATTCCGTTCTACTCGGATTGATTCCATTCTATTCCATTCCATTCCATTCGATTCCATTCGATTCCATTCGATTCCATTCGATTCCATTCCATTCCATTCCATTCCATTGAATTCCATTCCATTCCATTCCATTCCATTCCATTCCATTGAATTCCATTGAATTCCATTCCATTGAATTCCATTCCATTCCATTCCATTCCGTTCCATTCCATTCCGTTCCATTCCATTCCATTCCATTCCATTCCATTCCGTTCCGTTCCATTCCGTTCCATTCCGTTCCATTCCATTGAATTCCGTTCCATTGCATTGAATTCCGTTCCATTCCATTCCATTCCTTTCCGTTCGGTTCCGTTCCGTTCCGTTCCGTTCCGTTCTACTCGGGTTGATTCCATTCTATTCCATTCCATTCCATTCGATTCCATTCTATTCCATTCGATTCCATTCGTTTCAATTCGATTCGATTCCATTCCATTCCATTCCATTCCATTCCATTCCATAGAATTCCATTCCATTCCATTGAATTCCATTCCATTCCATTCCATTCCATTCCATTGAATTCCATTCCATTCCATTGAATTCCATTCCATTCCATTCCATTCGATTCCATTCCATTCCATGGAATTCCATTCCATTCGATTCCATTCCATTCCATGGAATTCCATTTCATTCCATTCCATTCCATTCCATTCCATTCCATAGAATTCCATTCCGTTCCATTCCATTCCATTCCATTCCATTCCGTTCCATTCCATTCCATCGAATTCCATTCCATTCCATTCCATTCCATTCCATTCCATTCCATTCCATTGAATTCCATTGAATTCCATTCCATTGAATTCCATTCCATTCCATTCCATTCCGTTCCATTCCATTCCGTTCCATTCCATTCCATTCCATTCCATTCCATTCCGTTCCGTTCCATTCCGTTCCATTCCGTTCCATTCCATTGAATTCCGTTCCATTGCATTGAATTCCGTTCCATTCCATTCCATTCCTTTCCGTTCGGTTCCGTTCCGTTCCGTTCCGTTCCGTTCTACTCGGGTTGATTCCATTCTATTCCATTCCATTCCATTCGATTCCATTCTATTCCATTCGATTCCATTCGATTCAATTCGATTCGATTCCATTCCATTCCATTCCATTCCATTCCATTCCATAGAATTCCATTCCATTCCATTGAATTCCATTCCATTCCATTCCATTCCATTCCATTGAATTCCATTCCATTCCATTGAATTCCATTCCATTCCATTCCATTCGATTCCATTCCATTCCATGGAATTCCATTCCATTCGATTCCATTCCATTCCATGGAATTCCATTTCATTCCATTCCATTCCATTCCATTCCATTCCATAGAATTCCATTCCGTTCCATTCCATTCCATTCCATTCCATTCCGTTCCATTCCATTCCATCGAATTCCATTCCATTCCATTCCATTCCATTCCATTCCATTCCATTCTACTCGGGTTGATTCCATTCTATTACATTCCATTCCATTCGATTCCATTCGATTCCATTCGATTCCATTCCATTCAATTGAATTCCATTCCATTCCATTCCATTCCATTCCATTCCATTCCATTGAATTCCATTCCATTCCATTGAATTCCATTCCATTCCGTTCCATTCCATTGAATTCCGTTCCGTTCCGTTCCGTTCCGTTCCGTTCCATTCCGTTCCATTCCATTCCATTCCGTTCTACTCGGGTTCATTCCATTCCATTCCTTTCCGTTCCGCTCCGTTCCGTTCCGTTCCGTTGCGTTCCGTTCCGTTCTACTCGGGTTGATTCCATTCTATTCCATTCCATTCCATTCGATTCCATTCTATTCCATTCGATTCCATTCTATTCAATTCGATTCCATTCCATTCCATTCCATTCCATTGAATTCCATTCCATTCCATTCCATTCCATTCCATTCCATTGAATTCCATTGAATTCCATTCCATTGAATTCCATTCCATTCCATTCCATTCCGTTCCATTCCATTCCGTTCCATTCCATTCCATTCCATTCCATTCCATTCCGTTCCGTTCCATTCCGTTCCATTCCGTTCCATTCCATTGAATTCCGTTCCATTGCATTGAATTCCGTTCCATTCCATTCCATTCCTTTCCGTTCGGTTCCGTTCCGTTCCGTTCCGTTCCGTTCTACTCGGGTTGATTCCATTCTATTCCATTCCATTCCATTCGATTCCATTCTATTCCATTCGATTCCATTCGATTCAATTCGATTCGATTCCATTCCATTCCATTCCATTCCATTCCATTCCATAGAATTCCATTCCATTCCATTGAATTCCATTCCATTCCATTCCATTCCATTCCATTGAATTCCATTCCATTCCATTGAATTCCATTCCATTCCATTCCATTCGATTCCATTCCATTCCATGGAATTCCATTCCATTCGATTCCATTCCATTCCATGGAATTCCATTCCATTCCATTCCATTCCATTCCATTCCATTCCATAGAATTCCATTCCGTTCCATTCCATTCCATTCCATTCCATTCCGTTCCATTCCATTCCATCGAATTCCATTCCATTCCATTCCATTCCATTCCATTCCATTCCATTCCATTGAATTCCATTGAATTCCATTCCATTGAATTCCATTCCATTCCATTCCATTCCGTTCCATTCCATTCCGTTCCATTCCATTCCATTCCATTCCATTCCATTCCGTTCCGTTCCATTCCGTTCCATTCCGTTCCATTCCATTGAATTCCGTTCCATTGCATTGAATTCCGTTCCATTCCATTCCATTCCTTTCCGTTCGGTTCCGTTCCGTTCCGTTCCGTTCCGTTCTACTCGGGTTGATTCCATTCTATTCCATTCCATTCCATTCGATTCCATTCTATTCCATTCGATTCCATTCGATTCAATTCGATTCGATTCCATTCCATTCCATTCCATTCCATTCCATTCCATAGAATTCCATTCCATTCCATTGAATTCCATTCCATTCCATTCCATTCCATTCCATTGAATTCCATTCCATTCCATTGAATTCCATTCCATTCCATTCCATTCGATTCCATTCCATTCCATGGAATTCCATTCCATTCGATTCCATTCCATTCCATGGAATTCCATTTCATTCCATTCCATTCCATTCCATTCCATTCCATAGAATTCCATTCCGTTCCATTCCATTCCATTCCATTCCATTCCGTTCCATTCCATTCCATCGAATTCCATTCCATTCCATTCCATTCCATTCCATTCCATTCCATTCTACTCGGGTTGATTCCATTCTATTACATTCCATTCCATTCGATTCCATTCGATTCCATTCGATTCCATTCCATTCAATTGAATTCCATTCCATTCCATTCCATTCCATTCCATTCCATTCCATTGAATTCCATTCCATTCCATTGAATTCCATTCCATTCCGTTCCATTCCATTGAATTCCGTTCCGTTCCGTTCCGTTCCGTTCCGTTCCATTCCGTTCCATTCCATTCCATTCCGTTCTACTCGGGTTCATTCCATTCCATTCCTTTCCGTTCCGCTCCGTTCCGTTCCGTTCCGTTGCGTTCCGTTCCGTTCTACTCGGGTTGATTCCATTCTATTCCATTCCATTCCATTCGATTCCATTCTATTCCATTCGATTCCATTCTATTCAATTCGATTCCATTCCATTCCATTCCATTCCATTGAATTCCATTCCATTCCATTCCATTCCATTCCATTCCATTGAATTCCATTGAATTCCATTCCATTGAATTCCATTCCATTCCATTCCATTCCGTTCCATTCCATTCCGTTCCATTCCATTCCATTCCATTCCATTCCATTCCGTTCCGTTCCATTCCGTTCCATTCCGTTCCATTCCATTGAATT
This sequence comes from Gorilla gorilla gorilla, assembly GCF_029281585.2. Lineage (NCBI taxonomy): Eukaryota > Metazoa > Chordata > Mammalia > Primates > Hominidae > Gorilla > Gorilla gorilla. The sequence continues at coordinate 40,404,414 of NC_073242.2, forward strand.
CCGTTCCATTGCATTGAATTCCGTTCCATTCCATTCCATTCCTTTCCGTTCGGTTCCGTTCCGTTCCGTTCCGTTCCGTTCTACTCGGGTTGATTCCATTCTATTCCATTCCATTCCATTCGATTCCATTCTATTCCATTCGATTCCATTCGATTCAATTCGATTCGATTCCATTCCATTCCATTCCATTCCATTCCATTCCATAGAATTCCATTCCATTCCATTGAATTCCATTCCATTCCATTCCATTCCATTCCATTGAATTCCATTCCATTCCATTGAATTCCATTCCATTCCATTCCATTCGATTCCATTCCATTCCATGGAATTCCATTCCATTCGATTCCATTCCATTCCATGGAATTCCATTCCATTCCATTCCATTCCATTCCATTCCATTCCATAGAATTCCATTCCGTTCCATTCCATTCCATTCCATTCCATTCCGTTCCATTCCATTCCATCGAATTCCATTCCATTCCATTCCATTCCATTCCATTCCATTCCATTCTACTCGGGTTGATTCCATTCTATTACATTCCATTCCATTCGATTCCATTCGATTCCATTCGATTCCATTCCATTCAATTGAATTCCATTCCATTCCATTCCATTCCATTCCATTCCATTCCATTGAATTCCATTCCATTACATTGAATTCCATTCCATTCCATTCCATTCCATTGAATTCCGTTCCATTCCATTCTTTCCATTCCATTCCATTCCATTGAATTCCATTACATTGAATTCCATTCCATTCCATTCCATTCCATTCCATTCCATTCCATTGAATTCCATTCCATTCCATTGAATTCCATTCCTTTCCATTCCATTCCATTCCATTCCACTCCATTCCATTGAATTCCATTGAATTCCATTCCATTCCATTGAATTCCATTCCTTTCCATTCCATTCCATTGAATTCCGTTCAATTCCATTCCATTCCATTCCATTCCATTCCATTCCATTCCATTCGAATTCCATTCCATTCCATTCCATTCCATTCCATTCCATTCCATTCCATTCCATTCTACTCGGGTTGATTCCATTCTATTCCATTCCATTCCATTCGATTCCATTCGATTCCTTTCGATTCCATTCCATTCCATTCCATTCCATTCCATTGAATTCCATTCCATTCCATTCCATTCCATTCCATTGGATTCCATTCCATTCCATTCCATCGAATTCCATTCCATTCCATTGAATTCCATTCCATTCCATTCCATTCCATTCCATTCCATTCCATTCCATTCCATCGAATTCCATTCCATTCCATTCCATTCCATTCCATTCGATTCCATTCGATTCCATTCGATTCCATTCCATTCCATTCCATTCCATTGAATTCCGTTCCATTCCATTCCATTCCATTCCATTCCCTTCCATTGAATTCCATTACATTGAATTCCATTCCATTCCATTCCATTCCATGGAATTCCATTCCATTCCGTTCCGTTCCGTTCCGTTCCGTTCCGTACCGTTCCATTCCATTCCATTCCATTCCATCGAATTCCGTTCCATTCCATTGAATTCCATTCCATTCCGTTCCATTCCATTGAATTCCGTTCCGTTCCGTTCCGTTCCGTTCCGTTCCGTTCCGTTCCATTCCGTTCCATTCCATTCCATTCCATTCTACTCGGGTTCATTCCATTCCATTCCTTTCCGTTCCGTTCCGTTCCGTACCATTCCGTTCCGTTCTACTCGGGTTGATTCCATTCTATTCCATTCCATTCCATTCGATTCCATTCTATTCCATTCGATTCCATTCTATTCAATTCGATTCCATTCCATTCCAATCCATTCCATTACATTCCATTGAATTCCATTCCATTCCATTCCGTTCCATTCCATTCCGTTCCATTGCATTCCATTCCATTCCATTCCATTCCATTCCATTGAATTCCATTCCATTGAATTCCATTCCATTCCATTCCATTCCACTGAATTCCATTCCATTCCGTTCCGTTCCGTTCCGTTCCGTTCCATTCCGTTCCATTCCATTCCATTCCATTCCATTGATTTCCGTTCCATTCCATTGAATTCCATTCCATTCCGTTCCATTCCATTGAATTCCGTTCCGTTCCGTTCCGTTCCGTTCCGTTCCATTCCGTTCCATTCCGTTCCATTCCGTTCTACTCGGGTTGATTCCATTCTATTCCATTCCATTCCATTCGATTCCATTCCATTCCATTCCATTCCATTCCATTTCATTCCTTTCTACTCGGGTTCATTCCATTCCATTCCGTTCCGTTCCGTTCCGTTCCATTCCATTCCTTTCTACTTGTGTTGATTCCATTCCATTCCATTCTATTCCATTGAATTCCATTCCATTCCATTCCATTCCATTCCATTACATGGAATTCCATTGAATTCCATTGAATTCCATTCCATTGAATTCCATTGAATTCCATTCCATTCCATTCCATGGAATTCAATTCCATTCCATTCCATTCCTTGGAATTCCATTCCATTCCATTCCATTCCATTCCATTGAATTCCATTCCATTCCATTCAATTGAATTCCATTCCATTCCATTCCATTCGATTCCATTCCATTCCATTGAATTCAATTCCGTTCCATTCCATTCCATTGAATTCCATTGAATTCCATTCCATTGAATTCCATTCCATTCCATTGAATTCCATTCCATTTCATTCCATTCCATTCCGTTCCATTCCATTCCGTTCCATTCCATTCCATTCCTTTCCATTCCATTCCATTCCGTTCCATTCCATTGAATTCCGTTCCATTGCACTGAATTCCGTTCCATTCCATTCCATTCCTTTCCGTTCCGTTCCGTTCCGTTCCGTTCCGTTCCGTTCTACTCGGGTTGATTCCATTCTATTCCTTTCCATTCCATTCGATTCCATTCTATTCCATTCGATTCCATTCGATTCAATTCGATTCCATTCCATTCCATTCCATTCCATTCCATTCCATTGAATTCCATTCCATTCCATTCCGTTCCATTCCATTCCGTTCCATTCCATTACATTCCATTCCATTACGTTCCGTTCCATTCCGTTCCATTCCGTTCCATTCCATTGAATTCCGATCCATTGCATTGAATTCCGTTCCATTCCATTCCATTCCTTTCCGTTCCGTTCCGTTCCGTTCCGTTCCGTTCCGTTCCGTTCTACTCGGATTGATTCCATTCTATTCCATTCCATTCGATTCCATTCGATTCCATTCGATTCCATTCGATTCCATTCCATTCCATTCCATTCCATTGAATTCCATTCCATTCCATTCCATTCCATTCCATTCCATTCCATTGAATTCCATTGAATTCCATTCCATTGAATTCCGTTCCATTCCATTACATTCCTTTACGTTCTGTTCCGTTCCGTTCCGTTCCGTTCCGTTCTACTCGGGTTGATTCCATTCTATTCCATTCCATTCCATTCGATTCCATTCTATTCCATTCGATTCCATTCGATTCAATTCGATTCGATTCGATTCCATTCCATTCCATTCCATTCCATTGAATTCCATTCCATTCCATTGAATTCCATTCCATTCCATTCCATTCCATTCCATTCCATTACATGGAATTCCATTCCATTCCATTGAATTCCATTCCATTCCATTCCATTCGATTCCATTCCATTCCATGGAATTCCATTCCATTCGATTCCATTCCATTCCATGGAATTCCATTTCATTCCATTCCATTCCATTCCATTCCATTCCATTCCATTCCATAGAATTCCATTCCATTCCATTCCATTCCATTCCATTCCATTCCATTCCATTCCATCGAATTCCATTCCATTCCATTCCATTCCATTCCATTCCATTCCATTCCATTCCATTCTATTCCATTCTACTCGGGTTGATTCCATTCTATTACATTCGATTCCATTCGATTCCATTCGATTCCATTCGATTCCATTCGATTCCATTCCATTCCATTCCATTCAATTGAATTCCATTCCATTCCATTCCATTCCATTCCATTCCATTCCATTCCATTCCATTCCATTGAATTCCATTCCATTCCATTGAATTCCATTCCATTCCGTTCCATTCCATTGAATTCCGTTCCGTTCCGTTCCGTTCCGTTCCGTTCCATTCCGTTCCATTCCATTCCATTCCGTTCTACTCGGGTTCATTCCATTCCATTCCTTTCCGTTCCGTTCCGTTCCGTTCCGTTCCGTTGCGTTCCGTTCCGTTCTACTCGGGTTGATTCCATTCTATTCCATTCCATTCCATTCGATTCCGTTCTATTCCATTCGATTCCATTCTATTCAATTCGATTCCATTCCATTCCATTCCATTCCATTGAATTCCATTCCATTCCATTCCATTCCATTCCATTGAATTCCATTGAATTCCATTCCATTGAATTCCATTCCATTCCATTCCATTCCGTTCCATTCCATTCCGTTCCATTCCATTCCATTCCATTCCATTCCATTCCGTTCCGTTCCATTCCGTTCCATTCCGTTCCATTCCATTGAATTCCGTTCCATTGCATTGAATTCCGTTCCATTCCATTCCATTCCTTTCCGTTCGGTTCCGTTCCGTTCCGTTCCGTTCCGTTCTACTCGGGTTGATTCCATTCTATTCCATTCCATTCCATTCGATTCCATTCTATTCCATTCGATTCCATTCGATTCAATTCGATTCGATTCCATTCCATTCCATTCCATTCCATTCCATTCCATAGAATTCCATTCCATTCCATTGAATTCCATTCCATTCCATTCCATTCCATTCCATTGAATTCCATTCCATTCCATTGAATTCCATTCCATTCCATTCCATTCGATTCCATTCCATTCCATGGAATTCCATTCCATTCGATTCCATTCCATTCCATGGAATTCCATTTCATTCCATTCCATTCCATTCCATTCCATTCCATAGAATTCCATTCCGTTCCATTCCATTCCATTCCATTCCATTCCGTTCCATTCCATTCCATCGAATTCCATTCCATTCCATTCCATTCCATTCCATTCCATTCCATTCCATTCCATTCCATTCCATTCTACTCGGGTTGATTCCATTCTATTACATTCCATTCCATTCGATTCCATTCGATTCCATTCGATTCCATTCCATTCAATTGAATTCCATTCCATTCCATTCCATTCCATTCCATTCCATTCCATTGAATTCCATTCCATTACATTGAATTCCATTCCATTCCATTCCATTCCATTGAATTCCGTTCCATTCCATTCTTTCCATTCCATTCCATTCCATTGAATTCCATTACATTGAATTCCATTCCATTCCATTCCATTCCATTCCATTCCATTGAATTCCATTCCATTCCATTGAATTCCATTCCTTTCCATTCCATTCCATTGAATTCCGTTCAATTCCATTCCATTCCATTCCATTCCATTCCATTCCATTCCATTCGAATTCCATTCCATTCCATTCCATTCCATTCCATTCCATTCCATTCCATTCCATTCTACTCGGGTTGATTCCATTCTATTCCATTCCATTCCATTCGATTCCATTCGATTCCTTTCGATTCCATTCCATTCCATTCCATTCCATTCCATTGAATTCCATTCCATTCCATTCCATTCCATTCCATTGGATTCCATTCCATTCCATTCCATCGAATTCCATTCCATTCCATTGAATTCCATTCCATTCCATTCCATTCCATTCCATTCCATTCCATTCCATCGAATTCCATTCCATTCCATTCCATTCCATTCCATTCGATTCCATTCGATTCCATTCGATTCCATTCCATTCCATTCCATTCCATTGAATTCCGTTCCATTCCATTCCATTCCATTCCATTCCCTTCCATTGAATTCCATTACATTGAATTCCATTCCATTCCATTCCATTCCATGGAATTCCATTCCATTCCGTTCCGTTCCGTTCCGTTCCGTTCCGTACCGTTCCATTCCATTCCATTCCATTCCATTGAATTCCGTTCCATTCCATTGAATTCCATTCCATTCCGTTCCATTCCATTGAATTCCGTTCCGTTCCGTTCCGTTCCGTTCCGTTCCGTTCCGTTCCATTCCGTTCCATTCCATTCCATTCCGTTCTACTCGGGTTCATTCCATTCCATTCCTTTCCGTTCCGTTCCGTTCCGTACCATTCCGTTCCGTTCTACTCGGGTTGATTCCATTCTATTCCATTCCATTCCATTCGATTCCATTCTATTCCATTCGATTCCATTCTATTCAATTCGATTCCATTCCATTCCAATCCATTCCATTACATTCCATTGAATTCCATTCCATTCCATTCCGTTCCATTCCATTCCGTTCCATTCCATTCCATTCCATTCCATTCCATTCCATTACGTTCCGTTCCATTCCGTTCCATTCCATTGAATTCCGATCCATTGCATTGAATTCCGTTCCATTCCATTCCATTCCATTCCATTCCATTCCATTCCATTGAATTCCATTCCATTGAATTCCATTCCATTCCATTCCATTCCACTGAATTCCATTCCATTCCGTTCCGTTCCGTTCCGTTCCGTTCCATTCCGTTCCATTCCATTCCATTCCATTCCATTGAATTCCGTTCCATTCCATTGAATTCCATTCCATTCCGTTCCATTCCATTGAATTCCGTTCCGTTCCGTTCCGTTCCGTTCCGTTCCATTCCGTTCCATTCCGTTCCATTCCGTTCTACTCGGGTTGATTCCATTCTATTCCATTCCATTCCATTCGATTCCATTCCATTCCATTCCATTCCATTCCATTTCATTCCTTTCTACTCGGGTTCATTCCATTCCATTCCGTTCCGTTCCGTTCCGTTCCGTTCCATTCCTTTCTACTTGTGTTGATTCCATTCCATTCCATTCTATTCCATTGAATTCCATTCCATTCCATTCCATTCCATTCCATTACATGGAATGCCATTGAATTCCATTGAATTCCATTCCATTGAATTCCATTGAATTCCATTCCATTCCATTCCATGGAATTCAATTCCATTCCATTCCATTCCTTGGAATTCCATTCCATTCCATTCCATTCCATTCCATGGAATTCCATTCCATTCCATTCAATTGAATTCCATTCCATTCCATTCCATTCGATTCCATTCCATTCCATTGAATTCAATTCCGTTCCATTCCATTCCATTGAATTCCATTGAATTCCATTCCATTGAATTCCATTCCATTCCATTGAATTCCATTCCATTTCATTCCATTCCATTCCGTTCCATTCCATTCCGTTCCATTCCATTCCATTCCTTTCCATTCCATTCCATTCTGTTCCATTCCATTGAATTCCGTTCCATTGCACTGAATTCCGTTCCATTCCATTCCATCCCTTTCCGTTCCGTTCCGTTCCGTTCCGTTCCGTTCCGTTCTACTCGGGTTGATTCCATTCTATTCCTTTCCATTCCATTCGATTCCATTCTATTCCATTCGATTCCATTCGATTCAATTCGATTCCATTCCATTCCATTCCATTCCATTCCATTCCATTCCATTGAATTCCATTCCATTCCATTCCGTTCCATTCCATTCCGTTCCATTCCATTACATTCCATTCCATTACGTTCCGTTCCATTCCGTTCCATTCCGTTCCATTCCATTGAATTCCGATCCATTGCATTGAATTCCGTTCCATTCCATTCCATTCCTTTCCGTTCCGTTCCGTTCCGTTCCGTTCCGTTCCGTTCCGTTCTACTCGGATTGATTCCATTCTATTCCATTCCATTCCATTCGATTCCATTCGATTCCATTCGATTCCATTCGATTCCATTCCATTCCATTCCATTCCATTGAATTCCATTCCATTCCATTCCATTCCATTCCATTCCATTCCATTCCATTGAATTCCATTGAATTCCATTCCATTGAATTCCATTCCATTCCATTCCATTCCGTTCCATTCCATTCCGTTCCATTCCATTCCATTCCATTCCATTCCATTCCATTCCGTTCCGTTCCATTCCGTTCCATTCCGTTCCATTCCATTGAATTCCGTTCCATTCCATTACATTCCTTTACGTTCTGTTCCGTTCCGTTCCGTTCCGTTCCGTTCTACTCGGGTTGATTCCATTCTATTCCATTCCATTCCATTCCATTCCATTCTATTCCATTCGATTCCATTCGATTCAATTCGATTCGATTCGATTCCATTCCATTCCATTCCATTCCATTGAATTCCATTCCATTCCATTGAATTCCATTCCATTCCATTCCATTCCATTCCATTCCATGGAATTCCATTCCATTCCATTGAATTCCATTCCATTCCATTCCATTCGATTCCATTCCATTCCATGGAATTCCATTCCATTCGATTCCATTCCATTCCATGGAATTCCATTTCATTCCATTCCATTCCATTCCATTCCATTCCATTCCATTCCATAGAATTCCATTCCATTCCATTCCATTCCATTCCATTCCATTCCATTCCATCGAATTCCATTCCATTCCATTCCATTCCATTCCATTCCATTCCATTCCATTCTATTCCATTCTACTCGGGTTGATTCCATTCTATTACATTCGATTCCATTCGATTCCATTCGATTCCATTCGATTCCATTCGATTCCATTCCATTCCATTCCATTCAATTGAATTCCATTCCATTCCATTCCATTCCATTCCATTCCATTCCATTCCATTCCATTGAATTCCATTCCATTCCATTGAATTCCATTCCATTCCGTTCCATTCCATTGAATTCCGTTCCGTTCCGTTCCGTTCCGTTCCGTTCCATTCCGTTCCATTCCATTCCATTCCGTTCTACTCGGGTTCATTCCATTCCATTCCTTTCCGTTCCGTTCCGTTCCGTTCCGTTCCGTTGCGTTCCGTTCCGTTCTACTCGGGTTGATTCCATTCTTTTCCATTCCATTCCATTCGATTCCATTCTATTCCATTCGATTCCATTCTATTCAATTCGATTCCATTCCATTCCATTCCATTGAATTCCATTCCATTCCATTCCGTTCCATTCCATTCCGTTCCATTCCATTCCATTCCATTCCATTCCATTCCTTTCCGTTACGTTCCGTTCCGTTCCATTCCGTTCTACTCGGATTGATTCCATTCTATTCCATTCCATTCCATTCGATTCCATTCGATTCCATTCGATTCCATTCGATTCCATTCCATTCCATTCCATTCCATTGAACTCCATTCCATTCCATTCCATTCCATTCCATTCCATTCCATTGAACTCCATTCCATTCCATTCCATTCCATTCCATTCCATTCCATTCCATTCCATTGAATTCCATTCCATTCCATTCCATTCCATTGAATTCCGTTCCATTCCATTCCTTTCCATTCCATTCCATTCCATTGAATTCCATTACATTGAATTCCATTCCATTCCATTCCATTCCATTCCATTCCATTCCATTGAATTCCATTCCATTCCATAGAATTCCATTCCATTCCATTCCATTCGATTCCATTCCATTCCATGGAATTCCATTCCTTTCCATTCCATTCCATTCCATTCCATTCCATTCCATTCCATTGAATTCCATTGAATTCCATTCCATTCCATTGAATTCCATTCTTTTCCATTCCATTCCATTGAATTCCGTTCAATTCCATTCCATTCCATTCCATTCCATTCCATTCCATTCGAATTCCATTCCATTCCATTCCATTCCATTCCATTCCATTCCATTCTACTCGGGTTGATTCCATTCTATTCCATTCCATTCCATTCGATTCCATTCGATTGCTTTCGATTCCATTCCATTCCATTCCATTCCATTCCATTCCATTGTATTCCATTCCATTCCATTCCATTCCATTGAATTCCATTCCATTCCATTCCATCGAATTCCATTCCATTCCATTGAATTCCATTCCATTGCATTCCATTCCATTCCATTCCATTCCATTCCATTCCATTCTATTCCATTCCTTCGAATTCCATTCCATTGCATTCCATTCCATTCGATTCCATTCGATTCCATTCGATTCCATTCGATTCCATTCGATTCCATTCGATTCCATTCCATTCCATTCCATTCCATTGAATTCCATTCCATTCCATTCCATTCCATTGAATTCCGTTCCATTCCTTTCAATTCCATTCCATTCCATTCCATTCCATTCCATTCCATTCCATTCCGTTCTACTCGGGTTCATTCCATTCCATTCCTTTCCTTTCCGTTCCGTTCCGTTCCGTTCCGTTCCGTTCTACTCGGGTTGATTCCATTCTATTCCATTCCATACCATTCGATTCCATTCTATTCCATTCGATTCAATTCTATTCCATTCCATTCCATTCCATTTCATTCCTTTCCATTCCATTCCATTGAATTCCATTCCATTCCATTCCGTTCCATTCCATTCCGTTCCATTCCATTCCATTCCGTTCCATTCCATTCCTTTCCGTTACGTTCCGTTCCGTTCCATTCCGTTCTACTCGGATTGATTCCATTCTATTCCATTCCATTCCATTCGATTCCATTCGATTCCATTCGATTCCATTCGATTCCATTCCATTCCATTCCATTCCATTCCATTCCATTCCATTGAACTCCATTCCATTCCATTCCATTCCATTCCATTCCATTCCATTCCATTCCATTGAATTCCATTCCATTCCATTCCATTCCATTGAATTCTGTTCCATTCAATTCCATTCCATTCCATTCCGTTCTACTCGGGTTGATTCCATTCTATTCCATTCCGTTCCGTTCCGTTCCGTTCCGTTCCGTTCCGTTCCGTTCCATTCCACTCGGGTTGATTCCATTCTATTCCATTCCATTCCATTCCATTCCATTCCATTCGATTCCATTCGATTCCATTCGATTCCATTCGATTCCATTCCATTCCATTGAATTCCATTCCATTCCATGGAATTCCGTTCCATTCCATTCCATTGCATTCCATTCCATTCCATTCCATTTGGATTCCATTCCATTCTATTCCATTCCATTCCATTCCATTCCATTCCATTCCATTCCATTCTACTCTGGTTGATTCCATTCTATTCCATTCCATTCCATTCGATTCCATTCGATTCCATTCGATTCCATTCCATTCCATTCCATTCCATTCCATTCCATTCCATTCCATTGAATTCCATTCCATTCCATTGAATTCCATTCCATTCCATTCCATTCCATTGAATTCCGTTCCATTCCATTCCATTCCATTCCATTCCATTCCATTGAATTCCATTCCATTGAATTCCATTCCATTCCATTCCATTCCATGGAATTCCATTCCATTCCGTTCCGTTCCGTTCCGTTCCTTTCCGTTTCGTTCCGTTCCGTTCCGTTCCGTTCCATTCCATTCCATTCCATTCCATTGAAATCCGTTCCATTCCATTGAATTCCATTCCATTCCGTTCCATTCCATTGAATTCTGTTCCGTTCCGTTCCGTTCCGTTCCGTTCCATTCCGTTCCATTCCATTGAATTCCATTGAATTCCATTCCATTCCATTCCGTTCCATTCCATTCCGTTCCGTTCCATTCCATTCCATTCCATTCCATTCCATTCCATTCCGTTCTACTCGGGTTCATTCCATTCCATTCCGTTCCGTTCCGTTCCGTTCCGTTCCTTTCCTTTCTACTTGTGTTGATTCCATTCCATTCCATTCTATTCCATTGAATTCCATTCCATTCCATTCCATTCCATTCCATTACATGGAATTCCATTGAATTCCATTGAATTCCATTCCATAGAATTCCATTCCATTCCATTCCATTCCATTCCATGGGATTCCATTCCATTCCATTCCATTCCATTCCATTGAATTCCATTCCATTCCATTCCAGTGAATTCCATTCCATTCCATTCCATTCGATTCCATTTCATTCCATTGAATTCCATTCCATTCCATTCCATTCCATTGAATTCCATTCCATTGAATTCCATTCCACTCCATTGAATTCCATTCCATTTCATTCCATTCCATTGCGTTCCATTCCATTCCGTTCCATTCCATTCCATTCCTTTCCATTCCATTCCATTCCGTTCCATTCCATTGAATTCCGTTCCATTGCATTGAATTCCGTTCCATTCCATTCCATTCCTTTCCGTTCCGTTCCGTTCCGTTCCGTTCCGTTCCGTTCTACTCGGGTTGATTCCATTCTATTCCATTCCATTCCATTCGATTCCATTCTATTCCATTCGATTCCATTCGATTCAATTCGATTCCATTCGATTCCATTCCATTCCATTCCATTCCATTCCATTCCATTCCATTGAATTCCATTCCATTCCATTCCGTTCCATTCCATTCCGTTCCATTCCATTAAATTCCATTCCATTCCATTCCATTCCGTTCCATTCCATTCCATTCCTTTCCATTCCATTCCTTTCCGTTCCATTCCGTTCCTTTCCATTCCGTTCTACTCGGATTTATTCCATTCTATTCCATTCCATTCCATTCGATTCCATTCGATTCCATTCGATTCCATTCGATTCCATTCCATTCCATTCCATTCCATTCCATTCCATTCCATTCCATTCCATTGAACTCCATTCCGTTCCATTCCATTCCATTCCATTCCATTCCATTCCATTGAATTCCATTCCATTCCATTCCATTCCATTGAATTCTGTTCCATTCAATTCCATTCCATTCCATTCCGTTCTACTCGGGTTGATTCCATGCTATTCCATTCCGTTCCATTCCGTTCCGTTCCGTTCCGTTCCGTTCCGTTCCATTCCACTCGGGTTGATTCCATTCTATTCCATTCCATTCCATTCCATTCCATTCCATTCGATTCCATTCGATTCCATTCGATTCCATTCGATTCCATTCGATTCCATTCCATTCCATTGAATTCCATTCCATTCCATTCCATTCCATTGAATTCCGTTCCATTCCATTCCATTGCATTCCATTATATTCCATTCCATTTGAATTCCATTCCATTCCATTCCATTCCATTCCATTCCATTCCATTCCATTCTACTCGGGTTGATTCCATTCTATTCCATTCCATTCCATTCGATTCCATTCGATTCCATTCGATTCCATTCGATTCCATTCCATTCCATTCCATTCCATTCCATTCCATTCCATTCCATTGAATTCCATTCCATTCCATTGAATTCCATTCCATTCCATTCCATTCCATTGAATTCCGTTCCATTCCATTCCATTCCATTCCATTCCATTCCATTGAATTCCATTCCATTGAATTCCATTCCATTCCATTCCATTCCATTGAATTCCATTCCATTCCGTTCCGTTCCGTTCCGTTCCGTTTCGTTCCGTTCCGTTCTGTTCCGTTCCATTCCATTCCATTCCATTCCATTGAATTCCGTTCCATTCCATTGAATTCCATTCCATTCCGTTCCATTCCATTGAATTCTGTTCCGTTCCGTTCCGTTCCGTTCCGTTCCATTCCGTTCCATTCCGTTCCTTTCCGTTCTACTCGGGTTGATTCCATTCTATTCCATTCCACTCCATTCGATTCCATTCGATTCCATTCGAATCCATTCGATTCCATTCGATTCCATTCGATTCCATTCCATTCCATTGAATTCCATTCCATTCCATTCCATTCCATTGAATTCCGTTCCATTCCATTCCATTCCATTCCATTCCATTCCATTCCTTTCCGTTCCGTTCCGTTCCGTTCCGTTCCGTTCTACTCGGGTTGATTCCATTCTATTCCATTCCATTCCATTCGATTCCATTCTATTCCATTCGATTCCATTCGATTCAATTAGATTCCATTCCATTCCATTCCATTCCATTCCATTCCATTGGATTCCGTTCCATTCCATTGAATTCCATTCCATTCCGTTCCATTCCATTGAATTCCGCTCCGTTCCGTTCCGTTCCGTTCCGTTCCATTCCGTACCATTCCATTCCATTCCGTTCTACTCGGGTTGATTCCATTCTATTCCATTCCATTCCATTCGATTCCATTCCATTCCATTCCATTCCATTCCATTCCATTCCGTTCTACTCGGGTTCATTCCATTCCATTCCGTTCCGTTCCGTTCCGTTCCGTTCCTTTCCTTTCTACTTGTGTTGATTCCATTCCATTCCTTTCTATTCCATTGAATTCCATTCCATTCCATTCCATTCCATTCCATTCCATTACATGGAATTCCATTGAATTCCATTGAATTCCATTCCATTGAATTCCATTCCATTCCATTCCATTCCATTCCATGGAATTCCATTCCATTCCATTCCATTCCATTCCATTCCATTCCATTCCATTCCATTCCATCGAATTCCATTCCATTCCATTCCATTCCATTCCATTCGATTCCATTCGATTCCATTCGATTCCATTCCATTCCATTCCATTCCATTGAATTCCGTTCCATTCCATTCCATTCCATTCCATTCCCTTCCATTGAATTCCATTACATTGAATTCCATTCCATTCCATTCCATTCCATGGAATTCCATTCCATTCCGTTCCGTTCCGTTCCGTTCCGTTCCGTACCGTTCCATTCCATTCCATTCCATTCCATTGAATTCCGTTCCATTCCATTGAATTCCATTCCATTCCGTTCCATTCCATTGAATTCCGTTCCGTTCCGTTCCGTTCCGTTCCGTTCCGTTCCGTTCCATTCCGTTCCATTCCATTCCATTCCGTTCTACTCGGGTTCATTCCATTCCATTCCTTTCCGTTCCGTTCCGTTCCGTACCATTCCGTTCCGTTCTACTCGGGTTGATTCCATTCTATTCCATTCCATTCCATTCGATTCCATTCTATTCCATTCGATTCCATTCTATTCAATTCGATTCCATTCCATTCCAATCCATTCCATTACATTCCATTGAATTCCATTCCATTCCATTCCGTTCCATTCCATTCCGTTCCATTCCATTCCATTCCATTCCATTCCATTCCATTACGTTCCGTTCCATTCCGTTCCATTCCATTGAATTCCGATCCATTGCATTGAATTCCGTTCCATTCCATTCCATTCCATTCCATTCCATTCCATTCCATTGAATTCCATTCCATTGAATTCCATTCCATTCCATTCCATTCCACTGAATTCCATTCCATTCCGTTCCGTTCCGTTCCGTTCCGTTCCATTCCGTTCCATTCCATTCCATTCCATTCCATTGAATTCCGTTCCATTCCATTGAATTCCATTCCATTCCGTTCCATTCCATTGAATTCCGTTCCGTTCCGTTCCGTTCCGTTCCGTTCCATTCCGTTCCATTCCGTTCCATTCCGTTCTACTCGGGTTGATTCCATTCTATTCCATTCCATTCCATTCGATTCCATTCCATTCCATTCCATTCCATTCCATTTCATTCCTTTCTACTCGGGTTCATTCCATTCCATTCCGTTCCGTTCCGTTCCGTTCCGTTCCATTCCTTTCTACTTGTGTTGATTCCATTCCATTCCATTCTATTCCATTGAATTCCATTCCATTCCATTCCATTCCATTCCATTACATGGAATGCCATTGAATTCCATTGAATTCCATTCCATTGAATTCCATTGAATTCCATTCCATTCCATTCCATGGAATTCAATTCCATTCCATTCCATTCCTTGGAATTCCATTCCATTCCATTCCATTCCATTCCATGGAATTCCATTCCATTCCATTCAATTGAATTCCATTCCATTCCATTCCATTCGATTCCATTCCATTCCATTGAATTCAATTCCGTTCCATTCCATTCCATTGAATTCCATTGAATTCCATTCCATTGAATTCCATTCCATTCCATTGAATTCCATTCCATTTCATTCCATTCCATTCCGTTCCATTCCATTCCGTTCCATTCCATTCCATTCCTTTCCATTCCATTCCATTCTGTTCCATTCCATTGAATTCCGTTCCATTGCACTGAATTCCGTTCCATTCCATTCCATCCCTTTCCGTTCCGTTCCGTTCCGTTCCGTTCCGTTCCGTTCTACTCGGGTTGATTCCATTCTATTCCTTTCCATTCCATTCGATTCCATTCTATTCCATTCGATTCCATTCGATTCAATTCGATTCCATTCCATTCCATTCCATTCCATTCCATTCCATTCCATTGAATTCCATTCCATTCCATTCCGTTCCATTCCATTCCGTTCCATTCCATTACATTCCATTCCATTACGTTCCGTTCCATTCCGTTCCATTCCGTTCCATTCCATTGAATTCCGATCCATTGCATTGAATTCCGTTCCATTCCATTCCATTCCTTTCCGTTCCGTTCCGTTCCGTTCCGTTCCGTTCCGTTCCGTTCTACTCGGATTGATTCCATTCTATTCCATTCCATTCCATTCGATTCCATTCGATTCCATTCGATTCCATTCGATTCCATTCCATTCCATTCCATTCCATTGAATTCCATTCCATTCCATTCCATTCCATTCCATTCCATTCCATTCCATTGAATTCCATTGAATTCCATTCCATTGAATTCCATTCCATTCCATTCCATTCCGTTCCATTCCATTCCGTTCCATTCCATTCCATTCCATTCCATTCCATTCCATTCCGTTCCGTTCCATTCCGTTCCATTCCGTTCCATTCCATTGAATTCCGTTCCATTCCATTACATTCCTTTACGTTCTGTTCCGTTCCGTTCCGTTCCGTTCCGTTCTACTCGGGTTGATTCCATTCTATTCCATTCCATTCCATTCCATTCCATTCTATTCCATTCGATTCCATTCGATTCAATTCGATTCGATTCGATTCCATTCCATTCCATTCCATTCCATTGAATTCCATTCCATTCCATTGAATTCCATTCCATTCCATTCCATTCCATTCCATTCCATGGAATTCCATTCCATTCCATTGAATTCCATTCCATTCCATTCCATTCGATTCCATTCCATTCCATGGAATTCCATTCCATTCGATTCCATTCCATTCCATGGAATTCCATTTCATTCCATTCCATTCCATTCCATTCCATTCCATTCCATTCCATAGAATTCCATTCCATTCCATTCCATTCCATTCCATTCCATTCCATTCCATCGAATTCCATTCCATTCCATTCCATTCCATTCCATTCCATTCCATTCCATTCTATTCCATTCTACTCGGGTTGATTCCATTCTATTACATTCGATTCCATTCGATTCCATTCGATTCCATTCGATTCCATTCGATTCCATTCCATTCCATTCCATTCAATTGAATTCCATTCCATTCCATTCCATTCCATTCCATTCCATTCCATTCCATTCCATTGAATTCCATTCCATTCCATTGAATTCCATTCCATTCCGTTCCATTCCATTGAATTCCGTTCCGTTCCGTTCCGTTCCGTTCCGTTCCATTCCGTTCCATTCCATTCCATTCCGTTCTACTCGGGTTCATTCCATTCCATTCCTTTCCGTTCCGTTCCGTTCCGTTCCGTTCCGTTGCGTTCCGTTCCGTTCTACTCGGGTTGATTCCATTCTTTTCCATTCCATTCCATTCGATTCCATTCTATTCCATTCGATTCCATTCTATTCAATTCGATTCCATTCCATTCCATTCCATTGAATTCCATTCCATTCCATTCCGTTCCATTCCATTCCGTTCCATTCCATTCCATTCCATTCCATTCCATTCCTTTCCGTTACGTTCCGTTCCGTTCCATTCCGTTCTACTCGGATTGATTCCATTCTATTCCATTCCATTCCATTCGATTCCATTCGATTCCATTCGATTCCATTCGATTCCATTCCATTCCATTCCATTCCATTGAACTCCATTCCATTCCATTCCATTCCATTCCATTCCATTCCATTGAACTCCATTCCATTCCATTCCATTCCATTCCATTCCATTCCATTCCATTCCATTCCATTGAATTCCATTCCATTCCATTCCATTCCATTGAATTCCGTTCCATTCCATTCCTTTCCATTCCATTCCATTCCATTGAATTCCATTACATTGAATTCCATTCCATTCCATTCCATTCCATTCCATTCCATTCCATTGAATTCCATTCCATTCCATAGAATTCCATTCCATTCCATTCCATTCGATTCCATTCCATTCCATGGAATTCCATTCCTTTCCATTCCATTCCATTCCATTCCATTCCATTCCATTCCATTGAATTCCATTGAATTCCATTCCATTCCATTGAATTCCATTCTTTTCCATTCCATTCCATTGAATTCCGTTCAATTCCATTCCATTCCATTCCATTCCATTCCATTCCATTCGAATTCCATTCCATTCCATTCCATTCCATTCCATTCCATTCCATTCTACTCGGGTTGATTCCATTCTATTCCATTCCATTCCATTCGATTCCATTCGATTGCTTTCGATTCCATTCCATTCCATTCCATTCCATTCCATTCCATTGTATTCCATTCCATTCCATTCCATTCCATTGAATTCCATTCCATTCCATTCCATCGAATTCCATTCCATTCCATTGAATTCCATTCCATTGCATTCCATTCCATTCCATTCCATTCCATTCCATTCCATTCTATTCCATTCCTTCGAATTCCATTCCATTGCATTCCATTCCATTCGATTCCATTCGATTCCATTCGATTCCATTCGATTCCATTCGATTCCATTCGATTCCATTCCATTCCATTCCATTCCATTGAATTCCATTCCATTCCATTCCATTCCATTGAATTCCGTTCCATTCCTTTCAATTCCATTCCATTCCATTCCATTCCATTCCATTCCATTCCATTCCGTTCTACTCGGGTTCATTCCATTCCATTCCTTTCCTTTCCGTTCCGTTCCGTTCCGTTCCGTTCCGTTCTACTCGGGTTGATTCCATTCTATTCCATTCCATACCATTCGATTCCATTCTATTCCATTCGATTCAATTCTATTCCATTCCATTCCATTCCATTTCATTCCTTTCCATTCCATTCCATTGAATTCCATTCCATTCCATTCCGTTCCATTCCATTCCGTTCCATTCCATTCCATTCCGTTCCATTCCATTCCTTTCCGTTACGTTCCGTTCCGTTCCATTCCGTTCTACTCGGATTGATTCCATTCTATTCCATTCCATTCCATTCGATTCCATTCGATTCCATTCGATTCCATTCGATTCCATTCCATTCCATTCCATTCCATTCCATTCCATTCCATTGAACTCCATTCCATTCCATTCCATTCCATTCCATTCCATTCCATTCCATTCCATTGAATTCCATTCCATTCCATTCCATTCCATTGAATTCTGTTCCATTCAATTCCATTCCATTCCATTCCGTTCTACTCGGGTTGATTCCATTCTATTCCATTCCGTTCCGTTCCGTTCCGTTCCGTTCCGTTCCGTTCCGTTCCATTCCACTCGGGTTGATTCCATTCTATTCCATTCCATTCCATTCCATTCCATTCGATTCCATTCGATTCCATTCGATTCCATTCGATTCCATTCCATTCCATTGAATTCCATTCCATTCCATGGAATTCCGTTCCATTCCATTCCATTGCATTCCATTCCATTCCATTCCATTTGGATTCCATTCCATTCTATTCCATTCCATTCCATTCCATTCCATTCCATTCCATTCCATTCTACTCTGGTTGATTCCATTCTATTCCATTCCATTCCATTCGATTCCATTCGATTCCATTCGATTCCATTCCATTCCATTCCATTCCATTCCATTCCATTCCATTCCATTGAATTCCATTCCATTCCATTGAATTCCATTCCATTCCATTCCATTCCATTGAATTCCGTTCCATTCCATTCCATTCCATTCCATTCCATTCCATTGAATTCCATTCCATTGAATTCCATTCCATTCCATTCCATTCCATGGAATTCCATTCCATTCCGTTCCGTTCCGTTCCGTTCCTTTCCGTTTCGTTCCGTTCCGTTCCGTTCCGTTCCATTCCATTCCATTCCATTCCATTGAAATCCGTTCCATTCCATTGAATTCCATTCCATTCCGTTCCATTCCATTGAATTCTGTTCCGTTCCGTTCCGTTCCGTTCCGTTCCATTCCGTTCCATTCCATTGAATTCCATTGAATTCCATTCCATTCCATTCCGTTCCATTCCATTCCGTTCCGTTCCATTCCATTCCATTCCATTCCATTCCATTCCATTCCGTTCTACTCGGGTTCATTCCATTCCATTCCGTTCCGTTCCGTTCCGTTCCGTTCCTTTCCTTTCTACTTGTGTTGATTCCATTCCATTCCATTCTATTCCATTGAATTCCATTCCATTCCATTCCATTCCATTCCATTACATGGAATTCCATTGAATTCCATTGAATTCCATTCCATAGAATTCCATTCCATTCCATTCCATTCCATTCCATGGGATTCCATTCCATTCCATTCCATTCCATTCCATTGAATTCCATTCCATTCCATTCCATTGAATTCCATTCCATTCCATTCCATTCGATTCCATTTCATTCCATTGAATTCCATTCCATTCCATTGAATTCCATTGAATTCCATTCCATTGAATTCCATTCCACTCCATTGAATTCCATTCCATTTCATTCCATTCCATTGCGTTCCATTCCATTCCGTTCCATTCCATTCCATTCCTTTCCATTCCATTCCATTCCGTTCCATTCCATTGAATTCCGTTCCATTGCATTGAATTCCGTTCCATTCCATTCCATTCCTTTCCGTTCCGTTCCGTTCCGTTCCGTTCCGTTCCGTTCTACTCGGGTTGATTCCATTCTATTCCATTCCATTCCATTCGATTCCATTCTATTCCATTCGATTCCATTCGATTCAATTCGATTCCATTCGATTCCATTCCATTCCATTCCATTCCATTCCATTCCATTCCATTGAATTCCATTCCATTCCATTCCGTTCCATTCCATTCCGTTCCATTCCATTAAATTCCATTCCATTCCATTCCATTCCGTTCCATTCCATTCCATTCCTTTCCATTCCATTCCTTTCCGTTCCATTCCGTTCCTTTCCATTCCGTTCTACTCGGATTTATTCCATTCTATTCCATTCCATTCCATTCGATTCCATTCGATTCCATTCGATTCCATTCGATTCCATTCCATTCCATTCCATTCCATTCCATTCCATTCCATTCCATTCCATTGAACTCCATTCCGTTCCATTCCATTCCATTCCATTCCATTCCATTCCATTGAATTCCATTCCATTCCATTCCATTCCATTGAATTCTGTTCCATTCAATTCCATTCCATTCCATTCCGTTCTACTCGGGTTGATTCCATGCTATTCCATTCCGTTCCATTCCGTTCCGTTCCGTTCCGTTCCGTTCCGTTCCATTCCACTCGGGTTGATTCCATTCTATTCCATTCCATTCCATTCCATTCCATTCCATTCGATTCCATTCGATTCCATTCGATTCCATTCGATTCCATTCGATTCCATTCCATTCCATTGAATTCCATTCCATTCCATTCCATTCCATTGAATTCCGTTCCATTCCATTCCATTGCATTCCATTATATTCCATTCCATTTGAATTCCATTCCATTCCATTCCATTCCATTCCATTCCATTCCATTCCATTCTACTCGGGTTGATTCCATTCTATTCCATTCCATTCCATTCGATTCCATTCGATTCCATTCGATTCCATTCGATTCCATTCCATTCCATTCCATTCCATTCCATTCCATTCCATTCCATTGAATTCCATTCCATTCCATTGAATTCCATTCCATTCCATTCCATTCCATTGAATTCCGTTCCATTCCATTCCATTCCATTCCATTCCATTCCATTGAATTCCATTCCATTGAATTCCATTCCATTCCATTCCATTCCATTGAATTCCATTCCATTCCGTTCCGTTCCGTTCCGTTCCGTTTCGTTCCGTTCCGTTCTGTTCCGTTCCATTCCATTCCATTCCATTCCATTGAATTCCGTTCCATTCCATTGAATTCCATTCCATTCCGTTCCATTCCATTGAATTCTGTTCCGTTCCGTTCCGTTCCGTTCCGTTCCATTCCGTTCCATTCCGTTCCTTTCCGTTCTACTCGGGTTGATTCCATTCTATTCCATTCCACTCCATTCGATTCCATTCGATTCCATTCGAATCCATTCGATTCCATTCGATTCCATTCGATTCCATTCCATTCCATTGAATTCCATTCCATTCCATTCCATTCCATTGAATTCCGTTCCATTCCATTCCATTCCATTCCATTCCATTCCATTCCATTCCTTTCCGTTCCGTTCCGTTCCGTTCCGTTCCGTTCTACTCGGGTTGATTCCATTCTATTCCATTCCATTCCATTCGATTCCATTCTATTCCATTCGATTCCATTCGATTCAATTAGATTCCATTCCATTCCATTCCATTCCATTCCATTCCATTGGATTCCGTTCCATTCCATTGAATTCCATTCCATTCCGTTCCATTCCATTGAATTCCGCTCCGTTCCGTTCCGTTCCGTTCCGTTCCATTCCGTACCATTCCATTCCATTCCGTTCTACTCGGGTTGATTCCATTCTATTCCATTCCATTCCATTCGATTCCATTCCATTCCATTCCATTCCATTCCATTCCATTCCGTTCTACTCGGGTTCATTCCATTCCATTCCGTTCCGTTCCGTTCCGTTCCGTTCCTTTCCTTTCTACTTGTGTTGATTCCATTCCATTCCTTTCTATTCCATTGAATTCCATTCCATTCCATTCCATTCCATTCCATTCCATTACATGGAATTCCATTGAATTCCATTGAATTCCATTCCATTGAATTCCATTCCATTCCATTCCATTCCATTCCATGGAATTCCATTCCATTCCATTCCATTCCATTCCATTGAATTCCATTCCATTCCATTCCATTGAATTCCATTCCATTCCATTCCATTCGATTCCATTTCATTCCATTGAATTCCATTCCATTCCATTCCATTCCATTCCATTCCATTGAATTCCATTGAATTCCATTCCATTGAATTCCATTCCATTCCATTGAATTCCATTCCATTTCATTCCATTCCATTCCGTTCCATTCCATTCCGTTCCATTCCATTCCATTCCTTTCCATTCCATTCCATTCCGTTCCATTCCATTGAATTCCGTTCCATTGCATTGAATTCCGTTCCATTCCGTTCCATTCCTTTCCGTTCCGTTCCGTTCCGTTCCGTTCCGTTCCGTTCTACTCGGGTTGATTCCATTCTATTCCATTCCATTCCATTCGATTCCATTCTATTCCATTCGATTCCATTCGATTCAATTCGATTCCATTCCATTCCATTCCATTCCATTCCATTCCATTCCATTGAATTCCATTCCATTCCATTCCGTTCCATTCCATTCCGTTCCATTCCATTCCATTCCATTCCATTCCATTCCATTACGTTCCGTTCCATTCAGTTCCATTCCATTCCATTCCATTCCATGGAATTCCATTCCATTCGATTCCATTCCATTCCATGGAATTCCATTTCATTCCGTTCCATTCCATTCCATTCCATTCCATTCCATAGAATTCCATTCCGTTCCATTCCATTCCATTCCATTCCATTCCATTCCATTCCATTCTACTCGGGTTGATTCCATTCTATTGCATTCCATTCCATTCGATTCCATTCGATTCCATTCGATTCCATTCGATTCCATTCCATTCCATTCCATTCAATTGAATTCCATTCCATTCCATTCCATTCCATTCCATTCCATTGAATTCCATTCCATTACATTGAATTCCATTCCATTCCATTCCATTCCATTGAATTCCGTTCCATTCCATTCCTTTCCATTCCATTCCATTCCATTGAATTCCATTACATTGAATTCCATTCCATTCCATTCCATTCCATTCCATTCCATTGAATTCAATTCCATTCCATTGAATTCCATTAAATTCCATTCCATTCGACTCCATTCCATTCCATGGAATTCCATTCCTTTCCATTCCATTCCATTCCATTCCATTCCATCCCATTGAATTGCATTGAATTCCATTCCATTCCATTGAATTCCGTTCAATTCCATTCCATTCCATTCCATTCCATTCCATTCCATTCGAATTCCATTCCATTCCATTCCATTCCATTCCATTCCATTCCATTCCATTCTACTCGGGTTCATTCCATTCTATTCCATTCCATTCCATTCGATTCCATTCGATTCCTTTCGATTCCATTCCATTCCATTCCATTCCATTCCATGGAATTCCATTCCATTCCATTCCATTCCATTCCATTGAATTCCATTCCATTCCATTCCATCGAATTCCATTCCATTCCATTGAATTCCATTCCATTCCATTCCATTCCATTCCATTCCATTCCATTCCATTCCATTCCATCGAATTCCATTCCATTCCATTCCATTCCATTCCATTCCATTCCATTCCATTCCATTCCATTCCATTCGATTCGATTCCATTCGATTCCATTCCATTCCATTCCATTCCATTCCATTCCATTCCATTCCATTCCATTCCATTCCATTCTACTCCGGTTGATTCCATTCTATTACATTCCATTCCATTCGATTCCATTAGATTCCATTCGATTCCATTCGATTCCATTCCATTCCATTCCATTCCATTCCATTGAATTCCGTTCCATTCCATTCCATTCCATTCCATTCCATTCCATTGAATTCCATTACATTGAATTCCATTCCATTCCATTCCATTCCATGGAATTCCATTCCATTCCGTTCCGTTCCGTTCCGTTCCGTTCCGTACCGTTCCATTCCATTCCATTCCATTCCATTGAATTCCGTTCCATTCCATTGAATTCCATTCCATTCCGTTCCATTCCATTGAATTCCGTTCCGTTCCGTTCCGTTCCGTTCCGTTCCGTTCCATTCCGTTCCATTCCATTCCATTCCGTTCTACTCGGGTTCATTCCATTCCATTCCTTTCCGTTCCGTTCCGTTCCGTTCCGTTCCGTTCCGTTCCGTTCTACTCGGGTTGATTCCATTCTATTCCATTCCATTCCATTCGATTCCATTCTATTCCATTCGATTCCATTCTATTCAATTCGATTCCATTCCATTCCATTCCATTCCATTCCATTCCATTCCATTCCATTGAATTCCATTCCATTCCATTCCGTTCCATTCCATTCCGTTCCATTCCATTCCATTCCATTCCATTCCATTCCATTACGTTCCGTTCCATTCCGTTCCATTCCATTGAATTCCGATCCATTGCATTGAATTCCGTTCCATTCCATTCCATTCCTTTCAGTTCCGTTCCGTTCCGTTCCGTTCTACTCGGGTTGATTCCATTCTATTCCATTCCATTCCATTCGATTCCATTCTATTCCATTCGATTCCATTCGATTCAATTCGATTCGATTCCATTCCATTCCATTCCATTCCATTCCATTCCATTGAATTCCATTCCATTCCATAGAATTCCATTCCATTCCATTCCATTCCATTCCATTCCATTCCATTCCATTCCATTGAATTCCATTCCATTCCATGGAATTCCATTCCATTCCATTCCATTCGATTGCATTCCATTCCATGGAATTCCATTCCATTCGATTCCATTCAATTCCATGGAATTCCATTTCATTCCATTCCATTCCATTCCATTCCATTCCATTCCATTCCATTGAATTCAATTCCATTCCATTCCATCGAATTCCATTCCATTCCATTGAATTCCATTCCATTCCATTCCATTGCATTCCATTCCATTCCATTCCATTCCATTCCATTCCATCGAATTCCATTCCATTCCATTCCATTCCATTCCATTCCATTCCATTCCATTCCATTCCATTCCATTCGATTCCATTCGATTCCATTCCATTCCATTCCATTCCATTCCATTCCATTCCATTCCATTCTACTCGGGTTGATTCCATTCTATTACATTCCATTCCATTCGATTCCATTCGATTCCATTCGATTCCATTCGATTCCATTCCATTCCATTCCATTCAATTGAATTCCATTCCATTCCATTCCATTCCATTCCATTCCATTGAATTCCATTCCATTCCATTGAATTCCATTCCATTCCATTCCATTCCATTCCATTGAATTCCGTTCCATTCCATTCCTTTCCATTCCATTCCTTTCCATTCCATTCCATTCGATTCCATTCCATTCCATGGAATTCCATTCCTTTCCATTCCATTCCATTCCATTCCTTTCCATTCCATTCCATTGAATTCCATTGAATTCCATTCCATTCCATTGAATTCCATTCCTTTCCATTCCATTCCATTGAATTCCGTTCAATTCCATTCCATTCCATTCCATTCCATTCCATTCCATTCGAATTCCATTCCATTCCATTCCATTCCATTCCATTCCATTCCATTCCATTCCATTCTACTCGGGTTGATTCCATTCTATTCCATTCCATTCCATTCGATTCCATTCGATTCCTTTCGATTCCATTCCATTCCATTCCATTCCATTCCATTGAATTCCATTCCATTCCATTCCATTCCATTCCATTGAATTCCATTCCATTCCATTCCATTCCATTCCATTCCATTCCATTCCATTCCATTCCATTCCATTCCATCGAATTCCATTCCATTCCATTCCATTCCATTCCATTCCATTCCATTCCATTCCATTCGATTCAATTCGATTCCATTCGATTCCATTCCATTCCATTCCATTCCATTGAATTCCGTTCCATTCCATTCCATTCCATTCCATTCCCTTCCATTGAATTCCATTACATTGAAATCCATTCCATTCCATTCCATTCCATGGAATTCCATTCCATTCCGTTCCGTTCCGTTCCGTTCCGTTCCGTACCGTTCCATTCCATTCCATTCCATTCCATTGAATTCCGTTCCATTCCATTGAATTCCATTCCATTCCGTTCCATTCCATTGAATTCCGTTCCGTTCCGTTCCGTTCCGTTCCGTTCCGTTCCATTCCGTTCCATTCCATTCCATTCCGTTCTACTCGGGTTCATTCCATTCCATTCCTTTCCGTTCCATTCGATTCCAATCTATTCCATTCGATTCCATTCGATTCAATTCTATTCCATTCCATTCCATTTCATTCCATTCCATTCCATTCCATTGAATTCCATTCCATTCCATTCCGTTCCATTCCATTCCGTTCCATTCCATTCCATTCCATTCCATTCCATTCCTTTCCGTTCCTGTTCCGTTCCGTTCCATTCCGTTCTACTCGGATTGATTCCATTCTATTCCATTCCATTCCATTCGATTCCATTCGATTCCATTCGATTCCATTCGATTCCATTCCATTCCATTCCATTCCATTCCATTCCATTCCATTCCATAGAACTCCATTCCATTCCATTCCATTCCATTCCATTCCATTCCATTGAATTCCATTCCATTCCATTCCATTCCATTGAATTCTGTTCCATTCAATTCCATTCCATTCCATTCCGCTCTACTCGGGTTGATTCCATTCTATTCCATTCCGTTCCGTTGCGTTCCGTTCCGTTCCGTTCCGTTCCGTTCCATTCCACTCGGGTTGATTCCATTCTATTCCATTCCATTCCATTCCATTCCATTCGATTCCATTCGATTCCATTCGATTCCATTCGATTCCATTCCATTCCATTGAATTCCATTCCATTCCATTCCATTCCATGGAATTCCGTTCCATTCCATTCCATTGCATTCCATTCCATTCCATTCCATTTGAATTCCATTCCATTCCATTCCATTCCAGTCCATTCCATTCCATTCCATTCTACTCGGGTTGATTCCATTCTATTCCATTCCATTCCATTCGATTCCATTCGATTCCATTCGATTCCATTCGATTCCATTCCATTCCATTCCATTGAATTCCATTCCATTCCATTGAATTCCATTCCATTCCATTCCATTCCATTGAATTCCGTTCCATTCCATTCCATTCCATTCCATTCCATTCCATTGAATTCCATTCCATTGAATTCCATTCCATTCCATTCCATTCCATTGAATTCCATTCCATTCCGTTCCGTTCCGTTCCGTTCCGTTCCGTTTCGTTCCGTTCCGTTCCATGCCATTCCATTCCATTCCATTGATTTCCGTTCCATTCCATTGAATTCCATTCCATTCCGTTCCATTCCATTGAATTCTGTTCCGTTCCGTTCCGTTCCGTTCCGTTCCATTCCGTTCCATTCCGTTCCTTTCCGTTCTACTCGGGTTGATTCCATTCTATTCCATTCCATTCCATTCGATTCCATTCGATTCCATTCGAATCCATTCGATTCCATTCGATTCCATTCGATTCCATTCCATTCCATTGAATTCCATTCCATTCCATTCCATTCCATTGAATTCCGTTCCATTCCATTCAATTCCATTCCATTCCATTCCTTTCCGTTCCGTTCCGTTCCGTTCCGTTCCGTTCTACTCGGGTTGATTCCATTCTATTCCATTCCATACCATTCGATTCCATTCTATTCCATTCGATTCCATTCGATTCAATTCGATTCCATTCCATTCCATTCCATTCCATTCCATTCCATTGAATTCCGTTCCATTCCATTGAATTCCATTGCATTCCGTTCCATTCCATTGAATTCCGCTCCGTTCCGTTCCGTTCCGTTCCGTTCCATTCCGTTCCATTCCGTTCCATTCCGTTCTACTCGGGTTGATTCCATTCTATTCCATTCCATTCCATTCGATTCCATTCTATTCCATTCGATTCCATTCGATTCAATTCGATTCCATTCCATTCCATTCCATTCCATTCCATTCCATTGAATTCCATTGAATTCCATTCCATTCCATTCCGTTCCATTCCATTCCGTTCCATTCCATTCCATTCCATTCCATTCCATTCCATTCCATTCCATTCCGTTCTACTCGGGTTCATTCCATTCCATTCCGTTCCGTTCCGTTCCGTTCCGTTCCTTTCCTTTCTACTTGTGTTGATTCCATTCCATTCCATTCTATTCCATTGAATTCCATTCCATTCCATTCCATTCCATTCCATTACATGGAATTCCATTGTATTCCATTGAATTCCATTCCATAGAATTCCATTCCATTCCATTCCATTCCATTCCATTCCATTCCATTCCATTGAATTCCATTCCATTCCATTCCATTGAATTCCATTCCATTCCATTCCATTGAATTCCATTCCATTCCATTCCATTCGATTCCATTTCATTCCATTGAATTCCATTCCATTCCATTGAATTCCATTCCATTCCGTTCCATTCCATTGAATTCTGTTCGTTCCGTTCCGTTCCGTTCCGTTCCATTCCGTTCCATTCCGTTCCTTACCCATTCCATTGCATTCCATTCGATTCCATTCGATTCCATTCGATTCCATTCGATTCCATTCTATTCCATTCCATTCCATTGAATTCCATTCCATTCCATTCCATTCCATTGAATTCCGTTCCATTCCATTCCATTGCATTCCATTCCATTCCATTCCATTTGAATTCCATTCCATTCCATTCCATTCCATTCCATTCCATTCCATTCCATTCCATTCTACTCGGGTTGATTCCATTCTATTCCATTACATTCCATTCGATTCCATTCGATTCCATTCGATTCCATTCGATTCCATTCCATTCCATTCCATTCCATTCCATTCCATTCCATTCCATTCCATTCCATTCCATTGAATTCCATTCCATTGAATTCCATTCCATTCCATTGAATTCCATTCCATTCCGTTCCGTTCCGTTCCGTTTCGTTCCGTTCCGTTCCGTTCCGTTCCATTCCATTCCATTCCATTCCATTGAATTCCGTTCCATTCCATTGAATTCCATTCCATTCCGTTCCATTCCATTGAATTCTGTTCCGTTCCGTTCCGTTCCGTTCCGTTCCATTCCGTTCCATTCCGTTCCTTTCCGTTCTACTCGGGTTGATTCCATTCTATTCCATTCCATTCCATTCGATTCCATTCGATTCCATTCGAATCCATTCGATTCCATTCGATTCCATTCGATTCCATTCCATTCCATTGAATTCCATTCCATTCCATTCCATTCCATTGAATTCCGTTCCATTCCATTCAATTCCATTCCATTCCATTCCTTTCCGTTCCGTTCCGTTCCGTTCCGTTCCGTTCCGTTCTACTCGGGTTGATTCCATTCTATTCCATTCCATTCCATTCGATTCCATTCTATTCCATTCGATTCCATTCGATTCAATTAGATTCCATTCCATTCCATTCCATTCCATTCCATTCCATTCCATTGAATTCCGTTCCATTCCATTGAATTCCATTCCATTCCGTTCCATTCCATTGAATTCCGCTCCGTTCCATTCCGTTCCGTTCCGTTCCATTCCGTACCATTCCATTCCATTCCGTTCTACTCGGGTTGATTCCATTCTATTCCATTCCATTCCATTTGATTCCATTCCATTCCATTCCATTCCATTCCATTCCGTTCTACTCGGGTTCATTCCATTCCATTCCGTTCCGTTCCGTTCCGTTCCGTTCCTTTCCTTTCTACTTGTGTTGATTCCATTCCATTCCTTTCTATTCCATTGAATTCCATTCCATTCCATTCCATTCCATTCCATTACATGGAATTCCATTGAATTCCATCGAATTCCATTCCATTGAATTCCATTCCATTCCATTCCATTCCATTCCATTCCATGGAATTCCATTCCATTCCATTCCATTCCATTCCATTGAATTCCATTCCATTGAATTCCATTCCATTCCATTCCATTCGATTCCATTTCATTCCATTGAATTCCATTCCATTCCATTCCATTCCATTCCATTCCATTCCATTCCATTCCATTGAATTCCATTGAATTCCATTCCATTGAATTCCATTCCATTCCATTGAATGGAATGGAATGGAATGGAATGGAATGGAATGGAATGGAATCGCAACGAATCGAATGGAATCGAATGGAATCGAATGGAATGGAATGGAATGGAATGGAATGGAATCAACCCGAGTAGAATGGAATGGAATGGAACGGAACGGAATGGAACGGAACGGAACGGAATGGAATGGAATGGAATTCAACGGAATGGAATGGAATGGAATGGAATGGAATCAACCCGAGTAGAATGGAATGGATCGGAATGGATTGGAATGGAATGGAATGGAATGGAACGGAATCGAATCGAATGGAATCGAATGGAATGGAATGGAATGGAATGGAATGGAATGGAATGGAATGGAATGGAATGGAATGGAATCAACCCGAGTAGAACGGAATGGATTGGAATGGAATGGAATGGAATGGAATTAAAAGGAATAGAATGGAATGGAAAGGAATGGAGTGGAATGGAATGGATTGGAATTCAATGGAATAGAATGGAATGGAATGGAATGGAATGGAATGGAATGGAATGGAATGGAATCGAATCGAATGGAATCGAACGGAATCAAATGGAATGGAGTGGAATAGAATGGAATCAACCCGATTATAATGGAATGGAATGGAATGGAACGGAATGGAACGAACCCGAGTAGAACGGAACTGAACGGAACGGAACGGAACGGAACGGAACGGAACGGAGTGAAATGGAATGGAATGGAATCGAATGGAACCGAATGGAATGGAATGGAATGGAATGGAATGGAATGGAATGGAATGGAATGGAATGGAATCAACCCTAGTAAAATGGAATGGAATCGAATGGAATGGAATGGAATGGAATGGAATGGAATCAACCCGAGTAGAATGGAATGGATTGGAATGGAATGGAATGGAATGGAATGGAATGGAATGGAATCGAATGGAATGGAAAGGAATGGAATGGAATGGAATGGAATCAACCAGAGTGGAGTGGAGTTAAGTGGAGTGGAGTGGAGTGGAGTGGAGTGGAATGGAATGGAATGGAATGGAATGGAATGGAATGGAATGGAATGGAATAGAATGGAATCAACCCGAGTAGAACGGAATGGAATGGAATGGAATGGAATGGAACGGAATGGAACAGAACGGAATGGAAAGGAACGGAACAGAACGGAATGGAGTTTAATGAACCCGAGTAGAACGGAATGGAATGGAATGGAATGGAATGGAATGGAATGGAATGGAATCGAATCGAATGGAATCGAATGGAATGGAAAGGAATGGAATGGAATGGAATGGAATGGAATGGAATCATCCCGAGAAGAACGGAATGGAATGGAATGGAGTGGAATGGAATGGAATTGAATGGAATGGAATGGAATAAACCCGTGTAGAATGGAATGGATTGGAATGGAATGGAATGGAATGGAATGGAATGGAATGGAATGGAATGGAATGGAGTGGAATAGAATGGAATCAACCCGAGTAGAACGGAATGGAATGGAATGGAACGGAATGGAACGAACCCGATCCATTCCATTGAATTCCATTCCATTCCATTCCATTCCTTTGAATTCCGTTCCATTCCATTCCATTCCATTCCATTCCATTGAATTCCGTTCCATTCCATTGAATTCCATTCCATTCCGTTCCATTCCATTGAATTCCGTTCCGTTCCGTTCCGTTCCGTTCCGTTCCGTTCCATTCCGTTCCATTCCGTTCTACTGGGGTTGCTTCCATTTTATTCCATTCCATTCCACTCGATTCCATTCCATTCCATTCCATTCCATTCCATTCCATTCCATTCCGTTCTACTCGGGTTCATTCCATTCCATTCCTTTCCGTTCCGTTCCGTTCCGTTCTACTCGGGTTGATTCCATTCTATTCCATTCCATTCCATTCGATTCCATTCGATTCAATTCGATTCCATTCCAATCCATTCCATTCCATTCCATTGAATTCCATTCCATTCCATTCCGTTCCATTCCATTCCATTACGTTCCGTTCCATTCCGTTCCATTCCATTGAATTCCGATCCATTGCATTGAATTCCGTTCCATTCCATTCCATTCCTTTCCGTTCCGTTCCGTTCCGTTCCGTTCCGTTCTACTCGGGTTGATTCCATTCTATTCCATTCCATTCCATTCGATTCCAATCTATTCCATTCGATTCCATTCGATTCAATTCGATTCCATTCCATTCCATTCCATTCCATTCCATTCCATTGAATTCCGTTCCATTCCATTCCATTGCATTCCATTCCATTCCATTCCATTTTAATTCCATTCCATTCCATTCCATTCCATTCCATTCCATTCCATTCCATTCCATTCCATTCTACTCGGGTTGATTCCATTCTATTCCATTCCATTCCATTCGATTCCATTCGATTCCATTCGATTCCATTCGATTCCATTCCATTCCATTCCATTCCATTGAATTCCATTCCATTCCATTGAATTCCATTCCATTCCATTCCATTCCATTGAATTCCGTTCCATTCCATTCCATTCCATTCCATTCCATTCCATTGAATTCCATTCCATTGAATTCCATTCCATTCCATTCCATTCCATTGAATTCCATTCCATTCCGTTCCGTTCCGTTCCTTTCCGTTCCGATTCGTTCCGTTCCGTTCCGTTCCTTTCCTTTCCATTCCATTCCATTCCATTGAATTCCGTTCCATTCCATTGAATTCCATTCCATTCCGTTCCATTCCATTGAATTCTGTTCCGTTCCGTTCCGTTCCGTTCCGTTCCATTCCGTTCCATTCCGTTCCTTTCCGTTCTACTCGGATTGATTCCATTCCATTCCATTCCATTCCATTCCATTCCATTCGATTCCATTCGAATCCATTCGATTCCATTCGATTCCATTCGATTCCATTCCATTCCATTGAATTCCATTCCATTCCATTCCATTCCATTGAATTCCGTTCCATTCCATTCAATTCCATTCCATTCCATTCCTTTCCATTCCGTTCCGTTCCGTTCCGTTCCGTTCCGTTCTACTCGGGTTGATTCCATTCTATTCCATTCCATTCCATTCGATTCCAATCTATTCCATTCGATTCCATTCGATTCAATTCGATTCCATTCCATTCCATTCCATTCCATTCCATTCCATTGAATTCCATTCCATTCCATTCCGTTCCATTCCATTCCATTCCATTCCATTCCATTCTATTCCATTCCATTACGTTCCGTTCCATTCCATTCCATTCCATTCTACTCGGGTTGATTCCATTCTATTCCATTCCATTCCATTCCATTCCATTCCATTCCATTCCTTTCGATTCCATTCCATTCCATTCCATTCCATTCCATTGAATTCCATTCCATTCCATTCCATTCCATTCCATCGAATTCCATTCCATTCCATTCCATTCCATTCCATTCCATTCGATTCCATTCGATTCCATTCGATTCCATTCCATTCCATTCCATTCCATTGAATTCCGTTCCATTCCATTCCATTCCATTCCATTCCCTTCCATTGAATTCCATTACATTGAATTCCATTCCATTCCATTCCATTCCATGGAATTCCATTCCATTCCGTTCCGTTCCGTTCCGTTCCGTTCCGTACCGTTCCATTCCATTCCATTCCATTCCATTGAATTCCGTTCCATTCCATTGAATTCCATTCCATTCCGTTCCATTCCATTGAATTCCGTTCCGTTCCGTTCCGTTCCGTTCCGTTCCGTTCCATTCCGTTCCATTCCATTCCATTCCGTTCTACTCGGGTTCATTCCATTCCATTCCTTTCCGTTCCGTTCCGTTCCGTACCATTCCGTTCCGTTCTACTCGGGTTGATTCCATTCTATTCCATTCCATTCCATTCGATTCCATTCTATTCCATTCGATTCCATTCTATTCAATTCGATTCCATTCCATTCCAATCCATTCCATTACATTCCATTGAATTCCATTCCATTCCATTCCGTTCCATTCCATTCCGTTCCATTCCATTCCATTCCATTCCATTCCATTCCATTTCGTTCCGTTCCATTCCGTTCCATTCCATTGAATTCCGATCCATTGCATTGAATTCCGTTCCATTCCATTCCATTCCATTCCATTCCATTGAATTCCATTCCATTGAATTCCATTCCATTCCATTCCATTCCACTGAATTCCATTCCATTCCGTTCCGTTCCGTTCCGTTCCGTTCCGTTCCGTTCCATTCCATTCCATTCCATTCCATTGAATTCCGTTCCATTCCATTGAATTCCATTCCATTCCGTTCCATTCCATTGAATTCCGTTCCGTTCCGTTCCGTTCCGTTCCGTTCCATTCCGTTCCATTCCGTTCCATTCCGTTCTACTCGGGTTGATTCCATTCTATTCCATTCCATTCCATTCGATTCCATTCCATTCCATTCCATTCCATTCCATTCCATTCCTTTCTACTCGGGTTCATTCCATTCCATTCCGTTCCGTTCCGTTCCGTTCCGTTCCGTTCCATTCCTTTCTACTTGTGTTGATTCCATTCCATTCCATTCTATTCCATTGAATTCCATTCCATTCCATTCCATTCCATTCCATTCCATTCCATTACATGGAATTCCATTGAATTCCATTGAATTCCATTCCATTGAATTCCATTGAATTCCATTCCATTCCATTCCATGGAATTCAATTCCATTCCATTCCATTCCTTGGAATTCCGTTCCATTCCATTCCATTCCATTCCATTGAATTCCATTCCATTCCATTCAATTGAATTCCATTCCATTCCATTCCATTCGATTCCATTCCATTCCATTGAATTCCATTCCGTTCCATTCCATTCCATTGAATTCCATTCGATTCCATTCTATTCCATTCGATTCCATTCGATTCAATTCGATTCCATTCCATTCCATTCCATTCCATTCCATTCCATTCCAT
The DNA here is from genome assembly GCF_029281585.2 of Gorilla gorilla gorilla. Lineage (NCBI taxonomy): Eukaryota > Metazoa > Chordata > Mammalia > Primates > Hominidae > Gorilla > Gorilla gorilla. The sequence goes on from NC_073242.2 coordinate 40,439,803, forward strand.
TGAATTCCATTCCATTCCATTCCGTTCCATTCCATTCCGTTCCATTCCATTCCATTCCATTCCATTACGTTCCGTTCCATTCCGTTCCATTCCGTTCCATTCCATTGAATTCCGATCCGTTGCATTGAATTCCGTTCCATTCCATTCCATTCCATTCCATTCCATTCCATTCCATTCCATTGAATTCCATTCCATTCCATTGAATTCCATTCCATTCCGTTCCATTCCATTGAATTCCGTTCCGTTCCGTTCCGTTCCGTTCCGTTCCATTCCGTTCCATTCCATTCCATTCCTTTCTACTCGGGTTCATTCCATTCCATTCCTTTCCGTTCCGTTCCGTTCCGTTCCGTTCCGTTCCGTTGCGTTCCGTTCCGTTCTACTCGGGTTGATTCCATTCTATTCCATTCCATTCCATTCGATTCCATTCTATTCCATTCGATTCCATTCTATTCAATTCGATTCCATTCCATTCCATTCCATTCCATTCCATTCCATTGAATTCCATTCCATTCCATTCCGTTCCATTCCATTCCGTTCCATTCCATTCCATTCCATTCCATTCCATTCCATTACGTTCCGTTCCATTCCGTTCCATTCCATTGAATTCCGATCCATTGCATTGAATTCCGTTCCATTCCATTCCACTCCTTTCCGTTCCGTTCCGTTCCGTTCCGTTCCGTTCTACTCGGGTTGATTCCATTCTATTCCATTCCATTCCATTCGATTCCAATCTATTCCATTCGATTCCATTCGATTCAATTCGATTCCATTCCATTCCATTCCATTCCATTCCATTCCATTGAATTCCATTCCATTCCATTCCGTTCCATTCCATTCCGTTCCATTCCATTCCATTCCATTCCATTCCATTCCTTTCCGTTACGTTCCGTTCCGTTCCATTCCGTTCTACTCGGATTGATTCCATTCTATTCCATTCCATTCCATTCGATTCCATTCGATTCCATTCGATTCCATTCGATTCCATTCCATTCCATTCCATTCCATTGAACTCCATTCCATTCCATTCCATTCCATTCCATTGAACTCCATTCCATTCCATTCCATTCCATTCCATTCCATTCCATTCCATTCCATTCCATTGAATTCCATTCCATTCCATTCCATTCCATTGAATTCCGTTCCATTCCATTCCTTTCCATTCCATTCCATTCCATTGAATTCCATTACATTGAATTCCATTCCATTTCATTCCATTCCATTCCATTCCATTCCATTGAATTCCATTCCATTCCATAGAATTCCATTCCATTCCATTCCATTCGATTCCATTCCATTCCATGGAATTCCATTCCTTTCCATTCCATTCCATTCCATTCCATTCCATTGAATTCCATTGAATTCCATTCCATTCCATTGAATTCCATTCTTTTCCATTCCATTCCATTGAATTCCGTTCAATTCCATTCCATTCCATTCCATTCCATTCCATTCCATTCGAATTCCATTCCATTCCATTCCATTCCATTCCATTCCATTCAACTCGGGTTGATTCTATTCCATTCCATTCCATTCCATTCCATTGAATTCCATTCCATTCCATTGAATTCCATTCCATTCCATTCCATCGAATTCCATTCCATTCCATTGAATTCCATTCCATTCCATTCCATTCCATTCCATTCCATTCCATTCCATTCCATTCCATTCCTTCGAATTCCATTCCATTCCATTCCATTCCATTCCATTCCATTCGATTCCATTCGATTCCATTCGATTCCATTCGATTCCATTCGATTCCATTCCATTCCATTCCATTCCATTGAATTCCATTCCATTCCATTCCATTCCATTGAATTCCGTTCCATTCCTTTCAATTCCATTCCATTCCATTCCATTCCATTCCATTCCATTCCATTCCATTCCATTCCATTCCATTCTACTCGGGTTGATTCCATTCTATTACGTTCCATTCCATTCGATTCCATTCGATTCCATTCGATTCCATTCGATTCCATTCCATTCCATTCCATTCCATTGAATTCCGTTCCATTCCATTCCATTCCATTCCATTCCATTCCATTGAATTCCATTACATTGAATTCCATTCCATTCCATTCCATTCCATTGAATTCCGTTCCATTCCATTGAATTCCATTCCATTCCGTTCCATTCCATTGAATTCCGTTCCGTTCTGTTCCGTTCCGTTCCGTTCCGTTCCATTCCGTTCCATTCCATTCCATTCCGTTCTACTCGGGTTCATTCCATTCCATTCCCTTCCTTTCCGTTCCGTTCCGTTCCGTTCCGTTCCGTTCCGTTCCGTTCTACTAGGGTTGATTCCATTCTATTCCATTCCATTCCATTCGATTCCATTCTATTCCATTCGATTCCATTCTATTCAATTCGATTCCATTCCATTCCTATCCATTCCATTACATTCCATTGAATTCCATTCCATTCCATTCTGTTCCATTCCATTCCGTTCCATTCCATTCCATTTCATTCCATTCCATTCCATTACGTTCCGTTCCATTCCGTTCCATTCCATTGAATTCCGATCCATTGCATTGAATTCCGTTCCATTCCATTCCACTCCTTTCCGTTCCGTTCCGTTCCGTTCCGTTCCGTTCTACTCGGGTTGATTCCATTCTATTCCATTCCATTCCATTCGATTCCAATCTATTCCATTCGATTCCATTCGATTCAATTCTATTCCATTCCATTCCATTCCATTTCATTCCATTCCATTCCATTCCATTGAATTCCATTCCATTCCATTCCGTTCCATTCCATTCTGTTCCATTCCATTCCATTCCATTCCATTCCATTCCTTTCCGTTACGTTCCGTTCCGTTCCATTCCGTTCTACTCGGATTGATTCCATTCTATTCCATTCCATTCCATTCGATTCCATTCGATTCCATTCGATTCCATTCCATTCCATTCCATTCCATTCCATTCCATTCCATTCCATTGAACTCCATTCCATTCCATTCCATTCCATTCCATTCCATTCCATTCCATTGAATTCCATTCCATTCCATTCCATTCCATTGAATTCTGTTCCATTCAATTCCATTCCATTCCATTCCGTTCTACTCGGGTTGATTCCATTCTATTCCATTCCGTTCCGTTCCGTTCCGTTCCGTTCCGTTCCGTTCCATTCCACTCGGGTTGATTCCATTCTATTCCATTCCATTCCATTCCATTCCATTCGATTCCATTCGATTCCATTCGATGCCATTCGATTCCATTCCATTCCATTGAATTCCATTCCATTCCATTCCATTCCATGGAATTCCGTTCCATTCCATTCCATTGCATTCCATTCCATTCCATTCCATTTGAATTCCATTCCATTCCATTCCATTCCATTCCATTCCATTCCATTCCATTCCATTCCATTCCATTCTACTCGGGTTGATTCCATTCTATTCCATTCCATTCCATTCGATACCATTCGATTCCATTCGATTCCATTCGATTCCATTCCATTCCATTCCATTCCATTCCATTCCATTCCATTGAATTCCATTCCATTCCATTGAATTCCATTCCATTCCATTCCATTCCATTGAATTCCGTTCCATTCCATTCCATTCCATTCCATTCCATTCCATTCCATTGAATTCCATTCCATTGAATTCCATTCCATTCCATTCCATTCCATTGAATTCCATTCCATTCCGTTCCGTTCCGTTCCGTTCCGTTCCGTTTCGTTCCGTTCCGTTCCGTTCCGTTCCATTCCTTTCCATTCCATTCCATTGAATTCCGTTCCATTCCATTGAATTCCATTCCATTCCGTTCCATTCCATTGAATTCTGTTCCGTTCCGTTCCGTTCCGTTCCGTTCCATTCCGTTCCATTCCATTGAATTCTATTGAATTCCATTCCATTCCATTCCGTTCCATTCCATTCCGTTCCGTTCCATTCCATTCCATTCCATTCCATTCCATTCCATTCCATTCCGTTCTACTCGGGTTCATTCCATTCCATTCCGTTCCGTTCCGTTCCGTTCCGTTCCTTTCCTTTCTACTTGTGTTGATTCCATTCCATTTCTTTCTATTCCATTGAATTCCATTGAATTCCATTCCATTCCATTCCATTACATGGAATTCCATTGAATTCCATTGAATTCCATTCCATAGAATTCCATTCCATTCCATTCCATTCCATTCCTTGGAATTCCATTCCATTCCATTCCATTCCATTCCATTGAATTCCATTCCATTCCATTCCATTGAATTCCATTCCATTCCATTCCATTCGATTCCATTTCATTCCATTGAATTCCATTCCATTCCATTCCATTGAATTCCATTGAATTCCATTCCATTGAATTCCATTCCACTCCATTGAATTCCATTCCATTTCATTCCATTCCATTCCGTTCCATTCCATTCCGTTCCATTCCATTCCATTCCTTTCCATTCCATTCCATTCCGTTCCATTCCATTGAATTCCGTTCCATTGCATTGAATTCCGTTCCATTCCATTCCATTCCTTTCCGTTCCGTTCCGTTCCGTTCCGTTCCGTTCCGTTCTACTCGGGTTGATTCCATTCTATTCCATTCCATTCCATGCGATTCCATTCTATTCCATTCGATTCCATTCGATTCAATTCGATTCCATTCGATTCCATTCCATTCCATTCCATTCCATTCCATTCCATTGAATTCCATTCCATTCCATTCCGTTCCATTCCATTCCGTTCCATTCCATTCCATTCCATTCCATTCCATTCCGTTCCATTCCATTCCATTCCTTTCCATTCCATTCCTTTCCGTTCCATTCCGTTCCGTTCCATTCCGTTCTACTCGGATTGATTCCATTCTATTCCATTCCATTCCATTCGATTCCATTCGATTCCATTCGATTCCATTCGATTCCATTCCATTCCATTCCATTCCATTCCATTCCATTCCATTCCATTGAACTCCATTCCATTCCATTCCATTCCATTCCATTCCATTCCATTCCATTCCATTCCATTCCATTCCATTCCATTCCATTGAATTCTGTTCCATTCAATTCCATTCCATTCCATTCCGTTCTACTCGGGTTGATTCCATGCTATTCCATTCCGTTCCATTCCGTTCCGTTCCGTTCCGTTCCGTTCCGTTCCATTCCACTCGGGTTGATTCCATTCTATTCCATTCCATTCCATTCCATTCCATTCGATTCCATTCGATTCCATTCGATTCCATTCGATTCCATTCGATTCCATTCCATTCCATTGAATTCCATTCCATTCCATTCCATTCCATTGAATTCCGTTCCATTCCATTCCATTGCATTCCATTCCATTCCATTCCATTTGAATTCCATTCCATTCCATTCCATTCCATTCCATTCCATTCCATTCCATTCCATTCTACTCGGGTTGATTCCATTCTATTCCATTACATTCCATTCGATTCCATTCGATTCCATTCGATTCCATTCGATTCCATTCCATTCCATTCCATTCCATTCCATTCCATTCCATTGAATTCCATTCCATTGAATTCCATTCCATTCCATTCCATTCCATTGAATTCCATTCCATTCCGTTCCGTTCCGTTCCGTTTCGTTCCGTTCCGTTCCGTTCCGTTCCATTCCATTCCATTCCATTCCATTGAATTCCGTTCCATTCCATTGAATTCCATTCCATTCCGTTCCATTCCATTGAATTCTGTTCCGTTCCGTTCCGTTCCGTTCCGTTCCATTCCGTTCCATTCCGTTCCTTTCCGTTCTACTCGGGTTGATTCCATTCTATTCCATTCCATTCCATTCGATTCCATTCGATTCCATTCGAATCCATTCGATTCCATTCGATTCCATTCGATTCCATTCCATTCCATTGAATTCCATTCCATTCCATTCCATTCCATTGAATTCCGTTCCATTCCATTCAATTCCATTCCATTCCATTCCTTTCCGTTCCGTTCCATTCCGTTCCGTTCCGTTCCGTTCTACTCGGGTTGATTCCATTCTATTCCATTCCATTCCATTCGATTCCATTCTATTCCATTCGATTCCATTCGATTCAATTAGATTCCATTCCATTCCATTCCATTCCATTCCATTCCATTGAATTCCGTTCCATTCCATTGAATTCCATTCCATTCCGTTCCATTCCATTGAATTCCGCTCCGTTCCATTCCGTTCCGTTCCGTTCCATTCCGTACCATTCCATTCCATTCCGTTCTACTCGGGTTGATTCCATTCTATTCCATTCCATTCCATTTGATTCCATTCCATTCCATTCCATTCCATTCCATTCCGTTCTACTCGGGTTCATTCCATTCCATTCCGTTCCGTTCCGTTCCGTTCCGTTCCTTTCCTTTCTACTTGTGTTGATTCCATTCCATTCCTTTCTATTCCATTGAATTCCATTCCATTCCATTCCATTCCATTCCATTACATGGAATTCCATTGAATTCCATCGAATTCCATTCCATTGAATTCCATTCCATTCCATTCCATTCCATTCCATTCCATGGAATTCCATTCCATTCCATTCCATTCCATTCCATTGAATTCCATTCCATTGAATTCCATTCCATTCCATTCCATTCGATTCCATTTCATTCCATTGAATTCCATTCCATTCCATTCCATTCCATTCCATTCCATTCCATTCCATTGAATTCCATTGAATTCCATTCCATTGAATTCCATTCCATTCTATTGAATGGAATGGAATGGAATGGAATGGAATGGAATGGAATGGAATCGCAACGAATCGAATGGAATCGAATGGAATCGAATGGAATGGAATGGAATGGAATGGAATGGAATCAACCCGAGTAGAATGGAATGGAATGGAACGGAACGGAATGGAACGGAACGGAATGGAATGGAATGGAATGGAATTCAACGGAATGGAATGGAATGGAATGGAATGGAATCAACCCGAGTAGAATGGAATGGATCGGAATGGATTGGAATGGAATGGAATGGAATGGAACGGAATCGAATCGAATGGAATCGAATGGAATGGAATGGAATGGAATGGAATGGAATGGAATGGAATGGAATGGAATGGAATGGAATCAACCCGAGTAGAACGGAATGGATTGGAATGGAATGTAATGGAATGGAATTAAAAGGAATAGAATGGAATGGAAAGGAATGGAGTGGAATGGAATGGATTGGAATTCAATGGAATAGAATGGAATGGAATGGAATGGAATGGAATGGAATGGAATGGAATCGAATCGAATGGAATCGAACGGAATCAAATGGAATGGAGTGGAATAGAATGGAATCAACCCGATTATAATGGAATGGAATGGAATGGAACGGAATGGAACGAACCCGAGTAGAACGGAACTGAACGGAACGGAACGGAACGGAACGGAACGGAACGGAGTGAAATGGAATGGAATGGAATCGAATGGAACCGAATGGAATGGAATGGAATGGAATGGAATGGAATGGAATGGAATGGAATGGAATGGAATCAACCCTAGTAGAATGGAATGGAATCGAATGGAATGGAATGGAATGGAATGGAATGGAATCAACCCGAGTAGAATGGAATGGATTGGAATGGAATGGAATGGAATGGAATGGAATGGAATGGAATTGAATGGAATGGAAAGGAATGGAATGGAATGGAATGGAATCAACCAGAGTGGAGTGGAGTTAAGTGGAGTGGAGTGGAGTGGAGTGGAGTGGAATGGAATCGAATGGAATGGAATGGAATGGAATGGAATGGAATAGAATGGAATCAACCCGAGTAGAACGGAATGGAATGGAATGGAATGGAATGGAACGGAATGGAACAGAACGGAATGGAAAGGAACGGAACAGAACGGAATGGAGTTTAATGAACCCGAGTAGAACGGAATGGAATGGAATGGAATGGAATGGAATGGAATGGAATGGAATCGAATCGAATGGAATCGAATGGAATGGAAAGGAATGGAATGGAATGGAATGGAATGGAATGGAATGGAATCATCCCGAGAAGAACGGAATGGAATGGAATGGAGTGGAATGGAATGGAATTGAATGGAATGGAATGGAATAAACCCGTGTAGAATGGAATGGATTGGAATGGAATGGAATGGAATGGAATGGAATGGAATGGAATGGAATGGAATGGAGTGGAATAGAATGGAATCAACCCGAGTAGAACGGAATGGAATGGAATGGAACGGAATGGAACGAACCCGATCCATTCCATTGAATTCCATTCCATTCCATTCCATTCCTTTGAATTCCGTTCCATTCCATTCCATTCCATTCCATTCCATTGAATTCCGTTCCATTCCATTGAATTCCATTCCATTCCGTTCCATTCCATTGAATTCCGTTCCGTTCCGTTCCGTTCCGTTCCGTTCCGTTCCATTCCGTTCCATTCCGTTCTACTGGGGTTGCTTCCATTTTATTCCATTCCATTCCACTCGATTCCATTCCATTCCATTCCATTCCATTCCATTCCATTCCATTCCGTTCTACTCGGGTTCATTCCATTCCATTCCTTTCCGTTCCGTTCCGTTCCGTTCTACTCGGGTTGATTCCATTCTATTCCATTCCATTCCATTCGATTCCATTCGATTCAATTCGATTCCATTCCAATCCATTCCATTCCATTCCATTGAATTCCATTCCATTCCATTCCGTTCCATTCCATTCCATTACGTTCCGTTCCATTCCGTTCCATTCCATTGAATTCCGATCCATTGCATTGAATTCCGTTCCATTCCATTCCATTCCTTTCCGTTCCGTTCCGTTCCGTTCCGTTCCGTTCTACTCGGGTTGATTCCATTCTATTCCATTCCATTCCATTCGATTCCAATCTATTCCATTCGATTCCATTCGATTCAATTCGATTCCATTCCATTCCATTCCATTCCATTCCATTCCATTGAATTCCGTTCCATTCCATTCCATTGCATTCCATTCCATTCCATTCCATTTTAATTCCATTCCATTCCATTCCATTCCATTCCATTCCATTCCATTCCATTCCATTCCATTCCATTCTACTCGGGTTGATTCCATTCTATTCCATTCCATTCCATTCGATTCCATTCGATTCCATTCGATTCCATTCGATTCCATTCCATTCCATTCCATTCCATTGAATTCCATTCCATTCCATTGAATTCCATTCCATTCCATTCCATTCCATTGAATTCCGTTCCATTCCATTCCATTCCATTCCATTCCATTCCATTGAATTCCATTCCATTGAATTCCATTCCATTCCATTCCATTCCATTGAATTCCATTCCATTCCGTTCCGTTCCGTTCCTTTCCGTTCCGTTTCGTTCCGTTCCGTTCCGTTCCTTTCCTTTCCATTCCATTCCATTCCATTGAATTCCGTTCCATTCCATTGAATTCCATTCCATTCCGTTCCATTCCATTGAATTCTGTTCCGTTCCGTTCCGTTCCGTTCCGTTCCATTCCGTTCCATTCCGTTCCTTTCCGTTCTACTCGGATTGATTCCATTCCATTCCATTCCATTCCATTCCATTCCATTCGATTCCATTCGAATCCATTCGATTCCATTCGATTCCATTCGATTCCATTCCATTCCATTGAATTCCATTCCATTCCATTCCATTCCATTGAATTCCGTTCCATTCCATTCAATTCCATTCCATTCCATTCCTTTCCATTCCGTTCCGTTCCGTTCCGTTCCGTTCCGTTCTACTCGGGTTGATTCCATTCTATTCCATTCCATTCCATTCGATTCCAATCTATTCCATTCGATTCCATTCGATTCAATTCGATTCCATTCCATTCCATTCCATTCCATTCCATTCCATTGAATTCCATTCCATTCCATTCCGTTCCATTCCATTCCATTCCATTCCATTCCATTCTATTCCATTCCATTACGTTCCGTTCCATTCCGTTCCATTCCGTTCCTTTCCATTGAATTCCGATCCATTGCATTGAATTCCGTTCCATTCCATTCCATTCCTTTCCGTTCCATTCCGTTCCGTTCCATTCCGTTCTACTCGGATTGATTCCATTCTAATCCATTCCATTCCATTCGATTCCATTCGATTCCATTCGATTGCATTCGATTCCATTCCATTCCATTCCATTCCATTCCATTCCGTTCCATTGAATTCCGTTCCATTCCATTCCATTCCATTCCATTCCATTCCATTCCATTGAATTCCATTCCATTGAATTCCATTCCATTCCATTCCATTCCATTGAATTCCATTCCGTTCCGTTCCGTTCCGTTCCGTTCCGTTCTGTTCCGTTCCGTTTCGTTCCGTTCCGTTCCGTTCCGTTCCATTCCATTCCATTCCATTCCATTGAATTCCGTTCCATTCCATTGAATTCCATTCCATTCCGTTCCATTCCATTGAATTCTGTTCCGTTCCGTTCCGTTCCGTTCCGTTCCATTCCGTTCCATTCCGTTCCTTTCCGTTCTACTCGGATTGATTCCATTCTATTCCATTCCATTCCATTCGATTCCATTCGATTCCATTCGAATCCATTCGATTCCATTCGATTCCATTCGATTCCATTCCATTCCATTGAATTCCATTCCATTCCATTCCATTCCATTGAATTCCGTTCCATTCCATTCAATTCCATTCCATTCCATTCCTTTCCGTTCCGTTCCGTTCCGTTCCGTTCCGTTATACAAGGGTTGATTCCATTCTATTCCATTCCATTCCATTCGATTCCATTCTATTCCATTCGATTCCATTCGATTCAATTCGATTCCATTCCATTCCATTCCATTCCATTCCATTCCATTCCATTCCATTGAATTCCATTCCATTCCATTCCGTTCCATTCCATTCCGTTCCATTCCATTCCATTCCATTCCATTCCATTCCATTCCCTTCCATTCCGTTCCATTCCGTTCCATTCCATTGAATTCCGATCCATTGCATTGAATTCCGTTCCATTCCATTCCATTCCTTTCCATTCCGTTCCGTTCCGTTCCGTACCGTTCTACTCGGATTGATTCCATTCTATTGCATTCCATTCCATTCGATTCCATTCGATTCCATTCGATTCCATTCGACTCCATTCCATTCCATTCCATTCCATTCCATTCCATTCCATTCCATTGAACTCCATTCCATTCCATTCCATTCCATTCCATTCCATTCCATTCCATTGAATTCCATTCCATTCCATTCCATTCCTTTGAATTCTGTTCCACTCCATTCCATTCCATTCCATTCCGTTCTACTCGGGTTGAATCCATTCTATTCCATTCCGTTCCGTTCCGTTCCGTTCCGTTCCATTCCATTCCACTCGGGTTGATTCCATTCTATTCCATTGCATTCCATTCGATTCCATTCGATTCCATTCGATTCCATTCGATTCCATTCGATTCCATTCCATTCCATTCCATTCCATTGAATTCCATTCCATTCCATTCCATTCCATTGAATTCCGTTCCATTCCATTCAATTCCATTCCATTCCATTCCATTCCATTCCATTTGAATTCCATTCCATTCCATTCCATTCAATTCCATTCCATTCCATTCCATTCCATTCCATTCCATTCCATTCTACTCGGGTTGATTCCATTCTATTCCATTCCATTCCATTCGATTCCATTCGATTCCATTCGATTCCATTCGATTCCATTCCATTCCATTCCATTCGATTCCATTCGATTCCATTCCATTCCATTCCATTCCATTGAATTCCATTCCATTCCATTGAATTCCATTCCATTCCATTCCATTCCATTGAATTCCGTTCCGTTCCATTCCTTTCCATTCCATTCCATTCCATTCCATTGAATTCCATTCCATTCCATTGAATTCCATTCCATTCCATTCCATTCCATTGAATTCCGTTCCGTTCCATTCCTTTCCATTCCATTCCATTCCATTGTATTCCATTACATTGAATTCCATTCCATTCCATTCCATTCCATTGTATTCCATTACATTGAATTCCATTCCATTCCATTCCATTCCATTGAATTCCATTCCATTCCATTGAATTACATTCCATTCCATTCCATTCGATTCCATTCCATTCCATTGAATTCCATTCCTTTCCATTCCATTCCATTGAATTCCGTTCAATTCCATTCCATTCCATTCCATTCCATTCCATTCCATTCCATTCGAATTCCATTCCATTCCTTTCCATTCCATTAAATTCCATTCCATTCCATTCTACTCGTGTTGATTCCATTCTATTCCATTCCATTCCATTCGATTCAATTCGATTCCTTTCGATTCCATTCCATTCCATTCCATTCCATTCCATTCCATTGAATTCCATTCCATTCCATTCCATTCCATTGAATTCCATTCCATTCCATTCCATCGAATTCCATTCCATTCCATTGAATTCCATTCCATCCATTCCATTCCATTCCATTCCATTCCATTGAATTCCGTTCCATTCCATTCCATTGCATTCCATTCCATTCCATTCCATTTGAATTCCATTCCATTCCATTCCATTCCATTCCATTCCATTCCATTCCATTCCATTCTACTCGGGTTGATTCCATTCTATTCCATTCCATTCCATTCCATTCCATTCCATTCCATTCCTTTCCATTCCATTCCATTCCATTCCATGGAATTCCATTCCATTCCATTGAATTCCATTCCATTCCATTCCATTCCATTGAATTCCGTTCCATTCCATTCCATTCCATTCCATTCCATTCCATTGAATTCCATTCCATTGAATTCCATTCCATTCCATTCCATTCCATTGAATTCCATTCCATTCCGTTCCGTTCCGTTCCGTTCCATTCCGTTTCGTTCCGTTCCGTTCCGTTCCGTTCCATTCCATTCCATTCCATTCCATTGAATTCCGTTCCATTCCATTGAATTCCATTCCATTCCGTTCCATTCCATTGAATTCTGTTCCGTTCCGTTCCGTTCCGTTCCCTTCCGTTCCATTCCGTTCCTTTCCGTTCTACTCGGATTGATTCCATTCTATTCCATTCCATTCCATTCGATTCCATTCGATTCCATTCGAATCCATTCGATTCCATTCGATTCCATTCGATTCCATTCCATTCCATTGAATTCCATTCCATTCCATTCCATTCCATTGAATTCCGTTCCATTCCATTCAATTCCATTCCATTCCATTCCTTTCCGTTCCGTTCCGTTCCGTTCCGTTCCGTTCCGTTCTACTCGGGTTGATTCCATTCTATTCCATTCCATTCCATTCGATTCCAATCTATTCCATTCGATTCCATTCGATTCAATTCGATTCCATTCCATTCCATTCCATTCCATTCCATTGAATTCCATTCCATTCCATTCCATCGAATTCCATTCCATTCCATTGAATTCCATTCCATTCCATTCCATTCCATTCCATTCCATTCCATTCCATTCCATTCCATTCCATTCCATTCTACTCGGGTTGATTCCATTCTATTACGTTCCATTCCATTCGATTCCATTCGATTCCATTCGATTCCATTCGATTCCATTCCATTCCATTCCATTCCATTGAATTCCGTTCCATTCCATTCCATTTCATTCCATTCCATTCCATTGAATTCCATTACATTGAATTCCATTCCATTCCATTCCATTCCATGGAATTCCATTCCATTCCGTTCCGTTCCGTTCCGTTCCGTTCCGTACCGTTCCATTCCATTCCATTCCATTCCATTGAATTCCGTTCCATTCCATTGAATTCCATTCCATTCCGTTCCATTCCATTGAATTCCGTTCCGTTCCGTTCCGTTCCGTTCCGTTCCGTTCCATTCCTTTCCATTCCATTCCATTCCGTTCTACTCGGGTTCATTCCATTCCATTCCCTTCCTTTCCGTTCCGTTCCGTTCCGTTCCGTTCCGTTCCGTTCTACTAGGGTTGATTCCATTCTATTCCATTCCATTCCATTCGATTCCATTCTATTCCATTCGATTCCATTCTATTCAATTCGATTCCATTCCATTCCAATCCATTCCATTACATTCCATTGAATTCCATTCCATTCCATTCCGTTCCATTCCATTCCGTTCCATTCCATTCCATTTCATTCCATTCCATTCCATTACGTTCCGTTCCATTCCGTTCCATTCCATTGAATTCCGATCCATTGCATTGAATTCCGTTCCATTCCATTCCACTCCTTTCCGTTCCGTTCCGTTCCGTTCCGTTCCGTTCTACTCGGGTTGATTCCATTCTATTCCATTCCATTCCATTCGATTCCAATCTATTCCATTCGATTCCATTCGATTCAATTCTATTCCATTCCATTCCATTCCATTTCATTCCATTCCATTCCATTCCATTGAATTCCATTCCATTCCATTCCGTTCCATTCCATTCTGTTCCATTCCATTCCATTCCATTCCATTCCATTCCTTTCCGTTACGTTCCGTTCCGTTCCATTCCGTTCTACTCGGATTGATTCCATTCTATTCCATTCCATTCCATTCGATTCCATTCGATTCCATTCGATTCCATTCCATTCCATTCCATTCCATTCCATTCCATTCCATTCCATTGAACTCCATTCCATTCCATTCCATTCCATTCCATTCCATTCCATTCCATTCCATTGAATTCCATTCCATTCCATTCCATTCCATTGAATTCTGTTCCATTCAATTCCATTCCATTCCATTCCGTTCTACTCGGGTTGATTCCATTCTATTCCATTCCGTTCCGTTCCGTTCCGTTCCGTTCCGTTCCGTTCCGTTCCATTCCACTCGGGTTGATTCCATTCTATTCCATTCCATTCCATTCCATTCCATTCGATTCCATTCGATTCCATTCGATGCCATTCGATTCCATTCCATTCCATTGAATTCCATTCCATTCCATTCCATTCCATGGAATTCCGTTCCATTCCATTCCATTGCATTCCATTCCATTCCATTCCATTTGAATTCCATTCCATTCCATTCCATTCCATTCCATTCCATTCCATTCCATTCCATTCCATTCCATTCCATTCTACTCGGGTTGATTCCATTCTATTCCATTCCATTCCATTCGATTCCATTCGATTCCATTCGATTCCATTCGATTCCATTCCATTCCATTCCATTCCATTCCATTCCATTCCATTCCATTGAATTCCATTCCATTCCATTGAATTCCATTCCATTCCATTCCATTCCATTGAATTCCGTTCCATTCCATTCCATTCCATTCCATTCCATTCCATTGAATTCCATTCCATTGAATTCCATTCCATTCCATTCCATTCCATTGAATTCCATTCCATTCCGTTCCGTTCCGTTCCGTTCCGTTCCGTTTCGTTCCGTTCCGTTCCGTTCCGTTCCATTCCTTTCCATTCCATTCCATTGAATTCCGTTCCATTCCATTGAATTCCATTCCATTCCGTTCCATTCCATTGAATTCTGTTCCGTTCCGTTCCGTTCCGTTCCGTTCCATTCCGTTCCATTCCATTGAATTCTATTGAATTCCATTCCATTCCATTCCGTTCCATTCCATTCCGTTCCGTTCCATTCCATTCCATTCCATTCCATTCCATTCCATTCCATTCCGTTCTACTCGGGTTCATTCCATTCCATTCCGTTCCGTTCCGTTCCGTTCCGTTCCTTTCCTTTCTACTTGTGTTGATTCCATTCCATTCCATTCTATTCCATTGAATTCCATTCCATTCCATTCCATTCCATTCCATTACATGGAATTCCATTGAATTCCATTGAATTCCATTCCATAGAATACCATTCCATTCCATTCCATTCCATTCCTTGGAATTCCATTCCATTCCATTCCATTCCATTCCATTGAATTCCATTCCATTCCATTCCATTGAATTCCATTCCATTCCATTCCATTCGATTCCATTTCATTCCATTGAATTCCATTCCATTCCATTCCATTGAATTCCATTGAATTCCATTCCATTGAATTCCATTCCACTCCATTGAATTCCATTCCATTTCATTCCATTCCATTCCGTTCCATTCCATTCCGTTCCATTCCATTCCATTCCTTTCCATTCCATTCCATTCCGTTCCATTCCATTGAATTCCGTTCCATTGCATTGAATTCCGTTCCATTCCATTCCATTCCTTTCCGTTCCGTTCCGTTCCGTTCCGTTCCGTTCCGTTCTACTCGGGTTGATTCCATTCTATTCCATTCCATTCCATGCGATTCCATTCTATTCCATTCGATTCCATTCGATTCAATTCGATTCCATTCGATTCCATTCCATTCCATTCCATTCCATTCCATTGAATTCCATTCCATTCCATTCCGTTCCATTCCATTCCGTTCCATTCCATTCCATTCCATTCCATTCCATTCCGTTCCATTCCATTCCATTCCTTTCCATTCCATTCCTTTCCGTTCCATTCCGTTCCGTTCCATTCCGTTCTACTCGGATTGATTCCATTCTATTCCATTCCATTCCATTCGATTCCATTCGATACCATTCGATTCCATTCGATTCCATTCCATTCCATTCCATTCCATTCCATTCCATTCCATTGAACTCCATTCCATTCCATTCCATTCCATTCCATTCCATTCCATTCCATTCCATTGAATTCCATTCCATTCCATTCCATTCCATTGAATTCTGTTCCATTCAATTCCATTCCATTCCATTCCGTTCTACTCGGGTTGATTCCATGCTATTCCATTCCGTTCCATTCCGTTCCGTTCCGTTCCGTTCCGTTCCGTTCCATTCCACTCGGGTTGATTCCATTCTATTCCATTCCATTCCATTGCATTCCATTCGATTCCATTCGATTCCATTCGATTCCATTCGATTCCATTCTATTCCATTCCATTCCATTGAATTCCATTCCATTCCATTCCATTCCATTGAATTCCGTTCCATTCCATTCCATTGCATTCCATTCCATTCCATTCCATTTGAATTCCATTCCATTCCATTCCATTCCATTCCATTCCATTCCATTCCATTCCATTCTACTCGGGTTGATTCCATTCTATTCCATTACATTCCATTCGATTCCATTCGATTCCATTCGATTCCATTCGATTCCATTCCATTCCATTCCATTCCATTCCATTCCATTCCATTCCATTCCATTCCATTCCATTGAATTCCATTCCATTGAATTCCATTCCATTCCATTCCATTCCATTGAATTCCATTCCATTCCGTTCCGTTCCGTTCCGTTTCGTTCCGTTCCGTTCCGTTCCGTTCCATTCCATTCCATTCCATTCCATTGAATTCCGTTCCATTCCATTGAATTCCATTCCATTCCGTTCCATTCCATTGAATTCTGTTCCGTTCCGTTCCGTTCCGTTCCGTTCCATTCCGTTCCATTCCGTTCCTTTCCGTTCTACTCGGGTTGATTCCATTCTATTCCATTCCATTCCATTCGATTCCATTCGATTCCATTCGAATCCATTCGATTCCATTCGATTCCATTCGATTCCATTCCATTCCATTGAATTCCATTCCATTCCATTCCATTCCATTGAATTCCGTTCCATTCCATTCAATTCCATTCCATTCCATTCCTTTCCGTTCCGTTCCGTTCCGTTCCGTTCCGTTCCGTTCTACTCGGGTTGATTCCATTCTATTCCATTCCATTCCATTCGATTCCATTCTATTCCATTCGATTCCATTCGATTCAATTAGATTCCATTCCATTCCATTCCATTCCATTCCATTCCATTCCATTGAATTCCGTTCCATTCCATTGAATTCCATTCCATTCCGTTCCATTCCATTGAATTCCGCTCCGTTCCATTCCGTTCCGTTCCGTTCCATTCCGTACCATTCCATTCCATTCCGTTCTACTCGGGTTGATTCCATTCTATTCCATTCCATTCCATTTGATTCCATTCCATTCCATTCCATTCCATTCCATTCCGTTCTACTCGGGTTCATTCCATTCCATTCCGTTCCGTTCCGTTCCGTTCCGTTCCTTTCCTTTCTACTTGTGTTGATTCCATTCCATTCCTTTCTATTCCATTGAATTCCATTCCATTCCATTCCATTCCATTCCATTACATGGAATTCCATTGAATTCCATCGAATTCCATTCCATTGAATTCCATTCCATTCCATTCCATTCCATTCCATTCCATGGAATTCCATTCCATTCCATTCCATTCCATTCCATTGAATTCCATTCCATTGAATTCCATTCCATTCCATTCCATTCGATTCCATTTCATTCCATTGAATTCCATTCCATTCCATTCCATTCCATTCCATTCCATTCCATTCCATTCCATTGAATTCCATTGAATTCCATTCCATTGAATTCCATTCCATTCCATTGAATGGAATGGAATGGAATGGAATGGAATGGAATGGAATGGAATCGCAACGAATCGAATGGAATCGAATGGAATCGAATGGAATGGAATGGAATGGAATGGAATGGAATCAACCCGAGTAGAATGGAATGGAATGGAACGGAACGGAATGGAACGGAACGGAACGGAATGGAATGGAATGGAATTCAACGGAATGGAATGGAATGGAATGGAATGGAATCAACCCGAGTAGAATGGAATGGATCGGAATGGATTGGAATGGAATGGAATGGAATGGAACGGAATCGAATCGAATGGAATCGAATGGAATGGAATGGAATGGAATGGAATGGAATGGAATGGAATGGAATGGAATGGAATCAACCCGAGTAGAACGGAATGGATTGGAATGGAATGGAATGGAATGGAATTAAAAGGAATAGAATGGAATGGAAAGGAATGGAGTGGAATGGAATGGATTGGAATTCAATGGAATAGAATGGAATGGAATGGAATGGAATGGAATGGAATGGAATGGAATGGAATCGAATCGAATGGAATCGAACGGAATCAAATGGAATGGAGTGGAATAGAATGGAATCAACCCGATTATAATGGAATGGAATGGAATGGAACGGAATGGAACGAACCCGAGTAGAACGGAACTGAACGGAACGGAACGGAACGGAACGGAACGGAACGGAGTGAAATGGAATGGAATGGAATCGAATGGAACCGAATGGAATGGAATGGAATGGAATGGAATGGAATGGAATGGAATGGAATGGAATCAACCCTAGTAAAATGGAATGGAATCGAATGGAATGGAATGGAATGGAATGGAATGGAATCAACCCGAGTAGAATGGAATGGATTGGAATGGAATGGAATGGAATGGAATGGAATGGAATGGAATCGAATGGAATGGAAAGGAATGGAATGGAATGGAATGGAATCAACCAGAGTGGAGTGGAGTTAAGTGGAGTGGAGTGGAGTGGAGTGGAGTGGAATGGAATGGAATGGAATGGAATGGAATGGAATGGAATGGAATGGAATAGAATGGAATCAACCCGAGTAGAACGGAATGGAATGGAATGGAATGGAATGGAACGGAATGGAACAGAACGGAATGGAAAGGAACGGAACAGAACGGAATGGAGTTTAATGAACCCGAGTAGAACGGAATGGAATGGAATGGAATGGAATGGAATGGAATGGAATGGAATCGAATCGAATGGAATCGAATGGAATGGAAAGGAATGGAATGGAATGGAATGGAATGGAATCATCCCGGGAAGAACGGAATGGAATGGAATGGAGTGGAATGGAATGGAATTGAATGGAATGGAATGGAATAAACCCGTGTAGAATGGAATGGATTGGAATGGAATGGAATGGAATGGAATGGAATGGAATGGAATGGAATGGAATGGAATGGAGTGGAATAGAATGGAATCAACCCGAGTAGAACGGAATGGAATGGAATGGAACGGAATGGAACGAACCCGATCCATTCCATTGAATTCCATTCCATTCCATTCCATTCCTTTGAATTCCGTTCCATTCCATTCCATTCCATTCCATTCCATTGAATTCCGTTCCATTCCATTGAATTCCATTCCATTCCGTTCCATTCCATTGAATTCCGTTCCGTTCCGTTCCGTTCCGTTCCGTTCCGTTCCATTCCGTTCCATTCCGTTCTACTGGGGTTGCTTCCATTTTATTCCATTCCATTCCACTCGATTCCATTCCATTCCATTCCATTCCATTCCATTCCATTCCATTCCGTTCTACTCGGGTTCATTCCATTCCATTCCTTTCCGTTCCGTTCCGTTCCGTTCTACTCGGGTTGATTCCATTCTATTCCATTCCATTCCATTCGATTCCATTCGATTCAATTCGATTCCATTCCAATCCATTCCATTCCATTCCATTGAATTCCATTCCATTCCATTCCGTTCCATTCCATTCCATTACGTTCCGTTCCATTCCGTTCCATTCCATTGAATTCCGATCCATTGCATTGAATTCCGTTCCATTCCATTCCATTCCTTTCCGTTCCGTTCCGTTCCGTTCCGTTCCGTTCTACTCGGGTTGATTCCATTCTATTCCATTCCATTCCATTCGATTCCAATCTATTCCATTCGATTCCATTCGATTCAATTCGATTCCATTCCATTCCATTCCATTCCATTCCATTCCATTGAATTCCGTTCCATTCCATTCCATTGCATTCCATTCCATTCCATTCCATTTTAATTCCATTCCATTCCATTCCATTCCATTCCATTCCATTCCATTCCATTCCATTCCATTCCATTCCATTCCATTCCATTCCATTCTACTCGGGTTGATTCCATTCTATTCCATTCCATTCCATTCGATTCCATTCGATTCCATTCGATTCCATTCGATTCCATTCCATTCCATTCCATTCCATTGAATTCCATTCCATTCCATTGAATTCCATTCCATTCCATTCCATTCCATTGAATTCCGTTCCATTCCATTCCATTCCATTCCATTCCATTCCATTGAATTCCATTCCATTGAATTCCATTCCATTCCATTCCATTCCATTGAATTCCATTCCATTCCGTTCCGTTCCGTTCCTTTCCGTTCCGTTTCGTTCCGTTCCGTTCCGTTCCTTTCCTTTCCATTCCATTCCATTCCATTGAATTCCGTTCCATTCCATTGAATTCCATTCCATTCCGTTCCATTCCATTGAATTCTGTTCCGTTCCGTTCCGTTCCGTTCCGTTCCATTCCGTTCCATTCCGTTCCTTTCCGTTCTACTCGGATTGATTCCATTCCATTCCATTCCATTCCATTCCATTCCATTCGATTCCATTCGAATCCATTCGATTCCATTCGATTCCATTCGATTCCATTCCATTCCATTGAATTCCATTCCATTCCATTCCATTCCATTGAATTCCGTTCCATTCCATTCAATTCCATTCCATTCCATTCCTTTCCATTCCGTTCCGTTCCGTTCCGTTCCGTTCCGTTCTACTCGGGTTGATTCCATTCTATTCCATTCCATTCCATTCGATTCCAATCTATTCCATTCGATTCCATTCGATTCAATTCGATTCCATTCCATTCCATTCCATTCCATTCCATTCCATTGAATTCCATTCCATTCCATTCCGTTCCATTCCATTCCATTCCATTCCATTCCATTCTATTCCATTCCATTACGTTCCGTTCCATTCCATTCCATTCCATTCTACTCGGGTTGATTCCATTCTATTCCATTCCATTCCATTCCATTCCATTCCATTCCATTCCTTTCGATTCCATTCCATTCCATTCCATTCCATTCCATTGAATTCCATTCCATTCCATTCCATTCCATTCCATCGAATTCCATTCCATTCCATTCCATTCCATTCCATTCCATTCGATTCCATTCGATTCCATTCGATTCCATTCCATTCCATTCCATTCCATTGAATTCCGTTCCATTCCATTCCATTCCATTCCATTCCCTTCCATTGAATTCCATTACATTGAATTCCATTCCATTCCATTCCATTCCATGGAATTCCATTCCATTCCGTTCCGTTCCGTTCCGTTCCGTTCCGTACCGTTCCATTCCATTCCATTCCATTCCATTGAATTCCGTTCCATTCCATTGAATTCCATTCCATTCCGTTCCATTCCATTGAATTCCGTTCCGTTCCGTTCCGTTCCGTTCCGTTCCGTTCCATTCCGTTCCATTCCATTCCATTCCGTTCTACTCGGGTTCATTCCATTCCATTCCTTTCCGTTCCGTTCCGTTCCGTACCATTCCGTTCCGTTCTACTCGGGTTGATTCCATTCTATTCCATTCCATTCCATTCGATTCCATTCTATTCCATTCGATTCCATTCTATTCAATTCGATTCCATTCCATTCCAATCCATTCCATTACATTCCATTGAATTCCATTCCATTCCATTCCGTTCCATTCCATTCCGTTCCATTCCATTCCATTCCATTCCATTCCATTCCATTTCGTTCCGTTCCATTCCGTTCCATTCCATTGAATTCCGATCCATTGCATTGAATTCCGTTCCATTCCATTCCATTCCATTCCATTCCATTCCATTGAATTCCATTCCATTGAATTCCATTCCATTCCATTCCATTCCACTGAATTCCATTCCATTCCGTTCCGTTCCGTTCCGTTCCGTTCCGTTCCGTTCCATTCCATTCCATTCCATTCCATTGAATTCCGTTCCATTCCATTGAATTCCATTCCATTCCGTTCCATTCCATTGAATTCCGTTCCGTTCCGTTCCGTTCCGTTCCGTTCCATTCCGTTCCATTCCGTTCCATTCCGTTCTACTCGGGTTGATTCCATTCTATTCCATTCCATTCCATTCGATTCCATTCCATTCCATTCCATTCCATTCCATTCCATTCCTTTCTACTCGGGTTCATTCCATTCCATTCCGTTCCGTTCCGTTCCGTTCCGTTCCGTTCCATTCCTTTCTACTTGTGTTGATTCCATTCCATTCCATTCTATTCCATTGAATTCCATTCCATTCCATTCCATTCCATTCCATTCCATTACATGGAATTCCATTGAATTCCATTGAATTCCATTCCATTGAATTCCATTGAATTCCATTCCATTCCATTCCATGGAATTCAATTCCATTCCATTCCATTCCTTGGAATTCCGTTCCATTCCATTCCATTCCATTCCATTGAATTCCATTCCATTCCATTCAATTGAATTCCATTCCATTCCATTCCATTCGATTCCATTCCATTCCATTGAATTCCATTCCGTTCCATTCCATTCCATTGAATTCCATTCGATTCCATTCTATTCCATTCGATTCCATTCGATTCAATTCGATTCCATTCCATTCCATTCCATTCCATTCCATTCCATTCCATTGAATTCCATTCCATTCCATTCCGTTCCATTCCATTCCGTTCCATTCCATTCCATTCCATTCCATTACGTTCCGTTCCATTCCGTTCCATTCCGTTCCATTCCATTGAATTCCGATCCGTTGCATTGAATTCCGTTCCATTCCATTCCATTCCATTCCATTCCATTCCATTGAATTCCATTCCATTCCATTGAATTCCATTCCATTCCGTTCCATTCCATTGAATTCCGTTCCGTTCCGTTCCGTTCCGTTCCGTTCCATTCCGTTCCATTCCATTCCATTCCTTTCTACTCGGGTTCATTCCATTCCATTCCTTTCCGTTCCGTTCCGTTCCGTTCCGTTCCGTTCCGTTGCGTTCCGTTCCGTTCTACTCGGGTTGATTCCATTCTATTCCATTCCATTCCATTCGATTCCATTCTATTCCATTCGATTCCATTCTATTCAATTCGATTCCATTCCATTCCATTCCATTCCATTCCATTCCATTGAATTCCATTCCATTCCATTCCGTTCCATTCCATTCCGTTCCATTCCATTCCATTCCATTCCATTCCATTCCATTCCATTACGTTCCGTTCCATTCCGTTCCATTCCATTGAATTCCGATCCATTGCATTGAATTCCGTTCCATTCCATTCCACTCCTTTCCGTTCCGTTCCGTTCCGTTCCGTTCCGTTCTACTCGGGTTGATTCCATTCTATTCCATTCCATTCCATTCGATTCCAATCTATTCCATTCGATTCCATTCGATTCAATTCGATTCCATTCCATTCCATTCCATTCCATTCCATTCCATTGAATTCCATTCCATTCCATTCCGTTCCATTCCATTCCGTTCCATTCCATTCCATTCCATTCCATTCCATTCCTTTCCGTTACGTTCCGTTCCGTTCCATTCCGTTCTACTCGGATTGATTCCATTCTATTCCATTCCATTCCATTCGATTCCATTCGATTCCATTCGATTCCATTCGATTCCATTCCATTCCATTCCATTCCATTGAACTCCATTCCATTCCATTCCATTCCATTCCATTGAACTCCATTCCATTCCATTCCATTCCATTCCATTCCATTCCATTCCATTCCATTCCATTGAATTCCATTCCATTCCATTCCATTCCATTGAATTCCGTTCCATTCCATTCCTTTCCATTCCATTCCATTCCATTGAATTCCATTACATTGAATTCCATTCCATTTCATTCCATTCCATTCCATTCCATTCCATTGAATTCCATTCCATTCCATAGAATTCCATTCCATTCCATTCCATTCGATTCCATTCCATTCCATGGAATTCCATTCCTTTCCATTCCATTCCATTCCATTCCATTCCATTGAATTCCATTGAATTCCATTCCATTCCATTGAATTCCATTCTTTTCCATTCCATTCCATTGAATTCCGTTCAATTCCATTCCATTCCATTCCATTCCATTCCATTCCATTCGAATTCCATTCCATTCCATTCCATTCCATTCCATTCCATTCAACTCGGGTTGATTCTATTCCATTCCATTCCATTCCATTCCATTGAATTCCATTCCATTCCATTGAATTCCATTCCATTCCATTCCATCGAATTCCATTCCATTCCATTGAATTCCATTCCATTGCATTCCATTCCATTCCATTCCATTCCATTCCATTCCATTCCATTCCTTCGAATTCCATTCCATTCCATTCCATTCCATTCCATTCCATTCGATTCCATTCGATTCCATTCGATTCCATTCGATTCCATTCGATTCCATTCCATTCCATTCCATTCCATTGAATTCCATTCCATTCCATTCCATTCCATTGAATTCCGTTCCATTCCTTTCAATTCCATTCCATTCCATTCCATTCCATTCCATTCCATTCCATTCCATTCCATTCCATTCCATTCTACTCGGGTTGATTCCATTCTATTACGTTCCATTCCATTCGATTCCATTCGATTCCATTCGATTCCATTCGATTCCATTCCATTCCATTCCATTCCATTGAATTCCGTTCCATTCCATTCCATTCCATTCCATTCCATTCCATTGAATTCCATTACATTGAATTCCATTCCATTCCATTCCATTCCATGGAATTCCATTCCATTCCGTTCCGTTCCGTTCCGTTCCGTACCGTTCCATTCCATTCCATTCCATTCCATTGAATTCCGTTCCATTCCATTGAATTCCATTCCATTCCGTTCCATTCCATTGAATTCCGTTCCGTTCTGTTCCGTTCCGTTCCGTTCCGTTCCATTCCGTTCCATTCCATTCCATTCCGTTCTACTCGGGTTCATTCCATTCCATTCCCTTCCTTTCCGTTCCGTTCCGTTCCGTTCCGTTCCGTTCCGTTCCGTTCTACTAGGGTTGATTCCATTCTATTCCATTCCATTCCATTCGATTCCATTCTATTCCATTCGATTCCATTCTATTCAATTCGATTCCATTCCATTCCTATCCATTCCATTACATTCCATTGAATTCCATTCCATTCCATTCTGTTCCATTCCATTCCGTTCCATTCCATTCCATTTCATTCCATTCCATTCCATTACGTTCCGTTCCATTCCGTTCCATTCCATTGAATTCCGATCCATTGCATTGAATTCCGTTCCATTCCATTCCACTCCTTTCCGTTCCGTTCCGTTCCGTTCCGTTCCGTTCTACTCGGGTTGATTCCATTCTATTCCATTCCATTCCATTCGATTCCAATCTATTCCATTCGATTCCATTCGATTCAATTCTATTCCATTCCATTCCATTCCATTTCATTCCATTCCATTCCATTCCATTGAATTCCATTCCATTCCATTCCGTTCCATTCCATTCTGTTCCATTCCATTCCATTCCATTCCATTCCATTCCTTTCCGTTACGTTCCGTTCCGTTCCATTCCGTTCTACTCGGATTGATTCCATTCTATTCCATTCCATTCCATTCGATTCCATTCGATTCCATTCGATTCCATTCCATTCCATTCCATTCCATTCCATTCCATTCCATTCCATTGAACTCCATTCCATTCCATTCCATTCCATTCCATTCCATTCCATTCCATTGAATTCCATTCCATTCCATTCCATTCCATTGAATTCTGTTCCATTCAATTCCATTCCATTCCATTCCGTTCTACTCGGGTTGATTCCATTCTATTCCATTCCGTTCCGTTTCGTTCCGTTCCGTTCCGTTCCGTTCCGTTCCATTCCACTCGGGTTGATTCCATTCTATTCCATTCCATTCCATTCCATTCCATTCGATTCCATTCGATTCCATTCGATGCCATTCGATTCCATTCCATTCCATTGAATTCCATTCCATTCCATTCCATTCCATGGAATTCCGTTCCATTCCATTCCATTGCATTCCATTCCATTCCATTCCATTTGAATTCCATTCCATTCCATTCCATTCCATTCCATTCCATTCCATTCCATTCCATTCCATTCCATTCTACTCGGGTTGATTCCATTCTATTCCATTCCATTCCATTCGATACCATTCGATTCCATTCGATTCCATTCGATTCCATTCCATTCCATTCCATTCCATTCCATTGAATTCCATTCCATTCCATTGAATTCCATTCCATTCCATTCCATTCCATTGAATTCCGTTCCATTCCATTCCATTCCATTCCATTCCATTCCATTCCATTGAATTCCATTCCATTGAATTCCATTCCATTCCATTCCATTCCATTGAATTCCATTCCATTCCGTTCCGTTCCGTTCCGTTCCGTTCCGTTTCGTTCCGTTCCGTTCCGTTCCGTTCCATTCCTTTCCATTCCATTCCATTGAATTCCGTTCCATTCCATTGAATTCCATTCCATTCCGTTCCATTCCATTGAATTCTGTTCCGTTCCGTTCCGTTCCGTTCCGTTCCATTCCGTTCCATTCCATTGAATTCTATTGAATTCCATTCCATTCCATTCCGTTCCATTCCATTCCGTTCCGTTCCATTCCATTCCATTCCATTCCATTCCATTCCATTCCATTCCGTTCTACTCGGGTTCATTCCATTCCATTCCGTTCCGTTCCGTTCCGTTCCGTTCCTTTCCTTTCTACTTGTGTTGATTCCATTCCATTTCTTTCTATTCCATTGAATTCCATTCCATTCCATTCCATTCCATTCCATTACATGGAATTCCATTGAATTCCATTGAATTCCATTCCATAGAATTCCATTCCATTCCATTCCATTCCATTCCTTGGAATTCCATTCCATTCCATTCCATTCCATTCCATTGAATTCCATTCCATTCCATTCCATTGAATTCCATTCCATTCCATTCCATTCGATTCCATTTCATTCCATTGAATTCCATTCCATTCCATTCCATTGAATTCCATTGAATTCCATTCCATTGAATTCCATTCCACTCCATTGAATTCCATTCCATTTCATTCCATTCCATTCCGTTCCATTCCATTCCGTTCCATTCCATTCCATTCCTTTCCATTCCATTCCATTCCGTTCCATTCCATTGAATTCCGTTCCATTGCATTGAATTCCGTTCCATTCCATTCCATTCCTTTCCGTTCCGTTCCGTTCCGTTCCGTTCCGTTCCGTTCTACTCGGGTTGATTCCATTCTATTCCATTCCATTCCATGCGATTCCATTCTATTCCATTCGATTCCATTCGATTCAATTCGATTCCATTCGATTCCATTCCATTCCATTCCATTCCATTCCATTCCATTGAATTCCATTCCATTCCATTCCGTTCCATTCCATTCCGTTCCATTCCATTCCATTCCATTCCATTCCATTCCGTTCCATTCCATTCCATTCCTTTCCATTCCATTCCTTTCCGTTCCATTCCGTTCCGTTCCATTCCGTTCTACTCGGATTGATTCCATTCTATTCCATTCCATTCCATTCGATTCCATTCGATTCCATTCGATTCCATTCGATTCCATTCCATTCCATTCCATTCCATTCCATTCCATTCCATTCCATTGAACTCCATTCCATTCCATTCCATTCCATTCCATTCCATTCCATTCCATTCCATTCCATTCCATTCCATTCCATTCCATTCCATTGAATTCTGTTCCATTCAATTCCACTCCATTCCATTCCGTTCTACTCGGGTTGATTCCATGCTATTCCATTCCGTTCCATTCCGTTCCGTTCCGTTCCGTTCCGTTCCGTTCCATTCCACTCGGGTTGATTCCATTCTATTCCATTCCATTCCATTCCATTCCATTCGATTCCATTCGATTCCATTCGATTCCATTCGATTCCATTCGATTCCATTCCATTCCATGGAATTCCATTCCATTCCATTCCATTCCATTGAATTCCGTTCCATTCCATTCCATTGCATTCCATTCCATTCCATTCCATTTGAATTCCATTCCATTCCATTCCATTCCATTCCATTCCATTCCATTCCATTCCATTCCATTCTACTCGGGTTGATTCCATTCTATTCCATTACATTCCATTCGATTCCATTCGATTCCATTCGATTCCATTCGATTCCATTCCATTCCATTCCATTCCATTCCATTCCATTCCATTCCATTCCATTCCATTCCATTCCATTGAATTCCATTCCATTGAATTCCATTCCATTCCATTCCATTCCATTGAATTCCATTCCATTCCGTTCCGTTCCGTTCCGTTTCGTTCCGTTCCGTTCCGTTCCGTTCCATTCCATTCCATTCCATTCCATTGAATTCCGTTCCATTCCATTGAATTCCATTCCATTCCGTTCCATTCCATTGAATTCTGTTCCGTTCCGTTCCGTTCCGTTCCGTTCCATTCCGTTCCATTCCGTTCCTTTCCGTTCTACTCGGGTTGATTCCATTCTATTCCATTCCATTCCATTCGATTCCATTCGATTCCATTCGAATCCATTCGATTCCATTCGATTCCATTCGATTCCATTCCATTCCATTGAATTCCATTCCATTCCATTCCATTCCATTGAATTCCGTTCCATTCCATTCAATTCCATTCCATTCCATTCCTTTCCGTTCCGTTCCGTTCCGTTCCGTTCCGTTCCGTTCTACTCGGGTTGATTCCATTCTATTCCATTCCATTCCATTCGATTCCATTCTATTCCATTCGATTCCATTCGATTCAATTAGATTCCATTCCATTCCATTCCATTCCATTCCATTCCATTGAATTCCGTTCCATTCCATTGAATTCCATTCCATTCCGTTCCATTCCATTGAATTCCGCTCCGTTCCATTCCGTTCCGTTCCGTTCCATTCCGTACCATTCCATTCCATTCCGTTCTACTCGGGTTGATTCCATTCTATTCCATTCCATTCCATTTGATTCCATTCCATTCCATTCCATTCCATTCCATTCCGTTCTACTCGGGTTCATTCCATTCCATTCCGTTCCGTTCCGTTCCGTTCCGTTCCATTCCTTTCTACTTGTGTTGATTCCATTCCATTCCTTTCTATTCCATTGAATTCCATTCCATTCCATTCCATTCCATTCCATTACATGGAATTCCATTGAATTCCATCGAATTCCATTCCATTGAATTCCATTCCATTCCATTCCATTCCATTCCATTCCATGGAATTCCATTCCATTCCATTCCATTCCATTCCATTGAATTCCATTCCATTGAATTCCATTCCATTCCATTCCATTCGATTCCATTTCATTCCATTGAATTCCATTCCATTCCATTCCATTCCATTCCATTCCATTCCATTCCATTGAATTCCATTGAATTCCATTCCATTGAATTCCATTCCATTCCATTGAATGGAATGGAATGGAATGGAATGGAATGGAATGGAATGGAATCGCAACGAATCGAATGGAATCGAATGGAATCGAATGGAATGGAATGGAATGGAATGGAATGGAATCAACCCGAGTAGAATGGAATGGAATGGAACGGAACGGAATGGAACGGAACGGAATGGAATGGAATGGAATGGAATTCAACGGAATGGAATGGAATGGAATGGAATGGAATCAACCCGAGTAGAATGGAATGGATCGGAATGGATTGGAATGGAATGGAATGGAATGGAACGGAATCGAATCGAATGGAATCGAATGGAATGGAATGGAATGGAATGGAATGGAATGGAATGGAATGGAATGGAATGGAATCAACCCGAGTAGAACGGAATGGATTGGAATGGAATGGAATGGAATGGAATTAAAAGGAATAGAATGGAATGGAAAGGAATGGAGTGGAATGGAATGGATTGGAATTCAATGGAATAGAATGGAATGGAATGGAATGGAATGGAATGGAATGGAATGGAATCGAATCGAATGGAATCGAACGGAATCAAATGGAATGGAGTGGAATAGAATGGAATCAACCCGATTATAATGGAATGGAATGGAATGGAACGGAATGGAACGAACCCGAGTAGAACGGAACTGAACGGAACGGAACGGAACGGAACGGAACGGAACGGAGTGAAATGGAATGGAATGCAATCGAATGGAACCGAATGGAATGGAATGGAATGGAATGGAATGGAATGGAATGGAATGGAATGGAATGGAATCAACCCTAGTAGAATGGAATGGAATCGAATGGAATGGAATGGAATGGAATGGAATGGAATCAACCCGAGTAGAATGGAATGGATTGGAATGGAATGGAATGGAATGGAATGGAATGGAATGGAATTGAATGGAATGGAAAGGAATGGAATGGAATGGAATGGAATCAACCAGAGTGGAGTGGAGTTAAGTGGAGTGGAGTGGAGTGGAGTGGAGTGGAATGGAATCGAATGGAATGGAATGGAATGGAATGGAATGGAATAGAATGGAATCAACCCGAGTAGAACGGAATGGAATGGAATGGAATGGAATGGAACGGAATGGAACAGAACGGAATGGAAAGGAACGGAACAGAACGGAATGGAGTTTAATGAACCCGAGTAGAACGGAATGGAATGGAATGGAATGGAATGGAATGGAATGGAATGGAATCGAATCGAATGGAATCGAATGGAATGGAAAGGAATGGAATGGAATGGAATGGAATGGAATGGAATGGAATCATCCCGAGAAGAACGGAATGGAATGGAATGGAGTGGAATGGAATGGAATTGAATGGAATGGAATGGAATAAACCCGTGTAGAATGGAATGGATTGGAATGGAATGGAATGGAATGGAATGGAATGGAATGGAATGGAATGGAGTGGAATAGAATGGAATCAACCCGAGTAGAACGG
Organism: Gorilla gorilla gorilla; assembly: GCF_029281585.2. Taxonomy (NCBI): domain Eukaryota; kingdom Metazoa; phylum Chordata; class Mammalia; order Primates; family Hominidae; genus Gorilla; species Gorilla gorilla. Next base: position 40,470,968 of record NC_073242.2, read on the forward strand.
AATGGAATGGAATGGAACGGAATGGAACGAACCCGATCCATTCCATTGAATTCCATTCCATTCCATTCCATTCCTTTGAATTCCGTTCCATTCCATTCCATTCCATTCCATTCCATTGAATTCCGTTCCATTCCATTGAATTCCATTCCATTCCGTTCCATTCCATTGAATTCCGTTCCGTTCCGTTCCGTTCCGTTCCGTTCCGTTCCATTCCGTTCCATTCCGTTCTACTGGGGTTGCTTCCATTTTATTCCATTCCATTCCACTCGATTCCATTCCATTCCATTCCATTCCATTCCATTCCATTCCATTCCGTTCTACTCGGGTTCATTCCATTCCATTCCTTTCCGTTCCGTTCCGTTCCGTTCTACTCGGGTTGATTCCATTCTATTCCATTCCATTCCATTCGATTCCATTCGATTCAATTCGATTCCATTCCAATCCATTCCATTCCATTCCATTGAATTCCATTCCATTCCATTCCGTTCCATTCCATTCCATTACGTTCCGTTCCATTCCGTTCCATTCCATTGAATTCCGATCCATTGCATTGAATTCCGTTCCATTCCATTCCATTCCTTTCCGTTCCGTTCCGTTCCGTTCCGTTCCGTTCTACTCGGGTTGATTCCATTCTATTCCATTCCATTCCATTCGATTCCAATCTATTCCATTCGATTCCATTCGATTCAATTCGATTCCATTCCATTCCATTCCATTCCATTCCATTCCATTGAATTCCGTTCCATTCCATTCCATTGCATTCCATTCCATTCCATTCCATTTTAATTCCATTCCATTCCATTCCATTCCATTCCATTCCATTCCATTCCATTCCATTCCATTCCATTCTACTCGGGTTGATTCCATTCTATTCCATTCCATTCCATTCGATTCCATTCGATTCCATTCGTTTCCATTCGATTCCATTCCATTCCATTCCATTCCATTGAATTCCATTCCATTCCATTGAATTCCATTCCATTCCATTCCATTCCATTGAATTCCGTTCCATTCCATTCCATTCCATTCCATTCCATTCCATTGAATTCCATTCCATTGAATTCCATTCCATTCCATTCCATTCCATTGAATTCCATTCCATTCCGTTCAGTTCCGTTCCTTTCCGTTCCGTTTCGTTCCGTTCCGTTCCGTTCCTTTCCTTTCCATTCCATTCCATTCCATTGAATTCCGTTCCATTCCATTGAATTCCATTCCATTCCGTTCCATTCCATTGAATTCTGTTCCGTTCCGTTCCGTTCCGTTCCGTTCCATTCCGTTCCATTCCGTTCCTTTCCGTTCTACTCGGATTGATTCCATTCCATTCCATTCCATTCCATTCCATTCCATTCGATTCCATTCGAATCCATTCGATTCCATTCGATTCCATTCGATTCCATTCCATTCCATTGAATTCCATTCCATTCCATTCCATTCCATTGAATTCCGTTCCATTCCATTCAATTCCATTCCATTCCATTCCTTTCCATTCCGTTCCGTTCCGTTCCGTTCCGTTCCGTTCTACTCGGGTTGATTCCATTCTATTCCATTCCATTCCATTCGATTCCAATCTATTCCATTCGATTCCATTCGATTCAATTCGATTCCATTCCATTCCATTCCATTCCATTCCATTCCATTGAATTCCATTCCATTCCATTCCGTTCCATTCCATTCCATTCCATTCCATTCCATTCTATTCCATTCCATTACGTTCCGTTCCATTCCATTCCATTCCATTCTACTCGGGTTGATTCCATTCTATTCCATTCCATTCCATTCGATTCCAATCTATTCCATTCGATTCCATTCGATTCAATTCGATTCCATTCCATTCCATTCCATTCCATTCCATTCCATTGAATTCCATTCCATTCCATTCCGTTCCATTCCATTCCATTCCATTCCATTCCATTCTATTCCATTCCATTACGTTCCGTTCCATTCCGTTCCATTCCGTTCCTTTCCATTGAATTCCGATCCATTGCATTGAATTCCGTTCCATTCCATTCCATTCCTTTCCGTTCCATTCCGTTCCGTTCCATTTCGTTCTACTCGGATTGATTCCATTCTAATCCATTCCATTCCATTCGATTCCATTCGATTCCATTCGATTGCATTCGATTCCATTCCATTCCATTCCATTCCATTCCATTCCGTTCCATTGAATTCCGTTCCATTCCATTCCATTCCATTCCATTCCATTCCATTGAATTCCATTCCATTGAATTCCATTCCATTCCATTCCATTCCATTGAATTCCATTCCATTCCGTTCCGTTCCGTTCCGTTCCGTTCCGTTCTGTTCCGTTCCGTTTCGTTCCGTTCCGTTCCGTTCCGTTCCATTCCATTCCATTCCATTCCATTGAATTCCGTTCCATTCCATTGAATTCCATTCCATTCCGTTCCATTCCTTTGAATTCTGTTCCGTTCCGTTCCGTTCCGTTCCGTTCCATTCCGTTCCATTCCGTTCCTTTCCGTTCTACTCGGATTGATTCCATTCTATTCCATTCCATTCCATTCGATTCCATTCGATTCCATTCGAATCCATTCGATTCCATTCGATTCCATTCGATTCCATTCCATTCCATTGAATTCCATTCCATTCCATTCCATTCCATTGAATTCCGTTCCATTCCATTCAATTCCATTCCATTCCATTCCTTTCCGTTCCGTTCCGTTCCGTTCCGTTCCGTTATACAAGGGTTGATTCCATTCTATTCCATTCCATTCCATTCGATTCCATTCTATTCCATTCGATTCCATTCGATTCAATTCGATTCCATTCCATTCCATTCCATTCCATTCCATTCCATTCCATTCCATTGAATTCCATTCCATTCCATTCCGTTCCATTCCATTCCGTTCCATTCCATTCCATTCCATTCCATTCCATTCCATTCCCTTCCATTCCGTTCCATTCCGTTCCATTCCATTGAATTCCGATCCATTGCATTGAATTCCGTTCCATTCCATTCCATTCCTTTCCATTCCGTTCCGTTCCGTTCCGTACCGTTCTACTCGGATTGATTCCATTCTATTGCATTCCATTCCATTCGATTCCATTCGATTCCATTCGATTCCATTCGACTCCATTCCATTCCATTCCATTCCATTCCATTCCATTCCATTCCATTGAACTCCATTCCATTCCATTCCATTCCATTCCATTCCATTCCATTGAATTCCATTCCATTCCATTCCATTCCTTTGAATTCTGTTCCACTCCATTCCATTCCATTCCATTCCGTTCTACTCGGGTTGAATCCATTCTATTCCATTCCGTTCCGTTCCGTTCCGTTCCGTTCCATTCCATTCCACTCGGGTTGATTCCATTCTATTCCATTGCATTCCATTCGATTCCATTCGATTCCATTCGATTCCATTCGATTCCATTCGATTCCATTCCATTCCATTCCATTCCATTGAATTCCATTCCATTCCATTCCATTCCATTGAATTCCGTTCCATTCCATTCAATTCCATTCCATTCCATTCCATTCCATTCCATTTGAATTCCATTCCATTCCATTCCATTCAATTCCATTCCATTCCATTCCATTCCATTCCATTCCATTCCATTCTACTCGGGTTGATTCCATTCTATTCCATTCCATTCCATTCGATTCCATTCGATTCCATTCGATTCCATTCGATTCCATTCCATTCCATTCCATTCCATTCCATTCCATTCCATTCCATTCCATTCCATTCCATTGAATTCCATTCCATTCCATTGAATTCCATTCCATTCCATTCCATTCCATTGAATTCCGTTCCGTTCCATTCCTTTCCATTCCATTCCATTCCATTCCATTGAATTCCATTCCATTCCATTGAATTCCATTCCATTCCATTCCATTCCATTGAATTCCGTTCCGTTCCATTCCTTTCCATTCCATTCCATTCCATTGTATTCCATTACATTGAATTCCATTCCATTCCATTCCATTCCATTGTATTCCATTACATTGAATTCCATTCCATTCCATTCCATTCCATTGAATTCCATTCCATTCCATTGAATTACATTCCATTCCATTCCATTCGATTCCATTCCATTCCATTGAATTCCATTCCTTTCCATTCCATTCCATTGAATTCCGTTCAATTCCATTCCATTCCATTCCATTCCATTCCATTCCATTCCATTCGAATTCCATTCCATTCCTTTCCATTCCATTAAATTCCATTCCATTCCATTCTACTCGTGTTGATTCCATTCTATTCCATTCCATTCCATTCGATTCAATTCGATTCCTTTCGATTCCATTCCATTCCATTCCATTCCATTCCATTCCATTGAATTCCATTCCATTCCATTCCATTCCATTGAATTCCATTCCATTCCATTCCATCGAATTCCATTCCATTCCATTGAATTCCATTCCATCCATTCCATTCCATTCCATTCCATTCCATTGAATTCCGTTCCATTCCATTCCATTGCATTCCATTCCATTCCATTCCATTTGAATTCCATTCCATTCCATTCCATTCCATTCCATTCCATTCCATTCCATTCTACTCGGGTTGATTCCATTCTATTCCATTCCATTCCATTCCATTCCATTCCATTCCATTCCATTCCATTCCTTTCCATTCCATTCCATTCCATTCCATGGAATTCCATTCCATTCCATTGAATTCCATTCCATTCCATTCCATTCCATTGAATTCCGTTCCATTCCATTCCATTCCATTCCATTCCATTCCATTGAATTCCATTCCATTGAATTCCATTCCATTCCATTCCATTCCATTGAATTCCATTCCATTCCGTTCCGTTCCGTTCCGTTCCATTCCGTTTCGTTCCGTTCCGTTCCGTTCCGTTCCATTCCATTCCATTCCATTCCATTGAATTCCGTTCCATTCCATTGAATTCCATTCCATTCCGTTCCATTCCATTGAATTCTGTTCCGTTCCGTTCCGTTCCGTTCCATTCCGTTCCATTCCGTTCCTTTCCGTTCTACTCGGATTGATTCCATTCTATTCCATTCCATTCCATTCGATTCCATTCGATTCCATTCGAATCCATTCGATTCCATTCGATTCCATTCGATTCCATTCCATTCCATTGAATTCCATTCCATTCCATTCCATTCCATTGAATTCCGTTCCATTCCATTCAATTCCATTCCATTCCATTCCTTTCCGTTCCGTTCCGTTCCGTTCCGTTCCGTTATACAAGGGTTGATTCCATTCTATTCCATTCCATTCCATTCGATTCCATTCTATTCCATTCGATTCCATTCGATTCAATTCGATTCCATTCCATTCCATTCCATTCCATTCCATTCCATTCCATTCCATTGAATTCCATTCCATTCCATTCCGTTCCATTCCATTCCGTTCCATTCCATTCCATTCCATTCCATTCCATTCCATTCCCTTCCATTCCGTTCCATTCCGTTCCATTCCATTGAATTCCGATCCATTGCATTGAATTCCGTTCCATTCCATTCCATTCCTTTCCATTCCGTTCCGTTCCGTTCCGTACCGTTCTACTCGGATTGATTCCATTCTATTGCATTCCATTCCATTCGATTCCATTCGATTCCATTCGATTCCATTCGACTCCATTCCATTCCATTCCATTCCATTCCATTCCATTCCATTCCATTGAACTCCATTCCATTCCATTCCATTCCATTCCATTCCATTCCATTGAATTCCATTCCATTCCATTCCATTCCTTTGAATTCTGTTCCACTCCATTCCATTCCATTCCATTCCGTTCTACTCGGGTTGAATCCATTCTATTCCATTCCGTTCCGTTCCGTTCCGTTCCGTTCCATTCCATTCCACTCGGGTTGATTCCATTCTATTCCATTGCATTCCATTCGATTCCATTCGATTCCATTCGATTCCATTCGATTCCATTCGATTCCATTCCATTCCATTCCATTCCATTGAATTCCATTCCATTCCATTCCATTCCATTGAATTCCGTTCCATTCCATTCAATTCCATTCCATTCCATTCCATTCCATTCCATTTGAATTCCATTCCATTCCATTCCATTCAATTCCATTCCATTCCATTCCATTCCATTCCATTCCATTCCATTCTACTCGGGTTGATTCCATTCTATTCCATTCCATTCCATTCGATTCCATTCGATTCCATTCGATTCCATTCGATTCCATTCCATTCCATTCCATTCCATTCCATTCCATTCCATTCCATTCCATTCCATTCCATTGAATTCCATTCCATTCCATTGAATTCCATTCCATTCCATTCCATTCCATTGAATTCCGTTCCGTTCCATTCCTTTCCATTCCATTCCATTCCATTCCATTGAATTCCATTCCATTCCATTGAATTCCATTCCATTCCATTCCATTCCATTGAATTCCGTTCCGTTCCATTCCTTTCCATTCCGTTCCATTCCATTGTATTCCATTACATTGAATTCCATTCCATTCCATTCCATTCCATTGTATTCCATTACATTGAATTCCATTCCATTCCATTCCATTCCATTGAATTCCATTCCATTCCATTGAATTACATTCCATTCCATTCCATTCGATTCCATTCCATTCCATTGAATTCCATTCCTTTCCATTCCATTCCATTGAATTCCGTTCAATTCCATTCCATTCCATTCCATTCCATTCCATTCCATTCCATTCGAATTCCATTCCATTCCTTTCCATTCCATTAAATTCCATTCCATTCCATTCTACTCGTGTTGATTCCATTCTATTCCATTCCATTCCATTCGATTCAATTCGATTCCTTTCGATTCCATTCCATTCCATTCCATTCCATTCCATTCCATTGAATTCCATTCCATTCCATTCCATTCCATTGAATTCCATTCCATTCCATTCCATCGAATTCCATTCCATTCCATTGAATTCCATTCCATCCATTCCATTCCATTCCATTCCATTCCATTGAATTCCGTTCCATTCCATTCCATTGCATTCCATTCCATTCCATTCCATTTGAATTCCATTCCATTCCATTCCATTCCATTCCATTCCATTCCATTCCATTCTACTCGGGTTGATTCCATTCTATTCCATTCCATTCCATTCCATTCCATTCCATTCCATTCCATTCCGTTCCTTTCCATTCCATTCCATTCCATTCCATGGAATTCCATTCCATTCCATTGAATTCCATTCCATTCCATTCCATTCCATTGAATTCCGTTCCATTCCATTCCATTCCATTCCATTCCATTCCATTGAATTCCATTCCATTGAATTCCATTCCATTCCATTCCATTCCATTGAATTCCATTCCATTCCGTTCCGTTCCGTTCCGTTCCATTCCGTTTCGTTCCGTTCCGTTCCGTTCCGTTCCATTCCATTCCATTCCATTCCATTGAATTCCGTTCCATTCCATTGAATTCCATTCCATTCCGTTCCATTCCATTGAATTCTGTTCCGTTCCGTTCCGTTCCGTTCCATTCCGTTCCATTCCTTTCCTTTCCGTTCTACTCGGATTGATTCCATTCTATTCCATTCCATTCCATTCGATTCCATTCGATTCCATTCGAATCCATTCGATTCCATTCGATTCCATTCGATTCCATTCCATTCCATTGAATTCCATTCCATTCCATTCCATTCCATTGAATTCCGTTCCATTCCATTCAATTCCATTCCATTCCATTCCTTTCCGTTCCGTTCCGTTCCGTTCCGTTCCGTTCCGTTCTACTCGGGTTGATTCCATTCTATTCCATTCCATTCCATTCGATTCCAATCTATTCCATTCGATTCCATTCGATTCAATTCGATTCCATTCCATTCCATTCCATTCCATTCCATTGAATTCCATTCCATTCCATTCCATCGAATTCCATTCCATTCCATTGAATTCCATTCCATTCCATTCCATTCCATTCCATTCCATTCCATTCCATTCCATTCCATCGAATTCCATTCCATTCTATTCCATTCCATTCCATTCCATTCCATTCCATTCGATTCCATTCGATTCCATTCGAATCCATTCGATTCCATTCCATTCCATTCCATTCCATTGAATTCCATTCCATTCCATTCCATTCCATTCTACTCGGGTTGATTCCATTCTATTCCATTCCATTCCATTCGATTCCATTCTATTCCATTCGATTCCATTCGATTCAATTCGATTTGATTCCATTCCATTCCATTCCATTCCATTCCATTCCATTGAATTCCATTCCATTCCATAGAATTCCATTCCATTCCATTCCATTCCATTCCATTCCATTCCATTCCATTTAATTCCATTCCATTCCATTGAATTCCATTCCATTCCATTCCATTCGATTCCATTCCATTCCATGGAATTCCATTCCATTCGATTCCATTCCATTCCATGGAATTCCATTTCATTCCATTCCATTCCATTCCATTCCATTCCATTCCCTAGAATTCCATTCCATTCCATTCCATTCCATTCCATTCCATTCCATTCCGTTCCATTCCATTCCATCGAATTCCATTCCATTCCATTCCATTCCATTCCATTCCATTCCATTCCATTCCATTCCATTCCATTCCATTCCATTCCATTCCACTCTACTCGGGTTGATTCCATTCTATTACATTCCATTCCATTCGATTCCATTCGATTCCATTCGATTCCTTTCGATTCCATTCCATTCAATTGAATTCCATTCCATTCCATTCCATTCCATTCCATTCCATTCCATTGAATTCCATTCCATTCCATTGAATTCCATTCCATTCCATTCCATTCCATGGAATTCCGTTCCATTCCATTCCTTTCCATTCCATTGAATTCCATTACATTGAATTCCATTCCATTCCATTCCATTCCATTGAATTCCATTCCATTCCATTGAATTCCATTCCATTCCATTCCATTCGATTCCATTCCATTCCATGGAATTCCATTCCTTTCCATTCCATTCCATTCCATACCATTCCATTCCATTCCTTTGAATTCCATTGAATTCCATTCCATTCCATTGAATTCCATTCCTTTCCATTCCATTCCATTGAATTCCGTTCAATTCCATTCCATTCCATTCCATTCCATTCCATTCCATTCCATTCGAATTCCATTCCATTCCATTGAATTCCATTCCATTCCATTCCATTCGATTCCATTCCATTCCATGGAATTCCATTCCATTCGATTCCATTCCATTCCATGGAATTCCATTTCATTCCATTCCATTCCATTCCATTCCATTCCATTCCCTAGAATTCCATTCCATTCCATTCCATTCCATTCCATTCCATTCCGTTCCATTCCATTCCATCGAATTCCATTCCATTCCATTCCATTCCATTCCATTCCATTCCATTCCATTCCATTCCATTCCATTCCATTCCATTCCATTCCACTCTACTCGGGTTGATTCCATTCTATTACATTCCATTCCATTCGATTCCATTTGATTCCATTCGATTCCATTCGATTCCATTCCATTCAATTGAATTCCATTCCATTCCATTCCATTCCATTCCATTCCATTCCATTGAATTCCATTCCATTCCATTGAATTCCATTCCATTCCATTCCATTCCATGGAATTCCGTTCCATTCCATTCCTTTCCATTCCATTCCATTCCATTGAATTCCATTACATTGAATTCCATTCCATTCCATTCCATTCCATTGAATTCCATTCCATTCCATTGAATTCCATTCCATTCCATTCCATTCGATTCCATTCCATTCCATGGAATTCCATTCCTTTCCATTCCATTCCATTCCATACCATTCCATTCCATTCCTTTGAATTCCATTGAATTCCATTCCATTCCATTGAATTCCATTCCTTTCCATTCCATTCCATTGAATTCCGTTCAATTCCATTCCATTCCATTCCATTCCATTCCATTCGAATTCCATTCCATTCCATTGAATTCCGTTCCATTCCATTGAATTCCATTCCATTCCGTTCCATTCCATTGAATTCTGTTCCGTTCCGTTCCGTTCCGTTCCATTCCGTTCCATTCCGTTCCTTTCCGTTCTACTCGGATTGATTCCATTCTATTCCATTCCATTCCATTCGATTCCATTCGATTCCATTCGAATCCATTCGATTCCATTCGATTCCATTCGATTCCATTCCATTCCATTGAATTCCATTCCATTCCATTCCATTCCATTGAATTCCGTTCCATTCCATTCAATTCCATTCCATTCCATTCCTTTCCGTTCCGTTCCGTTCCGTTCCGTTCCGTTCCGTTCTACTCGGGTTGATTCCATTCTATTCCATTCCATTCCATTCGATTCCAATCTATTCCATTCGATTCCATTCGATTCAATTCGATTCCATTCCATTCCATTCCATTCCATTCCATTGAATTCCATTCCATTCCATTCCATCGAATTCCATTCCATTCCATTGAATTCCATTCCATTCCATTCCATTCCATTCCATTCCATTCCATTCCATTCCATTCCATCGAATTCCATTCCATTCTATTCCATTCCATTCCATTCCATTCCATTCCATTCGATTCCATTCGATTCCATTCGATTCCATTCGATTCCATTCCATTCCATTCCATTCCATTGAATTCCATTCCATTCCATTCCATTCCATTCTACTCGGGTTGATTCCATTCTATTCCATTCCATTCCATTCGATTCCATTCTATTCCATTCGATTCCATTCGATTCAATTCGATTTGATTCCATTCCATTCCATTCCATTCCATTCCATTCCATTGAATTCCATTCCATTCCATAGAATTCCATTCCATTCCATTCCATTCCATTCCATTCCATTCCATTCCATTTAATTCCATTCCATTCCATTGAATTCCATTCCATTCCATTCCATTCGATTCCATTCCATTCCATGGAATTCCATTCCATTCGATTCCATTCCATTCCATGGAATTCCATTTCATTCCATTCCATTCCATTCCATTCCATTCCATTCCCTAGAATTCCATTCCATTCCATTCCATTCCATTCCATTCCATTCCATTCCGTTCCATTCCATTCCATCGAATTCCATTCCATTCCATTCCATTCCATTCCATTCCATTCCATTCCATTCCATTCCATTCCATTCCACTCTACTCGGGTTGATTCCATTCTATTACATTCCATTCCATTCGATTCCATTCGATTCCATTCGATTCCTTTCGATTCCATTCCATTCAATTGAATTCCATTCCATTCCATTCCATTCCATTCCATTCCATTCCATTGAATTCCATTCCATTCCATTGAATTCCATTCCATTCCATTCCATTCCATGGAATTCCGTTCCATTCCATTCCTTTCCATTCCATTGAATTCCATTACATTGAATTCCATTCCATTCCATTCCATTCCATTGAATTCCATTCCATTCCATTGAATTCCATTCCATTCCATTCCATTCGATTCCATTCCATTCCATGGAATTCCATTCCTTTCCATTCCATTCCATTCCATACCATTCCATTCCATTCCTTTGAATTCCATTGAATTCCATTCCATTCCATTGAATTCCATTCCTTTCCATTCCATTCCATTGAATTCCGTTCAATTCCATTCCATTCCATTCCATTCCATTCCATTCCATTCCATTCGAATTCCATTCAATTCCATTGAATTCCATTCCATTCCATTCCATTCGATTCCATTCCATTCCATGGAATTCCATTCCATTCGATTCCATTCCATTCCATGGAATTCCATTTCATTCCATTCCATTCCATTCCATTCCATTCCATTCCCTAGAATTCCATTCCATTCCATTCCATTCCATTCCATTCCATTCCGTTCCATTCCATTCCATCGAATTCCATTCCATTCCATTCCATTCCATTCCATTCCATTCCATTCCATTCCATTCCATTCCATTCCATTCCATTCCACTCTACTCGGGTTGATTCCATTCTATTACATTCCATTCCATTCGATTCCATTTGATTCCATTCGATTCCATTCGATTCCATTCCATTCAATTGAATTCCATTCCATTCCATTCCATTCCATTCCATTCCATTCCATTGAATTCCATTCCATTCCATTGAATTCCATTCCATTCCATTCCATTCCATGGAATTCCGTTCCATTCCATTCCTTTCCATTCCATTCCATTCCATTGAATTCCATTACATTGAATTCCATTCCATTCCATTCCATTCCATTGAATTCCATTCCATTCCATTGAATTCCATTCCATTCCATTCCATTCGATTCCATTCCATTCCATGGAATTCCATTCCTTTCCATTCCATTCCATTCCATACCATTCCATTCCATTCCTTTGAATTCCATTGAATTCCATTCCATTCCATTGAATTCCATTCCTTTCCATTCCATTCCATTGAATTCCGTTCAATTCCATTCCATTCCATTCCATTCCATTCCATTCGAATTCCATTCCATTCCATTGAATTCCATTCCATTCCATTCCATTCGATTCCATTCCATTCCATGGAATTCCATTCCATTCGATTCCATTCCATTCCATTCCATTCCATTCCATTCCATTCCACTCTACTCGGGTTGATTCCATTCTATTCCATTCCATTCCATTCGATTCCGTTCGATTCCTTTCGATTCCATTCCATTCCATTCCATTCCATTCCATTGAATTCCATTCCATTCCATTCCATTCCATTCCATTGAATTCCATTCCATTCCATTCCATCGAATTCCATTCCATTCCATTGAATTCCATTCCATTCCATTCCATTCCATTCCATTCCATTCCATTCCATTCCATTCCATCGAATTCCATTCCATTCCATTCCATTCCATTCCATTCAATTCCATTCGATTCCATTCGATTCCATTCGATTCCATTCGATTCCATTCCATTCCATTCCATTCCATTGAATTCCATTCCATTCCATTCCATTCCATTGAATTCCGTTCCATTCCTTTCAATTCCATTCCATTCCGTTCCATTCCATTCCATTCCATTCCATTCCATTCCATTCCATTCCATTCCATTCCATTCCATTCCATTCGATTCTACTCGGGTTGATTCCATTCTATTACATTCCATTCCATTCGATTCCATTCGATTCCATTCGATTCCATTCCATTCCATTCCATTCCATTGAATTCCGTTCCATTCCATTCCATTCCATTCCATTCCATTCCATTCCATTGAATTCCATTACATTGAATTCCATTCCATTCCATTCCATTCCATGGAATTCCATTCCATTCCGTTCCGTTCCGTTCCGTTCCGTTCTGTACCGTTCCATTCCATTCCATTCCGTTCCATTGAATTCCGTTCCATTCCATTGAATTCCATTCCATTCCGTTCCATTCCATTGAATTCCGTTCCGTTCCGTTCCGTTCCGTTCCGTTCCATTCCGTTCCATTCCATTCCATTCCGTTCTACTCGGGTTCATTCCATTCCATTCCTTTCCGTTCCGTTCCGTTCCATTCCATTCCATTCCATTCCATTCCATTCCATTCTACTCGGGTTGATTCCATTCCATTCCATTCCATTCCATTCCATTCGATTCCATTCGATTCCATTCGATTCCATTCCATTCCATTCCATTCAATTGAATTCCATTCCATTCCATTCCATTCCATTCCATTCCATTGAATTCCATTCCATTCCATTGAATTCCATTCCATTACATTCCATTCCATTGAATTCCATTCCATTCCATTCCATTCCACTCCATTCCATTCCATTCCATTCCATTGAATTCCATTCCATGGAATTCCATTCCATTCCATTCCATTCCATGGAATTCCATTCCATTCCGTTCCGTTCCGTTCCGTTCCGTTCCATTCCATTCCATTCCATTCCATTGAATTCCGTTCCATTCCATTGAATTCCATTCCATTCCGTTCCATTCCATTGAATTCCGTTCCGTTCCGTTCCGTTCCGTTCCGTTCCATTCCGTTCCATTCCGTTCCATTCCGTTCTACTCGGGTTGATTCCATTCTATTCCATTCCATTCCATTCGATTCCATTCCATTCCATTCCATTCCATTCCTTTGTACTCGGGTTCATTCCATTCCGTTCCGTTCCGTTCCGTTCCGTTCCGTTCCATTCCTTTCTACTTGTGTTGATTCCATTCCATTCCATTCTATTCCATTGAATTCCATTCCATTCCATTCCATTCCATTCCATTACATGGAATTCCATTGAATTCCATTGAATTCCATTCCATTGAATTCCATTGAATTCCATTCCATTCCATTCCATGGAATTCCATTCCATTCCATTCCATTCCATTGAATTCCATTGAATTCCATTCCATTGAATTCCATTCCATTCCATTGAATTCCATTCCATTTCATTCCATTCCATTCCGTTCCATTCCATTCCGTTCCATTCCATTCCATTCCTTTCCATTCCATTCCATTCCGTTCCATTCCATTGAATTCCGTTCCATTGCACTGAATTCCGTTCCATTCCATTCCATTCCTTTCCGTTCCGTTCCGTTCCGTTCCGTTCCGTTCTACTCGGGTTGATTCCATTCTTTTCCATTCCATTCCATTCGATTCCATTCTATTCCATTCGATTCCATTCGATTCAATTCGATTCCATTCCATTCCATTCCATTCCATTCCATTCCATTCCATTCCATTGAATTCCATTCCTTTCCATTCCGTTCCATTCCATTCCGTTCCATTCCATTCCATTCCATTCCATTCCATTCCATTCCATTCCATTCCATTACGTTCCGTACCATTCCGTTCCATTCCGTTCCATTCCATTGAATTCCGATCCATTGCATTGAATTCCGTTCCATTCCATTCCATTCCTTTCCGTTCCGTTCCGTTCCGTTCCGTTCCATTCCGTTCTACTCGGATTGATTCCATTCTATTCCATTCCATTCCATTCGATTCCATTCGATTCCATTCGATTCCATTCGATTCCATTCCATTCCATTCCATTCCATTGAATTCCATTCCATTCCATTCCATTCCATTCCATTGAATTCCATTGAATTCCATTCCATTGAATTCCATTCCATTCCATTCCATTCCGTTCCATTCCATTCCGTTCCATTCCATTCCATTCCATTCCATTCCATTGAATTCTGTTCCATTCAATTCCATTCCATTCCATTCCGTTCTACTCGGGTTGATTCCATTCTATTCCATTCCGTTCCGTTGCGTTCCGTTCCGTTCCGTTCCGTTCCATTCCACTCGGGTTGATTCCATTCTATTCCATTCCATTCCATTCCATTCCATTCGATTCCATTCGATTCCATTCGATTCCATTCGATTCCATTCCATTCCATTGAATTCCATTCCATTCCATTCCATTCCATGGAATTCCGTTCCATTCCATTCCATTGCATTCCATTCCATTCCATTCCATTTGAATTCCATTCCATTCCATTCCATTCCATTCCATTCCATTCCATTCCATTCCATTCCATTCTACTAGGGTTGATTCCATACTATTCCATTCCATTCCATTCGATTCCATTCGAACCCATTCGATTCCATTCGATTCCATTCCATTCCATTCCATTCCATTCCATTCCATTCCATTGAATTCCATTCCATTCCATTGAATTCCATTCCATTCCATTCCATTCCATTGAATTCCGTTCCATTCCATTCCATTCCGTTCCGTTCCATTCCGTTCCGTTCCGTTCCGTTCCGTTGCGTTCCGTTCTACTCGGGTTGATTCCATTCTATTCCATTCCATTCCATTCGATTCCATTCTATTCCATTCTATTCCATTCGATTCCATTCGATTCCATTCGATTCCATTCCATTCCATTCCATTCCATTCCATTCCATTCCATTGAATTCCATTCCATTCCATTAAATTCCATTCCATTCCATTCCATTCCACTCCACTCCATTCCACTCCACTCCACTCCACTCCACTCCACTCCATTCCATTCCATTGAATTCCATTGAATTCCATTGAATTCCATTCCATTGAATTCCATTCCGTTCTGTTCCGTTCCGTTCCATTCCGTTCCGCTCTACTCGGGTTGATTCCATTCTATTCCATTCCATTCCATTCGATTCCATTCTATTCCATTCGATTCCATTCGATTCCATTCGATTCCATTCGATTCCATTCCATTCCATTCCATTCCATTCCATTCCATTCCATTCCTTTCCATTCCATTCCATTCCATTGAATTCCATTACATTGAATTCCATTCCATTCCATTCCATTCCATTGAATTCCATTCCATTCCATTCCATTGCATTGAATTCTGTTCCATTCCATTCCATTCCATTCCATTCCATTCCATTCCATAGAATTCCATTCCATTGAATTCCATTCCATTCCATTCCATTCCATTGAATTCCATTCCATTCCGTTCCGTTCCGTTCCGTTCCGTTCCGTTCCATTCCATTCCATTCCATTCCATTGAATTCCGTTCCATTCCATTGAATTCCATTCCATTCCGTTCCATTCCATTGAATTCTGTTCCGTTCCGTTCCGTTCCGTTCCGTTCCATTCCGTTCCATTCCGTTCCTTTCCGTTCTACTCGGGTTGATTCCATTCTATTCCATTCCATTCCATTCGATTCCATTCGATTCCATTCGAATCCATTCGATTCCATTCGATTCCATTCGATTCCATTCCATTCCATTGAATTCCATTCCATTCCATTCCATTCCATTGAATTCCGTTCCATTCCATTCAATTCCATTCCATTCCATTCCTTTCCGTTCCGTTCCGTTCCGTTCCGTTCCGTTCCGTTCTACTCGGGTTGATTCCATTCTATTCCATTCCATACCATTCGATTCCATTCTATTCCATTCGATTCCATTCGATTCAATTCGATTCCATTCCATTCCATTCCATTCCATTCCATTGAATTCCGTTCCATTCCATTGAATTCCATTCCATTCCGTTCCATTCCATTGAATTCCGCTCCGTTCCGTTCCGTTCCGTTCCGTTCCATTCCGTTCCATTCCGTTCCATTCCGTTCTACTCGGGTTGATTCCATTCTATTCCATTCCATTCCATTCGATTTCATTCTATTCCATTCGATTCCATTCGATTCAATTTGATTCCATTCCATTCCATTCCATTCCATTCCATTCCATTGCATTCCATTGAATTCCATTCCATTCCATTCCGTTCCATTCCATTCCGTTCCATTCCATTCCATTCCATTCCATTCCATTCCATTCCATTCCATTCCATTCCGTTCTACTCGGGTTCATTCCATTCCATTCCGTTCCGTTCCGTTCCGTTCCGTTCCTTTCCTTTCTACTTGTGTTGATTCCATTCCATTCCATTCTATTCCATTGAATTCCATTCCATTCCATTCTATTCCATTCCATTACATGGAATTCCATTGAATTCCATTGAATTCCATTCCATAGAATTCCATTCCATTCCATTCCATTCCATTCCATGGAATTCCATTCCATTCCATTCCATTCCATTCCATTCCATTCCATGGAATTCCATTCCATTCCATTCCATTGAATTCCATTCCATTCCATTCCATTCGATTCCATTTCATTCCATTGAATTCCATTCCATTCCATTCCATTCCATTGAATTCCATTGAATTCCATTCCATTGAATTCCTTTCCACTCCATTGAATTCCATTCCATTTCATTCCATTCCATTCCGATCCATTCCATTCCGTTCCATTCCATTCCATTCCTTTCCATTCTATTCCATTCCGTTCCATTCCATTGAATTCCGTTCCATTGCATTGAATTCCGTTCCATTCCATTCCATTCCTTCCCGTTCCGTTCCGTTCCGTTCCGTTCCGTTCCGTTCTACTCGGGTTGATTCCATTCTATTCCATTCCATTCCATTCGATTCCATTCGATTCCATTCGATTCCATTCGATTCCATTCCATTCCATTCCATTCCATTGAATTCCATTCCATTCCATTCCATTCCATTCCATTCCATTCCATTGAATTCCATTGAATTCCATTCCATTGAATTCCATTCCATTCCATTCCGTTCCATTCCATTCCGTTCCATTCCATTCCATTCCATTCCATTCCATTCCGTTCCGTTCCATTCCGTTCCATTCCGTTCCATTCCATTGAATTCCGTTCCATTCCATTCAATTCCATTCCATTCCATTCCTTTCCGTTCCGTTCCGTTCCGTTCTGTTCCGTTCCCTTCTACTCGGGTTGATTCCAGTCTATTCCATTCCATTCCATTCGATTCCATTCTATTCCATTCGATTCCATTCGATTCAATTAGTTTCCATTCCATTCCATTCCATTCCATTCCATTCCATTCCATTGAATTCCGTTCCATTCCATTGAATTCCATTCCATTCCGTTCCATTCCATTGAATTCCGCTCCGTTCCGTTCCGTTCCGTTCCGTTCCATTCCGTACCATTCCGTTCCATTCCGTTCTACTCGGGTTGAATCCATTCTATTCCATTCCATTCCATTCGATTCCATTCCATTCCATTCCATTGCATTCCTTTCCGTTCTACTCGGGTTCATTCCATTCCATTCCGTTCCGTTCCTTTCCATTCCGTTCCTTTCCTTTCTACTTGTGTTGATTCCATTCCATTCCTTTGTATTCCATTGAATTCCATTGCATTCCATTCCATTCCATTCCATTCCATGGAATTCCATTCCATTCCATTCCATTCCATTCCATTGAATTCCATTCCATTCCATTCCATTCGATTCCATTTCATTCCATTGAATTCCATTTCATTCCATTCCATTCCATTCCATTGAATTCCATTGAATTCCATTCCATCGAATTCCATTCCATTCCATTGAATTCCATTCCATTTCATTCCATTCCATTCCGTTCCATTCCATTCCGTTCCATTCCATTCCATTCCTTTCCATTCCATTCCATTCCGTTCCATTCCATTGAATTCCGTTCCATTGCACTGAATTCCGTTCCATTCCATTCCATTCCTTTCCGTTCCGTTCCGTTCCGTTCCGTTCCGTTCCGTTCTACTCGGGTTGATTCCATTCTATTCCATTCCATTCCATTCGATTCCATTCTATTCCATTCGATTCCATTCGATTCAATTCGATTCCATTCCATTCCATTCCATTCCATTCCATTCCATTCCATTCCATTGAATTCCATTCCATTCCATTCCGTTCCATTCCATTCCGTTCCATTCCATTCCATTCCATTCCATTCCATTCCATTACGTTCCGTTCCATTCCGTTCCATTCCGTTCCATTCCATTGAATTCCGATCCATTGCATTGAATTCCGTTCCATTCCATTCCATTCCTTTCCGTTCCGTTCCGTTCCGTTCCGTTCCATTCCGTTCTACTCGGATTGATTCCATTCTATTCCATTCCATTCCATTCGATTCCATTCGATTCCATTCGATTCCATTCGATTCCATTCCATTCCATTCCATTCCATTGAATTCCATTCCATTCCATTCCATTCCATTCCATTCCATTGAATTCCATTGAATTCCATTCCATTGAATTCCATTCCATTCCATTCCATTCCGTTCCATTCCATTCCGTTCCATTCCATTCCATTCCATTCCATTCCATTCCGTTCCGTTCCATTCCGTTCCATTCCGTTCCATTGCATTGAATTCCGTTCCATTGCATTGAATTCCGTTCCATTCCATTCCATTCCTTTCCGTTCGGTTCCGTTCCGTTCCGTTCCGTTCCGTTCTACTCGGGTTGATTCCATTCTATTCCATTCCATTCCATTCGATTCCATTCTATTCCATTCGATTCCATTCGTTTCAATTCGATTCGATTCCATTCCATTCCATTCCATTCCATTCCATTCCATAGAATTCCATTCCATTCCATTGAATTCCATTCCATTCCATTCCATTCCATTCCATTGAATTCCATTCCATTCCATTGAATTCCATTCCATTCCATTCCATTCCTTTCCATTCCATTCCATTGAATTCCGTTCAATTCCATTCC
Organism: Gorilla gorilla gorilla; assembly: GCF_029281585.2. Lineage (NCBI taxonomy): Eukaryota > Metazoa > Chordata > Mammalia > Primates > Hominidae > Gorilla > Gorilla gorilla. The sequence goes on from NC_073242.2 coordinate 40,490,732, forward strand.
ATTCCATTCCATTCCATTCCATTCGAATTCCATTCCATTCCATTGAATTCCATTCCATTCCATTCCATTCGATTCCATTCCATTCCATGGAATTCCATTCCATTCGATTCCATTCCATTCCATTCCATTCCATTCCATTCCATTCCACTCTACTCGGGTTGATTCCATTCTATTCCATTCCATTCCATTCGATTCCGTTCGATTCCTTTCGATTCCATTCCATTCCATTCCATTCCATTCCATTGAATTCCATTCCATTCCATTCCATTCCATTCCATTGAATTCCATTCCATTCCATTCCATCGAATTCCATTCCATTCCATTGAATTCCATTCCATTCCATTCCATTCCATTCCATTCCATTCCATTCCATTCCATTCCATCGAATTCCATTCCATTCCATTCCATTCCATTCCATTCAATTCCATTCGATTCCATTCGATTCCATTCGATTCCATTCGATTCCATTCCATTCCATTCCATTCCATTGAATTCCATTCCATTCCATTCCATTCCATTGAATTCCGTTCCATTCCTTTCAATTCCATTCCATTCCGTTCCATTCCATTCCATTCCATTCCATTCCATTCCATTCCATTCCATTCCATTCCATTCCATTCCATTCCATTCGATTCTACTCGGGTTGATTCCATTCTATTACATTCCATTCCATTCGATTCCATTCGATTCCATTCGATTCCATTCCATTCCATTCCATTCCATTGAATTCCGTTCCATTCCATTCCATTCCATTCCATTCCATTCCATTCCATTGAATTCCATTACATTGAATTCCATTCCATTCCATTCCATTCCATGGAATTCCATTCCATTCCGTTCCGTTCCGTTCCGTTCCGTTCTGTACCGTTCCATTCCATTCCATTCCGTTCCATTGAATTCCGTTCCATTCCATTGAATTCCATTCCATTCCGTTCCATTCCATTGAATTCCGTTCCGTTCCGTTCCGTTCCGTTCCGTTCCATTCCGTTCCATTCCATTCCATTCCGTTCTACTCGGGTTCATTCCATTCCATTCCTTTCCGTTCCGTTCCGTTCCATTCCATTCCATTCCATTCCATTCCATTCCATTCTACTCGGGTTGATTCCATTCCATTCCATTCCATTCCATTCCATTCGATTCCATTCGATTCCATTCGATTCCATTCCATTCCATTCCATTCAATTGAATTCCATTCCATTCCATTCCATTCCATTCCATTCCATTGAATTCCATTCCATTCCATTGAATTCCATTCCATTACATTCCATTCCATTGAATTCCATTCCATTCCATTCCATTCCACTCCATTCCATTCCATTCCATTCCATTGAATTCCATTCCATGGAATTCCATTCCATTCCATTCCATTCCATGGAATTCCATTCCATTCCGTTCCGTTCCGTTCCGTTCCGTTCCATTCCATTCCATTCCATTCCATTGAATTCCGTTCCATTCCATTGAATTCCATTCCATTCCGTTCCATTCCATTGAATTCCGTTCCGTTCCGTTCCGTTCCGTTCCGTTCCATTCCGTTCCATTCCGTTCCATTCCGTTCTACTCGGGTTGATTCCATTCTATTCCATTCCATTCCATTCGATTCCATTCCATTCCATTCCATTCCATTCCTTTGTACTCGGGTTCATTCCATTCCGTTCCGTTCCGTTCCGTTCCGTTCCGTTCCATTCCTTTCTACTTGTGTTGATTCCATTCCATTCCATTCTATTCCATTGAATTCCATTCCATTCCATTCCATTCCATTCCATTACATGGAATTCCATTGAATTCCATTGAATTCCATTCCATAGAATTCCATTCCATTCCATTCCATTCCATTCCATGGAATTCCATTCCATTCCATTCCATTCCATTCCATTCCATTCCATGGAATTCCATTCCATTCCATTCCATTGAATTCCATTCCATTCCATTCCATTCGATTCCATTTCATTCCATTGAATTCCATTCCATTCCATTCCATTCCATTGAATTCCATTGAATTCCATTCCATTGAATTCCTTTCCACTCCATTGAATTCCATTCCATTTCATTCCATTCCATTCCGATCCATTCCATTCCGTTCCATTCCATTCCATTCCTTTCCATTCTATTCCATTCCGTTCCATTCCATTGAATTCCGTTCCATTGCATTGAATTCCGTTCCATTCCATTCCATTCCTTCCCGTTCCGTTCCGTTCCGTTCCGTTCCGTTCCGTTCTACTCGGGTTGATTCCATTCTATTCCATTCCATTCCATTCGATTCCATTCGATTCCATTCGATTCCATTCGATTCCATTCCATTCCATTCCATTCCATTGAATTCCATTCCATTCCATTCCATTCCATTCCATTCCATTCCATTGAATTCCATTGAATTCCATTCCATTGAATTCCATTCCATTCCATTCCGTTCCATTCCATTCCGTTCCATTCCATTCCATTCCATTCCATTCCATTCCGTTCCGTTCCATTCCGTTCCATTCCGTTCCATTCCATTGAATTCCGTTCCATTCCATTCAATTCCATTCCATTCCATTCCTTTCCGTTCCGTTCCGTTCCGTTCTGTTCCGTTCCCTTCTACTCGGGTTGATTCCAGTCTATTCCATTCCATTCCATTCGATTCCATTCTATTCCATTCGATTCCATTCGATTCAATTAGATTCCATTCCATTCCATTCCATTCCATTCCATTCCATTCCATTGAATTCCGTTCCATTCCATTGAATTCCATTCCATTCCGTTCCATTCCATTGAATTCCGCTCCGTTCCGTTCCGTTCCGTTCCGTTCCATTCCGTACCATTCCGTTCCATTCCGTTCTACTCGGGTTGAATCCATTCTATTCCATTCCATTCCATTCGATTCCATTCCATTCCATTCCATTGCATTCCATTCCGTTCTACTCGGGTTCATTCCATTCCATTCCGTTCCGTTCCTTTCCATTCCGTTCCTTTCCTTTCTACTTGTGTTGATTCCATTCCATTCCTTTGTATTCCATTGAATTCCATTGCATTCCATTCCATTCCATTCCATTCCATGGAATTCCATTCCATTCCATTCCATTCCATTCCATTGAATTCCATTCCATTCCATTCCATTCGATTCCATTTCATTCCATTGAATTCCATTTCATTCCATTCCATTCCATTCCATTGAATTCCATTGAATTCCATTCCATCGAATTCCATTCCATTCCATTGAATTCCATTCCATTTCATTCCATTCCATTCCGTTCCATTCCATTCCGTTCCATTCCATTCCATTCCTTTCCATTCCATTCCATTCCGTTCCATTCCATTGAATTCCGTTCCATTGCACTGAATTCCGTTCCATTCCATTCCATTCCTTTCCGTTCCGTTCCGTTCCGTTCCGTTCCGTTCCGTTCTACTCGGGTTGATTCCATTCTATTCCATTCCATTCCATTCGATTCCATTCTATTCCATTCGATTCCATTCGATTCAATTCGATTCCATTCCATTCCATTCCATTCCATTCCATTCCATTCCATTCCATTGAATTCCATTCCATTCCATTCCGTTCCATTCCATTCCGTTCCATTCCATTCCATTCCATTCCATTCCATTCCATTACGTTCCGTTCCATTCCGTTCCATTCCGTTCCATTCCATTGAATTCCGATCCATTGCATTGAATTCCGTTCCATTCCATTCCATTCCTTTCCGTTCCGTTCCGTTCCGTTCCGTTCCATTCCGTTCTACTCGGATTGATTCCATTCTATTCCATTCCATTCCATTCGATTCCATTCGATTCCATTCGATTCCATTCGATTCCATTCCATTCCATTCCATTCCATTGAATTCCATTCCATTCCATTCCATTCCATTCCATTCCATTGAATTCCATTGAATTCCATTCCATTGAATTCCATTCCATTCCATTCCATTCCGTTCCATTCCATTCCGTTCCATTCCATTCCATTCCATTCCATTCCATTCCGTTCCGTTCCATTCCGTTCCATTCCGTTCCATTGCATTGAATTCCGTTCCATTGCATTGAATTCCGTTCCATTCCATTCCATTCCTTTCCGTTCGGTTCCGTTCCGTTCCGTTCCGTTCCGTTCTACTCGGGTTGATTCCATTCTATTCCATTCCATTCCATTCGATTCCATTCTATTCCATTCGATTCCATTCGTTTCAATTCGATTCGATTCCATTCCATTCCATTCCATTCCATTCCATTCCATAGAATTCCATTCCATTCCATTGAATTCCATTCCATTCCATTCCATTCCATTCCATTGAATTCCATTCCATTCCATTGAATTCCATTCCATTCCATTCCATTCCTTTCCATTCCATTCCATTGAATTCCGTTCAATTCCATTCCATTCCATTCCATTCCATTCCATTCGAATTCCATTCCATTCCATTGAATTCCATTCCATTCCATTCCATTCGATTCCATTCCATTCCATGGAATTCCATTCCATTCGATTCCATTCCATTCCATTCCATTCCATTCCATTCCATTCCACTCTACTCGGGTTGATTCCATTCTATTCCATTCCATTCCATTCGATTCCGTTCGATTCCTTTCGATTCCATTCCATTCCATTCCATTCCATTCCATTGAATTCCATTCCATTCCATTCCATTCCATTCCATTGAATTCCATTCCATTCCATTCCATCGAATTCCATTCCATTCCATTGAATTCCATTCCATTCCATTCCATTCCATTCCATTCCATTCCATTCCATTCCATTCCATCGAATTCCATTCCATTCCATTCCATTCCATTCCATTCAATTCCATTCGATTCCATTCGATTCCATTCGATTCCATTCGATTCCATTCCATTCCATTCCATTCCATTGAATTCCATTCCATTCCATTCCATTCCATTGAATTCCGTTCCATTCCTTTCAATTCCATTCCATTCCGTTCCATTCCATTCCATTCCATTCCATTCCATTCCATTCCATTCCATTCCATTCCATTCCATTCCATTCGATTCTACTCGGGTTGATTCCATTCTATTACATTCCATTCCATTCGATTCCATTCGATTCCATTCGATTCCATTCCATTCCATTCCATTCCATTGAATTCCGTTCCATTCCATTCCATTCCATTCCATTCCATTCCATTCCATTGAATTCCATTACATTGAATTCCATTCCATTCCATTCCATTCCATGGAATTCCATTCCATTCCGTTCCGTTCCGTTCCGTTCCGTTCTGTACCGTTCCATTCCATTCCATTCCGTTCCATTGAATTCCGTTCCATTCCATTGAATTCCATTCCATTCCGTTCCATTCCATTGAATTCCGTTCCGTTCCGTTCCGTTCCGTTCCGTTCCATTCCGTTCCATTCCATTCCATTCCGTTCTACTCGGGTTCATTCCATTCCATTCCTTTCCGTTCCGTTCCGTTCCATTCCATTCCATTCCATTCCATTCCATTCCATTCTACTCGGGTTGATTCCATTCCATTCCATTCCATTCCATTCCATTCGATTCCATTCGATTCCATTCGATTCCATTCCATTCCATTCCATTCAATTGAATTCCATTCCATTCCATTCCATTCCATTCCATTCCATTGAATTCCATTCCATTCCATTGAATTCCATTCCATTACATTCCATTCCATTGAATTCCATTCCATTCCATTCCATTCCACTCCATTCCATTCCATTCCATTCCATTGAATTCCATTCCATGGAATTCCATTCCATTCCATTCCATTCCATGGAATTCCATTCCATTCCGTTCCGTTCCGTTCCGTTCCGTTCCATTCCATTCCATTCCATTCCATTGAATTCCGTTCCATTCCATTGAATTCCATTCCATTCCGTTCCATTCCATTGAATTCCGTTCCGTTCCGTTCCGTTCCGTTCCGTTCCATTCCGTTCCATTCCGTTCCATTCCGTTCTACTCGGGTTGATTCCATTCTATTCCATTCCATTCCATTCGATTCCATTCCATTCCATTCCATTCCATTCCTTTGTACTCGGGTTCATTCCATTCCGTTCCGTTCCGTTCCGTTCCGTTCCGTTCCATTCCTTTCTACTTGTGTTGATTCCATTCCATTCCATTCTATTCCATTGAATTCCATTCCATTCCATTCCATTCCATTCCATTACATGGAATTCCATTGAATTCCATTGAATTCCATTCCATTGAATTCCATTGAATTCCATTCCATTCCATTCCATGGAATTCCATTCCATTCCATTCCATTCCATTGAATTCCATTGAATTCCATTCCATTGAATTCCATTCCATTCCATTGAATTCCATTCCATTTCATTCCATTCCATTCCGTTCCATTCCATTCCGTTCCATTCCATTCCATTCCTTTCCATTCCATTCCATTCCGTTCCATTCCATTGAATTCCGTTCCATTGCACTGAATTCCGTTCCATTCCATTCCATTCCTTTCCGTTCCGTTCCGTTCCGTTCCGTTCCGTTCTACTCGGGTTGATTCCATTCTTTTCCATTCCATTCCATTCGATTCCATTCTATTCCATTCGATTCCATTCGATTCAATTCGATTCCATTCCATTCCATTCCATTCCATTCCATTCCATTCCATTCCATTGAATTCCATTCCTTTCCATTCCGTTCCATTCCATTCCGTTCCATTCCATTCCATTCCATTCCATTCCATTCCATTCCATTCCATTCCATTACGTTCCGTACCATTCCGTTCCATTCCGTTCCATTCCATTGAATTCCGATCCATTGCATTGAATTCCGTTCCATTCCATTCCATTCCTTTCCGTTCCGTTCCGTTCCGTTCCGTTCCATTCCGTTCTACTCGGATTGATTCCATTCTATTCCATTCCATTCCATTCGATTCCATTCGATTCCATTCGATTCCATTCGATTCCATTCCATTCCATTCCATTCCATTGAATTCCATTCCATTCCATTCCATTCCATTCCATTGAATTCCATTGAATTCCATTCCATTGAATTCCATTCCATTCCATTCCATTCCGTTCCATTCCATTCCGTTCCATTCCATTCCATTCCATTCCATTCCATTGAATTCTGTTCCATTCAATTCCATTCCATTCCATTCCGTTCTACTCGGGTTGATTCCATTCTATTCCATTCCGTTCCGTTGCGTTCCGTTCCGTTCCGTTCCGTTCCATTCCACTCGGGTTGATTCCATTCTATTCCATTCCATTCCATTCCATTCCATTCGATTCCATTCGATTCCATTCGATTCCATTCGATTCCATTCCATTCCATTGAATTCCATTCCATTCCATTCCATTCCATGGAATTCCGTTCCATTCCATTCCATTGCATTCCATTCCATTCCATTCCATTTGAATTCCATTCCATTCCATTCCATTCCATTCCATTCCATTCCATTCCATTCCATTCCATTCCATTCTACTAGGGTTGATTCCATACTATTCCATTCCATTCCATTCGATTCCATTCGAACCCATTCGATTCCATTCGATTCCATTCCATTCCATTCCATTCCATTCCATTCCATTCCATTGAATTCCATTCCATTCCATTGAATTCCATTCCATTCCATTCCATTCCATTGAATTCCGTTCCATTCCATTCCATTCCGTTCCGTTCCATTCCGTTCCGTTCCGTTCCGTTCCGTTGCGTTCCGTTCTACTCGGGTTGATTCCATTCTATTCCATTCCATTCCATTCGATTCCATTCTATTCCATTCTATTCCATTCGATTCCATTCGATTCCATTCGATTCCATTCCATTCCATTCCATTCCATTCCATTCCATTCCATTGAATTCCATTCCATTCCATTAAATTCCATTCCATTCCATTCCATTCCACTCCACTCCATTCCACTCCACTCCACTCCACTCCACTCCACTCCATTCCATTCCATTGAATTCCATTGAATTCCATTGAATTCCATTCCATTGAATTCCATTCCGTTCTGTTCCGTTCCGTTCCATTCCGTTCCGCTCTACTCGGGTTGATTCCATTCTATTCCATTCCATTCCATTCGATTCCATTCTATTCCATTCGATTCCATTCGATTCCATTCGATTCCATTCGATTCCATTCCATTCCATTCCATTCCATTCCATTCCATTCCATTCCTTTCCATTCCATTCCATTCCATTGAATTCCATTACATTGAATTCCATTCCATTCCATTCCATTCCATTGAATTCCATTCCATTCCATTCCATTGCATTGAATTCTGTTCCATTCCATTCCATTCCATTCCATTCCATTCCATTCCATAGAATTCCATTCCATTGAATTCCATTCCATTCCATTCCATTCCATTGAATTCCATTCCATTCCGTTCCGTTCCGTTCCGTTCCGTTCCGTTCCATTCCATTCCATTCCATTCCATTGAATTCCGTTCCATTCCATTGAATTCCATTCCATTCCGTTCCATTCCATTGAATTCTGTTCCGTTCCGTTCCGTTCCGTTCCGTTCCATTCCGTTCCATTCCGTTCCTTTCCGTTCTACTCGGGTTGATTCCATTCTATTCCATTCCATTCCATTCGATTCCATTCGATTCCATTCGAATCCATTCGATTCCATTCGATTCCATTCGATTCCATTCCATTCCATTGAATTCCATTCCATTCCATTCCATTCCATTGAATTCCGTTCCATTCCATTCAATTCCATTCCATTCCATTCCTTTCCGTTCCGTTCCGTTCCGTTCCGTTCCGTTCCGTTCTACTCGGGTTGATTCCATTCTATTCCATTCCATACCATTCGATTCCATTCTATTCCATTCGATTCCATTCGATTCAATTCGATTCCATTCCATTCCATTCCATTCCATTCCATTGAATTCCGTTCCATTCCATTGAATTCCATTCCATTCCGTTCCATTCCATTGAATTCCGCTCCGTTCCGTTCCGTTCCGTTCCGTTCCATTCCGTTCCATTCCGTTCCATTCCGTTCTACTCGGGTTGATTCCATTCTATTCCATTCCATTCCATTCGATTTCATTCTATTCCATTCGATTCCATTCGATTCAATTTGATTCCATTCCATTCCATTCCATTCCATTCCATTCCATTGCATTCCATTGAATTCCATTCCATTCCATTCCGTTCCATTCCATTCCGTTCCATTCCATTCCATTCCATTCCATTCCATTCCATTCCATTCCATTCCATTCCGTTCTACTCGGGTTCATTCCATTCCATTCCGTTCCGTTCCGTTCCGTTCCGTTCCTTTCCTTTCTACTTGTGTTGATTCCATTCCATTCCATTCTATTCCATTGAATTCCATTCCATTCCATTCTATTCCATTCCATTACATGGAATTCCATTGAATTCCATTGAATTCCATTCCATAGAATTCCATTCCATTCCATTCCATTCCATTCCATGGAATTCCATTCCATTCCATTCCATTCCATTCCATTCCATTCCATGGAATTCCATTCCATTCCATTCCATTGAATTCCATTCCATTCCATTCCATTCGATTCCATTTCATTCCATTGAATTCCATTCCATTCCATTCCATTCCATTGAATTCCATTGAATTCCATTCCATTGAATTCCTTTCCACTCCATTGAATTCCATTCCATTTCATTCCATTCCATTCCGATCCATTCCATTCCGTTCCATTCCATTCCATTCCTTTCCATTCTATTCCATTCCGTTCCATTCCATTGAATTCCGTTCCATTGCATTGAATTCCGTTCCATTCCATTCCATTCCTTCCCGTTCCGTTCCGTTCCGTTCCGTTCCGTTCCGTTCTACTCGGGTTGATTCCATTCTATTCCATTCCATTCCATTCGATTCCATTCGATTCCATTCGATTCCATTCGATTCCATTCCATTCCATTCCATTCCATTGAATTCCATTCCATTCCATTCCATTCCATTCCATTCCATTCCATTGAATTCCATTGAATTCCATTCCATTGAATTCCATTCCATTCCATTCCGTTCCATTCCATTCCGTTCCATTCCATTCCATTCCATTCCATTCCATTCCGTTCCGTTCCATTCCGTTCCATTCCGTTCCATTCCATTGAATTCCGTTCCATTCCATTCAATTCCATTCCATTCCATTCCTTTCCGTTCCGTTCCGTTCCGTTCTGTTCCGTTCCCTTCTACTCGGGTTGATTCCAGTCTATTCCATTCCATTCCATTCGATTCCATTCTATTCCATTCGATTCCATTCGATTCAATTAGATTCCATTCCATTCCATTCCATTCCATTCCATTCCATTCCATTGAATTCCGTTCCATTCCATTGAATTCCATTCCATTCCGTTCCATTCCATTGAATTCCGCTCCGTTCCGTTCCGTTCCGTTCCGTTCCATTCCGTACCATTCCGTTCCATTCCGTTCTACTCGGGTTGAATCCATTCTATTCCATTCCATTCCATTCGATTCCATTCCATTCCATTCCATTGCATTCCATTCCGTTCTACTCGGGTTCATTCCATTCCATTCCGTTCCGTTCCTTTCCATTCCGTTCCTTTCCTTTCTACTTGTGTTGATTCCATTCCATTCCTTTGTATTCCATTGAATTCCATTGCATTCCATTCCATTCCATTCCATTCCATGGAATTCCATTCCATTCCATTCCATTCCATTCCATTGAATTCCATTCCATTCCATTCCATTCGATTCCATTTCATTCCATTGAATTCCATTTCATTCCATTCCATTCCATTCCATTGAATTCCATTGAATTCCATTCCATCGAATTCCATTCCATTCCATTGAATTCCATTCCATTTCATTCCATTCCATTCCGTTCCATTCCATTCCGTTCCATTCCATTCCATTCCTTTCCATTCCATTCCATTCCGTTCCATTCCATTGAATTCCGTTCCATTGCACTGAATTCCGTTCCATTCCATTCCATTCCTTTCCGTTCCGTTCCGTTCCGTTCCGTTCCGTTCCGTTCTACTCGGGTTGATTCCATTCTATTCCATTCCATTCCATTCGATTCCATTCTATTCCATTCGATTCCATTCGATTCAATTCGATTCCATTCCATTCCATTCCATTCCATTCCATTCCATTCCATTCCATTGAATTCCATTCCATTCCATTCCGTTCCATTCCATTCCGTTCCATTCCATTCCATTCCATTCCATTCCATTCCATTACGTTCCGTTCCATTCCGTTCCATTCCGTTCCATTCCATTGAATTCCGATCCATTGCATTGAATTCCGTTCCATTCCATTCCATTCCTTTCCGTTCCGTTCCGTTCCGTTCCGTTCCATTCCGTTCTACTCGGATTGATTCCATTCTATTCCATTCCATTCCATTCGATTCCATTCGATTCCATTCGATTCCATTCGATTCCATTCCATTCCATTCCATTCCATTGAATTCCATTCCATTCCATTCCATTCCATTCCATTCCATTGAATTCCATTGAATTCCATTCCATTGAATTCCATTCCATTCCATTCCATTCCGTTCCATTCCATTCCGTTCCATTCCATTCCATTCCATTCCATTCCATTCCATTCCGTTCCGTTCCATTCCGTTCCATTCCGTTCCATTGCATTGAATTCCGTTCCATTGCATTGAATTCCGTTCCATTCCATTCCATTCCTTTCCGTTCGGTTCCGTTCCGTTCCGTTCCGTTCCGTTCTACTCGGGTTGATTCCATTCTATTCCATTCCATTCCATTCGATTCCATTCTATTCCATTCGATTCCATTCGTTTCAATTCGATTCGATTCCATTCCATTCCATTCCATTCCATTCCATTCCATAGAATTCCATTCCATTCCATTGAATTCCATTCCATTCCATTCCATTCCATTCCATTGAATTCCATTCCATTCCATTGAATTCCATTCCATTCCATTCCATTCGATTCCATTCCATTCCATGGAATTCCATTCCATTCGATTCCATTCCATTCCATGGAATTCCATTTCATTCCATTCCATTCCATTCCATTCCATTCCATAGAATTCCATTCCGTTCCATTCCATTCCATTCCATTCCATTCCGTTCCATTCCATTCCATCGAATTCCATTCCATTCCATTCCATTGAATTCCATTCCATTCCATTCCATTGAATTCCATTGAATTCCATTCCATTGAATTCCATTCCATTCCATTCCATTCCGTTCCATTCCATTCCGTTCCATTCCATTCCATTCCATTCCATTCCATTCCGTTCCGTTCCATTCCGTTCCATTCCGTTCCATTCCATTGAATTCCGTTCCATTGCATTGAATTCCGTTCCATTCCATTCCATTCCTTTCCGTTCGGTTCCGTTCCGTTCCGTTCCGTTCCGTTCTACTCGGGTTGATTCCATTCTATTCCATTCCATTCCATTCGATTCCATTCTATTCCATTCGATTCCATTCGATTCAATTCGATTCGATTCCATTCCATTCCATTCCATTCCATTCCATTCCATAGAATTCCATTCCATTCCATTGAATTCCATTCCATTCCATTCCATTCCATTCCATTGAATTCCATTCCATTCCATTGAATTCCATTCCATTCCATTCCATTCGATTCCATTCCATTCCATGGAATTCCATTCCATTCGATTCCATTCCATTCCATGGAATTCCATTTCATTCCATTCCATTCCATTCCATTCCATTCCATAGAATTCCATTCCATTGAATTCCATTCCATTCCATTCCATTCCGTTCCATTCCATTCCATCGAATTCCATTCCATTCCATTCCATTCCATTCCATTCCATTCCATTCTACTCGGGTTGATTCCATTCTATTACATTCCATTCCATTCGATTCCATTCGATTCCATTCGATTCCATTCCATTCAATTGAATTCCATTCCATTCCATTCCATTCCATTCCATTCCATTCCATTGAATTCCATTCCATTCCATTGAATTCCATTCCATTCCGTTCCATTCCATTGAATTCCGTTCCGTTCCGTTCCGTTCCGTTCCGTTCCATTCCGTTCCATTCCATTCCATTCCGTTCTACTCGGGTTCATTCCATTCCATTCCTTTCCGTTCCGTTCCGTTCCGTTCCGTTCCGTTGCGTTCCGTTCCGTTCTACTCGGGTTGATTCCATTCTATTCCATTCCATTCCATTCGATTCCATTCTATTCCATTCGATTCCATTCTATTCAATTCGATTCCATTCCATTCCATTCCATTCCATTGAATTCCATTCCATTCCATTCCATTCCATTCCATTCCATTGAATTCCATTGAATTCCATTCCATTGAATTCCATTCCATTCCATTCCATTCCGTTCCATTCCATTCCGTTCCATTCCATTCCATTCCATTCCATTCCATTCCGTTCCGTTCCATTCCGTTCCATTCCGTTCCATTCCATTGAATTCCGTTCCATTGCATTGAATTCCGTTCCATTCCATTCCATTCCTTTCCGTTCGGTTCCGTTCCGTTCCGTTCCGTTCCGTTCTACTCGGGTTGATTCCATTCTATTCCATTCCATTCCATTCGATTCCATTCTATTCCATTCGATTCCATTCGATTCAATTCGATTCGATTCCATTCCATTCCATTCCATTCCATTCCATTCCATAGAATTCCATTCCATTCCATTGAATTCCATTCCATTCCATTCCATTCCATTGAATTCCATTCCATTCCATTGAATTCCATTCCATTCCATTCCATTCGATTCCATTCCATTCCATGGAATTCCATTCCATTCGATTCCATTCCATTCCATGGAATTCCATTCCATTCCATTCCATTCCATTCCATTCCATTCCATAGAATTCCATACCGTTCCATTCCATTCCATTCCATTCCATTCCGTTCCATTCCATTCCATCGAATTCCATTCCATTCCATTCCATTCCATTCCATTCTACTCGGGTTGATTCCATTCTATTACATTCCATTCCATTCGATTCCATTCGATTCCATTCGATTCCATTCCATTCAATTGAATTCCATTCCATTCCATTCCATTCCATTCCATTCCATTCCATTGAATTCCATTCCATTACATTGAATTCCATTCCATTCCATTCCATTCCATTGAATTCCGTTCCATTCCATTCTTTCCATTCCATTCCATTCCATTGAATTCCATTACATTGAATTCCATTCCATTCCATTCCATTCCATTCCATTCCATTCCATTGAATTCCATTCCATTCCATTGAATTCCATTCCTTTCCATTCCATTCCATTCCATTCCACTCCATTCCATTGAATTCCATTGAATTCCATTCCATTCCATTGAATTCCATTCCTTTCCATTCCATTCCATTGAATTCCGTTCAATTCCATTCCATTCCATTCCATTCCATTCCATTCCATTCCATTCGAATTCCATTCCATTCCATTCCATTCCATTCCATTCCATTCCATTCCATTCCATTCTACTCGGGTTGATTCCATTCTATTCCATTCCATTCCATTCGATTCCATTCGATTCCTTTCGATTCCATTCCATTCCATTCCATTCCATTCCATTGAATTCCATTCCATTCCATTCCATTCCATTCCATTGGATTCCATTCCATTCCATTCCATCGAATTCCATTCCATTCCATTGAATTCCATTCCATTCCATTCCATTCCATTCCATTCCATTCCATTCCATTCCATTCCATCGAATTCCATTCCATTCCATTCCATTCCATTCCATTCGATTCCATTCGATTCCATTCGATTCCATTCCATTCCATTCCATTCCATTGAATTCCGTTCCATTCCATTCCATTCCATTCCATTCCCTTCCATTGAATTCCATTACATTGAATTCCATTCCATTCCATTCCATTCCATGGAATTCCATTCCATTCCGTTCCGTTCCGTTCCGTTCCGTTCCGTACCGTTCCATTCCATTCCATTCCATTCCATCGAATTCCGTTCCATTCCATTGAATTCCATTCCATTCCGTTCCATTCCATTGAATTCCGTTCCGTTCCGTTCCGTTCCGTTCCGTTCCGTTCCATTCCGTTCCATTCCATTCCATTCCGTTCTACTCGGGTTCATTCCATTCCATTCCTTTCCGTTCCGTTCCGATCCGTACCATTCCGTTCCGTTCTACTCGGGTTGATTCCATTCTATTCCATTCCATTCCATTCGATTCCATTCTATTCCATTCGATTCCATTCTATTCAATTCGATTCCATTCCATTCCAATCCATTCCATTACATTCCATTGAATTCCATTCCATTCCATTCCGTTCCATTCCATTCCGTTCCATTCCATTCCATTCCATTCCATTCCATTCCATTCCATTCCATTGAATTCCATTCCATTGAATTCCATTCCATTCCATTCCATTCCACTGAATTCCATTCCATTCCGTTCCGTTCCGTTCCGTTCCGTTCCATTCCGTTCCATTCCATTCCATTCCATTCCATTGAATTCCGTTCCATTCCATTGAATTCCATTCCATTCCGTTCCATTCCATTGAATTCCGTTCCGTTCCGTTCCGTTCCGTTCCGTTCCATTCCGTTCCATTCCGTTCCATTCCGTTCTACTCGGGTTGATTCCATTCTATTCCATTCCATTCCATTCGATTCCATTCCATTCCATTCCATTCCATTCCATTTCATTCCTTTCTACTCGGGTTCATTCCATTCCATTCCGTTCCGTTCCGTTCCGTTCCGTTCCATTCCTTTCTACTTGTGTTGATTCCATTCCATTCCATTCTATTCCATTGAATTCCATTCCATTCCATTCCATTCCATTCCATTACATGGAATTCCATTGAATTCCATTGAATTCCATTCCATTGAATTCCATTGAATTCCATTCCATTCCATTCCATGGAATTCAATTCCATTCCATTCCATTCCTTGGAATTCCATTCCATTCCATTCCATTCCATTCCATTGAATTCCATTCCATTCCATTCAATTGAATTCCATTCCATTCCATTCCATTCGATTCCATTCCATTCCATTGAATTCAATTCCGTTCCATTCCATTCCATTGAATTCCATTGAATTCCATTCCATTGAATTCCATTCCATTCCATTGAATTCCATTCCATTTCATTCCATTCCATTCCGTTCCATTCCATTCCGTTCCATTCCATTCCATTCCTTTCCATTCCATTCCATTCCGTTCCATTCCATTGAATTCCGTTCCATTGCACTGAATTCCGTTCCATTCCATTCAATTCCTTTCCGTTCCGTTCCGTTCCGTTCCGTTCCGTTCCGTTCTACTCGGGTTGATTCCATTCTATTCCTTTCCATTCCATTCGATTCCATTCTATTCCATTCGATTCCATTCGATTCAATTCGATTCCATTCCATTCCATTCCATTCCATTCCATTCCATTGAATTCCATTCCATTCCATTCCGTTCCATTCCATTCCGTTCCATTCCATTACATTCCATTCCATTACGTTCCGTTCCATTCCGTTCCATTCCGTTCCATTCCATTGAATTCCGATCCATTGCATTGAATTCCGTTCCATTCCATTCCATTCCTTTCCGTTCCGTTCCGTTCCGTTCCGTTCCGTTCCGTTCCGTTCTACTCGGATTGATTCCATTCTATTCCATTCCATTCCATTCGATTCCATTCGATTCCATTCGATTCCATTCCATTCAATTGAATTCCATTCCATTCCATTCCATTCCATTCCATTCCATTCCATTGAATTCCATTCCATTACATTGAATTCCATTCCATTCCATTCCATTCCATTGAATTCCGTTCCATTCCATTCTTTCCATTCCATTCCATTCCATTGAATTCCATTACATTGAATTCCATTCCATTCCATTCCATTCCATTCCATTCCATTCCATTGAATTCCATTCCATTCCATTGAATTCCATTCCTTTCCATTCCATTCCATTCCATTCCACTCCATTCCATTGAATTCCATTGAATTCCATTCCATTCCATTGAATTCCATTCCTTTCCATTCCATTCCATTGAATTCCGTTCAATTCCATTCCATTCCATTCCATTCCATTCCATTCCATTCCATTCGAATTCCATTCCATTCCATTCCATTCCATTCCATTCCATTCCATTCCATTCCATTCCATTCTACTCGGGTTGATTCCATTCTATTCCATTCCATTCCATTCGATTCCATTCGATTCCTTTCGATTCCATTCCATTCCATTCCATTCCATTCCATTCCATTGAATTCCATTCCATTCCATTCCATTCCATTCCATTGGATTCCATTCCATTCCATTCCATCGAATTCCATTCCATTCCATTGAATTCCATTCCATTCCATTCCATTCCATTCCATTCCATTCCATTCCATTCCATTCCATCGAATTCCATTCCATTCCATTCCATTCCATTCCATTCGATTCCATTCGATTCCATTCGATTCCATTCCATTCCATTCCATTCCATTGAATTCCGTTCCATTCCATTCCATTCCATTCCATTCCCTTCCATTGAATTCCATTACATTGAATTCCATTCCATTCCATTCCATTCCATGGAATTCCATTCCATTCCGTTCCGTTCCGTTCCGTTCCGTTCCGTACCGTTCCATTCCATTCCATTCCATTCCATCGAATTCCGTTCCATTCCATTGAATTCCATTCCATTCCGTTCCATTCCATTGAATTCCGTTCCGTTCCGTTCCGTTCCGTTCCGTTCCGTTCCATTCCGTTCCATTCCATTCCATTCCGTTCTACTCGGGTTCATTCCATTCCATTCCTTTCCGTTCCGTTCCGTTCCGTACCATTCCGTTCCGTTCTACTCGGGTTGATTCCATTCTATTCCATTCCATTCCATTCGATTCCATTCTATTCCATTCGATTCCATTCTATTCAATTCGATTCCATTCCATTCCAATCCATTCCATTACATTCCATTGAATTCCATTCCATTCCATTCCGTTCCATTCCATTCCGTTCCATTCCATTCCATTCCATTCCATTCCATTCCATTCCATTGAATTCCATTCCATTGAATTCCATTCCATTCCATTCCATTCCACTGAATTCCATTCCATTCCGTTCCGTTCCGTTCCGTTCCGTTCCATTCCGTTCCATTCCATTCCATTCCATTCCATTGAATTCCGTTCCATTCCATTGAATTCCATTCCATTCCGTTCCATTCCATTGAATTCCGTTCCGTTCCGTTCCGTTCCGTTCCGTTCCATTCCGTTCCATTCCGTTCCATTCCGTTCTACTCGGGTTGATTCCATTCTATTCCATTCCATTCCATTCGATTCCATTCCATTCCATTCCATTCCATTCCATTTCATTCCTTTCTACTCGGGTTCATTCCATTCCATTCCGTTCCGTTCCGTTCCGTTCCGTTCCATTCCTTTCTACTTGTGTTGATTCCATTCCATTCCATTCTATTCCATTGAATTCCATTCCATTCCATTCCATTCCATTCCATTACATGGAATTCCATTGAATTCCATTGAATTCCATTCCATTGAATTCCATTGAATTCCATTCCATTCCATTCCATGGAATTCAATTCCATTCCATTCCATTCCTTGGAATTCCATTCCATTCCATTCCATTCCATTCCATTGAATTCCATTCCATTCCATTCAATTGAATTCCATTCCATTCCATTCCATTCGATTCCATTCCATTCCATTGAATTCAATTCCGTTCCATTCCATTCCATTGAATTCCATTGAATTCCATTCCATTGAATTCCATTCCATTCCATTGAATTCCATTCCATTTCATTCCATTCCATTCCGTTCCATTCCATTCCGTTCCATTCCATTCCATTCCTTTCCATTCCATTCCATTCCGTTCCATTCCATTGAATTCCGTTCCATTGCACTGAATTCCGTTCCATTCCATTCAATTCCTTTCCGTTCCGTTCCGTTCCGTTCCGTTCCGTTCCGTTCTACTCGGGTTGATTCCATTCTATTCCTTTCCATTCCATTCGATTCCATTCTATTCCATTCGATTCCATTCGATTCAATTCGATTCCATTCCATTCCATTCCATTCCATTCCATTCCATTGAATTCCATTCCATTCCATTCCGTTCCATTCCATTCCGTTCCATTCCATTACATTCCATTCCATTACGTTCCGTTCCATTCCGTTCCATTCCGTTCCATTCCATTGAATTCCGATCCATTGCATTGAATTCCGTTCCATTCCATTCCATTCCTTTCCGTTCCGTTCCGTTCCGTTCCGTTCCGTTCCGTTCCGTTCTACTCGGATTGATTCCATTCTATTCCATTCCATTCCATTCGATTCCATTCGATTCCATTCGATTCCATTCCATTCAATTGAATTCCATTCCATTCCATTCCATTCCATTCCATTCCATTCCATTGAATTCCATTCCATTACATTGAATTCCATTCCATTCCATTCCATTCCATTGAATTCCGTTCCATTCCATTCTTTCCATTCCATTCCATTCCATTGAATTCCATTACATTGAATTCCATTCCATTCCATTCCATTCCATTCCATTCCATTCCATTGAATTCCATTCCATTCCATTGAATTCCATTCCTTTCCATTCCATTCCATTCCATTCCACTCCATTCCATTGAATTCCATTGAATTCCATTCCATTCCATTGAATTCCATTCCTTTCCATTCCATTCCATTGAATTCCGTTCAATTCCATTCCATTCCATTCCATTCCATTCCATTCCATTCCATTCGAATTCCATTCCATTCCATTCCATTCCATTCCATTCCATTCCATTCCATTCCATTCCATTCTACTCGGGTTGATTCCATTCTATTCCATTCCATTCCATTCGATTCCATTCGATTCCTTTCGATTCCATTCCATTCCATTCCATTCCATTCCATTGAATTCCATTCCATTCCATTCCATTCCATTCCATTGGATTCCATTCCATTCCATTCCATCGAATTCCATTCCATTCCATTGAATTCCATTCCATTCCATTCCATTCCATTCCATTCCATTCCATTCCATTCCATTCCATCGAATTCCATTCCATTCCATTCCATTCCATTCCATTCGATTCCATTCGATTCCATTCGATTCCATTCCATTCCATTCCATTCCATTGAATTCCGTTCCATTCCATTCCATTCCATTCCATTCCCTTCCATTGAATTCCATTACATTGAATTCCATTCCATTCCATTCCATTCCATGGAATTCCATTCCATTCCGTTCCGTTCCGTTCCGTTCCGTTCCGTACCGTTCCATTCCATTCCATTCCATTCCATCGAATTCCGTTCCATTCCATTGAATTCCATTCCATTCCGTTCCATTCCATTGAATTCCGTTCCGTTCCGTTCCGTTCCGTTCCGTTCCGTTCCATTCCGTTCCATTCCATTCCATTCCGTTCTACTCGGGTTCATTCCATTCCATTCCTTTCCGTTCCGTTCCGTTCCGTACCATTCCGTTCCGTTCTACTCGGGTTGATTCCATTCTATTCCATTCCATTCCATTCGATTCCATTCTATTCCATTCGATTCCATTCTATTCAATTCGATTCCATTCCATTCCAATCCATTCCATTACATTCCATTGAATTCCATTCCATTCCATTCCGTTCCATTCCATTCCGTTCCATTCCATTCCATTCCATTCCATTCCATTCCATTCCATTGAATTCCATTCCATTGAATTCCATTCCATTCCATTCCATTCCACTGAATTCCATTCCATTCCGTTCCGTTCCGTTCCGTTCCGTTCCATTCCGTTCCATTCCATTCCATTCCATTCCATTGAATTCCGTTCCATTCCATTGAATTCCATTCCATTCCGTTCCATTCCATTGAATTCCGTTCCGTTCCGTTCCGTTCCGTTCCGTTCCATTCCGTTCCATTCCGTTCCATTCCGTTCTACTCGGGTTGATTCCATTCTATTCCATTCCATTCCATTCGATTCCATTCCATTCCATTCCATTCCATTCCATTTCATTCCTTTCTACTCGGGTTCATTCCATTCCATTCCGTTCCGTTCCGTTCCGTTCCGTTCCATTCCTTTCTACTTGTGTTGATTCCATTCCATTCCATTCTATTCCATTGAATTCCATTCCATTCCATTCCATTCCATTCCATTACATGGAATTCCATTGAATTCCATTGAATTCCATTCCATTGAATTCCATTGAATTCCATTCCATTCCATTCCATGGAATTCAATTCCATTCCATTCCATTCCTTGGAATTCCATTCCATTCCATTCCATTCCATTCCATTGAATTCCATTCCATTCCATTCAATTGAATTCCATTCCATTCCATTCCATTCGATTCCATTCCATTCCATTGAATTCAATTCCGTTCCATTCCATTCCATTGAATTCCATTGAATTCCATTCCATTGAATTCCATTCCATTCCATTGAATTCCATTCCATTTCATTCCATTCCATTCCGTTCCATTCCATTCCGTTCCATTCCATTCCATTCCTTTCCATTCCATTCCATTCCGTTCCATTCCATTGAATTCCGTTCCATTGCACTGAATTCCGTTCCATTCCATTCAATTCCTTTCCGTTCCGTTCCGTTCCGTTCCGTTCCGTTCCGTTCTACTCGGGTTGATTCCATTCTATTCCTTTCCATTCCATTCGATTCCATTCTATTCCATTCGATTCCATTCGATTCAATTCGATTCCATTCCATTCCATTCCATTCCATTCCATTCCATTGAATTCCATTCCATTCCATTCCGTTCCATTCCATTCCGTTCCATTCCATTACATTCCATTCCATTACGTTCCGTTCCATTCCGTTCCATTCCGTTCCATTCCATTGAATTCCGATCCATTGCATTGAATTCCGTTCCATTCCATTCCATTCCTTTCCGTTCCGTTCCGTTCCGTTCCGTTCCGTTCCGTTCCGTTCTACTCGGATTGATTCCATTCTATTCCATTCCATTCCATTCGATTCCATTCGATTCCATTCGATTCCATTCGATTCCATTCCATTCCATTCCATTCCATTGAATTCCATTCCATTCCATTCCATTCCATTCCATTCCATTCCATTGAATTCCATTGAATTCCATTCCATTGAATTCCATTCCATTCCATTCCGTTCCATTCCATTCCGTTCCATTCCATTCCATTCCATTCCATTCCATTCCGTTCCGTTCCATTCCGTTCCATTCCGTTCCAATCCATTGAATTCCGTTGCATTCCATTACATTCCTTTACGTTCTGTTCCGTTCCGTTCCGTTCCGTTCCGTTCTACTCGGGTTGATTCCATTCTATTCCATTCCATTCCATTCGATTCCATTCTATTCCATTCGATTCCATTCGATTCAATTCGATTCGATTCGATTCCATTCCATTCCATTCCATTCCATTGAATTCCATTCCATTCCATTGAATTCCATTCCATTCCATTCCATTCCATTCCATTACATGGAATTCCATTCCATTCCATTGAATTCCATTCCATTCCATTCCATTCGATTCCATTCCATTCCATGGAATTCCATTCCATTCGATTCCATTCCATTCCATGGAATTCCATTTCATTCCATTCCATTCCATTCCATTCCATTCCATTCCATTCCATAGAATTCCATTCCATTCCATTCCATTCCATTCCATTCCATTCCATTCCATTCCATCGAATTCCATTCCATTCCATTCCATTCCATTCCATTCCATTCTATTCCATTCTACTCGGGTTGATTCCATTCTATTACATTCGATTCCATTCGATTCCATTCGATTCCATTCGATTCCATTCCATTCCATTCCATTCAATTGAATTCCATTCCATTCCATTCCATTCCATTCCATTCCATTCCATTCCATTCCATTCCATTGAATTCCATTCCATTCCATTGAATTCCATTCCATTCCGTTCCATTCCATTGAATTCCGTTCCGTTCCGTTCCGTTCCGTTCCGTTCCATTCCGTTCCATTCCATTCCATTCCGTTCTACTCGGGTTCATTCCATTCCATTCCTTTCCGTTCCGTTCCGTTCCGTTCCGTTCCGTTGCGTTCCGTTCCGTTCTACTCGGGTTGATTCCATTCTATTCCATTCCATTCCATTCGATTCCATTCTATTCCATTCGATTCCATTCTATTCAATTCGATTCCATTCCATTCCATTCCATTCCATTGAATTCCATTCCATTCCATTCCATTCCATTCCATTCCATTGAATTCCATTGAATTCCATTCCATTGAATTCCATTCCATTCCATTCCATTCCGTTCCATTCCATTCCGTTCCATTCCATTCCATTCCATTCCATTCCATTCCGTTCCGTTCCATTCCGTTCCATTCCGTTCCATTCCATTGAATTCCGTTCCATTGCATTGAATTCCGTTCCATTCCATTCCATTCCTTTCCGTTCGGTTCCGTTCCGTTCCGTTCCGTTCCGTTCTACTCGGGTTGATTCCATTCTATTCCATTCCATTCCATTCGATTCCATTCTATTCCATTCGATTCCATTCGATTCAATTCGATTCGATTCCATTCCATTCCATTCCATTCCATTCCATTCCATAGAATTCCATTCCATTCCATTGAATTCCATTCCATTCCATTCCATTCCATTCCATTGAATTCCATTCCATTCCATTCCATTCGATTCCATTCCATTCCATGGAATTCCATTCCATTCGATTCCATTCCATTCCATGGAATTCCATTTCATTCCATTCCATTCCATTCCATTCCATTCCATAGAATTCCATTCCGTTCCATTCCATTCCATTCCATTCCATTCCGTTCCATTCCATTCCATCGAATTCCATTCCATTCCATTCCATTCCATTCCATTCCATTCCATTCTACTCGGGTTGATTCCATTCTATTACATTCCATTCCATTCGATTCCATTCGATTCCATTCGATTCCATTCCATTCAATTGAATTCCATTCCATTCCATTCCATTCCATTCCATTCCATTCCATTGAATTCCATTCCATTACATTGAATTCCATTCCATTCCATTCCATTCCATTGAATTCCGTTCCATTCCATTCTTTCCATTCCATTCCATTCCATTGAATTCCATTACATTGAATTCCATTCCATTCCATTCCATTCCATTCCATTCCATTCCATTGAATTCCATTCCATTCCATTGAATTCCATTCCTTTCCATTCCATTCCATTGAATTCCGTTCAATTCCATTCCATTCCATTCCATTCCATTCCATTCCATTCCATTCGAATTCCATTCCATTCCATTCCATTCAATTCCATTCCATTCCATTCCATTCCATTCCATTCTACTCGGGTTGATTCCATTCTATTCCATTCCATTCCATTCGATTCCATTCGATTCCTTTCGATTCCATTCCATTCCATTCCATTCCATTCCATTGAATTCCATTCCATTCCATTCCATTCCATTCCATTGGATTCCATTCCATTCCATTCCATCGAATTCCATTCCATTCCATTGAATTCCATTCCATTCCATTCCATTCCATTCCATTCCATTCCATTCCATCGAATTCCATTCCATTCCATTCCATTCCATTCCATTCGATTCCATTCGATTCCATTCGATTCCATTCCATTCCATTCCATTCCATTGAATTCCGTTCCATTCCATTCCATTCCATTCCATTCCCTTCCATTGAATTCCATTACATTGAATTCCATTCCATTCCATTCCATTCCAGGGAATTCCATTCCATTCCGTTCCGTTCCGTTCCGTTCCGTTCCGTACCGTTCCATTCCATTCCATTCCATTCCATTGAATTCCGTTCCATTCCATTGAATTCCATTCCATTCCGTTCCATTCCATTGAATTCCGTTCCGTTCCGTTCCGTTCCGTTCCGTTCCGTTCCGTTCCATTCCGTTCCATTCCATTCCATTCCGTTCTACTCGGGTTCATTCCATTCCATTCCTTTCCGTTCCGTTCCGTTCCGTACCATTCCGTTCCGTTCTACTCGGGTTGATTCCATTCTATTCCATTCCATTCCATTCGATTCCATTCTATTCCATTCGATTCCATTGTATTCAATTCGATTCCATTCCATTCCAATCCATTCCATTACATTCCATTGAATTCCATTCCATTCCATTCCGTTCCATTCCATTCCGTTCCATTCCATTCCATTCCATTCCATTCCATTCCATTACGTTCCGTTCCATTCCGTTCCATTCCATTGAATTCCGATCCATTGCATTGAATTCCGTTCCATTCCATTCCATTCCATTCCATTCCATTCCATTCCATTGAATTCCATTCCATTGAATTCCATTCCATTCCATTCCATTCCACTGAATTCCATTCCATTCCGTTCCGTTCCGTTCCGTTCCGTTCCATTCCGTTCCATTCCATTCCATTCCATTCCATTGAATTCCGTTCCATTCCATTGAATTCCATTCCATTCCGTTCCATTCCATTGAATTCCGTTCCGTTCCGTTCCGTTCCGTTCCGTTCCATTCCGTTCCATTCCGTTCCATTCCGTTATACTCGGGTTGATTCCATTCTATTCCATTCCATTCCATTCGATTCCATTCCATTCCATTCCATTCCATTCCATTTCATTCCTTTCTACTCGGGTTCATTCCATTCCATTCCGTTCCGTTCCGTTCCGTTCCGTTCCATTCCTTTCTACTTGTGTTGATTCCATTCCATTCCATTCTATTCCATTGAATTCCATTCCATTCCATTCCATTCCATTCCATTACATGGAATGCCATTGAATTCCATTGAATTCCATTCCATTGAATTCCATTGAATTCCATTCCATTCCATTCCATGGAATTCAATTCCATTCCATTCCATTCCTTGGAATTCCATTCCATTCCATTCCATTCCATTCCATTGAATTCCATTCCATTCCATTCAATTGAATTCCATTCCATTCCATTCCATTCGATTCCATTCCATTCCATTGAATTCAATTCCGTTCCATTCCATTCCATTGAATTCCATTGAATTCCATTCCATTGAATTCCATTCCATTCCATTGAATTCCATTCCATTTCATTCCATTCCATTCCGTTCCATTCCATTCCGTTCCATTCCATTCCATTCCTTTCCATTCCATTCCATTCCGTTCCATTCCATTGAATTCCGTTCCATTGCACTGAATTCCGTTCCATTCCATTCCATCCCTTTCCGTTCCGTTCCGTTCCGTTCCGTTCCGTTCCGTTCTACTCGGGTTGATTCCATTCTATTCCTTTCCATTCCATTCGATTCCATTCTATTCCATTCGATTCCATTCGATTCAATTCGATTCCATTCCATTCCATTCCATTCCATTCCATTCCATTCCATTGAATTCCATTCCATTCCATTCCGTTCCATTCCATTCCGTTCCATTCCATTACATTCCATTCCATTACGTTCCGTTCCATTCCGTTCCATTCCGTTCCATTCCATTGAATTCCGATCCATTGCATTGAATTCCGTTCCATTCCATTCCATTCCTTTCCGTTCCGTTCCGTTCCGTTCCGTTCCGTTCCGTTCCGTTCTACTCGGATTGATTCCATTCTATTCCATTCCATTCCATTCGATTCCATTCGATTCCATTCGATTCCATTCGATTCCATTCCATTCCATTCCATTCCATTGAATTCCATTCCATTCCATTCCATTCCATTCCATTCCATTCCATTCCATTGAATTCCATTGAATTCCATTCCATTGAATTCCATTCCATTCCATTCCATTCCGTTCCATTCCATTCCGTTCCATTCCATTCCATTCCATTCCATTCCATTCCATTCCGTTCCGTTCCATTCCGTTCCATTCCGTTCCATTCCATTGAATTCCGTTCCATTCCATTACATTCCTTTACGTTCTGTTCCGTTCCGTTCCGTTCCGTTCCGTTCTACTCGGGTTGATTCCATTCTATTCCATTCCATTCCATTCCATTCCATTCTATTCCATTCGATTCCATTCGATTCAATTCGATTCGATTCGATTCCATTCCATTCCATTCCATTCCATTGAATTCCATTCCATTCCATTGAATTCCATTCCATTCCATTCCATTCCATGGAATTCCATTCCATTCCATTGAATTCCATTCCATTCCATTCCATTCGATTCCATTCCATTCCATGGAATTCCATTCCATTCGATTCCATTCCATTCCATGGAATTCCATTTCATTCCATTCCATTCCATTCCATTCCATTCCATTCCATTCCATAGAATTCCATTCCATTCCATTCCATTCCATTCCATTCCATTCCATTCCATCGAATTCCATTCCATTCCATTCCATTCCATTCCATTCCATTCCATTCCATTCTATTCCATTCTACTCGGGTTGATTCCATTCTATTACATTCGATTCCATTCGATTCCATTCGATTCCATTCGATTCCATTCGATTCCATTCCATTCCATTCCATTCAATTGAATTCCATTCCATTCCATTCCATTCCATTCCATTCCATTCCATTCCATTCCATTCCATTGAATTCCATTCCATTCCATTGAATTCCATTCCATTCCGTTCCATTCCATTGAATTCCGTTCCGTTCCGTTCCGTTCCGTTCCGTTCCATTCCGTTCCATTCCATTCCATTCCGTTCTACTCGGGTTCATTCCATTCCATTCCTTTCCGTTCCGTTCCGTTCCGTTCCGTTCCGATGCGTTCCGTTCCGTTCTACTCGGGTTGATTCCATTCTTTTCCATTCCATTCCATTCGATTCCATTCTATTCCATTCGATTCCATTCTATTCAATTCGATTCCATTCCATTCCATTCCATTGATTTCCATTCCATTCCATTCCGTTCCATTCCATTCCGTTCCATTCCATTCCATTCCATTCCATTCCATTCCTTTCCGTTACGTTCCGTTCCGTTCCATTCCGTTCTACTCGGATTGATTCCATTCTATTCCATTCCATTCCATTCGATTCCATTCGATTCCATTCGATTCCATTCGATTCCATTCCATTCCATTCCATTCCATTGAACTCCATTCCATTCCATTCCATTCCATTCCATTCCATTCCATTGAACTCCATTCCATTCCATTCCATTCCATTCCATTCCATTCCATTCCATTCCATTGAATTCCATTCCATTCCATTCCATTCCATTGAATTCCGTTCCATTCCATTCCTTTCCATTCCATTCCATTCCATTGAATTCCATTACATTGAATTCCATTCCATTCCATTCCATTCCATTCCATTCCATTCCATTGAATTCCATTCCATTCCATAGAATTCCATTCCATTCCATTCCATTCGATTCCATTCCATTCCATGGAATTCCATTCCTTTCCATTCCATTCCATTCCATTCCATTCCATTCCATTCCATTCCATTCCATTCCATTCCATTCTACTCGGGTTGATTCCATTCTATTACATTCCATTCCATTCGATTCCATTCGATTCCATTCGATTCCATTCGATTCCATTCCATTCCATTCCATTCAATTGAATTCCATTCCATTCCATTCCATTCCATTCCATTCCATTCCATTCCATTCCATTCCATTCCATTCTACTCGGGATGATTCCATTCTATTACATTCCATTCCATTCGATTCCATTCGATTCCATTCGATTCCATTCGATTCCATTCCATTCGATTCCATTCAATTGAATTCCATTCCATTCCATTCCATTCCATTCCATTCCATTCCATTCCATTCCATTGAATTCCATTCCATTCCATTGAATTCCATTCCATTACATTCCATTCCATTGAATTCCATTCCATTCCATTCCATTCCACTCCATTCCATTCCATTCCATTCCATTGAATTCCATTACATTCAATTCCATTCCATTCCATTCCATTCCATGGAATTCCAATCCATTCTGTTCCGTTCCGTTCCGTTCCATTCCATTCCATTCCATTCCATTGAATTCCGTTCCATTCCATTGAATTCCATTCCATTCCGTTCCATTCCATTGAATTCCGTTCCGTTCCGTTCCGTTCCGTTCCATTCCGTTCCATTCCGTTCCTTTCCGTTCTACTCGGGTTGATTCCATTCTATTCCATTCCATTCCATTCGATTCCATTCCATTCCATTCCATTCCATTCCATTCCTTTCTACTCGGGTTCATTCCATTCCATTCCGTTCCGTTCCGTTCTGTTCCGTTCCATTCCTTTCTACTTGTGTTGATTCCATTCCATTCCATTCTATTCCATTGAATTCCATTCCATTCCATTCCATTCCATTCCATTACATGGAATTCCATTGAATTCCATTGAATTCCATTCCATTGAATTCCATTGAATTCCATTCCATTCCATTCCATTCCATTCCTTGGAATTCCATTCCATTCCATTCTATTCCATTCCATTGAATTCCATTCCATTCCATTCAATTGAATTCCATTCCATTCCATTCCATTCGATTCCATTCCATTCCATTGAATTCCATTCCATTCCATTCCATTCCATTGAATTCCATTGAATTCCATTCCATTGAATTCCATTCCATTCCATTGAATTCCATTCCATTTCATTCCATTCCATTCCGTTCCATTCCATTCCGTTCCATTCCATTCCATTCCTTTCCATTCCATTCCTTTCCGTTCCTTTCCATTGAATTCCGTTCCATTGCATTGAATTCCGTTCCATTCCATTCCATTCCTTTCCGTTCCGTTCCGTTCCGTTCCGTTCCGTTCCGTTCTACTCGGGTTGATTCCATTCTATTCCATTCCATTCCATTCGATTCCATTCTATTCCATTCGATTCCATTCGATTCCATTCGATTCAATTCGATTCCATTCCATTCCATTCCATTCCATTCCATTCCATTCCATTCCATTGAATTCCATTCCATTCCATTCCGTTCCATTCCATTCCGTTCCATTCCATTCCATTCCATTCCATTACGTTCCGTTCCATTCCGTTCCATTCCGTTCCATTCCATTGAATTCCGATCCATTGCATTGAATTCCGTTCCATTCCATTCCATTCCTTTCCGTTCCGTTCCGTTCCGTTCCGTTCCGTTCCGTTCTACTCGGATTGATTCCATTCTATTCCAATCCATTCCATTCGATTCCATTCGATTCCATTCGATTCCATTCGTTTCCATTCCATTCCATTCCATTCCATTGAATTCCATTCCATTCCATTCCATTCCATTCCATTCCATTCCATTCCATGGAATTCCGTTCCATTCCGTTCCGTTCCATTGAATTCCGTTCCGTTCCATTGAATTCCATTCCATTCCATTCCATCGAATTCTATTCCATTCCATTCCATTCCATTCCATTCCATTCCATTGAATTCCGTTCAATTCCATTGAATTCCATTCCATTCCGTTCCATTCCATTGAATTCCGTTCCGTTCCGTTCCGTTCCATTCCGTTCTACTCGGGTTGATTCCATTCTATTCCATTCCAATCCACTCGATTCCATTCCATTCCATTCCATTCCATTCCATTCCATTCCGTTCTACTCGGGTTCATTCCATTCCATTCCTTTCCGTTCCGTTCCGTTCCGTTCCGTTCCGTTCCGTTCTACTCGGGTTGATTCCATTCTATTCCATTCCATTCCATTCGATTCCATTCTATTCCATTCGATTCCATTCGATTCAATTCGATTCGATTCCATTCCATTCCATTCCATTCCATTGCATTCCATTGAATTCCATTCCATTCCATGGAATTCCATTCCATTCCATTCCATTCCATTCCATTCCATTCCATTCCATTCCATTCCATTCCATTCAATTCCATTCGATTCCATTCGATTCCATTCGATTCCATTCCATTCCATTCCATTCCGTTCCGTTCCATTCCGTTCCATTCCGTCCCATTCCATTGAATTCCGTTCCATTGCATTGAATTCCGTTCCATTCCATTCCATTCCTTTCCGTTCCGTTCCGTTCCGTTCCGTTCCGTTCTACTCGGGTTGATTCCATTCTATTCCATTCCATTCCATTCGATTCCATTCGATTCAATTCGATTCCATTCGATTCCATTCCATTCCATTCCATTCCATTGAATTCCATTCCATTCCATTCCATTCCATTCCATTCCATTGAATTCCATTCCATTCCATTCCATTCCATTGAATTCCGTTCCATTCCTTTCAATTCCATTCCATTCCATTCCATTCCATTCCATTCCATTCCATTCCATTCCATTCCATTCCATTCCATTCGATTCTACTCGGGTTGATTCCATTCTATTACATTCCATTCCATTCGATTCCATTCGATTCCATTCGATTCCATTCCATTCCATTCCATTCCATTGAATTCCGTTCCATTCCATTCCATTCCATTCCATTCCATTCCATTCCATTGAATTCCATTACATTGAATTCCATTCCATTCCATTCCATTCCATGGAATTCCATTCCATTCCGTTCCGTTCCGTTCCGTTCCGTTCCGTACCGTTCCATTCCATTCCATTCCGTTCCATTGAATTCCGTTCCATTCCATTGAATTCCATTCCATTCCGTTCCATTCCATTGAATTCCGTTCCGTTCCGTTCCGTTCCGTTCCGTTCCATTCCGTTCCATTCCATTCCATTCCGTTCTACTCGGGTTCATTCCATTCCATTCCTTTCCGTTCCGTTCCGTTCCATTCCATTCCATTCCATTCCATTCCATTCCATTCTACTCGGGTTGATTCCATTCCATTCCATTCCATTCCATTCGATTCCATTCGATTCCATTCCATTCCATTCCATTCAATTGAATTCCATTCCATTCCATTCCATTCCGTTCCATTCCATTCCATTCCATTCCATTCCATTCCATTCCATTCCATTCCATTCCATTCCATTCCATTCCATTCCATTCCATTCTACTCGGGATGATTCCATTCTATTACATTCCATTCCATTCGATTCCATTCGATTCCATTCGATTCCATTCCATTCGATTCCATTCAATTGAATTCCATTCCATTCCATTCCATTCCATTCCATTCCATTCCATTCCATTGAATTCCATTCCATTCCATTGAATTCCATTCCATTACATTCCATTCCATTGAATTCCATTCCATTCCATTCCATTCCACTCCATTCCATTCCATTCCATTACATTGAATTCCATTACATTCAATTCCATTCCATGGAATTCCATTCCATTCCGTTCCGTTCCGTTCCGTTCCGTTCCATTCCATTCCATTCCATTCCATTGAATTCCGTTCCATTCCATTGAATTCCGTTCCGTTCCGTTCCGTTCCGTTCCGTTCCATTCCGTTCCATTCCGTTCCATTCCGTTCTACTCGGGTTGATTCCATTCTATTCCATTCCATTCCATTCGATTCCATTCCATTCCATTCCATTCCATTCCATTCCTTTCTACTCGGGTTCATTCCATTCCATTCCGTTCCGTTCCATTCCTTTCCGTTCCATTCCTTTCTACTTGTGTTGATTCCATTCCATTCCATTCTATTCCATTGAATTCCATTCCATTCCATTCCATTCCATTCCATTACATGGAATTCCATTGAATTCCATTGAATTCCATTCCATTGAATTCCATTGAATTCCATTCCATTCCATTCCATGGAATTCCATTCCATTCCATTCCATTCCTTGGAATTCCATTCCATTCCATTCCATTCCATTCCATTGAATTCCATTCCATTCCATTCAATTGAATTCCATTCCATTCCATTCCATTCGATTCCATTCCATTCCATTGAATTCCATTCCATTCCATTCCATTCCATTGAATTCCATTGAATTCCATTCCATTGAATTCCATTCCATTCCATTGAATTCCATTCCATTTCATTCCATTCCATTCCGTTCCATTCCATTCCGTTCCATTCCATTCCATTCCATTCCATTCCATTCCATTCCATTACGTTCCGTTCCATTCCGTTCCATTCCATTGAATTCCGATCCATTGCATTGAATTCCGTTCCATTCCATTCCATTCCTTTCCGTTCCGTTCCGTTCCGTTCCGTTCCGTTCTACTCGGATTGATTCCATTCTATTCCATTCCATTCCATTCGATTCCATTCGATTCCATTCGATTCCATTCCATTCCATTCCATTCCATTCCATTCCATTGAATTCCATTCCATTCCATTCCATTCCATTCCATTCCATTGAATTCCATTGAATTCCATTCCATTGAATTCCATTCCATTCCATTCCATTCCGTTCCATTCCATTCCGTTCCATTCCATTCCATTCCATTCCATTCCATTCCGTTCCGTTCTATTCCGTTCCATTCCGTTCCATTCCATTGAATTCCGTTCCATTGCATTGAATTCCGTTCCATTCCATTCCATTCCTTTCCGTTCCGTTCCGTTCCGTTCCGTTCCGTTCCATTCTACTCGGGTTGATTCCATTCCATTCCATTCCATTCCATTCGATTCCATTCTATTCCATTCGATTCCATTCGATTCAATTCGATTCGATTCCATTCCTTTCCATTCCATTCCATTCCATTCCATAGAATTCCATTCCATTCCATTGAATTCCATTCCATTCCATTCCATTCCGTTCCATTGAATTCCATTCCATTCCATTCCATTCGATTCCATTCCATTCCATGGAATTCCATTCCATTCAATTCCATTCCATTCCATGGAATTCCATTTCATTCCATTCCATTCCATTCCATTCCATTCCATTCCATAGAATTCCATTCCGTTCCATTCCATTCCATTCCATTCCATTCCGTTCCATTCCATTCCATCGAATTCCATTCCATTCCATTCCATTCCATTCCATTCCATTCCATTCCATTCTACTCGGGTTGATTCCATTCGATTCCATTCCATTCCATTCGATTCCATTCGATTCCATTCGATTCCATTCGATTCCATTCCATTCCATTCCATTCAATTGAATTCCATTCCATTCCATTCCATTCCATTCCATTCCATTCCATTCCATTCCATTGAATTCCATTCCATTACATTGAATTCCATTCCATTCCATTCCATTCCATTGAATTCCGTTCCATTCCATTCCTTTCCATTCCATTCCATTCCATTGAATTCCAATACATTGAATTCCATTCCATTCCATTCCATTCCATTCCATTCCATTCCATAGAATTCCATTCCATTCCATTGAATTCCATTCCATTGAATTCCATTCGATTCCATTCCATTCCATGGAATTCCATTCCTTTCCATTCCATTCCATTCCATTCCATTCCATTCCATTGAATTCCATTGAATTCCATTCCATTCCATTGAATTCCATTCCTTTCCATTCCATTCCATTGAATTCCGTTCAATTCCATTCCATTCCATTCCATTCCATTCCATTCCATTCCATTCCATTCCATTCCATTCTACTCGGGTTGATTCCATTCTATTCCATTCCATTCCATTCGATTCCATTCGATTCCTTTCGATTCCATTCCATTCCATTCCATTCCATTCCATTGAGTTCCATTCCATTCCATTCCATTCCATTCCATTGAATTCCATTCCATTCCATTCCATCGAATTCCATTCCATTCCATTGAATTCCATTCCATTCCATTCCATTCCATTCCATTCCATTCCATTCCATTCCATTCCATCGAATTCCATTCCATTCCATTCCATTCCATTCCATTCGATTCCATTCGATTCCATTCGATTCCATTCCATTCCATTCCATTCCATTGAATTCCGTTCCATTCCATTCCATTCCATTCCATTCCCTTCCATTGAATTCCATTACATTGAATTCCATTCCATTCCATTCCATTCCATTCCGTTCCGTTCCGTTCCGTTCCGTTCCGTTTCGTTCCGTTCCGTTCCGTTCCGTTCCATTCCATTCCATTCCATTCCATTGAATTCAGTTCCATTCCATTGAATTCCATTCCATTCCGTTCCATTCCATTGAATTCTGTTCCGTTCCGTTCTGTTCCGTTCCGTTCTATTCCGTTCCATTCCGTTCCTTTCCGTTCTACTCGGGTTGATTCCATTCTATTCCATTCCATTCCATTCGATTCCATTCGATTCCATTCGAATCCATTCGATTCCATTCGATTCCATTCGATTCCATTCCATTCCATTGAATTCCATTCAATTCCATTCCATTCCATTGAATTCCGTTCCATTCCATTCAATTCCATTCCATTCCATTCCTTTCCGTTCCGTTCCGTTCCGTTCCGTTCCGTTCTACTCGGGTTGATTCCATTCTATTCCATTCCATACCATTCGATTCCATTCTATTCCATTCGATTCCATTAGATTCAATTCGATTCCATTCCATTCCATTCCATTCCATTCCATTCCATTGAATTCCGTTCCATTCCATTGAATTCCATTCCATTGAATTCCATTCCATTGAATTCCGCTCCGTTCCGTTCCGTTCCGTTCCGTTCCATTCCGTTCCATTCCGTTCCATTCCGTTCTACTCGGGTTGATTCCATTCTATTCCATTCCATTCCATTCGATTCCATTCTATTCCATTCGATTCCATTCGATTCAATTCGATTCCATTCCATTCCATTCCATTCCATTCCATTCCATTGAATTCCATTGAATTCCATTCCATTCCATTCTGTTCCATTCCATTCCGTTCCATTCCATTCCATTCCATTCCATTCCATTCCATTCCGTTCTACTCGGGTTCATTCCATTCCATTCCGTTCCGTTCCGTTCCGTTCCGTTCCTTTCCTTTCTACTTGTGTTGATTCCATTCCATTCCATTCTATTCCATTGAATTCCATTCCATTCCATTCCATTCCATTCCATTACATGGAATTCCATTGAATTCCATTGAATTCCATTCCATAGAATTCCATTCCATTCCATTCCATTCCATTCCATGGAATTCCATTCCATTCCATTCCATTCCATTCCATTGAATTCCATTCCATTCCATTCCATTGAATTCCATTCCATTCCATTCCATTCGATTCCATTTCATTCCCTTGAATTCCATTCCATTCCATTCCATTCCATTGAATTCCATTGAATTCCATTCCATTGAATTCCATTCCACTCCATTGAATTCCATTCCATTTCATTCCATTCCATTCCGTTCCATTCCATTCCGTTCCATTCCATTCCATTCCTTTCCATTCCATTCCATTCCGTTCCATTCCATTGAATTCCGTTCCATTGCATTGAATTCCGTTCCATTCCATTCCATTCCTTTCCGTTCCGTTCCGTTCCGTTCCGTTCCGTTCTACTCGGGTTGATTCCATTCTATTCCATTCCATTCCATTCGATTCCATTCTATTCCATTCGATTCCATTCGATTCAATTCGATTCCATTCGATTCCATTCCATTCCATTCCATTCCATTCCATTCCATTCCATTGAATTCCATTCCATTCCATTCCGTTCCATTCCATTCCGTTCCATTCCATTCCATTCCATTCCATTCCATTCCGTTCCATTCCATTCCATTCCTTTCCATTCCATTCCTTTCCGTTCCATTCCGTTCCGTTCCATTCCGTTCTACTCGGATTGATTCCATTCTATTCCATTCCATTCCATTCGATTCCATTCGATTCCATTCGATTCCATTCGATTCCATTCCATTCCATTCCATTCCATTCCATTCCATTCCATTGAACTCCATTCCATTCCATTCCATTCCATTCCATTCCATTCCATTCCATTCCATTGAATTGCATTCCATTCCATTCCATTCCATTGAATTCTGTTCCATTCAATTCCATTCCATTCCATTCCGTTCTACTCGGGTTGATTCCATGCTATTCCATTCCGTTCCTTTCCGTTCCGTTCCGTTCCGTTCCGTTCCGTTCCATTCCACTCGGGTTGATTCCATTCTATTCCATTCCATTCCATTCCATTCCATTCCATTCCATTCCATTCCATTCGATTCCATTCGATTCCATTCGATTCCATTCGATTCCATTCGATTCCATTCCATTCCATTGAATTCCATTCCATTCCATTCCATTCCATTGAATTCCGTTCCATTCCATTCCATTGCATTCCATTCCATTCCATTCCATTTGAATTCCATTCCATTCCATTCCATTCCATTCCATTCCATTCTACTCGGGTTGATTCCATTCTATTCCATTCCATTCCATTCGATTCCATTCGATTCCATTCGATTCCATTCGATTCCATTCCATTCCATTCCATTCCATTCCATTCCATTCCATTCCATTGAATTCCATTCCATTCCATTGAATTCCATTCCATTCCATTCCATTCCATTGAATTCCTTTCCATTCCATTCCATTCCATTCCATTCCATTCCATTGAATTCCATTCCATTGAATTCCATTCCATTCCATTCCATTCCATTGAATTCCATTCCATTCCGTTCCGTTCCGTTCCATTCCGTTTCGTTCCGTTCCGTTCCGTTCCGTTCCATTCCATTCCATTCCATTCCATTGAATTCCGTTCCATTCCATTGAATTCCATTCCATTCCGTTCCATTCCATTGAATTCTGTTCCGTTCCGTTCCGTTCCGTTCCGTTCCATTCCGTTCCATTCCGTTCCTTTCCGTTCTACTCGGGTTGATTCCATTCTATTCCCTTCCATTCCATTCGATTCCATTCTATTCCATTCGATTCCATTCGATTCAATTCGATTCCATTCCATTCCATTCCATTCCATTCCATTCCATTCCATTCCATTGAATTCCATTCCATTCCATTCCGTTCCATTCCATTCCGTTCCATTCCATTCCATTCCATTCCATTCCATTCC
Organism: Gorilla gorilla gorilla; assembly: GCF_029281585.2. Classification (NCBI taxonomy): domain Eukaryota; kingdom Metazoa; phylum Chordata; class Mammalia; order Primates; family Hominidae; genus Gorilla; species Gorilla gorilla. Next base: position 40,528,036 of record NC_073242.2, read on the forward strand.
ATTCCCTTCCATTCCGTTCCATTCCGTTCCATTCCATTGAATTCCGATCCATTGCATTGAATTCCGTTCCATTCCATTCCATTCCTTTCCATTCCGTTCCGTTCCGTTCCGTACCGTTCTACTCGGATTGATTCCATTCTATTGCATTCCATTCCATTCGATTCCATTCGATTCCATTCGATTCCATTCGACTCCATTCCATTCCATTCCATTCCATTCCATTCCATTCCATTCCATTGAACTCCATTCCATTCCATTCCATTCCATTCCATTCCATTCCATTCCATTGAATTCCATTCCATTCCATTCCATTCCTTTGAATTCTGTTCCACTCCATTCCATTCCATTCCATTCCGTTCTACTCGGGTTGAATCCATTCTATTCCATTCCGTTCCGTTCCGTTCCGTTCCGTTCCATTCCATTCCACTCGGGTTGATTCCATTCTATTCCATTGCATTCCATTCGATTCCATTCGATTCCATTCGATTCCATTCGATTCCATTCGATTCCATTCCATTCCATTCCATTCCATTGAATTCCATTCCATTCCATTCCATTCCATTGAATTCCGTTCCATTCCATTCAATTCCATTCCATTCCATTCCATTCCATTCCATTTGAATTCCATTCCATTCCATTCCATTCAATTCCATTCCATTCCATTCCATTCCATTCCATTCCATTCCATTCTACTCGGGTTGATTCCATTCTATTCCATTCCATTCCATTCGATTCCATTCGATTCCATTCGATTCCATTCGATTCCATTCCATTCCATTCCATTCGATTCCATTCGATTCCATTCCATTCCATTCCATTCCATTGAATTCCATTCCATTCCATTGAATTCCATTCCATTCCATTCCATTCCATTGAATTCCGTTCCGTTCCATTCCTTTCCATTCCATTCCATTCCATTCCATTGAATTCCATTCCATTCCATTGAATTCCATTCCATTCCATTCCATTCCATTGAATTCCGTTCCGTTCCATTCCTTTCCATTCCATTCCATTCCATTGTATTCCATTACATTGAATTCCATTCCATTCCATTCCATTCCATTGTATTCCATTACATTGAATTCCATTCCATTCCATTCCATTCCATTGAATTCCATTCCATTCCATTGAATTACATTCCATTCCATTCCATTCGATTCCATTCCATTCCATTGAATTCCATTCCTTTCCATTCCATTCCATTGAATTCCGTTCAATTCCATTCCATTCCATTCCATTCCATTCCATTCCATTCCATTCGAATTCCATTCCATTCCTTTCCATTCCATTAAATTCCATTCCATTCCATTCTACTCGTGTTGATTCCATTCTATTCCATTCCATTCCATTCGATTCAATTCGATTCCTTTCGATTCCATTCCATTCCATTCCATTCCATTCCATTCCATTGAATTCCATTCCATTCCATTCCATTCCATTGAATTCCATTCCATTCCATTCCATCGAATTCCATTCCATTCCATTGAATTCCATTCCATCCATTCCATTCCATTCCATTCCATTCCATTGAATTCCGTTCCATTCCATTCCATTGCATTCCATTCCATTCCATTCCATTTGAATTCCATTCCATTCCATTCCATTCCATTCCATTCCATTCCATTCCATTCCATTCTACTCGGGTTGATTCCATTCTATTCCATTCCATTCCATTCCATTCCATTCCATTCCATTCCTTTCCATTCCATTCCATTCCATTCCATGGAATTCCATTCCATTCCATTGAATTCCATTCCATTCCATTCCATTCCATTGAATTCCGTTCCATTCCATTCCATTCCATTCCATTCCATTCCATTGAATTCCATTCCATTGAATTCCATTCCATTCCATTCCATTCCATTGAATTCCATTCCATTCCGTTCCGTTCCGTTCCGTTCCATTCCGTTTCGTTCCGTTCCGTTCCGTTCCGTTCCATTCCATTCCATTCCATTCCATTGAATTCCGTTCCATTCCATTGAATTCCATTCCATTCCGTTCCATTCCATTGAATTCTGTTCCGTTCCGTTCCGTTCCGTTCCCTTCCGTTCCATTCCGTTCCTTTCCGTTCTACTCGGATTGATTCCATTCTATTCCATTCCATTCCATTCGATTCCATTCGATTCCATTCGAATCCATTCGATTCCATTCGATTCCATTCGATTCCATTCCATTCCATTGAATTCCATTCCATTCCATTCCATTCCATTGAATTCCGTTCCATTCCATTCAATTCCATTCCATTCCATTCCTTTCCGTTCCGTTCCGTTCCGTTCCGTTCCGTTCCGTTCTACTCGGGTTGATTCCATTCTATTCCATTCCATTCCATTCGATTCCAATCTATTCCATTCGATTCCATTCGATTCAATTCGATTCCATTCCATTCCATTCCATTCCATTCCATTGAATTCCATTCCATTCCATTCCATCGAATTCCATTCCATTCCATTGAATTCCATTCCATTCCATTCCATTCCATTCCATTCCATTCCATTCCATTCCATTCCATTCCATTCCATTCTACTCGGGTTGATTCCATTCTATTACGTTCCATTCCATTCGATTCCATTCGATTCCATTCGATTCCATTCGATTCCATTCCATTCCATTCCATTCCATTGAATTCCGTTCCATTCCATTCCATTTCATTCCATTCCATTCCATTGAATTCCATTACATTGAATTCCATTCCATTCCATTCCATTCCATGGAATTCCATTCCATTCCGTTCCGTTCCGTTCCGTTCCGTTCCGTACCGTTCCATTCCATTCCATTCCATTCCATTGAATTCCGTTCCATTCCATTGAATTCCATTCCATTCCGTTCCATTCCATTGAATTCCGTTCCGTTCCGTTCCGTTCCGTTCCGTTCCGTTCCATTCCTTTCCATTCCATTCCATTCCGTTCTACTCGGGTTCATTCCATTCCATTCCCTTCCTTTCCGTTCCGTTCCGTTCCGTTCCGTTCCGTTCCGTTCTACTAGGGTTGATTCCATTCTATTCCATTCCATTCCATTCGATTCCATTCTATTCCATTCGATTCCATTCTATTCAATTCGATTCCATTCCATTCCAATCCATTCCATTACATTCCATTGAATTCCATTCCATTCCATTCCGTTCCATTCCATTCCGTTCCATTCCATTCCATTTCATTCCATTCCATTCCATTACGTTCCGTTCCATTCCGTTCCATTCCATTGAATTCCGATCCATTGCATTGAATTCCGTTCCATTCCATTCCACTCCTTTCCGTTCCGTTCCGTTCCGTTCCGTTCCGTTCTACTCGGGTTGATTCCATTCTATTCCATTCCATTCCATTCGATTCCAATCTATTCCATTCGATTCCATTCGATTCAATTCTATTCCATTCCATTCCATTCCATTTCATTCCATTCCATTCCATTCCATTGAATTCCATTCCATTCCATTCCGTTCCATTCCATTCTGTTCCATTCCATTCCATTCCATTCCATTCCATTCCTTTCCGTTACGTTCCGTTCCGTTCCATTCCGTTCTACTCGGATTGATTCCATTCTATTCCATTCCATTCCATTCGATTCCATTCGATTCCATTCGATTCCATTCCATTCCATTCCATTCCATTCCATTCCATTCCATTCCATTGAACTCCATTCCATTCCATTCCATTCCATTCCATTCCATTCCATTCCATTCCATTGAATTCCATTCCATTCCATTCCATTCCATTGAATTCTGTTCCATTCAATTCCATTCCATTCCATTCCGTTCTACTCGGGTTGATTCCATTCTATTCCATTCCGTTCCGTTCCGTTCCGTTCCGTTCCGTTCCGTTCCATTCCACTCGGGTTGATTCCATTCTATTCCATTCCATTCCATTCCATTCCATTCGATTCCATTCGATTCCATTCGATGCCATTCGATTCCATTCCATTCCATTGAATTCCATTCCATTCCATTCCATTCCATGGAATTCCGTTCCATTCCATTCCATTGCATTCCATTCCATTCCATTCCATTTGAATTCCATTCCATTCCATTCCATTCCATTCCATTCCATTCCATTCCATTCCATTCCATTCCATTCCATTCTACTCGGGTTGATTCCATTCTATTCCATTCCATTCCATTCGATTCCATTCGATTCCATTCGATTCCATTCGATTCCATTCCATTCCATTCCATTCCATTCCATTCCATTCCATTCCATTGAATTCCATTCCATTCCATTGAATTCCATTCCATTCCATTCCATTCCATTGAATTCCGTTCCATTCCATTCCATTCCATTCCATTCCATTCCATTGAATTCCATTCCATTGAATTCCATTCCATTCCATTCCATTCCATTGAATTCCATTCCATTCCGTTCCGTTCCGTTCCGTTCCGTTCCGTTTCGTTCCGTTCCGTTCCGTTCCGTTCCATTCCTTTCCATTCCATTCCATTGAATTCCGTTCCATTCCATTGAATTCCATTCCATTCCGTTCCATTCCATTGAATTCTGTTCCGTTCCGTTCCGTTCCGTTCCGTTCCATTCCGTTCCATTCCATTGAATTCTATTGAATTCCATTCCATTCCATTCCGTTCCATTCCATTCCGTTCCGTTCCATTCCATTCCATTCCATTCCATTCCATTCCATTCCATTCCGTTCTACTCGGGTTCATTCCATTCCATTCCGTTCCGTTCCGTTCCGTTCCGTTCCTTTCCTTTCTACTTGTGTTGATTCCATTCCATTCCATTCTATTCCATTGAATTCCATTCCATTCCATTCCATTCCATTCCATTACATGGAATTCCATTGAATTCCATTGAATTCCATTCCATAGAATACCATTCCATTCCATTCCATTCCATTCCTTGGAATTCCATTCCATTCCATTCCATTCCATTCCATTGAATTCCATTCCATTCCATTCCATTGAATTCCATTCCATTCCATTCCATTCGATTCCATTTCATTCCATTGAATTCCATTCCATTCCATTCCATTGAATTCCATTGAATTCCATTCCATTGAATTCCATTCCACTCCATTGAATTCCATTCCATTTCATTCCATTCCATTCCGTTCCATTCCATTCCGTTCCATTCCATTCCATTCCTTTCCATTCCATTCCATTCCGTTCCATTCCATTGAATTCCGTTCCATTGCATTGAATTCCGTTCCATTCCATTCCATTCCTTTCCGTTCCGTTCCGTTCCGTTCCGTTCCGTTCCGTTCTACTCGGGTTGATTCCATTCTATTCCATTCCATTCCATGCGATTCCATTCTATTCCATTCGATTCCATTCGATTCAATTCGATTCCATTCGATTCCATTCCATTCCATTCCATTCCATTCCATTGAATTCCATTCCATTCCATTCCGTTCCATTCCATTCCGTTCCATTCCATTCCATTCCATTCCATTCCATTCCGTTCCATTCCATTCCATTCCTTTCCATTCCATTCCTTTCCGTTCCATTCCGTTCCGTTCCATTCCGTTCTACTCGGATTGATTCCATTCTATTCCATTCCATTCCATTCGATTCCATTCGATACCATTCGATTCCATTCGATTCCATTCCATTCCATTCCATTCCATTCCATTCCATTCCATTGAACTCCATTCCATTCCATTCCATTCCATTCCATTCCATTCCATTCCATTCCATTGAATTCCATTCCATTCCATTCCATTCCATTGAATTCTGTTCCATTCAATTCCATTCCATTCCATTCCGTTCTACTCGGGTTGATTCCATGCTATTCCATTCCGTTCCATTCCGTTCCGTTCCGTTCCGTTCCGTTCCGTTCCATTCCACTCGGGTTGATTCCATTCTATTCCATTCCATTCCATTGCATTCCATTCGATTCCATTCGATTCCATTCGATTCCATTCGATTCCATTCTATTCCATTCCATTCCATTGAATTCCATTCCATTCCATTCCATTCCATTGAATTCCGTTCCATTCCATTCCATTGCATTCCATTCCATTCCATTCCATTTGAATTCCATTCCATTCCATTCCATTCCATTCCATTCCATTCCATTCCATTCCATTCTACTCGGGTTGATTCCATTCTATTCCATTACATTCCATTCGATTCCATTCGATTCCATTCGATTCCATTCGATTCCATTCCATTCCATTCCATTCCATTCCATTCCATTCCATTCCATTCCATTCCATTCCATTGAATTCCATTCCATTGAATTCCATTCCATTCCATTCCATTCCATTGAATTCCATTCCATTCCGTTCCGTTCCGTTCCGTTTCGTTCCGTTCCGTTCCGTTCCGTTCCATTCCATTCCATTCCATTCCATTGAATTCCGTTCCATTCCATTGAATTCCATTCCATTCCGTTCCATTCCATTGAATTCTGTTCCGTTCCGTTCCGTTCCGTTCCGTTCCATTCCGTTCCATTCCGTTCCTTTCCGTTCTACTCGGGTTGATTCCATTCTATTCCATTCCATTCCATTCGATTCCATTCGATTCCATTCGAATCCATTCGATTCCATTCGATTCCATTCGATTCCATTCCATTCCATTGAATTCCATTCCATTCCATTCCATTCCATTGAATTCCGTTCCATTCCATTCAATTCCATTCCATTCCATTCCTTTCCGTTCCGTTCCGTTCCGTTCCGTTCCGTTCCGTTCTACTCGGGTTGATTCCATTCTATTCCATTCCATTCCATTCGATTCCATTCTATTCCATTCGATTCCATTCGATTCAATTAGATTCCATTCCATTCCATTCCATTCCATTCCATTCCATTCCATTGAATTCCGTTCCATTCCATTGAATTCCATTCCATTCCGTTCCATTCCATTGAATTCCGCTCCGTTCCATTCCGTTCCGTTCCGTTCCATTCCGTACCATTCCATTCCATTCCGTTCTACTCGGGTTGATTCCATTCTATTCCATTCCATTCCATTTGATTCCATTCCATTCCATTCCATTCCATTCCATTCCGTTCTACTCGGGTTCATTCCATTCCATTCCGTTCCGTTCCGTTCCGTTCCGTTCCTTTCCTTTCTACTTGTGTTGATTCCATTCCATTCCTTTCTATTCCATTGAATTCCATTCCATTCCATTCCATTCCATTCCATTACATGGAATTCCATTGAATTCCATCGAATTCCATTCCATTGAATTCCATTCCATTCCATTCCATTCCATTCCATTCCATGGAATTCCATTCCATTCCATTCCATTCCATTCCATTGAATTCCATTCCATTGAATTCCATTCCATTCCATTCCATTCGATTCCATTTCATTCCATTGAATTCCATTCCATTCCATTCCATTCCATTCCATTCCATTCCATTCCATTCCATTGAATTCCATTGAATTCCATTCCATTGAATTCCATTCCATTCCATTGAATGGAATGGAATGGAATGGAATGGAATGGAATGGAATGGAATCGCAACGAATCGAATGGAATCGAATGGAATCGAATGGAATGGAATGGAATGGAATGGAATGGAATCAACCCGAGTAGAATGGAATGGAATGGAACGGAACGGAATGGAACGGAACGGAACGGAATGGAATGGAATGGAATTCAACGGAATGGAATGGAATGGAATGGAATGGAATCAACCCGAGTAGAATGGAATGGATCGGAATGGATTGGAATGGAATGGAATGGAATGGAACGGAATCGAATCGAATGGAATCGAATGGAATGGAATGGAATGGAATGGAATGGAATGGAATGGAATGGAATGGAATGGAATCAACCCGAGTAGAACGGAATGGATTGGAATGGAATGGAATGGAATGGAATTAAAAGGAATAGAATGGAATGGAAAGGAATGGAGTGGAATGGAATGGATTGGAATTCAATGGAATAGAATGGAATGGAATGGAATGGAATGGAATGGAATGGAATGGAATGGAATCGAATCGAATGGAATCGAACGGAATCAAATGGAATGGAGTGGAATAGAATGGAATCAACCCGATTATAATGGAATGGAATGGAATGGAACGGAATGGAACGAACCCGAGTAGAACGGAACTGAACGGAACGGAACGGAACGGAACGGAACGGAACGGAGTGAAATGGAATGGAATGGAATCGAATGGAACCGAATGGAATGGAATGGAATGGAATGGAATGGAATGGAATGGAATGGAATGGAATCAACCCTAGTAAAATGGAATGGAATCGAATGGAATGGAATGGAATGGAATGGAATGGAATCAACCCGAGTAGAATGGAATGGATTGGAATGGAATGGAATGGAATGGAATGGAATGGAATGGAATCGAATGGAATGGAAAGGAATGGAATGGAATGGAATGGAATCAACCAGAGTGGAGTGGAGTTAAGTGGAGTGGAGTGGAGTGGAGTGGAGTGGAATGGAATGGAATGGAATGGAATGGAATGGAATGGAATGGAATGGAATAGAATGGAATCAACCCGAGTAGAACGGAATGGAATGGAATGGAATGGAATGGAACGGAATGGAACAGAACGGAATGGAAAGGAACGGAACAGAACGGAATGGAGTTTAATGAACCCGAGTAGAACGGAATGGAATGGAATGGAATGGAATGGAATGGAATGGAATGGAATCGAATCGAATGGAATCGAATGGAATGGAAAGGAATGGAATGGAATGGAATGGAATGGAATCATCCCGGGAAGAACGGAATGGAATGGAATGGAGTGGAATGGAATGGAATTGAATGGAATGGAATGGAATAAACCCGTGTAGAATGGAATGGATTGGAATGGAATGGAATGGAATGGAATGGAATGGAATGGAATGGAATGGAATGGAATGGAGTGGAATAGAATGGAATCAACCCGAGTAGAACGGAATGGAATGGAATGGAACGGAATGGAACGAACCCGATCCATTCCATTGAATTCCATTCCATTCCATTCCATTCCTTTGAATTCCGTTCCATTCCATTCCATTCCATTCCATTCCATTGAATTCCGTTCCATTCCATTGAATTCCATTCCATTCCGTTCCATTCCATTGAATTCCGTTCCGTTCCGTTCCGTTCCGTTCCGTTCCGTTCCATTCCGTTCCATTCCGTTCTACTGGGGTTGCTTCCATTTTATTCCATTCCATTCCACTCGATTCCATTCCATTCCATTCCATTCCATTCCATTCCATTCCATTCCGTTCTACTCGGGTTCATTCCATTCCATTCCTTTCCGTTCCGTTCCGTTCCGTTCTACTCGGGTTGATTCCATTCTATTCCATTCCATTCCATTCGATTCCATTCGATTCAATTCGATTCCATTCCAATCCATTCCATTCCATTCCATTGAATTCCATTCCATTCCATTCCGTTCCATTCCATTCCATTACGTTCCGTTCCATTCCGTTCCATTCCATTGAATTCCGATCCATTGCATTGAATTCCGTTCCATTCCATTCCATTCCTTTCCGTTCCGTTCCGTTCCGTTCCGTTCCGTTCTACTCGGGTTGATTCCATTCTATTCCATTCCATTCCATTCGATTCCAATCTATTCCATTCGATTCCATTCGATTCAATTCGATTCCATTCCATTCCATTCCATTCCATTCCATTCCATTGAATTCCGTTCCATTCCATTCCATTGCATTCCATTCCATTCCATTCCATTTTAATTCCATTCCATTCCATTCCATTCCATTCCATTCCATTCCATTCCATTCCATTCCATTCCATTCCATTCCATTCCATTCCATTCTACTCGGGTTGATTCCATTCTATTCCATTCCATTCCATTCGATTCCATTCGATTCCATTCGATTCCATTCGATTCCATTCCATTCCATTCCATTCCATTGAATTCCATTCCATTCCATTGAATTCCATTCCATTCCATTCCATTCCATTGAATTCCGTTCCATTCCATTCCATTCCATTCCATTCCATTCCATTGAATTCCATTCCATTGAATTCCATTCCATTCCATTCCATTCCATTGAATTCCATTCCATTCCGTTCCGTTCCGTTCCTTTCCGTTCCGTTTCGTTCCGTTCCGTTCCGTTCCTTTCCTTTCCATTCCATTCCATTCCATTGAATTCCGTTCCATTCCATTGAATTCCATTCCATTCCGTTCCATTCCATTGAATTCTGTTCCGTTCCGTTCCGTTCCGTTCCGTTCCATTCCGTTCCATTCCGTTCCTTTCCGTTCTACTCGGATTGATTCCATTCCATTCCATTCCATTCCATTCCATTCCATTCGATTCCATTCGAATCCATTCGATTCCATTCGATTCCATTCGATTCCATTCCATTCCATTGAATTCCATTCCATTCCATTCCATTCCATTGAATTCCGTTCCATTCCATTCAATTCCATTCCATTCCATTCCTTTCCATTCCGTTCCGTTCCGTTCCGTTCCGTTCCGTTCTACTCGGGTTGATTCCATTCTATTCCATTCCATTCCATTCGATTCCAATCTATTCCATTCGATTCCATTCGATTCAATTCGATTCCATTCCATTCCATTCCATTCCATTCCATTCCATTGAATTCCATTCCATTCCATTCCGTTCCATTCCATTCCATTCCATTCCATTCCATTCTATTCCATTCCATTACGTTCCGTTCCATTCCATTCCATTCCATTCTACTCGGGTTGATTCCATTCTATTCCATTCCATTCCATTCCATTCCATTCCATTCCATTCCTTTCGATTCCATTCCATTCCATTCCATTCCATTCCATTGAATTCCATTCCATTCCATTCCATTCCATTCCATCGAATTCCATTCCATTCCATTCCATTCCATTCCATTCCATTCGATTCCATTCGATTCCATTCGATTCCATTCCATTCCATTCCATTCCATTGAATTCCGTTCCATTCCATTCCATTCCATTCCATTCCCTTCCATTGAATTCCATTACATTGAATTCCATTCCATTCCATTCCATTCCATGGAATTCCATTCCATTCCGTTCCGTTCCGTTCCGTTCCGTTCCGTACCGTTCCATTCCATTCCATTCCATTCCATTGAATTCCGTTCCATTCCATTGAATTCCATTCCATTCCGTTCCATTCCATTGAATTCCGTTCCGTTCCGTTCCGTTCCGTTCCGTTCCGTTCCATTCCGTTCCATTCCATTCCATTCCGTTCTACTCGGGTTCATTCCATTCCATTCCTTTCCGTTCCGTTCCGTTCCGTACCATTCCGTTCCGTTCTACTCGGGTTGATTCCATTCTATTCCATTCCATTCCATTCGATTCCATTCTATTCCATTCGATTCCATTCTATTCAATTCGATTCCATTCCATTCCAATCCATTCCATTACATTCCATTGAATTCCATTCCATTCCATTCCGTTCCATTCCATTCCGTTCCATTCCATTCCATTCCATTCCATTCCATTCCATTTCGTTCCGTTCCATTCCGTTCCATTCCATTGAATTCCGATCCATTGCATTGAATTCCGTTCCATTCCATTCCATTCCATTCCATTCCATTCCATTGAATTCCATTCCATTGAATTCCATTCCATTCCATTCCATTCCACTGAATTCCATTCCATTCCGTTCCGTTCCGTTCCGTTCCGTTCCGTTCCGTTCCATTCCATTCCATTCCATTCCATTGAATTCCGTTCCATTCCATTGAATTCCATTCCATTCCGTTCCATTCCATTGAATTCCGTTCCGTTCCGTTCCGTTCCGTTCCGTTCCATTCCGTTCCATTCCGTTCCATTCCGTTCTACTCGGGTTGATTCCATTCTATTCCATTCCATTCCATTCGATTCCATTCCATTCCATTCCATTCCATTCCATTCCATTCCTTTCTACTCGGGTTCATTCCATTCCATTCCGTTCCGTTCCGTTCCGTTCCGTTCCGTTCCATTCCTTTCTACTTGTGTTGATTCCATTCCATTCCATTCTATTCCATTGAATTCCATTCCATTCCATTCCATTCCATTCCATTCCATTACATGGAATTCCATTGAATTCCATTGAATTCCATTCCATTGAATTCCATTGAATTCCATTCCATTCCATTCCATGGAATTCAATTCCATTCCATTCCATTCCTTGGAATTCCGTTCCATTCCATTCCATTCCATTCCATTGAATTCCATTCCATTCCATTCAATTGAATTCCATTCCATTCCATTCCATTCGATTCCATTCCATTCCATTGAATTCCATTCCGTTCCATTCCATTCCATTGAATTCCATTCGATTCCATTCTATTCCATTCGATTCCATTCGATTCAATTCGATTCCATTCCATTCCATTCCATTCCATTCCATTCCATTCCATTGAATTCCATTCCATTCCATTCCGTTCCATTCCATTCCGTTCCATTCCATTCCATTCCATTCCATTACGTTCCGTTCCATTCCGTTCCATTCCGTTCCATTCCATTGAATTCCGATCCGTTGCATTGAATTCCGTTCCATTCCATTCCATTCCATTCCATTCCATTCCATTGAATTCCATTCCATTCCATTGAATTCCATTCCATTCCGTTCCATTCCATTGAATTCCGTTCCGTTCCGTTCCGTTCCGTTCCGTTCCATTCCGTTCCATTCCATTCCATTCCTTTCTACTCGGGTTCATTCCATTCCATTCCTTTCCGTTCCGTTCCGTTCCGTTCCGTTCCGTTCCGTTGCGTTCCGTTCCGTTCTACTCGGGTTGATTCCATTCTATTCCATTCCATTCCATTCGATTCCATTCTATTCCATTCGATTCCATTCTATTCAATTCGATTCCATTCCATTCCATTCCATTCCATTCCATTCCATTGAATTCCATTCCATTCCATTCCGTTCCATTCCATTCCGTTCCATTCCATTCCATTCCATTCCATTCCATTCCATTCCATTACGTTCCGTTCCATTCCGTTCCATTCCATTGAATTCCGATCCATTGCATTGAATTCCGTTCCATTCCATTCCACTCCTTTCCGTTCCGTTCCGTTCCGTTCCGTTCCGTTCTACTCGGGTTGATTCCATTCTATTCCATTCCATTCCATTCGATTCCAATCTATTCCATTCGATTCCATTCGATTCAATTCGATTCCATTCCATTCCATTCCATTCCATTCCATTCCATTGAATTCCATTCCATTCCATTCCGTTCCATTCCATTCCGTTCCATTCCATTCCATTCCATTCCATTCCATTCCTTTCCGTTACGTTCCGTTCCGTTCCATTCCGTTCTACTCGGATTGATTCCATTCTATTCCATTCCATTCCATTCGATTCCATTCGATTCCATTCGATTCCATTCGATTCCATTCCATTCCATTCCATTCCATTGAACTCCATTCCATTCCATTCCATTCCATTCCATTGAACTCCATTCCATTCCATTCCATTCCATTCCATTCCATTCCATTCCATTCCATTCCATTGAATTCCATTCCATTCCATTCCATTCCATTGAATTCCGTTCCATTCCATTCCTTTCCATTCCATTCCATTCCATTGAATTCCATTACATTGAATTCCATTCCATTTCATTCCATTCCATTCCATTCCATTCCATTGAATTCCATTCCATTCCATAGAATTCCATTCCATTCCATTCCATTCGATTCCATTCCATTCCATGGAATTCCATTCCTTTCCATTCCATTCCATTCCATTCCATTCCATTGAATTCCATTGAATTCCATTCCATTCCATTGAATTCCATTCTTTTCCATTCCATTCCATTGAATTCCGTTCAATTCCATTCCATTCCATTCCATTCCATTCCATTCCATTCGAATTCCATTCCATTCCATTCCATTCCATTCCATTCCATTCAACTCGGGTTGATTCTATTCCATTCCATTCCATTCCATTCCATTGAATTCCATTCCATTCCATTGAATTCCATTCCATTCCATTCCATCGAATTCCATTCCATTCCATTGAATTCCATTCCATTGCATTCCATTCCATTCCATTCCATTCCATTCCATTCCATTCCATTCCTTCGAATTCCATTCCATTCCATTCCATTCCATTCCATTCCATTCGATTCCATTCGATTCCATTCGATTCCATTCGATTCCATTCGATTCCATTCCATTCCATTCCATTCCATTGAATTCCATTCCATTCCATTCCATTCCATTGAATTCCGTTCCATTCCTTTCAATTCCATTCCATTCCATTCCATTCCATTCCATTCCATTCCATTCCATTCCATTCCATTCCATTCTACTCGGGTTGATTCCATTCTATTACGTTCCATTCCATTCGATTCCATTCGATTCCATTCGATTCCATTCGATTCCATTCCATTCCATTCCATTCCATTGAATTCCGTTCCATTCCATTCCATTCCATTCCATTCCATTCCATTGAATTCCATTACATTGAATTCCATTCCATTCCATTCCATTCCATGGAATTCCATTCCATTCCGTTCCGTTCCGTTCCGTTCCGTACCGTTCCATTCCATTCCATTCCATTCCATTGAATTCCGTTCCATTCCATTGAATTCCATTCCATTCCGTTCCATTCCATTGAATTCCGTTCCGTTCTGTTCCGTTCCGTTCCGTTCCGTTCCATTCCGTTCCATTCCATTCCATTCCGTTCTACTCGGGTTCATTCCATTCCATTCCCTTCCTTTCCGTTCCGTTCCGTTCCGTTCCGTTCCGTTCCGTTCCGTTCTACTAGGGTTGATTCCATTCTATTCCATTCCATTCCATTCGATTCCATTCTATTCCATTCGATTCCATTCTATTCAATTCGATTCCATTCCATTCCTATCCATTCCATTACATTCCATTGAATTCCATTCCATTCCATTCTGTTCCATTCCATTCCGTTCCATTCCATTCCATTTCATTCCATTCCATTCCATTACGTTCCGTTCCATTCCGTTCCATTCCATTGAATTCCGATCCATTGCATTGAATTCCGTTCCATTCCATTCCACTCCTTTCCGTTCCGTTCCGTTCCGTTCCGTTCCGTTCTACTCGGGTTGATTCCATTCTATTCCATTCCATTCCATTCGATTCCAATCTATTCCATTCGATTCCATTCGATTCAATTCTATTCCATTCCATTCCATTCCATTTCATTCCATTCCATTCCATTCCATTGAATTCCATTCCATTCCATTCCGTTCCATTCCATTCTGTTCCATTCCATTCCATTCCATTCCATTCCATTCCTTTCCGTTACGTTCCGTTCCGTTCCATTCCGTTCTACTCGGATTGATTCCATTCTATTCCATTCCATTCCATTCGATTCCATTCGATTCCATTCGATTCCATTCCATTCCATTCCATTCCATTCCATTCCATTCCATTCCATTGAACTCCATTCCATTCCATTCCATTCCATTCCATTCCATTCCATTCCATTGAATTCCATTCCATTCCATTCCATTCCATTGAATTCTGTTCCATTCAATTCCATTCCATTCCATTCCGTTCTACTCGGGTTGATTCCATTCTATTCCATTCCGTTCCGTTCCGTTCCGTTCCGTTCCGTTCCGTTCCGTTCCATTCCACTCGGGTTGATTCCATTCTATTCCATTCCATTCCATTCCATTCCATTCGATTCCATTCGATTCCATTCGATGCCATTCGATTCCATTCCATTCCATTGAATTCCATTCCATTCCATTCCATTCCATGGAATTCCGTTCCATTCCATTCCATTGCATTCCATTCCATTCCATTCCATTTGAATTCCATTCCATTCCATTCCATTCCATTCCATTCCATTCCATTCCATTCCATTCCATTCCATTCTACTCGGGTTGATTCCATTCTATTCCATTCCATTCCATTCGATACCATTCGATTCCATTCGATTCCATTCGATTCCATTCCATTCCATTCCATTCCATTCCATTGAATTCCATTCCATTCCATTGAATTCCATTCCATTCCATTCCATTCCATTGAATTCCGTTCCATTCCATTCCATTCCATTCCATTCCATTCCATTCCATTGAATTCCATTCCATTGAATTCCATTCCATTCCATTCCATTCCATTGAATTCCATTCCATTCCGTTCCGTTCCGTTCCGTTCCGTTCCGTTTCGTTCCGTTCCGTTCCGTTCCGTTCCATTCCTTTCCATTCCATTCCATTGAATTCCGTTCCATTCCATTGAATTCCATTCCATTCCGTTCCATTCCATTGAATTCTGTTCCGTTCCGTTCCGTTCCGTTCCGTTCCATTCCGTTCCATTCCATTGAATTCTATTGAATTCCATTCCATTCCATTCCGTTCCATTCCATTCCGTTCCGTTCCATTCCATTCCATTCCATTCCATTCCATTCCATTCCATTCCGTTCTACTCGGGTTCATTCCATTCCATTCCGTTCCGTTCCGTTCCGTTCCGTTCCTTTCCTTTCTACTTGTGTTGATTCCATTCCATTTCTTTCTATTCCATTGAATTCCATTCCATTCCATTCCATTCCATTCCATTACATGGAATTCCATTGAATTCCATTGAATTCCATTCCATAGAATTCCATTCCATTCCATTCCATTCCATTCCTTGGAATTCCATTCCATTCCATTCCATTCCATTCCATTGAATTCCATTCCATTCCATTCCATTGAATTCCATTCCATTCCATTCCATTCGATTCCATTTCATTCCATTGAATTCCATTCCATTCCATTCCATTGAATTCCATTGAATTCCATTCCATTGAATTCCATTCCACTCCATTGAATTCCATTCCATTTCATTCCATTCCATTCCGTTCCATTCCATTCCGTTCCATTCCATTCCATTCCTTTCCATTCCATTCCATTCCGTTCCATTCCATTGAATTCCGTTCCATTGCATTGAATTCCGTTCCATTCCATTCCATTCCTTTCCGTTCCGTTCCGTTCCGTTCCGTTCCGTTCCGTTCTACTCGGGTTGATTCCATTCTATTCCATTCCATTCCATGCGATTCCATTCTATTCCATTCGATTCCATTCGATTCAATTCGATTCCATTCGATTCCATTCCATTCCATTCCATTCCATTCCATTCCATTGAATTCCATTCCATTCCATTCCGTTCCATTCCATTCCGTTCCATTCCATTCCATTCCATTCCATTCCATTCCGTTCCATTCCATTCCATTCCTTTCCATTCCATTCCTTTCCGTTCCATTCCGTTCCGTTCCATTCCGTTCTACTCGGATTGATTCCATTCTATTCCATTCCATTCCATTCGATTCCATTCGATTCCATTCGATTCCATTCGATTCCATTCCATTCCATTCCATTCCATTCCATTCCATTCCATTCCATTGAACTCCATTCCATTCCATTCCATTCCATTCCATTCCATTCCATTCCATTCCATTCCATTCCATTCCATTCCATTCCATTCCATTGAATTCTGTTCCATTCAATTCCACTCCATTCCATTCCGTTCTACTCGGGTTGATTCCATGCTATTCCATTCCGTTCCATTCCGTTCCGTTCCGTTCCGTTCCGTTCCGTTCCATTCCACTCGGGTTGATTCCATTCTATTCCATTCCATTCCATTCCATTCCATTCGATTCCATTCGATTCCATTCGATTCCATTCGATTCCATTCGATTCCATTCCATTCCATGGAATTCCATTCCATTCCATTCCATTCCATTGAATTCCGTTCCATTCCATTCCATTGCATTCCATTCCATTCCATTCCATTTGAATTCCATTCCATTCCATTCCATTCCATTCCATTCCATTCCATTCCATTCCATTCCATTCTACTCGGGTTGATTCCATTCTATTCCATTACATTCCATTCGATTCCATTCGATTCCATTCGATTCCATTCGATTCCATTCCATTCCATTCCATTCCATTCCATTCCATTCCATTCCATTCCATTCCATTCCATTCCATTGAATTCCATTCCATTGAATTCCATTCCATTCCATTCCATTCCATTGAATTCCATTCCATTCCGTTCCGTTCCGTTCCGTTTCGTTCCGTTCCGTTCCGTTCCGTTCCATTCCATTCCATTCCATTCCATTGAATTCCGTTCCATTCCATTGAATTCCATTCCATTCCGTTCCATTCCATTGAATTCTGTTCCGTTCCGTTCCGTTCCGTTCCGTTCCATTCCGTTCCATTCCGTTCCTTTCCGTTCTACTCGGGTTGATTCCATTCTATTCCATTCCATTCCATTCGATTCCATTCGATTCCATTCGAATCCATTCGATTCCATTCGATTCCATTCGATTCCATTCCATTCCATTGAATTCCATTCCATTCCATTCCATTCCATTGAATTCCGTTCCATTCCATTCAATTCCATTCCATTCCATTCCTTTCCGTTCCGTTCCGTTCCGTTCCGTTCCGTTCCGTTCTACTCGGGTTGATTCCATTCTATTCCATTCCATTCCATTCGATTCCATTCTATTCCATTCGATTCCATTCGATTCAATTAGATTCCATTCCATTCCATTCCATTCCATTCCATTCCATTGAATTCCGTTCCATTCCATTGAATTCCATTCCATTCCGTTCCATTCCATTGAATTCCGCTCCGTTCCATTCCGTTCCGTTCCGTTCCATTCCGTACCATTCCATTCCATTCCGTTCTACTCGGGTTGATTCCATTCTATTCCATTCCATTCCATTTGATTCCATTCCATTCCATTCCATTCCATTCCATTCCGTTCTACTCGGGTTCATTCCATTCCATTCCGTTCCGTTCCGTTCCGTTCCGTTCCATTCCTTTCTACTTGTGTTGATTCCATTCCATTCCTTTCTATTCCATTGAATTCCATTCCATTCCATTCCATTCCATTCCATTACATGGAATTCCATTGAATTCCATCGAATTCCATTCCATTGAATTCCATTCCATTCCATTCCATTCCATTCCATTCCATGGAATTCCATTCCATTCCATTCCATTCCATTCCATTGAATTCCATTCCATTGAATTCCATTCCATTCCATTCCATTCGATTCCATTTCATTCCATTGAATTCCATTCCATTCCATTCCATTCCATTCCATTCCATTCCATTCCATTGAATTCCATTGAATTCCATTCCATTGAATTCCATTCCATTCCATTGAATGGAATGGAATGGAATGGAATGGAATGGAATGGAATGGAATCGCAACGAATCGAATGGAATCGAATGGAATCGAATGGAATGGAATGGAATGGAATGGAATGGAATCAACCCGAGTAGAATGGAATGGAATGGAACGGAACGGAATGGAACGGAACGGAATGGAATGGAATGGAATGGAATTCAACGGAATGGAATGGAATGGAATGGAATGGAATCAACCCGAGTAGAATGGAATGGATCGGAATGGATTGGAATGGAATGGAATGGAATGGAACGGAATCGAATCGAATGGAATCGAATGGAATGGAATGGAATGGAATGGAATGGAATGGAATGGAATGGAATGGAATGGAATCAACCCGAGTAGAACGGAATGGATTGGAATGGAATGGAATGGAATGGAATTAAAAGGAATAGAATGGAATGGAAAGGAATGGAGTGGAATGGAATGGATTGGAATTCAATGGAATAGAATGGAATGGAATGGAATGGAATGGAATGGAATGGAATGGAATCGAATCGAATGGAATCGAACGGAATCAAATGGAATGGAGTGGAATAGAATGGAATCAACCCGATTATAATGGAATGGAATGGAATGGAACGGAATGGAACGAACCCGAGTAGAACGGAACTGAACGGAACGGAACGGAACGGAACGGAACGGAACGGAGTGAAATGGAATGGAATGCAATCGAATGGAACCGAATGGAATGGAATGGAATGGAATGGAATGGAATGGAATGGAATGGAATGGAATGGAATCAACCCTAGTAGAATGGAATGGAATCGAATGGAATGGAATGGAATGGAATGGAATGGAATCAACCCGAGTAGAATGGAATGGATTGGAATGGAATGGAATGGAATGGAATGGAATGGAATGGAATTGAATGGAATGGAAAGGAATGGAATGGAATGGAATGGAATCAACCAGAGTGGAGTGGAGTTAAGTGGAGTGGAGTGGAGTGGAGTGGAGTGGAATGGAATCGAATGGAATGGAATGGAATGGAATGGAATGGAATAGAATGGAATCAACCCGAGTAGAACGGAATGGAATGGAATGGAATGGAATGGAACGGAATGGAACAGAACGGAATGGAAAGGAACGGAACAGAACGGAATGGAGTTTAATGAACCCGAGTAGAACGGAATGGAATGGAATGGAATGGAATGGAATGGAATGGAATGGAATCGAATCGAATGGAATCGAATGGAATGGAAAGGAATGGAATGGAATGGAATGGAATGGAATGGAATGGAATCATCCCGAGAAGAACGGAATGGAATGGAATGGAGTGGAATGGAATGGAATTGAATGGAATGGAATGGAATAAACCCGTGTAGAATGGAATGGATTGGAATGGAATGGAATGGAATGGAATGGAATGGAATGGAATGGAATGGAGTGGAATAGAATGGAATCAACCCGAGTAGAACGGAATGGAATGGAATGGAACGGAATGGAACGAACCCGATCCATTCCATTGAATTCCATTCCATTCCATTCCATTCCTTTGAATTCCGTTCCATTCCATTCCATTCCATTCCATTCCATTGAATTCCGTTCCATTCCATTGAATTCCATTCCATTCCGTTCCATTCCATTGAATTCCGTTCCGTTCCGTTCCGTTCCGTTCCGTTCCGTTCCATTCCGTTCCATTCCGTTCTACTGGGGTTGCTTCCATTTTATTCCATTCCATTCCACTCGATTCCATTCCATTCCATTCCATTCCATTCCATTCCATTCCATTCCGTTCTACTCGGGTTCATTCCATTCCATTCCTTTCCGTTCCGTTCCGTTCCGTTCTACTCGGGTTGATTCCATTCTATTCCATTCCATTCCATTCGATTCCATTCGATTCAATTCGATTCCATTCCAATCCATTCCATTCCATTCCATTGAATTCCATTCCATTCCATTCCGTTCCATTCCATTCCATTACGTTCCGTTCCATTCCGTTCCATTCCATTGAATTCCGATCCATTGCATTGAATTCCGTTCCATTCCATTCCATTCCTTTCCGTTCCGTTCCGTTCCGTTCCGTTCCGTTCTACTCGGGTTGATTCCATTCTATTCCATTCCATTCCATTCGATTCCAATCTATTCCATTCGATTCCATTCGATTCAATTCGATTCCATTCCATTCCATTCCATTCCATTCCATTCCATTGAATTCCGTTCCATTCCATTCCATTGCATTCCATTCCATTCCATTCCATTTTAATTCCATTCCATTCCATTCCATTCCATTCCATTCCATTCCATTCCATTCCATTCCATTCCATTCTACTCGGGTTGATTCCATTCTATTCCATTCCATTCCATTCGATTCCATTCGATTCCATTCGTTTCCATTCGATTCCATTCCATTCCATTCCATTCCATTGAATTCCATTCCATTCCATTGAATTCCATTCCATTCCATTCCATTCCATTGAATTCCGTTCCATTCCATTCCATTCCATTCCATTCCATTCCATTGAATTCCATTCCATTGAATTCCATTCCATTCCATTCCATTCCATTGAATTCCATTCCATTCCGTTCAGTTCCGTTCCTTTCCGTTCCGTTTCGTTCCGTTCCGTTCCGTTCCTTTCCTTTCCATTCCATTCCATTCCATTGAATTCCGTTCCATTCCATTGAATTCCATTCCATTCCGTTCCATTCCATTGAATTCTGTTCCGTTCCGTTCCGTTCCGTTCCGTTCCATTCCGTTCCATTCCGTTCCTTTCCGTTCTACTCGGATTGATTCCATTCCATTCCATTCCATTCCATTCCATTCCATTCGATTCCATTCGAATCCATTCGATTCCATTCGATTCCATTCGATTCCATTCCATTCCATTGAATTCCATTCCATTCCATTCCATTCCATTGAATTCCGTTCCATTCCATTCAATTCCATTCCATTCCATTCCTTTCCATTCCGTTCCGTTCCGTTCCGTTCCGTTCCGTTCTACTCGGGTTGATTCCATTCTATTCCATTCCATTCCATTCGATTCCAATCTATTCCATTCGATTCCATTCGATTCAATTCGATTCCATTCCATTCCATTCCATTCCATTCCATTCCATTGAATTCCATTCCATTCCATTCCGTTCCATTCCATTCCATTCCATTCCATTCCATTCTATTCCATTCCATTACGTTCCGTTCCATTCCATTCCATTCCATTCTACTCGGGTTGATTCCATTCTATTCCATTCCATTCCATTCGATTCCAATCTATTCCATTCGATTCCATTCGATTCAATTCGATTCCATTCCATTCCATTCCATTCCATTCCATTCCATTGAATTCCATTCCATTCCATTCCGTTCCATTCCATTCCATTCCATTCCATTCCATTCTATTCCATTCCATTACGTTCCGTTCCATTCCGTTCCATTCCGTTCCTTTCCATTGAATTCCGATCCATTGCATTGAATTCCGTTCCATTCCATTCCATTCCTTTCCGTTCCATTCCGTTCCGTTCCATTTCGTTCTACTCGGATTGATTCCATTCTAATCCATTCCATTCCATTCGATTCCATTCGATTCCATTCGATTGCATTCGATTCCATTCCATTCCATTCCATTCCATTCCATTCCGTTCCATTGAATTCCGTTCCATTCCATTCCATTCCATTCCATTCCATTCCATTGAATTCCATTCCATTGAATTCCATTCCATTCCATTCCATTCCATTGAATTCCATTCCATTCCGTTCCGTTCCGTTCCGTTCCGTTCCGTTCTGTTCCGTTCCGTTTCGTTCCGTTCCGTTCCGTTCCGTTCCATTCCATTCCATTCCATTCCATTGAATTCCGTTCCATTCCATTGAATTCCATTCCATTCCGTTCCATTCCTTTGAATTCTGTTCCGTTCCGTTCCGTTCCGTTCCGTTCCATTCCGTTCCATTCCGTTCCTTTCCGTTCTACTCGGATTGATTCCATTCTATTCCATTCCATTCCATTCGATTCCATTCGATTCCATTCGAATCCATTCGATTCCATTCGATTCCA
This sequence comes from Gorilla gorilla gorilla, assembly GCF_029281585.2. Classification (NCBI taxonomy): domain Eukaryota; kingdom Metazoa; phylum Chordata; class Mammalia; order Primates; family Hominidae; genus Gorilla; species Gorilla gorilla. The sequence continues at coordinate 40,551,002 of NC_073242.2, forward strand.
TTCGATTCCATTCCATTCCATTGAATTCCATTCCATTCCATTCCATTCCATTGAATTCCGTTCCATTCCATTCAATTCCATTCCATTCCATTCCTTTCCGTTCCGTTCCGTTCCGTTCCGTTCCGTTATACAAGGGTTGATTCCATTCTATTCCATTCCATTCCATTCGATTCCATTCTATTCCATTCGATTCCATTCGATTCAATTCGATTCCATTCCATTCCATTCCATTCCATTCCATTCCATTCCATTCCATTGAATTCCATTCCATTCCATTCCGTTCCATTCCATTCCGTTCCATTCCATTCCATTCCATTCCATTCCATTCCATTCCCTTCCATTCCGTTCCATTCCGTTCCATTCCATTGAATTCCGATCCATTGCATTGAATTCCGTTCCATTCCATTCCATTCCTTTCCATTCCGTTCCGTTCCGTTCCGTACCGTTCTACTCGGATTGATTCCATTCTATTGCATTCCATTCCATTCGATTCCATTCGATTCCATTCGATTCCATTCGACTCCATTCCATTCCATTCCATTCCATTCCATTCCATTCCATTCCATTGAACTCCATTCCATTCCATTCCATTCCATTCCATTCCATTCCATTGAATTCCATTCCATTCCATTCCATTCCTTTGAATTCTGTTCCACTCCATTCCATTCCATTCCATTCCGTTCTACTCGGGTTGAATCCATTCTATTCCATTCCGTTCCGTTCCGTTCCGTTCCGTTCCATTCCATTCCACTCGGGTTGATTCCATTCTATTCCATTGCATTCCATTCGATTCCATTCGATTCCATTCGATTCCATTCGATTCCATTCGATTCCATTCCATTCCATTCCATTCCATTGAATTCCATTCCATTCCATTCCATTCCATTGAATTCCGTTCCATTCCATTCAATTCCATTCCATTCCATTCCATTCCATTCCATTTGAATTCCATTCCATTCCATTCCATTCAATTCCATTCCATTCCATTCCATTCCATTCCATTCCATTCCATTCTACTCGGGTTGATTCCATTCTATTCCATTCCATTCCATTCGATTCCATTCGATTCCATTCGATTCCATTCGATTCCATTCCATTCCATTCCATTCCATTCCATTCCATTCCATTCCATTCCATTCCATTCCATTGAATTCCATTCCATTCCATTGAATTCCATTCCATTCCATTCCATTCCATTGAATTCCGTTCCGTTCCATTCCTTTCCATTCCATTCCATTCCATTCCATTGAATTCCATTCCATTCCATTGAATTCCATTCCATTCCATTCCATTCCATTGAATTCCGTTCCGTTCCATTCCTTTCCATTCCATTCCATTCCATTGTATTCCATTACATTGAATTCCATTCCATTCCATTCCATTCCATTGTATTCCATTACATTGAATTCCATTCCATTCCATTCCATTCCATTGAATTCCATTCCATTCCATTGAATTACATTCCATTCCATTCCATTCGATTCCATTCCATTCCATTGAATTCCATTCCTTTCCATTCCATTCCATTGAATTCCGTTCAATTCCATTCCATTCCATTCCATTCCATTCCATTCCATTCCATTCGAATTCCATTCCATTCCTTTCCATTCCATTAAATTCCATTCCATTCCATTCTACTCGTGTTGATTCCATTCTATTCCATTCCATTCCATTCGATTCAATTCGATTCCTTTCGATTCCATTCCATTCCATTCCATTCCATTCCATTCCATTGAATTCCATTCCATTCCATTCCATTCCATTGAATTCCATTCCATTCCATTCCATCGAATTCCATTCCATTCCATTGAATTCCATTCCATCCATTCCATTCCATTCCATTCCATTCCATTGAATTCCGTTCCATTCCATTCCATTGCATTCCATTCCATTCCATTCCATTTGAATTCCATTCCATTCCATTCCATTCCATTCCATTCCATTCCATTCCATTCTACTCGGGTTGATTCCATTCTATTCCATTCCATTCCATTCCATTCCATTCCATTCCATTCCATTCCATTCCTTTCCATTCCATTCCATTCCATTCCATGGAATTCCATTCCATTCCATTGAATTCCATTCCATTCCATTCCATTCCATTGAATTCCGTTCCATTCCATTCCATTCCATTCCATTCCATTCCATTGAATTCCATTCCATTGAATTCCATTCCATTCCATTCCATTCCATTGAATTCCATTCCATTCCGTTCCGTTCCGTTCCGTTCCATTCCGTTTCGTTCCGTTCCGTTCCGTTCCGTTCCATTCCATTCCATTCCATTCCATTGAATTCCGTTCCATTCCATTGAATTCCATTCCATTCCGTTCCATTCCATTGAATTCTGTTCCGTTCCGTTCCGTTCCGTTCCATTCCGTTCCATTCCGTTCCTTTCCGTTCTACTCGGATTGATTCCATTCTATTCCATTCCATTCCATTCGATTCCATTCGATTCCATTCGAATCCATTCGATTCCATTCGATTCCATTCGATTCCATTCCATTCCATTGAATTCCATTCCATTCCATTCCATTCCATTGAATTCCGTTCCATTCCATTCAATTCCATTCCATTCCATTCCTTTCCGTTCCGTTCCGTTCCGTTCCGTTCCGTTATACAAGGGTTGATTCCATTCTATTCCATTCCATTCCATTCGATTCCATTCTATTCCATTCGATTCCATTCGATTCAATTCGATTCCATTCCATTCCATTCCATTCCATTCCATTCCATTCCATTCCATTGAATTCCATTCCATTCCATTCCGTTCCATTCCATTCCGTTCCATTCCATTCCATTCCATTCCATTCCATTCCATTCCCTTCCATTCCGTTCCATTCCGTTCCATTCCATTGAATTCCGATCCATTGCATTGAATTCCGTTCCATTCCATTCCATTCCTTTCCATTCCGTTCCGTTCCGTTCCGTACCGTTCTACTCGGATTGATTCCATTCTATTGCATTCCATTCCATTCGATTCCATTCGATTCCATTCGATTCCATTCGACTCCATTCCATTCCATTCCATTCCATTCCATTCCATTCCATTCCATTGAACTCCATTCCATTCCATTCCATTCCATTCCATTCCATTCCATTGAATTCCATTCCATTCCATTCCATTCCTTTGAATTCTGTTCCACTCCATTCCATTCCATTCCATTCCGTTCTACTCGGGTTGAATCCATTCTATTCCATTCCGTTCCGTTCCGTTCCGTTCCGTTCCATTCCATTCCACTCGGGTTGATTCCATTCTATTCCATTGCATTCCATTCGATTCCATTCGATTCCATTCGATTCCATTCGATTCCATTCGATTCCATTCCATTCCATTCCATTCCATTGAATTCCATTCCATTCCATTCCATTCCATTGAATTCCGTTCCATTCCATTCAATTCCATTCCATTCCATTCCATTCCATTCCATTTGAATTCCATTCCATTCCATTCCATTCAATTCCATTCCATTCCATTCCATTCCATTCCATTCCATTCCATTCTACTCGGGTTGATTCCATTCTATTCCATTCCATTCCATTCGATTCCATTCGATTCCATTCGATTCCATTCGATTCCATTCCATTCCATTCCATTCCATTCCATTCCATTCCATTCCATTCCATTCCATTCCATTGAATTCCATTCCATTCCATTGAATTCCATTCCATTCCATTCCATTCCATTGAATTCCGTTCCGTTCCATTCCTTTCCATTCCATTCCATTCCATTCCATTGAATTCCATTCCATTCCATTGAATTCCATTCCATTCCATTCCATTCCATTGAATTCCGTTCCGTTCCATTCCTTTCCATTCCGTTCCATTCCATTGTATTCCATTACATTGAATTCCATTCCATTCCATTCCATTCCATTGTATTCCATTACATTGAATTCCATTCCATTCCATTCCATTCCATTGAATTCCATTCCATTCCATTGAATTACATTCCATTCCATTCCATTCGATTCCATTCCATTCCATTGAATTCCATTCCTTTCCATTCCATTCCATTGAATTCCGTTCAATTCCATTCCATTCCATTCCATTCCATTCCATTCCATTCCATTCGAATTCCATTCCATTCCTTTCCATTCCATTAAATTCCATTCCATTCCATTCTACTCGTGTTGATTCCATTCTATTCCATTCCATTCCATTCGATTCAATTCGATTCCTTTCGATTCCATTCCATTCCATTCCATTCCATTCCATTCCATTGAATTCCATTCCATTCCATTCCATTCCATTGAATTCCATTCCATTCCATTCCATCGAATTCCATTCCATTCCATTGAATTCCATTCCATCCATTCCATTCCATTCCATTCCATTCCATTGAATTCCGTTCCATTCCATTCCATTGCATTCCATTCCATTCCATTCCATTTGAATTCCATTCCATTCCATTCCATTCCATTCCATTCCATTCCATTCCATTCTACTCGGGTTGATTCCATTCTATTCCATTCCATTCCATTCCATTCCATTCCATTCCATTCCATTCCGTTCCTTTCCATTCCATTCCATTCCATTCCATGGAATTCCATTCCATTCCATTGAATTCCATTCCATTCCATTCCATTCCATTGAATTCCGTTCCATTCCATTCCATTCCATTCCATTCCATTCCATTGAATTCCATTCCATTGAATTCCATTCCATTCCATTCCATTCCATTGAATTCCATTCCATTCCGTTCCGTTCCGTTCCGTTCCATTCCGTTTCGTTCCGTTCCGTTCCGTTCCGTTCCATTCCATTCCATTCCATTCCATTGAATTCCGTTCCATTCCATTGAATTCCATTCCATTCCGTTCCATTCCATTGAATTCTGTTCCGTTCCGTTCCGTTCCGTTCCATTCCGTTCCATTCCTTTCCTTTCCGTTCTACTCGGATTGATTCCATTCTATTCCATTCCATTCCATTCGATTCCATTCGATTCCATTCGAATCCATTCGATTCCATTCGATTCCATTCGATTCCATTCCATTCCATTGAATTCCATTCCATTCCATTCCATTCCATTGAATTCCGTTCCATTCCATTCAATTCCATTCCATTCCATTCCTTTCCGTTCCGTTCCGTTCCGTTCCGTTCCGTTCCGTTCTACTCGGGTTGATTCCATTCTATTCCATTCCATTCCATTCGATTCCAATCTATTCCATTCGATTCCATTCGATTCAATTCGATTCCATTCCATTCCATTCCATTCCATTCCATTGAATTCCATTCCATTCCATTCCATCGAATTCCATTCCATTCCATTGAATTCCATTCCATTCCATTCCATTCCATTCCATTCCATTCCATTCCATTCCATTCCATCGAATTCCATTCCATTCTATTCCATTCCATTCCATTCCATTCCATTCCATTCGATTCCATTCGATTCCATTCGAATCCATTCGATTCCATTCCATTCCATTCCATTCCATTGAATTCCATTCCATTCCATTCCATTCCATTCTACTCGGGTTGATTCCATTCTATTCCATTCCATTCCATTCGATTCCATTCTATTCCATTCGATTCCATTCGATTCAATTCGATTTGATTCCATTCCATTCCATTCCATTCCATTCCATTCCATTGAATTCCATTCCATTCCATAGAATTCCATTCCATTCCATTCCATTCCATTCCATTCCATTCCATTCCATTTAATTCCATTCCATTCCATTGAATTCCATTCCATTCCATTCCATTCGATTCCATTCCATTCCATGGAATTCCATTCCATTCGATTCCATTCCATTCCATGGAATTCCATTTCATTCCATTCCATTCCATTCCATTCCATTCCATTCCCTAGAATTCCATTCCATTCCATTCCATTCCATTCCATTCCATTCCATTCCGTTCCATTCCATTCCATCGAATTCCATTCCATTCCATTCCATTCCATTCCATTCCATTCCATTCCATTCCATTCCATTCCATTCCATTCCATTCCATTCCACTCTACTCGGGTTGATTCCATTCTATTACATTCCATTCCATTCGATTCCATTCGATTCCATTCGATTCCTTTCGATTCCATTCCATTCAATTGAATTCCATTCCATTCCATTCCATTCCATTCCATTCCATTCCATTGAATTCCATTCCATTCCATTGAATTCCATTCCATTCCATTCCATTCCATGGAATTCCGTTCCATTCCATTCCTTTCCATTCCATTGAATTCCATTACATTGAATTCCATTCCATTCCATTCCATTCCATTGAATTCCATTCCATTCCATTGAATTCCATTCCATTCCATTCCATTCGATTCCATTCCATTCCATGGAATTCCATTCCTTTCCATTCCATTCCATTCCATACCATTCCATTCCATTCCTTTGAATTCCATTGAATTCCATTCCATTCCATTGAATTCCATTCCTTTCCATTCCATTCCATTGAATTCCGTTCAATTCCATTCCATTCCATTCCATTCCATTCCATTCCATTCCATTCGAATTCCATTCCATTCCATTGAATTCCATTCCATTCCATTCCATTCGATTCCATTCCATTCCATGGAATTCCATTCCATTCGATTCCATTCCATTCCATGGAATTCCATTTCATTCCATTCCATTCCATTCCATTCCATTCCATTCCCTAGAATTCCATTCCATTCCATTCCATTCCATTCCATTCCATTCCGTTCCATTCCATTCCATCGAATTCCATTCCATTCCATTCCATTCCATTCCATTCCATTCCATTCCATTCCATTCCATTCCATTCCATTCCATTCCATTCCACTCTACTCGGGTTGATTCCATTCTATTACATTCCATTCCATTCGATTCCATTTGATTCCATTCGATTCCATTCGATTCCATTCCATTCAATTGAATTCCATTCCATTCCATTCCATTCCATTCCATTCCATTCCATTGAATTCCATTCCATTCCATTGAATTCCATTCCATTCCATTCCATTCCATGGAATTCCGTTCCATTCCATTCCTTTCCATTCCATTCCATTCCATTGAATTCCATTACATTGAATTCCATTCCATTCCATTCCATTCCATTGAATTCCATTCCATTCCATTGAATTCCATTCCATTCCATTCCATTCGATTCCATTCCATTCCATGGAATTCCATTCCTTTCCATTCCATTCCATTCCATACCATTCCATTCCATTCCTTTGAATTCCATTGAATTCCATTCCATTCCATTGAATTCCATTCCTTTCCATTCCATTCCATTGAATTCCGTTCAATTCCATTCCATTCCATTCCATTCCATTCCATTCGAATTCCATTCCATTCCATTGAATTCCGTTCCATTCCATTGAATTCCATTCCATTCCGTTCCATTCCATTGAATTCTGTTCCGTTCCGTTCCGTTCCGTTCCATTCCGTTCCATTCCGTTCCTTTCCGTTCTACTCGGATTGATTCCATTCTATTCCATTCCATTCCATTCGATTCCATTCGATTCCATTCGAATCCATTCGATTCCATTCGATTCCATTCGATTCCATTCCATTCCATTGAATTCCATTCCATTCCATTCCATTCCATTGAATTCCGTTCCATTCCATTCAATTCCATTCCATTCCATTCCTTTCCGTTCCGTTCCGTTCCGTTCCGTTCCGTTCCGTTCTACTCGGGTTGATTCCATTCTATTCCATTCCATTCCATTCGATTCCAATCTATTCCATTCGATTCCATTCGATTCAATTCGATTCCATTCCATTCCATTCCATTCCATTCCATTGAATTCCATTCCATTCCATTCCATCGAATTCCATTCCATTCCATTGAATTCCATTCCATTCCATTCCATTCCATTCCATTCCATTCCATTCCATTCCATTCCATCGAATTCCATTCCATTCTATTCCATTCCATTCCATTCCATTCCATTCCATTCGATTCCATTCGATTCCATTCGATTCCATTCGATTCCATTCCATTCCATTCCATTCCATTGAATTCCATTCCATTCCATTCCATTCCATTCTACTCGGGTTGATTCCATTCTATTCCATTCCATTCCATTCGATTCCATTCTATTCCATTCGATTCCATTCGATTCAATTCGATTTGATTCCATTCCATTCCATTCCATTCCATTCCATTCCATTGAATTCCATTCCATTCCATAGAATTCCATTCCATTCCATTCCATTCCATTCCATTCCATTCCATTCCATTTAATTCCATTCCATTCCATTGAATTCCATTCCATTCCATTCCATTCGATTCCATTCCATTCCATGGAATTCCATTCCATTCGATTCCATTCCATTCCATGGAATTCCATTTCATTCCATTCCATTCCATTCCATTCCATTCCATTCCCTAGAATTCCATTCCATTCCATTCCATTCCATTCCATTCCATTCCATTCCGTTCCATTCCATTCCATCGAATTCCATTCCATTCCATTCCATTCCATTCCATTCCATTCCATTCCATTCCATTCCATTCCATTCCACTCTACTCGGGTTGATTCCATTCTATTACATTCCATTCCATTCGATTCCATTCGATTCCATTCGATTCCTTTCGATTCCATTCCATTCAATTGAATTCCATTCCATTCCATTCCATTCCATTCCATTCCATTCCATTGAATTCCATTCCATTCCATTGAATTCCATTCCATTCCATTCCATTCCATGGAATTCCGTTCCATTCCATTCCTTTCCATTCCATTGAATTCCATTACATTGAATTCCATTCCATTCCATTCCATTCCATTGAATTCCATTCCATTCCATTGAATTCCATTCCATTCCATTCCATTCGATTCCATTCCATTCCATGGAATTCCATTCCTTTCCATTCCATTCCATTCCATACCATTCCATTCCATTCCTTTGAATTCCATTGAATTCCATTCCATTCCATTGAATTCCATTCCTTTCCATTCCATTCCATTGAATTCCGTTCAATTCCATTCCATTCCATTCCATTCCATTCCATTCCATTCCATTCGAATTCCATTCAATTCCATTGAATTCCATTCCATTCCATTCCATTCGATTCCATTCCATTCCATGGAATTCCATTCCATTCGATTCCATTCCATTCCATGGAATTCCATTTCATTCCATTCCATTCCATTCCATTCCATTCCATTCCCTAGAATTCCATTCCATTCCATTCCATTCCATTCCATTCCATTCCGTTCCATTCCATTCCATCGAATTCCATTCCATTCCATTCCATTCCATTCCATTCCATTCCATTCCATTCCATTCCATTCCATTCCATTCCATTCCACTCTACTCGGGTTGATTCCATTCTATTACATTCCATTCCATTCGATTCCATTTGATTCCATTCGATTCCATTCGATTCCATTCCATTCAATTGAATTCCATTCCATTCCATTCCATTCCATTCCATTCCATTCCATTGAATTCCATTCCATTCCATTGAATTCCATTCCATTCCATTCCATTCCATGGAATTCCGTTCCATTCCATTCCTTTCCATTCCATTCCATTCCATTGAATTCCATTACATTGAATTCCATTCCATTCCATTCCATTCCATTGAATTCCATTCCATTCCATTGAATTCCATTCCATTCCATTCCATTCGATTCCATTCCATTCCATGGAATTCCATTCCTTTCCATTCCATTCCATTCCATACCATTCCATTCCATTCCTTTGAATTCCATTGAATTCCATTCCATTCCATTGAATTCCATTCCTTTCCATTCCATTCCATTGAATTCCGTTCAATTCCATTCCATTCCATTCCATTCCATTCCATTCGAATTCCATTCCATTCCATTGAATTCCATTCCATTCCATTCCATTCGATTCCATTCCATTCCATGGAATTCCATTCCATTCGATTCCATTCCATTCCATTCCATTCCATTCCATTCCATTCCACTCTACTCGGGTTGATTCCATTCTATTCCATTCCATTCCATTCGATTCCGTTCGATTCCTTTCGATTCCATTCCATTCCATTCCATTCCATTCCATTGAATTCCATTCCATTCCATTCCATTCCATTCCATTGAATTCCATTCCATTCCATTCCATCGAATTCCATTCCATTCCATTGAATTCCATTCCATTCCATTCCATTCCATTCCATTCCATTCCATTCCATTCCATTCCATCGAATTCCATTCCATTCCATTCCATTCCATTCCATTCAATTCCATTCGATTCCATTCGATTCCATTCGATTCCATTCGATTCCATTCCATTCCATTCCATTCCATTGAATTCCATTCCATTCCATTCCATTCCATTGAATTCCGTTCCATTCCTTTCAATTCCATTCCATTCCGTTCCATTCCATTCCATTCCATTCCATTCCATTCCATTCCATTCCATTCCATTCCATTCCATTCCATTCGATTCTACTCGGGTTGATTCCATTCTATTACATTCCATTCCATTCGATTCCATTCGATTCCATTCGATTCCATTCCATTCCATTCCATTCCATTGAATTCCGTTCCATTCCATTCCATTCCATTCCATTCCATTCCATTCCATTGAATTCCATTACATTGAATTCCATTCCATTCCATTCCATTCCATGGAATTCCATTCCATTCCGTTCCGTTCCGTTCCGTTCCGTTCTGTACCGTTCCATTCCATTCCATTCCGTTCCATTGAATTCCGTTCCATTCCATTGAATTCCATTCCATTCCGTTCCATTCCATTGAATTCCGTTCCGTTCCGTTCCGTTCCGTTCCGTTCCATTCCGTTCCATTCCATTCCATTCCGTTCTACTCGGGTTCATTCCATTCCATTCCTTTCCGTTCCGTTCCGTTCCATTCCATTCCATTCCATTCCATTCCATTCCATTCTACTCGGGTTGATTCCATTCCATTCCATTCCATTCCATTCCATTCGATTCCATTCGATTCCATTCGATTCCATTCCATTCCATTCCATTCAATTGAATTCCATTCCATTCCATTCCATTCCATTCCATTCCATTGAATTCCATTCCATTCCATTGAATTCCATTCCATTACATTCCATTCCATTGAATTCCATTCCATTCCATTCCATTCCACTCCATTCCATTCCATTCCATTCCATTGAATTCCATTCCATGGAATTCCATTCCATTCCATTCCATTCCATGGAATTCCATTCCATTCCGTTCCGTTCCGTTCCGTTCCGTTCCATTCCATTCCATTCCATTCCATTGAATTCCGTTCCATTCCATTGAATTCCATTCCATTCCGTTCCATTCCATTGAATTCCGTTCCGTTCCGTTCCGTTCCGTTCCGTTCCATTCCGTTCCATTCCGTTCCATTCCGTTCTACTCGGGTTGATTCCATTCTATTCCATTCCATTCCATTCGATTCCATTCCATTCCATTCCATTCCATTCCTTTGTACTCGGGTTCATTCCATTCCGTTCCGTTCCGTTCCGTTCCGTTCCGTTCCATTCCTTTCTACTTGTGTTGATTCCATTCCATTCCATTCTATTCCATTGAATTCCATTCCATTCCATTCCATTCCATTCCATTACATGGAATTCCATTGAATTCCATTGAATTCCATTCCATTGAATTCCATTGAATTCCATTCCATTCCATTCCATGGAATTCCATTCCATTCCATTCCATTCCATTGAATTCCATTGAATTCCATTCCATTGAATTCCATTCCATTCCATTGAATTCCATTCCATTTCATTCCATTCCATTCCGTTCCATTCCATTCCGTTCCATTCCATTCCATTCCTTTCCATTCCATTCCATTCCGTTCCATTCCATTGAATTCCGTTCCATTGCACTGAATTCCGTTCCATTCCATTCCATTCCTTTCCGTTCCGTTCCGTTCCGTTCCGTTCCGTTCTACTCGGGTTGATTCCATTCTTTTCCATTCCATTCCATTCGATTCCATTCTATTCCATTCGATTCCATTCGATTCAATTCGATTCCATTCCATTCCATTCCATTCCATTCCATTCCATTCCATTCCATTGAATTCCATTCCTTTCCATTCCGTTCCATTCCATTCCGTTCCATTCCATTCCATTCCATTCCATTCCATTCCATTCCATTCCATTCCATTACGTTCCGTACCATTCCGTTCCATTCCGTTCCATTCCATTGAATTCCGATCCATTGCATTGAATTCCGTTCCATTCCATTCCATTCCTTTCCGTTCCGTTCCGTTCCGTTCCGTTCCATTCCGTTCTACTCGGATTGATTCCATTCTATTCCATTCCATTCCATTCGATTCCATTCGATTCCATTCGATTCCATTCGATTCCATTCCATTCCATTCCATTCCATTGAATTCCATTCCATTCCATTCCATTCCATTCCATTGAATTCCATTGAATTCCATTCCATTGAATTCCATTCCATTCCATTCCATTCCGTTCCATTCCATTCCGTTCCATTCCATTCCATTCCATTCCATTCCATTGAATTCTGTTCCATTCAATTCCATTCCATTCCATTCCGTTCTACTCGGGTTGATTCCATTCTATTCCATTCCGTTCCGTTGCGTTCCGTTCCGTTCCGTTCCGTTCCATTCCACTCGGGTTGATTCCATTCTATTCCATTCCATTCCATTCCATTCCATTCGATTCCATTCGATTCCATTCGATTCCATTCGATTCCATTCCATTCCATTGAATTCCATTCCATTCCATTCCATTCCATGGAATTCCGTTCCATTCCATTCCATTGCATTCCATTCCATTCCATTCCATTTGAATTCCATTCCATTCCATTCCATTCCATTCCATTCCATTCCATTCCATTCCATTCCATTCTACTAGGGTTGATTCCATACTATTCCATTCCATTCCATTCGATTCCATTCGAACCCATTCGATTCCATTCGATTCCATTCCATTCCATTCCATTCCATTCCATTCCATTCCATTGAATTCCATTCCATTCCATTGAATTCCATTCCATTCCATTCCATTCCATTGAATTCCGTTCCATTCCATTCCATTCCGTTCCGTTCCATTCCGTTCCGTTCCGTTCCGTTCCGTTGCGTTCCGTTCTACTCGGGTTGATTCCATTCTATTCCATTCCATTCCATTCGATTCCATTCTATTCCATTCTATTCCATTCGATTCCATTCGATTCCATTCGATTCCATTCCATTCCATTCCATTCCATTCCATTCCATTCCATTGAATTCCATTCCATTCCATTAAATTCCATTCCATTCCATTCCATTCCACTCCACTCCATTCCACTCCACTCCACTCCACTCCACTCCACTCCATTCCATTCCATTGAATTCCATTGAATTCCATTGAATTCCATTCCATTGAATTCCATTCCGTTCTGTTCCGTTCCGTTCCATTCCGTTCCGCTCTACTCGGGTTGATTCCATTCTATTCCATTCCATTCCATTCGATTCCATTCTATTCCATTCGATTCCATTCGATTCCATTCGATTCCATTCGATTCCATTCCATTCCATTCCATTCCATTCCATTCCATTCCATTCCTTTCCATTCCATTCCATTCCATTGAATTCCATTACATTGAATTCCATTCCATTCCATTCCATTCCATTGAATTCCATTCCATTCCATTCCATTGCATTGAATTCTGTTCCATTCCATTCCATTCCATTCCATTCCATTCCATTCCATAGAATTCCATTCCATTGAATTCCATTCCATTCCATTCCATTCCATTGAATTCCATTCCATTCCGTTCCGTTCCGTTCCGTTCCGTTCCGTTCCATTCCATTCCATTCCATTCCATTGAATTCCGTTCCATTCCATTGAATTCCATTCCATTCCGTTCCATTCCATTGAATTCTGTTCCGTTCCGTTCCGTTCCGTTCCGTTCCATTCCGTTCCATTCCGTTCCTTTCCGTTCTACTCGGGTTGATTCCATTCTATTCCATTCCATTCCATTCGATTCCATTCGATTCCATTCGAATCCATTCGATTCCATTCGATTCCATTCGATTCCATTCCATTCCATTGAATTCCATTCCATTCCATTCCATTCCATTGAATTCCGTTCCATTCCATTCAATTCCATTCCATTCCATTCCTTTCCGTTCCGTTCCGTTCCGTTCCGTTCCGTTCCGTTCTACTCGGGTTGATTCCATTCTATTCCATTCCATACCATTCGATTCCATTCTATTCCATTCGATTCCATTCGATTCAATTCGATTCCATTCCATTCCATTCCATTCCATTCCATTGAATTCCGTTCCATTCCATTGAATTCCATTCCATTCCGTTCCATTCCATTGAATTCCGCTCCGTTCCGTTCCGTTCCGTTCCGTTCCATTCCGTTCCATTCCGTTCCATTCCGTTCTACTCGGGTTGATTCCATTCTATTCCATTCCATTCCATTCGATTTCATTCTATTCCATTCGATTCCATTCGATTCAATTTGATTCCATTCCATTCCATTCCATTCCATTCCATTCCATTGCATTCCATTGAATTCCATTCCATTCCATTCCGTTCCATTCCATTCCGTTCCATTCCATTCCATTCCATTCCATTCCATTCCATTCCATTCCATTCCATTCCGTTCTACTCGGGTTCATTCCATTCCATTCCGTTCCGTTCCGTTCCGTTCCGTTCCTTTCCTTTCTACTTGTGTTGATTCCATTCCATTCCATTCTATTCCATTGAATTCCATTCCATTCCATTCTATTCCATTCCATTACATGGAATTCCATTGAATTCCATTGAATTCCATTCCATAGAATTCCATTCCATTCCATTCCATTCCATTCCATGGAATTCCATTCCATTCCATTCCATTCCATTCCATTCCATTCCATGGAATTCCATTCCATTCCATTCCATTGAATTCCATTCCATTCCATTCCATTCGATTCCATTTCATTCCATTGAATTCCATTCCATTCCATTCCATTCCATTGAATTCCATTGAATTCCATTCCATTGAATTCCTTTCCACTCCATTGAATTCCATTCCATTTCATTCCATTCCATTCCGATCCATTCCATTCCGTTCCATTCCATTCCATTCCTTTCCATTCTATTCCATTCCGTTCCATTCCATTGAATTCCGTTCCATTGCATTGAATTCCGTTCCATTCCATTCCATTCCTTCCCGTTCCGTTCCGTTCCGTTCCGTTCCGTTCCGTTCTACTCGGGTTGATTCCATTCTATTCCATTCCATTCCATTCGATTCCATTCGATTCCATTCGATTCCATTCGATTCCATTCCATTCCATTCCATTCCATTGAATTCCATTCCATTCCATTCCATTCCATTCCATTCCATTCCATTGAATTCCATTGAATTCCATTCCATTGAATTCCATTCCATTCCATTCCGTTCCATTCCATTCCGTTCCATTCCATTCCATTCCATTCCATTCCATTCCGTTCCGTTCCATTCCGTTCCATTCCGTTCCATTCCATTGAATTCCGTTCCATTCCATTCAATTCCATTCCATTCCATTCCTTTCCGTTCCGTTCCGTTCCGTTCTGTTCCGTTCCCTTCTACTCGGGTTGATTCCAGTCTATTCCATTCCATTCCATTCGATTCCATTCTATTCCATTCGATTCCATTCGATTCAATTAGTTTCCATTCCATTCCATTCCATTCCATTCCATTCCATTCCATTGAATTCCGTTCCATTCCATTGAATTCCATTCCATTCCGTTCCATTCCATTGAATTCCGCTCCGTTCCGTTCCGTTCCGTTCCGTTCCATTCCGTACCATTCCGTTCCATTCCGTTCTACTCGGGTTGAATCCATTCTATTCCATTCCATTCCATTCGATTCCATTCCATTCCATTCCATTGCATTCCTTTCCGTTCTACTCGGGTTCATTCCATTCCATTCCGTTCCGTTCCTTTCCATTCCGTTCCTTTCCTTTCTACTTGTGTTGATTCCATTCCATTCCTTTGTATTCCATTGAATTCCATTGCATTCCATTCCATTCCATTCCATTCCATGGAATTCCATTCCATTCCATTCCATTCCATTCCATTGAATTCCATTCCATTCCATTCCATTCGATTCCATTTCATTCCATTGAATTCCATTTCATTCCATTCCATTCCATTCCATTGAATTCCATTGAATTCCATTCCATCGAATTCCATTCCATTCCATTGAATTCCATTCCATTTCATTCCATTCCATTCCGTTCCATTCCATTCCGTTCCATTCCATTCCATTCCTTTCCATTCCATTCCATTCCGTTCCATTCCATTGAATTCCGTTCCATTGCACTGAATTCCGTTCCATTCCATTCCATTCCTTTCCGTTCCGTTCCGTTCCGTTCCGTTCCGTTCCGTTCTACTCGGGTTGATTCCATTCTATTCCATTCCATTCCATTCGATTCCATTCTATTCCATTCGATTCCATTCGATTCAATTCGATTCCATTCCATTCCATTCCATTCCATTCCATTCCATTCCATTCCATTGAATTCCATTCCATTCCATTCCGTTCCATTCCATTCCGTTCCATTCCATTCCATTCCATTCCATTCCATTCCATTACGTTCCGTTCCATTCCGTTCCATTCCGTTCCATTCCATTGAATTCCGATCCATTGCATTGAATTCCGTTCCATTCCATTCCATTCCTTTCCGTTCCGTTCCGTTCCGTTCCGTTCCATTCCGTTCTACTCGGATTGATTCCATTCTATTCCATTCCATTCCATTCGATTCCATTCGATTCCATTCGATTCCATTCGATTCCATTCCATTCCATTCCATTCCATTGAATTCCATTCCATTCCATTCCATTCCATTCCATTCCATTGAATTCCATTGAATTCCATTCCATTGAATTCCATTCCATTCCATTCCATTCCGTTCCATTCCATTCCGTTCCATTCCATTCCATTCCATTCCATTCCATTCCGTTCCGTTCCATTCCGTTCCATTCCGTTCCATTGCATTGAATTCCGTTCCATTGCATTGAATTCCGTTCCATTCCATTCCATTCCTTTCCGTTCGGTTCCGTTCCGTTCCGTTCCGTTCCGTTCTACTCGGGTTGATTCCATTCTATTCCATTCCATTCCATTCGATTCCATTCTATTCCATTCGATTCCATTCGTTTCAATTCGATTCGATTCCATTCCATTCCATTCCATTCCATTCCATTCCATAGAATTCCATTCCATTCCATTGAATTCCATTCCATTCCATTCCATTCCATTCCATTGAATTCCATTCCATTCCATTGAATTCCATTCCATTCCATTCCATTCCTTTCCATTCCATTCCATTGAATTCCGTTCAATTCCATTCCATTCCATTCCATTCCATTCCATTCGAATTCCATTCCATTCCATTGAATTCCATTCCATTCCATTCCATTCGATTCCATTCCATTCCATGGAATTCCATTCCATTCGATTCCATTCCATTCCATTCCATTCCATTCCATTCCATTCCACTCTACTCGGGTTGATTCCATTCTATTCCATTCCATTCCATTCGATTCCGTTCGATTCCTTTCGATTCCATTCCATTCCATTCCATTCCATTCCATTGAATTCCATTCCATTCCATTCCATTCCATTCCATTGAATTCCATTCCATTCCATTCCATCGAATTCCATTCCATTCCATTGAATTCCATTCCATTCCATTCCATTCCATTCCATTCCATTCCATTCCATTCCATTCCATCGAATTCCATTCCATTCCATTCCATTCCATTCCATTCAATTCCATTCGATTCCATTCGATTCCATTCGATTCCATTCGATTCCATTCCATTCCATTCCATTCCATTGAATTCCATTCCATTCCATTCCATTCCATTGAATTCCGTTCCATTCCTTTCAATTCCATTCCATTCCGTTCCATTCCATTCCATTCCATTCCATTCCATTCCATTCCATTCCATTCCATTCCATTCCATTCCATTCCATTCGATTCTACTCGGGTTGATTCCATTCTATTACATTCCATTCCATTCGATTCCATTCGATTCCATTCGATTCCATTCCATTCCATTCCATTCCATTGAATTCCGTTCCATTCCATTCCATTCCATTCCATTCCATTCCATTCCATTGAATTCCATTACATTGAATTCCATTCCATTCCATTCCATTCCATGGAATTCCATTCCATTCCGTTCCGTTCCGTTCCGTTCCGTTCTGTACCGTTCCATTCCATTCCATTCCGTTCCATTGAATTCCGTTCCATTCCATTGAATTCCATTCCATTCCGTTCCATTCCATTGAATTCCGTTCCGTTCCGTTCCGTTCCGTTCCGTTCCATTCCGTTCCATTCCATTCCATTCCGTTCTACTCGGGTTCATTCCATTCCATTCCTTTCCGTTCCGTTCCGTTCCATTCCATTCCATTCCATTCCATTCCATTCCATTCTACTCGGGTTGATTCCATTCCATTCCATTCCATTCCATTCCATTCGATTCCATTCGATTCCATTCGATTCCATTCCATTCCATTCCATTCAATTGAATTCCATTCCATTCCATTCCATTCCATTCCATTCCATTGAATTCCATTCCATTCCATTGAATTCCATTCCATTACATTCCATTCCATTGAATTCCATTCCATTCCATTCCATTCCACTCCATTCCATTCCATTCCATTCCATTGAATTCCATTCCATGGAATTCCATTCCATTCCATTCCATTCCATGGAATTCCATTCCATTCCGTTCCGTTCCGTTCCGTTCCGTTCCATTCCATTCCATTCCATTCCATTGAATTCCGTTCCATTCCATTGAATTCCATTCCATTCCGTTCCATTCCATTGAATTCCGTTCCGTTCCGTTCCGTTCCGTTCCGTTCCATTCCGTTCCATTCCGTTCCATTCCGTTCTACTCGGGTTGATTCCATTCTATTCCATTCCATTCCATTCGATTCCATTCCATTCCATTCCATTCCATTCCTTTGTACTCGGGTTCATTCCATTCCGTTCCGTTCCGTTCCGTTCCGTTCCGTTCCATTCCTTTCTACTTGTGTTGATTCCATTCCATTCCATTCTATTCCATTGAATTCCATTCCATTCCATTCCATTCCATTCCATTACATGGAATTCCATTGAATTCCATTGAATTCCATTCCATAGAATTCCATTCCATTCCATTCCATTCCATTCCATGGAATTCCATTCCATTCCATTCCATTCCATTCCATTCCATTCCATGGAATTCCATTCCATTCCATTCCATTGAATTCCATTCCATTCCATTCCATTCGATTCCATTTCATTCCATTGAATTCCATTCCATTCCATTCCATTCCATTGAATTCCATTGAATTCCATTCCATTGAATTCCTTTCCACTCCATTGAATTCCATTCCATTTCATTCCATTCCATTCCGATCCATTCCATTCCGTTCCATTCCATTCCATTCCTTTCCATTCTATTCCATTCCGTTCCATTCCATTGAATTCCGTTCCATTGCATTGAATTCCGTTCCATTCCATTCCATTCCTTCCCGTTCCGTTCCGTTCCGTTCCGTTCCGTTCCGTTCTACTCGGGTTGATTCCATTCTATTCCATTCCATTCCATTCGATTCCATTCGATTCCATTCGATTCCATTCGATTCCATTCCATTCCATTCCATTCCATTGAATTCCATTCCATTCCATTCCATTCCATTCCATTCCATTCCATTGAATTCCATTGAATTCCATTCCATTGAATTCCATTCCATTCCATTCCGTTCCATTCCATTCCGTTCCATTCCATTCCATTCCATTCCATTCCATTCCGTTCCGTTCCATTCCGTTCCATTCCGTTCCATTCCATTGAATTCCGTTCCATTCCATTCAATTCCATTCCATTCCATTCCTTTCCGTTCCGTTCCGTTCCGTTCTGTTCCGTTCCCTTCTACTCGGGTTGATTCCAGTCTATTCCATTCCATTCCATTCGATTCCATTCTATTCCATTCGATTCCATTCGATTCAATTAGATTCCATTCCATTCCATTCCATTCCATTCCATTCCATTCCATTGAATTCCGTTCCATTCCATTGAATTCCATTCCATTCCGTTCCATTCCATTGAATTCCGCTCCGTTCCGTTCCGTTCCGTTCCGTTCCATTCCGTACCATTCCGTTCCATTCCGTTCTACTCGGGTTGAATCCATTCTATTCCATTCCATTCCATTCGATTCCATTCCATTCCATTCCATTGCATTCCATTCCGTTCTACTCGGGTTCATTCCATTCCATTCCGTTCCGTTCCTTTCCATTCCGTTCCTTTCCTTTCTACTTGTGTTGATTCCATTCCATTCCTTTGTATTCCATTGAATTCCATTGCATTCCATTCCATTCCATTCCATTCCATGGAATTCCATTCCATTCCATTCCATTCCATTCCATTGAATTCCATTCCATTCCATTCCATTCGATTCCATTTCATTCCATTGAATTCCATTTCATTCCATTCCATTCCATTCCATTGAATTCCATTGAATTCCATTCCATCGAATTCCATTCCATTCCATTGAATTCCATTCCATTTCATTCCATTCCATTCCGTTCCATTCCATTCCGTTCCATTCCATTCCATTCCTTTCCATTCCATTCCATTCCGTTCCATTCCATTGAATTCCGTTCCATTGCACTGAATTCCGTTCCATTCCATTCCATTCCTTTCCGTTCCGTTCCGTTCCGTTCCGTTCCGTTCCGTTCTACTCGGGTTGATTCCATTCTATTCCATTCCATTCCATTCGATTCCATTCTATTCCATTCGATTCCATTCGATTCAATTCGATTCCATTCCATTCCATTCCATTCCATTCCATTCCATTCCATTCCATTGAATTCCATTCCATTCCATTCCGTTCCATTCCATTCCGTTCCATTCCATTCCATTCCATTCCATTCCATTCCATTACGTTCCGTTCCATTCCGTTCCATTCCGTTCCATTCCATTGAATTCCGATCCATTGCATTGAATTCCGTTCCATTCCATTCCATTCCTTTCCGTTCCGTTCCGTTCCGTTCCGTTCCATTCCGTTCTACTCGGATTGATTCCATTCTATTCCATTCCATTCCATTCGATTCCATTCGATTCCATTCGATTCCATTCGATTCCATTCCATTCCATTCCATTCCATTGAATTCCATTCCATTCCATTCCATTCCATTCCATTCCATTGAATTCCATTGAATTCCATTCCATTGAATTCCATTCCATTCCATTCCATTCCGTTCCATTCCATTCCGTTCCATTCCATTCCATTCCATTCCATTCCATTCCGTTCCGTTCCATTCCGTTCCATTCCGTTCCATTGCATTGAATTCCGTTCCATTGCATTGAATTCCGTTCCATTCCATTCCATTCCTTTCCGTTCGGTTCCGTTCCGTTCCGTTCCGTTCCGTTCTACTCGGGTTGATTCCATTCTATTCCATTCCATTCCATTCGATTCCATTCTATTCCATTCGATTCCATTCGTTTCAATTCGATTCGATTCCATTCCATTCCATTCCATTCCATTCCATTCCATAGAATTCCATTCCATTCCATTGAATTCCATTCCATTCCATTCCATTCCATTCCATTGAATTCCATTCCATTCCATTGAATTCCATTCCATTCCATTCCATTCCTTTCCATTCCATTCCATTGAATTCCGTTCAATTCCATTCCATTCCATTCCATTCCATTCCATTCGAATTCCATTCCATTCCATTGAATTCCATTCCATTCCATTCCATTCGATTCCATTCCATTCCATGGAATTCCATTCCATTCGATTCCATTCCATTCCATTCCATTCCATTCCATTCCATTCCACTCTACTCGGGTTGATTCCATTCTATTCCATTCCATTCCATTCGATTCCGTTCGATTCCTTTCGATTCCATTCCATTCCATTCCATTCCATTCCATTGAATTCCATTCCATTCCATTCCATTCCATTCCATTGAATTCCATTCCATTCCATTCCATCGAATTCCATTCCATTCCATTGAATTCCATTCCATTCCATTCCATTCCATTCCATTCCATTCCATTCCATTCCATTCCATCGAATTCCATTCCATTCCATTCCATTCCATTCCATTCAATTCCATTCGATTCCATTCGATTCCATTCGATTCCATTCGATTCCATTCCATTCCATTCCATTCCATTGAATTCCATTCCATTCCATTCCATTCCATTGAATTCCGTTCCATTCCTTTCAATTCCATTCCATTCCGTTCCATTCCATTCCATTCCATTCCATTCCATTCCATTCCATTCCATTCCATTCCATTCCATTCCATTCGATTCTACTCGGGTTGATTCCATTCTATTACATTCCATTCCATTCGATTCCATTCGATTCCATTCGATTCCATTCCATTCCATTCCATTCCATTGAATTCCGTTCCATTCCATTCCATTCCATTCCATTCCATTCCATTCCATTGAATTCCATTACATTGAATTCCATTCCATTCCATTCCATTCCATGGAATTCCATTCCATTCCGTTCCGTTCCGTTCCGTTCCGTTCTGTACCGTTCCATTCCATTCCATTCCGTTCCATTGAATTCCGTTCCATTCCATTGAATTCCATTCCATTCCGTTCCATTCCATTGAATTCCGTTCCGTTCCGTTCCGTTCCGTTCCGTTCCATTCCGTTCCATTCCATTCCATTCCGTTCTACTCGGGTTCATTCCATTCCATTCCTTTCCGTTCCGTTCCGTTCCATTCCATTCCATTCCATTCCATTCCATTCCATTCTACTCGGGTTGATTCCATTCCATTCCATTCCATTCCATTCCATTCGATTCCATTCGATTCCATTCGATTCCATTCCATTCCATTCCATTCAATTGAATTCCATTCCATTCCATTCCATTCCATTCCATTCCATTGAATTCCATTCCATTCCATTGAATTCCATTCCATTACATTCCATTCCATTGAATTCCATTCCATTCCATTCCATTCCACTCCATTCCATTCCATTCCATTCCATTGAATTCCATTCCATGGAATTCCATTCCATTCCATTCCATTCCATGGAATTCCATTCCATTCCGTTCCGTTCCGTTCCGTTCCGTTCCATTCCATTCCATTCCATTCCATTGAATTCCGTTCCATTCCATTGAATTCCATTCCATTCCGTTCCATTCCATTGAATTCCGTTCCGTTCCGTTCCGTTCCGTTCCGTTCCATTCCGTTCCATTCCGTTCCATTCCGTTCTACTCGGGTTGATTCCATTCTATTCCATTCCATTCCATTCGATTCCATTCCATTCCATTCCATTCCATTCCTTTGTACTCGGGTTCATTCCATTCCGTTCCGTTCCGTTCCGTTCCGTTCCGTTCCATTCCTTTCTACTTGTGTTGATTCCATTCCATTCCATTCTATTCCATTGAATTCCATTCCATTCCATTCCATTCCATTCCATTACATGGAATTCCATTGAATTCCATTGAATTCCATTCCATTGAATTCCATTGAATTCCATTCCATTCCATTCCATGGAATTCCATTCCATTCCATTCCATTCCATTGAATTCCATTGAATTCCATTCCATTGAATTCCATTCCATTCCATTGAATTCCATTCCATTTCATTCCATTCCATTCCGTTCCATTCCATTCCGTTCCATTCCATTCCATTCCTTTCCATTCCATTCCATTCCGTTCCATTCCATTGAATTCCGTTCCATTGCACTGAATTCCGTTCCATTCCATTCCATTCCTTTCCGTTCCGTTCCGTTCCGTTCCGTTCCGTTCTACTCGGGTTGATTCCATTCTTTTCCATTCCATTCCATTCGATTCCATTCTATTCCATTCGATTCCATTCGATTCAATTCGATTCCATTCCATTCCATTCCATTCCATTCCATTCCATTCCATTCCATTGAATTCCATTCCTTTCCATTCCGTTCCATTCCATTCCGTTCCATTCCATTCCATTCCATTCCATTCCATTCCATTCCATTCCATTCCATTACGTTCCGTACCATTCCGTTCCATTCCGTTCCATTCCATTGAATTCCGATCCATTGCATTGAATTCCGTTCCATTCCATTCCATTCCTTTCCGTTCCGTTCCGTTCCGTTCCGTTCCATTCCGTTCTACTCGGATTGATTCCATTCTATTCCATTCCATTCCATTCGATTCCATTCGATTCCATTCGATTCCATTCGATTCCATTCCATTCCATTCCATTCCATTGAATTCCATTCCATTCCATTCCATTCCATTCCATTGAATTCCATTGAATTCCATTCCATTGAATTCCATTCCATTCCATTCCATTCCGTTCCATTCCATTCCGTTCCATTCCATTCCATTCCATTCCATTCCATTGAATTCTGTTCCATTCAATTCCATTCCATTCCATTCCGTTCTACTCGGGTTGATTCCATTCTATTCCATTCCGTTCCGTTGCGTTCCGTTCCGTTCCGTTCCGTTCCATTCCACTCGGGTTGATTCCATTCTATTCCATTCCATTCCATTCCATTCCATTCGATTCCATTCGATTCCATTCGATTCCATTCGATTCCATTCCATTCCATTGAATTCCATTCCATTCCATTCCATTCCATGGAATTCCGTTCCATTCCATTCCATTGCATTCCATTCCATTCCATTCCATTTGAATTCCATTCCATTCCATTCCATTCCATTCCATTCCATTCCATTCCATTCCATTCCATTCCATTCTACTAGGGTTGATTCCATACTATTCCATTCCATTCCATTCGATTCCATTCGAACCCATTCGATTCCATTCGATTCCATTCCATTCCATTCCATTCCATTCCATTCCATTCCATTGAATTCCATTCCATTCCATTGAATTCCATTCCATTCCATTCCATTCCATTGAATTCCGTTCCATTCCATTCCATTCCGTTCCGTTCCATTCCGTTCCGTTCCGTTCCGTTCCGTTGCGTTCCGTTCTACTCGGGTTGATTCCATTCTATTCCATTCCATTCCATTCGATTCCATTCTATTCCATTCTATTCCATTCGATTCCATTCGATTCCATTCGATTCCATTCCATTCCATTCCATTCCATTCCATTCCATTCCATTGAATTCCATTCCATTCCATTAAATTCCATTCCATTCCATTCCATTCCACTCCACTCCATTCCACTCCACTCCACTCCACTCCACTCCACTCCATTCCATTCCATTGAATTCCATTGAATTCCATTGAATTCCATTCCATTGAATTCCATTCCGTTCTGTTCCGTTCCGTTCCATTCCGTTCCGCTCTACTCGGGTTGATTCCATTCTATTCCATTCCATTCCATTCGATTCCATTCTATTCCATTCGATTCCATTCGATTCCATTCGATTCCATTCGATTCCATTCCATTCCATTCCATTCCATTCCATTCCATTCCATTCCTTTCCATTCCATTCCATTCCATTGAATTCCATTACATTGAATTCCATTCCATTCCATTCCATTCCATTGAATTCCATTCCATTCCATTCCATTGCATTGAATTCTGTTCCATTCCATTCCATTCCATTCCATTCCATTCCATTCCATAGAATTCCATTCCATTGAATTCCATTCCATTCCATTCCATTCCATTGAATTCCATTCCATTCCGTTCCGTTCCGTTCCGTTCCGTTCCGTTCCATTCCATTCCATTCCATTCCATTGAATTCCGTTCCATTCCATTGAATTCCATTCCATTCCGTTCCATTCCATTGAATTCTGTTCCGTTCCGTTCCGTTCCGTTCCGTTCCATTCCGTTCCATTCCGTTCCTTTCCGTTCTACTCGGGTTGATTCCATTCTATTCCATTCCATTCCATTCGATTCCATTCGATTCCATTCGAATCCATTCGATTCCATTCGATTCCATTCGATTCCATTCCATTCCATTGAATTCCATTCCATTCCATTCCATTCCATTGAATTCCGTTCCATTCCATTCAATTCCATTCCATTCCATTCCTTTCCGTTCCGTTCCGTTCCGTTCCGTTCCGTTCCGTTCTACTCGGGTTGATTCCATTCTATTCCATTCCATACCATTCGATTCCATTCTATTCCATTCGATTCCATTCGATTCAATTCGATTCCATTCCATTCCATTCCATTCCATTCCATTGAATTCCGTTCCATTCCATTGAATTCCATTCCATTCCGTTCCATTCCATTGAATTCCGCTCCGTTCCGTTCCGTTCCGTTCCGTTCCATTCCGTTCCATTCCGTTCCATTCCGTTCTACTCGGGTTGATTCCATTCTATTCCATTCCATTCCATTCGATTTCATTCTATTCCATTCGATTCCATTCGATTCAATTTGATTCCATTCCATTCCATTCCATTCCATTCCATTCCATTGCATTCCATTGAATTCCATTCCATTCCATTCCGTTCCATTCCATTCCGTTCCATTCCATTCCATTCCATTCCATTCCATTCCATTCCATTCCATTCCATTCCGTTCTACTCGGGTTCATTCCATTCCATTCCGTTCCGTTCCGTTCCGTTCCGTTCCTTTCCTTTCTACTTGTGTTGATTCCATTCCATTCCATTCTATTCCATTGAATTCCATTCCATTCCATTCTATTCCATTCCATTACATGGAATTCCATTGAATTCCATTGAATTCCATTCCATAGAATTCCATTCCATTCCATTCCATTCCATTCCATGGAATTCCATTCCATTCCATTCCATTCCATTCCATTCCATTCCATGGAATTCCATTCCATTCCATTCCATTGAATTCCATTCCATTCCATTCCATTCGATTCCATTTCATTCCATTGAATTCCATTCCATTCCATTCCATTCCATTGAATTCCATTGAATTCCATTCCATTGAATTCCTTTCCACTCCATTGAATTCCATTCCATTTCATTCCATTCCATTCCGATCCATTCCATTCCGTTCCATTCCATTCCATTCCTTTCCATTCTATTCCATTCCGTTCCATTCCATTGAATTCCGTTCCATTGCATTGAATTCCGTTCCATTCCATTCCATTCCTTCCCGTTCCGTTCCGTTCCGTTCCGTTCCGTTCCGTTCTACTCGGGTTGATTCCATTCTATTCCATTCCATTCCATTCGATTCCATTCGATTCCATTCGATTCCATTCGATTCCATTCCATTCCATTCCATTCCATTGAATTCCATTCCATTCCATTCCATTCCATTCCATTCCATTCCATTGAATTCCATTGAATTCCATTCCATTGAATTCCATTCCATTCCATTCCGTTCCATTCCATTCCGTTCCATTCCATTCCATTCCATTCCATTCCATTCCGTTCCGTTCCATTCCGTTCCATTCCGTTCCATTCCATTGAATTCCGTTCCATTCCATTCAATTCCATTCCATTCCATTCCTTTCCGTTCCGTTCCGTTCCGTTCTGTTCCGTTCCCTTCTACTCGGGTTGATTCCAGTCTATTCCATTCCATTCCATTCGATTCCATTCTATTCCATTCGATTCCATTCGATTCAATTAGATTCCATTCCATTCCATTCCATTCCATTCCATTCCATTCCATTGAATTCCGTTCCATTCCATTGAATTCCATTCCATTCCGTTCCATTCCATTGAATTCCGCTCCGTTCCGTTCCGTTCCGTTCCGTTCCATTCCGTACCATTCCGTTCCATTCCGTTCTACTCGGGTTGAATCCATTCTATTCCATTCCATTCCATTCGATTCCATTCCATTCCATTCCATTGCATTCCATTCCGTTCTACTCGGGTTCATTCCATTCCATTCCGTTCCGTTCCTTTCCATTCCGTTCCTTTCCTTTCTACTTGTGTTGATTCCATTCCATTCCTTTGTATTCCATTGAATTCCATTGCATTCCATTCCATTCCATTCCATTCCATGGAATTCCATTCCATTCCATTCCATTCCATTCCATTGAATTCCATTCCATTCCATTCCATTCGATTCCATTTCATTCCATTGAATTCCATTTCATTCCATTCCATTCCATTCCATTGAATTCCATTGAATTCCATTCCATCGAATTCCATTCCATTCCATTGAATTCCATTCCATTTCATTCCATTCCATTCCGTTCCATTCCATTCCGTTCCATTCCATTCCATTCCTTTCCATTCCATTCCATTCCGTTCCATTCCATTGAATTCCGTTCCATTGCACTGAATTCCGTTCCATTCCATTCCATTCCTTTCCGTTCCGTTCCGTTCCGTTCCGTTCCGTTCCGTTCTACTCGGGTTGATTCCATTCTATTCCATTCCATTCCATTCGATTCCATTCTATTCCATTCGATTCCATTCGATTCAATTCGATTCCATTCCATTCCATTCCATTCCATTCCATTCCATTCCATTCCATTGAATTCCATTCCATTCCATTCCGTTCCATTCCATTCCGTTCCATTCCATTCCATTCCATTCCATTCCATTCCATTACGTTCCGTTCCATTCCGTTCCATTCCGTTCCATTCCATTGAATTCCGATCCATTGCATTGAATTCCGTTCCATTCCATTCCATTCCTTTCCGTTCCGTTCCGTTCCGTTCCGTTCCATTCCGTTCTACTCGGATTGATTCCATTCTATTCCATTCCATTCCATTCGATTCCATTCGATTCCATTCGATTCCATTCGATTCCATTCCATTCCATTCCATTCCATTGAATTCCATTCCATTCCATTCCATTCCATTCCATTCCATTGAATTCCATTGAATTCCATTCCATTGAATTCCATTCCATTCCATTCCATTCCGTTCCATTCCATTCCGTTCCATTCCATTCCATTCCATTCCATTCCATTCCATTCCGTTCCGTTCCATTCCGTTCCATTCCGTTCCATTGCATTGAATTCCGTTCCATTGCATTGAATTCCGTTCCATTCCATTCCATTCCTTTCCGTTCGGTTCCGTTCCGTTCCGTTCCGTTCCGTTCTACTCGGGTTGATTCCATTCTATTCCATTCCATTCCATTCGATTCCATTCTATTCCATTCGATTCCATTCGTTTCAATTCGATTCGATTCCATTCCATTCCATTCCATTCCATTCCATTCCATAGAATTCCATTCCATTCCATTGAATTCCATTCCATTCCATTCCATTCCATTCCATTGAATTCCATTCCATTCCATTGAATTCCATTCCATTCCATTCCATTCGATTCCATTCCATTCCATGGAATTCCATTCCATTCGATTCCATTCCATTCCATGGAATTCCATTTCATTCCATTCCATTCCATTCCATTCCATTCCATAGAATTCCATTCCGTTCCATTCCATTCCATTCCATTCCATTCCGTTCCATTCCATTCCATCGAATTCCATTCCATTCCATTCCATTGAATTCCATTCCATTCCATTCCATTGAATTCCATTGAATTCCATTCCATTGAATTCCATTCCATTCCATTCCATTCCGTTCCATTCCATTCCGTTCCATTCCATTCCATTCCATTCCATTCCATTCCGTTCCGTTCCATTCCGTTCCATTCCGTTCCATTCCATTGAATTCCGTTCCATTGCATTGAATTCCGTTCCATTCCATTCCATTCCTTTCCGTTCGGTTCCGTTCCGTTCCGTTCCGTTCCGTTCTACTCGGGTTGATTCCATTCTATTCCATTCCATTCCATTCGATTCCATTCTATTCCATTCGATTCCATTCGATTCAATTCGATTCGATTCCATTCCATTCCATTCCATTCCATTCCATTCCATAGAATTCCATTCCATTCCATTGAATTCCATTCCATTCCATTCCATTCCATTCCATTGAATTCCATTCCATTCCATTGAATTCCATTCCATTCCATTCCATTCGATTCCATTCCATTCCATGGAATTCCATTCCATTCGATTCCATTCCATTCCATGGAATTCCATTTCATTCCATTCCATTCCATTCCATTCCATTCCATAGAATTCCATTCCATTGAATTCCATTCCATTCCATTCCATTCCGTTCCATTCCATTCCATCGAATTCCATTCCATTCCATTCCATTCCATTCCATTCCATTCCATTCTACTCGGGTTGATTCCATTCTATTACATTCCATTCCATTCGATTCCATTCGATTCCATTCGATTCCATTCCATTCAATTGAATTCCATTCCATTCCATTCCATTCCATTCCATTCCATTCCATTGAATTCCATTCCATTCCATTGAATTCCATTCCATTCCGTTCCATTCCATTGAATTCCGTTCCGTTCCGTTCCGTTCCGTTCCGTTCCATTCCGTTCCATTCCATTCCATTCCGTTCTACTCGGGTTCATTCCATTCCATTCCTTTCCGTTCCGTTCCGTTCCGTTCCGTTCCGTTGCGTTCCGTTCCGTTCTACTCGGGTTGATTCCATTCTATTCCATTCCATTCCATTCGATTCCATTCTATTCCATTCGATTCCATTCTATTCAATTCGATTCCATTCCATTCCATTCCATTCCATTGAATTCCATTCCATTCCATTCCATTCCATTCCATTCCATTGAATTCCATTGAATTCCATTCCATTGAATTCCATTCCATTCCATTCCATTCCGTTCCATTCCATTCCGTTCCATTCCATTCCATTCCATTCCATTCCATTCCGTTCCGTTCCATTCCGTTCCATTCCGTTCCATTCCATTGAATTCCGTTCCATTGCATTGAATTCCGTTCCATTCCATTCCATTCCTTTCCGTTCGGTTCCGTTCCGTTCCGTTCCGTTCCGTTCTACTCGGGTTGATTCCATTCTATTCCATTCCATTCCATTCGATTCCATTCTATTCCATTCGATTCCATTCGATTCAATTCGATTCGATTCCATTCCATTCCATTCCATTCCATTCCATTCCATAGAATTCCATTCCATTCCATTGAATTCCATTCCATTCCATTCCATTCCATTGAATTCCATTCCATTCCATTGAATTCCATTCCATTCCATTCCATTCGATTCCATTCCATTCCATGGAATTCCATTCCATTCGATTCCATTCCATTCCATGGAATTCCATTCCATTCCATTCCATTCCATTCCATTCCATTCCATAGAATTCCATACCGTTCCATTCCATTCCATTCCATTCCATTCCGTTCCATTCCATTCCATCGAATTCCATTCCATTCCATTCCATTCCATTCCATTCTACTCGGGTTGATTCCATTCTATTACATTCCATTCCATTCGATTCCATTCGATTCCATTCGATTCCATTCCATTCAATTGAATTCCATTCCATTCCATTCCATTCCATTCCATTCCATTCCATTGAATTCCATTCCATTACATTGAATTCCATTCCATTCCATTCCATTCCATTGAATTCCGTTCCATTCCATTCTTTCCATTCCATTCCATTCCATTGAATTCCATTACATTGAATTCCATTCCATTCCATTCCATTCCATTCCATTCCATTCCATTGAATTCCATTCCATTCCATTGAATTCCATTCCTTTCCATTCCATTCCATTCCATTCCACTCCATTCCATTGAATTCCATTGAATTCCATTCCATTCCATTGAATTCCATTCCTTTCCATTCCATTCCATTGAATTCCGTTCAATTCCATTCCATTCCATTCCATTCCATTCCATTCCATTCCATTCGAATTCCATTCCATTCCATTCCATTCCATTCCATTCCATTCCATTCCATTCCATTCTACTCGGGTTGATTCCATTCTATTCCATTCCATTCCATTCGATTCCATTCGATTCCTTTCGATTCCATTCCATTCCATTCCATTCCATTCCATTGAATTCCATTCCATTCCATTCCATTCCATTCCATTGGATTCCATTCCATTCCATTCCATCGAATTCCATTCCATTCCATTGAATTCCATTCCATTCCATTCCATTCCATTCCATTCCATTCCATTCCATTCCATTCCATCGAATTCCATTCCATTCCATTCCATTCCATTCCATTCGATTCCATTCGATTCCATTCGATTCCATTCCATTCCATTCCATTCCATTGAATTCCGTTCCATTCCATTCCATTCCATTCCATTCCCTTCCATTGAATTCCATTACATTGAATTCCATTCCATTCCATTCCATTCCATGGAATTCCATTCCATTCCGTTCCGTTCCGTTCCGTTCCGTTCCGTACCGTTCCATTCCATTCCATTCCATTCCATCGAATTCCGTTCCATTCCATTGAATTCCATTCCATTCCGTTCCATTCCATTGAATTCCGTTCCGTTCCGTTCCGTTCCGTTCCGTTCCGTTCCATTCCGTTCCATTCCATTCCATTCCGTTCTACTCGGGTTCATTCCATTCCATTCCTTTCCGTTCCGTTCCGATCCGTACCATTCCGTTCCGTTCTACTCGGGTTGATTCCATTCTATTCCATTCCATTCCATTCGATTCCATTCTATTCCATTCGATTCCATTCTATTCAATTCGATTCCATTCCATTCCAATCCATTCCATTACATTCCATTGAATTCCATTCCATTCCATTCCGTTCCATTCCATTCCGTTCCATTCCATTCCATTCCATTCCATTCCATTCCATTCCATTCCATTGAATTCCATTCCATTGAATTCCATTCCATTCCATTCCATTCCACTGAATTCCATTCCATTCCGTTCCGTTCCGTTCCGTTCCGTTCCATTCCGTTCCATTCCATTCCATTCCATTCCATTGAATTCCGTTCCATTCCATTGAATTCCATTCCATTCCGTTCCATTCCATTGAATTCCGTTCCGTTCCGTTCCGTTCCGTTCCGTTCCATTCCGTTCCATTCCGTTCCATTCCGTTCTACTCGGGTTGATTCCATTCTATTCCATTCCATTCCATTCGATTCCATTCCATTCCATTCCATTCCATTCCATTTCATTCCTTTCTACTCGGGTTCATTCCATTCCATTCCGTTCCGTTCCGTTCCGTTCCGTTCCATTCCTTTCTACTTGTGTTGATTCCATTCCATTCCATTCTATTCCATTGAATTCCATTCCATTCCATTCCATTCCATTCCATTACATGGAATTCCATTGAATTCCATTGAATTCCATTCCATTGAATTCCATTGAATTCCATTCCATTCCATTCCATGGAATTCAATTCCATTCCATTCCATTCCTTGGAATTCCATTCCATTCCATTCCATTCCATTCCATTGAATTCCATTCCATTCCATTCAATTGAATTCCATTCCATTCCATTCCATTCGATTCCATTCCATTCCATTGAATTCAATTCCGTTCCATTCCATTCCATTGAATTCCATTGAATTCCATTCCATTGAATTCCATTCCATTCCATTGAATTCCATTCCATTTCATTCCATTCCATTCCGTTCCATTCCATTCCGTTCCATTCCATTCCATTCCTTTCCATTCCATTCCATTCCGTTCCATTCCATTGAATTCCGTTCCATTGCACTGAATTCCGTTCCATTCCATTCAATTCCTTTCCGTTCCGTTCCGTTCCGTTCCGTTCCGTTCCGTTCTACTCGGGTTGATTCCATTCTATTCCTTTCCATTCCATTCGATTCCATTCTATTCCATTCGATTCCATTCGATTCAATTCGATTCCATTCCATTCCATTCCATTCCATTCCATTCCATTGAATTCCATTCCATTCCATTCCGTTCCATTCCATTCCGTTCCATTCCATTACATTCCATTCCATTACGTTCCGTTCCATTCCGTTCCATTCCGTTCCATTCCATTGAATTCCGATCCATTGCATTGAATTCCGTTCCATTCCATTCCATTCCTTTCCGTTCCGTTCCGTTCCGTTCCGTTCCGTTCCGTTCCGTTCTACTCGGATTGATTCCATTCTATTCCATTCCATTCCATTCGATTCCATTCGATTCCATTCGATTCCATTCCATTCAATTGAATTCCATTCCATTCCATTCCATTCCATTCCATTCCATTCCATTGAATTCCATTCCATTACATTGAATTCCATTCCATTCCATTCCATTCCATTGAATTCCGTTCCATTCCATTCTTTCCATTCCATTCCATTCCATTGAATTCCATTACATTGAATTCCATTCCATTCCATTCCATTCCATTCCATTCCATTCCATTGAATTCCATTCCATTCCATTGAATTCCATTCCTTTCCATTCCATTCCATTCCATTCCACTCCATTCCATTGAATTCCATTGAATTCCATTCCATTCCATTGAATTCCATTCCTTTCCATTCCATTCCATTGAATTCCGTTCAATTCCATTCCATTCCATTCCATTCCATTCCATTCCATTCCATTCGAATTCCATTCCATTCCATTCCATTCCATTCCATTCCATTCCATTCCATTCCATTCCATTCTACTCGGGTTGATTCCATTCTATTCCATTCCATTCCATTCGATTCCATTCGATTCCTTTCGATTCCATTCCATTCCATTCCATTCCATTCCATTGAATTCCATTCCATTCCATTCCATTCCATTCCATTGGATTCCATTCCATTCCATTCCATCGAATTCCATTCCATTCCATTGAATTCCATTCCATTCCATTCCATTCCATTCCATTCCATTCCATTCCATTCCATTCCATCGAATTCCATTCCATTCCATTCCATTCCATTCCATTCGATTCCATTCGATTCCATTCGATTCCATTCCATTCCATTCCATTCCATTGAATTCCGTTCCATTCCATTCCATTCCATTCCATTCCCTTCCATTGAATTCCATTACATTGAATTCCATTCCATTCCATTCCATTCCATGGAATTCCATTCCATTCCGTTCCGTTCCGTTCCGTTCCGTTCCGTACCGTTCCATTCCATTCCATTCCATTCCATCGAATTCCGTTCCATTCCATTGAATTCCATTCCATTCCGTTCCATTCCATTGAATTCCGTTCCGTTCCGTTCCGTTCCGTTCCGTTCCGTTCCATTCCGTTCCATTCCATTCCATTCCGTTCTACTCGGGTTCATTCCATTCCATTCCTTTCCGTTCCGTTCCGTTCCGTACCATTCCGTTCCGTTCTACTCGGGTTGATTCCATTCTATTCCATTCCATTCCATTCGATTCCATTCTATTCCATTCGATTCCATTCTATTCAATTCGATTCCATTCCATTCCAATCCATTCCATTACATTCCATTGAATTCCATTCCATTCCATTCCGTTCCATTCCATTCCGTTCCATTCCATTCCATTCCATTCCATTCCATTCCATTCCATTGAATTCCATTCCATTGAATTCCATTCCATTCCATTCCATTCCACTGAATTCCATTCCATTCCGTTCCGTTCCGTTCCGTTCCGTTCCATTCCGTTCCATTCCATTCCATTCCATTCCATTGAATTCCGTTCCATTCCATTGAATTCCATTCCATTCCGTTCCATTCCATTGAATTCCGTTCCGTTCCGTTCCGTTCCGTTCCGTTCCATTCCGTTCCATTCCGTTCCATTCCGTTCTACTCGGGTTGATTCCATTCTATTCCATTCCATTCCATTCGATTCCATTCCATTCCATTCCATTCCATTCCATTTCATTCCTTTCTACTCGGGTTCATTCCATTCCATTCCGTTCCGTTCCGTTCCGTTCCGTTCCATTCCTTTCTACTTGTGTTGATTCCATTCCATTCCATTCTATTCCATTGAATTCCATTCCATTCCATTCCATTCCATTCCATTACATGGAATTCCATTGAATTCCATTGAATTCCATTCCATTGAATTCCATTGAATTCCATTCCATTCCATTCCATGGAATTCAATTCCATTCCATTCCATTCCTTGGAATTCCATTCCATTCCATTCCATTCCATTCCATTGAATTCCATTCCATTCCATTCAATTGAATTCCATTCCATTCCATTCCATTCGATTCCATTCCATTCCATTGAATTCAATTCCGTTCCATTCCATTCCATTGAATTCCATTGAATTCCATTCCATTGAATTCCATTCCATTCCATTGAATTCCATTCCATTTCATTCCATTCCATTCCGTTCCATTCCATTCCGTTCCATTCCATTCCATTCCTTTCCATTCCATTCCATTCCGTTCCATTCCATTGAATTCCGTTCCATTGCACTGAATTCCGTTCCATTCCATTCAATTCCTTTCCGTTCCGTTCCGTTCCGTTCCGTTCCGTTCCGTTCTACTCGGGTTGATTCCATTCTATTCCTTTCCATTCCATTCGATTCCATTCTATTCCATTCGATTCCATTCGATTCAATTCGATTCCATTCCATTCCATTCCATTCCATTCCATTCCATTGAATTCCATTCCATTCCATTCCGTTCCATTCCATTCCGTTCCATTCCATTACATTCCATTCCATTACGTTCCGTTCCATTCCGTTCCATTCCGTTCCATTCCATTGAATTCCGATCCATTGCATTGAATTCCGTTCCATTCCATTCCATTCCTTTCCGTTCCGTTCCGTTCCGTTCCGTTCCGTTCCGTTCCGTTCTACTCGGATTGATTCCATTCTATTCCATTCCATTCCATTCGATTCCATTCGATTCCATTCGATTCCATTCCATTCAATTGAATTCCATTCCATTCCATTCCATTCCATTCCATTCCATTCCATTGAATTCCATTCCATTACATTGAATTCCATTCCATTCCATTCCATTCCATTGAATTCCGTTCCATTCCATTCTTTCCATTCCATTCCATTCCATTGAATTCCATTACATTGAATTCCATTCCATTCCATTCCATTCCATTCCATTCCATTCCATTGAATTCCATTCCATTCCATTGAATTCCATTCCTTTCCATTCCATTCCATTCCATTCCACTCCATTCCATTGAATTCCATTGAATTCCATTCCATTCCATTGAATTCCATTCCTTTCCATTCCATTCCATTGAATTCCGTTCAATTCCATTCCATTCCATTCCATTCCATTCCATTCCATTCCATTCGAATTCCATTCCATTCCATTCCATTCCATTCCATTCCATTCCATTCCATTCCATTCCATTCTACTCGGGTTGATTCCATTCTATTCCATTCCATTCCATTCGATTCCATTCGATTCCTTTCGATTCCATTCCATTCCATTCCATTCCATTCCATTGAATTCCATTCCATTCCATTCCATTCCATTCCATTGGATTCCATTCCATTCCATTCCATCGAATTCCATTCCATTCCATTGAATTCCATTCCATTCCATTCCATTCCATTCCATTCCATTCCATTCCATTCCATTCCATCGAATTCCATTCCATTCCATTCCATTCCATTCCATTCGATTCCATTCGATTCCATTCGATTCCATTCCATTCCATTCCATTCCATTGAATTCCGTTCCATTCCATTCCATTCCATTCCATTCCCTTCCATTGAATTCCATTACATTGAATTCCATTCCATTCCATTCCATTCCATGGAATTCCATTCCATTCCGTTCCGTTCCGTTCCGTTCCGTTCCGTACCGTTCCATTCCATTCCATTCCATTCCATCGAATTCCGTTCCATTCCATTGAATTCCATTCCATTCCGTTCCATTCCATTGAATTCCGTTCCGTTCCGTTCCGTTCCGTTCCGTTCCGTTCCATTCCGTTCCATTCCATTCCATTCCGTTCTACTCGGGTTCATTCCATTCCATTCCTTTCCGTTCCGTTCCGTTCCGTACCATTCCGTTCCGTTCTACTCGGGTTGATTCCATTCTATTCCATTCCATTCCATTCGATTCCATTCTATTCCATTCGATTCCATTCTATTCAATTCGATTCCATTCCATTCCAATCCATTCCATTACATTCCATTGAATTCCATTCCATTCCATTCCGTTCCATTCCATTCCGTTCCATTCCATTCCATTCCATTCCATTCCATTCCATTCCATTGAATTCCATTCCATTGAATTCCATTCCATTCCATTCCATTCCACTGAATTCCATTCCATTCCGTTCCGTTCCGTTCCGTTCCGTTCCATTCCGTTCCATTCCATTCCATTCCATTCCATTGAATTCCGTTCCATTCCATTGAATTCCATTCCATTCCGTTCCATTCCATTGAATTCCGTTCCGTTCCGTTCCGTTCCGTTCCGTTCCATTCCGTTCCATTCCGTTCCATTCCGTTCTACTCGGGTTGATTCCATTCTATTCCATTCCATTCCATTCGATTCCATTCCATTCCATTCCATTCCATTCCATTTCATTCCTTTCTACTCGGGTTCATTCCATTCCATTCCGTTCCGTTCCGTTCCGTTCCGTTCCATTCCTTTCTACTTGTGTTGATTCCATTCCATTCCATTCTATTCCATTGAATTCCATTCCATTCCATTCCATTCCATTCCATTACATGGAATTCCATTGAATTCCATTGAATTCCATTCCATTGAATTCCATTGAATTCCATTCCATTCCATTCCATGGAATTCAATTCCATTCCATTCCATTCCTTGGAATTCCATTCCATTCCATTCCATTCCATTCCATTGAATTCCATTCCATTCCATTCAATTGAATTCCATTCCATTCCATTCCATTCGATTCCATTCCATTCCATTGAATTCAATTCCGTTCCATTCCATTCCATTGAATTCCATTGAATTCCATTCCATTGAATTCCATTCCATTCCATTGAATTCCATTCCATTTCATTCCATTCCATTCCGTTCCATTCCATTCCGTTCCATTCCATTCCATTCCTTTCCATTCCATTCCATTCCGTTCCATTCCATTGAATTCCGTTCCATTGCACTGAATTCCGTTCCATTCCATTCAATTCCTTTCCGTTCCGTTCCGTTCCGTTCCGTTCCGTTCCGTTCTACTCGGGTTGATTCCATTCTATTCCTTTCCATTCCATTCGATTCCATTCTATTCCATTCGATTCCATTCGATTCAATTCGATTCCATTCCATTCCATTCCATTCCATTCCATTCCATTGAATTCCATTCCATTCCATTCCGTTCCATTCCATTCCGTTCCATTCCATTACATTCCATTCCATTACGTTCCGTTCCATTCCGTTCCATTCCGTTCCATTCCATTGAATTCCGATCCATTGCATTGAATTCCGTTCCATTCCATTCCATTCCTTTCCGTTCCGTTCCGTTCCGTTCCGTTCCGTTCCGTTCCGTTCTACTCGGATTGATTCCATTCTATTCCATTCCATTCCATTCGATTCCATTCGATTCCATTCGATTCCATTCGATTCCATTCCATTCCATTCCATTCCATTGAATTCCATTCCATTCCATTCCATTCCATTCCATTCCATTCCATTGAATTCCATTGAATTCCATTCCATTGAATTCCATTCCATTCCATTCCGTTCCATTCCATTCCGTTCCATTCCATTCCATTCCATTCCATTCCATTCCGTTCCGTTCCATTCCGTTCCATTCCGTTCCAATCCATTGAATTCCGTTGCATTCCATTACATTCCTTTACGTTCTGTTCCGTTCCGTTCCGTTCCGTTCCGTTCTACTCGGGTTGATTCCATTCTATTCCATTCCATTCCATTCGATTCCATTCTATTCCATTCGATTCCATTCGATTCAATTCGATTCGATTCGATTCCATTCCATTCCATTCCATTCCATTGAATTCCATTCCATTCCATTGAATTCCATTCCATTCCATTCCATTCCATTCCATTACATGGAATTCCATTCCATTCCATTGAATTCCATTCCATTCCATTCCATTCGATTCCATTCCATTCCATGGAATTCCATTCCATTCGATTCCATTCCATTCCATGGAATTCCATTTCATTCCATTCCATTCCATTCCATTCCATTCCATTCCATTCCATAGAATTCCATTCCATTCCATTCCATTCCATTCCATTCCATTCCATTCCATTCCATCGAATTCCATTCCATTCCATTCCATTCCATTCCATTCCATTCTATTCCATTCTACTCGGGTTGATTCCATTCTATTACATTCGATTCCATTCGATTCCATTCGATTCCATTCGATTCCATTCCATTCCATTCCATTCAATTGAATTCCATTCCATTCCATTCCATTCCATTCCATTCCATTCCATTCCATTCCATTCCATTGAATTCCATTCCATTCCATTGAATTCCATTCCATTCCGTTCCATTCCATTGAATTCCGTTCCGTTCCGTTCCGTTCCGTTCCGTTCCATTCCGTTCCATTCCATTCCATTCCGTTCTACTCGGGTTCATTCCATTCCATTCCTTTCCGTTCCGTTCCGTTCCGTTCCGTTCCGTTGCGTTCCGTTCCGTTCTACTCGGGTTGATTCCATTCTATTCCATTCCATTCCATTCGATTCCATTCTATTCCATTCGATTCCATTCTATTCAATTCGATTCCATTCCATTCCATTCCATTCCATTGAATTCCATTCCATTCCATTCCATTCCATTCCA
The DNA here is from genome assembly GCF_029281585.2 of Gorilla gorilla gorilla. Taxonomy (NCBI): domain Eukaryota; kingdom Metazoa; phylum Chordata; class Mammalia; order Primates; family Hominidae; genus Gorilla; species Gorilla gorilla. Next base: position 40,591,134 of record NC_073242.2, read on the forward strand.
TTCCATTGAATTCCATTGAATTCCATTCCATTGAATTCCATTCCATTCCATTCCATTCCGTTCCATTCCATTCCGTTCCATTCCATTCCATTCCATTCCATTCCATTCCGTTCCGTTCCATTCCGTTCCATTCCGTTCCATTCCATTGAATTCCGTTCCATTGCATTGAATTCCGTTCCATTCCATTCCATTCCTTTCCGTTCGGTTCCGTTCCGTTCCGTTCCGTTCCGTTCTACTCGGGTTGATTCCATTCTATTCCATTCCATTCCATTCGATTCCATTCTATTCCATTCGATTCCATTCGATTCAATTCGATTCGATTCCATTCCATTCCATTCCATTCCATTCCATTCCATAGAATTCCATTCCATTCCATTGAATTCCATTCCATTCCATTCCATTCCATTCCATTGAATTCCATTCCATTCCATTCCATTCGATTCCATTCCATTCCATGGAATTCCATTCCATTCGATTCCATTCCATTCCATGGAATTCCATTTCATTCCATTCCATTCCATTCCATTCCATTCCATAGAATTCCATTCCGTTCCATTCCATTCCATTCCATTCCATTCCGTTCCATTCCATTCCATCGAATTCCATTCCATTCCATTCCATTCCATTCCATTCCATTCCATTCTACTCGGGTTGATTCCATTCTATTACATTCCATTCCATTCGATTCCATTCGATTCCATTCGATTCCATTCCATTCAATTGAATTCCATTCCATTCCATTCCATTCCATTCCATTCCATTCCATTGAATTCCATTCCATTACATTGAATTCCATTCCATTCCATTCCATTCCATTGAATTCCGTTCCATTCCATTCTTTCCATTCCATTCCATTCCATTGAATTCCATTACATTGAATTCCATTCCATTCCATTCCATTCCATTCCATTCCATTCCATTGAATTCCATTCCATTCCATTGAATTCCATTCCTTTCCATTCCATTCCATTGAATTCCGTTCAATTCCATTCCATTCCATTCCATTCCATTCCATTCCATTCCATTCGAATTCCATTCCATTCCATTCCATTCAATTCCATTCCATTCCATTCCATTCCATTCCATTCTACTCGGGTTGATTCCATTCTATTCCATTCCATTCCATTCGATTCCATTCGATTCCTTTCGATTCCATTCCATTCCATTCCATTCCATTCCATTGAATTCCATTCCATTCCATTCCATTCCATTCCATTGGATTCCATTCCATTCCATTCCATCGAATTCCATTCCATTCCATTGAATTCCATTCCATTCCATTCCATTCCATTCCATTCCATTCCATTCCATCGAATTCCATTCCATTCCATTCCATTCCATTCCATTCGATTCCATTCGATTCCATTCGATTCCATTCCATTCCATTCCATTCCATTGAATTCCGTTCCATTCCATTCCATTCCATTCCATTCCCTTCCATTGAATTCCATTACATTGAATTCCATTCCATTCCATTCCATTCCAGGGAATTCCATTCCATTCCGTTCCGTTCCGTTCCGTTCCGTTCCGTACCGTTCCATTCCATTCCATTCCATTCCATTGAATTCCGTTCCATTCCATTGAATTCCATTCCATTCCGTTCCATTCCATTGAATTCCGTTCCGTTCCGTTCCGTTCCGTTCCGTTCCGTTCCGTTCCATTCCGTTCCATTCCATTCCATTCCGTTCTACTCGGGTTCATTCCATTCCATTCCTTTCCGTTCCGTTCCGTTCCGTACCATTCCGTTCCGTTCTACTCGGGTTGATTCCATTCTATTCCATTCCATTCCATTCGATTCCATTCTATTCCATTCGATTCCATTGTATTCAATTCGATTCCATTCCATTCCAATCCATTCCATTACATTCCATTGAATTCCATTCCATTCCATTCCGTTCCATTCCATTCCGTTCCATTCCATTCCATTCCATTCCATTCCATTCCATTACGTTCCGTTCCATTCCGTTCCATTCCATTGAATTCCGATCCATTGCATTGAATTCCGTTCCATTCCATTCCATTCCATTCCATTCCATTCCATTCCATTGAATTCCATTCCATTGAATTCCATTCCATTCCATTCCATTCCACTGAATTCCATTCCATTCCGTTCCGTTCCGTTCCGTTCCGTTCCATTCCGTTCCATTCCATTCCATTCCATTCCATTGAATTCCGTTCCATTCCATTGAATTCCATTCCATTCCGTTCCATTCCATTGAATTCCGTTCCGTTCCGTTCCGTTCCGTTCCGTTCCATTCCGTTCCATTCCGTTCCATTCCGTTATACTCGGGTTGATTCCATTCTATTCCATTCCATTCCATTCGATTCCATTCCATTCCATTCCATTCCATTCCATTTCATTCCTTTCTACTCGGGTTCATTCCATTCCATTCCGTTCCGTTCCGTTCCGTTCCGTTCCATTCCTTTCTACTTGTGTTGATTCCATTCCATTCCATTCTATTCCATTGAATTCCATTCCATTCCATTCCATTCCATTCCATTACATGGAATGCCATTGAATTCCATTGAATTCCATTCCATTGAATTCCATTGAATTCCATTCCATTCCATTCCATGGAATTCAATTCCATTCCATTCCATTCCTTGGAATTCCATTCCATTCCATTCCATTCCATTCCATTGAATTCCATTCCATTCCATTCAATTGAATTCCATTCCATTCCATTCCATTCGATTCCATTCCATTCCATTGAATTCAATTCCGTTCCATTCCATTCCATTGAATTCCATTGAATTCCATTCCATTGAATTCCATTCCATTCCATTGAATTCCATTCCATTTCATTCCATTCCATTCCGTTCCATTCCATTCCGTTCCATTCCATTCCATTCCTTTCCATTCCATTCCATTCCGTTCCATTCCATTGAATTCCGTTCCATTGCACTGAATTCCGTTCCATTCCATTCCATCCCTTTCCGTTCCGTTCCGTTCCGTTCCGTTCCGTTCCGTTCTACTCGGGTTGATTCCATTCTATTCCTTTCCATTCCATTCGATTCCATTCTATTCCATTCGATTCCATTCGATTCAATTCGATTCCATTCCATTCCATTCCATTCCATTCCATTCCATTCCATTGAATTCCATTCCATTCCATTCCGTTCCATTCCATTCCGTTCCATTCCATTACATTCCATTCCATTACGTTCCGTTCCATTCCGTTCCATTCCGTTCCATTCCATTGAATTCCGATCCATTGCATTGAATTCCGTTCCATTCCATTCCATTCCTTTCCGTTCCGTTCCGTTCCGTTCCGTTCCGTTCCGTTCCGTTCTACTCGGATTGATTCCATTCTATTCCATTCCATTCCATTCGATTCCATTCGATTCCATTCGATTCCATTCGATTCCATTCCATTCCATTCCATTCCATTGAATTCCATTCCATTCCATTCCATTCCATTCCATTCCATTCCATTCCATTGAATTCCATTGAATTCCATTCCATTGAATTCCATTCCATTCCATTCCATTCCGTTCCATTCCATTCCGTTCCATTCCATTCCATTCCATTCCATTCCATTCCATTCCGTTCCGTTCCATTCCGTTCCATTCCGTTCCATTCCATTGAATTCCGTTCCATTCCATTACATTCCTTTACGTTCTGTTCCGTTCCGTTCCGTTCCGTTCCGTTCTACTCGGGTTGATTCCATTCTATTCCATTCCATTCCATTCCATTCCATTCTATTCCATTCGATTCCATTCGATTCAATTCGATTCGATTCGATTCCATTCCATTCCATTCCATTCCATTGAATTCCATTCCATTCCATTGAATTCCATTCCATTCCATTCCATTCCATGGAATTCCATTCCATTCCATTGAATTCCATTCCATTCCATTCCATTCGATTCCATTCCATTCCATGGAATTCCATTCCATTCGATTCCATTCCATTCCATGGAATTCCATTTCATTCCATTCCATTCCATTCCATTCCATTCCATTCCATTCCATAGAATTCCATTCCATTCCATTCCATTCCATTCCATTCCATTCCATTCCATCGAATTCCATTCCATTCCATTCCATTCCATTCCATTCCATTCCATTCCATTCTATTCCATTCTACTCGGGTTGATTCCATTCTATTACATTCGATTCCATTCGATTCCATTCGATTCCATTCGATTCCATTCGATTCCATTCCATTCCATTCCATTCAATTGAATTCCATTCCATTCCATTCCATTCCATTCCATTCCATTCCATTCCATTCCATTCCATTGAATTCCATTCCATTCCATTGAATTCCATTCCATTCCGTTCCATTCCATTGAATTCCGTTCCGTTCCGTTCCGTTCCGTTCCGTTCCATTCCGTTCCATTCCATTCCATTCCGTTCTACTCGGGTTCATTCCATTCCATTCCTTTCCGTTCCGTTCCGTTCCGTTCCGTTCCGATGCGTTCCGTTCCGTTCTACTCGGGTTGATTCCATTCTTTTCCATTCCATTCCATTCGATTCCATTCTATTCCATTCGATTCCATTCTATTCAATTCGATTCCATTCCATTCCATTCCATTGATTTCCATTCCATTCCATTCCGTTCCATTCCATTCCGTTCCATTCCATTCCATTCCATTCCATTCCATTCCTTTCCGTTACGTTCCGTTCCGTTCCATTCCGTTCTACTCGGATTGATTCCATTCTATTCCATTCCATTCCATTCGATTCCATTCGATTCCATTCGATTCCATTCGATTCCATTCCATTCCATTCCATTCCATTGAACTCCATTCCATTCCATTCCATTCCATTCCATTCCATTCCATTGAACTCCATTCCATTCCATTCCATTCCATTCCATTCCATTCCATTCCATTCCATTGAATTCCATTCCATTCCATTCCATTCCATTGAATTCCGTTCCATTCCATTCCTTTCCATTCCATTCCATTCCATTGAATTCCATTACATTGAATTCCATTCCATTCCATTCCATTCCATTCCATTCCATTCCATTGAATTCCATTCCATTCCATAGAATTCCATTCCATTCCATTCCATTCGATTCCATTCCATTCCATGGAATTCCATTCCTTTCCATTCCATTCCATTCCATTCCATTCCATTCCATTCCATTCCATTCCATTCCATTCCATTCTACTCGGGTTGATTCCATTCTATTACATTCCATTCCATTCGATTCCATTCGATTCCATTCGATTCCATTCGATTCCATTCCATTCCATTCCATTCAATTGAATTCCATTCCATTCCATTCCATTCCATTCCATTCCATTCCATTCCATTCCATTCCATTCCATTCTACTCGGGATGATTCCATTCTATTACATTCCATTCCATTCGATTCCATTCGATTCCATTCGATTCCATTCGATTCCATTCCATTCGATTCCATTCAATTGAATTCCATTCCATTCCATTCCATTCCATTCCATTCCATTCCATTCCATTCCATTGAATTCCATTCCATTCCATTGAATTACATTCCATTACATTCCATTCCATTGAATTCCATTCCATTCCATTCCATTCCACTCCATTCCATTCCATTCCATTCCATTGAATTCCATTACATTCAATTCCATTCCATTCCATTCCATTCCATGGAATTCCAATCCATTCTGTTCCGTTCCGTTCCGTTCCATTCCATTCCATTCCATTCCATTGAATTCCGTTCCATTCCATTGAATTCCATTCCATTCCGTTCCATTCCATTGAATTCCGTTCCGTTCCGTTCCGTTCCGTTCCATTCCGTTCCATTCCGTTCCTTTCCGTTCTACTCGGGTTGATTCCATTCTATTCCATTCCATTCCATTCGATTCCATTCCATTCCATTCCATTCCATTCCATTCCTTTCTACTCGGGTTCATTCCATTCCATTCCGTTCCGTTCCGTTCTGTTCCGTTCCATTCCTTTCTACTTGTGTTGATTCCATTCCATTCCATTCTATTCCATTGAATTCCATTCCATTCCATTCCATTCCATTCCATTACATGGAATTCCATTGAATTCCATTGAATTCCATTCCATTGAATTCCATTGAATTCCATTCCATTCCATTCCATTCCATTCCTTGGAATTCCATTCCATTCCATTCTATTCCATTCCATTGAATTCCATTCCATTCCATTCAATTGAATTCCATTCCATTCCATTCCATTCGATTCCATTCCATTCCATTGAATTCCATTCCATTCCATTCCATTCCATTGAATTCCATTGAATTCCATTCCATTGAATTCCATTCCATTCCATTGAATTCCATTCCATTTCATTCCATTCCATTCCGTTCCATTCCATTCCGTTCCATTCCATTCCATTCCTTTCCATTCCATTCCTTTCCGTTCCTTTCCATTGAATTCCGTTCCATTGCATTGAATTCCGTTCCATTCCATTCCATTCCTTTCCGTTCCGTTCCGTTCCGTTCCGTTCCGTTCCGTTCTACTCGGGTTGATTCCATTCTATTCCATTCCATTCCATTCGATTCCATTCTATTCCATTCGATTCCATTCGATTCCATTCGATTCAATTCGATTCCATTCCATTCCATTCCATTCCATTCCATTCCATTCCATTCCATTGAATTCCATTCCATTCCATTCCGTTCCATTCCATTCCGTTCCATTCCATTCCATTCCATTCCATTACGTTCCGTTCCATTCCGTTCCATTCCGTTCCATTCCATTGAATTCCGATCCATTGCATTGAATTCCGTTCCATTCCATTCCATTCCTTTCCGTTCCGTTCCGTTCCGTTCCGTTCCGTTCCGTTCTACTCGGATTGATTCCATTCTATTCCAATCCATTCCATTCGATTCCATTCGATTCCATTCGATTCCATTCGTTTCCATTCCATTCCATTCCATTCCATTGAATTCCATTCCATTCCATTCCATTCCATTCCATTCCATTCCATTCCATGGAATTCCGTTCCATTCCGTTCCGTTCCATTGAATTCCGTTCCGTTCCATTGAATTCCATTCCATTCCATTCCATCGAATTCTATTCCATTCCATTCCATTCCATTCCATTCCATTCCATTGAATTCCGTTCAATTCCATTGAATTCCATTCCATTCCGTTCCATTCCATTGAATTCCGTTCCGTTCCGTTCCGTTCCATTCCGTTCTACTCGGGTTGATTCCATTCTATTCCATTCCAATCCACTCGATTCCATTCCATTCCATTCCATTCCATTCCATTCCATTCCGTTCTACTCGGGTTCATTCCATTCCATTCCTTTCCGTTCCGTTCCGTTCCGTTCCGTTCCGTTCCGTTCTACTCGGGTTGATTCCATTCTATTCCATTCCATTCCATTCGATTCCATTCTATTCCATTCGATTCCATTCGATTCAATTCGATTCGATTCCATTCCATTCCATTCCATTCCATTGCATTCCATTGAATTCCATTCCATTCCATGGAATTCCATTCCATTCCATTCCATTCCATTCCATTCCATTCCATTCCATTCCATTCCATTCCATTCAATTCCATTCGATTCCATTCGATTCCATTCGATTCCATTCCATTCCATTCCATTCCGTTCCGTTCCATTCCGTTCCATTCCGTCCCATTCCATTGAATTCCGTTCCATTGCATTGAATTCCGTTCCATTCCATTCCATTCCTTTCCGTTCCGTTCCGTTCCGTTCCGTTCCGTTCTACTCGGGTTGATTCCATTCTATTCCATTCCATTCCATTCGATTCCATTCGATTCAATTCGATTCCATTCGATTCCATTCCATTCCATTCCATTCCATTGAATTCCATTCCATTCCATTCCATTCCATTCCATTCCATTGAATTCCATTCCATTCCATTCCATTCCATTGAATTCCGTTCCATTCCTTTCAATTCCATTCCATTCCATTCCATTCCATTCCATTCCATTCCATTCCATTCCATTCCATTCCATTCCATTCGATTCTACTCGGGTTGATTCCATTCTATTACATTCCATTCCATTCGATTCCATTCGATTCCATTCGATTCCATTCCATTCCATTCCATTCCATTGAATTCCGTTCCATTCCATTCCATTCCATTCCATTCCATTCCATTCCATTGAATTCCATTACATTGAATTCCATTCCATTCCATTCCATTCCATGGAATTCCATTCCATTCCGTTCCGTTCCGTTCCGTTCCGTTCCGTACCGTTCCATTCCATTCCATTCCGTTCCATTGAATTCCGTTCCATTCCATTGAATTCCATTCCATTCCGTTCCATTCCATTGAATTCCGTTCCGTTCCGTTCCGTTCCGTTCCGTTCCATTCCGTTCCATTCCATTCCATTCCGTTCTACTCGGGTTCATTCCATTCCATTCCTTTCCGTTCCGTTCCGTTCCATTCCATTCCATTCCATTCCATTCCATTCCATTCTACTCGGGTTGATTCCATTCCATTCCATTCCATTCCATTCGATTCCATTCGATTCCATTCCATTCCATTCCATTCAATTGAATTCCATTCCATTCCATTCCATTCCGTTCCATTCCATTCCATTCCATTCCATTCCATTCCATTCCATTCCATTCCATTCCATTCCATTCCATTCCATTCCATTCCATTCTACTCGGGATGATTCCATTCTATTACATTCCATTCCATTCGATTCCATTCGATTCCATTCGATTCCATTCCATTCGATTCCATTCAATTGAATTCCATTCCATTCCATTCCATTCCATTCCATTCCATTCCATTCCATTGAATTCCATTCCATTCCATTGAATTCCATTCCATTACATTCCATTCCATTGAATTCCATTCCATTCCATTCCATTCCACTCCATTCCATTCCATTCCATTACATTGAATTCCATTACATTCAATTCCATTCCATGGAATTCCATTCCATTCCGTTCCGTTCCGTTCCGTTCCGTTCCATTCCATTCCATTCCATTCCATTGAATTCCGTTCCATTCCATTGAATTCCGTTCCGTTCCGTTCCGTTCCGTTCCGTTCCATTCCGTTCCATTCCGTTCCATTCCGTTCTACTCGGGTTGATTCCATTCTATTCCATTCCATTCCATTCGATTCCATTCCATTCCATTCCATTCCATTCCATTCCTTTCTACTCGGGTTCATTCCATTCCATTCCGTTCCGTTCCATTCCTTTCCGTTCCATTCCTTTCTACTTGTGTTGATTCCATTCCATTCCATTCTATTCCATTGAATTCCATTCCATTCCATTCCATTCCATTCCATTACATGGAATTCCATTGAATTCCATTGAATTCCATTCCATTGAATTCCATTGAATTCCATTCCATTCCATTCCATGGAATTCCATTCCATTCCATTCCATTCCTTGGAATTCCATTCCATTCCATTCCATTCCATTCCATTGAATTCCATTCCATTCCATTCAATTGAATTCCATTCCATTCCATTCCATTCGATTCCATTCCATTCCATTGAATTCCATTCCATTCCATTCCATTCCATTGAATTCCATTGAATTCCATTCCATTGAATTCCATTCCATTCCATTGAATTCCATTCCATTTCATTCCATTCCATTCCGTTCCATTCCATTCCGTTCCATTCCATTCCATTCCATTCCATTCCATTCCATTCCATTACGTTCCGTTCCATTCCGTTCCATTCCATTGAATTCCGATCCATTGCATTGAATTCCGTTCCATTCCATTCCATTCCTTTCCGTTCCGTTCCGTTCCGTTCCGTTCCGTTCTACTCGGATTGATTCCATTCTATTCCATTCCATTCCATTCGATTCCATTCGATTCCATTCGATTCCATTCCATTCCATTCCATTCCATTCCATTCCATTGAATTCCATTCCATTCCATTCCATTCCATTCCATTCCATTGAATTCCATTGAATTCCATTCCATTGAATTCCATTCCATTCCATTCCATTCCGTTCCATTCCATTCCGTTCCATTCCATTCCATTCCATTCCATTCCATTCCGTTCCGTTCTATTCCGTTCCATTCCGTTCCATTCCATTGAATTCCGTTCCATTGCATTGAATTCCGTTCCATTCCATTCCATTCCTTTCCGTTCCGTTCCGTTCCGTTCCGTTCCGTTCCATTCTACTCGGGTTGATTCCATTCCATTCCATTCCATTCCATTCGATTCCATTCTATTCCATTCGATTCCATTCGATTCAATTCGATTCGATTCCATTCCTTTCCATTCCATTCCATTCCATTCCATAGAATTCCATTCCATTCCATTGAATTCCATTCCATTCCATTCCATTCCGTTCCATTGAATTCCATTCCATTCCATTCCATTCGATTCCATTCCATTCCATGGAATTCCATTCCATTCAATTCCATTCCATTCCATGGAATTCCATTTCATTCCATTCCATTCCATTCCATTCCATTCCATTCCATAGAATTCCATTCCGTTCCATTCCATTCCATTCCATTCCATTCCGTTCCATTCCATTCCATCGAATTCCATTCCATTCCATTCCATTCCATTCCATTCCATTCCATTCCATTCTACTCGGGTTGATTCCATTCGATTCCATTCCATTCCATTCGATTCCATTCGATTCCATTCGATTCCATTCGATTCCATTCCATTCCATTCCATTCAATTGAATTCCATTCCATTCCATTCCATTCCATTCCATTCCATTCCATTCCATTCCATTGAATTCCATTCCATTACATTGAATTCCATTCCATTCCATTCCATTCCATTGAATTCCGTTCCATTCCATTCCTTTCCATTCCATTCCATTCCATTGAATTCCAATACATTGAATTCCATTCCATTCCATTCCATTCCATTCCATTCCATTCCATAGAATTCCATTCCATTCCATTGAATTCCATTCCATTGAATTCCATTCGATTCCATTCCATTCCATGGAATTCCATTCCTTTCCATTCCATTCCATTCCATTCCATTCCATTCCATTGAATTCCATTGAATTCCATTCCATTCCATTGAATTCCATTCCTTTCCATTCCATTCCATTGAATTCCGTTCAATTCCATTCCATTCCATTCCATTCCATTCCATTCCATTCCATTCCATTCCATTCCATTCTACTCGGGTTGATTCCATTCTATTCCATTCCATTCCATTCGATTCCATTCGATTCCTTTCGATTCCATTCCATTCCATTCCATTCCATTCCATTGAGTTCCATTCCATTCCATTCCATTCCATTCCATTGAATTCCATTCCATTCCATTCCATCGAATTCCATTCCATTCCATTGAATTCCATTCCATTCCATTCCATTCCATTCCATTCCATTCCATTCCATTCCATTCCATCGAATTCCATTCCATTCCATTCCATTCCATTCCATTCGATTCCATTCGATTCCATTCGATTCCATTCCATTCCATTCCATTCCATTGAATTCCGTTCCATTCCATTCCATTCCATTCCATTCCCTTCCATTGAATTCCATTACATTGAATTCCATTCCATTCCATTCCATTCCATTCCGTTCCGTTCCGTTCCGTTCCGTTCCGTTTCGTTCCGTTCCGTTCCGTTCCGTTCCATTCCATTCCATTCCATTCCATTGAATTCAGTTCCATTCCATTGAATTCCATTCCATTCCGTTCCATTCCATTGAATTCTGTTCCGTTCCGTTCTGTTCCGTTCCGTTCTATTCCGTTCCATTCCGTTCCTTTCCGTTCTACTCGGGTTGATTCCATTCTATTCCATTCCATTCCATTCGATTCCATTCGATTCCATTCGAATCCATTCGATTCCATTCGATTCCATTCGATTCCATTCCATTCCATTGAATTCCATTCAATTCCATTCCATTCCATTGAATTCCGTTCCATTCCATTCAATTCCATTCCATTCCATTCCTTTCCGTTCCGTTCCGTTCCGTTCCGTTCCGTTCTACTCGGGTTGATTCCATTCTATTCCATTCCATACCATTCGATTCCATTCTATTCCATTCGATTCCATTAGATTCAATTCGATTCCATTCCATTCCATTCCATTCCATTCCATTCCGTTCCATTCCATTCCATTCCATTCCATTGAATTCCATTCCATTCCATTCCATTGAATTCCATTCCATTCCATTCCATTCGATTCCATTTCATTCCCTTGAATTCCATTCCATTCCATTCCATTCCATTGAATTCCATTGAATTCCATTCCATTGAATTCCATTCCACTCCATTGAATTCCATTCCATTTCATTCCATTCCATTCCGTTCCATTCCATTCCGTTCCATTCCATTCCATTCCTTTCCATTCCATTCCATTCCGTTCCATTCCATTGAATTCCGTTCCATTGCATTGAATTCCGTTCCATTCCATTCCATTCCTTTCCGTTCCGTTCCGTTCCGTTCCGTTCCGTTCTACTCGGGTTGATTCCATTCTATTCCATTCCATTCCATTCGATTCCATTCTATTCCATTCGATTCCATTCGATTCAATTCGATTCCATTCGATTCCATTCCATTCCATTCCATTCCATTCCATTCCATTCCATTGAATTCCATTCCATTCCATTCCGTTCCATTCCATTCCGTTCCATTCCATTCCATTCCATTCCATTCCATTCCGTTCCATTCCATTCCATTCCTTTCCATTCCATTCCTTTCCGTTCCATTCCGTTCCGTTCCATTCCGTTCTACTCGGATTGATTCCATTCTATTCCATTCCATTCCATTCGATTCCATTCGATTCCATTCGATTCCATTCGATTCCATTCCATTCCATTCCATTCCATTCCATTCCATTCCATTGAACTCCATTCCATTCCATTCCATTCCATTCCATTCCATTCCATTCCATTCCATTGAATTGCATTCCATTCCATTCCATTCCATTGAATTCTGTTCCATTCAATTCCATTCCATTCCATTCCGTTCTACTCGGGTTGATTCCATGCTATTCCATTCCGTTCCTTTCCGTTCCGTTCCGTTCCGTTCCGTTCCGTTCCATTCCACTCGGGTTGATTCCATTCTATTCCATTCCATTCCATTCCATTCCATTCCATTCCATTCCATTCCATTCGATTCCATTCGATTCCATTCGATTCCATTCGATTCCATTCGATTCCATTCCATTCCATTGAATTCCATTCCATTCCATTCCATTCCATTGAATTCCGTTCCATTCCATTCCATTGCATTCCATTCCATTCCATTCCATTTGAATTCCATTCCATTCCATTCCATTCCATTCCATTCCATTCTACTCGGGTTGATTCCATTCTATTCCATTCCATTCCATTCGATTCCATTCGATTCCATTCGATTCCATTCGATTCCATTCCATTCCATTCCATTCCATTCCATTCCATTCCATTCCATTGAATTCCATTCCATTCCATTGAATTCCATTCCATTCCATTCCATTCCATTGAATTCCTTTCCATTCCATTCCATTCCATTCCATTCCATTCCATTGAATTCCATTCCATTGAATTCCATTCCATTCCATTCCATTCCATTGAATTCCATTCCATTCCGTTCCGTTCCGTTCCATTCCGTTTCGTTCCGTTCCGTTCCGTTCCGTTCCATTCCATTCCATTCCATTCCATTGAATTCCGTTCCATTCCATTGAATTCCATTCCATTCCGTTCCATTCCATTGAATTCTGTTCCGTTCCGTTCCGTTCCGTTCCGTTCCATTCCGTTCCATTCCGTTCCTTTCCGTTCTACTCGGGTTGATTCCATTCTATTCCCTTCCATTCCATTCGATTCCATTCTATTCCATTCGATTCCATTCGATTCAATTAGATTCCATTCCATTCCATTCCATTCCATTCCATTCCATTGAATTCCGTTCCATTCCATTGAATTCCATTCCATTCCGTTCCATTCCATTGAATTCCGCTCCGTTCCGTTCCGTTCCGTTCCGTTCCATTCCGTACCATTCCGTTCCATTCCGTTCTACTCGGGTTGATTCCATTCTATTCCATTCCATTCCATTCGATTCCATTCCATTCCATTCCATTCCATTCCATTCCGTTCTACTCGGGTTCATTCCATTCCATTCCGTTCCGTTCCGTTCGTTCCTTTCCTTTCTACTTGTGTTGATTCCATTCCATTCCTTTCTATTCCATTGAATTCCATTCCATTCCATTCCATTCCATTCCATTACATGGAATTCCATTGAATTCCATTGAATTCCATTCCATTGAATTCCATTCCATTCCATTCCATTCCATTCCATTCCATGGAATTCCATTCCATTCCATTCCATTCCATTCCATTCCATTCCATTGAATTCCATTCCATTCTATTCCATTCCATTCCATTGAATTCCATTCCATTCCATTCCATTCCATTCCATTCCTTTCCATTCCATTGAATTCCATTGAATTCCGTTCCATTGAATTCCATTCCATTCCATGGAATTCCATTCCATTCCATTCCATTCCATTCCGTTCCATTCCATTCCGTTCCATTCCATTCCATTCCATTCCATTCCGTTCCGTTCCATTCCGTTCCGTTCCGTTCCGTTCCGTTGCGTTCCGTTCTACTCGGGTTGATTCCATTCTATTCCATTCCATTCCATTCGATTCCATTCTATTCCATTCTATTCCATTCGATTCCATTCGATTCCATTCGATTCCATTCCATTCCATTCCATTCCATTCCATTCCATTGAATTCCATTCCATTCCATTAAATTCCATTCCATTCCATTCCATTCCACTCCACTCCATTCCACTCCACTCCACTCCACTCCACTCCACTCCATTCCATTCCATTGAATTCCATTGAATTCCATTGAATTCCATTCCATTGAATTCCATTCCGTTCTGTTCCGTTCCGTTCCATTCCGTTCCGCTCTACTCGGGTTGATTCCATTCTATTCCATTCCATTCCATTCGATTCCATTCTATTCCATTCGATTCCATTCGATTCCATTCGATTCCATTCGATTCCATTCCATTCCATTCCATTCCATTGAATTCCATTCCATTCCATTCCATTCCATTGAATTCCATTCCATTACATTGAATTCCATTCCATTCCATTCCATTCCATTGAATTCCGTTCCATTCCATTCCTTTCCATTCCATTCCATTCCATTGAATTCCAATACATTGAATTCCATTCCATTCCATTCCATTCCATTCCATTCCATAGAATTCCATTCCATTCCATTGAATTCCATTCCATTGAATTCCATTCGATTCCATTCCATTCCATGGAATTCCATTCCTTTCCATTCCATTCCATTCCATTCCATTCCATTCCATTGAATTCCATTGAATTCCATTCCATTCCATTGAATTCCATTCCTTTCCATTCCATTCCATTGAATTCCGTTCAATTCCATTCCATTCCATTCCATTCCATTCCATTCCATTCCATTCCATTCCATTCTACTCGGGTTGATTCCATTCTATTCCATTCCATTCCATTCGATTCCATTCGATTCCTTTCGATTCCATTCCATTCCATTCCATTCCATTCCATTGAGTTCCATTCCATTCCATTCCATTCCATTCCATTGAATTCCATTCCATTCCATTCCATCGAATTCCATTCCATTCCATTGAATTCCATTCCATTCCATTCCATTCCATTCCATTCCATTCCATTCCATTCCATTCCATCGAATTCCATTCCATTCCATTCCATTCCATTCCATTCGATTCCATTCGATTCCATTCGATTCCATTCCATTCCATTCCATTCCATTGAATTCCGTTCCATTCCATTCCATTCCATTCCATTCCCTTCCATTGAATTCCATTACATTGAATTCCATTCCATTCCATTCCATTCCATTCCGTTCCGTTCCGTTCCGTTCCGTTCCGTTTCGTTCCGTTCCGTTCCGTTCCGTTCCATTCCATTCCATTCCATTCCATTGAATTCAGTTCCATTCCATTGAATTCCATTCCATTCCGTTCCATTCCATTGAATTCTGTTCCGTTCCGTTCTGTTCCGTTCCGTTCTATTCCGTTCCATTCCGTTCCTTTCCGTTCTACTCGGGTTGATTCCATTCTATTCCATTCCATTCCATTCGATTCCATTCGATTCCATTCGAATCCATTCGATTCCATTCGATTCCATTCGATTCCATTCCATTCCATTGAATTCCATTCAATTCCATTCCATTCCATTGAATTCCGTTCCATTCCATTCAATTCCATTCCATTCCATTCCTTTCCGTTCCGTTCCGTTCCGTTCCGTTCCGTTCTACTCGGGTTGATTCCATTCTATTCCATTCCATACCATTCGATTCCATTCTATTCCATTCGATTCCATTAGATTCAATTCGATTCCATTCCATTCCATTCCATTCCATTCCATTCCATTGAATTCCGTTCCATTCCATTGAATTCCATTCCATTGAATTCCATTCCATTGAATTCCGCTCCGTTCCGTTCCGTTCCGTTCCGTTCCATTCCGTTCCATTCCGTTCCATTCCGTTCTACTCGGGTTGATTCCATTCTATTCCATTCCATTCCATTCGATTCCATTCTATTCCATTCGATTCCATTCGATTCAATTCGATTCCATTCCATTCCATTCCATTCCATTCCATTCCATTGAATTCCATTGAATTCCATTCCATTCCATTCTGTTCCATTCCATTCCGTTCCATTCCATTCCATTCCATTCCATTCCATTCCATTCCGTTCTACTCGGGTTCATTCCATTCCATTCCGTTCCGTTCCGTTCCGTTCCGTTCCTTTCCTTTCTACTTGTGTTGATTCCATTCCATTCCATTCTATTCCATTGAATTCCATTCCATTCCATTCCATTCCATTCCATTACATGGAATTCCATTGAATTCCATTGAATTCCATTCCATAGAATTCCATTCCATTCCATTCCATTCCATTCCATGGAATTCCATTCCATTCCATTCCATTGAATTCCATTCCATTCCATTCCATTGAATTCCATTCCATTCCATTCCATTCGATTCCATTTCATTCCCTTGAATTCCATTCCATTCCATTCCATTCCATTGAATTCCATTGAATTCCATTCCATTGAATTCCATTCCACTCCATTGAATTCCATTCCATTTCATTCCATTCCATTCCGTTCCATTCCATTCCGTTCCATTCCATTCCATTCCTTTCCATTCCATTCCATTCCGTTCCATTCCATTGAATTCCGTTCCATTGCATTGAATTCCGTTCCATTCCATTCCATTCCTTTCCGTTCCGTTCCGTTCCGTTCCGTTCCGTTCCGTTCTACTCGGGTTGATTCCATTCTATTCCATTCCATTCCATTCGATTCCATTCTATTCCATTCGATTCCATTCGATTCAATTCGATTCCATTCGATTCCATTCCATTCCATTCCATTCCATTCCATTCCATTCCATTGAATTCCATTCCATTCCATTCCGTTCCATTCCATTCCGTTCCATTCCATTCCATTCCATTCCATTCCATTCCGTTCCATTCCATTCCATTCCTTTCCATTCCATTCCTTTCCGTTCCATTCCGTTCCGTTCCATTCCGTTCTACTCGGATTGATTCCATTCTATTCCATTCCATTCCATTCGATTCCATTCGATTCCATTCGATTCCATTCGATTCCATTCCATTCCATTCCATTCCATTCCATTCCATTCCATTGAACTCCATTCCATTCCATTCCATTCCATTCCATTCCATTCCATTCCATTGAATTGCATTCCATTCCATTCCATTCCATTGAATTCTGTTCCATTCAATTCCATTCCATTCCATTCCGTTCTACTCGGGTTGATTCCATGCTATTCCATTCCGTTCCTTTCCGTTCCGTTCCGTTCCGTTCCGTTCCGTTCCATTCCACTCGGGTTGATTCCATTCTATTCCATTCCATTCCATTCCATTCCATTCCATTCCATTCCATTCCATTCGATTCCATTCGATTCCATTCGATTCCATTCGATTCCATTCGATTCCATTCCATTCCATTGAATTCCATTCCATTCCATTCCATTCCATTGAATTCCGTTCCATTCCATTCCATTGCATTCCATTCCATTCCATTCCATTTGAATTCCATTCCATTCCATTCCATTCCATTCCATTCCATTCTACTCGGGTTGATTCCATTCTATTCCATTCCATTCCATTCGATTCCATTCGATTCCATTCGATTCCATTCGATTCCATTCCATTCCATTCCATTCCATTCCATTCCATTCCATTCCATTGAATTCCATTCCATTCCATTGAATTCCATTCCATTCCATTCCATTCCATTGAATTCCTTTCCATTCCATTCCATTCCATTCCATTCCATTCCATTGAATTCCATTCCATTGAATTCCATTCCATTCCATTCCATTCCATTGAATTCCATTCCATTCCGTTCCGTTCCGTTCCATTCCGTTTCGTTCCGTTCCGTTCCGTTCCGTTCCATTCCATTCCATTCCATTCCATTGAATTCCGTTCCATTCCATTGAATTCCATTCCATTCCGTTCCATTCCATTGAATTCTGTTCCGTTCCGTTCCGTTCCGTTCCGTTCCATTCCGTTCCATTCCGTTCCTTTCCGTTCTACTCGGGTTGATTCCATTCTATTCCCTTCCATTCCATTCGATTCCATTCTATTCCATTCGATTCCATTCGATTCAATTAGATTCCATTCCATTCCATTCCATTCCATTCCATTCCATTGAATTCCGTTCCATTCCATTGAATTCCATTCCATTCCGTTCCATTCCATTGAATTCCGCTCCGTTCCGTTCCGTTCCGTTCCGTTCCATTCCGTACCATTCCGTTCCATTCCGTTCTACTCGGGTTGATTCCATTCTATTCCATTCCATTCCATTCGATTCCATTCCATTCCATTCCATTCCATTCCATTCCGTTCTACTCGGGTTCATTCCATTCCATTCCGTTCCGTTCCGTTCCGTTCCTTTCCTTTCTACTTGTGTTGATTCCATTCCATTCCTTTCTATTCCATTGAATTCCATTCCATTCCATTCCATTCCATTCCATTACATGGAATTCCATTGAATTCCATTGAATTCCATTCCATTGAATTCCATTCCATTCCATTCCATTCCATTCCATTCCATGGAATTCCATTCCATTCCATTCCATTCCATTCCATTCCATTCCATTGAATTCCATTCCATTCTATTCCATTCCATTCCATTGAATTCCATTCCATTCCATTCCATTCCATTCCATTCCTTTCCATTCCATTGAATTCCATTGAATTCCGTTCCATTGAATTCCATTCCATTCCATGGAATTCCATTCCATTCCATTCCATTCCATTCCGTTCCATTCCATTCCGTTCCATTCCATTCCATTCCATTCCATTCCGTTCCGTTCCATTCCGTTCCGTTCCGTTCCGTTCCGTTGCGTTCCGTTCTACTCGGGTTGATTCCATTCTATTCCATTCCATTCCATTCGATTCCATTCTATTCCATTCTATTCCATTCGATTCCATTCGATTCCATTCGATTCCATTCCATTCCATTCCATTCCATTCCATTGAATTCCATTCCATTCCATTAAATTCCATTCCATTCCATTCCATTCCACTCCACTCCATTCCACTCCACTCCACTCCACTCCACTCCACTCCATTCCATTCCATTGAATTCCATTGAATTCCATTGAATTCCATTCCATTGAATTCCATTCCGTTCTGTTCCGTTCCGTTCCATTCCGTTCCGCTCTACTCGGGTTGATTCCATTCTATTCCATTCCATTCCATTCGATTCCATTCTATTCCATTCGATTCCATTCGATTCCATTCGATTCCATTCGATTCCATTCCATTCCATTCCATTCCATTCCACTCCATTCCATTCCTTTCGATTCCATTCCATTCCATTGAATTCCATTACATTGAATTCCATTCCATTCCATTCCATTCCATTGAATTCCATTCCATTCCATTCCATTGCATTGAATTCTGTTCCATTCCATTCCATTCCATTCCATTCCATTCCATTGAATTCCATTCCATTGAATTCCATTCCATTCCATTCCATTCCGTTCCATTCCATTCCGTTCCATTCCATTCCATTCCATTCCATTCCATTCCGTTCCGTTCCATTCCGTTCCATTCCGTTCCATTCCATTGAATTCCGTTCCATTGCATTGAATTCCGTTCCATTCCATTCCATTCCTTTCCGTTCCGTTCCGTTCCGTTCCGTTCCGTTCCATTCTACTCGGGTTGATTCCATTCCATTCCATTCCATTCCATTCGATTCCATTCTATTCCATTCGATTCCATTCGATTCAATTCGATTCGATTCCATTCCTTTCCATTCCATTCCATTCCATTCCATAGAATTCCATTCCATTCCATTGAATTCCATTCCATTCCATTCCATTCCGTTCCATTGAATTCCATTCCATTCCATTGAATTCCATTCCATTCCATTCCATTCGATTCCATTCCATTCCATGGAATTCCATTCCATTCAATTCCATTCCATTCCATGGAATTCCATTTCATTCCATTCCATTCCATTCCATTCCATTCCATTCCATAGAATTCCATTCCGTTCCATTCCATTCCATTCCATTCCATTCCGTTCCATTCCATTCCATCGAATTCCATTCCATTCCATTCCATTCCATTCCATTCCATTCCATTCCATTCTACTCGGGTTGATTCCATTCGATTCCATTCCATTCCATTCGATTCCATTCGATTCCATTCGATTTCATTCGATTCCATTCCATTCCATTCCATTCAATTGAATTCCATTCCATTCCATTCCATTCCATTCCATTCCATTCCATTCCATTCCATTCCATTGAATTCCATTCCATTACATTGAATTCCATTCCATTCCATTCCATTCCATTGAATTCCGTTCCATTCCATTCCTTTCCATTCCATTCCATTCCATTGAATTCCATTACATTGAATTCCATTCCATTCCATTCCATTCCATTCCATTCCATAGAATTCCATTCCATTCCATTGAATTCCATTCCATTGAATTCCATTCGATTCCATTCCATTCCATGGAATTCCATTCCTTTCCATTCCATTCCATTCCATTCCATTCCATTCCATTGAATTCCATTGAATTCCATTCCATTCCATTGAATTCCATTCCTTTCCATTCCATTCCATTGAATTCCGTTCAATTCCATTCCATTCCATTCCATTCCATTCCATTCCATTCCATTCCATTCCATTCCATTCTACTCGGGTTGATTCCATTCTATTCCATTCCATTCCATTCGATTCCATTCGATTCCTTTCGATTCCATTCCATTCCATTCCATTCCATTCCATTGAGTTCCATTCCATTCCATTCCATTCCATTCCATTGAATTCCATTCCATTCCATTCCATCGAATTCCATTCCATTCCATTGAATTCCATTCCATTCCATTCCATTCCATTCCATTCCATTCCATTCCATTCCATCGAATTCCATTCCATTCCATTCCATTCCATTCCATTCCATTCCATTCCATTCGATTCCATTCGATTCCATTCCATTCCATTCCATTCCATTGAATTCCGTTCCATTCCATTCCATTCCATTCCATTCCCTTCCATTGAATTCCATTACATTGAATTCCATTCCATTCCTTTCCATTCCATTCCGTTCCGTTCCGTTCCGTTCCGTTCCGTTTCGTTCCGTTCCGTTCCGTTCCGTTCCATTCCATTCCATTCCATTCCATTGAATTCAGTTCCATTCCATTGAATTCCATTCCATTCCGTTCCATTCCATTGAATTCTGTTCCGTTCCGTTCTGTTCCGTTCCGTTCTATTCCGTTCCATTCCGTTCCTTTCCGTTCTACTCGGGTTGATTCCATTCTATTCCATTCCATTCCATTCGATTCCATTCGATTCCATTCGAATCCATTCGATTCCATTCGATTCCATTCGATTCCATTCCATTCCATTGAATTCCATTCAATTCCATTCCATTCCATTGAATTCCGTTCCATTCCATTCAATTCCATTCCATTCCATTCCTTTCCGTTCCGTTCCGTTCCGTTCCGTTCCGTTCTACTCGGGTTGATTCCATTCTATTCCCTTCCATACCATTCGATTCCATTCTATTCCATTCGATTCCATTAGATTCAATTCGATTCCATTCCATTCCATTCCATTCCATTCCATTCCATTGAATTCCGTTCCATTCCATTGAATTCCATTCCATTGAATTCCATTCCATTGAATTCCGCTCCGTTCCGTTCCGTTCCGTTCCGTTCCATTCCGTTCCATTCCGTTCCATTCCGTTCTACTCGGGTTGATTCCATTCTATTCCATTCCATTCCATTCGATTCCATTCTATTCCATTCGATTCCATTCGATTCAATTCGATTCCATTCCATTCCATTCCATTCCATTCCATTCCATTGAATTCCATTGAATTCCATTCCATTCCATTCCGTTCCATTCCATTCCGTTCCATTCCATTCCATTCCATTCCATTCCATTCCATTCCGTTCTACTCGGGTTCATTCCATTCCATTCCGTTCCGTTCCGTTCCGTTCCGTTCCTTTCCTTTCTACTTGTGTTGATTCCATTCCATTCCATTCTATTCCATTGAATTCCATTCCATTCCATTCCATTCCATTCCATTACATGGAATTCCATTGAATTCCATTGAATTCCATTCCATAGAATTCCATTCCATTCCATTCCATTCCATTCCATGGAATTCCATTCCATTCCATTCCATTCCATTCCATTGAATTCCATTCCATTCCATTCCATTGAATTCCATTCCATTCCATTACATTCGATTCCATTTCATTCCATTGAATTCCATTCCATTCCATTCCATTCCATTGAATTCCATTGAATTCCATTCCATTGAATTCCATTCCACTCCATTGAATTCCATTCCATTTCATTCCATTCCATTCCGTTCCATTCCATTCCGTTCCATTCCATTCCATTCCTTTCCATTCCATTCCATTCCGTTCCATTCCATTGAATTCCGTTCCATTGCATTGAATTCCGTTCCATTCCATTCCATTCCTTTCCGTTCCGTTCCGTTCCGTTCCGTTCCGTTCCGTTCTACTCGGGTTGATTCCATTCTATTCCATTCCATTCCATTCGATTCCATTCTATTCCATTCGATTCCATTCGATTCAATTCGATTCCATTCGATTCCATTCCATTCCATTCCATTCCATTCCATTCCATTGAATTCCATTCCATTCCATTCCGTTCCATTGCATTCCGTTCCATTCCATTCCATTCCATTCCATTCCATTCCATTCCATTCCGTTCCATTCCATTCCATTCCTTTCCATTCCATTCCTTTCCGTTCCATTCCGTTCCGTTCCATTCCGTTCTACTCGGATTGATTCCATTCTATTCCATTCCATTCCATTCGATTCCATTCGATTCCATTCGATTCCATTCGATTCCATTCCATTCCATTCCATTCCATTCCATTCCATTCCATTGAACTCCATTCCATTCCATTCCATTCCATTCCATTCCATTCCATTCCATTCCATTCCATTGAATTCCATTCCATTCCATTCCATTCCATTGAATTCTGTTCCATTCAATTCCATTCCATTCCATTCCGTTCTACTCGGGTTGATTCCATGCTATTCCATTCCGTTCCTTTCCGTTCCGTTCCGTTCCGTTCCGTTCCGTTCCATTCCACTCGGGTTGATTCCATTCTATTCCATTCCATTCCATTCCATTCCATTCCATTCCATTCCATTCCATTCCATTCGATTCCATTCGATTCCATTCGATTCCATTCGATTCCATTCGATTCCATTCGATTCCATTCCATTCCATTGAATTCCATTCCATTCCATTCCATTCCATTGAATTCCGTTCCATTCCATTCCATTGCATTCCATTCCATTCCATTCCATTTGAATTCCATTCCATTCCATTCCATTCCATTCCATTCCATTCTACTCGGGTTGATTCCATTCTATTCCATTCCATTCCATTCGATTCCATTCGATTCCATTCGATTCCATTCGATTCCATTCCATTCCATTCCATTCCATTCCATTCCATTCCATTCCACTCCATTGAATTCCATTCCATTCCATTGAATTCCATTCCATTCCATTCCATTCCATTGAATTCCGTTCCATTCCATTCCATTCCATTCCATTCCATTCCATTGAATTCCATTCCATTGAATTCCATTCCATTCCATTCCATTCCATTGAATTCCATTCCATTCCGTTCCGTTCCGTTCCATTCCGTTTCGTTCCGTTCCGTTCCGTTCCGTTCCATTCCATTCCATTCCATTCCATTGAATTCCGTTCCATTCCATTGAATTCCATTCCATTCCGTTCCATTCCATTGAATTCTGTTCCGTTCCGTTCCGTTCCGTTCCGTTCCATTCCGTTCCATTCCGTTCCTTTCCGTTCTACTCGGGTTGATTCCATTCTATTCCATTCCATTCCATTCGATTCCATTCTATTCCATTCGATTCCATTCGATTCAATTAGATTCCATTCCATTCCATTCCATTCCATTCCATTCCATTGAATTCCGTTCCATTCCATTGAATTCCATTCCATTCCGTTCCATTCCATTGAATTCCGCTCCGTTCCGTTCCGTTCCGTTCCGTTCCATTCCGTACCATTCCGTTCCATTCCGTTCTACTCGGGTTGATTCCATTCTATTCCATTCCATTCCATTCGATTCCATTCCATTCCATTCCATTCCATTCCATTCCGTTCTACTCGGGTTCATTCCATTCCATTCCGTTCCGTTCCGTTCCGTTCCTTTCCTTTCTACTTGTGTTGATTCCATTCCATTCCTTTCTATTCCATTGAATTCCATTCCATTCCATTCCATTCCATTCCATTACATGGAATTCCATTGAATTCCATTGAATTCCATTCCATAGAATTCCATTCCATTCCATTCCATTCCATTCCATTCCATGGAATTCCATTCCATTCCATTCCATTCCATTCCATTCCATTCCATTGAATTCCATTCCATTCTATTCCATTCCATTCCATTGAATTCCATTCCATTCCATTCCATTCCATTCCATTCCTTTCCATTCCATTGAATTCCATTGAATTCCGTTCCATTGAATTCCATTCCATTCCATGGAATTCCATTCCATTCCATTCCATTCCATTCCGTTCCATTCCATTCCGTTCCATTCCATTCCATTCCATTCCATTCCGTTCCGTTCCATTCCGTTCCGTTCCGTTCCGTTCCGTTGCGTTCCGTTCTACTTGGGTTGATTCCATTCTATTCCATTCCATTCCATTCGATTCCATTCTATTCCATTCTATTCCATTCGATTCCATTCGATTCCATTCGATTCCATTCCATTCCATTCCATTCCATTCCATTCCATTGAATTCCATTCCATTCCATTAAATTCCATTCCATTCCATTCCATTCCACTCCACTCCATTCCACTCCACTCCACTCCACTCCACTCCACTCCATTCCATTCCTTTGAATTCCATTGAATTCCATTGAATTCCATTCCATTGAATTCCATTCCGTTCTGTTCCGTTCCGTTCCATTCCGTTCCGCTCTACTCGGGTTGATTCCATTCTATTCCATTCCATTCCATTCGATTCCATTCTATTCCATTCGATTCCATTCGATTCCATTCGATTCCATTCGATTCCATTCCATTCCATTCCATTCCATTCCATTCCATTTCATTCCTTTCCATTCCATTCCATTCCATTGAATTCCATTACATTGAATTCCATTCCATTCCATTCCATTCCATTGAATTCCATTCCATTCCATTCCATTGCATTGAATTCTGTTCCATTCCATTCCATTCCATTCCATTCCATTGAATTCCATTCCATTGAATTCCATTCCATTCCATTCCATTCCATTGAATTCCATTCCATTCCGTTCCGTTCCGTTCCGTTCCGTTCCGTTTCGTTCCGTTCCGTTCCGTTCCGTTCCATTCCATTCCATTCCATTCCATTGAATTCCGTTCCATTCCATTGAATTCCATTCCATTCCGATCCTTTCCATTGAATTCTGTTCCGTTCCGTTCCGTTCCGTTCCGTTCCATTCCGTTCCATTCCGTTCCTTTCCGTTCTACTCGGGTTGATTCCATTCTATTCCATTCCATTCCATTCGATTCCATTCGATTCCATTCGAATCCATTCGATTCCATTCGATTCCATTCGATTCCATTCCATTCCATTGAATTCCATTCCATGCCATTCCATTCCATTGAATTCCGTTCCATTCCATTCAATTCCATTCCATTCCATTCCTTTCCGTTCCGTTCCGTTCCGTTCCGTTCCGTTCCGTTCCGTTCCGTTCTACTCGGGTTGATTCCATTCTATTCCATTCCATACCATTCGATTCCATTCTATTCCATTCGATTCCATTCGATTCAATTCGATTCCATTCCATTCCATTCCATTCCATTCCATTGAATTCCGTTCCATTCCATTGAATTCCATTCCATTCCGTTCCATTCCATTGAATTCCGCTCCGTTCCGTTCCGTTCCGTTCCGTTCCATTCCGTTCCATTCCGTTCCATTCCGTTCAACTCGGGTTGATTCCATTCTATTCCATTCCATTCCATTCGATTCCATTCTATTCCATTCGATTCCATTCGATTCAATTCGATTCCATTCCATTCCATTCCATTCCATTCCATTCCATTGAATTCCATTGAATTCCATTCCATTCCATTCCGTTCCATTCCATTCCGTTCCATTCCATTCCATTCCATTCCATTCCATTCCATTCCATTCCATTCCGTTCTACTCGGGTTCATTCCATTCCATTCCGTTCCGTTCCGTTCCGTTCCGTTCCTTTCCTTTCTACTTGTGTTGATTCCATTCCATTCCATTCTATTCCATTGAATTCCATTCCATTCCATTCCATTCCATTCCATTACATGGAATTCCATTGAATTCCATGGAATTCCATTCCATAGAATTCCATTCCATTCCATTCCATTCCATTCCATGGAATTCCATTCCATTCCATTCCATTCCATTCCATTCCATGGAATTCCATTCCATTCCATTCCATTCCATGGAATTCCATTCCATTCCATTCCATTGAATTCCATTCCATTCCATTCCATTCGATTCCATTTCATTCCATTGAATTCCATTCCATTCCATTCCATTCCATTGAATTCCATTGAATTCCATTCCATTGAATTCCTTTCCACTCCATTGAATTCCATTCCATTTCATTCCATTCCATTCCGTTCCATTCCATTCCGTTCCATTCCATTCCATTCCTTTCCATTCCATTCCATTCCGT
Organism: Gorilla gorilla gorilla; assembly: GCF_029281585.2. NCBI lineage: Eukaryota > Metazoa > Chordata > Mammalia > Primates > Hominidae > Gorilla > Gorilla gorilla. The sequence goes on from NC_073242.2 coordinate 40,618,227, forward strand.
TCCATTCCATTGAATTCCGTTCCATTGCATTGAATTCCGTTCCATTCCATTCCATTCCTTTCCGTTCCGTTCCGTTCCGTTCCGTTCCGTTCCGTTCTACTCGGGTTGATTCCATTCTATTCCATTCCATTCCATTCGATTCCATTCTATTCCATTCGATTCCATTCGATTCAATTCGATTCCATGCGATTCCATTCCATTCCATTCCATTCCATTCCATTCCATTCCATTCCATTCCATTGAATTCCATTCCATTCCATTCCGTTCCATTCCATTCCGTTCCATTCCATTCCATTCCATTCCATTCCATTCCGTTCCATTCCATTCCATTCCTTTCCATTCCATTCCTTTCCGTTCCATTCCGTTCCGTTCCATTCCGTTCTACTCGGCTTGATTCCATTCTATTCCATTCCATTCCATTCGATTCCATTCGATTCCATTCGATTCCATTCGATTCCATTCCATTCCATTCCATTCCATTCCATTCCATTCCATTCCATTGAACTCCATTCCATTCCATTCCATTCCATTCCATTCCATTCCATTCCATTGTATTCCATTCCATTCCATTCCATTCCATTGAATTCTGTTCCATTCAATTCCATTCCATTCCATTCCGTTCTACTCGGGTTGATTCCATGCTATTCCATTCCGTTCCATTCCGTTCCGTTCCGTTCCGTTCCGTTCCGTTCCGTTCCATTCCACTCGGGTTGATTCCATTCTATTCCATTCCATTCCATTCCATTCCATTCCATTCCATTCGATTCCATTCGATTCCATTCGATTCCATTCGATTCCATTCGATTCCATTCCATTCCATTGAATTCCATTCCATTCCATTCCATTCCATTGAATTCCGTTCCATTCCATTCCATTGCATTCCATTCCATTCCATTCCATTTGAATTCCATTCCATTCCATTCCATTCCATTCCATTCCATTCCATTCCATTCTACTCGGGTTGATTCCATTCTATTCCATTCCATTCCATTCGATTCCATTCGATTCCATTCGATTCCATTCGATTCCATTCCATTCCATTCCATTCCATTCCATTCCATTCCATTCCATTCCATGGAATTCCATTCCATTCCATTCCATTCCATTCCATTCCATTGAATTCCGTTCCATTCCATTCCATTCCATTCCATTCCATTCCATTGAATTCCATTCCATTGAATTCCATTCCATTCCATTCCATTCCATTGAATTCCATTCCATTCCGTTCCGTTCCGTTCCGTTCCGTTTCGTTCCGTTCCGTTCCGTTCCGTTCCATTCCATTCCATTCCATTCCATTGAATTCCGTTCCATTCCATTGAATTCCATTCCATTCCGTTCCATTCCATTGAATTCTGTTCCGTTCCGTTCCGTTCCGTTCCGTTCCATTCCGTTCCATTCCGTTCCTTTCCGTTCTACTCGGGTTGATTCCATTCTATTCCATTCCATTCCATTCGATTCCATTCGATTCCATTCGAATCCATTCGATTCCATTCGATTCCATTCGATTCCATTCTATTCCATTGAATTCCATTCCATTCCATTCCATTCCATTGAATTCCGTTCCATTCCATTCAATTCCATTCCATTCCATTCCTTTCCGTTCCGTTCCGTTCCGTTCCGTTCCGTTCCCTTCTACTCGGGTTGATTCCATTCTATTCCATTCGATTCCATTCGATTCAATTCGATTCCATTCCATTCCATTCCATTCCATTCCATTCCATTGAATTCCGTTCCATTCCATTGAATTCCATTCCATTCCGTTCCATTCCATTGAATTCCGCTCCGTTCCGTTCCGTTCCGTTCCGTTCCATTCCGTACCATTCCGTTCCATTCCGTTCTACTCGGGTTGATTCCATTCTATTCCATTCCATTCCATTCGATTCCATTCCATTCCATTCCATTCCATTCCATTCCGTTCTACTCGGGTTCATTCCATTCCATTCCGTTCCGTTCCTTTCCATTCCGTTCCTTTCCTTTCTACTTGTGTTGATTCCATTCCATTCCTTTCTATTCCATTGAATTCCATTGCATTCCATTCCATTCCATTCCATTACATGGAATTCCATTGAATTCCATTGAATTCCATTCCATTGAATTCCATTCCATTCCATTCCATTCCATTCCATTCCATGGAATTCCATTCCATTCCATTCCATTCCATTCCATTGAATTCCATTCCATTCCATTCCATTCGATTCCATTTCATTCCATTGAATTCCATTCCATTCCATTCCATTCCATTCCATTCCATTCCATAGAATTCCATTGAATTCCATTCCATTGAATTCCATTCCATTCCATTCCATCGATTCAATTCGATTCCATTCCATTCCATTCCATTCCATTCCATTGAATTCCATTCCATTCCATTCCGTTCCATTCCATTCGGTTCCATTCCATTCCATTCCATTCCATTACGTTCCGTTCCATTCCGTTCCATTCCATTGAATTCCGATCCATTGCATTGAATTCCGTTCCATTCCATTCCATTCCTTTCCGTTCCGTTCCGTTCCGTTCCGTTCCGTTCTACTCGGATTGATTCCATTCTATTCCAATCCATTCCATTCGATTCCATTCGATTCCATTCGATTCCATTCGTTTCCTTTCCATTCCTTTCCATTCCATTGAATTCCATTCCATTCCATTCCATTCCATTCCATTCCATTCCATGGAATTCCGTTACATTCCGTTCCGTTCCATTGAATTCCGTTCCGTTCCATTGAATTCCATTCCATTCCATTCCATTGAATTCCATTCCATTCCATTCCATTCCATTCCATTCCATTCCATTCCATCGAATTCCATTCCATTCCATTCCATTCCATTCCATTCCATTGAATTCCGTTCCATTCCATTGAATTCCATTCCATTCCGTTCCATTCCATTGAATTCCTTTCCGTTCCGTTCCGTTCCATTCCGTTCTACTCGGGTTGATTCCATTCTATTCCATTCCAATCCACTCGATTCCATTCCATTCCATTCCATTCCATTCCATTCCATTCCATTCCGTTCTACTCGGGTTCATTCCATTCCATTCCTTTCCGTTCCATTCCGTTCCGTTCCGTTCCGTTCCGTTCTACTCGGGTTGATTCCATTCTATTCCATTCCATTCCATTAGATTCCATTCTATTCCATTCGATTCCATTCGATTCAATTCGATTCGATTCCATTCCATTCCATTCCATTCCATTGCATTCCATTGAATTCCATTCCATTCCATTGAATTCCATTCCATTCCATTCCATTCCATTCCATTCCATTCCATTCCATTCCATTCCATTCCATTCCATCAAATTCCATTCCATTCCATTCCATTCCATTCCATTCAATTCCATTCGATTCCATTCGATTCCATTCGATTCCATTCGATTCCATTCCATTCCATTCCATTCCATTGAATTCCATTCCATTCCATTCCATTCCATTGAATTCCGTTCCATTCCTTTCAATTCCATTCCATTCCATTCCATTCCATTCCATTCCATTCCATTCCATTCCATTCCATTCCATTCCATTCCATTCTACTCGGGTTGATTCCATTCTATTACATTCCATTCCATTCGATTCCATTCGATTCCATTCGATTCCATTCGATTCCATTCCTTTCCATTCCATTCCATTGAATTCCGTTCCATTCCATTCCATTCCATTCCATTCCATTCCATTCCTTTGAATTCCCTTACATTGAATTCCATTCCATTCCTTTCCGTTCCGTTCCGTTCCGTTCCGTACCGTTCCATTCCATTCCATTCCGTTCCATTGAATTCCGTTCCATTCCATTGAATTCCATTCCATCCCGTTCCATTCCATTGAATTCCGTTCCGTTCCGTTCCGTTCCGTTCCGTTCCGTTCCGTTCCGTTCCATTCCATTCCATTGCGTTCTACTCGGGTTCATTCCATTCCATTCCTTTCCGTTCCGTTCCGTTCCGTTCCATTCCGTTCCGTTCCGTTCCGTTCTACTCGGGTTGATTCAATTCTATTCCATTCCATTCCATTCGATTCCATTGTATTCCATTCGATTCCATTCTATTCAATTCGATTCCATTCCATTCCATTCCATTCCATTCCATTCCATTCCATTGAATTCCATTCCATTCCATTCCGTTCCATTCCATTCCGTTCCATTCCATTCCATTCCATTCCATTCCATTCCATTACGTTCCGTTCCATTCCGTTCCATTCCATTGAATTCCGCTCCATTGCATTGAATTCCGTTCCATTCCATTCCATTCCTTTCCGTTCCGTTCCGTTCCGTTCCGTTCTACTCGGGTTGATTCCATTCTATTCCATTCCATTCCATTCGATTCCATTCTATTCCATTCGATTCCATTCGATTCAATTCTATTCGATTCCATTCCATTCCATTCCATTCCATTCCATTGAATTCCATTCCATTCCATAGAATTCCATTCCATTCCATTCCATTCCATTCCATTCCATTCCATTGAATTCCTTTCCATTCCATTGAATTCCATTCCATTCCATTCCATTCGATTCCATTCCATTCCATGGAATTCCATTCCATTCGATTCCATTCCATTCCATGGAATTCCATTTCATTCCATTCCATTCCATTCCATTCCATTCCATTCCATGGAATTCCATTCCATTCCATTCCATTCCATTCCATTCCGTTCCATTCAATTCTTCGAATTCCATTCCATTCCATTCCATTCCATTCCATTCCATTCCATTCCATTCCATTCCATTCCATTCCATTCTACTCGGGTTGATTCCATTCTATTCCATTCCATTCCATTCGATTCCATTCGATTCCATTCGATTCCATTCGATTCCATTCCATTCCATTCCATTCCATTCAATTCCATTCCATTCCATTCCATTCCATTCCATTCCATTCCATTCCATTCCATTGAATTCCATTCCATTCCATTGAATTCCATTCAATTCCATTCCATTCCATTGAATTCCGTTCCATTCCATTCCTTTCCATTCCATTCCATTCCATTGAATTCCATTACATTGAATTCCATTCCATTCCATTCCATTCCATTGAATTCCATTCCATTCCATTGAATTCCATTCCATTCCATTGAATTCCATTCCATTCCATTCCATTCGATTCCATTCCATTCCATGGAATTCCATTCCTTTCCATTCCATTCCATTCCATTCCATTCCATTCCATTCCATTCCATTCCATTCCATTCCATTCTCCTCGGGTTGATTCCATTCTATTCCATTCCATTCCATTCCATTCCATTCCATTCCATTCGATTCCATTCGATTCCATTCCATTCCATTCCATTCCATTCCATTCCATTCCATTCCATTCCATTGAATTCCATTCCATTCCATTGAATTCCATTCCATTCCATTCCATTCCATTGAATTCCGTTCCATTCCATTCCATTCCATTCGATTCCATTCCATTGAATTCCATTGAATTCCATTCCATTGAATTCCATTCCATTCCATTGAATTCCATTCCATTTCATTCCATTCCATTCCGTTCCATTCCATTCCGTTCCATTCCATTCCATTCCTTTCCATTCCATTCCATTCCGTTCCATTCCATTGAATTCCGTTCCATTGCATTGAATTCCGTTCCATTCCATTCCATTCCTTTCCGTTCCGTTCCGTTCCGTTCCGTTCCGTTCCTTTCCGTTCTACTCGGGTTGATTCCATTCTATTCCATTCCATTACATTCGATTCCATTCTATTCCATTCTATTCCATTCGATTCCATTCGATTCAATTCGATTCCATTCCATTCCATTTCATTCCATTCCATTCCATTCCATTCCATTGAATTCCATTCCATTCCATTCCGTTCCATTCCATTCGGTTCCATTCCATTCCATTCCATTCCATTACGTTCCGTTCCATTCCGTTCCATTCCGTTCCATTCCATTGAATTCCGATCCATTGCATTGAATTCCGTTCCATTCCATTCCATTCCTTTCCGTTCCGTTCCGTTCCGTTCCGTTCTACTCGGATTGATTCCATTCTATTCCAATCCATTCCATTCGATTCCATTCGATTCCATTCGATTCCATTCGTTTCCATTCCATTCCATTCCATTCCATTGAATTCCATTCCATTCCATTCCATTCCATTCCATTCCATTCCATGGAATTCCGTTCCATTCCGTTCCGTTCCATTGAATTCCGTTCCGTTCCATTGCATTCCATTCCATTCCATTCCATTGAATTCCATTCCATTCCATTCCATTCCATTCCATTCCATTCCATCGAATTCCATTCCATTCCATTCCATTCCATTCCATTCCATTGAATTCCGTTCCATTCCATTGAATTCCATTCCATTCCGTTCCATTCCATTGAATTCCGTTCCGTTCCGTTCCGTTCCATTCCGTTCTACTCGGGTTGATTCCATTCTATTCCATTCCAATCCACTCGATTCCATTCCATTCCATTCCATTCAATTCCATTCCATTCCGTTCTACTCGGGTTCATTCCATTCCATTCCTTTCCGTTCCATTCCGTTCCGTTCCGTTCCGTTCCGTTCTACTCGGGTTGATTCCATTCTATTCCATTCCATTCCATTCGATTCCATTCTATTCCATTCGATTCCATTCGATTCAATTCGATTCGATTCCATTCCATTCCATTCCATTCCATTGCATTCCATTGAATTCCATTCCATTCCATTGAATTCCATTCCATTCCATTCCATTCCATTCCATTCCATTCCATCAAATTCCATTCCATTCCATTCCATTCCATTCAATTCCATTCGATTCCATTCGATTCCATTCGATTCCATTCGATTCCATTCCATTCCATTCCATTCCATTCCATTGAATCCCATTCCATTCCATTCCATTCCATGGAATTCCGTTCCATTCCTTTCAATTCCATTCCATTCCATTCCATTCCATTCCATTCCATTCCATTCCATTCCATTCCATTCCATTCCATTCCATTCCATTCTACTCGGGTTGATTCCATTCTATTACATTCCATTCCATTCGATTCCATTCGATTCCATTCGATTCCATTCGATTCCATTCCATTCCATTCCATTCCATTGAATTCCGTTCCATTCCATTCCATTCCATTCCATTCCATTCCATTCCTTTGAATTCCATTACATTGAATTCCATTCCATTCCTTTCCGTTCCGTTCCGTTCCGTACCGTTCCAATCCATTCCATTCCGTTCCATTGAATTCCGTTCCATTCCATTGAATTCCATTCCATTCCGTTCCATTGCATTGAATTCCGTTCCGTTCCGTTCCGTTCCGTTCCGTTCCGTTCCATTCCGTTCCATTCCATTCCATTGCGTTCTACTCGGGTTCATTCCATTCCATTCCTTTCCGTTCCGTTCCGTTCCGTTCCATTCCGTTCCGTTCCGTTCCGTTCTACTCGGGTTGATTCAATTCTATTCCATTCCATTCCATTCGATTCCATTCTACTCCATTCGATTCCATTATATTCATTTCGATTCCATTCCATTCCATTCCATTCCATTCCATTCCATTCCATTGAATTCCATTGAATTCCATTCCATTGAATTCCATTCCATTCCATTGAATTCCATTCCATTTCATTCCATTCCATTCCGTTCCATTCCATTCCGTTCCATTCCATTCCATTCCTTTCCATTCCATTCCATTCCGTTCCTTTCCATTGAATTCCGTTCCATTGCATTGAATTCCGTTCCATTCCATTCCATTCCTTTCCGTTCCGTTCCGTTCCGTTCCGTTCCGTTCCGTTCTACTCGGGTTGATTCCATTCTATTCCATTCCATTCCATTCGATTCCATTCTATTCCATTCTATTCCATTCGATTCCATTCGATTCAATTCGATTCCATTCCATTCCATTCCATTCCATTCCATTCCATTGAATTCCATTCCATTCCATTCCGTTCCATTCCATTCGGTTCCATTCCATTCCATTCCATTCCATTACGTTCCGTTCCATTCCGTTCCATTCCGTTCCATTCCATTGAATTCCGATCCATTGCATTGAATTCCGTTCCATTCCATTCCATTCCTTTCCGTTCCGTTCCGTTCCGTTCCGTTCCGTTCCGTTCTACTCGGATTGATTCCATTCTATTCCAATCCATTCCATTCGATTCCATTCGATTCCATTCGATTCCATTCGTTTCCATTCCATTCCATTCCATTCCATTGAATTCCATTCCATTCCATTCCATTCCATTCCATTCCATTCCATTCCATGGAATTCCGTTCCATTCCGTTCCGTTCCATTGAATTCCGTTCCGTTCCATTGAATTCCATTCCATTCCATTCCATCGAATTCCATTCCATTCCATTCCATTCCATTCCATTCCATTCCATTGAATTCCGTTCCATTCCATTGAATTCCATTCCATTCCGTTGCATTCCATTGAATTCCGTTCCGTTCCGTTCCGTTCCATTCCGTTCTACTCGGGTTGATTCCATTCTATTCCATTCCAATCCACTCGATTCCATTCCATTCCATTCCATTCCATTCCATTCCATTCCGTTCTACTCGGGTTCATTCCATTCCATTCCTTTCCGTTCCGTTCCGTTCCGTTCCGTTCCGTTCCGTTCTACTCGGGTTGATTCCATTCTATTCCATTCCATTCCATTCGATTCCATTCTATTCCATTCGATTCCATTCGATTCAATTCGATTCGATTCCATTCCATTCCATTCCATTCCATTGCATTCCATTGAATTCCATTCCATTCCATTGAATTCCATTCCATTCCATTCCATTCCATTCCATTCCATTCCATTCCATTCCATTCCATCGAATTCCATTCCATTCCATTCCATTCCATTCCATTCAATTCCATTCGATTCCATTCGATTCCATTCGATTCCATTCGATTCCATTCCATTCCATTCCATTCCATTGAATTCCATTCCATTCCATTCCATTCCATTGAATTCCGTTCCATTCCTTTCAATTCCATTCCATTCCGTTCCATTCCATTCCATTCCATTCCATTCCATTCCATTCCATTCCATTCCATTCCATTCGATTCTACTCGGGTTGATTCCATTCTATTACATTCCATTCCATTCGATTCCATTCGATTCCATTCGATTCCATTCCATTCCATTCCATTCCATTGAATTCCGTTCCATTCCATTCCATTCCATTCCATTCCATTCCATTCCATTGAATTCCATTACATTGAATTCCATTCCATTCCATTCCATTCCATGGAATTCCATTCCATTCCGTTCCGTTCCGTTCCGTTCCGTTCTGTACCGTTCCATTCCATTCCATTCCGTTCCATTGAATTCCGTTCCATTCCATTGAATTCCATTCCATTCCGTTCCATTCCATTGAATTCCGTTCCGTTCCGTTCCGTTCCGTTCCGTTCCATTCCGTTCCATTCCATTCCATTCCGTTCTACTCGGGTTCATTCCATTCCATTCCTTTCCGTTCCGTTCCGTTCCATTCCATTCCATTCCATTCCATTCCATTCCATTCTACTCGGGTTGATTCCATTCCATTCCATTCCATTCCATTCGATTCCATTCGATTCCATTCGATTCCATTCCATTCCATTCCATTCAATTGAATTCCATTCCATTCCATTCCATTCCATTCCATTCCATTGAATTCCATTCCATTCCATTGAATTCCATTCCATTACATTCCATTCCATTGAATTCCATTCCATTCCATTCCATTCCACTCCATTCCATTCCATTCCATTCCATTGAATTCCATTCCATGGAATTCCATTCCATTCCATTCCATTCCATGGAATTCCATTCCATTCCGTTCCGTTCCGTTCCGTTCCGTTCCATTCCATTCCATTCCATTCCATTGAATTCCGTTCCATTCCATTGAATTCCATTCCATTCCGTTCCATTCCATTGAATTCCGTTCCGTTCCGTTCCGTTCCGTTCCGTTCCATTCCGTTCCATTCCGTTCCATTCCGTTCTACTCGGGTTGATTCCATTCTATTCCATTCCATTCCATTCGATTCCATTCCATTCCATTCCATTCCATTCCTTTGTACTCGGGTTCATTCCATTCCATTCCGTTCCGTTCCGTTCCGTTCCGTTCCATTCCTTTCTACTTGTGTTGATTCCATTCCATTCCATTCTATTCCATTGAATTCCATTCCATTCCATTCCATTCCATTCCATTACATGGAATTCCATTGAATTCCATTGAATTCCATTCCATTGAATTCCATTGAATTCCATTCCATTCCATTCCATGGAATTCCATTCCATTCCATTCCATTCCATTGAATTCCATTGAATTCCATTCCATTGAATTCCATTCCATTCCATTGAATTCCATTCCATTTCATTCCATTCCATTCCGTTCCATTCCATTCCGTTCCATTCCATTCCATTCCTTTCCATTCCATTCCATTCCGTTCCATTCCATTGAATTCCGTTCCATTGCACTGAATTCCGTTCCATTCCATTCCATTCCTTTCCGTTCCGTTCCGTTCCGTTCCGTTCCGTTCCGTTCTACTCGGGTTGATTCCATTCTATTCCATTCCATTCCATTCGATTCCATTCTATTCCATTCGATTCCATTCGATTCAATTCGATTCCATTCCATTCCATTCCATTCCATTCCATTCCATTCCATTGAATTCCATTCCTTTCCATTCCGTTCCATTCCATTCCGTTCCATTCCATTCCATTCCATTCCATTCCATTCCATTGAATTCCATTCCATTCCATTACGTTCCGTTCCATTCCGTTCCATTCCGTTCCATTCCATTGAATTCCGATCCATTGCATTGAATTCCGTTCCATTCCATTCCATTCCTTTCCGTTCCGTTCCGTTCCGTTCCGTTCCATTCCGTTCTACTCGGATTGATTCCATTCTATTCCATTCCATTCCATTCGATTCCATTCGATTCCATTCGATTCCATTCGATTCCATTCCATTCCATTCCATTCCATTGAATTCCATTCCATTCCATTCCATTCCATTCCATTGAATTCCATTGAATTCCATTCCATTGAATTCCATTCCATTCCATTCCATTCCGTTCCATTCCATTCCGTTCCATTCCATTCCATTCCATTCCATTCCATTGAATTCTGTTCCATTCAATTCCATTCCATTCCATTCCGTTCTACTCGGGTTGATTCCATTCTATTCCATTCCGTTCCGTTGCGTTCCGTTCCGTTCCGTTCCGTTCCATTCCACTCGGGTTGATTCCATTCTATTCCATTCCATTCCATTCCATTCCATTCGATTCCATTCGATTCCATTCGATTCCATTCGATTCCATTCCATTCCATTGAATTCCATTCCATTCCATTCCATTCCATGGAATTCCGTTCCATTCCATTCCATTGCATTCCATTCCATTCCATTCCATTTGAATTCCATTCCATTCCATTCCATTCCATTCCATTCCATTCCATTCCATTCCATTCCATTCTACTAGGGTTGATTCCATACTATTCCATTCCATTCCATTCGATTCCATTCGAACCCATTCGATTCCATTCGATTCCATTCCATTCCATTCCATTCCATTCCATTCCATTCCATTGAATTCCATTCCATTCCATTGAATTCCATTCCATTCCATTCCATTCCATTGAATTCCGTTCCATTCCATTCCATTCCGTTCCGTTCCATTCCGTTCCGTTCCGTTCCGTTCCGTTGCGTTCCGTTCTACTCGGGTTGATTCCATTCTATTCCATTCCATTCCATTCGATTCCATTCTATTCCATTCTATTCCATTCGATTCCATTCGATTCCATTCGATTCCATTCCATTCCATTCCATTCCATTCCATTCCATTGAATTCCATTCCATTCCATTAAATTCCATTCCATTCCATTCCATTCCACTCCACTCCATTCCACTCCACTCCACTCCACTCCACTCCACTCCATTCCATTCCATTGAATTCCATTGAATTCCATTGAATTCCATTCCATTGAATTCCATTCCGTTCTGTTCCGTTCCGTTCCATTCCGTTCCGCTCTACTCGGGTTGATTCCATTCTATTCCATTCCATTCCATTCGATTCCATTCTATTCCATTCGATTCCATTCGATTCCATTCGATTCCATTCGATTCCATTCCATTCCATTCCATTCCATTCCATTCCATTCCTTTCCATTCCATTCCATTCCATTGAATTCCATTACATTGAATTCCATTCCATTCCATTCCATTCCATTGAATTCCATTCCATTCCATTCCATTGCATTGAATTCTGTTCCATTCCATTCCATTCCATTCCATTCCATTCCATTCCATAGAATTCCATTCCATTCCATTGAATTCCATTCCATTCCATTCCATTCCATTCCATTGAATTCCATTCCATTCCATTGAATTCCATTCCATTCCATTCCATTCGATTCCATTCCATTCCATGGAATTCCATTCCATTCGATTCCATTCCATTCCATGGAATTCCATTTCATTCCATTCCATTCCATTCCATTCCATTCCATAGAATTCCATTCCGTTCCATTCCATTCCATTCCATTCCATTCCGTTCCATTCCATTCCATCGAATTCCATTCCATTCCATTCCATTCCATTCCATTCCATTCCATTCTACTCGGGTTGATTCCATTCTATTACATTCCATTCCATTCGATTCCATTCGATTCCATTCGATTCCATTCCATTCAATTGAATTCCATTCCATTCCATTCCATTCCATTCCATTCCATTCCATTGAATTCCATTCCATTACATTGAATTCCATTCCATTCCATTCCATTCCATTGAATTCCGTTCCATTCCATTCTTTCCATTCCATTCCATTCCATTGAATTCCATTACATTGAATTCCATTCCATTCCATTCCATTCCATTCCATTCCATTCCATTGAATTCCATTCCATTCCATTGAATTCCATTCCTTTCCATTCCATTCCATTCCATTCCACTCCATTCCATTGAATTCCATTGAATTCCATTCCATTCCATTGAATTCCATTCCTTTCCATTCCATTCCATTGAATTCCGTTCAATTCCATTCCATTCCATTCCATTCCATTCCATTCCATTCCATTCGAATTCCATTCCATTCCATTCCATTCCATTCCATTCCATTCCATTCCATTCCATTCTACTCGGGTTGATTCCATTCTATTCCATTCCATTCCATTCGATTCCATTCGATTCCTTTCGATTCCATTCCACTCCATTCCATTCCATTCCATTGAATTCCATTCCATTCCATTCCATTCCATTCCATTGGATTCCATTCCATTCCATTCCATCGAATTCCATTCCATTCCATGGAATTCCATTCCATTCCATTCCATTCCATTCCATTCCATTCCATTCCATTCCATCGAATTCCATTCCATTCCATTCCATTCCATTCCATTCCATTCCATTCGATTCCATTCGATTCCATTCCATTCCATTCCATTCCATTGAATTCCGTTCCATTCCATTCCATTCCATTCCATTCCCTTCCATTGAATTCCATTACATTGAATTCCATTCCATTCCATTCCATTCCATGGAATTCCATTCCATTCCGTTCCGTTCCGTTCCGTTCCGTTCCGTACCGTTCCATTCCATTCCATTCCATTCCATCGAATTCCGTTCCATTCCATTGAATTCCATTCCATTCCGTTCCATTCCATTGAATTCCGTTCCGTTCCGTTCCGTTCCGTTCCGTTCCGTTCCGTTCCGTTCCATTCCGTTCCATTCCATTCCATTCCGTTCTACTCGGGTTCATTCCATTCCATTCCTTTCCGTTCCGTTCCGTTCCGTACCATTCCGTTCCGTTCTACTCGGGTTGATTCCATTCTATTCCATTCCATTCCATTCGATTCCATTCTATTCCATTCGATTCCATTCTATTCAATTCGATTCCATTCCATTCCAATCCATTCCATTACATTCCATTGAATTCCATTCCATTCCATTCCGTTCCATTCCATTCCGTTCCATTCCATTCCATTCCATTCCATTCCATTCCATTACGTTCCGTTCCATTCCGTTCCATTCCATTGAATTCCGATCCATTGCATTGAATTCCGTTCCATTCCATTCCATTCCATTCCATTCCATTGAATTCCATTCCATCGAATTCCATTCCATTCCATTCCATTCCACTGAATTCCATTCCATTCCGTTCCGTTCCGTTCCGTTCCGTTCCATTCCGTTCCATTCCATTCCATTCCATTCCATTGAATTCCGTTCCATTCCATTGAATTCCATTCCATTCCGTTCCATTCCATTGAATTCCGTTCCGTTCCGTTCCGTTCCGTTCCGTTCCATTCCGTTCCATTCCGTTCCATTCCGTTCTACTCGGGTTGATTCCATTCTATTCCATTCCATTCCATTCGATTCCATTCCATTCCATTCCATTCCATTCCATTCCATTTCATTCCTTTCTACTCGGGTTCATTCCATTCCATTCCGTTCCGTTCCGTTCCGTTCCGTTCCATTCCTTTCTACTTGTGTTGATTCCATTCCATTCCATTCTATTCCATTGAATTCCATTCCATTCCATTCCATTCCATTCCATTACATGGAATTCCATTGAATTCCATTGAATTCCATTCCATTGAATTCCATTGAATTCCATTCCATTCCATTCCATGGAATTCAATTCCATTCCATTCCATTCCTTGGAATTCCATTCCATTCCATTCCATTCCATTCCATTGAATTCCATTCCATTCCATTCAATTGAATTCCATTCCATTCCATTCCATTAGATTCCATTCCATTCCATTGAATTCAATTCCGTTCCATTCCATTCCATTGAATTCCATTGAATTCCATTCCATTGAATTCCATTCCATTCCATTGAATTCCATTCCATTTCATTCCATTCCATTCCGTTCCATTCCATTCCGTTCCATTCCATTCCATTCCTTTCCATTCCATTCCATTCCGTTCCATTCCATTGAATTCCGTTCCATTGCACTGAATTCCGTTCCATTCCATTCCATTCCTTTCCGTTCCGTTCCGTTCCGTTCCGTTCCGTTCCGTTCTACTCGGGTTGATTCCATTCTATTCCTTTCCATTCCATTCGATTCCATTCTATTCCATTCGATTCCATTCGATTCAATTCGATTCCATTCCATTCCATTCCATTCCATTCCATTCCATTGAATTCCATTCCATTCCATTCCGTTCCATTCCATTCCGTTCCATTCCATTACATTCCATTCCATTACGTTCCGTTCCATTCCGTTCCATTCCGTTCCATTCCATTGAATTCCGATCCATTGCATTGAATTCCGTTCCATTCCATTCCATTCCTTTCCGTTCCGTTCCGTTCCGTTCCGTTCCGTTCCGTTCTACTCGGATTGATTCCATTCTATTCCATTCCATTCCATTCGATTCCATTCGATTCCATTCGATTCCATTCGATTCCATTCCATTCCATTCCATTCCATTGAATTCCATTCCATTCCATTCCATTCCATTCCATTCCATTCCATTGAATTCCATTGAATTCCATTCCATTGAATTCCATTCCATTCCATTCCGTTCCATTCCATTCCGTTCCATTCCATTCCATTCCATTCCATTCCATTCCGTTCCGTTCCATTCCGTTCCATTCCGTTCCATTCCATTGAATTCCGTTCCATTCCATTCAATTCCATTCCATTCCATTCCTTTCCGTTCCGTTCCGTTCCGTTCCGTTCCGTTCCCTTCTACTCGGGTTGATTCCAGTCTATTCCATTCCATTCCATTCGATTCCATTCTATTCCATTCGATTCCATTCGATTCAATTAGATTCCATTCCATTCCATTCCATTCCATTCCATTCCATTGAATTCCGTTCCATTCCATTGAATTCCATTCCATTCCGTTCCATTCCATTGAATTCCGCTCCGTTCCGTTCCGTTCCGTTCCGTTCCATTCCGTACCATTCCGTTCCATTCCGTTCTACTCGGGTTGAATCCATTCTATTCCATTCCATTCCATTCGATTCCATTCCATTCCATTCCATTCCATTCCATTCCGTTCTACTCGGGTTCATTCCATTCCATTCCGTTCCGTTCCTTTCCATTCCGTTCCTTTCCTTTCTACTTGTGTTGATTCCATTCCATTCCTTTGTATTCCATTGAATTCCATTGCATTCCATTCCATTCCATTCCATTCCATTCCATTCCATTCCATTCCATTCCATTCCATTCCATTGAATTCCATTCCATTCCATTCCATTCGATTCCATTTCATTCCATTGAATTCCATTCCATTCCATTCCATTCCATTCCATTGAATTCCATTGAATTCCATTCCATTGAATTCCATTCCATTCCATTGAATTCCATTCCATTTCATTCCATTCCATTCCGTTCCATTCCATTCCGTTCCATTCCATTCCATTCCTTTCCATTCCATTCCATTCCGTTCCATTCCATTGAATTCCGTTCCATTGCACTGAATTCCGTTCCATTCCATTCCATTCCTTTCCGTTCCGTTCCGTTCCGTTCCGTTCCGTTCCGTTCTACTCGGGTTGATTCCATTCTATTCCATTCCATTCCATTCGATTCCATTCTATTCCATTCGATTCCATTCGATTCAATTCGATTCCATTCCATTCCATTCCATTCCATTCCATTCCATTCCATTCCATTGAATTCCATTCCATTCCATTCCGTTCCATTCCATTCCGTTCCATTCCATTCCATTCCATTCCATTCCATTCCATTACGTTCCGTTCCATTCCGTTCCATTCCGTTCCATTCCATTGAATTCCGATCCATTGCATTGAATTCCGTTCCATTCCATTCCATTCCTTTCCGTTCCGTTCCGTTCCGTTCCGTTCCATTCCGTTCTACTCGGATTGATTCCATTCTATTCCATTCCATTCCATTCGATTCCATTCGATTCCATTCGATTCCATTCGATTCCATTCCATTCCATTCCATTCCATTGAATTCCATTCCATTCCATTCCATTCCATTCCATTCCATTGAATTCCATTGAATTCCATTCCATTGAATTCCATTCCATTCCATTCCATTCCGTTCCATTCCATTCCGTTCCATTCCATTCCATTCCATTCCATTCCATTCCGTTCCGTTCCATTCCGTTCCATTCCGTTCCATTCCATTGAATTCCGTTCCATTGCATTGAATTCCGTTCCATTCCATTCCATTCCTTTCCGTTCGGTTCCGTTCCGTTCCGTTCCGTTCCGTTCTACTCGGGTTGATTCCATTCTATTCCATTCCATTCCATTCGATTCCATTCTATTCCATTCGATTCCATTCGTTTCAATTCGATTCGATTCCATTCCATTCCATTCCATTCCATTCCATTCCATAGAATTCCATTCCATTCCATTGAATTCCATTCCATTCCATTCCATTCCATTCCATTGAATTCCATTCCATTCCATTGAATTCCATTCCATTCCATTCCATTCGATTCCATTCCATTCCATGGAATTCCATTCCATTCGATTCCATTCCATTCCATGGAATTCCATTTCATTCCATTCCATTCCATTCCATTCCATTTCATTCCATTCCATTCCATTCCATTCCATTCCATAGAATTCCATTCCGTTCCATTCCATTCCATTCCATTCCATTCCGTTCCATTCCATTCCATCGAATTCCATTCCATTCCATTCCATTCCATTCCATTCCATTCCATTCCATTGAATTCCATTGAATTCCATTCCATTGAATTCCATTCCATTCCATTCCATTCCGTTCCATTCCATTCCGTTCCATTCCATTCCATTCCATTCCATTCCATTCCGTTCCGTTCCATTCCGTTCCATTCCGTTCCATTCCATTGAATTCCGTTCCATTGCATTGAATTCCGTTCCATTCCATTCCATTCCTTTCCGTTCGGTTCCGTTCCGTTCCGTTCCGTTCCGTTCTACTCGGGTTGATTCCATTCTATTCCATTCCATTCCATTCGATTCCATTCTATTCCATTCGATTCCATTCGATTCAATTCGATTCGATTCCATTCCATTCCATTCCATTCCATTCCATTCCATAGAATTCCATTCCATTCCATTGAATTCCATTCCATTCCATTCCATTCCATTCCATTGAATTCCATTCCATTCCATTGAATTCCATTCCATTCCATTCCATTCGATTCCATTCCATTCCATGGAATTCCATTCCATTCGATTCCATTCCATTCCATGGAATTCCATTTCATTCCATTCCATTCCATTCCATTCCATTCCATAGAATTCCATTCCGTTCCATTCCATTCCATTCCATTCCATTCCGTTCCATTCCATTCCATCGAATTCCATTCCATTCCATTCCATTCCATTCCATTCCATTCCATTCTACTCGGGTTGATTCCATTCTATTACATTCAATTCCATTCGATTCCATTCGATTCCATTCGATTCCATTCCATTCAATTGAATTCCATTCCATTCCATTCCATTCCATTCCATTCCATTCCATTGAATTCCATTCCATTCCATTGAATTCCATTCCATTCCGTTCCATTCCATTGAATTCCGTTCCGTTCCGTTCCGTTCCGTTCCGTTCCATTCCGTTCCATTCCATTCCATTCCGTTCTACTCGGGTTCATTCCATTCCATTCCTTTCCGTTCCGTTCCGTTCCGTTCCGTTCCGTTGCGTTCCGTTCCGTTCTACTCGGGTTGATTCCATTCTATTCCATTCCATTCCATTCGATTCCATTCTATTCCATTCGATTCCATTCTATTCAATTCGATTCCATTCCATTCCATTCCATTCCATTGAATTCCATTCCATTCCATTCCATTCCATTCCATTCCATTGAATTCCATTGAATTCCATTCCATTGAATTCCATTCCATTCCATTCCATTCCGTTCCATTCCATTCCGTTCCATTCCATTCCATTCCATTCCATTCCATTCCGTTCCGTTCCATTCCGTTCCATTCCGTTCCATTCCATTGAATTCCGTTCCATTGCATTGAATTCCGTTCCATTCCATTCCATTCCTTTCCGTTCGGTTCCGTTCCGTTCCGTTCCGTTCCGTTCTACTCGGGTTGATTCCATTCTATTCCATTCCATTCCATTCGATTCCATTCTATTCCATTCGATTCCATTCGATTCAATTCGATTCGATTCCATTCCATTCCATTCCATTCCATTCCATTCCATAGAATTCCATTCCATTCCATTGAATTCCATTCCATTCCATTCCATTCCATTCCATTCCATTGAATTCCATTCCATTCCATTGAATTCCATTCCATTCCATTCCATTCGATTCCATTCCATTCCATGGAATTCCATTCCATTCGATTCCATTCCATTCCATGGAATTCCATTCCATTCCATTCCATTCCATTCCATTCCATTCCATAGAATTCCATTCCGTTCCATTCCATTCCATTCCATTCCATTCCGTTCCATCGAATTCCATTCCATTCCATTCCATTCCATTCCATTCCATTCCATTCTACTCGGGTTGATTCCATTCTATTACATTCCATTCCATTCGATTCCATTCGATTCCATTCGATTCCATTCCATTCAATTGAATTCCATTCCATTCCATTCCATTCCATTCCATTCCATTCCATTGAATTCCATTCCATTACATTGAATTCCATTCCATTCCATTCCATTCCATTGAATTCCGTTCCATTCCATTCTTTCCATTCCATTCCATTCCATTGAATTCCATTACATTGAATTCCATTCCATTCCATTCCATTCCATTCCATTCCATTCCATTGAATTCCATTCCATTCCATTGAATTCCATTCCTTTCCATTCCATTCCATTCCATTCCACTCCATTCCATTGAATTCCATTGAATTCCATTCCATTCCATTGAATTCCATTCCTTTCCATTCCATTCCATTGAATTCCGTTCAATTCCATTCCATTCCATTCCATTCCATTCCATTCCATTCCATTCCATTCGAATTCCATTCCATTCCATTCCATTCCATTCCATTCCATTCCATTCCATTCCATTCTACTCGGGTTGATTCCATTCTATTCCATTCCATTCCATTCGATTCCATTCGATTCCTTTCGATTCCATTCCATTCCATTCCATTCCATTCCATTGAATTCCATTCCATTCCATTCCATTCCATTCCATTGGATTCCATTCCATTCCATTCCATCGAATTCCATTCCATTCCATTGAATTCCATTCCATTCCATTCCATTCCATTCCATTCCATTCCATTCCATTCCATCGAATTCCATTCCATTCCATTCCATTCCATTCCATTCGATTCCATTCGATTCCATTCGATTCCATTCCATTCCATTCCATTCCATTGAATTCCGTTCCATTCCATTCCATTCCATTCCATTCCCTTCCATTGAATTCCATTACATTGAATTCCATTCCATTCCATTCCATTCCATGGAATTCCATTCCATTCCGTTCCGTTCCGTTCCGTTCCGTTCCGTACCGTTCCATTCCATTCCATTCCATTCCATCGAATTCCGTTCCATTCCATTGAATTCCATTCCATTCCGTTCCATTCCATTGAATTCCGTTCCGTTCCGTTCCGTTCCGTTCCGTTCCGTTCCGTTCCATTCCGTTCCATTCCATTCCATTCCATTCTACTCGGGTTCATTCCATTCCATTCCTTTCCGTTCCGTTCCGTTCCGTACCATTCCGTTCCGTTCTACTCGGGTTGATTCCATTCTATTCCATTCCATTCCATTCGATTCCATTCTATTCCATTCGATTCCATTCTATTCAATTCGATTCCATTCCATTCCAATCCATTCCATTACATTCCATTGAATTCCATTCCATTCCATTCCGTTCCATTCCATTCCGTTCCATTCCATTCCATTCCATTCCATTCCATTCCATTCCATTGAATTCCATTCCATTGAATTCCATTCCATTCCATTCCATTCCACTGAATTCCATTCCATTCCGTTCCGTTCCGTTCCGTTCCGTTCCATTCCGTTCCATTCCATTCCATTCCATTCCATTGAATTCCGTTCCATTCCATTGAATTCCATTCCATTCCGTTCCATTCCATTGAATTCCGTTCCGTTCCGTTCCGTTCCGTTCCGTTCCATTCCGTTCCATTCCGTTCCATTCCGTTCTACTCGGGTTGATTCCATTCTATTCCATTCCATTCCATTCGATTCCATTCCATTCCATTCCATTCCATTCCATTTCATTCCTTTCTACTCGGGTTCATTCCATTCCATTCCGTTCCGTTCCGTTCCGTTCCGTTCCATTCCTTTCTACTTGTGTTGATTCCATTCCATTCCATTCTATTCCATTGAATTCCATTCCATTCCATTCCATTCCATTCCATTACATGGAATTCCATTGAATTCCATTGAATTCCATTCCATTGAATTCCATTGAATTCCATTCCATTCCATTCCATGGAATTCAATTCCATTCCATTCCATTCCTTGGAATTCCATTCCATTCCATTCCATTCCATTCCATTGAATTCCATTCCATTCCATTCAATTGAATTCCATTCCATTCCATTCCATTCGATTCCATTCCATTCCATTGAATTCAATTCCGTTCCATTCCATTCCATTGAATTCCATTGAATTCCATTCCATTGAATTCCATTCCATTCCATTGAATTCCATTCCATTTCATTCCATTCCATTCCGTTCCATTCCATTCCGTTCCATTCCATTCCATTCCTTTCCATTCCATTCCATTCCGTTCCATTCCATTGAATTCCGTTCCATTGCACTGAATTCCGTTCCATTCCATTCCATCCCTTTCCGTTCCGTTCCGTTCCGTTCCGTTCCGTTCCGTTCTACTCGGGTTGATTCCATTCTATTCCTTTCCATTCCATTCGATTCCATTCTATTCCATTCGATTCCATTCGATTCAATTCGATTCCATTCCATTCCATTCCATTCCATTCCATTCCATTCCATTGAATTCCATTCCATTCCATTCCGTTCCATTCCATTCCGTTCCATTCCATTACATTCCATTCCATTACGTTCCGTTCCATTCCGTTCCATTCCGTTCCATTCCATTGAATTCCGATCCATTGCATTGAATTCCGTTCCATTCCATTCCATTCCTTTCCGTTCCGTTCCGTTCCGTTCCGTTCCGTTCCGTTCCGTTCTACTCGGATTGATTCCATTCTATTCCATTCCATTCCATTCGATTCCATTCGATTCCATTCGATTCCATTCGATTCCATTCCATTCCATTCCATTCCATTGAATTCCATTCCATTCCATTCCATTCCATTCCATTCCATTCCATTCCATTGAATTCCATTGAATTCCATTCCATTGAATTCCATTCCATTCCATTCCATTCCGTTCCATTCCATTCCGTTCCATTCCATTCCATTCCATTCCATTCCATTCCATTCCGTTCCGTTCCATTCCGTTCCATTCCGTTCCATTCCATTGAATTCCGTTCCATTCCATTACATTCCTTTACGTTCTGTTCCGTTCCGTTCCGTTCCGTTCCGTTCTACTCGGGTTGATTCCATTCTATTCCATTCCATTCCATTCCATTCCATTCTATTCCATTCGATTCCATTCGATTCAATTCGATTCGATTCGATTCCATTCCATTCCATTCCATTCCATTGAATTCCATTCCATTCCATTGAATTCCATTCCATTCCATTCCATTCCATTCCATTCCATGGAATTCCATTCCATTCCATTGAATTCCATTCCATTCCATTCCATTCGATTCCATTCCATTCCATGGAATTCCATTCCATTCGATTCCATTCCATTCCATGGAATTCCATTTCATTCCATTCCATTCCATTCCATTCCATTCCATTCCATTCCATAGAATTCCATTCCATTCCATTCCATTCCATTCCATTCCATTCCATTCCATCGAATTCCATTCCATTCCATTCCATTCCATTCCATTCCATTCCATTCCATTCTATTCCATTCTACTCGGGTTGATTCCATTCTATTACATTCGATTCCATTCGATTCCATTCGATTCCATTCGATTCCATTCGATTCCATTCCATTCCATTCCATTCAATTGAATTCCATTCCATTCCATTCCATTCCATTCCATTCCATTCCATTCCATTCCATTCCATTGAATTCCATTCCATTCCATTGAATTCCATTCCATTCCGTTCCATTCCATTGAATTCCGTTCCGTTCCGTTCCGTTCCGTTCCGTTCCATTCCGTTCCATTCCATTCCATTCCGTTCTACTCGGGTTCATTCCATTCCATTCCTTTCCGTTCCGTTCCGTTCCGTTCCGTTCCGTTGCGTTCCGTTCCGTTCTACTCGGGTTGATTCCATTCTTTTCCATTCCATTCCATTCGATTCCATTCTATTCCATTCGATTCCATTCTATTCAATTCGATTCCATTCCATTCCATTCCATTGAATTCCATTCCATTCCATTCCGTTCCATTCCATTCCGTTCCATTCCATTCCATTCCATTCCATTCCATTCCTTTCCGTTACGTTCCGTTCCGTTCCATTCCGTTCTACTCGGATTGATTCCATTCTATTCCATTCCATTCCATTCGATTCCATTCGATTCCATTCGATTCCATTCGATTCCATTCCATTCCATTCCATTCCATTGAACTCCATTCCATTCCATTCCATTCCATTCCATTCCATTCCATTGAACTCCATTCCATTCCATTCCATTCCATTCCATTCCATTCCATTCCATTCCATTCCATTGAATTCCATTCCATTCCATTCCATTCCATTGAATTCCGTTCCATTCCATTCCTTTCCATTCCATTCCATTCCATTGAATTCCATTACATTGAATTCCATTCCATTCCATTCCATTCCATTCCATTCCATTCCATTGAATTCCATTCCATTCCATAGAATTCCATTCCATTCCATTCCATTCGATTCCATTCCATTCCATGGAATTCCATTCCTTTCCATTCCATTCCATTCCATTCCATTCCATTCCATTCCATTCCATTGAATTCCATTGAATTCCATTCCATTCCATTGAATTCCATTCTTTTCCATTCCATTCCATTGAATTCCGTTCAATTCCATTCCATTCCATTCCATTCCATTCCATTCCATTCGAATTCCATTCCATTCCATTCCATTCCATTCCATTCCATTCCATTCTACTCGGGTTGATTCCATTCTATTCCATTCCATTCCATTCGATTCCATTCGATTGCTTTCGATTCCATTCCATTCCATTCCATTCCATTCCATTCCATTGTATTCCATTCCATTCCATTCCATTCCATTGAATTCCATTCCATTCCATTCCATCGAATTCCATTCCATTCCATTGAATTCCATTCCATTGCATTCCATTCCATTCCATTCCATTCCATTCCATTCCATTCTATTCCATTCCTTCGAATTCCATTCCATTGCATTCCATTCCATTCGATTCCATTCGATTCCATTCGATTCCATTCGATTCCATTCGATTCCATTCGATTCCATTCCATTCCATTCCATTCCATTGAATTCCATTCCATTCCATTCCATTCCATTGAATTCCGTTCCATTCCTTTCAATTCCATTCCATTCCATTCCATTCCATTCCATTCCATTCCATTCCGTTCTACTCGGGTTCATTCCATTCCATTCCTTTCCTTTCCGTTCCGTTCCGTTCCGTTCCGTTCCGTTCTACTCGGGTTGATTCCATTCTATTCCATTCCATACCATTCGATTCCATTCTATTCCATTCGATTCAATTCTATTCCATTCCATTCCATTCCATTTCATTCCTTTCCATTCCATTCCATTGAATTCCATTCCATTCCATTCCGTTCCATTCCATTCCGTTCCATTCCATTCCATTCCATTCCATTCCATTCCTTTCCGTTACGTTCCGTTCCGTTCCATTCCGTTCTACTCGGATTGATTCCATTCTATTCCATTCCATTCCATTCGATTCCATTCGATTCCATTCGATTCCATTCGATTCCATTCCATTCCATTCCATTCCATTCCATTCCATTCCATTGAACTCCATTCCATTCCATTCCATTCCATTCCATTCCATTCCATTCCATTCCATTGAATTCCATTCCATTCCATTCCATTCCATTGAATTCTGTTCCATTCAATTCCATTCCATTCCATTCCGTTCTACTCGGGTTGATTCCATTCTATTCCATTCCGTTCCGTTCCGTTCCGTTCCGTTCCGTTCCGTTCCGTTCCATTCCACTCGGGTTGATTCCATTCTATTCCATTCCATTCCATTCCATTCCATTCGATTCCATTCGATTCCATTCGATTCCATTCGATTCCATTCCATTCCATTGAATTCCATTCCATTCCATGGAATTCCGTTCCATTCCATTCCATTGCATTCCATTCCATTCCATTCCATTTGGATTCCATTCCATTCTATTCCATTCCATTCCATTCCATTCCATTCCATTCCATTCCATTCTACTCTGGTTGATTCCATTCTATTCCATTCCATTCCATTCGATTCCATTCGATTCCATTCGATTCCATTCGATTCCATTCCATTCCATTCCATTCCATTCCATTCCATTCCATTCCATTGAATTCCATTCCATTCCATTGAATTCCATTCCATTCCATTCCATTCCATTGAATTCCGTTCCATTCCATTCCATTCCATTCCATTCCATTCCATTGAATTCCATTCCATTGAATTCCATTCCATTCCATTCCATTCCATGGAATTCCATTCCATTCCGTTCCGTTCCGTTCCTTTCCGTTTCGTTCCGTTCCGTTCCGTTCCGTTCCATTCCATTCCATTCCATTCCATTGAAATCCGTTCCATTCCATTGAATTCCATTCCATTCCGTTCCATTCCATTGAATTCTGTTCCGTTCCGTTCCGTTCCGTTCCGTTCCATTCCGTTCCATTCCATTGAATTCCATTGAATTCCATTCCATTCCATTCCGTTCCATTCCATTCCGTTCCGTTCCATTCCATTCCATTCCATTCCATTCCATTCCATTCCATTCCGTTCTACTCGGGTTCATTCCATTCCATTCCGTTCCGTTCCGTTCCATTCCGTTCCTTTCCTTTCTACTTGTGTTGATTCCATTCCATTCCATTCTATTCCATTGAATTCCATTCCATTCCATTCCATTCCATTCCATTACATGGAATTCCATTGAATTCCATTGAATTCCATTCCATAGAATTCCATTCCATTCCATTCCATTCCATTCCATGGGATTCCATTCCATTCCATTCCATTCCATTCCATTGAATTCCATTCCATTCCATTCCATTGAATTCCATTCCATTCCATTCCATTCGATTCCATTTCATTCCATTGAATTCCATTCCATTCCATTGAATTCCATTGAATTCCATTCCATTGAATTCCATTCCACTCCATTGAATTCCATTCCATTTCATTCCATTCCATTGCGTTCCATTCCATTCCGTTCCATTCCATTCCATTCCTTTCCATTCCATTCCATTCCGTTCCATTCCATTGAATTCCGTTCCATTGCATTGAATTCCGTTCCATTCCATTCCATTCCTTTCCGTTCCGTTCCGTTCCGTTCCGTTCCGTTCCGTTCTACTCGGGTTGATTCCATTCTATTCCATTCCATTCCATTCGATTCCATTCTATTCCATTCGATTCCATTCGATTCAATTCGATTCCATTCGATTCCATTCCATTCCATTCCGTTCCATTCCATTCCGTTCCATTCCATTCCATTCCATTCCATTCCATTCCGTTCCGTTCCATTCCGTTCCATTCCGTTCCATTCCATTGAATTCCGTTCCATTCCATTCAATTCCATTCCATTCCATTCCTTTCCGTTCCGTTCCGTTCCGTTCCGTTCCGTTCCCTTCTACTCGGGTTGATTCCAGTCTATTCCATTCCATTCCATTCGATTCCATTCTATTCCATTCGATTCCATTCGATTCAATTAGATTCCATTCCATTCCATTCCATTCCATTCCATTCCATTGAATTCCGTTCCATTCCATTGAATTCCATTCCATTCCGTTCCATTCCATTGAATTCCGCTCCGTTCCGTTCCGTTCCGTTCCGTTCCATTCCGTACCATTCCGTTCCATTCCGTTCTACTCGGGTTGAATCCATTCTATTCCATTCCATTCCATTCGATTCCATTCCATTCCATTCCATTCCATTCCATTCCGTTCTACTCGGGTTCATTCCATTCCATTCCGTTCCGTTCCTTTCCATTCCGTTCCTTTCCTTTCTACTTGTGTTGATTCCATTCCATTCCTTTGTATTCCATTGAATTCCATTGCATTCCATTCCATTCCATTCCATTCCATTCCATTCCATTCCATTCCATTCCATTCCATTCCATTGAATTCCATTCCATTCCATTCCATTCGATTCCATTTCATTCCATTGAATTCCATTCCATTCCATTCCATTCCATTCCATTGAATTCCATTGAATTCCATTCCATTGAATTCCATTCCATTCCATTGAATTCCATTCCATTTCATTCCATTCCATTCCGTTCCATTCCATTCCGTTCCATTCCATTCCATTCCTTTCCATTCCATTCCATTCCGTTCCATTCCATTGAATTCCGTTCCATTGCACTGAATTCCGTTCCATTCCATTCCATTCCTTTCCGTTCCGTTCCGTTCCGTTCCGTTCCGTTCCGTTCTACTCGGGTTGATTCCATTCTATTCCATTCCATTCCATTCGATTCCATTCTATTCCATTCGATTCCATTCGATTCAATTCGATTCCATTCCATTCCATTCCATTCCATTCCATTCCATTCCATTCCATTGAATTCCATTCCATTCCATTCCGTTCCATTCCATTCCGTTCCATTCCATTCCATTCCATTCCATTCCATTCCATTACGTTCCGTTCCATTCCGTTCCATTCCGTTCCATTCCATTGAATTCCGATCCATTGCATTGAATTCCGTTCCATTCCATTCCATTCCTTTCCGTTCCGTTCCGTTCCGTTCCGTTCCATTCCGTTCTACTCGGATTGATTCCATTCTATTCCATTCCATTCCATTCGATTCCATTCGATTCCATTCGATTCCATTCGATTCCATTCCATTCCATTCCATTCCATTGAATTCCATTCCATTCCATTCCATTCCATTCCATTCCATTGAATTCCATTGAATTCCATTCCATTGAATTCCATTCCATTCCATTCCATTCCGTTCCATTCCATTCCGTTCCATTCCATTCCATTCCATTCCATTCCATTCCGTTCCGTTCCATTCCGTTCCATTCCGTTCCATTCCATTGAATTCCGTTCCATTGCATTGAATTCCGTTCCATTCCATTCCATTCCTTTCCGTTCGGTTCCGTTCCGTTCCGTTCCGTTCCGTTCTACTCGGGTTGATTCCATTCTATTCCATTCCATTCCATTCGATTCCATTCTATTCCATTCGATTCCATTCGTTTCAATTCGATTCGATTCCATTCCATTCCATTCCATTCCATTCCATTCCATAGAATTCCATTCCATTCCATTGAATTCCATTCCATTCCATTCCATTCCATTCCATTGAATTCCATTCCATTCCATTGAATTCCATTCCATTCCATTCCATTCGATTCCATTCCATTCCATGGAATTCCATTCCATTCGATTCCATTCCATTCCATGGAATTCCATTTCATTCCATTCCATTCCATTCCATTCCATTCCATAGAATTCCATTCCGTTCCATTCCATTCCATTCCATTCCATTCCGTTCCATTCCATTCCATCGAATTCCATTCCATTCCATTCCATTCCATTCCATTCCATTCCATTCCATTGAATTCCATTGAATTCCATTCCATTGAATTCCATTCCATTCCATTCCATTCCGTTCCATTCCATTCCGTTCCATTCCATTCCATTCCATTCCATTCCATTCCGTTCCGTTCCATTCCGTTCCATTCCGTTCCATTCCATTGAATTCCGTTCCATTGCATTGAATTCCGTTCCATTCCATTCCATTCCTTTCCGTTCGGTTCCGTTCCGTTCCGTTCCGTTCCGTTCTACTCGGGTTGATTCCATTCTATTCCATTCCATTCCATTCGATTCCATTCTATTCCATTCGATTCCATTCGATTCAATTCGATTCGATTCCATTCCATTCCATTCCATTCCATTCCATTCCATAGAATTCCATTCCATTCCATTGAATTCCATTCCATTCCATTCCATTCCATTCCATTGAATTCCATTCCATTCCATTGAATTCCATTCCATTCCATTCCATTCGATTCCATTCCATTCCATGGAATTCCATTCCATTCGATTCCATTCCATTCCATGGAATTCCATTTCATTCCATTCCATTCCATTCCATTCCATTCCATTCCATAGAATTCCATTCCGTTCCATTCCATTCCATTCCATTCCATTCCGTTCCATTCCATTCCATCGAATTCCATTCCATTCCATTCCATTCCATTCCATTCCATTCCATTCTACTCGGGTTGATTCCATTCTATTACATTCAATTCCATTCGATTCCATTCGATTCCATTCGATTCCATTCCATTCAATTGAATTCCATTCCATTCCATTCCATTCCATTCCATTCCATTCCATTGAATTCCATTCCATTCCATTGAATTCCATTCCATTCCGTTCCATTCCATTGAATTCCGTTCCGTTCCGTTCCGTTCCGTTCCGTTCCATTCCGTTCCATTCCATTCCATTCCGTTCTACTCGGGTTCATTCCATTCCATTCCTTTCCGTTCCGTTCCGTTCCGTTCCGTTCCGTTGCGTTCCGTTCCGTTCTACTCGGGTTGATTCCATTCTATTCCATTCCATTCCATTCGATTCCATTCTATTCCATTCGATTCCATTCTATTCAATTCGATTCCATTCCATTCCATTCCATTCCATTGAATTCCATTCCATTCCATTCCATTCCATTCCATTCCATTCCATTGAATTCCATTGAATTCCATTCCATTGAATTCCATTCCATTCCATTCCATTCCGTTCCATTCCATTCCGTTCCATTCCATTCCATTCCATTCCATTCCATTCCGTTCCGTTCCATTCCGTTCCATTCCGTTCCATTCCATTGAATTCCGTTCCATTGCATTGAATTCCGTTCCATTCCATTCCATTCCTTTCCGTTCGGTTCCGTTCCGTTCCGTTCCGTTCCGTTCTACTCGGGTTGATTCCATTCTATTCCATTCCATTCCATTCGATTCCATTCTATTCCATTCGATTCCATTCGATTCAATTCGATTCGATTCCATTCCATTCCATTCCATTCCATTCCATTCCATTCCATAGAATTCCATTCCATTCCATTGAATTCCATTCCATTCCATTCCATTCCATTCCATTGAATTCCATTCCATTCCATTGAATTCCATTCCATTCCATTCCATTCGATTCCATTCCATTCCATGGAATTCCATTCCATTCGATTCCATTCCATTCCATGGAATTCCATTCCATTCCATTCCATTCCATTCCATTCCATTCCATAGAATTCCATTCCGTTCCATTCCATTCCATTCCATTCCATTCCGTTCCATCGAATTCCATTCCATTCCATTCCATTCCATTCCATTCCATTCCATTCTACTCGGGTTGATTCCATTCTATTACATTCCATTCCATTCGATTCCATTCGATTCCATTCGATTCCATTCCATTCAATTGAATTCCATTCCATTCCATTCCATTCCATTCCATTCCATTCCATTGAATTCCATTCCATTACATTGAATTCCATTCCATTCCATTCCATTCCATTGAATTCCGTTCCATTCCATTCTTTCCATTCCATTCCATTCCATTGAATTCCATTACATTGAATTCCATTCCATTCCATTCCATTCCATTCCATTCCATTCCATTGAATTCCATTCCATTCCATTGAATTCCATTCCTTTCCATTCCATTCCATTCCATTCCACTCCATTCCATTGAATTCCATTGAATTCCATTCCATTCCATTGAATTCCATTCCTTTCCATTCCATTCCATTGAATTCCGTTCAATTCCATTCCATTCCATTCCATTCCATTCCATTCCATTCCATTCGAATTCCATTCCATTCCATTCCATTCCATTCCATTCCATTCCATTCCATTCCATTCTACTCGGGTTGATTCCATTCTATTCCATTCCATTCCATTCGATTCCATTCGATTCCTTTCGATTCCATTCCATTCCATTCCATTCCATTCCATTGAATTCCATTCCATTCCATTCCATTCCATTCCATTGGATTCCATTCCATTCCATTCCATCGAATTCCATTCCATTCCATTGAATTCCATTCCATTCCATTCCATTCCATTCCATTCCATTCCATTCCATTCCATTCCATCGAATTCCATTCCATTCCATTCCATTCCATTCCATTCGATTCCATTCGATTCCATTCGATTCCATTCCATTCCATTCCATTCCATTGAATTCCGTTCCATTCCATTCCATTCCATTCCATTCCCTTCCATTGAATTCCATTACATTGAATTCCATTCCATTCCATTCCATTCCATGGAATTCCATTCCATTCCGTTCCGTTCCGTTCCGTTCCGTTCCGTACCGTTCCATTCCATTCCATTCCATTCCATCGAATTCCGTTCCATTCCATTGAATTCCATTCCATTCCGTTCCATTCCATTGAATTCCGTTCCGTTCCGTTCCGTTCCGTTCCGTTCCGTTCCGTTCCATTCCGTTCCATTCCATTCCATTCCATTCTACTCGGGTTCATTCCATTCCATTCCTTTCCGTTCCGTTCCGTTCCGTACCATTCCGTTCCGTTCTACTCGGGTTGATTCCATTCTATTCCATTCCATTCCATTCGATTCCATTCTATTCCATTCGATTCCATTCTATTCAATTCGATTCCATTCCATTCCAATCCATTCCATTACATTCCATTGAATTCCATTCCATTCCATTCCGTTCCATTCCATTCCGTTCCATTCCATTCCATTCCATTCCATTCCATTCCATTCCATTCCATTGAATTCCATTCCATTGAATTCCATTCCATTCCATTCCATTCCACTGAATTCCATTCCATTCCGTTCCGTTCCGTTCCGTTCCGTTCCATTCCGTTCCATTCCATTCCATTCCATTCCATTGAATTCCGTTCCATTCCATTGAATTCCATTCCATTCCGTTCCATTCCATTGAATTCCGTTCCGTTCCGTTCCGTTCCGTTCCGTTCCATTCCGTTCCATTCCGTTCCATTCCGTTCTACTCGGGTTGATTCCATTCTATTCCATTCCATTCCATTCGATTCCATTCCATTCCATTCCATTCCATTCCATTTCATTCCTTTCTACTCGGGTTCATTCCATTCCATTCCGTTCCGTTCCGTTCCGTTCCGTTCCATTCCTTTCTACTTGTGTTGATTCCATTCCATTCCATTCTATTCCATTGAATTCCATTCCATTCCATTCCATTCCATTCCATTACATGGAATTCCATTGAATTCCATTGAATTCCATTCCATTGAATTCCATTGAATTCCATTCCATTCCATTCCATGGAATTCAATTCCATTCCATTCCATTCCTTGGAATTCCATTCCATTCCATTCCATTCCATTCCATTGAATTCCATTCCATTCCATTCAATTGAATTCCATTCCATTCCATTCCATTAGATTCCATTCCATTCCATTGAATTCAATTCCGTTCCATTCCATTCCATTGAATTCCATTGAATTCCATTCCATTGAATTCCATTCCATTCCATTGAATTCCATTCCATTTCATTCCATTCCATTCCGTTCCATTCCATTCCGTTCCATTCCATTCCATTCCTTTCCATTCCATTCCATTCCGTTCCATTCCATTGAATTCCGTTCCATTGCACTGAATTCCGTTCCATTCCATTCCATTCCTTTCCGTTCCGTTCCGTTCCGTTCCGTTCCGTTCCGTTCTACTCGGGTTGATTCCATTCTATTCCTTTCCATTCCATTCGATTCCATTCTATTCCATTCGATTCCATTCGATTCAATTCGATTCCATTCCATTCCATTCCATTCCATTCCATTCCATTGAATTCCATTCCATTCCATTCCGTTCCATTCCATTCCGTTCCATTCCATTACATTCCATTCCATTACGTTCCGTTCCATTCCGTTCCATTCCGTTCCATTCCATTGAATTCCGATCCATTGCATTGAATTCCGCTCCATTCCATTCCATTCCTTTCCGTTCCGTTCCGTTCCGTTCCGTTCCGTTCCGTTCCGTTCTACTCGGATTGATTCCATTCTATTCCATTCCATTCCATTCGATTCCATTCGATTCCATTCGATTCCATTCGATTCCATTCCATTCCATTCCATTCCATTGAATTCCATTCCATTCCATTCCATTCCATTCCATTCCATTCCATTGAATTCCATTGAATTCCATTCCATTGAATTCCATTCCATTCCATTCCGTTCCATTCCATTCCGTTCCATTCCATTCCATTCCATTCCATTCCATTCCGTTCCGTTCCATTCCGTTCCATTCCGTTCCATTCCATTGAATTCCGTTCCATTCCATTACATTCCTTTACGTTCTGTTCCGTTCCGTTCCGTTCCGTTCCGTTCTACTCGGGTTGATTCCATTCTATTCCATTCCATTCCATTCGATTCCATTCTATTCCATTCGATTCCATTCGATTCAATTCGATTCGATTCGATTCCATTCCATTCCATTCCATTCCATTGAATTCCATTCCATTCCATTGAATTCCATTCCATTCCATTCCATTCCATTCCATTACATGGAATTCCATTCCATTCCATTGAAT
This sequence comes from Gorilla gorilla gorilla, assembly GCF_029281585.2. Lineage (NCBI taxonomy): Eukaryota > Metazoa > Chordata > Mammalia > Primates > Hominidae > Gorilla > Gorilla gorilla. The sequence continues at coordinate 40,651,749 of NC_073242.2, forward strand.
TCCATTCCATTCCATTCCATTCGATTCCATTCCATTCCATGGAATTCCATTCCATTCGATTCCATTCCATTCCATGGAATTCCATTTCATTCCATTCCATTCCATTCCATTCCATTCCATTCCATTCCATAGAATTCCATTCCATTCCATTCCATTCCATTCCATTCCATCCCATTCCATTCCATCGAATTCCATTCCATTCCATTCCATTCCATTCCATTCCATTCCATTCTATTCCATTCTACTCGGGTTGATTCCATTCTATTACATTCGATTCCATTCGATTCCATTCGATTCCATTCGATTCCATTCGATTCCATTCCATTCCATTCCATTCAATTGAATTCCATTCCATTCCATTCCATTCCATTCCATTCCATTCCATTCCATTCCATTGAATTCCATTCCATTCCATTGAATTCCATTCCATTCCGTTCCATTCCATTGAATTCCGTTCCGTTCCGTTCCGTTCCGTTCCGTTCCATTCCGTTCCATTCCATTCCATTCCGTTCTACTCGGGTTCATTCCATTCCATTCCTTTCCGTTCCGTTCCGTTCCGTTCCGTTCCGTTGCGTTCCGTTCCGTTCTACTCGGGTTGATTCCATTCTATTCCATTCCATTCCATTCGATTCCGTTCTATTCCATTCGATTCCATTCTATTCAATTCGATTCCATTCCATTCCATTCCATTCCATTGAATTCCATTCCATTCCATTCCATTCCATTCCATTCCATTGAATTCCATTGAATTCCATTCCATTGAATTCCATTCCATTCCATTCCATTCCGTTCCATTCCATTCCGTTCCATTCCATTCCATTCCATTCCATTCCATTCCGTTCCGTTCCATTCCGTTCCATTCCGTTCCATTCCATTGAATTCCGTTCCATTGCATTGAATTCCGTTCCATTCCATTCCATTCCTTTCCGTTCGGTTCCGTTCCGTTCCGTTCCGTTCCGTTCTACTCGGGTTGATTCCATTCTATTCCATTCCATTCCATTCGATTCCATTCTATTCCATTCGATTCCATTCGATTCAATTCGATTCGATTCCATTCCATTCCATTCCATTCCATTCCATTCCATAGAATTCCATTCCATTCCATTGAATTCCATTCCATTCCATTCCATTCCATTCCATTGAATTCCATTCCATTCCATTGAATTCCATTCCATTCCATTCCATTCGATTCCATTCCATTCCATGGAATTCCATTCCATTCGATTCCATTCCATTCCATGGAATTCCATTCCATTCGATTCCATTCCATTCCATGGAATTCCATTTCATTCCATTCCATTCCATTCCATTCCATTCCATAGAATTCCATTCCGTTCCATTCCATTCCATTCCATTCCATTCCGTTCCATTCCATTCCATCGAATTCCATTCCATTCCATTCCATTCCATTCCATTCCATTCCATTCTACTCGGGTTGATTCCATTCTATTACATTCCATTCCATTCGATTCCATTCGATTCCATTCGATTCCATTCCATTCAATTGAATTCCATTCCATTCCATTCCATTCCATTCCATTCCATTCCATTGAATTCCATTCCATTACATTGAATTCCATTCCATTCCATTCCATTCCATTGAATTCCGTTCCATTCCATTCTTTCCATTCCATTCCATTCCATTGAATTCCATTACATTGAATTCCATTCCATTCCATTCCATTCCATTCCATTCCATTGAATTCCATTCCATTCCATTGAATTCCATTCCTTTCCATTCCATTCCATTGAATTCCGTTCAATTCCATTCCATTCCATTCCATTCCATTCCATTCCATTCCATTCGAATTCCATTCCATTCCATTCCATTCCATTCCATTCCATTCCATTCCATTCCATTCTACTCGGGTTGATTCCATTCTATTCCATTCCATTCCATTCGATTCCATTCGATTCCTTTCGATTCCATTCCATTCCATTCCATTCCATTCCATTGAATTCCATTCCATTCCATTCCATTCCATTCCATTGGATTCCATTCCATTCCATTCCATCGAATTCCATTCCATTCCATTGAATTCCATTCCATTCCATTCCATTCCATTCCATTCCATTCCATTCCATTCCATCGAATTCCATTCCATTCCATTCCATTCCATTCCATTCGATTCCATTCGATTCCATTCCATTCCATTCCATTCCATTGAATTCCGTTCCATTCCATTCCATTCCATTCCATTCCCTTCCATTGAATTCCATTACATTGAATTCCATTCCATTCCATTCCATTCCATGGAATTCCATTCCATTCCGTTCCGTTCCGTTCCGTTCCGTTCCGTACCGTTCCATTCCATTCCATTCCATTCCATTGAATTCCGTTCCATTCCATTGAATTCCATTCCATTCCGTTCCATTCCATTGAATTCCGTTCCGTTCCGTTCCGTTCCGTTCCGTTCCGTTCCGTTCCATTCCGTTCCATTCCATTCCATTCCGTTCTACTCGGGTTCATTCCATTCCATTCCTTTCCGTTCCGTTCCGTTCCGTACCATTCCGTTCCGTTCTACTCGGGTTGATTCCATTCTATTCCATTCCATTCCATTCGATTCCATTCTATTCCATTCGATTCCATTCTATTCAATTCGATTCCATTCCATTCCAATCCATTCCATTACATTCCATTGAATTCCATTCCATTCCATTCCGTTCCATTCCATTCCGTTCCATTCCATTCCATTCCATTCCATTCCATTCCATTACGTTCCGTTCCATTCCGTTCCATTCCATTGAATTCCGATCCATTGCATTGAATTCCGTTCCATTCCATTCCATTCCATTCCATTCCATTCCATTCCATTGAATTCCATTCCATTGAATTCCATTCCATTCCATTCCATTCCACTGAATTCCATTCCATTCCGTTCCGTTCCGTTCCGTTCCGTTCCATTCCGTTCCATTCCATTCCATTCCATTCCATTGAATTCCGTTCCATTCCATTGAATTCCATTCCATTCCGTTCCATTCCATTGAATTCCGTTCCGTTCCGTTCCGTTCCGTTCCGTTCCATTCCGTTCCATTCCGTTCCATTCCGTTCTACTCGGGTTGATTCCATTCTATTCCATTCCATTCCATTCGATTCCATTCCATTCCATTCCATTCCATTCCATTTCATTCCTTTCTACTCGGGTTCATTCCATTCCATTCCGTTCCGTTCCGTTCCGTTCCGTTCCATTCCTTTCTACTTGTGTTGATTCCATTCCATTCCATTCTATTCCATTGAATTCCATTCCATTCCATTCCATTCCATTCCATTACATGGAATGCCATTGAATTCCATTGAATTCCATTCCATTGAATTCCATTGAATTCCATTCCATTCCATTCCATGGAATTCAATTCCATTCCATTCCATTCCTTGGAATTCCATTCCATTCCATTCCATTCCATTCCATTGAATTCCATTCCATTCCATTCAATTGAATTCCATTCCATTCCATTCCATTCGATTCCATTCCATTCCATTGAATTCAATTCCGTTCCATTCCATTCCATTGAATTCCATTGAATTCCATTCCATTGAATTCCATTCCATTCCATTGAATTCCATTCCATTTCATTCAATTCCATTCCGTTCCATTCCATTCCGTTCCATTCCATTCCATTCCTTTCCATTCCATTCCATTCCGTTCCATTCCATTGAATTCCGTTCCATTGCACTGAATTCCGTTCCATTCCATTCCATCCCTTTCCGTTCCGTTCCGTTCCGTTCCGTTCCGTTCCGTTCTACTCGGGTTGATTCCATTCTATTCCTTTCCATTCCATTCGATTCCATTCTATTCCATTCGATTCCATTCGATTCAATTCGATTCCATTCCATTCCATTCCATTCCATTCCATTCCATTCCATTGAATTCCATTCCATTCCATTCCGTTCCATTCCATTCCGTTCCATTCCATTACATTCCATTCCATTACGTTCCGTTCCATTCCGTTCCATTCCGTTCCATTCCATTGAATTCCGATCCATTGCATTGAATTCCGTTCCATTCCATTCCATTCCTTTCCGTTCCGTTCCGTTCCGTTCCGTTCCGTTCCGTTCCGTTCTACTCGGATTGATTCCATTCTATTCCATTCCATTCCATTCGATTCCATTCGATTCCATTCGATTCCATTCGATTCCATTCCATTCCATTCCATTCCATTGAATTCCATTCCATTCCATTCCATTCCATTCCATTCCATTCCATTCCATTGAATTCCATTGAATTCCATTCCATTGAATTCCATTCCATTCCATTCCATTCCGTTCCATTCCATTCCGTTCCATTCCATTCCATTCCATTCCATTCCATTCCATTCCGTTCCGTTCCATTCCGTTCCATTCCGTTCCATTCCATTGAATTCCGTTCCATTCCATTACATTCCTTTACGTTCTGTTCCGTTCCGTTCCGTTCCGTTCCGTTCTACTCGGGTTGATTCCATTCTATTCCATTCCATTCCATTCCATTCCATTCTATTCCATTCGATTCCATTCGATTCAATTCGATTCGATTCGATTCCATTCCATTCCATTCCATTCCATTGAATTCCATTCCATTCCATTGAATTCCATTCCATTCCATTCCATTCCATTCCATTCCATGGAATTCCATTCCATTCCATTGAATTCCATTCCATTCCATTCCATTCGATTCCATTCCATTCCATGGAATTCCATTCCATTCGATTCCATTCCATTCCATGGAATTCCATTTCATTCCATTCCATTCCATTCCATTCCATTCCATTCCATTCCATAGAATTCCATTCCATTCCATTCCATTCCATTCCATTCCATTCCATTCCATCGAATTCCATTCCATTCCATTCCATTCCATTCCATTCCATTCCATTCCATTCTATTCCATTCTACTCGGGTTGATTCCATTCTATTACATTCGATTCCATTCGATTCCATTCGATTCCATTCGATTCCATTCGATTCCATTCCATTCCATTCCATTCAATTGAATTCCATTCCATTCCATTCCATTCCATTCCATTCCATTCCATTCCATTGAATTCCATTCCATTCCATTGAATTCCATTCCATTCCGTTCCATTCCATTGAATTCCGTTCCGTTCCGTTCCGTTCCGTTCCGTTCCATTCCGTTCCATTCCATTCCATTCCGTTCTACTCGGGTTCATTCCATTCCATTCCTTTCCGTTCCGTTCCGTTCCGTTCCGTTCCGTTGCGTTCCGTTCCGTTCTACTCGGGTTGATTCCATTCTTTTCCATTCCATTCCATTCGATTCCATTCTATTCCATTCGATTCCATTCTATTCAATTCGATTCCATTCCATTCCATTCCATTGAATTCCATTCCATTCCATTCCGTTCCATTCCATTCCGTTCCATTCCATTCCATTCCATTCCATTCCATTCCTTTCCGTTACGTTCCGTTCCGTTCCATTCCGTTCTACTCGGATTGATTCCATTCTATTCCATTCCATTCCATTCGATTCCATTCGATTCCATTCGATTCCATTCGATTCCATTCCATTCCATTCCATTCCATTGAACTCCATTCCATTCCATTCCATTCCATTCCATTCCATTCCATTGAACTCCATTCCATTCCATTCCATTCCATTCCATTCCATTCCATTCCATTCCATTCCATTGAATTCCATTCCATTCCATTCCATTCCATTGAATTCCGTTCCATTCCATTCCTTTCCATTCCATTCCATTCCATTGAATTCCATTACATTGAATTCCATTCCATTCCATTCCATTCCATTCCATTCCATTCCATTGAATTCCATTCCATTCCATAGAATTCCATTCCATTCCATTCCATTCGATTCCATTCCATTCCATGGAATTCCATTCCTTTCCATTCCATTCCATTCCATTCCATTCCATTCCATTCCATTGAATTCCATTGAATTCCATTCCATTCCATTGAATTCCATTCTTTTCCATTCCATTCCATTGAATTCCGTTCAATTCCATTCCATTCCATTCCATTCCATTCCATTCCATTCGAATTCCATTCCATTCCATTCCATTCCATTCCATTCCATTCCATTCTACTCGGGTTGATTCCATTCTATTCCATTCCATTCCATTCGATTCCATTCGATTGCTTTCGATTCCATTCCATTCCATTCCATTCCATTCCATTCCATTGTATTCCATTCCATTCCATTCCATTCCATTGAATTCCATTCCATTCCATTCCATCGAATTCCATTCCATTCCATTGAATTCCATTCCATTGCATTCCATTCCATTCCATTCCATTCCATTCCATTCCATTCTATTCCATTCCTTCGAATTCCATTCCATTGCATTCCATTCCATTCGATTCCATTCGATTCCATTCGATTCCATTCGATTCCATTCGATTCCATTCGATTCCATTCCATTCCATTCCATTCCATTGAATTCCATTCCATTCCATTCCATTCCATTGAATTCCGTTCCATTCCTTTCAATTCCATTCCATTCCATTCCATTCCATTCCATTCCATTCCATTCCGTTCTACTCGGGTTCATTCCATTCCATTCCTTTCCTTTCCGTTCCGTTCCGTTCCGTTCCGTTCCGTTCTACTCGGGTTGATTCCATTCTATTCCATTCCATACCATTCGATTCCATTCTATTCCATTCGATTCAATTCTATTCCATTCCATTCCATTCCATTTCATTCCTTTCCATTCCATTCCATTGAATTCCATTCCATTCCATTCCGTTCCATTCCATTCCGTTCCATTCCATTCCATTCCATTCCATTCCATTCCTTTCCGTTACGTTCCGTTCCGTTCCATTCCGTTCTACTCGGATTGATTCCATTCTATTCCATTCCATTCCATTCGATTCCATTCGATTCCATTCGATTCCATTCGATTCCATTCCATTCCATTCCATTCCATTCCATTCCATTCCATTGAACTCCATTCCATTCCATTCCATTCCATTCCATTCCATTCCATTCCATTCCATTGAATTCCATTCCATTCCATTCCATTCCATTGAATTCTGTTCCATTCAATTCCATTCCATTCCATTCCGTTCTACTCGGGTTGATTCCATTCTATTCCATTCCGTTCCGTTCCGTTCCGTTCCGTTCCGTTCCGTTCCGTTCCATTCCACTCGGGTTGATTCCATTCTATTCCATTCCATTCCATTCCATTCCATTCGATTCCATTCGATTCCATTCGATTCCATTCGATTCCATTCCATTCCATTGAATTCCATTCCATTCCATGGAATTCCGTTCCATTCCATTCCATTGCATTCCATTCCATTCCATTCCATTTGGATTCCATTCCATTCTATTCCATTCCATTCCATTCCATTCCATTCCATTCCATTCCATTCTACTCTGGTTGATTCCATTCTATTCCATTCCATTCCATTCGATTCCATTCGATTCCATTCGATTCCATTCGATTCCATTCCATTCCATTCCATTCCATTCCATTCCATTCCATTCCTTTGAATTCCATTCCATTCCATTGAATTCCATTCCATTCCATTCCATTCCATTGAATTCCGTTCCATTCCATTCCATTCCATTCCATTCCATTCCATTGAATTCCATTCCATTGAATTCCATTCCATTCCATTCCATTCCATGGAATTCCATTCCATTCCGTTCCGTTCCGTTCCGTTCCTTTCCGTTTCGTTCCGTTCCGTTCCGTTCCGTTCCATTCCATTCCATTCCATTCCATTGAAATCCGTTCCATTCCATTGAATTCCATTCCATTCCGTTCCATTCCATTGAATTCTGTTCCGTTCCGTTCCGTTCCGTTCCGTTCCATTCCGTTCCATTCCATTGAATTCCATTGAATTCCATTCCATTCCATTCCGTTCCATTCCATTCCGTTCCGTTCCATTCCATTCCATTCCATTCCATTCCATTCCATTCCGTTCTACTCGGGTTCATTCCATTCCATTCCGTTCCGTTCCGTTCCATTCCGTTCCTTTCCTTTCTACTTGTGTTGATTCCATTCCATTCCATTCTATTCCATTGAATTCCATTCCATTCCATTCCATTCCATTCCATTACATGGAATTCCATTGAATTCCATTGAATTCCATTCCATAGAATTCCATTCCATTCCATTCCATTCCATTCCATGGGATTCCATTCCATTCCATTCCATTCCATTCCATTGAATTCCATTCCATTCCATTCCATTGAATTCCATTCCATTCCATTCCATTCGATTCCATTTCATTCCATTGAATTCCATTCCATTCCATTGAATTCCATTGAATTCCATTCCATTGAATTCCATTCCACTCCATTGAATTCCATTCCATTTCATTCCATTCCATTGCGTTCCATTCCATTCCGTTCCATTCCATTCCATTCCTTTCCATTCCATTCCATTCCGTTCCATTCCATTGAATTCCGTTCCATTGCATTGAATTCCGTTCCATTCCATTCCATTCCTTTCCGTTCCGTTCCGTTCCGTTCCGTTCCGTTCCGTTCTACTCGGGTTGATTCCATTCTATTCCATTCCATTCCATTCGATTCCATTCTATTCCATTCGATTCCATTCGATTCAATTCGATTCCATTCGATTCCATTCCATTCCATTCCATTCCATTCCATTGAATTCCATTCCATTCCATTCCGTTCCATTCCATTCCGTTCCATTCCATTAAATTCCATTCCATTCCATTCCATTCCGTTCCATTCCATTCCATTCCTTTCCATTCCATTCCTTTCCGTTCCATTCCGTTCCTTTCCATTCCGTTCTACTCGGATTTATTCCATTCTATTCCATTCCATTCCATTCGATTCCATTCGATTCCATTCGATTCCATTCGATTCCATTCCATTCCATTCCATTCCATTCCATTCCATTCCATTGAACTCCATTCCGTTCCATTCCATTCCATTCCATTCCATTCCATTCCATTGAATTCCATTCCATTCCATTCCATTCCATTGAATTCTGTTCCATTCAATTCCATTCCATTCCATTCCGTTCTACTCGGGTTGATTCCATGCTATTCCATTCCGTTCCATTCCGTTCCGTTCCGTTCCGTTCCGTTCCGTTCCATTCCACTCGGGTTGATTCCATTCTATTCCATTCCATTCCATTCCATTCCATTCCATTCGATTCCATTCGATTCCATTCGATTCCATTCGATTCCATTCGATTCCATTCCATTCCATTGAATTCCATTCCATTCCATTCCATTCCATTGAATTCCGTTCCATTCCATTCCATTGCATTCCATTATATTCCATTCCATTTGAATTCCATTCCATTCCATTCCATTCCATTCCATTCCATTCCATTCCATTCCATTCCATTCTACTCGGGTTGATTCCATTCTATTCCATTCCATTCCATTCGATTCCATTCGATTCCATTCGATTCCATTCGATTCCATTCCATTCCATTCCATTCCATTCCATTCCATTCCATTCCATTGAATTCCATTCCATTCCATTGAATTCCATTCCATTCCATTCCATTCCATTGAATTCCGTTCCATTCCATTCCATTCCATTCCATTCCATTCCATTGAATTCCATTCCATTGAATTCCATTCCATTCCATTCCATTCCATTGAATTCCATTCCATTCCGTTCCGTTCCGTTCCGTTCCGTTTCGTTCCGTTCCGTTCTGTTCCGTTCCATTCCATTCCATTCCATTCCATTGAATTCCGTTCCATTCCATTGAATTCCATTCCATTCCGTTCAATTCCATTGAATTCTGTTCCGTTCCGTTCCGTTCCGTTCCGTTCCATTCCGTTCCATTCCGTTCCTTTCCGTTCTACTCGGGTTGATTCCATTCTATTCCATTCCACTCCATTCGATTCCATTCGATTCCATTCGAATCCATTCGATTCCATTCGATTCCATTCGATTCCATTCCATTCCATTGAATTCCATTCCATTCCATTCCATTCCATTCCATTGAATTCCGTTCCATTCCATTCAATTCCATTCCATTCCATTCCATTCCATTCCTTTCCGTTCCGTTCCGTTCCGTTCCGTTCCGTTCCGTTCTACTCGGGTTGATTCCATTCTATTCCATTCCATTCCATTCGATTCCATTCTATTCCATTCGATTCCATTCGATTCAATTAGATTCCATTCCATTCCATTCCATTCCATTCCATTCCATTGGATTCCGTTCCATTCCATTGAATTCCATTCCATTCCGTTCCATTCCATTGAATTCCGCTCCGTTCCGTTCCGTTCCGTTCCGTTCCATTCCGTACCATTCCATTCCATTCCGTTCTACTCGGGTTGATTCCATTCTATTCCATTCCATTCCATTCGATTCCATTCCATTCCATTCCATTCCATTCCATTCCATTCCGTTCTACTCGGGTTCATTCCATTCCATTCCGTTCCGTTCCGTTCCGTTCCGTTCCTTTCCTTTCTACTTGTGTTGATTCCATTCCATTCCTTTCTATTCCATTGAATTCCATTCCATTCCATTCCATTCCATTCCATTCCATTACATGGAATTCCATTGAATTCCATTGAATTCCATTCCATTGAATTCCATTCCATTCCATTCCATTCCATTCCATTCCATGGAATTCCATTCCATTCCATTCCATTCCATTCCATTGAATTCCATTCCATTCCATTCCATTGAATTCCATTCCATTCCATTCCATTCGATTCCATTTCATTCCATTGAATTCCATTCCATTCCATTCCATTCCATTCCATTCCATTCCATTGAATTCCATTGAATTCCATTCCATTGAATTCCATTCCATTCCATTGAATTCCATTCCATTTCATTCCATTCCATTCCGTTCCATTCCATTCCGTTCCATTCCATTCCATTCCTTTCCATTCCATTCCATTCCGTTCCATTCCATTGAATTCCGTTCCATTGCATTGAATTCCGTTCCATTCCGTTCCATTCCTTTCCGTTCCGTTCCGTTCCGTTCCGTTCCGTTCCGTTCTACTCGGGTTGATTCCATTCTATTCCATTCCATTCCATTCGATTCCATTCTATTCCATTCGATTCCATTCGATTCAATTCGATTCCATTCCATTCCATTCCATTCCATTCCATTCCATTCCATTGAATTCCATTCCATTCCATTCCGTTCCATTCCATTGAATTCCATTCCATTCCATTCCATTCCATTCCATTCCATTCCATTACGTTCCGTTCCATTCAGTTCCATTCCATTCCATTCCATTCCATGGAATTCCATTCCATTCGATTCCATTCCATTCCATGGAATTCCATTTCATTCCGTTCCATTCCATTCCATTCCATTCCATTCCATAGAATTCCATTCCGTTCCATTCCATTCCATTCCATTCCATTCCATTCCATTCCATTCTACTCGGGTTGATTCCATTCTATTGCATTCCATTCCATTCGATTCCATTCGATTCCATTCGATTCCATTCGATTCCATTCCATTCCATTCCATTCAATTGAATTCCATTCCATTCCATTCCATTCCATTCCATTCCATTGAATTCCATTCCATTACATTGAATTCCATTCCATTCCATTCCATTCCATTGAATTCCGTTCCATTCCATTCCTTTCCATTCCATTCCATTCCATTGAATTCCATTACATTGAATTCCATTCCATTCCATTCCATTCCATTCCATTCCATTGAATTCAATTCCATTCCATTGAATTCCATTAAATTCCATTCCATTCGACTCCATTCCATTCCATGGAATTCCATTCCTTTCCATTCCATTCCATTCCATTCCATTCCATCCCATTGAATTGCATTGAATTCCATTCCATTCCATTGAATTCCGTTCAATTCCATTCCATTCCATTCCATTCCATTCCATTCCATTCGAATTCCATTCCATTCCATTCCATTCCATTCCATTCCATTCCATTCCATTCCATTCTACTCGGGTTGATTCCATTCTATTCCATTCCATTCCATTCGATTCCATTCGATTCCTTTCGATTCCATTCCATTCCATTCCATTCCATTCCATTCCATTCCATGGAATTCCATTCCATTCCATTCCATTCCATTCCATTGAATTCCATTCCATTCCATTCCATCGAATTCCATTCCATTCCATTGAATTCCATTCCATTCCATTCCATTCCATTCCATTCCATTCCATTCCATTCCATTCCATCGAATTCCATTCCATTCCATTCCATTCCATTCCATTCCATTCCATTCCATTCCATTCCATTCCATTCCATTCGATTCGATTCCATTCCATTCCATTCCATTCCATTCCATTCCATTCCATTCCATTCCATTCCATTCCATTCCATTCTACTCCGGTTGATTCCATTCTATTACATTCCATTCCATTCGATTCCATTAGATTCCATTCGATTCCATTCGATTCCATTCCATTCCATTCCATTCCATTCCATTGAATTCCGTTCCATTCCATTCCATTCCATTCCATTCCATTCCATTGAATTCCATTACATTGAATTCCATTCCATTCCATTCCATTCCATGGAATTCCATTCCATTCCGTTCCGTTCCGTTCCGTTCCGTTCCGTACCGTTCCATTCCATTCCATTCCATTCCATTGAATTCCGTTCCATTCCATTGAATTCCATTCCATTCCGTTCCATTCCATTGAATTCCGTTCCGTTCCGTTCCGTTCCGTTCCGTTCCATTCCGTTCCATTCCATTCCATTCCGTTCTACTCGGGTTCATTCCATTCCATTCCTTTCCGTTCCGTTCCGTTCCGTTCCGTTCCGTTCCGTTCTACTCGGGTTGATTCCATTCTATTCCATTCCATTCCATTCGATTCCATTCTATTCCATTCGATTCCATTCTATTCAATTCGATTCCATTCCATTCCATTCCATTCCATTCCATTCCATTCCATTCCATTCCATTCCATTGAATTCCATTCCATTCCATTCCGTTCCATTCCATTCCGTTCCATTCCATTCCATTCCATTCCATTCCATTCCATTACGTTCCGTTCCATTCCGTTCCATTCCATTGAATTCCGATCCATTGCATTGAATTCCGTTCCATTCCATTCCATTCCTTTCCGTTCCGTTCCGTTCCGTTCCGTTCTACTCGGGTTGATTCCATTCTATTCCATTCCATTCCATTCGATTCCATTCTATTCCATTCGATTCCATTCGATTCAATTCGATTCGATTCCATTCCATTCCATTCCATTCCATTCCATTCCATTGAATTCCATTCCATTCCATAGAATTCCATTCCATTCCATTCCATTCCATTCCATTCCATTCCATTCCATTCCATTGAATTCCATTCCATTCCATGGAATTCCATTCCATTCCATTCCATTCGATTGCATTCCATTCCATGGAATTCCATTCCATTCGATTCCATTCAATTCCATGGAATTCCATTTCATTCCATTCCATTCCATTCCATTCCATTCCATTCCATTCCATTGAATTCAATTCCATTCCATTCCATCGAATTCCATTCCATTCCATTGAATTCCATTCCATTCCATTCCATTGCATTCCATTCCATTCCATTCCATTCCATTCCATTCCATCGAATTCCATTCCATTCCATTCCATTCCATTCCATTCCATTCCATTCCATTCCATTCCATTCGATTCCATTCGATTCCATTCCATTCCATTCCATTCCATTCCATTCCATTCCATTCCATTCCATTCCATTCCATTCTACTCGGGTTGATTCCATTCTATTACATTCCATTCCATTCGATTCCATTCGATTCCATTCGATTCCATTCGATTCCATTCCATTCCATTCCATTCAATTGAATTCCATTCCATTCCATTCCATTCCATTCCATTCCATTGAATTCCATTCCATTCCATTGAATTCCATTCCATTCCATTCCATTCCATTCCATTGAATTCCGTTCCATTCCATTCCTTTCCATTCCATTCCATTCCATTGAATTCCATTACATTGAATTCCATTCCATTCCATTCCATTCCATTGAATTCCATTCCATTCCATTCCATTCGATTCCATTCCATTCCATGGAATTCCATTCCTTTCCATTCCATTCCATTCCATTCCTTTCCATTCCATTCCATTGAATTCCATTGAATTCCATTCCATTCCATTGAATTCCATTCCTTTCCATTCCATTCCATTGAATTCCGTTCAATTCCATTCCATTCCATTCCATTCCATTCCATTCCATTCGAATTCCATTCCATTCCATTCCATTCCATTCCATTCCATTCCATTCCATTCCATTCTACTCGGGTTGATTCCATTCTATTCCATTCCATTCCATTCGATTCCATTCGATTCCTTTCGATTCCATTCCATTCCATTCCATTCCATTCCATTGAATTCCATTCCATTCCATTCCATTCCATTCCATTGAATTCCATTCCATTCCATTCCATTCCATTCCATTCCATTCCATTCCATTCCATTCCATTCCATCGAATTCCATTCCATTCCATTCCATTCCATTCCATTCCATTCCATTCCATTCGATTCAATTCGATTCCATTCGATTCCATTCCATTCCATTCCATTCCATTGAATTCCGTTCCATTCCATTCCATTCCATTCCATTCCCTTCCATTGAATTCCATTACATTGAAATCCATTCCATTCCATTCCATTCCATGGAATTCCATTCCATTCCGTTCCGTTCCGTTCCGTTCCGTTCCGTACCGTTCCATTCCATTCCATTCCATTCCATTGAATTCCGTTCCATTCCATTGAATTCCATTCCATTCCGTTCCATTCCATTGAATTCCGTTCCGTTCCGTTCCGTTCCGTTCCGTTCCGTTCCATTCCGTTCCATTCCATTCCATTCCGTTCTACTCGGGTTCATTCCATTCCATTCCTTTCCGTTCCATTCGATTCCAATCTATTCCATTCGATTCCATTCGATTCAATTCTATTCCATTCCATTCCATTTCATTCCAATCCATTCCATTCCATTGAATTCCATTCCATTCCATTCCATTCCATTCCATTGAATTCTGTTCCATTCAATTCCATTCCATTCCATTCCGCTCTACTCGGGTTGATTCCATTCTATTCCATTCCGTTCCGTTGCGTTCCGTTCCGTTCCGTTCCGTTCCGTTCCATTCCACTCGGGTTGATTCCATTCTATTCCATTCCATTCCATTCCATTCCATTCGATTCCATTCGATTCCATTCGATTCCATTCGATTCCATTCCATTCCATTGAATTCCATTCCATTCCATTCCATTCCATGGAATTCCGTTCCATTCCATTCCATTGCATTCCATTCCATTCCATTCCATTTGAATTCCATTCCATTCCATTCCATTCCAGTCCATTCCATTCCATTCCATTCTACTCGGGTTGATTCCATTCTATTCCATTCCATTCCATTCGATTCCATTCGATTCCATTCGATTCCATTCGATTCCATTCCATTCCATTCCATTCCATTCCATTCCATTCCATTGAATTCCATTCCATTCCATTGAATTCCATTCCATTCCATTCCATTCCATTGAATTCCGTTCCATTCCATTCCATTCCATTCCATTCCATTCCATTGAATTCCATTCCATTGAATTCCATTCCATTCCATTCCATTCCATTGAATTCCATTCCATTCCGTTCCGTTCCGTTCCGTTCCGTTCCGTTTCGTTCCGTTCCGTTCCATGCCATTCCATTCCATTCCATTGATTTCCGTTCCATTCCATTGAATTCCATTCCATTCCGTTCCATTCCATTGAATTCTGTTCCGTTCCGTTCCGTTCCGTTCCGTTCCATTCCGTTCCATTCCGTTCCTTTCCGTTCTACTCGGGTTGATTCCATTCTATTCCATTCCATTCCATTCGATTCCATTCGATTCCATTCGAATCCATTCGATTCCATTCGATTCCATTCGATTCCATTCCATTCCATTGAATTCCATTCCATTCCATTCCATTCCATTGAATTCCGTTCCATTCCATTCAATTCCATTCCATTCCATTCCTTTCCGTTCCGTTCCGTTCCGTTCCGTTCCGTTCTACTCGGGTTGATTCCATTCTATTCCATTCCATACCATTCGATTCCATTCTATTCCATTCGATTCCATTCGATTCAATTCGATTCCATTCCATTCCATTCCATTCCATTCCATTCCATTGAATTCCGTTCCATTCCATTGAATTCCATTGCATTCCGTTCCATTCCATTGAATTCCGCTCCGTTCCGTTCCGTTCCGTTCCGTTCCATTCCGTTCCATTCCGTTCCATTCCGTTCTACTCGGGTTGATTCCATTCTATTCCATTCCATTCCATTCGATTCCATTCTATTCCATTCGATTCCATTCGATTCAATTCGATTCCATTCCATTCCATTCCATTCCATTCCATTCCATTGAATTCCATTGAATTCCATTCCATTCCATTCCGTTCCATTCCATTCCGTTCCATTCCATTCCATTCCATTCCATTCCATTCCATTCCATTCCATTCCGTTCTACTCGGGTTCATTCCATTCCATTCCGTTCCGTTCCGTTCCGTTCCGTTCCTTTCCTTTCTACTTGTGTTGATTCCATTCCATTCCATTCTATTCCATTGAATTCCATTCCATTCCATTCCATTCCATTCCATTACATGGAATTCCATTGTATTCCATTGAATTCCATTCCATAGAATTCCATTCCATTCCATTCCATTCCATTCCATTCCATTCCATTCCATTGAATTCCATTCCATTCCATTCCATTGAATTCCATTCCATTCCATTCCATTGAATTCCATTCCATTCCATTCCATTCGATTCCATTTCATTCCATTGAATTCCATTCCATTCCATTGAATTCCATTCCATTCCGTTCCATTCCATTGAATTCTGTTCCGTTCCGTTCCGTTCCGTTCCGTTCCATTCCGTTCCATTCCGTTCCTTACCGTTCTACTCGGGTTGATTCCATTCTATTCCATTCCATTCCATTCGATTCCATTCTATTCCATTCGATTCCATTCGATTCAATTAGATTCCATTCCATTCCATTCCATTCCATTCCATTCCATTGAATTCCATTCCATTCCATTGAATTCCATTCCATTCCATTGAATTCCATTCCATTCCATTCCATTCCATTGAATTCCGTTCCATTCCATTCCGTACCATTCCATTCCATTCCATTGAATTCCATTCCATAGAATTCCATTCCATTCCATTCCATTCCATTGAATTCCATTCCATTCCGTTCCGTTCCGTTCCGTTCCGTTCCGTTTCGTTCCGTTCCGTTCCTTTCCGTTCCATGCCATTCCATTCCATTCCATTGATTTCCGTTCCATTCCATTGAATTCCATTCCATTCCGTTCCATTCCATTGAATTCTGTTCCGTTCCGTTCCGTTCAGTTCCGTTCCATTCCGTTCCATTCCGTTCCTTTCCGTTCTACTCGGGTTGATTCCATTCTATTCCATTCCATTCCATTCGATTCCATTCGATTCCATTCGAATCCATTCGATTCCATTCGATTCCATTCGATTCCATTCCATTCCATTGAATTCCATTCCATTCCATTCCATTCCATTGAATTCCGTTCCATTCCATTCAATTCCATTCCATTCCATTCCTTTCCGTTCCGTTCCGTTCCGTTCCGTTCCGTTCTACTCGGGTTGATTCCATTCTATTCCATTCCATACCATTCGATTCCATTCTATTCCATTCGATTCCATTCGATTCAATTCGATTCCATTCCATTCCATTCCATTCCATTCCATTCCATTGAATTCCGTTCCATTCCATTGAATTCCATTCCATTCCGTTCCATTCCATTGAATTCCGCTCCGTTCCGTTCCGTTCCGTTCCGTTCCATTCCGTTCCATTCCGTTCCATTCCGTTCTACTCGGGTTGATTCCATTCTATTCCATTCCATTCCATTCGATTCCATTCTATTCCATTCGATTCCATTCGATTCAATTCGATTCCATTCCATTCCATTCCATTCCATTCAATTCCATTGAATTCCATTGAATTCCATTCCATTCCATTCCGTTCCATTCCATTCCGTTCCATTCCATTCCATTCCATTCCATTCCATTCCATTCCATTCCGTTCTACTCGGGTTCATTCCATTCCCTTCCGTTCCGTTCCGTTCCGTTCCGTTCCTTTCCTTTCTACTTGTGTTGATTCCATTCCATTCCATTCTATTCCATTGAATTCCATTCCATTCCATTCCATTCCATTCCATTACATGGAATTCCATTGTATTCCATTGAATTCCATTCCATAGAATTCCATTCCATTCCATTCCATTCCATTCCATTCCATTCCATTGAATTCCATTCCATTCCATTCCATTGAATTCCATTCCATTCCATTCCATTGAATTCCATTCCATTCCATTCCATTCGATTCCATTTCATTCCATTGAATTCCATTCCATTCCATTGAATTCCATTCCATTCCGTTCCATTCCATTGAATTCTGTTCCGTTCCGTTCCGTTCCATTCCGTTCCATTCCGTTCCTTACCGTTCTACTCGGGTTGATTCCATTCTATTCCATTCCATTCCATTCGATTCCATTCTATTCCATTCGATTCCATTCGATTCAATTAGATTCCATTCCATTCCATTCCATTCCATTCCATTCCATTGAATTCCGTTCCATTCCATTGAATTCCATTCCATTCCGTTCCATTCCATTGAATTCCGCTCCATTCCGTTCCGTTCCGTTCCGTTCCATTCCGTACCATTCCGTTCCATTCCGTTCTACTCGGGTTGATTCCATTCTATTCCATTCCATTCCATTCGATTCCATTCCATTCCATTCCATTCCATTCCATTCCGTTCTACTCGGGTTCATTCCATTCCATTCCGTTCCGTTCCGTTCCGTTCCGTTCCTTTCCTTTCTACTTGTGTTGATTCCATTCCATTCCTTTCTATTCCATTGAATTCCATTCCATTCCATTCCATTCCATTCCATTACATGGAATTCCATTGAATTCCATTGAATTCCATTCCATAGAATTCCATTCCATTCCATTCCATTCCATTCCATTCCATGGAATTCCATTCCATTCCATTCCATTCCATTCCATGGAATTCCATTCCATTCCATTCCATTCCATGGAATTCCATTCCATTCCATTCCATTGAATTCCATTCCATTCCATTCCATTCGATTCCATTTCATTCCATTGAATTCCATTCCATTCCATTCCATTCCATTGAATTCCATTGAATTCCATTCCATTGAATTCCATTCCATTCCATTGAATTCCATTCCATTTCATTCCATTCCATTCCGTTCCATTCCATTCCGTTCCATTCCATTCCATTCCTTTCCATTCCATTCCATTCCGTTCCATTCCATTGAATTCCGTTCCAT
The DNA here is from genome assembly GCF_029281585.2 of Gorilla gorilla gorilla. Lineage (NCBI taxonomy): Eukaryota > Metazoa > Chordata > Mammalia > Primates > Hominidae > Gorilla > Gorilla gorilla. The sequence goes on from NC_073242.2 coordinate 40,670,965, forward strand.
TGCATTGAATTCCGTTCCATTCCATTCCATTCCTTTCCGTTCCGTTCCGTTCCGTTCCGTTCCGTTCCGTTCTACTCTGGTTGATTCCATTCTATTCCATTCCATTCCATTCGATTCCATTCTATTCCATTCGATTCCATTCGATTCAATTCGATTCCATTCGATTCCATTCCATTCCATTCCATTCCATTCCATTCCATTGAATTCCATTCCATTCCATTCCGTTCCATTCCATTCCGTTCCATTCCATTCCATTCCATTCCATTCCATTCCATTCCGTTCCATTCCATTCCATTCCTTTCCATTCCATTCCTTTCCGTTCAATTCCGTTCCGTTCCATTCCGTTCTACTCGGATTGATTCCATTCTATTCCATTCCATTCCATTCGATTCCATTTGATTCCATTCGATTCCATTCGATTCCATTCCATTCCATTCCATTCCATTCCATTCCATTCCATTCCATTCCATGGAACTCCATTCCATTCCATTCCATTCCATTCCATTCCATTCCATTCCATTGAATTCCATTCCATTCCATTCCATTCCATTGAATTCTGTTCCATTCAATTCCATTCCATTCCATTCCGTTCTACTCGGGTTGATTCCATGCTATTCCATTCCGTTCCATTCCGTTCCGTTCCGTTCCGTTCCGTTCCGTTCCATTCCACTCGGGTTGATTCCATTCTATTCCATTCCATTCCATTCCATTCCATTCCATTCCATTCCATTCGATTCCATTCGGTTCCATTCGATTCCATTCGATTCCATTCGATTCCATTCCATTCCATTGAATTCCATTCCATTCCATTCCATTCCATTGAATTCCGTTCCATTCCATTCCATTGCATTCCATTCCATTCCATTCCATTTGAATTCCATTCCATTCCATTCCATTCCATTCCATTCCATTCCATTCCATTCCATTCTACTCGGGTTGATTCCATTCTATTCCATTCCATTCCATTCGATTCCATTCGATTCCATTCGATTCCATTCGATTCCATTCCATTCCATTCCATTCCATTCCATTCCATTCCATTCCATTCCATTCCATTGAATTCCATTCCATTCCATTGAATTCCATTCCATTCCATTCCATTCCATTGAATTCCGTTCCATTCCATTCCATTCCATTCCATTCCATTCCATTGAATTCCATTCCATTGAATTCCATTCCATTCCATTCCATTGAATTCCATTCCATTCCATTCCATTCGATTCCATTTCATTCCATTGAATTCCATTCCATTCCATTCCATTCCATTCCATTCCATTCCATTGAATTCCATTGAATTCCATTCCATTGAATTCCATTCCATTCCATTGAATTCCATTCCATTTCATTCCATTCCATTCCGTTCCATTCCATTCCGTCCCATTCCATTCCATTCCTTTCCATTCCATTCCATTCCGTTCCATTCCATTGAATTCCGTTCCATTGCATTGAATTCCGTTCCATTCCATTCCATTCCTTTCCGTTCCGTTCCGTTCCGTTCCGTTCCGTTCCGTTCTACTCGGGTTGATTCCATTCTATTCCATTCCATTCCATTCGATTCCATTCTATTCCATTCGATTCCATTCGATTCAATTCGATTCCATTCCATTCCATTCCATTCCATTCCATTCCATTCCATTGAATTCCATTCCATTCCATTCCGTTCCATTCCATTCCGTTCCATTCCATTCCATTCCATTCCATTCCATTCCATTACGTTCCTTTCCATTCCGTTCCATTCCGTTCCATTCCATTGAATTCCGATCCATTGCATTGAATTCCGTTCCATTCCATTCCATTCCTTTCCGTTCCGTTCCGTTCCGTTCCGTTCCGTTCTACTCGGATTGATTCCATTCTATTCCATTCCATTCCATTCGATTCCATTCGATTCCATTCGATTCCATTCGATTCCATTCCATTCCATTCCATTCCATTGAATTCCATTCCATTCCATTCCATTCCATTCCATTCCATTCCATTGAATTCCATTGAATTCCATTCCATTGAATTCCATTCCATTCCATTCCATTCCGTTCCATTCCATTCCGTTCCATTCCATTCCATTCCATTCCATTCCATTCCGCTCCGTTCCATTCCGTTCCATTCCGTTCCATTCCATTGAATTCCGTTCCATTGCATTGAATTCCGTTCCATTCCATTCCATTCCTTTCCGTTCCGTTCCGTTCCGTTCCGTTCCGTTCCGTTCTACTCGGGTTGATTCCATTCTATTCCATTCCATTCCATTCCATTCCATTCTATTCCATTCGATTCCATTCGATTCAATTCGATTCGATTCCATTCCAATCCATTCCATTCCATTCCATTCCATAGAATTCCATTCCATTCCATTGAATTCAATTCCATTCCATTCCATTCCATTCCATTGAATTCCATTCCATTCCATTGAATTCCATTCCATTCCATTCCATTCGATTCCATTCCATTCCATGTAATTCCATTCCATTCGATTCCATTCCATTCCATGGAATTCCATTTCATTCCATTCCATTCCGTTCCATTCCATTCCATCGAATTCCATTCCATTCCATTCCATTCCATTCCATTCCATTCCATTCCATTCTACTCGGGTTCATTCCATTCTATTACATTCCATTCCATTCGATTCCATTCGATTCCATTCGATTCCATTCGATTCCATTCCATTCCATTCCATTCAATTGAATTCCATTCCATTCCATTCCATTCCATTCCATTCCATTCCATTCCATTCCATTGAATTCCATTCCATTACATTGAATTCCATTCCATTCCATTCCATTCCATTGAATTCCGTTCCATTCCATTCCTTTCCATTCCATTCCATTCCATTGAATTCCATTACATTGAATTCCATTCCATTCCATTCCATTCCATTCCATTCCATTGAATTCCATTCCATTCCATTGAATTCCATTCCATTCCATTCCATTCGATTCCATTCCATTCCACGAAATTCCATTCCTTTCCATTCCATTCCATTCCATTCCATTCCATTGAATTCCATTGAATTCCATTCCATTCCATTGAATTCCATTCCTTTCCATTCCATTCCATTGAATTCCGTTCAATTCCATTCCATTCCATTCCATTCCATTCCATTCCATTCGAATTCCATTCCATTCCATTCCATTCCATTCCATTCTATTCCATTCCATTCTACTCGGGTTGATTCCATTCTATTCCAATCCATTCCATTCGATTCCATTCTATTCCATTCGATTCCATTCGATTCAATTAGATTCCATTCCATTCCATTCCATTCCATTCCATTCCATTGAATTCCGTTCCATTCCATTGAATTCCATTCCATTCCGTTCCATTCCATTGAATTCCGCTCCGTTCCGTTCCGTTCCGTTCCGTTCCATTCCGTACCATTCCGTTCCATTCCGTTCTACTCGGGTTGATTCCATTCTATTCCATTCCATTCCATTCGATTCCATTCCATTCCATTCCATTCCATTCCATTCCGTTCTACTCGGGTTCATTCCATTCCATTCCGTTCCGTTCCGTTCCGTTCCGTTCCTTTCCTTTCTACTTGTGTTGATTCCATTCCATTCCTTTCTATTCCATTGAATTCCATTCCTTTCCATTCCATTCCATTCCATTACATGGAATTCCATTGAATTCCATTCCATTGAATTCCATTCCATTCCATTGAATTCCATTCCATTTCTTTCCATTCCATTCCGTTCCATTCCATTCCGTCCCATTCCATTCCATTCCTTTCCATTCCATTCCATTCCGTTCCATTCCATTGAATTCCGTTCCATTGCATTGAATTCCGTTCCATTCCATTGAATTCCGTTCCATTGCATTGAATTCCGTTCCATTACATTCCATTCCTTTCCGTTCCGTTCCGTTCCGTTCCGTTCCGTTCTACACGGGTTGATTCCATTCTATTCCATTCCATTCCATTCGATTCCATTCTATTCCATTCGATTCCATTCGATTCAATTCGATTCCATTCCATTCCATTCCATTCCATTCCATTCCATTCCATTCCATTCCATTGAATTCCATTCCATTCCATTCCGTTCCATTCCATTCCGTTCCATTCCATTCCATTCCATTCCATTCCATTCCATTACGTTCCGTTCCATTCCGTTCCATTCCGTTCCATTCCATTGAATTCCGATCCATTGCATTGAATTCCGTTCCATTCCATTCCATTCCTTTCCGTTCCGTTCCGTTCCGTTCCGTTCCGTTCCGTTCTACTCGGATTGATTCCATTCTATTCCATTCCATTCCATTCGATTCCATTCGATTCCATTCGATTCCATTCGATTCCATTCCATTCCATTCCATTCCATTCCATTGAATTCCATTCCATTCCATTCCATTCCATTCCATTCCATTGAATTCCATTGAATTCCATTCCATTGAATTCCATTCCATTCCATTCCATTCCGTTCCATTCCATTCCGTTCCTTTCCGTTCCGTTCCTTTCCGTTCCGTTCCGTTCCGTTCCGTTGTACTCGGATTGATTCCATTCTATTCCATTCCATTCCATTCGATTCCATTCGATTCCATTCGATTCCATTCGATTCCATTCGAATCCATTCGATTCCATTCCATTCCATTCCATTCCATTGAATTCCATTCCATTCCATTCCATTCCATTCCATTCCATGGAATTCCATTCCATTCCATGGAATTCCATTCCATTCCATTCCATTCGATTCCATTCCATTCCATGGAATTCCATTCCATTCGATTCCATTCCATTCCATGGAATTCCATTTCATTCCATTCCATTCCATTCCATTCCATTCCATTCCATTCCATTCCATTCCATCGAATTCCATTCCATTCCATTCCATTCCATTCCATTCCATTCCATTCCATTCCATTCTACTCGGGTTGATTCCATACTATTACATTCCATTCCATTCGATTCCATTCGATTCCATTCGATTCCATTCGATTCCATTCCATTCCATTCCATTCCATTCCATTCAATTGAATTCCATTCCATTCCATTCCATTCCATTCCATTCCATTCCATTCCATTCCATTGAATTCCATTCCATTCCATTGAATTCCATTCCATTCCGTTCCATTCCATTGAATTCCGTTCCGTTCCGTTCCGTTCCGTTCCGTTCCGTTCCGTTCCATTCCGTTCCATTCCATTCCATTCCTTTCTACTCGGGTTCATTCCATTCCATTCCTTTCCGTTCCGTTCCGTTCCGTTCCGTTCCGTTGCGTTCCGTTCCGTTCTACTCGGGTTGATTCCATTCTATTCCATTCCATTCCATTCGATTCCATTCTATTCCATTCGATTCCATTCTATTCAATTCGATTCCTTTCCATTCCATTCCATTCCATTCCATTCCATTGAATTCCATTCCATTCCATTCCGTTCCATTCCATTCCGTTCCATTCCATTCCATTCCATTCCATTCCATTCCATTACGTTCCGTTCCATTCCGTTCCATTCCATTGAATTCCGATCCATTGCATTGAATTCCGTTCCATTCCATTCCACTCCTTTCCGTTCCGTTCCGTTCCGTTCCGTTCCATTCTACGCGGGTTGATTCCATTCTATTCCATTCCATTCCATTCGATTCCAATCTATTCCATTCGATTCCATTCGATTCAATTCGATTCCATTCCATTCCATTCCATTCCATTCCATTCCTTTGAATTCCATTCCATTCCATTCCGTTCCATTCCATTCCGTTCCATTCCATTCCATTCCATTCCATTCCATTCCTTTCCGTTACGTTCCGTTCCGTTCCATTCCGTTCTACTCGGATTGATTCCATTCTATTCCATTCCATTCCATTCGATTCCATTCGATTCCATTCGATTCCATTCGATTCCATTCCATTCCATTCCATTCCATTGAATTCCATTCCATTCCATTCCATTCCATTCCATTCCATTCCATTGAACTCCATTCCATTCCATTCCATTCCATTCCATTCCATTCCATTCCATTCCATTGAATTCCATTCCATTCCATTCCATTCCATTGAATTCCGTTCCATTCCATTCCTTTCCATTCCATTCCATTCCATTGAATTCCATTACATTGAATTCCATTCCATTTCATTCCATTCCATTCCATTCCATTCCATTGAATTCCATTCCATTCCATAGAATTCCATTCCATTCCATTCCATTCGATTCCATTCCATTCCATGGAATTCCATTCCTTTCCATTCCATTCCATTCCATTCCATTCCATTGAATTCCATTGAATTCCATTCCATTCCATTGAATTCCATTCTTTTCCATTCCATTCCATTGAATTCCGTTCAATTCCATTCCATTCCATTCCATTTCATTCCATTCCATTCGAATTCCATTCCATTCCATTCCATTCCATTCCATTCCATTCCATTCAACTCGGGTTGATTCTATTCCATTCCATTCCATTCCATTCCATTGAATTCCATTCCATTCCATTGAATTCCATTCCATTCCATTCCATCGAATTCCATTCCATTCCATTGAATTCCATTCCATTGCATTCCATTCCATTCCATTCCATTCCATTCCATTCCATTCCATTCCATTCCTTCGAATTCCATTCCATTCCATTCCATTCCATTCCATTCCATTCGATTCCATTCGATTCCATTCGATTCCATTCGATTCCATTCGATTCCATTCCATTCCATTCCATTCCATTGAATTCCATTCCATTCCATTCCATTCCATTGAATTCCGTTCCATTCCTTTCAATTCCATTCCATTCCATTCCATTCCATTCCATTCCATTCCATTCCATTCCATTCCATTCCTTTCTACTCGGGTTGATTCCATTCTATTACGTTCCATTCCATTCGATTCCATTCGATTCCATTCGATTCCATTCGATTCCATTCCATTCCATTGCATTCCATTGAATTCCGTTCCATTCCATTCCATTCCATTCCATTCCATTCCATTGAATTCCTTTACATTGAATTCCATTCCATTCCATTCCATTCCATGGAATTCCATTCCATTCCGTTCCGTTCCGTTCCGTTCCGTTCCGTACCGTTCCATTCCATTCCATTCCATTCCATTGAATTCAGTTCCATTCCATTGAATTCCATTCCATTCCGTTCCATTCCATTGAATTCCGTTCCGTTCCGTTCCGTTCCGTTCCGTTCCGTTCCATTCCGTTCCATTCCATTCCATTCCGTTCTACTCGGGTTCATTCCATTCCATTCCCTTCCTTTCCGTTCCGTTCCGTTCCGTTCCGTTCCGTTCCGTTCCGTTCTACTAGGGTTGATTCCATTCTATTCCATTCCATTCCATTCGATTCCATTCTATTCCATTCGATTCCATTCTATTCAATTCGATTCCATTCCATTCCAATCCATTCCATTACATTCCATTGAATTCCATTCCATTCCATTCCGTTCCATTCCATTCCGTTCCATTCCATTCCATTTCATTCCATTCCATTCCATTACGTTCCGTTCCATTCCGTTCCATTCCATTGAATTCCGATCCATTGCATTGAATTCCGTTCCATTCCATTCCACTCCTTTCCGTTCCGTTCCGTTCCGTTCCGTTCCGTTCTACTCGGGTTGATTCCATTCTATTCCATTCCATTCCATTCGATTCCAATCTATTCCATTCGATTCCATTCGATTCAATTCTATTCCATTCCATTCCATTCCATTTCATTCCATTCCATTCCATTCAATTGAATTCCATTCCATTCCATTCCGTTCCATTCCATTCTGTTCCATTCCATTCCATTCCATTCCATTCCATTCCTTTCCGTTACGTTCCGTTCCGTTCCATTCCGTTCTACTCGGATTGATTTCATTCTATTCCATTCCATTCCATTCGATTCCATTCGATTCCATTCGATTCCATTCCATTCCATTCCATTCCATTGAACTCCATTCCATTCCATTCCATTCCATTCCATTCCATTCCATTCCATTGAATTCCATTCCATTCCATTCCATTCCATTGAATTCTGTTCCATTCAATTCCATTCCATTCCATTCCGTTCTACTCGGGTTGATTCCATTCTATTCCATTCCGTTCCGTTCCGTTCCGTTCCGTTCCGTTCCGTTCCGTTCCGTTCCATTCCACTCGGGTTGATTCCATTCTATTCCATTCCATTCCATTCCATTACATTCGATTCCATTCGATTCCATTCGATTCCATTCCATTCCATTGAATTCCATTCCATTCCATTCCATTCCATGGAATTCCGTTCCATTCCATTCCATTGCATTCCATTCCATTCCATTCCATTTGAATTCCATTCCATTCCATTCCATTCCATTCCATTCCATTCCATTCCATTCCATTCCATTCCATTCCATTCTACTCGGGTTGATTCCATTCTATTCCATTCCATTCCATTCGATTCCATTCGATTCCATTCGATTCCATTCGATTCCATTCCATTCCATTCCATTCCATTCCATTCCATTCCATTGAATTCCATTCCATTCCATTGAATTCCATTCCATTCCATTCCATTCCATTGAATTCCGTTCCATTCCATTCCATTCCATTCCATTCCATTCCATTCCATTGAATTCCATTCCATTGAATTCCATTCCATTCCATTCCATTCCATTGAATTCCATTCCATTCCGTTCCGTTCCGTTCCGTTCCGTTCCGTTTCGTTCCGTTCCGTTCCGTTCCGTTCCATTCCTTTCCATTCCATTCCATTGAATTCCGTTCCATTCCATTGAATTCCATTCCATTCCGTTCCATTCCATTGAATTCTGTTCCGTTCCGTTCCGTTCCGTTCCGTTCCATTCCGTTCCATTCCATTGAATTCTATTGAATTCCATTCCATTCCATTCCGTTCCATTCCATTCCGTTCCGTTCCATTCCATTCCATTCCATTCCATTCCATTCCATTCCGTTCTACTCGGGTTCATTCCATTCCATTCCGTTCCGTTCCGTTCCGTTCCGTTCCTTTCCTTTCTACTTGTGTTGATTCCATTCCATTCCATTCTATTCCATTGAATTCCATTCCATTCCATTCCATTCCATTCCATTACATGGAATTCCATTGAATTCCATTGAATTCCATTCCATAGAATTCCATTCCATTCCATTCCATTCCATTCCTTGGAATTCCATTCCATTCCATTCCATTCCATTCCATTGAATTCCATTCCATTCCATTCCATTGAATTCCATTCCATTCCATTCCATTCGATTCCATTTCATTCCATTGAATTCCATTCCATTCCATTCCATTCCATTCCATTGAATTCCATTGAATTCCATTCCATTGAATTCCATTCCACTCCATTGAATTCCATTCCATTTCATTCCATTCCATTCCGTTCCATTCCATTCCGTTCCATTCCATTCCATTCCTTTCCATTCCATTCCATTCCGTTCCATTCCATTGAATTCCGTTCCATTGCATTGAATTCCGTTCCATTCCATTCCATTCCTTTCCGTTCCGTTCCGTTCCGTTCCGTTCCGTTCCGTTCTACTCGGGTTGATTCCATTCTATTCCATTCCATTCCATGCGATTCCATTCTATTCCATTCGATTCCATTCGATTCAATTCGATTCCATTCGATTCCATTCCATTCCATTCCATTCCATTCCATTCCATTGAATTCCATTCCATTCCATTCCGTTCCATTCCATTCCGTTCCATTCCATTCCATTCCATTCCATTCCATTCCGTTCCATTCCATTCCATTCCTTTCCATTCCATTCCTTTCCGTTCCATTCCGTTCCGTTCCATTCCGTTCTACTCGGATTGATTCCTTTCTATTCCATTCCATTCCATTCGATTCCATTCGATTCCATTCGATTCCATTCGATTCCATTCCATTCCATTCCATTCCATTCCATTCCATTCCATTGAATTCCATTCCATTCCATTCCATTCCATTCCATTCCATTCCATTCCATTCCATTCCATTCCATTCCATTCTACTCGGGTTGATTCCATACTATTACATTCCATTCCATTCGATTCCATTCGATTCCATTCGATTCCATTCGATTCCATTCCATTCCATTCCATTCCATTCCATTCAATTGAATTCCATTCCATTCCATTCCATTCCATTCCATTCCATTCCATTCCATTCCATTGAATTCCATTCCATTCCATTGAATTCCATTCCATTCCGTTCCATTCCATTGAATTCCGTTCCGTTCCGTTCCGTTCCGTTCCGTTCCGTTCCGTTCCATTCCGTTCCATTCCATTCCATTCCTTTCTACTCGGGTTCATTCCATTCCATTCCTTTCCGTTCCGTTCCGTTCCGTTCCGTTCCGTTGCGTTCCGTTCCGTTCTACTCGGGTTGATTCCATTCTATTCCATTCCATTCCATTCGATTCCATTCTATTCCATTCGATTCCATTCTATTCAATTCGATTCCTTTCCATTCCATTCCATTCCATTCCATTCCATTGAATTCCATTCCATTCCATTCCGTTCCATTCCATTCCGTTCCATTCCATTCCATTCCATTCCATTCCATTCCATTACGTTCCGTTCCATTCCGTTCCATTCCATTGAATTCCGATCCATTGCATTGAATTCCGTTCCATTCCATTCCACTCCTTTCCGTTCCGTTCCGTTCCGTTCCGTTCCATTCTACGCGGGTTGATTCCATTCTATTCCATTCCATTCCATTCGATTCCAATCTATTCCATTCGATTCCATTCGATTCAATTCGATTCCATTCCATTCCATTCCATTCCATTCCATTCCTTTGAATTCCATTCCATTCCATTCCGTTCCATTCCATTCCGTTCCATTCCATTCCATTCCATTCCATTCCATTCCTTTCCGTTACGTTCCGTTCCGTTCCATTCCGTTCTACTCGGATTGATTCCATTCTATTCCATTCCATTCCATTCGATTCCATTCGATTCCATTCGATTCCATTCGATTCCATTCCATTCCATTCCATTCCATTGAATTCCATTCCATTCCATTCCATTCCATTCCATTCCATTCCATGGAACTCCATTCCATTCCATTCCATTCCATTCCATTCCATTCCATTCCATTCCATTGAATTCCATTCCATTCCATTCCATTCCATTGAATTCCGTTCCATTCCATTCCTTTCCATTCCATTCCATTCCATTGAATTCCATTACATTGAATTCCATTCCATTTCATTCCATTCCATTCCATTCCATTCCATTGAATTCCATTCCATTCCATAGAATTCCATTCCATTCCATTCCATTCGATTCCATTCCATTCCATGGAATTCCATTCCTTTCCATTCCATTCCATTCCATTCCATTCCATTGAATTCCATTGAATTCCATTCCATTCCATTGAATTCCATTCTTTTCCATTCCATTCCATTGAATTCCGTTCAATTCCATTCCATTCCATTCCATTTCATTCCATTCCATTCGAATTCCATTCCATTCCATTCCATTCCATTCCATTCCATTCCATTCAACTCGGGTTGATTCTATTCCATTCCATTCCATTCCATTCCATTGAATTCCATTCCATTCCATTGAATTCCATTCCATTCCATTCCATCGAATTCCATTCCATTCCATTGAATTCCATTCCATTGCATTCCATTCCATTCCATTCCATTCCATTCCATTCCATTCCATTCCATTCCTTCGAATTCCATTCCATTCCATTCCATTCCATTCCATTCCATTCGATTCCATTCGATTCCATTCGATTCCATTCGATTCCATTCGATTCCATTCCATTCCATTCCATTCCATTGAATTCCATTCCATTCCATTCCATTCCATTGAATTCCGTTCCATTCCTTTCAATTCCATTCCATTCCATTCCATTCCATTCCATTCCATTCCATTCCATTCCATTCCATTCCTTTCTACTCGGGTTGATTCCATTCTATTACGTTCCATTCCATTCGATTCCATTCGATTCCATTCGATTCCATTCGATTCCATTCCATTCCATTCCATTCCATTGAATTCCGTTCCATTCCATTCCATTCCATTCCATTCCATTCCATTGAATTCCTTTACATTGAATTCCATTCCATTCCATTCCATTCCATGGAATTCCATTCCATTCCGTTCCGTTCCGTTCCGTTCCGTTCCGTACCGTTCCATTCCATTCCATTCCATTCCATTGAATTCAGTTCCATTCCATTGAATTCCATTCCATTCCGTTCCATTCCATTGAATTCCGTTCCGTTCCGTTCCGTTCCGTTCCGTTCCGTTCCATTCCGTTCCATTCCATTCCATTCCGTTCTACTCGGGTTCATTCCATTCCATTCCCTTCCTTTCCGTTCCGTTCCGTTCCGTTCCGTTCCGTTCCGTTCCGTTCTACTAGGGTTGATTCCATTCTATTCCATTCCATTCCATTCGATTCCATTCTATTCCATTCGATTCCATTCTATTCAATTCGATTCCATTCCATTCCAATCCATTCCATTACATTCCATTGAATTCCATTCCATTCCATTCCGTTCCATTCCATTCCGTTCCATTCCATTCCATTTCATTCCATTCCATTCCATTACGTTCCGTTCCATTCCGTTCCATTCCATTGAATTCCGATCCATTGCATTGAATTCCGTTCCATTCCATTCCACTCCTTTCCGTTCCGTTCCGTTCCGTTCCGTTCCGTTCTACTCGGGTTGATTCCATTCTATTCCATTCCATTCCATTCGATTCCAATCTATTCCATTCGATTCCATTCGATTCAATTCTATTCCATTCCATTCCATTCCATTTCATTCCATTCCATTCCATTCAATTGAATTCCATTCCATTCCATTCCGTTCCATTCCATTCTGTTCCATTCCATTCCATTCCATTCCATTCCATTCCTTTCCGTTACGTTCCGTTCCGTTCCATTCCGTTCTACTCGGATTGATTTCATTCTATTCCATTCCATTCCATTCGATTCCATTCGATTCCATTCGATTCCATTCCATTCCATTCCATTCCATTCCATTCCATTGAACTCCATTCCATTCCATTCCATTCCATTCCATTCCATTCCATTCCATTGAATTCCATTCCATTCCATTCCATTCCATTGAATTCTGTTCCATTCAATTCCATTCCATTCCATTCCGTTCTACTCGGGTTGATTCCATTCTATTCCATTCCGTTCCGTTCCGTTCCGTTCCGTTCCGTTCCGTTCCGTTCCATTCCACTCGGGTTGATTCCATTCTATTCCATTCCATTCCATTCCATTCCATTCCATTACATTCGATTCCATTCGATTCCATTCGATTCCATTCCATTCCATTGAATTCCATTCCATTCCATTCCATTCCATGGAATTCCGTTCCATTCCATTCCATTGCATTCCATTCCATTCCATTCCATTTGAATTCCATTCCATTCCATTCCATTCCATTCCATTCCATTCCATTCCATTCCATTCCATTCCATTCCATTCCATTCTACTCGGGTTGATTCCATTCTATTCCATTCCATTCCATTCGATTCCATTCGATTCCATTCGATTCCATTCGATTCCATTCCATTCCATTCCATTCCATTCCATTCCATTCCATTGAATTCCATTCCATTCCATTGAATTCCATTCCATTCCATTCCATTCCATTGAATTCCGTTCCATTCCATTCCATTCCATTCCATTCCATTCCATTCCATTGAATTCCATTCCATTGAATTCCATTCCATTCCATTCCATTCCATTGAATTCCATTCCATTCCGTTCCGTTCCGTTCCGTTCCGTTCCGTTTCGTTCCGTTCCGTTCCGTTCCGTTCCATTCCTTTCCATTCCATTCCATTGAATTCCGTTCCATTCCATTGAATTCCATTCCATTCCGTTCCATTCCATTGAATTCTGTTCCGTTCCGTTCCGTTCCGTTCCGTTCCATTCCGTTCCATTCCATTGAATTCTATTGAATTCCATTCCATTCCATTCCGTTCCATTCCATTCCGTTCCGTTCCATTCCATTCCATTCCATTCCATTCCATTCCATTCCGTTCTACTCGGGTTCATTCCATTCCATTCCGTTCCGTTCCGTTCCGTTCCGTTCCTTTCCTTTCTACTTGTGTTGATTCCATTCCATTCCATTCTATTCCATTGAATTCCATTCCATTCCATTCCATTCCATTCCATTACATGGAATTCCATTGAATTCCATTGAATTCCATTCCATAGAATTCCATTCCATTCCATTCCATTCCATTCCTTGGAATTCCATTCCATTCCATTCCATTCCATTCCATTGAATTCCATTCCATTCCATTCCATTGAATTCCATTCCATTCCATTCCATTCGATTCCATTTCATTCCATTGAATTCCATTCCATTCCATTCCATTCCATTCCATTGAATTCCATTGAATTCCATTCCATTGAATTCCATTCCACTCCATTGAATTCCATTCCATTTCATTCCATTCCATTCCGTTCCATTCCATTCCGTTCCATTCCATTCCGTTCCTTTCCATTCCATTCCATTCCGTTCCATTCCATTGAATTCCGTTCCATTGCATTGAATTCCGTTCCATTCCATTCCATTCCTTTCCGTTCCGTTCCGTTCCGTTCCGTTCCGTTCCGTTCTACTCGGGTTGATTCCATTCTATTCCATTCCATTCCATGCGATTCCATTCTATTCCATTCGATTCCATTCGATTCAATTCGATTCCATTCGATTCCATTCCATTCCATTCCATTCCATTCCATTCCATTGAATTCCATTCCATTCCATTCCGTTCCATTCCATTCCGTTCCATTCCATTCCATTCCATTCCATTCCATTCCGTTCCATTCCATTCCATTCCTTTCCATTCCATTCCTTTCCGTTCCATTCCGTTCCGTTCCATTCCGTTCTACTCGGATTGATTCCTTTCTATTCCATTCCATTCCATTCGATTCCATTCGATTCCATTCGATTCCATTCGATTCCATTCCATTCCATTCCATTCCATTCCATTCCATTCCATTCCATTGAACTCCATTCCATTCCATTCCATTCCATTCCATTCCATTCCATTCCATTCCATTCCATTCCATTCCATTGAATTCCATTCCATTCCATTCCATTCCATTGAATTCTGTTCCATTCAATTCCATTCCATTCCATTCCGTTCTACTCGGGTTGATTCCATGCTATTCCATTCTGTTCCATTCCGTTCCGTTCCGTTCCGTTCCGTTCCGTTCCATTCCACTCGGGTTGATTCCATTCTATTCCATTCCATTCCATTCCATTCCATTCGATTCCATTCGATTCCATTCGATTCCATTCGATTCCATTCGATTCCATTCCATTCCATTGAATTCAATTCCATTCCATTCCATTCCATTGAATTCCGTTCCATTCCATTCCATTGCATTCCATTCCATTCCATTCCATTTGAATTCCATTCCATTCCATTACATTCCATTCCATTCCATTCCATTCCATTCCATTCTACTCGGGTTGATTCCATTCTATTCCATTCCATTCCATTCCATTCCATTCGATTCCATTCGATTCCATTCGATTCCATTCCATTCCATTCCATTCCATTCCATTCCATTCCATTCCATTCCATTCCATTGAATTCCATTCCATTGAATTCCATTCCATTCCATTCCATTCCATTGAATTCCATTCCATTCCGTTCCGTTCCGTTCCGTTTCGTTCCGTTCCGTTCCGTTCCGTTCCATTCCATTGCATTCCATTCCATTGAATTCCGTTCCATTCCATTGAATTCCATTCCATTCCGTTCCATTCCATTGAATTCTGTTCCGTTCCGTTCCGTTCCGTTCCGTTCCATTCCGTTCCATTCCGTTCCTTTCCGTTCTACTCGGGTTGATTGCATTCTATTCCATTCCATTCCATTCGATTCCATTCGATTCCATTCGAATCCATTCGATTCCATTCGATTCCATTCGATTCCATTCCATTCCATTGAATTCCATTCCATTCCATTCCATTCCATTGAATTCCGTTCCATTCCATTCAATTCCATTCCATTCCATTCCTTTCCTTTCCGTTCCGTTCCGTTCCGTTCCGTTCCGTTCCGTTCTACTCGGGTTGATTCCATTCTATTCCATTCCATTCCATTCGATTCCATTCTATTCCATTCGATTCCATTCGATTCAATTAGATTCCATTCCATTCCATTCCATTCCATTCCATTCCATTGAATTCCGTTCCATTCCATTGAATTCCATTCCATTCCGTTCCATTCCATTGAATTCCGCTCCGTTCCGTTCCGTTCCGTTCCGTTCCATTCCGTACCATTCCATTCCATTCCGTTCTACTCGGGTTGATTCCATTCTATTCCATTCCATTCCATTTGATTCCATTCCATTCCATTCCATTCCATTCCATTCCGTTCTACTCGGGTTCATTCCATTCCATTCCGTTCCGTTCCGTTCCGTTCCGTTCCTTTCCTTTCTACTTGTGTTGATTCCATTCCATTCCTTTCTATTCCATTGAATTCCATTCCATTCCATTCCATTCCATTCCATTACATGGAATTCCATTGAATTCCATCGAATTCCATTCCATTGAATTCCATTCCATTCCATTCCATTCCATTCCATTCCATTCCATGGAATTCCATTCCATTCCATTCCATTCCATTCCATTGAATTCCATTCCATTGAATTCCATTCCATTCCATTCCATTCGATTCCGTTTCATTCCATTGAATTCCATTCCATTCCATTCCATTCCATTCCATTCCATTCCATTCCATTCCATTGAATTCCATTGAATTCCATTCCATTGAATTCCATTCCATTCCATTGAATGGAATGGAATGGAATGGAATGGAATGGAATGGAATGGAATGGAATCGCAACGAATCGAATGGAATCGAATGGAATCGAATGGAATGGAATGGAATGGAATGGAATGGAATCAACCCGAGTAGAATGGAATGGAATGGAACGGAACGGAATGGAACGGAACGGAACGGAATGGAATGGAATGGAATTCAACGGAATGGAATGGAATGGAATGGAATGGAATCAACCCGAGTAGAATGGAATGGATCGGAATGGATTGGAATGGAATGGAATGGAATGGAACGGAATCGAATCGAATCGAATGGAATGGAATGGAATGGAATGGAATGGAATGGAATGGAATGGAATGGAATGGAATGGAATGGAATGGAATCAACCCGAGTAGAACGGAATGGATTGGAATGGAATGGAATGGAATGGAATTAAATGGAATAGAATGGAATGGAAAAAAATGGAGTGGAATGGAATGGATTGGAATTCAATGGAATAGAATGGAATGGAATGGAATGGAATGGAATGGAATGGAATGGAATCGAATCGAATGGAATCGAACGGAATCAAATGGAATGGAGTGGAATAGAATGGAATCAACCCGATTATAATGGAATGGAATGGAATGGAACGGAATGGAACGAACCCGAGTAGAACGGAACTGAACGGAACGGAACGGAACGGAACGGAACGGAGTGAAATGGAATGGAATGGAATCGAATGGAACCGAATGGAATGGAATGGAATGGAATGGAATGGAATGGAATGGAATGGAATGGAATGGAATCAACCCTAGTAGAATGGAATGGAATCGAATGGAATGGAATGGAATGGAATGGAATGGAATCAACCCGAGTAGAATGGAATGGATTGTAATGGAATGGAATGGAATGGAATGGAATGGAATGGAATCGAATGGAATGGAAAGGAATGGAATGGAATGGAATGGAATGGAATCAACCAGAGTGGAGTGGAGTTAAGTGGAGTGGAGTGGAGTGGAGTGGAGTGGAATGGAATGGAATGGAATGGAATGGAATGGAATGGAATGGAATAGAATGGAATCAACCCGAGTAGAACGGAATGGAATGGAATGGAATGGAATGGAACGGAATGGAAGAGAACGGAATGGAAAGGAACGGAACAGAACGGAATGGAGTTTAATGAACCCGAGTAGAACGGAATGGAATGGAATGGAATGGAATGGAATGGAATCGAATCGAATGGAATCGAATGGAATGGAAAGGAATGGAATGGAATGGAATGGAATGGAATGGAATCATCCCGAGAAGAACGGAATGGAATGGAATGGAGTGGAATGGAATGGAATTGAATGGAATGGAATGGAATAAACCCGTGTAGAATGGAATGGATTGGAATGGAATGGAATGGAATGGAATGGAATGGAATGGAATGGAATGGAATGGAGTGGAATAGAATGGAATCAACCCGAGTAGAACGGAATGGAATGGAATGGAACGGAATGGAACGAACCCGATCCATTCCATTGAATTCCATTCCATTCCATTCCATTCCTTTGAATTCCGTTCCATTCCATTCCATTCCATTCCATTCCATTGAATTCCGTTCCATTCCATTGAATTCCATTCCATTCCGTTCCATTCCATTGAATTCCGTTCCGTTCCGTTCCGTTCCGTTCCGTTCCGTTCCATTCCGTTCCATTCCGTTCTACTGGGGTTGCTTCCATTTTATTCCATTCCATTCCACTCGATTCCATTCCATTCCATTCCATTCCATTCCATTCCATTCCATTCCGTTCTACTCGGGTTCATTCCATTCCATTCCTTTCCGTTCCGTTCCGTTCCATTCTACTCGGGTTGATTCCATTCTATTCCATTCCATTCCATTCGATTCCATTCGATTCAATTCGATTCCATTCCAATCCATTCCATTCCATTCCATTGAACTCCATTCCATTCCATTCCGTTCCATTCCATTCCATTACGTTCCGTTCCATTCCGTTCCATTCCATTGAATTCCGATCCATTGCATTGAATTCCGTTCCATTCCATTCCATTCCTTTCCGTTCCGTTCCGTTCCGTTCCGTTCCGTTCTACTCGGGTTGATTCCATTCTATTCCATTCCATTCCATTCGATTCCAATCTATTCCATTCGATTCCATTCGATTCAATTCGATTCCATTCCATTCCATTCCATTCCATTCCATTCCATTCCATTGAATTCCGTTCCATTCCATTCCATTGCATTCCATTCCATTCCATTCCATTTTAATTCCATTCCATTCCATTCCATTCCATTCCATTCCATTCCATTCCATTCCATTCCATTCCATTCTACTCGGGTTGATTCCATTCTATTCCATTCCATTCCATTCGATTCCATTCGATTCCATTCGATTCCATTCGATTCCATTCCATTCCATTCCATTCCATTGAATTCCATTCCATTCCATTGAATTCCATTCCATTCCATTCCATTCCATTGAATTCCGTTCCATTCCATTCCATTCCATTCCATTCCATTCCATTGAATTCCATTCCATTGAATTCCATTCCATTCCATTCCATTCCATTGAATTCCATTCCATTCCGTTCCGTTCCGTTCCTTTCCGTTCCGTTTCGTTCCGTTCCGTTCCGTTCCTTTCCTTTCCATTCCATTACATTCCATTGAATTCCGTTCCATTCCATTGAATTCCATTCCATTCCGTTCCATTCCATTGAATTCTGTTCCGTTCCGTTCCGTTCCGTTCCGTTCCATTCCGTTCCATTCCGTTCCTTTCCGTTCTACTCGGATTGATTCCATTCCATTCCATTCCATTCCATTCGATTCCATTCGATTCCATTCGAATCCATTCGATTCCATTCGATTCCATTCGATTCCATTCCATTCCATTGAATTCCATTCCATTCCATTCCATTCCATTGAATTCCGTTCCATTCCATTCAATTCCATTCCATTCCATTCCTTTCCATTCCGTTCCGTTCCGTTCCGTTCCGTTCCGTTCTACTCGGGTTGATTCCATTCTATTCCATTCCATTCCATTCGATTCCAATCTATTCCATTCGATTCCATTCGATTCAATTCGATTCCATTCCATTCCATTCCATTCCATTCCATTCCATTGAATTCCATTCCATTCCATTCCGTTCCATTCCATTCCATTCCATTCCATTCCATTCCATTCTATTCCATTCCATTACGTTCCGTTCCATTCCGTTCCATTCCGTTCCTTTCCATTGAATTCCGATCCATTGCATTGAATTCCGTTCCATTCCATTCCATTCCTTTCCGTTCCATTCCGTTCCGTTCCATTCCGTTCTACTCGGATTGATTCCATTCTAATCCATTCCATTCCATTCGATTCCATTCGATTCCATTCGATTGCATTCGATTCCATTCCATTCCATTCCATTCCATTCCATTCCGTTCCATTGAATTCCGTTCCATTCCATTCCATTCCATTCCATTCCATTCCATTCCATTCCATTGAATTCCATTCCATTGAATTCCATTCCATTCCATTCCATTCCATTGAATTCCATTCCATTCCGTTCCGTTCCGTTCCGTTCCGTTCCGTTCTGTTCCGTTCCGTTTCGTTCCGTTCCGTTCCGTTCCGTTCCATTCCATTCCATTCCATTCCATTGAATTCCGTTCCATTCCATTGAATTCCATTCCATTCCGTTCCATTCCATTGAATTCTGTTCCGTTCCGTTCCGTTCCGTTCCGTTCCATTCCGTTCCATTCTGTTCCTTTCCGTTCTACTCGGATTGATTCCATTCTATTCCATTCCATTCCATTCGATTCCATTCGATTCCATTCGAATCCATTCGATTCCATTCGATTCCATTCGATTCCATTCCACTCCATTGAATTCCATTCCATTCCATTCCATTCCATTGAATTCCGTTCCATTCCATTCAATTCCATTCCATTCCATTCCTTTCCGTTCCGTTCCGTTCCGTTCCGTTCCGTTATACAAGGGTTGATTCCATTCTATTCCATTCCATTCCATTCGATTCCATTCTATTCCATTCGATTCCATTCGATTCAATTCGATTCCATTCCATTCCATTCCATTCCATTCCATTCCATTCCATTCCATTCCATTGAATTCCATTCCATTCCATTCCGTTCCATTCCATTCCGTTCCATTCCATTCCGTTCCATTCCATTCCATTCCATTCCATTCCCTTCCATTCCGTTCCATTCCGTTCCATTCCATTGAATTCCGATCCATTGCATTGAATTCCGTTCCATTCCATTCCATTCCTTTCCATTCCGTTCCGTTCCGTTCCGTACCGTTCTACTCGGATTGATTCCATTCTATTCCATTCCATTCCATTCGATTCCATTCGATTCCATTCGATTCCATTCGACTCCATTCCATTCCATTCCATTCCATTCCATTCCATTCCATTGAACTCCATTCTATTCCATTCCATTCCATTCCATTCCATTCCATTCCATTCCATTGAATTCCATTCCATTCCATTCCATTCCTTTGAATTCTGTTCCATTCCATTCCATTCCATTCCATTCCGTTCTACTCGGGTTGATTCCATTCTATTCCATTCCGTTCCGTTCCGTTCCGTTCCGTTCCATTCCATTCCACTCGGGTTGATTCCATTCTATTCCATTGCATTCCATTCGATTCCATTCGATTCCATTCGATTCCATTCGATTCCATTCCATTCCATTCCATTCCATTGAATTCCATTCCATTCCATTCCATTCCATTGAATTCCGTTCCATTCCATTCAATTCCATTCCATTCCATTCCATTCCATTCCATTTGAATTCCATTCCATTCCATTCCATTCAATTCCATTCCATTCCATTCCATTCCATTCCATTCCATTCCATTCTACTCGGGTTGATTCCATTCTATTCCATTCCATTCCATTCGATTCCATTCGATTCCATTCGATTCCATTCGATTCCATTCCATTCCATTCCATTCCATTCCATTCCATTCCATTCCATTCCATTCCATTCCATTGAATTCCATTCCATTCCATTGAATTCCATTCCATTCCATTCCATTCCATTGAATTCCGTTCCGTTCCATTCCTTTCCATTCCATTCCATTCCATTCCATTGAATTCCATTCCATTCCATTGAATTCCATTCCATTCCATTCCATTCCATTGAATTCCGTTCCGTTCCATTCCTTTCCATTCCATTCCATTCCATTGTATTCCATTACATTGAATTCCATTCCATTCCATTCCATTCCATTGTATTCCATTACATTGAATTCCATTCCATTCCATTCCATTCCATTGAATTCCATTCCATTCCATTGAATTACATTCCATTCCATTCCATTCGATTCCATTCCATTCCATGGAATTCCATTCCTTTCCATTCCATTCCATTCCATTGAATTCCATTGAATTCCATTCCATTCCATGGAATTCCATTCCTTTCCATTCCATTCCATTGAATTCCGTTCAATTCCATTCCATTCCATTCCATTCCATTCCATTCCATTCCATTCGAATTCCATTCCATTCCTTTCCATTCCATTAAATTCCATTCCATTCCATTCTACTCGTGTTGATTCCATTCTATTCCATTCCGTTCCATTCGATTCAATTCGATTCCTTTCGATTCCATTCCATTCCATTCCATTCCATTCCATTCCATTGAATTCCATTCCATTCCATTCCATTCCATTGAATTCCATTCCATTCCATTCCATCGAATTCCATTCCATTCCATTGAATTCCATTCCATCCATTCCATTCCATTCCATTCCATTCCATTCCATTGAATTCCGTTCCATTCCATTCCATTGCATTCCATTCCATTCCATTCCATTTGAATTCCATTCCATTCCATTCCATTCCATTCCATTCCATTCCATTCCATTCCATTCCATGGAATTCCATTCCATTCCATTGAATTCCATTCCATTCCATTCCATTCCATTCCATTCCGTTCCATTCCATTCCATTCCTTTCCATTCCATTCCTTTCCGTTCAATTCCGTTCCGTTCCATTCCGTTCTACTCGGATTGATTCCATTCTATTCCATTCCATTCCATTCGATTCCATTTGATTCCATTCGATTCCATTCGATTCCATTCCATTCCATTCCATTCCATTCCATTCCATGGAACTCCATTCCATTCCATTCCATTCCATTCCATTCCATTCCATTCCATTGAATTCCATTCCATTGCATTCCATTCCATTGAATTCTGTTCCATTCAATTCCATTCCATTCCATTCCGTTCTACTCGGGTTGATTCCATGCTATTCCATTCCGTTCCATTCCGTTCCGTTCCGTTCCGTTCCGTTCCGTTCCATTCCACTCGGGTTGATTCCATTCTATTCCATTCCATTCCATTCCATTACATTCCATTCCATTCCATTCCATTCCATTCGATTCCATTCGATTCCATTCGATTCCATTCGATTCCATTCCATTCCATTGAATTCCATTCCATTCCATTCCATTCCATTGAATTCCGTTCCATTCCATTCCATTGCATTCAATTCCATTCCATTCCATTTGAATTCCATTCCATTCCATTCCATTCCATTCCATTCCATTCCATTCCATTCCATTCTACTCGGGTTGATTCCATTCTATTCCATTCCATTCCATTCGATTCCATTCGATTCCATTCGATTCCATTCGATTCCATTCCATTCCATTCCATTCCATTCCATTCCATTCCATTCCATTGAATTCCATTCCATTCCATTGAATTCCATTCCATTCCATTCCATTCCATTGAATTCCGTTCCATTCCATTCCATTCCATTCCATTCCATTCCATTGAATTCCATTCCATTGAATTCCATTCCATTCCATTCCATTGAATTCCATTCCATTCCATTCCATTCGATTCCATTTCATTCCATTGAATTCCATTCCATTCCATTCCATTCCATTCCATTCCATTGAATTCCATTGAATTCCATTCCATTGAATTCCATTCCATTCCATTGAATTCCATTCCATTTCATTCCATTCCATTCCGTTCCATTCCATTCCGTCCCATTCCATTCCATTCCTTTCCATTCCATTCCATTCCGTTCCATTCCATTGAATTCCGTTCCATTGCATTGAATTCCGTTCCATTCCATTCCATTCCTTTCCGTTCCGTTCCGTTCCGTTCCGTTCCGTTCCGTTCTACTCGGGTTGATTCCATTCTATTCCATTCCATTCCATTCGATTCCATTGTATTCCATTCGATTCCATTCGATTCAATTCGATTCCATTCCATTCCATTCCATTCCATTCCATTCCATTCCATTGAATTCCATTCCATTCCATTCCATTCCATTCCATTCCATTCCATTACGTTCCTTTCCATTCCGTTCCATTCCGTTCCATTCCATTGAATTCCGATCCATTGCATTGAATTCCGTTCCATTCCATTCCATTCCTTTCCGTTCCGTTCCGTTCCGTTCCGTTCCGTTCTACTCGGATTGATTCCATTCTATTCCATTCCATTCCATTCGATTCCATTCGATTCCATTCGATTCCATTCGATTCCATTCCATTCCATTCCATTCCATTGAATTCCGTTCCATTCCATTCCATTCCATTCCATTCCATTCCATTCCATTGAATTCCATTGAATTCCATTCCATAGAATTCCATTCCATTCCATTCCATTCCGTTCCATTCCATTCCGTTCCATTCCATTCCATTCCATTCCATTCCATTCTGCTCCGTTCCATTCCGTTCCATTCCGTTCCATTCCATTGAATTCCGTTCCATTGCATTGAATTCCGTTCCATTCCATTCCATTCCTTTCCGTTCCGTTCCGTTCCGTTCCGTTCCGTTCCGTTCTACTCGGGTTGATTCCATTCTATTCCATTCCATTCCATTCCATTCCATTCTATTCCATTCGATTCCATTCGATTCAATTCGATTCGATTCCATTCCATTCCATTCCATTCCATAGAATTCCATTCCATTCCATTGAATTCAATTCCATTCCATTCCATTCCATTCCATTGAATTCCATTCCATTCCATTGAATTCCATTCCATTCCTTTCCATTCGATTCCATTCCATTCCATGTAATTCCATTCCATTCGATTCCATTCCATTCCATGGAATTCCATTTCATTCCATTCCATTCCGTTCCATTCCATTCCATCGAATTCCATTCCATTCCATTCCATTCCATTCCATTCCATTCCATTCCATTCTACTCGGGTTCATTCCATTCTATTACATTCCATTCCATTCGATTCCATTCGATTCCATTCGATTCCATTCGATTCCATTCCATTCCATTCCATTCAATTGAATTCCATTCCATTCCATTCCATTCCATTCCATTCCATTCCATTCCATTGAATTCCATTCCATTACATTGAATTCCATTCCATTCCATTCCATTCCATTGAATTCCGTTCCATTCCATTCCTTTCCATTCCATTCCATTCCATTGAATTCCATTACATTGAATTCCATTCCATTCCATTCCATTCCATTCCATTCCATTGAATTCCATTCCTTTCCATTGAATTCCATTCCATTCCATTCCATTCGATTCCATTCCATTCCATGGAATTCCATTCCTTTCCGTTCCATTCCATTCCATTCCATTCCATTGAATTCCATTGAATTCCATTCCATTCCATTGAATTCCATTCCTTTCCATTCCATTCCATTGAATTCCGTTCAATTCCATTCCATTCCATTCCATTCCATTCCATTCCATTCGAATTCCATTCCATTCCATTCCATTCCATTCCATTCTATTCCATTCCATTCTACTCGGGTTGATTCCATTCTATTCCATTCCATTCCATTCGATTCCATTCTATTCCATTCGATTCCATTCGATTCAATTAGATTCCATTCCATTCCATTCCATTCCATTCCATTCCATTGAATTCCGTTCCATTCCATTGAATTCCATTCCATTCCGTTCCATTCCATTGAATTCCGCTCCGTTCCGTTCCGTTCCGTTCCGTTCCATTCCGTACCATTCCGTTCCATTCCGTTCTACTCGGGTTGATTCCAATCGATTCCATTCCATTCCATTCCATTCCATTCCATTCCATTCCATTCCATTCCATTCCATTCCATTCCGTTCTACTCGGGTTCATTCCATTCCATTCCGTTCCGTTCCGTTCCGTTCCGTTCCTTTCCTTTCTACTTGTGTTGATTCCATTCCATTCCTTTCTATTCCATTGAATTCCATTCCTTTCCATTCCATTCCATTCCATTACATGGAATTCCGTTCCATTCCATTGAATTCCATTCCATTTCTTTCCATTCCATTCCGTTCCATTCCATTCCGTCCCATTCCATTCCATTCCTTTCCATTCCATTCCATTCCGTTCCATTCCATTGAATTCCGTTCCATTGCATTGAATTCCGTTCCATTCCATTGAATTCCGTTCCATTGCATTGAATTCCGTTCCATTCCATTCCATTCCTTTCCGTTCCGTTCCGTTCCGTTCCGTTCCGTTCCGTTCCGTTCTACACGGGTTGATTCCATTCTATTCCATTCCATTCCATTCGATTCCATTCTATTCCATTCGATTCCATTCGATTCAATTCGATTCCATTCCATTCCATTCCATTCCATTCCATTCCATTCCATTCCATTCCATTGAATTCCATTCCATTCCATTCCGTTCCATTCCATTCCGTTCCATTCCATTCCATTCCATTCCATTCCATTCCATTACGTTCCGTTCCATTCCGTTCCATTCCGTTCCATTCCATTGAATTCCGATCCATTGCATTGAATTCCGTTCCATTCCATTCCATTCCTTTCCGTTCCGTTCCGTTCCGTTCCGTTCCGTTCCGTTCTACTCGGATTGATTCCATTCTATTCCATTCCATTCCATTCGATTCCATTCGATTCCATTCGATTCCATTCGATTCCATTCCATTCCATTCCATTCCATTGAATTCCATTCCATTCCATTCCATTCCATTCCATTCCATTGAATTCCATTGAATTCCATTCCATTGAATTCCATTCCATTCCATTCCATTCCGTTCCATTCCATTCCGTTCCATTCCATTCCATTCCATTCCATTCCATTCCGCTCCGTTCCATTCCGTTCCATTCCGTTCCATTCCATTGAATTCCGTTCCATTGCATTGAATTCCGTTCCATTCCATTCCATTCCTTTCCGTTCCGTTCCGTTCCGTTCCGTTCCGTTCCGTTCTACTCGGGTTGATTCCATTCTATTCCATTCCATTGAATTCCATTCCATTCCATTCCATTCGATTCCATTCCATTCCATGTAATTCCATTCCATTCGATTCCATTCCATTCCATGGAATTCCATTTCATTCCATTCCATTCCGTTCCATTCCATTCCATCGAATTCCATTCCATTCCATTCCATTCCATTCCATTCCATTCCATTCCATTCTACTCGGGTTGATTCCATTCGATTCCATTCGATTCCATTCGATTCCATTCGATTCCATTCGATTCCATTCGATTCCATTCCATTCCATTCCATTCAATTGAATTCCATTCCATTCCATTCCATTCCATTCCATTCCATTGAATTCCATTCCATTACATTGAATTCCATTCCATTCCATTCCATTCCATTGAATTCCGTTCCATTCCATTCCTTTCCATTCCATTCCATTCCATTGAATTCCATTACATTGAATTCCATTCCATTCCATTCCATTCCATTCCATTCCATTGAATTCCATTCCATTCCATTGAATTCCATTCCATTCCATTCCATTCGATTCCATTCCATTCCATGGAATTCCATTCCTTTCCATTCCATTCCATTCCATTCCATTCCATTCCATTCCATTGAATTCCATTGAATTCCATTCCATTCCATTGAATTCCATTCCTTTCCATTCCATTCCATTGAATTCCGTTCAATTCCATTCCATTCCATTCCATTCCATTCCATTCCATTCGAATTCCATTCCATTCCATTCCATTCCATTCCATTCCATTCTACTTGGGTTGATTCCATTCTATTCCATTCCATTCCATTCCATTCCATTCCATTCCATTCCTTTCGATTCCATTCCATTCCATTCCATTCCATTCCATTGAATTCCATTCCATTCCATTCCATTCCATTCCATTGAATTCCATTCCATTCCATTCCATCGAATTCCATTCCATTCCATTGAATTCCATTCCATTCCATTCCATTCCATTCCATTCCATTCCATTCCATTCCATCGAATTCCATTCCATTCCATTCCATTCCATTCCATTCCATTCGATTCCATTCGATTCCATTCGATTCCATTCCATTCCATTCCATTCCATTGAATTCCGTTCCATTCCATTCCATTCCATTCCATTCCCTTCCATTGAATTCCATTACATTGAATTCCATTCCATTCCATTCCATTCCATGGAATTCCATTCCATTCCGTTCCGTTCCGTTCCATTCCGTTCCGTACCGTTCCATTCCATTCCATTCCATTCCATTGAATTCCGTTCCATTCCATTGAATTCCATTCCATTCCGTTCCATTCCATTGAATTCCGTTCCGTTCCGTTCCGTTCCGTTCCGTTCCGTTCCATTCCGTTCCATTCCATTCCATTCCGTTCTACTCGGGTTCATTCCATTCCATTCCTTTCCGTTCCGTTCCGTTCCGTACCATTCCGTTCCGTTCTACTCGGGTTGATTCCATTCTATTCCATTCCATTCCATTCGATTCCATTCTATTCCATTCGATTCCATTCTATTCAATTCGATTCCATTCCATTCCAATCCATTCCATTACATTCCATTGAATTCCATTCCATTCCATTCCGTTCCATTCCATTCCGTTCCATTCCATTCCATTCCATTCCATTCCATTCCATTACGTTCCGTTCCATTCCGTTCCATTCCATTGAATTCCGATCCATTGCATTGAATTCCGTTCCATTCCATTCCATTCCATTCCATTCCATTCCATTGAATTCCATTCCATTGAATTCCATTCCATTCCATTCCATTCCACTGAATTCCATTCCATTCCGTTCCGTTCCGTTCCGTTCCGTTCCGTTCCGTTCCATTCCATTCCATTCCATTCCATTGAATTCCGTTCCATTCCATTGAATTCCATTCCATTCCGTTCCATTCCATTGAATTCCGTTCCGTTCCGTTCCGTTCCGTTCCGTTCCATTCCGTTCCATTCCGTTCCATTCCGTTCTACTCGGGTTGATTCCATTCTATTCCATTCCATTCCATTCGATTCCATTCCATTCCATTCCATTCCATTCCATTCCATTCCTTTCTACTCGGGTTCATTCCATTCCATTCCGTTCCATTCCGTTCCGTTCCGTTCCGTTCCATTCCTTTCTACTTGTGTTGATTCCATTCCATTCCATTCTATTCCATTGAATTCCATTCCATTCCATTCCATTCCATTCCATTCCATTACATGGAATTCCATTGAATTCCATTGAATTCCATTCCA
This sequence comes from Gorilla gorilla gorilla, assembly GCF_029281585.2. NCBI lineage: Eukaryota > Metazoa > Chordata > Mammalia > Primates > Hominidae > Gorilla > Gorilla gorilla. The sequence goes on from NC_073242.2 coordinate 40,699,975, forward strand.
TTGAATTCCATTGAATTCCATTCCATTCCATTCCATGGAATTCAATTCCATTCCATTCCATTCCTTGGAATTCCGTTCCATTCCATTCCATTCCATTCCATTGAATTCCATTCCATTCCATTCAATTGAATTCCATTCCATTCCATTCCATTCGATTCCATTCCATTCCATTGAATTCCATTCCGTTCCATTCCATTCCATTGAATTCCATTCGATTCCATTCTATTCCATTCGATTCCATTCGATTCAATTCGATTCCATTCCATTCCATTCCATTCCATTCCATTCCATTCCATTGAATTCCATTCCATTCCATTCCGTTCCATTCCATTCCGTTCCATTCCATTCCATTCCATTCCATTACGTTCCGTTCCATTCCGTTCCATTCCGTTCCATTCCATTGAATTCCGATCCGTTGCATTGAATTCCGTTCCATTCCATTCCATTCCATTCCATTCCATTCCATTCCATTCCATTCCATTCCATTGAATTCCATTCCATTCCATTGAATTCCATTCCATTCCGTTCCATTCCATTGAATTCCGTTCCGTTCCGTTCCGTTCCGTTCCGTTCCGTTCCGTTCCATTCCGTTCCATTCCATTCCATTCCTTTCTACTCGGGTTCATTCCATTCCATTCCTTTCCGTTCCGTTCCGTTCCGTTCCGTTCCGTTGCGTTCCGTTCCGTTCTACTCGGGTTGATTCCATTCTATTCCATTCCATTCCATTCGATTCCATTCTATTCCATTCGATTCCATTCTATTCAATTCGATTCCATTCCATTCCATTCCATTCCATTCCATTCCATTGAATTCCATTCCATTCCATTCCGTTCCATTCCATTCCGTTCCATTCCATTCCATTCCATTCCATTCCATTCCATTACGTTCCGTTCCATTCCGTTCCATTCCATTGAATTCCGATCCATTGCATTGAATTCCGTTCCATTCCATTCCACTCCTTTCCGTTCCGTTCCGTTCCGTTCCGTTCTACTCGGGTTGATTCCATTCTATTCCATTCCATTCCATTCGATTCCAATCTATTCCATTCGATTCCATTCGATTCAATTCGATTCCATTCCATTCCATTCCATTCCATTCCATTCCATTGAATTCCATTCCATTCCATTCCGTTCCATTCCATTCCGTTCCATTCCATTCCATTCCATTCCATTCCATTCCTTTCCGTTACGTTCCGTTCCGTTCCATTCCGTTCTACTCGGATTGATTCCATTCTATTCCATTCCATTCCATTCGATTCCATTCGATTCCATTCGATTCCATTCGATTCCATTCCATTCCATTCCATTCCATTGAACTCCATTCCATTCCATTCCATTCCATTCCATTCCATTCCATTCCATTGAACTCCATTCCATTCCATTCCATTCCATTCCATTCCATTCCATTCCATTCCATTCCATTGAATTCCATTCCATTCCATTCCATTCCATTGAATTCCGTTCCATTCCATTCCTTTCCATTCCATTCCATTCCATTGAATTCCATTACATTGAATTCCATTCCATTTCATTCCATTCCATTCCATTCCATTCCATTGAATTCCATTCCATTCCATAGAATTCCATTCCATTCCATTCCATTCGATTCCATTCCATTCCATGGAATTCCATTCCTTTCCATTCCATTCCATTCCATTCCATTCCATTGAATTCCATTGAATTCCATTCCATTCCATTGAATTCCATTCTTTTCCATTCCATTCCATTGAATTCCGTTCAATTCCATTCCATTCCATTCCATTCCATTCCATTCCATTCCATTCGAATTCCATTCCATTCCATTCCATTCCATTCCATTCCATTCAACTCGGGTTGATTCTATTCCATTCCATTCCATTCCATTCCATTGAATTCCATTCCATTCCATTGAATTCCATTCCATTCCATTCCATCGAATTCCATTCCATTCCATTGAATTCCATTCCATTGCATTCCATTCCATTCCATTCCATTCCATTCCATTCCATTCCATTCCATTCCATTCCATTCCTTCGAATTCCATTCCATTCCATTCCATTCCATTCCATTCCATTCGATTCCATTCGATTCCATTCGATTCCATTCGATTCCATTCGATTCCATTCCATTCCATTCCATTCCATTGAATTCCATTCCATTCCATTCCATTCCATTGAATTCCGTTCCATTCCTTTCAATTCCATTCCATTCCATTCCATTCCATTCCATTCCATTCCATTCCATTCCATTCCATTCCATTCTACTCGGGTTGATTCCATTCTATTACGTTCCATTCCATTCGATTCCATTCGATTCCATTCGATTCCATTCGATTCCATTCCATTCCATTCCATTCCATTGAATTCCGTTCCATTCCATTCCATTCCATTCCATTCCATTCCATTGAATTCCATTACATTGAATTCCATTCCATTCCATTCCATTCCATGGAATTCCATTCCATTCCGTTCCGTTCCGTTCCGTTCCTTTCCGTACCGTTCCATTCCATTCCATTCCATTCCATTGAATTCCGTTCCATTCCATTGAATTCCATTCCATTCCGTTCCATTCCATTGAATTCCGTTCCGTTCCGTTCCGTTCCGTTCCGTTCCGTTCCATTCCGTTCCATTCCATTCCATTCCGTTCTACTCGGGTTCATTCCATTCCATTCCCTTCCTTTCCGTTCCGTTCCGTTCCGTTCCGTTCCGTTCCGTTCCGTTCTACTAGGGTTGATTCCATTCTATTCCATTCCATTCCATTCGATTCCATTCTATTCCATTCGATTCCATTCTATTCAATTCGATTCAATTCCATTCCAATCCATTCCATTACATTCCATTGAATTCCATTCCATTCCATTCCGTTCCATTCCATTCCGTTCCATTCCATTCCATTTCATTCCATTCCATTCCATTACGTTCCGTTCCATTCCGTTCCATTCCATTGAATTCCGATCCATTGCATTGAATTCCGTTCCATTCCATTCCACTCCTTTCCGTTCCGTTCCGTTCCGTTCCGTTCCGTTCTACTCGGGTTGATTCCATTCTATTCCATTCCATTCCATTCGATTCCAATCTATTCCATTCGATTCCATTCGATTCAATTGTATTCCATTCCATTCCATTCCATTTCATTCCATTCCATTCCATTCCATTGAATTCCATTCCATTCCATTCCGTTCCATTCCATTCTGTTCCATTCCATTCCATTCCATTCCATTCCATTCCTTTCCGTTACGTTCCGTTCCGTTCCATTCCGTTCTACTCGGATTGATTCCATTCTATTCCATTCCATTCCATTCGATTCCATTCGATTCCATTCGATTCCATTCCATTCCATTCCATTCCATTCCATTCCATTCCATTCCATTCCACTGAACTCCATTCCATTCCATTCCATTCCATTCCATTCCATTCCATTCCATTGAATTCCATTCCATTCCATTCCATTCCATTGAATTCTGTTCCATTCAATTCCATTCCATTCCATTCCGTTCTACTCGGGTTGATTCCATTCTATTCCATTCCGTTCCGTTCCGTTCCGTTCCGTTCCATTCCACTCGGGTTGATTCCATTCTATTCCATTCCATTCCATTCCATTCCATTCGATTCCATTCGATTCCATTCGATGCCATTCGATTCCATTCCATTCCACTCCATTCCATTCCATAGAATTCCATTCCATTCCATTCCATTCCATTCCATTCCATTCCATTCCATTCCATTCCATTCGATTCCATTCCATTCCATTCCATGGAATTCCATTCCATTCCATTCCATTCCATGGAATTCCATTCCATTCCATTCCATTCCATTCCATTCCATTCCATTCCATTCCATTGAATTCCATTCCATTCCATTCCATTCCATTCCATTGAATTCCATTCCGTTCCATTCCATTCCATTGCATTCCATTCCATTCCATTCCATTTGAATTCCATTCCATTCCATTCCATTCCATTCCATTCCATTCCATTCCATTCCATTCCATTCCATTCCATTCTACTCGGGTTGATTCCATTCTATTCCATTCCATTCCATTCGATTCCATTCGATTCCATTCGATTCCATTCGATTCCATTCCATTCCATTCCATTCCATTCCATTCCATTCCATTGAATTCCATTCCATTCCATTGAATTCCATTCCATTCCATTCCATTCCATTGAATTCCGTTCCATTCCATTCCATTCCATTCCATTCCATTCCATTGAATTCCATTCCATTGAATTCCATTCCATTCCATTCCATTCCATTGAATTCCATTCCATTCCGTTCCGTTCCGTTCCGTTCCGTTCCGTTTCGTTCCGTTCCGTTCCGTTCCGTTCCATTCCTTTCCATTCCATTCCATTGAATTCCGTTCCATTCCATTGAATTCCATTCCATTCCGTTCCATTCCATTGAATTCTGTTCCGTTCCGTTCCGTTCCGTTCCGTTCCATTCCGTTCCATTCCATTGAATTCTATTGAATTCCATTCCATTCCATTCCGTTCCATTCCATTCCGTTCCGTTCCATTCCATTCCATTCCATTCCATTCCATTCCATTCCATTCCGTTCTACTCGGGTTCATTCCTTTCCATTCCGTTCCGTTCCGTTCCGTTCCGTTCCTTTCCTTTCTACTTGTGTTGATTCCATTCCATTCCATTCTATTCCATTGAATTCCATTCCATTCCATTCCATTCCATTCCATTACATGGAATTCCATTGAATTCCATTGAATTCCATTCCATAGAATACCATTCCATTCCATTCCATTCCATTCCTTGGAATTCCATTCCATTCCATTCCATTCCATTCCATTGAATTCCATTCCATTCCATTCCATTGAATTCCATTCCATTCCATTCCATTCGATTCCATTTCATTCCATTGAATTCCATTCCATTCCATTCCATTGAATTCCATTGAATTCCATTCCATTGAATTCCATTCCACTCCATTGAATTCCATTCCATTTCATTCCATTCCATTCCGTTCCATTCCATTCCGTTCCATTCCATTCCATTCCTTTCCATTCCATTCCATTCCGTTCCATTCCATTGAATTCCGTTCCATTGCATTGAATTCCGTTCCATTCCATTCCATTCCTTTCCGTTCCGTTCCGTTCTTTTCCGTTCCGTTCCGTTCTACTCGGGTTGATTCCATTCTATTCCATTCCATTCCATGCGATTCCATTCTATTCCATTCGATTCCATTCGATTCAATTCGATTCCATTCGATTCCATTCCATTCCATTCCATTCCATTCCATTCCATTGAATTCCATTCCATTCCATTCCGTTCCATTCCATTCCGTTCCATTCCATTCCATTCCATTCCATTCCATTCCGTTCCATTCCATTCCATTCCTTTCCATTCCATTCCTTTCCGTTCCATTCCGTTCCGTTCCATTCCGTTCTACTCGGATTGATTCCATTCTATTCCATTCCATTCCATTCGATTCCATTCGATACCATTCGATTCCATTCGATTCCATTCCATTCCATTCCATTCCATTCCATTCCATTCCATTGAACTCCATTCCATTCCATTCCATTCCATTCCATTCCATTCCATTGAATTCCATTCCATTCCATTCCATTCCATTGAATTCTGTTCCATTCAATTCCATTCCATTCCATTCCGTTCTACTCGGGTTGATTCCATGCTATTCCATTCCGTTCCATTCCGTTCCGTTCCGTTCCGTTCCGTTCCGTTCCATTCCACTCGGGTTGATTCCATTCTATTCCATTCCATTCCATTGCATTCCATTCGATTCCATTCGATTCCATTCGATTCCATTCGATTCCATTCGATTCCATTCCATTCCATTGAATTCCATTCCATTCCATTCCATTCCATTGAATTCCGATCCATTCCATTCCATTGCATTCCATTCCATTCCATTCCATTTGAATTCCATTCCATTCCATTCCATTCCATTCCATTCCATTCCATTCTACTCGGGTTGATTCCATTCTATTCCATTACATTCCATTCGATTCCATTCGATTCCATTCGATTCCATTCGATTCCATTCCATTCCATTCCATTCCATTCCATTCCATTCCATTCCATTCCATTCCATTCCATTGAATTCCATTCCATTGAATTCCATTCCATTCCATTCCATTCCATTGAATTCCATTCCATTCCGTTCCGTTCCGTTCCGTTTCGTTCCGTTCCGTTCCGTTCCGTTCCATTCCATTCCATTCCATTCCATTGAATTCCGTTCCATTCCATTGAATTCCATTCCATTCCGTTCCATTCCATTGAATTCTGTTCCGTTCCGTTCCGTTCCGTTCCGTTCCATTCCGTTCCATTCCGTTCCTTTCCGTTCTACTCGGGTTGATTCCATTCTATTCCATTCCATTCCATTCGATTCCATTCGATTCCATTCGAATCCATTCGATTCCATTCGATTCCATTCGATTCCATTCCATTCCATTGAATTCCATTCCATTCCATTCCATTCCATTGAATTCCGTTCCATTCCATTCAATTCCATTCCATTCCATTCCTTTCCGTTCCGTTCCGTTCCGTTCCGTTCCGTTCCGTTCTACTCGGGTTGATTCCATTCTATTCCATTCCATTCCATTCGATTCCATTCTATTCCATTCGATTCCATTCGATTCAATTAGATTCCATTCCATTCCATTCCATTCCATTCCATTCCATTGAATTCCGTTCCATTCCATTGAATTCCATTCCATTCCGTTCCATTCCATTGAATTCCGCTCCGTTCCATTCCGTTCCGTTCCGTTCCATTCCGTACCATTCCATTCCATTCCGTTCTACTCGGGTTGATTCCATTCTATTCCATTCCATTCCATTTGATTCCATTCCATTCCATTCCATTCCATTCCATTCCGTTCTACTCGGGTTCATTCCATTCCATTCCGTTCCGTTCCGTTCCGTTCCGTTCCTTTCCTTTCTACTTGTGTTGATTCCATTCCATTCCTTTCTATTCCATTGAATTCCATTCCATTCCATTCCATTCCATTCCATTACATGGAATTCCATTGAATTCCATCGAATTCCATTCCATTGAATTCCATTCCATTCCATTCCATTCCATTCCATTCCATGGAATTCCATTCCATTCCATTCCATTCCATTCCATTGAATTCCATTCCATTGAATTCCATTCCATTCCATTCCATTCGATTCCATTTCATTCCATTGAATTCCATTCCATTCCATTCCATTCCATTCCATTCCATTCCATTCCATTCCATTGAATTCCATTGAATTCCATTCCATTGAATTCCATTCCATTCCATTGAATGGAATGGAATGGAATGGAATGGAATGGAATGGAATGGAATCGCAACGAATCGAATGGAATCGAATGGAATCGAATGGAATGGAATGGAATGGAATGGAATGGAATCAACCCGAGTAGAATGGAATGGAATGGAACGGAACGGAATGGAACGGAACGGAACGGAATGGAATGGAATGGAATTCAACGGAATGGAATGGAATGGAATGGAATGGAATCAACCCGAGTAGAATGGAATGGATCGGAATGGATTGGAATGGAATGGAATGGAATGGAACGGAATCGAATCGAATGGAATCGAATGGAATGGAATGGAATGGAATGGAATGGAATGGAATGGAATGGAATGGAATGGAATGGAATCAACCCGAGTAGAACGGAATGGATTGGAATGGAATGGAATGGAATGGAATTAAAAGGAATAGAATGGAATGGAAAGGAATGGAGTGGAATGGAATGGATTGGAATTCAATGGAATAGAATGGAATGGAATGGAATGGAATGGAATGGAATGGAATGGAATGGAATCGAATCGAATGGAATCGAACGGAATCAAATGGAATGGAGTGGAATAGAATGGAATCAACCCGATTATAATGGAATGGAATGGAATGGAACGGAATGGAACGAACCCGAGTAGAACGGAACTGAACGGAACGGAACGGAACGGAACGGAACGGAACGGAGTGAAATGGAATGGAATGGAATCGAATGGAACCGAATGGAATGGAATGGAATGGAATGGAATGGAATGGAATGGAATGGAATGGAATCAACCCTAGTAAAATGGAATGGAATCGAATGGAATGGAATGGAATGGAATGGAATGGAATCAACCCGAGTAGAATGGAATGGATTGGAATGGAATGGAATGGAATGGAATGGAATGGAATGGAATCGAATGGAATGGAAAGGAATGGAATGGAATGGAATGGAATCAACCAGAGTGGAGTGGAGTTAAGTGGAGTGGAGTGGAGTGGAGTGGAGTGGAATGGAATGGAATGGAATGGAATGGAATGGAATGGAATGGAATGGAATAGAATGGAATCAACCCGAGTAGAACGGAATGGAATGGAATGGAATGGAATGGAACGGAATGGAACAGAACGGAATGGAAAGGAACGGAACAGAACGGAATGGAGTTTAATGAACCCGAGTAGAACGGAATGGAATGGAATGGAATGGAATGGAATGGAATGGAATGGAATCGAATCGAATGGAATCGAATGGAATGGAAAGGAATGGAATGGAATGGAATGGAATGGAATGGAATCATCCCGAGAAGAACGGAATGGAATGGAATGGAGTGGAATGGAATGGAATTGAATGGAATGGAATGGAATAAACCCGTGTAGAATGGAATGGATTGGAATGGAATGGAATGGAATGGAATGGAATGGAATGGAATGGAATGGAGTGGAATAGAATGGAATCAACCCGAGTAGAACGGAATGGAATGGAATGGAACGGAATGGAACGAACCCGATCCATTCCATTGAATTCCATTCCATTCCATTCCATTCCTTTGAATTCCGTTCCATTCCATTCCATTCCATTCCATTCCATTGAATTCCGTTCCATTCCATTGAATTCCATTCCATTCCGTTCCATTCCATTGAATTCCGTTCCGTTCCGTTCCGTTCCGTTCCGTTCCGTTCCATTCCGTTCCATTCCGTTCTACTGGGGTTGCTTCCATTTTATTCCATTCCATTCCACTCGATTCCATTCCATTCCATTCCATTCCATTCCATTCCATTCCATTCCGTTCTACTCGGGTTCATTCCATTCCATTCCTTTCCGTTCCGTTCCGTTCCGTTCTACTCGGGTTGATTCCATTCTATTCCATTCCATTCCATTCGATTCCATTCGATTCAATTCGATTCCATTCCAATCCATTCCATTCCATTCCATTGAATTCCATTCCATTCCATTCCGTTCCATTCCATTCCATTACGTTCCGTTCCATTCCGTTCCATTCCATTGAATTCCGATCCATTGCATTGAATTCCGTTCCATTCCATTCCATTCCTTTCCGTTCCGTTCCGTTCCGTTCCGTTCCGTTCTACTCGGGTTGATTCCATTCTATTCCATTCCATTCCATTCGATTCCAATCTATTCCATTCGATTCCATTCGATTCAATTCGATTCCATTCCATTCCATTCCATTCCATTCCATTCCATTGAATTCCGTTCCATTCCATTCCATTGCATTCCATTCCATTCCATTCCATTTTAATTCCATTCCATTCCATTCCATTCCATTCCATTCCATTCCATTCCATTCCATTCCATTCCATTCTACTCGGGTTGATTCCATTCTATTCCATTCCATTCCATTCGATTCCATTCGATTCCATTCGATTCCATTCGATTCCATTCCATTCCATTCCATTCCATTGAATTCCATTCCATTCCATTGAATTCCATTCCATTCTATTCCATTCCATTGAATTCCGTTCCATTCCATTCCATTCCATTCCATTCCATTCCATTGAATTCCATTCCATTGAATTCCATTCCATTCCATTCCATTCCATTGAATTCCATTCCATTCCGTTCCGTTCCGTTCCTTTCCGTTCCGTTTCGTTCCATTCCGTTCCGTTCCTTTCCTTTCCATTCCATTCCATTCCATTGAATTCCGTTCCATTCCATTGAATTCCATTCCATTCCGTTCCATTCCATTGAATTCTGTTCCGTTCCGTTCCGTTCCGTTCCGTTCCATTCCGTTCCATTCCGTTCCTTTCCGTTCTACTCGGATTGATTCCATTCCATTCCATTCCATTCCATTCCATTCCATTCGATTCCATTCGAATCCATTCGATTCCATTCGATTCCATTCGATTCCATTCCATTCCATTGAATTCCATTCCATTCCATTCCATTCCATTGAATTCCGTTCCATTCCATTCAATTCCATTCCATTCCATTCCTTTCCATTCCGTTCCGTTCCGTTCCGTTCCGTTCCGTTCTACTCGGGTTGATTCCATTCTATTCCATTCCATTCCATTCGATTCCAATCTATTCCATTCGATTCCATTCGATTCAATTCGATTCCATTCCATTCCATTCCATTCCATTCCATTCCATTGAATTCCATTCCATTCCATTCCGTTCCATTCCATTCCATTCCATTCCATTCCATTCTATTCCATTCCATTACGTTCCGTTCCATTCCATTCCATTCCATTCTACTCGGGTTGATTCCATTCTATTCCATTCCATTCCATTCCATTCCATTCCATTCCATTCCTTTCGATTCCATTCCATTCCATTCCATTCCATTCCATTGAATTCCATTCCATTCCATTCCATTCCATTCCATCGAATTCCATTCCATTCCATTCCATTCCATTCCATTCCATTCGATTCCATTCGATTCCATTCGATTCCATTCCATTCCATTCCATTCCATTGAATTCCGTTCCATTCCATTCCATTCCATTCCATTCCCTTCCATTGAATTCCATTACATTGAATTCCATTCCATTCCATTCCATTCCATGGAATTCCATTCCATTCCGTTCCGTTCCGTTCCGTTCCGTTCCGTACCGTTCCATTCCATTCCATTCCATTCCATTGAATTCCGTTCCATTCCATTGAATTCCATTCCATTCCGTTCCATTCCATTGAATTCCGTTCCGTTCCGTTCCGTTCCGTTCCGTTCCGTTCCATTCCGTTCCATTCCATTCCATTCCGTTCTACTCGGGTTCATTCCATTCCATTCCTTTCCGTTCCGTTCCGTTCCGTACCATTCCGTTCCGTTCTACTCGGGTTGATTCCATTCTATTCCATTCCATTCCATTCGATTCCATTCTATTCCATTCGATTCCATTCTATTCAATTCGATTCCATTCCATTCCAATCCATTCCATTACATTCCATTGAATTCCATTCCATTCCATTCCGTTCCATTCCATTCCGTTCCATTCCATTCCATTCCATTCCATTCCATTCCATTTCGTTCCGTTCCATTCCGTTCCATTCCATTGAATTCCGATCCATTGCATTGAATTCCGTTCCATTCCATTCCATTCCATTCCATTCCATTCCATTGAATTCCATTCCATTGAATTCCATTCCATTCCATTCCATTCCACTGAATTCCATTCCATTCCGTTCCGTTCCGTTCCGTTCCGTTCCGTTCCGTTCCATTCCATTCCATTCCATTCCATTGAATTCCGTTCCATTCCATTGAATTCCATTCCATTCCGTTCCATTCCATTGAATTCCGTTCCGTTCCGTTCCGTTCCGTTCCGTTCCATTCCGTTCCATTCCGTTCCATTCCGTTCTACTCGGGTTGATTCCATTCTATTCCATTCCATTCCATTCGATTCCATTCCATTCCATTCCATTCCATTCCATTCCATTCCATTCCTTTCTACTCGGGTTCATTCCATTCCATTCCGTTCCGTTCCGTTCCGTTCCGTTCCGTTCCATTCCTTTCTACTTGTGTTGATTCCATTCCATTCCATTCTATTCCATTGAATTCCATTCCATTCCATTCCATTCCATTCCATTCCATTACATGGAATTCCGTTGAATTCCATTGAATTCCATTCCATTGAATTCCATTGAATTCCATTCCATTCCATTCCATGGAATTCAATTCCATTCCATTCCATTCCTTGGAATTCCGTTCCATTCCATTCCATTCCATTCCATTGAATTCCATTCCATTCCATTCAATTGAATTCCATTCCATTCCATTCCATTCGATTCCATTCCATTCCATTGAATTCCATTCCGTTCCATTCCATTCCATTGAATTCCATTCGATTCCATTCTATTCCATTCGATTCCATTCGATTCAATTCGATTCCATTCCATTCCATTCCATTCCATTCCATTCCATTCCATTGAATTCCATTCCATTCCATTCCGTTCCATTCCATTCCGTTCCATTCCATTCCATTCCATTCCATTACGTTCCGTTCCATTCCGTTCCATTCCGTTCCATTCCATTGAATTCCGATCCGTTGCATTGAATTCCGTTCCATTCCATTCCATTCCATTCCATTCCATTCCATTCCATTCCATTGAATTCCATTCCATTCCATTGAATTCCATTCCATTCCGTTCCATTCCATTGAATTCCGTTCCGTTCCGTTCCGTTCCGTTCCGTTCCATTCCGTTCCATTCCATTGAATTCCTTTCTACTCGGGTTCATTCCATTCCATTCCTTTCCGTTCCGTTCCGTTCCGTTCCGTTCCGTTCCGTTGCGTTCCGTTCCGTTCTACTCGGGTTGATTCCATTCTATTCCATTCCATTCCATTCGATTCCATTCTATTCCGTTCGATTCCATTCTATTCAATTCGATTCCATTCCATTCCATTCCATTCCATTCCATTCCATTGAATTCCATTCCATTCCATTCCGTTCCATTCCATTCCGTTCCATTCCATTCCATTCCATTCCATTCCATTCCATTACGTTCCGTTCCATTCCGTTCCATTCCATTGAATTCCGATCCATTGCATTGAATTCCGTTCCATTCCATTCCACTCCTTTCCGTTCCGTTCCGTTCCGTTCCGTTCCGTTCTACTCGGGTTGATTCCATTCTATTCCATTCCATTCCATTCGATTCCAATCTATTCCATTCGATTCCATTCGATTCAATTCGATTCCATTCCATTCCATTCCATTCCATTCCATTCCATTGAATTCCATTCCATTCCATTCCGTTCCATTCCATTCCGTTCCATTCCATTCCATTCCATTCCATTCCATTCCTTTCCGTTACGTTCCGTTCCGTTCCATTCCGTTCTACTCGGATTGATTCCATTCTATTCCATTCCATTCCATTCGATTCCATTCGATTCCATTCGATTCCATTCGATTCCATTCCATTCCATTCCATTCCATTGAACTCCATTCCATTCCATTCCATTCCATTCCATTGAACTCCATTCCATTCCATTCCATTCCATTCCATTCCATTCCATTCCATTCCATTCCATTGAATTCCATTCCATTCCATTCCATTCCATTGAATTCCGTTCCATTCCATTCCTTTCCATTCCATTCCATTCCATTGAATTCCATTACATTGAATTCCATTCCATTTCATTCCATTCCATTCCATTCCATTCCATTGAATTCCATTCCATTCCATAGAATTCCATTCCATTCCATTCCATTCGATTCCATTCCATTCCATGGAATTCCATTCCTTTCCATTCCATTCCATTCCATTCCATTCCATTGAATTCCATTGAATTCCATTCCATTCCATTGAATTCCATTCTTTTCCATTCCATTCCATTGAATTCCGTTCAATTCCATTCCATTCCATTCCATTCCATTCCATTCCATTCGAATTCCATTCCATTCCATTCCATTCCATTCCATTCCATTCAACTCGGGTTGATTCTATTCCATTCCATTCCATTCCATTCCATTGAATTCCATTCCATTCCATTGAATTCCATTCCATTCCATTCCATCGAATTCCATTCCATTCCATTGAATTCCATTCCATTGCATTCCATTCCATTCCATTCCATTCCATTCCATTCCATTCCATTCCTTCGAATTCCATTCCATTCCATTCCATTCCATTCCATTCCATTCGATTCCATTCGATTCCATTCGATTCCATTCGATTCCATTCGATTCCATTCCATTCCATTCCATTCCATTGAATTCCATTCCATTCCATTCCATTCCATTGAATTCCGTTCCATTCCTTTCAATTCCATTCCATTCCATTCCATTCCATTCCATTCCATTCCATTCCATTCCATTCCATTCCATTCTACTCGGGTTGATTCCATTCTATTACGTTCCATTCCATTCGATTCCATTCGATTCCATTCGATTCCATTCGATTCCATTCCATTCCATTCCATTCCATTGAATTCCGTTCCATTCCATTCCATTCCATTCCATTCCATTCCATTGAATTCCATTACATTGAATTCCATTCCATTCCATTCCATTCCATGGAATTCCATTCCATTCCGTTCCGTTCCGTTCCGTTCCGTACCGTTCCATTCCATTCCATTCCATTCCATTGAATTCCGTTCCATTCCATTGAATTCCATTCCATTCCGTTCCATTCCATTGAATTCCGTTCCGTTCTGTTCCGTTCCGTTCCGTTCCGTTCCATTCCGTTCCATTCCATTCCATTCCGTTCTACTCGGGTTCATTCCATTCCATTCCCTTCCTTTCCGTTCCGTTCCGTTCCGTTCCGTTCCGTTCCGTTCCGTTCTACTAGGGTTGATTCCATTCTATTCCATTCCATTCCATTCGATTCCATTCTATTCCATTCGATTCCATTCTATTCAATTCGATTCCATTCCATTCCTATCCATTCCATTACATTCCATTGAATTCCATTCCATTCCATTCTGTTCCATTCCATTCCGTTCCATTCCATTCCATTTCATTCCATTCCATTCCATTACGTTCCGTTCCATTCCGTTCCATTCCATTGAATTCCGATCCATTGCATTGAATTCCGTTCCATTCCATTCCACTCCTTTCCGTTCCGTTCCGTTCCGTTCCGTTCCGTTCTACTCGGGTTGATTCCATTCTATTCCATTCCATTCCATTCGATTCCATTCGATTCCATTCGATTCCATTCGATTCCATTCCATTCCATTCCATTCCATTCCATTCCATTCCATTGAACTCCATTCCATTCCATTCCATTCCATTCCATTCCATTCCATTCCATTCCATTGAATTGCATTCCATTCCATTCCATTCCATTGAATTCTGTTCCATTCAATTCCATTCCATTCCATTCCGTTCTACTCGGGTTGATTCCATGCTATTCCATTCCGTTCCATTCCGTTCCGTTCCGTTCCGTTCCGTTCCGTTCCATTCCACTCGGGTTGATTCCATTCTATTCCATTCCATTCCATTGCATTCCATTCGATTCCATTCGATTCCATTCGATTCCATTCGATTCCATTCTATTCCATTCCATTCCATTGAATTCCATTCCATTCCATTCCATTCCATTGAATTCCGTTCCATTCCATTCCATTGCATTCCATTCCATTCCATTCCATTTGAATTCCATTCCATTCCATTCCATTCCATTCCATTCCATTCCATTCCATTCCATTCTACTCGGGTTGATTCCATTCTATTCCATTACATTCCATTCGATTCCATTCGATTCCATTCGATTCCATTCGATTCCATTCCATTCCATTCCATTCCATTCCATTCCATTCCATTCCATTCCATTCCATTGAATTCCATTCCATTGAATTCCATTCCATTCCATTCCATTCCATTGAATTCCATTCCATTCCGTTCCGTTCCGTTCCGTTTCGTTCCGTTCCGTTCCGTTCCGTTCCATTCCATTCCATTCCATTCCATTGAATTCCGTTCCATTCCATTGAATTCCATTCCATTCCGTTCCATTCCATTGAATTCTGTTCCGTTCCGTTCCGTTCCGTTCCGTTCCATTCCGTTCCATTCCGTTCCTTTCCGTTCTACTCGGGTTGATTCCATTCTATTCCATTCCATTCCATTCGATTCCATTCGATTCCATTCGAATCCATTCGATTCCATTCGATTCCATTCGATTCCATTCCATTCCATTGAATTCCATTCCATTCCATTCCATTCCATTGAATTCCGTTCCATTCCATTCAATTCCATTCCATTCCATTCCTTTCCGTTCCGTTCCGTTCCGTTCCGTTCCGTTCCGTTCTACTCGGGTTGATTCCATTCTATTCCATTCCATTCCATTCGATTCCATTCTATTCCATTCGATTCCATTCGATTCAATTAGATTCCATTCCATTCCATTCCATTCCATTCCATTCCATTCCATTGAATTCCGTTCCATTCCATTGAATTCCATTCCATTCCGTTCCATTCCATTGAATTCCGCTCCGTTCCATTCCGTTCCGTTCCGTTCCATTCCGTACCATTCCATTCCATTCCGTTCTACTCGGGTTGATTCCATTCTATTCCATTCCATTCCATTTGATTCCATTCCATTCCATTCCATTCCATTCCATTCCGTTCTACTCGGGTTCATTCCATTCCATTCCGTTCCGTTCCGTTCCGTTCCGTTCCTTTCCTTTCTACTTGTGTTGATTCCATTCCATTCCTTTCTATTCCATTGAATTCCATTCCATTCCATTCCATTCCATTCCATTACATGGAATTCCATTGAATTCCATCGAATTCCATTCCATTGAATTCCATTCCATTCCATTCCATTCCATTCCATTCCATGGAATTCCATTCCATTCCATTCCATTCCATTCCATTGAATTCCATTCCATTGAATTCCATTCCATTCCATTCCATTCGATTCCATTTCATTCCATTGAATTCCATTCCATTCCATTCCATTCCATTCCATTCCATTCCATTCCATTCCATTGAATTCCATTGAATTCCATTCCATTGAATTCCATTCCATTCCATTGAATGGAATGGAATGGAATGGAATGGAATGGAATGGAATGGAATGGAATCGCAACGAATCGAATGGAATCGAATGGAATCGAATGGAATGGAATGTAATGGAATGGAATGGAATCAACCCGAGTAGAATGGAATGGAATGGAACGGAACGGAATGGAACGGAACGGAACGGAATGGAATGGAATGGAATTCAACGGAATGGAATGGAATGGAATGGAATGGAATCAACCCGAGTAGAATGGAATGGATCGGAATGGATTGGAATGGAATGGAATGGAATGGAACGGAATCGAATCGAATGGAATCGAATGGAATGGAATGGAATGGAATGGAATGGAATGGAATGGAATGGAATGGAATGGAATGGAATCAACCCGAGTAGAACGGAATGGATTGGAATGGAATGGAATGGAATGGAATTAAAAGGAATAGAATGGAATGGAAAGGAATGGAGTGGAATGGAATGGATTGGAATTCAATGGAATAGAATGGAATGGAATGGAATGGAATGGAATGGAATGGAATGGAATGGAATCGAATCGAATGGAATCGAACGGAATCAAATGGAATGGAGTGGAATAGAATGGAATCAACCCGATTATAATGGAATGGAATGGAATGGAACGGAATGGAACGAACCCGAGTAGAACGGAACTGAACGGAACGGAACGGAACGGAACGGAACGGAACGGAGTGAAATGGAATGGAATGGAATCGAATGGAACCGAATGGAATGGAATGGAATGGAATGGAATGGAATGGAATGGAATGGAATCAACCCTAGTAAAATGGAATGGAATCGAATGGAATGGAATGGAATGGAATGGAATGGAATCAACCCGAGTAGAATGGAATGGATTGGAATGGAATGGAATGGAATGGAATGGAATGGAATGGAATCGAATGGAATGGAAAGGAATGGAATGGAATGGAATGGAATCAACCAGAGTGGAGTGGAGTTAAGTGGAGTGGAGTGGAGTGGAGTGGAGTGGAATGGAATGGAATGGAATGGAATGGAATGGAATGGAATGGAATGGAATAGAATGGAATCAACCCGAGTAGAACGGAATGGAATGGAATGGAATGGAATGGAACGGAATGGAACAGAACGGAATGGAAAGGAACGGAACAGAACGGAATGGAGTTTAATGAACCCGAGTAGAACGGAATGGAATGGAATGGAATGGAATGGAATGGAATGGAATGGAATCGAATCGAATGGAATCGAATGGAATGGAAAGGAATGGAATGGAATGGAATGGAATGGAATGGAATCATCCCGAGAAGAACGGAATGGAATGGAATGGAGTGGAATGGAATGGAATTGAATGGAATGGAATGGAATAAACCCGTGTAGAATGGAATGGATTGGAATGGAATGGAATGGAATGGAATGGAATGGAATGGAATGGAATGGAGTGGAATAGAATGGAATCAACCCGAGTAGAACGGAATGGAATGGAATGGAACGGAATGGAACGAACCCGATCCATTCCATTGAATTCCATTCCATTCCATTCCATTCCTTTGAATTCCGTTCCATTCCATTCCATTCCATTCCATTCCATTGAATTCCGTTCCATTCCATTGAATTCCATTCCATTCCGTTCCATTCCATTGAATTCCGTTCCGTTCCGTTCCGTTCCGTTCCGTTCCGTTCCATTCCGTTCCATTCCGTTCTACTGGGGTTGCTTCCATTTTATTCCATTCCATTCCACTCGATTCCATTCCATTCCATTCCATTCCATTCCATTCCATTCCATTCCGTTCTACTCGGGTTCATTCCATTCCATTCCTTTCCGTTCCGTTCCGTTCCGTTCTACTCGGGTTGATTCCATTCTATTCCATTCCATTCCATTCGATTCCATTCGATTCAATTCGATTCCATTCCAATCCATTCCATTCCATT
The DNA here is from genome assembly GCF_029281585.2 of Gorilla gorilla gorilla. Classification (NCBI taxonomy): domain Eukaryota; kingdom Metazoa; phylum Chordata; class Mammalia; order Primates; family Hominidae; genus Gorilla; species Gorilla gorilla. Next base: position 40,718,524 of record NC_073242.2, read on the forward strand.
CCATTGAATTCCATTCCATTCCATTCCGTTCCATTCCATTCCATTACGTTCCGTTCCATTCCGTTCCATTCCATTGAATTCCGATCCATTGCATTGAATTCCGTTCCATTCCATTCCATTCCTTTCCGTTCCGTTCCGTTCCGTTCCGTTCCGTTCTACTCGGGTTGATTCCATTCTATTCCATTCCATTCCATTCGATTCCAATCTATTCCATTCGATTCCATTCGATTCAATTCGATTCCATTCCATTCCATTCCATTCCATTCCATTCCATTGAATTCCGTTCCATTCCATTCCATTGCATTCCATTCCATTCCATTCCATTTTAATTCCATTCCATTCCATTCCATTCCATTCCATTCCATTCCATTCCATTCCATTCCATTCCATTCCATTCTACTCGGGTTGATTCCATTCTATTCCATTCCATTCCATTCGATTCCATTCGATTCCATTCGATTCCATTCGATTCCATTCCATTCCATTCCATTCCATTGAATTCCATTCCATTCCATTGAATTCCATTCCCTTCCATTCCATTCCATTGAATTCCGTTCCATTCCATTCCATTCCATTCCATTCCATTCCATTGAATTCCATTCCATTGAATTCCATTCCATTCCATTCCATTCCATTGAATTCCATTCCATTCCGTTCCGTTCCGTTCCTTTCCGTTCCGTTTCGTTCCGTTCCGTTCCGTTCCTTTCCTTTCCATTCCATTCCATTCCATTGAATTCCGTTCCATTCCATTGAATTCCATTCCATTCCGTTCCATTCCATTGAATTCTGTTCCGTTCCGTTCCGTTCCGTTCCGTTCCATTCCGTTCCATTCCGTTCCTTTCCGTTCTACTCGGATTGATTCCATTCCATTCCATTCCATTCCATTCCATTCCATTCGATTCCATTCGAATCCATTCGATTCCATTCGATTCCATTCGATTCCATTCCATTCCATTGAATTCCATTCCATTCCATTCCATTCCATTGAATTCCGTTCCATTCCATTCAATTCCATTCCATTCCATTCCTTTCCATTCCGTTCCGTTCCGTTCCGTTCCGTTCCGTTCTACTCGGGTTGATTCCATTCTATTCCATTCCATTCCATTCGATTCCAATCTATTCCATTCGATTCCATTCGATTCAATTCGATTCCATTCCATTCCATTCCATTCCATTCCATTCCATTGAATTCCATTCCATTCCATTCCGTTCCATTCCATTCCATTCCATTCCATTCCATTCTATTCCATTCCATTACGTTCCGTTCCATTCCGTTCCATTCCGTTCCTTTCCATTGAATTCCGATCCATTGCATTGAATTCCGTTCCATTCCATTCCATTCCTTTCCGTTCCATTCCGTTCCGTTCCATTCCGTTCTACTCGGATTGATTCCATTCTAATCCATTCCATTCCATTCGATTCCATTCGATTCCATTCGATTGCATTCGATTCCATTCCATTCCATTCCATTCCATTCCATTCCGTTCCATTGAATTCCGTTCCATTCCATTCCATTCCATTCCATTCCATTCCATTGAATTCCATTCCATTGAATTCCATTCCATTCCATTCCATTCCATTGAATTCCATTCCATTCCGTTCCGTTCCGTTCCGTTCCGTTCCGTTCTGTTCCGTTCCGTTTCGTTCCGTTCCGTTCCGTTCCGTTCCATTCCATTCCATTCCATTCCATTGAATTCCGTTCCATTCCATTGAATTCCATTCCATTCCGTTCCATTCCATTGAATTCTGTTCCGTTCCGTTCCGTTCCGTTCCGTTCCATTCCGTTCCATTCCGTTCCTTTCCGTTCTACTCGGATTGATTCCATTCTATTCCATTCCATTCCATTCCATTCCATTCGATTCCATTCGAATCCATTCGATTCCATTCGATTCCATTCGATTCCATTCCATTCCATTGAATTCCATTCCATTCCATTCCATTACATTGAATTCCGTTCCATTCCATTCAATTCCATTCCATTCCATTCCTTTCCGTTCCGTTCCGTTCCGTTCCGTTCCGTTATACAAGGGTTGATTCCATTCTATTCCATTCCATTCCATTCGATTCCATTCTATTCCATTCGATTCCATTCGATTCAATTCGATTCCATTCCATTCCATTCCATTCCATTCCATTCCATTCCATTCCATTGAATTCCATTCCATTCCATTCCGTTCCATTCCATTCCGTTCCATTCCATTCCATTCCATTCCATTCCATTCCATTCCATTCCCTTCCATTCCGTTCCATTCCGTTCCATTCCATTGAATTCCGATCCATTGCATTGAATTCCGTTCCATTCCATTCCATTCCTTTCCATTCCGTTCCGTTCCGTTCCGTACCGTTCTACTCGGATTGATTCCATTCTATTCCATTCCATTCCATTCGATTCCATTCGATTCCATTCGATTCCATTCGACTCCATTCCATTCCATTCCATTCCATTCCATTCCATTCCATTGAACTCCATTCCATTCCATTCCATTCCATTCCATTCCATTCCATTCCATTGAATTCCATTCCATTCCATTCCATTCCTTTGAATTCTGTTCCACTCCATTCCATTCCATTCCATTCCGTTCTACTCGGGTTGAATCCATTCTATTCCATTCCGTTCCGTTCCGTTCCGTTCCGTTCCATTCCATTCCACTCGGGTTGATTCCATTCTATTCCATTGCATTCCATTCGATTCCATTCGATTCCATTCGATTCCATTCGATTCCATTCGATTCCATTCCATTCCATTCCATTCCATTGAATTCCATTCCATTCCATTCCATTCCATTGAATTCCGTTCCATTCCATTCAATTCCATTCCATTCCATTCCATTCCATTCCATTTGAATTCCATTCCATTCCATTCCATTCAATTCCATTCCATTCCATTCCATTCCATTCCATTCCATTCCATTCTACTCGGGTTGATTCCATTCTATTCCATTCCATTCCATTCGATTCCATTCGATTCCATTCGATTCCATTCGATTCCATTCCATTCCATTCCATTCCATTCCATTCCATTCCATTCCATTCCATTCCATTGAATTCCATTCCATTCCATTGAATTCCATTCCATTCCATTCCATTCCATTGAATTCCGTTCCGTTCCATTCCTTTCCATTCCATTCCATTCCATTCCATTGAATTCCATTCCATTCCATTGAATTCCATTCCATTCCATTCCATTCCATTGAATTCCGTTCCGTTCCATTCCTTTCCATTCCATTCCATTCCATTGTATTCCATTACATTGAATTCCATTCCATTCCATTCCATTCCATTGTATTCCATTACATTGAATTCCATTCCATTCCATTCCATTCCATTGAATTCCATTCCATTCCATTGAATTACATTCCATTCCATTCCATTCGATTCCATTCCATTCCATTGAATTCCATTCCTTTCCATTCCATTCCATTGAATTCCGTTCAATTCCATTCCATTCCATTCCATTCCATTCCATTCCATTCCATTCGAATTCCATTCCATTCCTTTCCATTCCATTAAATTCCTTTCCATTCCATTCTACTCGTGTTGATTCCATTCTATTCCATTCCATTCCATTCGATTAAATTCGATTCCTTTCGATTCCATTCCATTCCATTCCATTCCATTCCATTCCATTGAATTCCATTCCATTCCATTCCATTCCATTGAATTCCATTCCATTCCATTCCATCGAATTCCATTCCATTCCATTGAATTCCATTCCATCCATTCCATTCCATTCCATTCCATTCCATTGAATTCCGTTCCATTCCATTCCATTGCATTCCATTCCATTCCATTCCATTTGAATTCCATTCCATTCCATTCCATTCCATTCCATTCCATTCCATTCCATTCTACTCGGGTTGATTCCATTCTATTCCATTCCATTCCATTCCATTCCATTCCATTCCATTCCATTCCATTCCTTTCCATTCCATTCCATTCCATTCCATGGAATTCCATTCCATTCCATTGAATTCCATTCCATTCCATTCCATTCCATTGAATTCCGTTCCATTCCATTCCATTCCATTCCATTCCATTCCATTGAATTCCATTCCATTGAATTCCATTCCATTCCATTCCATTCCATTGAATTCCATTCCATTCCGTTCCGTTCCGTTCCGTTCCATTCCGTTTCGTTCCGTTCCGTTCCGTTCCGTTCCATTCCATTCCATTCCATTCCATTGAATTCCGTTCCATTCCATTGAATTCCATTCCATTCCGTTCCATTCCATTGAATTCTGTTCCGTTCCGTTCCGTTCCGTTCCATTCCGTTCCATTCCGTTCCTTTCCGTTCTACTCGGATTGATTCCATTCTATTCCATTCCATTCCATTCGATTCCATTCGATTCCATTCGAATCCATTCGATTCCATTCGATTCCATTCGATTCCATTCCATTCCATTGAATTCCATTCCATTCCATTCCATTCCATTGAATTCCGTTCCATTCCATTCAATTCCATTCCATTCCATTCCTTTCCGTTCCGTTCCGTTCCGTTCCGTTCCGTTCCGTTCTACTCGGGTTGATTCCATTCTATTCCATTCCATTCCATTCGATTCCAATCTATTCCATTCGATTCCATTCGATTCAATTCGATTCCATTCCATTCCATTCCATTCCATTCCATTGAATTCCATTCCATTCCATTCCATCGAATTCCATTCCATTCCATTGAATTCCATTCCATTCCATTCCATTCCATTCCATTCCATTCCATTCCATTCCATCGAATTCCATTCCATTCTATTCCATTCCATTCCATTCCATTCCATTCCATTCGATTCCATTCGATTCCATTCGATTCCATTCGATTCCATTCCATTCCATTCCATTCCATTGAATTCCATTCCATTCCATTCCATTCCATTCTACTCGGGTTGATTCCATTCTATTCCATTCCATTCCATTCGATTCCATTCTATTCCATTCGATTCCATTCGATTCAATTCGATTCGATTCCATTCCATTCCATTCCATTCCATTCCATTCCATTGAATTCCATTCCATTCCATAGAATTCCATTCCATTCCATTCCATTCCATTCCATTCCATTCCATTCCATTTAATTCCATTCCATTCCATTGAATTCCATTCCATTCCATTCCATTCGATTCCATTCCATTCCATGGAATTCCATTCCATTCGATTCCATTCCATTCCATGGAATTCCATTTCATTCCATTCCATTCCATTCCATTCCATTCCATTCCCTAGAATTCCATTCCATTCCATTCCATTCCATTCCATTCCATTCCATTCCGTTCCATTCCATTCCATCGAATTCCATTCCATTCCATTCCATTCCATTCCATTCCATTCCATTCCATTCCATTGAATTCCATTCCATTCCATTCCATCGAATTCCATTCCATTCCATTCCATTCCATTCCATTCCATTCCATTCCATTCCATTCCATTCCATTCCACTCTACTCGGGTTGACTCCATTCTATTACATTCCATTCCATTCGATTCCATTCGATTCCATTCGATTCCTTTCGATTCCATTCCATTCAATTGAATTCCATTCCATTCCATTCCATTCCATTCCATTCCATTCCATTGAATTCCATTCCATTCCATTGAATTCCATTCCATTCCATTCCATTCCATGGAATTCCGTTCCATTCCATTCCTTTCCATTCCATTGAATTCCATTACATTGAATTCCATTCCATTCCATTCCATTCCATTGAATTCCATTCCATTCCATTGAATTCCATTCCATTCCATTCCATTCGATTCCATTCCATTCCATGGAATTCCATTCCTTTCCATTCCATTCCATTCCATACCATTCCATTCCATTCCTTTGAATTCCATTGAATTCCATTCCATTCCATTGAATTCCATTCCTTTCCATTCCATTCCATTGAATTCCGTTCAATTCCATTCCATTCCATTCCATTCCATTCCATTCCATTCCATTCGAATTCCATTCCATTCCATTGAATTCCATTCCATTCCATTCCATTCGATTCCATTCCATTCCATGGAATTCCATTCCATTCGATTCCATTCCATTCCATGGAATTCCATTTCATTCCATTCCATTCCATTCCATTCCATTCCATTCCCTAGAATTCCATTCCATTCCATTCCATTCCATTCCATTCCATTCCGTTCCATTCCATTCCATCGAATTCCATTCCATTCCATTCCATTCCATTCCATTCCATTCCATTCCATTCCATTCCATTCCATTCCATTCCATTCCACTCTACTCGGGTTGATTCCATTCTATTACATTCCATTCCATTCGATTCCATTTGATTCCATTCGATTCCATTCGATTCCATTCCATTCAATTGAATTCCATTCCATTCCATTCCATTCCATTCCATTGAATTCCATTCCATTCCATTGAATTCCATTCCATTCCATTCCATTCCATGGAATTCCGTTCCATTCCATTCCTTTCCATTCCATTCCATTCCATTGAATTCCATTACATTGAATTCCATTCCATTCCATTCCATTCCATTGAATTCCATTCCATTCCATTGAATTCCATTCCATTCCATTCCATTCGATTCCATTCCATTCCATGGAATTCCATTCCTTTCCATTCCATTCCATTCCATACCATTCCATTCCATTCCTTTGAATTCCATTGAATTCCATTCCATTCCATTGAATTCCATTCCTTTCCATTCCATTCCATTGAATTCCGTTCAATTCCATTCCATTCCATTCCATTCCATTCCATTCGAATTCCATTCCATTCCATTGAATTCCATTCCATTCCATTCCATTCGATTCCATTCCATTCCATGGAATTCCATTCCATTCGATTCCATTCCATTCCATTCCATTCCATTCCATTCCATTCCACTCTACTCGGGTTGATTCCATTCTATTCCATTCCATTCCATTCGATTCCGTTCGATTCCTTTCGATTCCATTCCATTCCATTCCATTCCATTCCATTGAATTCCATTCCATTCCATTCCATTCCATTGAATTCCATTCCATTCCGTTCCGTTCCGTTCCTTTCCGTTCCGTTTCGTTCCGTTCCGTTCCGTTCCTTTCCTTTCCATTCCATTCCATTCCATTGAATTCCGTTCCATTCCATTGAATTCCATTCCATTCCGTTCCATTCCATTGAATTCTGTTCCGTTCCGTTCCGTTCCGTTCCGTTCCATTCCGTTCCATTCCGTTCCTTTCCGTTCTACTCGGATTGATTCCATTCCATTCCATTCCATTCCATTCCATTCCATTCGATTCCATTCGAATCCATTCGATTCCATTCGATTCCATTCGATTCCATTCCATTCCATTGAATTCCATTCCATTCCATTCCATTCCATTGAATTCCGTTCCATTCCATTCAATTCCATTCCATTCCATTCCTTTCCATTCCGTTCCGTTCCGTTCCGTTCCGTTCCGTTCTACTCGGGTTGATTCCATTCTATTCCATTCCATTCCATTCGATTCCAATCTATTCCATTCGATTCCATTCGATTCAATTCGATTCCATTCCATTCCATTCCATTCCATTCCATTCCATTGAATTCCATTCCATTCCATTCCGTTCCATTCCATTCCATTCCATTCCATTCCATTCTATTCCATTCCATTACGTTCCGTTCCATTCCGTTCCATTCCGTTCCTTTCCATTGAATTCCGATCCATTGCATTGAATTCCGTTCCATTCCATTCCATTCCTTTCCGTTCCATTCCGTTCCGTTCCATTCCGTTCTACTCGGATTGATTCCATTCTAATCCATTCCATTCCATTCGATTCCATTCGATTCCATTCGATTGCATTCGATTCCATTCCATTCCATTCCATTCCATTCCATTCCGTTCCATTGAATTCCGTTCCATTCCATTCCATTCCATTCCATTCCATTCCATTGAATTCCATTCCATTGAATTCCATTCCATTCCATTCCATTCCATTGAATTCCATTCCATTCCGTTCCGTTCCGTTCCGTTCCGTTCCGTTCTGTTCCGTTCCGTTTCGTTCCGTTCCGTTCCGTTCCGTTCCATTCCATTCCATTCCATTCCATTGAATTCCGTTCCATTCCATTGAATTCCATTCCATTCCGTTCCATTCCATTGAATTCTGTTCCGTTCCGTTCCGTTCCGTTCCGTTCCATTCCGTTCCATTCCGTTCCTTTCCGTTCTACTCGGATTGATTCCATTCTATTCCATTCCATTCCATTCCATTCCATTCGATTCCATTCGAATCCATTCGATTCCATTCGATTCCATTCGATTCCATTCCATTCCATTGAATTCCATTCCATTCCATTCCATTACATTGAATTCCGTTCCATTCCATTCAATTCCATTCCATTCCATTCCTTTCCGTTCCGTTCCGTTCCGTTCCGTTCCGTTATACAAGGGTTGATTCCATTCTATTCCATTCCATTCCATTCGATTCCATTCTATTCCATTCGATTCCATTCGATTCAATTCGATTCCATTCCATTCCATTCCATTCCATTCCATTCCATTCCATTCCATTGAATTCCATTCCATTCCATTCCGTTCCATTCCATTCCGTTCCATTCCATTCCATTCCATTCCATTCCATTCCATTCCATTCCCTTCCATTCCGTTCCATTCCGTTCCATTCCATTGAATTCCGATCCATTGCATTGAATTCCGTTCCATTCCATTCCATTCCTTTCCATTCCGTTCCGTTCCGTTCCGTACCGTTCTACTCGGATTGATTCCATTCTATTCCATTCCATTCCATTCGATTCCATTCGATTCCATTCGATTCCATTCGACTCCATTCCATTCCATTCCATTCCATTCCATTCCATTCCATTGAACTCCATTCCATTCCATTCCATTCCATTCCATTCCATTCCATTCCATTGAATTCCATTCCATTCCATTCCATTCCTTTGAATTCTGTTCCACTCCATTCCATTCCATTCCATTCCGTTCTACTCGGGTTGAATCCATTCTATTCCATTCCGTTCCGTTCCGTTCCGTTCCGTTCCATTCCATTCCACTCGGGTTGATTCCATTCTATTCCATTGCATTCCATTCGATTCCATTCGATTCCATTCGATTCCATTCGATTCCATTCGATTCCATTCCATTCCATTCCATTCCATTGAATTCCATTCCATTCCATTCCATTCCATTGAATTCCGTTCCATTCCATTCAATTCCATTCCATTCCATTCCATTCCATTCCATTTGAATTCCATTCCATTCCATTCCATTCAATTCCATTCCATTCCATTCCATTCCATTCCATTCCATTCCATTCTACTCGGGTTGATTCCATTCTATTCCATTCCATTCCATTCGATTCCATTCGATTCCATTCGATTCCATTCGATTCCATTCCATTCCATTCCATTCCATTCCATTCCATTCCATTCCATTCCATTCCATTGAATTCCATTCCATTCCATTGAATTCCATTCCATTCCATTCCATTCCATTGAATTCCGTTCCGTTCCATTCCTTTCCATTCCATTCCATTCCATTCCATTGAATTCCATTCCATTCCATTGAATTCCATTCCATTCCATTCCATTCCATTGAATTCCGTTCCGTTCCATTCCTTTCCATTCCATTCCATTCCATTGTATTCCATTACATTGAATTCCATTCCATTCCATTCCATTCCATTGTATTCCATTACATTGAATTCCATTCCATTCCATTCCATTCCATTGAATTCCATTCCATTCCATTGAATTACATTCCATTCCATTCCATTCGATTCCATTCCATTCCATTGAATTCCATTCCTTTCCATTCCATTCCATTGAATTCCGTTCAATTCCATTCCATTCCATTCCATTCCATTCCATTCCATTCCATTCGAATTCCATTCCATTCCTTTCCATTCCATTAAATTCCTTTCCATTCCATTCTACTCGTGTTGATTCCATTCTATTCCATTCCATTCCATTCGATTAAATTCGATTCCTTTCGATTCCATTCCATTCCATTCCATTCCATTCCATTCCATTGAATTCCATTCCATTCCATTCCATTCCATTGAATTCCATTCCATTCCATTCCATCGAATTCCATTCCATTCCATTGAATTCCATTCCATCCATTCCATTCCATTCCATTCCATTCCATTGAATTCCGTTCCATTCCATTCCATTGCATTCCATTCCATTCCATTCCATTTGAATTCCATTCCATTCCATTCCATTCCATTCCATTCCATTCCATTCCATTCTACTCGGGTTGATTCCATTCTATTCCATTCCATTCCATTCCATTCCATTCCATTCCATTCCATTCCATTCCTTTCCATTCCATTCCATTCCATTCCATGGAATTCCATTCCATTCCATTGAATTCCATTCCATTCCATTCCATTCCATTGAATTCCGTTCCATTCCATTCCATTCCATTCCATTCCATTCCATTGAATTCCATTCCATTGAATTCCATTCCATTCCATTCCATTCCATTGAATTCCATTCCATTCCGTTCCGTTCCGTTCCGTTCCATTCCGTTTCGTTCCGTTCCGTTCCGTTCCGTTCCATTCCATTCCATTCCATTCCATTGAATTCCGTTCCATTCCATTGAATTCCATTCCATTCCGTTCCATTCCATTGAATTCTGTTCCGTTCCGTTCCGTTCCGTTCCATTCCGTTCCATTCCGTTCCTTTCCGTTCTACTCGGATTGATTCCATTCTATTCCATTCCATTCCATTCGATTCCATTCGATTCCATTCGAATCCATTCGATTCCATTCGATTCCATTCGATTCCATTCCATTCCATTGAATTCCATTCCATTCCATTCCATTCCATTGAATTCCGTTCCATTCCATTCAATTCCATTCCATTCCATTCCTTTCCGTTCCGTTCCGTTCCGTTCCGTTCCGTTCCGTTCTACTCGGGTTGATTCCATTCTATTCCATTCCATTCCATTCGATTCCAATCTATTCCATTCGATTCCATTCGATTCAATTCGATTCCATTCCATTCCATTCCATTCCATTCCATTGAATTCCATTCCATTCCATTCCATCGAATTCCATTCCATTCCATTGAATTCCATTCCATTCCATTCCATTCCATTCCATTCCATTCCATTCCATTCCATCGAATTCCATTCCATTCTATTCCATTCCATTCCATTCCATTCCATTCCATTCGATTCCATTCGATTCCATTCGATTCCATTCGATTCCATTCCATTCCATTCCATTCCATTGAATTCCATTCCATTCCATTCCATTCCATTCTACTCGGGTTGATTCCATTCTATTCCATTCCATTCCATTCGATTCCATTCTATTCCATTCGATTCCATTCGATTCAATTCGATTCGATTCCATTCCATTCCATTCCATTCCATTCCATTCCATTGAATTCCATTCCATTCCATAGAATTCCATTCCATTCCATTCCATTCCATTCCATTCCATTCCATTCCATTTAATTCCATTCCATTCCATTGAATTCCATTCCATTCCATTCCATTCGATTCCATTCCATTCCATGGAATTCCATTCCATTCGATTCCATTCCATTCCATGGAATTCCATTTCATTCCATTCCATTCCATTCCATTCCATTCCATTCCCTAGAATTCCATTCCATTCCATTCCATTCCATTCCATTCCATTCCATTCCGTTCCATTCCATTCCATCGAATTCCATTCCATTCCATTCCATTCCATTCCATTCCATTCCATTCCATTCCATTGAATTCCATTCCATTCCATTCCATCGAATTCCATTCCATTCCATTCCATTCCATTCCATTCCATTCCATTCCATTCCATTCCATTCCATTCCACTCTACTCGGGTTGACTCCATTCTATTACATTCCATTCCATTCGATTCCATTCGATTCCATTCGATTCCTTTCGATTCCATTCCATTCAATTGAATTCCATTCCATTCCATTCCATTCCATTCCATTCCATTCCATTGAATTCCATTCCATTCCATTGAATTCCATTCCATTCCATTCCATTCCATGGAATTCCGTTCCATTCCATTCCTTTCCATTCCATTGAATTCCATTACATTGAATTCCATTCCATTCCATTCCATTCCATTGAATTCCATTCCATTCCATTGAATTCCATTCCATTCCATTCCATTCGATTCCATTCCATTCCATGGAATTCCATTCCTTTCCATTCCATTCCATTCCATACCATTCCATTCCATTCCTTTGAATTCCATTGAATTCCATTCCATTCCATTGAATTCCATTCCTTTCCATTCCATTCCATTGAATTCCGTTCAATTCCATTCCATTCCATTCCATTCCATTCCATTCCATTCCATTCGAATTCCATTCCATTCCATTGAATTCCATTCCATTCCATTCCATTCGATTCCATTCCATTCCATGGAATTCCATTCCATTCGATTCCATTCCATTCCATGGAATTCCATTTCATTCCATTCCATTCCATTCCATTCCATTCCATTCCCTAGAATTCCATTCCATTCCATTCCATTCCATTCCATTCCATTCCGTTCCATTCCATTCCATCGAATTCCATTCCATTCCATTCCATTCCATTCCATTCCATTCCATTCCATTCCATTCCATTCCATTCCATTCCATTCCACTCTACTCGGGTTGATTCCATTCTATTACATTCCATTCCATTCGATTCCATTTGATTCCATTCGATTCCATTCGATTCCATTCCATTCAATTGAATTCCATTCCATTCCATTCCATTCCATTCCATTGAATTCCATTCCATTCCATTGAATTCCATTCCATTCCATTCCATTCCATGGAATTCCGTTCCATTCCATTCCTTTCCATTCCATTCCATTCCATTGAATTCCATTACATTGAATTCCATTCCATTCCATTCCATTCCATTGAATTCCATTCCATTCCATTGAATTCCATTCCATTCCATTCCATTCGATTCCATTCCATTCCATGGAATTCCATTCCTTTCCATTCCATTCCATTCCATACCATTCCATTCCATTCCTTTGAATTCCATTGAATTCCATTCCATTCCATTGAATTCCATTCCTTTCCATTCCATTCCATTGAATTCCGTTCAATTCCATTCCATTCCATTCCATTCCATTCCATTCGAATTCCATTCCATTCCATTGAATTCCATTCCATTCCATTCCATTCGATTCCATTCCATTCCATGGAATTCCATTCCATTCGATTCCATTCCATTCCATTCCATTCCATTCCATTCCATTCCACTCTACTCGGGTTGATTCCATTCTATTCCATTCCATTCCATTCGATTCCGTTCGATTCCTTTCGATTCCATTCCATTCCATTCCATTCCATTCCATTGAATTCCATTCCATTCCATTCCATTCCATTCCATTGAATTCCATTCCATTCCATTCCATCGAATTCCATTCCATTCCATTGAATTCCATTCCATTCCATTCCATTCCATTCCATTCCATTCCATTCCATTCCATCGAATTCCATTCCATTCCATTCCATTCCATTCCATTCCATTCCATTCGATTCCATTCGATTCCATTCGATTCCATTCGATTCCATTCGATTCCATTCCATTCCATTCCATTCCATTGAATTCCATTCCATTCCATTCCATTCCATTGAATTCCGTTCCATTCCTTTCAATTCCATTCCATTCCATTCCATTCCATTCCATTCCATTCCATTCCATTCCATTCCATTCTACTCGGGTTGATTCCATTCTATTACATTCCATTCCATTCGATTCCATTCGATTCCATTCGATTCCATTCGATTCCATTCCATTCCATTCCATTCCATTGAATTCCGTTCCATTCCATTCCATTCCATTCCATTGAATTCCATTACATTGAATTCCATTCCATTCCATTCCATTCCATGGAATTCCATTCCATTCCGTTCCGTTCCGTTCCGTTCCGTTCCGTACCGTTCCATTCCATTCCATTCCATTCCATTGAATTCCGTTCCATTCCATTGAATTCCATTCCATTCCGTTCCATTCCATTGAATTCCGTTCCGTTCCGTTCCGTTCCGTTCCGTTCCGTTCCGTTCCATTCTACTCGGGTTGATTCCATTCTATTCCATTCCATTCCATTCGATTCCATTCTATTCCATTCGATTCCATTCTATTCAATTCGATTCCATTCCATTCCATTCCATTCCATTCCATTCCATTCCATTCCATTGAATTCCATTCCATTCCATTCCGTTCCATTCCATTCTGTTCCATTCCATTCCATTCAATTCCATTCCATTCCATTACGTTCCGTTCCATTCCGTTCCATTCCATTGAATTCCGATCCATTGCATTGAATTCCGTTCCATTCCATTCCATTCCTTTCCGTTCCGTTCCGTTCCATTCCGTTCTACTCGGGTTGATTCCATTCTATTCCATTCCATTCCATTCGATTCCAACCTATTCCATTCGATTCCATTCGATTCAATTCGATTCCATTCCATTCCATTCCATTCCATTCCATTCCATTCCATTGAATTCCATTCCATTCCATTCCGTTCCATTCCATTCCGTTCCATTCCATTCCATTCCATTCCATTCCATTCCATTCCATTAAGTTCCGTTCCATTCCGTTCCATTCCGTTCCATTCCATTGAATTCCGATCCATTGCATTGAATTCCGTTCCATTCCATTCCATTCCTTTCCGTTCCGTTCCGTTCCGTTCCATTCCGTTCTACTCGGATTGATTCCATTCTGTTCCATTCCATTCCATTCCATTCCATTCGATTCCATTCGATTCCATTCGATTCCATTCCATTCCATTCCATTCCATTCCATTACATTCCATTGAACTCCATTCCATTCCATTCCATTCCATTCCATTCCATTCCATTCCATTCCATTGAATTCCATTCCATTCCATTCCTTTCCATTGAATTCTGTTCCATTCAATTCCATTCCATTCCATTCCGTTCTTCTCGGGTTGATTCCATTCTATTCCATTCCGTTCCGTTCCGTTCCGTTCCGTTCCGTTCCGTTCCGTTCCATTCCACTCGGGTTGATTCCATTCTATTCCATTCCTTTCCATTCCATTCCATTCCATTCGATTCCATTCGATTCCATTCGATTCCATTCGATTCCATTCCATTCCATTGAATTCCATTCCATTCCATTCCATTCCATTGAATTCCGTTCCATTCCATTCCATTGCATTCCATTCCATTCCATTCCATTTGAATTCCATTCCATTCCATTCCATTCCATTCCATTCCATTCCATTCCATTCCATTCCATTCCATTCCATTCTACTCGGGTTGATTCCATTCTATTCCATTACATTCCATTCGATTCCATTCGATTCCATTCGATTCCATTCGATTCCATTCCATTCCATTCCATTCCATTGAATTCCATTCCATTCCATTGAATTCCATTCCATTCCATTCCATTCCATTGAATTCCGTTCCATTCCATTCCATTCCATTCCATTCCATTCCATTGAATTCCATTCCATTGAATTCCATTCCATTCCATTCCATTCCATTGAATTCCATTCCATTCCGTTCCGTTCCGTTCCGTTCCGTTCCGTTTCGTTCCGTTCCGTTCCGTTCCGTTCCATTCCATTCCATTCCATTCCATTGAATTCCGTTCCATTCCATTGAATTCCATTCCATTCCGTTCCATTCCATTGAATTCTGTTCCGTTCCGTTCCGTTCCATTCCGTTCCATTCCGTTCCATTCCGTTCCTTTCCGTTCTACTCGGATTGATTCCATTCTATTCCATTCCATTCCATTCGATTCCATTCGATTCCATTCGAATCCATTCGATTCCATTCGATTCCATTCGATTCCATTCCATTCCATTGAATTCCATTCCATTCCATTCCATTCCATTGAATTCCGTTCCATTCCATTCAATTCCATTCCATTCCATTCCTTTCCGTTCCGTTCCGTTCCGTTCCATTCCGTTCCGTTCTACTCGGGTTGATTCCATTCTATTCCATTCCATTCCATTCGATTCCATTCTATTCCATTCGATTCCATTCGATTCAATTCGATTCCATTCCATTCCATTCCATTCCATTCCATTCCATTCCATTGAATTCCATTCCATTCCATTCCGTTCCATTCCATTCCGTTCCATTCCATTCCATTCCATTCCATTCCATTCCATTACATTCCCTTCCATTCCGTTCCATTCCGTTCAATTCCATTGAATTCCGATCCATTGCATTGAATTCCGTTCCATTCCATTCCATTCCTTTCCATTCCGTTCCGTTCCGTTCCGTACCGTTCTACTCGGATTGATTCCATTCTATTCCATTCCATTCCATTCGATTCCATTCGATTCCATTCGATTCCATTCGACTCCATTCCATTCCATTCCATTCCATTCCATTCCATTCCATTCCATTCCATTCCATTCCATTCCATTCCATTCCATTGAACTCCATTTGATTCCATTCCATTCCATTCCATTCCATTCCATTCCATTCCATTCCATTCCATTCCATTGAATTCCATTCCATTCCATTCCATTCCTTTGAATTCTGTTCCATTCCATTCCATTCCATTCCATTCCGTTCTACTCGGGTTGATTCCATTCTATTCCATTCCGTTCTCTACCGTTCCGTTCCGTTCCGTTCCATTCCACTCGGGTTGATTCCATTCTATTCCATTCCATTCCATTCGATTCCATTCGATTCCATTCGATTCCATTCGATTCCATTCGATTCCATTCCATTCCATTCCATTCCATTGAATTCCATTCCATTCCATTCCATTCCATTGAATTCCGTTCCATTCCATTCAATTCCATTCCATTCCATTCCATTCCATTCCATTTGAATTCCATTCCATTCCATTCCATTCAATTCCATTCCATTCCATTCCATTCCATTCCATTCCATTCCATTCCTTTCCATTCCATTCCATTCCATTGAATTCCATTACATTGAATTCCATTCCATTCCATTCCATTCCTTTGAATTCCATTCCATTCCATTCCATTGCATTGAATTCTGTTCCATTCCATTCCATTCCATTCCATTCCATTCCATTGAATTCCATTCCATTGAATTCCATTCCATTCCATTCCATTCCATTGAATTCCATTCCATTCCGTTCCGTTCCGTTCCGTTCCGTTCCGTTTCGTTCCGTTCCGTTCCGTTCCGTTCCATTCCATTCCATTCCATTCCATTGAATTCCGTTCCATTCCATTGAATTCCATTCCATTCCGTTCCATTCCATTGAATTCTGTTCCGTTCCGTTCCGTTCCGTTCCGTTCCATTCCGTTCCATTCCGTTCCTTTCCGTTCTACTCGGGTTGATTCCATTCTATTCCATTCCATTCCATTCCATTCCATTCCATTCCATTCCATTCCATTCGATTCCATTCGATTCCTTTCGATTCCATTCGATTCCATTCCATTCCATTCCATTCCATTGAATTCCATTCCATTCCATTCCATTCCATTGAATTCCGTTCCATTCCATTCAATTCCATTCCATTCCATTCCTTTCCGTTCCGTTCCGTTCCGTTCCGTTCCGTTATACAAGGGTTGATTCCATTCTATTCCATTCCATTCCATTCGATTCCATTCTATTCCATTCGATTCCATTCGATTCAATTCGATTCCATTCCATTCCATTCCATTCCATTCCATTGAATTCCATTGAATTCCATTCCATTCCATTCCGTTCCATTCCATTCCGTTCCATTCCATTCCATTCCATTCCATTCCATTCCATTCCATTCCGTTCTACTCGGGTTCATTCCATTCCATTCCGTTCCGTTCCGTTCCGTTCCGTTCCTTTCCTTTCTACTTGTGTTGATTCCATTCCATTCCATTATATTCCATTGAATTCCATTCCATTCCATTCCATTCCATTCCATTACATGGAATTCCATTGAATTCCATTGAATTCCATTCCATAGAATTCCATTCCATTCCATTCCATTCCATTCCATGGAATTCCATTCCATTCCATTCCATTCCATTCCATTGAATTCCATTCCATTCCATTCCATTGAATTCCATTCCATTCCATTCCATTCGATTCCATATCATTCCATTGAATTCCATTCCATTCCATTGAATTCCATTCCATTCCGTTCCATTCCATTGAATTCTGTTCCGTTCCGTTCCGTTCCATTCCGTTCCATTCCGTTCCTTTCCGTTCTACTCGGGTTGATTCCATTCTATTCCATTCCATTCCATTCGATTCCATTCTATTCCATTCGATTCCATTCGATTCAATTAGATTCCATTCCATTCCATTCCATTCCATTCCATTCCATTCCATTGAATTCCGTTCCATTCCTTTGAATTCCATTCCATTCCGTTCCATTCCATTGAATTCCGCTCCGTTCCGTTCCGTTCCGTTCCGTTCCATTCCGTACCATTCCGTTCCATTCCGTTCTACTCGGGTTGATTCCATTCTATTCCATTCCATTCCATTCGATTCCATTCCATTCCATTCCATTCCATTCCATTCCGTTCTACTCGGGTTCATTCCATTCCATTCCGTTCCGTTCCGTTCCGTTCCGTTCCTTTCCTTTCTACTTGTGTTGATTCCATTCCATTCCTTTCTATTCCATTGAATTCCATTCCATTCCATTCCATTCCATTCCATTCCATTACATGGAATTCCATTCCATTCCATTCCATTCCATTCCATTGAATTCCATTCCATTCCATGGAATTCCATTCCATTCCATTCCATTCCATTCCATTGAATTCCATTCCATTCCATTCCATTGAATTCCATTCCATTCCATTCCATTCGATTCCATTTCATTCCATTGAATTCCATTCCATTCCATTCCATTCCATTCCATTCCATTGAATTCCATTGAATTCCATTCCATAGAATTCCATTCCATTCCATTGAATTCCATTCCATTTCATTCCATTCCATTCCGTTCCATTCCATTCCGTTCCATTCCATTCCATTCCTTTCCATTCCATTCCATTCCGTTCCATTCCATTGAATTCCGTTCCATTGCATTGAATTCCGTTCCATTCCATTCCATTCCTTTCCGTTCCGTTCCGTTCCGTTCCGTTCCGTTCTACTCGGGTTGATTCCATTCTATTCCATTCCATTCCATTCGATTCCATTCTATTCCATTCGATTCCATTCGATTCAATTCGATTCCATTCGATTCCATTCGATTCCATTCCATTCCATTCCATTCCATTGAATTCCATTCCATTCCATTCCGTTCCATTCCATTCCGTTCCATTCCATTCCATTCCATTCCATTCCATTCCGTTCCATTCCATTCCATTCCTTTCCATTCCATTCCTTTCCGTTCCATTCCGTTCCGTTCCATTCCGTTCTACTCGGATTGATTCCATTCTATTCCATTCCATTCCATTCGATTCCATTCGATTCCACTCGATTCCATTCGATTCCATTCCATTCCATTCCATTCCATTCCATTCCATTCCATTCCATTGAACTCCATTCCATTCCATTCCATTCCATTCCATTCCATTCCATTGAATTCCATTCCATTCCATTCCATTCCATTGAATTCTGTTCCATTCAATTCCATTCCATTCCATTCCGTTCTACTCGGGTTGATTCCATGCTATTCCATTCCGTTCCATTCCGTTCCGTTCCGTTCCGTTCCGTTCCGTTCCATTCCACTCGGGTTGATTCCATTCTATTCCATTCCATTCCATTCCATTCCATTCCATTCCATTCCATTCCATTCCATTCCATTCCATTCGATTCCATTCGATTCCATTCGATTCCATTCCTTTCCATTGAATTCCATTCCATTCCATTCCATTCCATTGAATTCCGTTCCATTCCATTCCATTGCATTCCATTCCATTCCATTCCATTTGAATTCCATTCCATTCCATTCCATTCCATTCCATTCCATTCCATTCCATTCTACTCGGGTTGATTCCATTCTATTCCATTCCATTCCATTCGATTCCATTCGATTCCATTCGATTCCATTCGATTCCATTCCATTCCATTCCATTCCATTCCATTCCATTCCATTCCATTGAATTCCATTCCATTCCATTCCATTCCATTCCATTCCATTCCATTCCATTGAATTCCGTTCCATTCCATTCCATTCCATTCCATTCCATTCCATTGAATTCCATTCCATTGAATTCCATTCCAATCCATTCCATTCCATTGAATTCCATTCCATTCCGTTCCGTTCCATTCCGTTCCGTTTCTTTCCGTTCCGTTCCGTTCCGTTCCGTTCCATTCCATTCCATTCCATTCCATTGAATTCCGTTCCATTCCATTCCATTCCATTCCATTGAATTCCGTTCCATTCCATTGAATTCCATTCCATTCCGTTCCATTCCATTGAATTCTGTTCAGTTCCGTTCCGTTCCGTTCCGTTCCATTCCGTTCCATTCCTTTCCTTTCCGTTCTACTCGGGTTGATTCCATTCTATTCCATTCCATTCCATTCGATTCCATTCGATTCCATTCGAATCCATTCGATTCCATTCGATTCCATTCGATTCCATTCCATTCCATTGAATTCCATTCCATTCCATTCCATTCCATTGAATTCCGTTCCATTCCATTCAATTCCATTCCATTCCATTCCTTTCCGTTCCGTTCCGTTCCGTTCCGTTCCGTTCCCTTCTACTCGGGTTGATTCCATTCTATTCCATTCCATTCCATTCGATTCCATTCTATTCCATTCGATTCCATTCGATTCAATTAGATTCCATTCCATTCCATTCCATTCCATTCCATTCCATTCCATTGAATTTCGTTCCATTCCATTGAATTCCATTCCATTCCGTTCCATTCCATTGAATTCCGCTCCGTTCCGTTCCGTTCCGTTCCGTTCCATTCCGTACCATTCCGTTCCATTCCGTTCTACTCGGGTTCATTCCATTCCATTCCGTTCCGTTCCGTTCCGTTCCGTTCCTTTCCTTTCTACTTGTGTTGATTCCATTCCATTCCTTTCTATTCCATTGAATTCCATTCCTTTCCATTCCATTCCATTCCATTACATGGAATTCCATTGAATTCCATTGAATTCCATTCCATTGAATTCCATTCCATTCCATTCCATTCCATTGAATTCCATTCCATTCCATTCCATTCGATTCCATTTCATTCCATTGAATTCCATTCCATTCCATTCCATTCCATTCCATTCCATTGAATTCCATTGAATTCCATTCCATTGAATTCCATTCCATTGAATTCCATTCCATTCCATTGAATTCCATTCCATTTCATTCCATTCCATTCCGTTCCATTCCATTCCGTTCCATTCCATTCCATTCCTTTCCATTCCATTCCATTCCGTTCCATTCCATTGAATTCCGTTCCATTGCATTGAATTCCGTTCCATTCCATTCCATTCCTTTCTGTTCCGTTCCGTTCCGTTCCGTTCCGTTCCGTTCTACTCGGGTTGATTCCATTCTATTCCATTCCATTCCATTCGATTCCATTCTATTCCATTCGATTCCATTCGATTCAATTCGATTCCATTCCATTCCATTCCATTCCATTCCATTCCGTTCCATTCCATTGAATTCCATTCCATTCCATTCCGTTCCATTCCATTCCGTTCCATTCCATTCCATTCCATTCCATTCCATTACGTTCCGTTCCATTCCGTTCCATTCCGTTCCATTCCATAGAATTCCGATCCATTGCATTGAATTCCGTTCCATTCCATTCCATTCCTTTCCGTTCCATTCCGTTCCGTTCCGTTCCGTTCTACTCGGATTGATTCCATTCTATTCCATTCCATTCCATTCGATTCCATTCGATTCCATTCGATTCCATTCGATTCCATTCCATTCCATTGAATTCCATTCCATTCCATTCCATTCCATTCCATTCCATTGAATTCCATTTAATTCCATTCCATTGAATTCCATTCCATTCCATTCCATTCCGTTCCATTCCATTCCGTTCCATTCCATTCCATTCCATTCCATTCCATTCCGTTCCGTTCCATTCCGTTCCATTCCGTTCCATTCCATTGAATTCCGTTCCATTGCATTGAATTCCGTTCCATTCCATTCCATTCCTTTCCGTTCCGTTCCGTTCCGTTCCGTTCCGTTCCGTTCTACTCGGGTTGATTCCATTCTATTCCATTCCATTCCATTCCATTCCATTCTATTCCATTCGATTCCATTCGATTCAATTCGATTCGATTCGATTCCATTCCATTCCATTCCATTCCATTCCATAGAATTCCATTCCATTCCATTGAATTCCATTCCATTCCATTCCATTCCATTCCATTGAATTCCATTCCATTCCATTGAATTCCATTCCATTCCATTCCATTCGATTCCATTCCATTCCATGGAATTCCATTCCATTCGATTCCATTCCATTCCATGGAATTCCATTTCATTCCATTCCATTCCGTTCCATTCCATTCCATCGAATTCCATTCCATTCCATTCCATTCCATTCCATTCCATTCCATTCCATTCCATTCCATTCCATTCCATTCCATTCTACTCGGGTTGATTCCATTCTATTACGTTCCATTCCATTCGATTCCATTCGATTCCATTCCATTCAATTGAATTCCATTCCATTCCATTCCATTCCATTCCATTCCATTCCATTGAATTCCATTCCATTACATTGAATTCCATTCCATTCCATTCCATTCCATTGAATTCCGTTCCATTCCATTCCATTCCATTACATGGAATTCCATTCCATTCCATTCCATTCCATTCCATAGAATTCCATTCCATTCCATGGAATTCCATTCCATTCCATTCCATTCCATTCCATTGAATTCCATTCCATTCCATTCCATTGAATTCCATTCCATTCCATTCCATTCGATTCCAATTCATTCCATTGAATTCCATTCCATTCCATTCCATTCCATTCCATTCCATTGAATTCCATTGAATTCCATTCCATAGAATTCCATTCCATTCCATTCCATTCCATTCCTTGGAATTCCATTCCATTCCATTCCATTCCATTCCATTGAATTCCATTCCATTCCATTCCATTGAATTCCATTCCATTCCATTCCATTCGATTCCATTTCATTCCATTGAATTCCATTCCATTCCATTCCATTCCATTCCATTGAATTCCATTGAATTCCATTCCATTGAATTCCATTCCACTCCATTGAATTCCATTCCATTTCATTCCATTCCATTCCGTTCCATTCCATTCCGTTCCATTCCATTCCATTCCTTTCCATTCCATTCCATTCCGTTCCATTCCATTGAATTCCGTTCCATTGCATTGAATTCCGTTCCATTCCATTCCATTCCTTTCCGTTCCGTTCCGTTCCGTTCCGTTCCGTTCCGTTCTACTCGGGTTGATTCCATTCTATTCCATTCCATTCCATGCGATTCCATTCTATTCCATTCGATTCCATTCGATTCAATTCGATTCCATTCGATTCCATTCCATTCCATTCCATTCCATTCCATTCCATTGAATTCCATTCCATTCCATTCCGTTCCATTCCATTCCGTTCCATTCCATTCCATTCCATTCCATTCCATTCCGTTCCATTCCATTCCATTCCTTTCCATTCCATTCCTTTCCGTTCCATTCCGTTCCGTTCCATTCCGTTCTACTCGGATTGATTCCTTTCTATTCCATTCCATTCCATTCGATTCCATTCGATTCCATTCGATTCCATTCGATTCCATTCCATTCCATTCCATTCCATTCCATTCCATTCCATTCCATTCCATTGAACTCCATTCCATTCCATTCCATTCCATTCCATTCCATTCCATTCCATTCCATTCCATTCCATTGAATTCCATTCCATTCCATTCCATTCCATTGAATTCTGTTCCATTCAATTCCATTCCATTCCATTCCGTTCTACTCGGGTTGATTCCATGCTATTCCATTCTGTTCCATTCCGTTCCGTTCCGTTCCGTTCCGTTCCGTTCCATTCCACTCGGGTTGATTCCATTCTATTCCATTCCATTCCATTCCATTCCATTCGATTCCATTCGATTCCATTCGATTCCATTCGATTCCATTCGATTCCATTCCATTCCATTGAATTCAATTCCATTCCATTCCATTCCATTGAATTCCGTTCCATTCCATTCCATTGCATTCCATTCCATTCCATTCCATTTGAATTCCATTCCATTCCATTACATTCCATTCCATTCCATTCCATTCCATTCCATTCTACTCGGGTTGATTCCATTCTATTCCATTCCATTCCATTCCATTCCATTCGATTCCATTCGATTCCATTCGATTCCATTCCATTCCATTCCATTCCATTCCATTCCATTCCATTCCATTCCATTCCATTGAATTCCATTCCATTGAATTCCATTCCATTCCATTCCATTCCATTGAATTCCATTCCATTCCGTTCCGTTCCGTTCCGTTTCGTTCCGTTCCGTTCCGTTCCGTTCCATTCCATTGCATTCCATTCCATTGAATTCCGTTCCATTCCATTGAATTCCATTCCATTCCGTTCCATTCCATTGAATTCTGTTCCGTTCCGTTCCGTTCCGTTCCGTTCCATTCCGTTCCATTCCGTTCCTTTCCGTTCTACTCGGGTTGATTCCATTCTATTCCATTCCATTCCATTCGATTCCATTCGATTCCATTCGAATCCATTCGATTCCATTCGATTCCATTCGATTCCATTCCATTCCATTGAATTCCATTCCATTCCATTCCATTCCATTGAATTCCGTTCCATTCCATTCAATTCCATTCCATTCCATTCCTTTCCTTTCCGTTCCGTTCCGTTCCGTTCCGTTCCGTTCTACTCGGGTTGATTCCATTCTATTCCATTCCATTCCATTCGATTCCATTCTATTCCATTCGATTCCATTCGATTCAATTAGATTCCATTCCATTCCATTCCATTCCATTCCATTCCATTGAATTCCGTTCCATTCCATTGAATTCCATTCCATTCCGTTCCATTCCATTGAATTCCGCTCCGTTCCGTTCCGTTCCGTTCCGTTCCATTCCGTACCATTCCATTCCATTCCGTTCTACTCGGGTTGATTCCATTCTATTCCATTCCATTCCATTTGATTCCATTCCATTCCATTCCATTCCATTCCATTCCGTTCTACTCGGGTTCATTCCATTCCATTCCGTTCCGTTCCGTTCCGTTCCGTTCCTTTCCTTTCTACTTGTGTTGATTCCATTCCATTCCTTTCTATTCCATTGAATTCCATTCCATTCCATTCCATTCCATTCCATTACATGGAATTCCATTGAATTCCATCGAATTCCATTCCATTGAATTCCATTCCATTCCATTCCATTCCATTCCATTCCATTCCATGGAATTCCATTCCATTCCATTCCATTCCATTCCATTGAATTCCATTCCATTGAATTCCATTCCATTCCATTCCATTCGATTCCGTTTCATTCCATTGAATTCCATTCCATTCCATTCCATTCCATTCCATTCCATTCCATTCCATTCCATTGAATTCCATTGAATTCCATTCCATTGAATTCCATTCCATTCCATTGAATGGAATGGAATGGAATGGAATGGAATGGAATGGAATGGAATGGAATCGCAACGAATCGAATGGAATCGAATGGAATCGAATGGAATGGAATGGAATGGAATGGAATGGAATCAACCCGAGTAGAATGGAATGGAATGGAACGGAACGGAATGGAACGGAACGGAACGGAATGGAATGGAATGGAATTCAACGGAATGGAATGGAATGGAATGGAATGGAATCAACCCGAGTAGAATGGAATGGATCGGAATGGATTGGAATGGAATGGAATGGAATGGAACGGAATCGAATCGAATCGAATGGAATGGAATGGAATGGAATGGAATGGAATGGAATGGAATGGAATGGAATGGAATGGAATGGAATGGAATCAACCCGAGTAGAACGGAATGGATTGGAATGGAATGGAATGGAATGGAATTAAATGGAATAGAATGGAATGGAAAAAAATGGAGTGGAATGGAATGGATTGGAATTCAATGGAATAGAATGGAATGGAATGGAATGGAATGGAATGGAATGGAATGGAATCGAATCGAATGGAATCGAACGGAATCAAATGGAATGGAGTGGAATAGAATGGAATCAACCCGATTATAATGGAATGGAATGGAATGGAACGGAATGGAACGAACCCGAGTAGAACGGAACTGAACGGAACGGAACGGAACGGAACGGAACGGAGTGAAATGGAATGGAATGGAATCGAATGGAACCGAATGGAATGGAATGGAATGGAATGGAATGGAATGGAATGGAATGGAATGGAATGGAATCAACCCTAGTAGAATGGAATGGAATCGAATGGAATGGAATGGAATGGAATGGAATGGAATCAACCCGAGTAGAATGGAATGGATTGTAATGGAATGGAATGGAATGGAATGGAATGGAATGGAATCGAATGGAATGGAAAGGAATGGAATGGAATGGAATGGAATGGAATCAACCAGAGTGGAGTGGAGTTAAGTGGAGTGGAGTGGAGTGGAGTGGAGTGGAATGGAATGGAATGGAATGGAATGGAATGGAATGGAATGGAATGGAATAGAATGGAATCAACCCGAGTAGAACGGAATGGAATGGAATGGAATGGAATGGAACGGAATGGAAGAGAACGGAATGGAAAGGAACGGAACAGAACGGAATGGAGTTTAATGAACCCGAGTAGAACGGAATGGAATGGAATGGAATGGAATGGAATGGAATCGAATCGAATGGAATCGAATGGAATGGAAAGGAATGGAATGGAATGGAATGGAATGGAATGGAATCATCCCGAGAAGAACGGAATGGAATGGAATGGAGTGGAATGGAATGGAATTGAATGGAATGGAATGGAATAAACCCGTGTAGAATGGAATGGATTGGAATGGAATGGAATGGAATGGAATGGAATGGAATGGAATGGAATGGAATGGAATGGAGTGGAATAGAATGGAATCAACCCGAGTAGAACGGAATGGAATGGAATGGAACGGAATGGAACGAACCCGATCCATTCCATTGAATTCCATTCCATTCCATTCCATTCCTTTGAATTCCGTTCCATTCCATTCCATTCCATTCCATTCCATTGAATTCCGTTCCATTCCATTGAATTCCATTCCATTCCGTTCCATTCCATTGAATTCCGTTCCGTTCCGTTCCGTTCCGTTCCGTTCCGTTCCATTCCGTTCCATTCCGTTCTACTGGGGTTGCTTCCATTTTATTCCATTCCATTCCACTCGATTCCATTCCATTCCATTCCATTCCATTCCATTCCATTCCATTCCGTTCTACTCGGGTTCATTCCATTCCATTCCTTTCCGTTCCGTTCCGTTCCATTCTACTCGGGTTGATTCCATTCTATTCCATTCCATTCCATTCGATTCCATTCGATTCAATTCGATTCCATTCCAATCCATTCCATTCCATTCCATTGAACTCCATTCCATTCCATTCCGTTCCATTCCATTCCATTACGTTCCGTTCCATTCCGTTCCATTCCATTGAATTCCGATCCATTGCATTGAATTCCGTTCCATTCCATTCCATTCCTTTCCGTTCCGTTCCGTTCCGTTCCGTTCCGTTCCGTTCTACTCGGGTTGATTCCATTCTTTTCCATTCCATTCCATTCGATTCCAATCTATTCCATTCGATTCCATTCGATTCAATTCGATTCCATTCCATTCCATTCCATTCCATTCCATTCCATTGAATTCCGTTCCATTCCATTCCATTGCATTCCATTCCATTCCATTCCATTTTAATTCCATTCCATTCCATTCCATTCCATTCCATTCCATTCCATTCCATTCCATTCCATTCCATTCCATTCTACTCGGGTTGATTCCATTCTATTCCATTCCATTCCATTCGATTCCATTCGATTCCATTCGATTCCATTCCATTCCATTCCATTCCATTGAATTCCATTCCATTCCATTGAATTCCATTCCATTCCATTCCATTCCATTGAATTCCGTTCCATTCCATTCCATTCCATTCCATTCCATTCCATTGAATTCCATTCCATTGAATTCCATTCCATTCCATTCCATTCCATTGAATTCCATTCCATTCCGTTCCGTTCCGTTCCTTTCCGTTCCGTTTCGTTCCGTTCCGTTCCGTTCCTTTCCTTTCCATTCCATTACATTCCATTGAATTCCGTTCCATTCCATTGAATTCCATTCCATTCCGTTCCATTCCATTGAATTCTGTTCCGTTCCGTTCCGTTCCGTTCCGTTCCATTCCGTTCCATTCCGTTCCTTTCCGTTCTACTCGGATTGATTCCATTCCATTCCATTCCATTCCATTCGATTCCATTCGATTCCATTCGAATCCATTCGATTCCATTCGATTCCATTCGATTCCATTCCATTCCATTGAATTCCATTCCATTCCATTCCATTCCATTGAATTCCGTTCCATTCCATTCAATTCCATTCCATTCCATTCCTTTCCATTCCGTTCCGTTCCGTTCCGTTCCGTTCCGTTCTACTCGGGTTGATTCCATTCTATTCCATTCCATTCCATTCGATTCCAATCTATTCCATTCGATTCCATTCGATTCAATTCGATTCCATTCCATTCCATTCCATTCCATTCCATTCCATTGAATTCCATTCCATTCCATTCCGTTCCATTCCATTCCATTCCATTCCATTCCATTCCATTCCATTCTATTCCATTCCATTACGTTCCGTTCCATTCCGTTCCATTCCGTTCCTTTCCATTGAATTCCGATCCATTGCATTGAATTCCGTTCCATTCCATTCCATTCCTTTCCGTTCCATTCCGTTCCGTTCCATTCCGTTCTACTCGGATTGATTCCATTCTAATCCATTCCATTCCATTCGATTCCATTCGATTCCATTCGATTGCATTCGATTCCATTCCATTCCATTCCATTCCATTCCATTCCGTTCCATTGAATTCCGTTCCATTCCATTCCATTCCATTCCATTCCATTCCATTCCATTGAATTCCATTCCATTGAATTCCATTCCATTCCATTCCATTCCATTGAATTCCATTCCATTCCGTTCCGTTCCGTTCCGTTCCGTTCTGTTCCGTTCCGTTTCGTTCCGTTCCGTTCCGTTCCGTTCCATTCCATTCCATTCCATTCCATTGAATTCCGTTCCATTCCATTGAATTCCATTCCATTCCGTTCCATTCCATTGAATTCTGTTCCGTTCCGTTCCGTTCCGTTCCGTTCCATTCCGTTCCATTCTGTTCCTTTCCGTTCTACTCGGATTGATTCCATTCTATTCCATTCCATTCCATTCGATTCCATTCGATTCCATTCGAATCCATTCGATTCCATTCGATTCCATTCGATTCCATTCCACTCCATTGAATTCCATTCCATTCCATTCCATTCCATTGAATTCCGTTCCATTCCATTCAATTCCATTCCATTCCATTCCTTTCCGTTCCGTTCCGTTCCGTTCCGTTCCGTTATACAAGGGTTGATTCCATTCTATTCCATTCCATTCCATTCGATTCCATTCTATTCCATTCGATTCCATTCGATTCAATTCGATTCCATTCCATTCCATTCCATTCCATTCCATTCCATTCCATTCCATTCCATTGAATTCCATTCCATTCCATTCCGTTCCATTCCATTCCGTTCCATTCCATTCCGTTCCATTCCATTCCATTCCATTCCATTCCCTTCCATTCCGTTCCATTCCGTTCCATTCCATTGAATTCCGATCCATTGCATTGAATTCCGTTCCATTCCATTCCATTCCTTTCCATTCCGTTCCGTTCCGTTCCGTACCGTTCTACTCGGATTGATTCCATTCTATTCCATTCCATTCCATTCGATTCCATTCGATTCCATTCGATTCCATTCGACTCCATTCCATTCCATTCCATTCCATTCCATTCCATTCCATTGAACTCCATTCTATTCCATTCCATTCCATTCCATTCCATTCCATTCCATTCCATTGAATTCCATTCCATTCCATTCCATTCCTTTGAATTCTGTTCCATTCCATTCCATTCCATTCCATTCCGTTCTACTCGGGTTGATTCCATTCTATTCCATTCCGTTCCGTTCCGTTCCGTTCCGTTCCATTCCATTCCACTCGGGTTGATTCCATTCTATTCCATTGCATTCCATTCGATTCCATTCGATTCCATTCGATTCCATTCGATTCCATTCGATTCCATTCCATTCCATTCCATTCCATTGAATTCCATTCCATTCCATTCCATTCCATTGAATTCCGTTCCATTCCATTCAATTCCATTCCATTCCATTCCATTCCATTCCATTTGAATTCCATTCCATTCCATTCCATTCAATTCCATTCCATTCCATTCCATTCCATTCCATTCCATTCCATTCTACTCGGGTTGATTCCATTCTATTCCATTCCATTCCATTCGATTCCATTCGATTCCATTCGATTCCATTCGATTCCATTCCATTCCATTCCATTCCATTCCATTCCATTCCATTCCATTCCATTCCATTCCATTGAATTCCATTCCATTCCATTGAATTCCATTCCATTCCATTCCATTCCATTGAATTCCGTTCCGTTCCATTCCTTTCCATTCCATTCCATTCCATTCCATTGAATTCCATTCCATTCCATTGAATTCCATTCCATTCCATTCCATTCCATTGAATTCCGTTCCGTTCCATTCCTTTCCATTCCATTCCATTCCATTGTATTCCATTACATTGAATTCCATTCCATTCCATTCCATTCCATTGTATTCCATTACATTGAATTCCATTCCATTCCATTCCATTCCATTGAATTCCATTCCATTCCATTGAATTACATTCCATTCCATTCCATTCGATTCCATTCCATTCCATGGAATTCCATTCCTTTCCATTCCATTCCATTCCATTGAATTCCATTGAATTCCATTCCATTCCATGGAATTCCATTCCTTTCCATTCCATTCCATTGAATTCCGTTCAATTCCATTCCATTCCATTCCATTCCATTCCATTCCATTCCATTCGAATTCCATTCCATTCCTTTCCATTCCATTAAATTCCATTCCATTCCATTCTACTCGTGTTGATTCCATTCTATTCCATTCCGTTCCATTCGATTCAATTCGATTCCTTTCGATTCCATTCCATTCCATTCCATTCCATTCCATTCCATTGAATTCCATTCCATTCCATTCCATTCCATTGAATTCCATTCCATTCCATTCCATCGAATTCCATTCCATTCCATTGAATTCCATTCCATCCATTCCATTCCATTCCATTCCATTCCATTGAATTCCGTTCCATTCCATTCCATTGCATTCCATTCCATTCCATTCCATTTGAATTCCATTCCATTCCATTCCATTCCATTCCATTCCATTCCATTCCATTCCATGGAATTCCATTCCATTCCATTGAATTCCATTCCATTCCATTCCATTCCATTCCATTCCGTTCCATTCCATTCCATTCCTTTCCATTCCATTCCTTTCCGTTCAATTCCGTTCCGTTCCATTCCGTTCTACTCGGATTGATTCCATTCTATTCCATTCCATTCCATTCGATTCCATTTGATTCCATTCGATTCCATTCGATTCCATTCCATTCCATTCCATTCCATTCCATTCCATGGAACTCCATTCCATTCCATTCCATTCCATTCCATTCCATTCCATTCCATTGAATTCCATTCCATTGCATTCCATTCCATTGAATTCTGTTCCATTCAATTCCATTCCATTCCATTCCGTTCTACTCGGGTTGATTCCATGCTATTCCATTCCGTTCCATTCCGTTCCGTTCCGTTCCGTTCCGTTCCGTTCCATTCCACTCGGGTTGATTCCATTCTATTCCATTCCATTCCATTCCATTACATTCCATTCCATTCCATTCCATTCCATTCGATTCCATTCGATTCCATTCGATTCCATTCGATTCCATTCCATTCCATTGAATTCCATTCCATTCCATTCCATTCCATTGAATTCCGTTCCATTCCATTCCATTGCATTCAATTCCATTCCATTCCATTTGAATTCCATTCCATTCCATTCCATTCCATTCCATTCCATTCCATTCCATTCCATTCTACTCGGGTTGATTCCATTCTATTCCATTCCATTCCATTCGATTCCATTCGATTCCATTCGATTCCATTCGATTCCATTCCATTCCATTCCATTCCATTCCATTCCATTCCATTCCATTGAATTCCATTCCATTCCATTGAATTCCATTCCATTCCATTCCATTCCATTGAATTCCGTTCCATTCCATTCCATTCCATTCCATTCCATTCCATTGAATTCCATTCCATTGAATTCCATTCCATTCCATTCCATTGAATTCCATTCCATTCCATTCCATTCGATTCCATTTCATTCCATTGAATTCCATTCCATTCCATTCCATTCCATTCCATTCCATTGAATTCCATTGAATTCCATTCCATGGAATTCCATTCCATTCCATTGAATTCCATTCCATTTCATTCCATTCCATTCCGTTCCATTCCATTCCGTCCCATTCCATTCCATTCCTTTCCATTCCATTCCATTCCGTTCCATTCCATTGAATTCCGTTCCATTGCATTGAATTCCGTTCCATTCCATTCCATTCCTTTCCGTTCCGTTCCGTTCCGTTCCGTTCCGTTCCGTTCTACTCGGGTTGATTCCATTCTATTCCATTCCATTCCATTCGATTCCATTGTATTCCATTCGATTCCATTCGATTCAATTCGATTCCATTCCATTCCATTCCATTCCATTCCATTCCATTCCATTCCATTGAATTCCATTCCATTCCATTCCATTCCATTCCATTCCATTCCATTACGTTCCTTTCCATTCCGTTCCATTCCGTTCCATTCCATTGAATTCCGATCCATTGCATTGAATTCCGTTCCATTCCATTCCATTCCTTTCCGTTCCGTTCCGTTCCGTTCCGTTCCGTTCTACTCGGATTGATTCCATTCTATTCCATTCCATTCCATTCGATTCCATTCGATTCCATTCGATTCCATTCGATTCCATTCCATTCCATTCCATTCCATTGAATTCCGTTCCATTCCATTCCATTCCATTCCATTCCATTCCATTCCATTGAATTCCATTGAATTCCATTCCATAGAATTCCATTCCATTCCATTCCATTCCGTTCCATTCCATTCCGTTCCATTCCATTCCATTCCATTCCATTCCATTCTGCTCCGTTCCATTCCGTTCCATTCCGTTCCATTCCATTGAATTCCGTTCCATTGCATTGAATTCCGTTCCATTCCATTCCATTCCTTTCCGTTCCGTTCCGTTCCGTTCCGTTCCGTTCCGTTCCGTTCTACTCGGGTTGATTCCATTCTATTCCATTCCATTCCATTCCATTCCATTCTATTCCATTCGATTCCATTCGATTCAATTCGATTCGATTCCATTCCATTCCATTCCATTCCATAGAATTCCATTCCATTCCATTGAATTCAATTCCATTCCATTCCATTCCATTCCATTGAATTCCATTCCATTCCATTGAATTCCATTCCATTCCTTTCCATTCGATTCCATTCCATTCCATGTAATTCCATTCCATTCGATTCCATTCCATTCCATGGAATTCCATTTCATTCCATTCCATTCCGTTCCATTCCATTCCATCGAATTCCATTCCATTCCATTCCATTCCATTCCATTCCATTCCATTCCATTCTACTCGGGTTCATTCCATTCTATTACATTCCATTCCATTCGATTCCATTCGATTCCATTCGATTCCATTCGATTCCATTCCATTCCATTCCATTCAATTGAATTCCATTCCATTCCATTCCATTCCATTCCATTCCATTCCATTCCATTGAATTCCATTCCATTACATTGAATTCCATTCCATTCCATTCCATTCCATTGAATTCCGTTCCATTCCATTCCTTTCCATTCCATTCCATTCCATTGAATTCCATTACATTGAATTCCATTCCATTCCATTCCATTCCATTCCATTCCATTGAATTCCATTCCTTTCCATTGAATTCCATTCCATTCCATTCCATTCGATTCCATTCCATTCCATGGAATTCCATTCCTTTCCGTTCCATTCCATTCCATTCCATTCCATTCCATTCCATTGAATTCCATTGAATTCCATTCCATTCCATTGAATTCCATTCCTTTCCATTCCATTCCATTGAATTCCGTTCAATTCCATTCCATTCCATTCCATTCCATTCCATTCCATTCGAATTCCATTCCATTCCATTCCATTCCATTCCATTCTATTCCATTCCATTCTACTCGGGTTGATTCCATTCTATTCCATTCCATTCCATTCGATTCCATTCTATTCCATTCGATTCCATTCGATTCAATTAGATTCCATTCCATTCCATTCCATTCCATTCCATTCCATTGAATTCCGTTCCATTCCATTGAATTCCATTCCATTCCGTTCCATTCCATTGAATTCCGCTCCGTTCCGTTCCGTTCCGTTCCGTTCCATTCCGTACCATTCCGTTCCATTCCGTTCTACTCGGGTTGATTCCATTCGATTCCATTCCATTCCATTCCATTCCATTCCATTCCATTCCATTCCATTCCATTCCGTTCTACTCGGGTTCATTCCATTCCATTCCGTTCCGTTCCGTTCCGTTCCGTTCCTTTCCTTTCTACTTGTGTTGATTCCATTCCATTCCTTTCTATTCCATTGAATTCCATTCCTTTCCATTCCATTCCATTCCATTACATGGAATTCCGTTCCATTCCATTGAATTCCATTCCATTTCTTTCCATTCCATTCCGTTCCATTCCATTCCGTCCCATTCCATTCCATTCCTTTCCATTCCATTCCATTCCGTTCCATTCCATTGAATTCCGTTCCATTGCATTGAATTCCGTTCCATTCCATTGAATTCCGTTCCATTGCATTGAATTCCGTTCCATTCCATTCCATTCCTTTCCGTTCCGTTCCGTTCCGTTCCGTTCCGTTCCGTTCCGTTCTACACGGGTTGATTCCATTCTATTCCATTCCATTCCATTCGATTCCATTCTATTCCATTCGATTCCATTCGATTCAATTCGATTCCATTCCATTCCATTCCATTCCATTCCATTCCATTCCATTCCATTCCATTGAATTCCATTCCATTCCATTCCGTTCCATTCCATTCCGTTCCATTCCATTCCATTCCATTCCATTCCATTCCATTACGTTCCGTTCCATTCCGTTCCATTCCGTTCCATTCCATTGAATTCCGATCCATTGCATTGAATTCCGTTCCATTCCATTCCATTCCTTTCCGTTCCGTTCCGTTCCGTTCCGTTCCGTTCCGTTCTACTCGGATTGATTCCATTCTATTCCATTCCATTCCATTCGATTCCATTCGATTCCATTCGATTCCATTCGATTCCATTCCATTCCATTCCATTCCATTGAATTCCATTCCATTCCATTCCATTCCATTCCATTCCATTGAATTCCATTGAATTCCATTCCATTGAATTCCATTCCATTCCATTCCATTCCGTTCCATTCCATTCCGTTCCATTCCATTCCATTCCATTCCATTCCATTCCGCTCCGTTCCATTCCGTTCCATTCCGTTCCATTCCATTGAATTCCGTTCCATTGCATTGAATTCCGTTCCATTCCATTCCATTCCTTTCCGTTCCGTTCCGTTCCGTTCCGTTCCGTTCCGTTCTACTCGGGTTGATTCCATTCTATTCCATTCCATTGAATTCCATTCCATTCCATTCCATTCGATTCCATTCCATTCCATGTAATTCCATTCCATTCGATTCCATTCCATTCCATGGAATTCCATTTCATTCCATTCCATTCCGTTCCATTCCATTCCATCGAATTCCATTCCATTCCATTCCATTCCATTCCATTCCATTCCATTCCATTCTACTCGGGTTGATTCCATTCTATTACATTCCATTCCATTCGATTCCATTCGATTCCATTCGATTCCATTCGATTCCATTCCATTCCATTCCATTCAATTGAATTCCATTCCATTCCATTCCATTCCATTCCATTCCATTGAATTCCATTCCATTACATTGAATTCCATTCCATTCCATTCCATTCCATTGAATTCCGTTCCATTCCATTCCTTTCCATTCCATTCCATTCCATTGAATTCCATTACATTGAATTCCATTCCATTCCATTCCATTCCATTCCATTCCATTGAATTCCATTCCATTCCATTGAATTCCATTCCATTCCAT
The DNA here is from genome assembly GCF_029281585.2 of Gorilla gorilla gorilla. Lineage (NCBI taxonomy): Eukaryota > Metazoa > Chordata > Mammalia > Primates > Hominidae > Gorilla > Gorilla gorilla. Next base: position 40,754,564 of record NC_073242.2, read on the forward strand.
TCCATTCGATTCCATTCCATTCCATGGAATTCCATTCCTTTCCATTCCATTCCATTCCATTCCATTCCATTCCATTCCATTGAATTCCATTGAATTCCATTCCATTCCATTGAATTCCATTCCTTTCCATTCCATTCCATTGAATTCCGTTCAATTCCATTCCATTCCATTCCATTCCATTCCATTCCATTCGAATTCCATTCCATTCCATTCCATTCCATTCCATTCCATTCTACTCGGGTTGATTCCATTCTATTCCATTCCATTCCATTCCATTCCATTCCATTCCATTCCTTTCGATTCCATTCCATTCCATTCCATTCCATTCCATTGAATTCCATTCCATTCCATTCCATTCCATTCCATTGAATTCCATTCCATTCCATTCCATCGAATTCCATTCCATTCCATTGAATTCCATTCCATTCCATTCCATTCCATTCCATTCCATTCCATTCCATTCCATCGAATTCCATTCCATTCCATTCCATTCCATTCCATTCCATTCGATTCCATTCGATTCCATTCGATTCCATTCCATTCCATTCCATTCCATTGAATTCCGTTCCATTCCATTCCATTCCATTCCATTCCCTTCCATTGAATTCCATTACATTGAATTCCATTCCATTCCATTCCATTCCATGGAATTCCATTCCATTCCGTTCCGTTCCGTTCCGTTCCGTTCCGTACCGTTCCATTCCATTCCATTCCATTCCATTGAATTCCGTTCCATTCCATTGAATTCCATTCCATTCCGTTCCATTCCATTGAATTCCGTTCCGTTCCGTTCCGTTCCGTTCCGTTCCGTTCCATTCCGTTCCATTCCATTCCATTCCGTTCTACTCGGGTTCATTCCATTCCATTCCTTTCCGTTCCGTTCCGTTCCGTACCATTCCGTTCCGTTCTACTCGGGTTGATTCCATTCTATTCCATTCCATTCCATTCGATTCCATTCTATTCCATTCGATTCCATTCTATTCAATTCGATTCCATTCCATTCCAATCCATTCCATTACATTCCATTGAATTCCATTCCATTCCATTCCGTTCCATTCCATTCCGTTCCATTCCATTCCATTCCATTCCATTCCATTCCATTACGTTCCGTTCCATTCCGTTCCATTCCATTGAATTCCGATCCATTGCATTGAATTCCGTTCCATTCCATTCCATTCCATTCCATTCCATTCCATTGAATTCCATTCCATTGAATTCCATTCCATTCCATTCCATTCCACTGAATTCCATTCCATTCCGTTCCGTTCCGTTCCGTTCCGTTCCGTTCCGTTCCATTCCATTCCATTCCATTCCATTGAATTCCGTTCCATTCCATTGAATTCCATTCCATTCCGTTCCATTCCATTGAATTCCGTTCCGTTCCGTTCCGTTCCGTTCCGTTCCATTCCGTTCCATTCCGTTCCATTCCGTTCTACTCGGGTTGATTCCATTCTATTCCATTCCATTCCATTCGATTCCATTCCATTCCATTCCATTCCATTCCATTCCATTCCTTTCTACTCGGGTTCATTCCATTCCATTCCGTTCCGTTCCGTTCCGTTCCGTTCCGTTCCATTCCTTTCTACTTGTGTTGATTCCATTCCATTCCATTCTATTCCATTGAATTCCATTCCATTCCATTCCATTCCATTCCATTCCATTACATGGAATTCCATTGAATTCCATTGAATTCCATTCCATTGAATTCCATTGAATTCCATTCCATTCCATTCCATGGAATTCAATTCCATTCCATTCCATTCCTTGGAATTCCGTTCCATTCCATTCCATTCCATTCCATTGAATTCCATTCCATTCCATTCAATTGAATTCCATTCCATTCCATTCCATTCGATTCCATTCCATTCCATTGAATTCCATTCCGTTCCATTCCATTCCATTGAATTCCATTCGATTCCATTCTATTCCATTCGATTCCATTCGATTCAATTCGATTCCATTCCATTCCATTCCATTCCATTCCATTCCATTCCATTGAATTCCATTCCATTCCATTCCGTTCCATTCCATTCCGTTCCATTCCATTCCATTCCATTCCATTACGTTCCGTTCCATTCCGTTCCATTCCGTTCCATTCCATTGAATTCCGATCCGTTGCATTGAATTCCGTTCCATTCCATTCCATTCCATTCCATTCCATTCCATTCCATTCCATTCCATTGAATTCCATTCCATTCCATTGAATTCCATTCCATTCCGTTCCATTCCATTGAATTCCGTTCCGTTCCGTTCCGTTCCGTTCCGTTCCGTTCCGTTCCATTCCGTTCCATTCCATTCCATTCCTTTCTACTCGGGTTCATTCCATTCCATTCCTTTCCGTTCCGTTCCGTTCCGTTCCGTTCCGTTGCGTTCCGTTCCGTTCTACTCGGGTTGATTCCATTCTATTCCATTCCATTCCATTCGATTCCATTCTATTCCATTCGATTCCATTCTATTCAATTCGATTCCATTCCATTCCATTCCATTCCATTCCATTCCATTGAATTCCATTCCATTCCATTCCGTTCCATTCCATTCCGTTCCATTCCATTCCATTCCATTCCATTCCATTCCATTACGTTCCGTTCCATTCCGTTCCATTCCATTGAATTCCGATCCATTGCATTGAATTCCGTTCCATTCCATTCCACTCCTTTCCGTTCCGTTCCGTTCCGTTCCGTTCTACTCGGGTTGATTCCATTCTATTCCATTCCATTCCATTCGATTCCAATCTATTCCATTCGATTCCATTCGATTCAATTCGATTCCATTCCATTCCATTCCATTCCATTCCATTCCATTGAATTCCATTCCATTCCATTCCGTTCCATTCCATTCCGTTCCATTCCATTCCATTCCATTCCATTCCATTCCTTTCCGTTACGTTCCGTTCCGTTCCATTCCGTTCTACTCGGATTGATTCCATTCTATTCCATTCCATTCCATTCGATTCCATTCGATTCCATTCGATTCCATTCGATTCCATTCCATTCCATTCCATTCCATTGAACTCCATTCCATTCCATTCCATTCCATTCCATTCCATTCCATTGAACTCCATTCCATTCCATTCCATTCCATTCCATTCCATTCCATTCCATTCCATTCCATTGAATTCCATTCCATTCCATTCCATTCCATTGAATTCCGTTCCATTCCATTCCTTTCCATTCCATTCCATTCCATTGAATTCCATTACATTGAATTCCATTCCATTTCATTCCATTCCATTCCATTCCATTCCATTGAATTCCATTCCATTCCATAGAATTCCATTCCATTCCATTCCATTCGATTCCATTCCATTCCATGGAATTCCATTCCTTTCCATTCCATTCCATTCCATTCCATTCCATTGAATTCCATTGAATTCCATTCCATTCCATTGAATTCCATTCTTTTCCATTCCATTCCATTGAATTCCGTTCAATTCCATTCCATTCCATTCCATTCCATTCCATTCCATTCCATTCGAATTCCATTCCATTCCATTCAATTCCATTCCATTCCATTCAACTCGGGTTGATTCTATTCCATTCCATTCCATTCCATTCCATTGAATTCCATTCCATTCCATTGAATTCCATTCCATTCCATTCCATCGAATTCCATTCCATTCCATTGAATTCCATTCCATTGCATTCCATTCCATTCCATTCCATTCCATTCCATTCCATTCCATTCCATTCCATTCCATTCCTTCGAATTCCATTCCATTCCATTCCATTCCATTCCATTCCATTCGATTCCATTCGATTCCATTCGATTCCATTCGATTCCATTCGATTCCATTCCATTCCATTCCATTCCATTGAATTCCATTCCATTCCATTCCATTCCATTGAATTCCGTTCCATTCCTTTCAATTCCATTCCATTCCATTCCATTCCATTCCATTCCATTCCATTCCATTCCATTCCATTCCATTCCATTCTACTCGGGTTGATTCCATTCTATTACGTTCCATTCCATTCGATTCCATTCGATTCCATTCGATTCCATTCGATTCCATTCCATTCCATTCCATTCCATTGAATTCCGTTCCATTCCATTCCATTCCATTCCATTCCATTCCATTGAATTCCATTACATTGAATTCCATTCCATTCCATTCCATTCCATGGAATTCCATTCCATTCCGTTCCGTTCCGTTCCGTTCCTTTCCGTACCGTTCCATTCCATTCCATTCCATTCCATTGAATTCCGTTCCATTCCATTGAATTCCATTCCATTCCGTTCCATTCCATTGAATTCCGTTCCGTTCCGTTCCGTTCCGTTCCGTTCCGTTCCATTCCGTTCCATTCCATTCCATTCCGTTCTACTCGGGTTCATTCCATTCCATTCCCTTCCTTTCCGTTCCGTTCCGTTCCGTTCCGTTCCGTTCCGTTCCGTTCTACTAGGGTTGATTCCATTCTATTCCATTCCATTCCATTCGATTCCATTCTATTCCATTCGATTCCATTCTATTCAATTCGATTCCATTCCATTCCAATCCATTCCATTACATTCCATTGAATTCCATTCCATTCCATTCCGTTCCATTCCATTCCGTTCCATTCCATTCCATTTCATTCCATTCCATTCCATTACGTTCCGTTCCATTCCGTTCCATTCCATTGAATTCCGATCCATTGCATTGAATTCCGTTCCATTCCATTCCACTCCTTTCCGTTCCGTTCCGTTCCGTTCCGTTCCGTTCTACTCGGGTTGATTCCATTCTATTCCATTCCATTCCATTCGATTCCAATCTATTCCATTCGATTCCATTCGATTCAATTGTATTCCATTCCATTCCATTCCATTTCATTCCATTCCATTCCATTCCATTGAATTCCATTCCATTCCATTCCGTTCCATTCCATTCTGTTCCATTCCATTCCATTCCATTCCATTCCATTCCTTTCCGTTACGTTCCGTTCCGTTCCATTCCGTTCTACTCGGATTGATTCCATTCTATTCCATTCCATTCCATTCGATTCCATTCGATTCCATTCGATTCCATTCCATTCCATTCCATTCCATTCCATTCCATTCCATTCCATTCCATTGAACTCCATTCCATTCCATTCCATTCCATTCCATTCCATTCCATTCCATTGAATTCCATTCCATTCCATTCCATTCCATTGAATTCTGTTCCATTCAATTCCATTCCATTCCATTCCGTTCTACTCGGGTTGATTCCATTCTATTCCATTCCGTTCCGTTCCGTTCCGTTCCGTTCCGTTCCGTTCCGTTCCATTCCACTCGGGTTGATTCCATTCTATTCCATTCCATTCCATTCCATTCCATTCGATTCCATTCGATTCCATTCGATGCCATTCGATTCCATTCCATTCCATTGAATTCCATTCCATTCCATTCCATTCCATGGAATTCCGTTCCATTCCATTCCATTGCATTCCATTCCATTCCATTCCATTTGAATTCCATTCCATTCCATTCCATTCCATTCCATTCCATTCCATTCCATTCCATTCCATTCCATTCTACTCGGGTTGATTCCATTCTATTCCATTCCATTCCATTCGATTCCATTCGATTCCATTCGATTCCATTCGATTCCATTCCATTCCATTCCATTCCATTCCATTCCATTCCATTGAATTCCATTCCATTCCATTGAATTCCATTCCATTCCATTCCATTCCATTGAATTCCGTTCCATTCCATTCCATTCCATTCCATTCCATTCCATTGAATTCCATTCCATTGAATTCCATTCCATTCCATTCCATTCCATTGAATTCCATTCCATTCCGTTCCGTTCCGTTCCGTTCCGTTCCGTTTCGTTCCGTTCCGTTCCGTTCCGTTCCATTCCTTTCCATTCCATTCCATTGAATTCCGTTCCATTCCATTGAATTCCATTCCATTCCGTTCCATTCCATTGAATTCTGTTCCGTTCCGTTCCGTTCCGTTCCGTTCCATTCCGTTCCATTCCATTGAATTCTATTGAATTCCATTCCATTCCATTCCGTTCCATTCCATTCCGTTCCGTTCCATTCCATTCCATTCCATTCCATTCCATTCCATTCCATTCCGTTCTACTCGGGTTCATTCCTTTCCATTCCGTTCCGTTCCGTTCCGTTCCGTTCCTTTCCTTTCTACTTGTGTTGATTCCATTCCATTCCATTCTATTCCATTGAATTCCATTCCATTCCATTCCATTCCATTCCATTCCATTACATGGAATTCCATTGAATTCCATTGAATTCCATTCCATAGAATACCATTCCATTCCATTCCATTCCATTCCTTGGAATTCCATTCCATTCCATTCCATTCCATTCCATTGAATTCCATTCCATTCCATTCCATTGAATTCCATTCCATTCCATTCCATTCGATTCCATTTCATTCCATTGAATTCCATTCCATTCCATTCCATTGAATTCCATTGAATTCCATTCCATTGAATTCCATTCCACTCCCTTGAATTCCATTCCATTTCATTCCATTCCATTCCGTTCCATTCCATTCCGTTCCATTCCATTCCATTCCTTTCCATTCCATTCCATTCCGTTCCATTCCATTGAATTCCGTTCCATTGCATTGAATTCCGTTCCATTCCATTCCATTCCTTTCCGTTCCGTTCCGTTCCGTTCCGTTCCGTTCCGTTCTACTCGGGTTGATTCCATTCTATTCCATTCCATTCCATGCGATTCCATTCTATTCCATTCGATTCCATTCGATTCAATTCGATTCCATTCGATTCCATTCCATTCCATTCCATTCCATTCCATTCCATTGAATTCCATTCCATTCCATTCCGTTCCATTCCATTCCGTTCCATTCCATTCCATTCCATTCCATTCCATTCCGTTCCATTCCATTCCATTCCTTTCCATTCCATTCCTTTCCGTTCCATTCCGTTCCGTTCCATTCCGTTCTACTCGGATTGATTCCATTCTATTCCATTCCATTCCATTCGATTCCATTCGATACCATTCGATTCCATTCGATTCCATTCCATTCCATTCCATTCCATTCCATTCCATTCCATTGAACTCCATTCCATTCCATTCCATTCCATTCCATTCCATTCCATTGAATTCCATTCCATTCCATTCCATTCCATTGAATTCTGTTCCATTCAATTCCATTCCATTCCATTCCGTTCTACTCGGGTTGATTCCATGCTATTCCATTCCGTTCCATTCCGTTCCGTTCCGTTCCGTTCCGTTCCGTTCCATTCCACTCGGGTTGATTCCATTCTATTCCATTCCATTCCATTGCATTCCATTCGATTCCATTCGATTCCATTCGATTCCATTCGATTCCATTCGATTCCATTCCATTCCATTGAATTCCATTCCATTCCATTCCATTCCATTGAATTCCGATCCATTCCATTCCATTGCATTCCATTCCATTCCATTCCATTTGAATTCCATTCCATTCCATTCCATTCCATTCCATTCCATTCCATTCCATTCTACTCGGGTTGATTCCATTCTATTCCATTACATTCCATTCGATTCCATTCGATTCCATTCGATTCCATTCGATTCCATTCCATTCCATTCCATTCCATTCCATTCCATTCCATTCCATTCCATTCCATTCCATTGAATTCCATTCCATTGAATTCCATTCCATTCCATTCCATTCCATTGAATTCCATTCCATTCCGTTCCGTTCCGTTCCGTTTCGTTCCGTTCCGTTCCGTTCCGTTCCATTCCATTCCATTCCATTCCATTGAATTCCGTTCCATTCCATTGAATTCCATTCCATTCCGTTCCATTCCATTGAATTCTGTTCCGTTCCGTTCCGTTCCGTTCCGTTCCATTCCGTTCCATTCCGTTCCTTTCCGTTCTACTCGGGTTGATTCCATTCTATTCCATTCCATTCCATTCGATTCCATTCGATTCCATTCGAATCCATTCGATTCCATTCGATTCCATTCGATTCCATTCCATTCCATTGAATTCCATTCCATTCCATTCCATTCCATTGAATTCCGTTCCATTCCATTCAATTCCATTCCATTCCATTCCTTTCCGTTCCGTTCCGTTCCGTTCCGTTCCGTTCCGTTCTACTCGGGTTGATTCCATTCTATTCCATTCCATTCCATTCGATTCCATTCTATTCCATTCGATTCCATTCGATTCAATTAGATTCCATTCCATTCCATTCCATTCCATTCCATTCCATTCCATTGAATTCCGTTCCATTCCATTGAATTCCATTCCATTCCGTTCCATTCCATTGAATTCCGCTCCGTTCCATTCCGTTCCGTTCCGTTCCATTCCGTACCATTCCATTCCATTCCGTTCTACTCGGGTTGATTCCATTCTATTCCATTCCATTCCATTTGATTCCATTCCATTCCATTCCATTCCGTTCTACTCGGGTTCATTCCATTCCATTCCGTTCCGTTCCGTTCCGTTCCGTTCCTTTCCTTTCTACTTGTGTTGATTCCATTCCATTCCTTTCTATTCCATTGAATTCCATTCCATTCCATTCCATTCCATTCCATTACATGGAATTCCATTGAATTCCATCGAATTCCATTCCATTGAATTCCATTCCATTCCATTCCATTCCATTCCATTCCATGGAATTCCATTCCATTCCATTCCATTCCATTCCATTGAATTCCATTCCATTGAATTCCATTCCATTCCATTCCATTCGATTCCATTTCATTCCATTGAATTCCATTCCATTCCATTCCATTCCATTCCATTCCATTCCATTCCATTCCATTGAATTCCATTGAATTCCATTCCATTGAATTCCATTCCATTCCATTGAATGGAATGGAATGGAATGGAATGGAATGGAATGGAATGGAATGGAATCGCAACGAATCGAATGGAATCGAATGGAATCGAATGGAATGGAATGGAATGGAATGGAATGGAATCAACCCGAGTAGAATGGAATGGCATGGAACGGAACGGAATGGAACGGAACGGAACGGAATGGAATGGAATGGAATTCAACGGAATGGAATGGAATGGAATGGAATGGAATCAACCCGAGTAGAATGGAATGGATCGGAATGGATTGGAATGGAATGGAATGGAATGGAACGGAATCGAATCGAATGGAATCGAATGGAATGGAATGGAATGGAATGGAATGGAATGGAATGGAATGGAATGGAATGGAATCAACCCGAGTAGAACGGAATGGATTGGAATGGAATGGAATGGAATGGAATTAAAAGGAATAGAATGGAATGGAAAGGAATGGAGTGGAATGGAATGGATTGGAATTCAATGGAATAGAATGGAATGGAATGGAATGGAATGGAATGGAATGGAATGGAATGGAATCGAATCGAATGGAATCGAACGGAATCAAATGGAATGGAGTGGAATAGAATGGAATCAACCCGATTATAATGGAATGGAATGGAATGGAACGGAATGGAACGAACCCGAGTAGAACGGAACTGAACGGAACGGAACGGAACGGAACGGAACGGAGTGAAATGGAATGGAATGGAATCGAATGGAACCGAATGGAATGGAATGGAATGGAATGGAATGGAATGGAATGGAATGGAATGGAATGGAATCAACCCTAGTAAAATGGAATGGAATCGAATGGAATGGAATGGAATGGAATGGAATGGAATCAACCCGAGTAGAATGGAATGGATTGGAATGGAATGGAATGGAATGGAATGGAATGGAATGGAATCGAATGGAATGGAAAGGAATGGAATGGAATGGAATGGAATCAACCAGAGTGGAGTGGAGTTAAGTGGAGTGGAGTGGAGTGGAGTGGAGTGGAATGGAATGGAATGGAATGGAATGGAATGGAATGGAATGGAATGGAATAGAATGGAATCAACCCGAGTAGAACGGAATGGAATGGAATGGAATGGAATGGAACGGAATGGAACAGAACGGAATGGAAAGGAACGGAACAGAACGGAATGGAGTTTAATGAACCCGAGTAGAACGGAATGGAATGGAATGGAATGGAATGGAATGGAATGGAATGGAATCGAATCGAATGGAATCGAATGGAATGGAAAGGAATGGAATGGAATGGAATGGAATGGAATGGAATCATCCCGAGAAGAACGGAATGGAATGGAATGGAGTGGAATGGAATGGAATTGAATGGAATGGAATGGAATAAACCCGTGTAGAATGGAATGGATTGGAATGGAATGGAATGGAATGGAATGGAATGGAATGGAATGGAATGGAGTGGAATAGAATGGAATCAACCCGAGTAGAACGGAATGGAATGGAATGGAACGGAATGGAACGAACCCGATCCATTCCATTGAATTCCATTCCATTCCATTCCATTCCTTTGAATTCCGTTCCATTCCATTCCATTCCATTCCATTCCATTGAATTCCGTTCCATTCCATTGAATTCCATTCCATTCCGTTCCATTCCATTGAATTCCGTTCCGTTCCGTTCCGTTCCGTTCCGTTCCGTTCCATTCCGTTCCATTCCGTTCTACTGGGGTTGCTTCCATTTTATTCCATTCCATTCCACTCGATTCCATTCCATTCCATTCCATTCCATTCCATTCCATTCCATTCCGTTCTACTCGGGTTCATTCCATTCCATTCCTTTCCGTTCCGTTCCGTTCCGTTCTACTCGGGTTGATTCCATTCTATTCCATTCCATTCCATTCGATTCCATTCGATTCAATTCGATTCCATTCCAATCCATTCCATTCCATTCCATTGAATTCCATTCCATTCCATTCCGTTCCATTCCATTCCATTACGTTCCGTTCCATTCCGTTCCATTCCATTGAATTCCGATCCATTGCATTGAATTCCGTTCCATTCCATTCCATTCCTTTCCGTTCCGTTCCGTTCCGTTCCGTTCCGTTCTACTCGGGTTGATTCCATTCTATTCCATTCCATTCCATTCGATTCCAATCTATTCCATTCGATTCCATTCGATTCAATTCGATTCCATTCCATTCCATTCCATTCCATTCCATTCCATTGAATTCCGTTCCATTCCATTCCATTGCATTCCATTCCATTCCATTCCATTTTAATTCCATTCCATTCCATTCCATTCCATTCCATTCCATTCCATTCCATTCCATTCCATTCTACTCGGGTTGATTCCATTCTATTCCATTCCATTCCATTCGATTCCATTCGATTCCATTCGATTCCATTCGATTCCATTCCATTCCATTCCATTCCATTGAATTCCATTCCATTCCATTGAATTCCATTCCATTCCATTCCATTCCATTGAATTCCGTTCCATTCCATTCCATTCCATTCCATTCCATTCCATTGAATTCCATTCCATTGAATTCCATTCCATTCCATTCCATTCCATTGAATTCCATTCCATTCCGTTCCGTTCCGTTCCTTTCCGTTCCGTTTCGTTCCGTTCCGTTCCGTTCCTTTCCTTTCCATTCCATTCCATTCCATTGAATTCCGTTCCATTCCATTGAATTCCATTCCATTCCGTTCCATTCCATTGAATTCTGTTCCGTTCCGTTCCGTTCCGTTCCGTTCCATTCCGTTCCATTCCGTTCCTTTCCGTTCTACTCGGATTGATTCCATTCCATTCCATTCCATTCCATTCCATTCCATTCGATTCCATTCGAATCCATTCGATTCCATTCGATTCCATTCGATTCCATTCCATTCCATTGAATTCCATTCCATTCCATTCCATTCCATTGAATTCCGTTCCATTCCATTCAATTCCATTCCATTCCATTCCTTTCCATTCCGTTCCGTTCCGTTCCGTTCCGTTCCGTTCTACTCGGGTTGATTCCATTCTATTCCATTCCATTCCATTCGATTCCAATCTATTCCATTCGATTCCATTCGATTCAATTCGATTCCATTCCATTCCATTCCATTCCATTCCATTCCATTGAATTCCATTCCATTCCATTCCGTTCCATTCCATTCCATTCCATTCCATTCCATTCTATTCCATTCCATTACGTTCCGTTCCATTCCATTCCATTCCATTCTACTCGGGTTGATTCCATTCTATTCCATTCCATTCCATTCCATTCCATTCCATTCCATTCCTTTCGATTCCATTCCATTCCATTCCATTCCATTCCATTGAATTCCATTCCATTCCATTCCATTCCATTCCATCGAATTCCATTCCATTCCATTCCATTCCATTCCATTCCATTCGATTCCATTCGATTCCATTCGATTCCATTCCATTCCATTCCATTCCATTGAATTCCGTTCCATTCCATTCCATTCCATTCCATTCCCTTCCATTGAATTCCATTACATTGAATTCCATTCCATTCCATTCCATTCCATGGAATTCCATTCCATTCCGTTCCGTTCCGTTCCGTTCCGTTCCGTACCGTTCCATTCCATTCCATTCCATTCCATTGAATTCCGTTCCATTCCATTGAATTCCATTCCATTCCGTTCCATTCCATTGAATTCCGTTCCGTTCCGTTCCGTTCCGTTCCGTTCCGTTCCATTCCGTTCCATTCCATTCCATTCCGTTCTACTCGGGTTCATTCCATTCCATTCCTTTCCGTTCCGTTCCGTTCCGTACCATTCCGTTCCGTTCTACTCGGGTTGATTCCATTCTATTCCATTCCATTCCATTCGATTCCATTCTATTCCATTCGATTCCATTCTATTCAATTCGATTCCATTCCATTCCAATCCATTCCATTACATTCCATTGAATTCCATTCCATTCCATTCCGTTCCATTCCATTCCGTTCCATTCCATTCCATTCCATTCCATTCCATTCCATTTCGTTCCGTTCCATTCCGTTCCATTCCATTGAATTCCGATCCATTGCATTGAATTCCGTTCCATTCCATTCCATTCCATTCCATTCCATTCCATTGAATTCCATTCCATTGAATTCCATTCCATTCCATTCCATTCCACTGAATTCCATTCCATTCCGTTCCGTTCCGTTCCGTTCCGTTCCGTTCCGTTCCATTCCATTCCATTCCATTCCATTGAATTCCGTTCCATTCCATTGAATTCCATTCCATTCCGTTCCATTCCATTGAATTCCGTTCCGTTCCGTTCCGTTCCGTTCCGTTCCATTCCGTTCCATTCCGTTCCATTCCGTTCTACTCGGGTTGATTCCATTCTATTCCATTCCATTCCATTCGATTCCATTCCATTCCATTCCATTCCATTCCATTCCATTCCATTCCTTTCTACTCGGGTTCATTCCATTCCATTCCGTTCCGTTCCGTTCCGTTCCGTTCCGTTCCATTCCTTTCTACTTGTGTTGATTCCATTCCATTCCATTCTATTCCATTGAATTCCATTCCATTCCATTCCATTCCATTCCATTCCATTACATGGAATTCCGTTGAATTCCATTGAATTCCATTCCATTGAATTCCATTGAATTCCATTCCATTCCATTCCATGGAATTCAATTCCATTCCATTCCATTCCTTGGAATTCCGTTCCATTCCATTCCATTCCATTCCATTGAATTCCATTCCATTCCATTCAATTGAATTCCATTCCATTCCATTCCATTCGATTCCATTCCATTCCATTGAATTCCATTCCGTTCCATTCCATTCCATTGAATTCCATTCGATTCCATTCTATTCCATTCGATTCCATTCGATTCAATTCGATTCCATTCCATTCCATTCCATTCCATTCCATTCCATTCCATTGAATTCCATTCCATTCCATTCCGTTCCATTCCATTCCGTTCCATTCCATTCCATTCCATTCCATTACGTTCCGTTCCATTCCGTTCCATTCCGTTCCATTCCATTGAATTCCGATCCGTTGCATTGAATTCCGTTCCATTCCATTCCATTCCATTCCATTCCATTCCATTCCATTCCATTGAATTCCATTCCATTCCATTGAATTCCATTCCATTCCGTTCCATTCCATTGAATTCCGTTCCGTTCCGTTCCGTTCCGTTCCGTTCCATTCCGTTCCATTCCATTCCATTCCTTTCTACTCGGGTTCATTCCATTCCATTCCTTTCCGTTCCGTTCCGTTCCGTTCCGTTCCGTTCCGTTGCGTTCCGTTCCGTTCTACTCGGGTTGATTCCATTCTATTCCATTCCATTCCATTCGATTCCATTCTATTCCATTCGATTCCATTCTATTCAATTCGATTCCATTCCATTCCATTCCATTCCATTCCATTCCATTGAATTCCATTCCATTCCATTCCGTTCCATTCCATTCCGTTCCATTCCATTCCATTCCATTCCATTCCATTCCATTACGTTCCGTTCCATTCCGTTCCATTCCATTGAATTCCGATCCATTGCATTGAATTCCGTTCCATTCCATTCCACTCCTTTCCGTTCCGTTCCGTTCCGTTCCGTTCCGTTCTACTCGGGTTGATTCCATTCTATTCCATTCCATTCCATTCGATTCCAATCTATTCCATTCGATTCCATTCGATTCAATTCGATTCCATTCCATTCCATTCCATTCCATTCCATTCCATTGAATTCCATTCCATTCCATTCCGTTCCATTCCATTCCGTTCCATTCCATTCCATTCCATTCCATTCCATTCCTTTCCGTTACGTTCCGTTCCGTTCCATTCCGTTCTACTCGGATTGATTCCATTCTATTCCATTCCATTCCATTCGATTCCATTCGATTCCATTCGATTCCATTCGATTCCATTCCATTCCATTCCATTCCATTGAACTCCATTCCATTCCATTCCATTCCATTCCATTGAACTCCATTCCATTCCATTCCATTCCATTCCATTCCATTCCATTCCATTCCATTCCATTGAATTCCATTCCATTCCATTCCATTCCATTGAATTCCGTTCCATTCCATTCCTTTCCATTCCATTCCATTCCATTGAATTCCATTACATTGAATTCCATTCCATTTCATTCCATTCCATTCCATTCCATTCCATTGAATTCCATTCCATTCCATAGAATTCCATTCCATTCCATTCCATTCGATTCCATTCCATTCCATGGAATTCCATTCCTTTCCATTCCATTCCATTCCATTCCATTCCATTGAATTCCATTGAATTCCATTCCATTCCATTGAATTCCATTCTTTTCCATTCCATTCCATTGAATTCCGTTCAATTCCATTCCATTCCATTCCATTCCATTCCATTCCATTCGAATTCCATTCCATTCCATTCCATTCCATTCCATTCCATTCAACTCGGGTTGATTCTATTCCATTCCATTCCATTCCATTCCATTGAATTCCATTCCATTCCATTGAATTCCATTCCATTCCATTCCATCGAATTCCATTCCATTCCATTGAATTCCATTCCATTGCATTCCATTCCATTCCATTCCATTCCATTCCATTCCATTCCATTCCTTCGAATTCCATTCCATTCCATTCCATTCCATTCCATTCCATTCGATTCCATTCGATTCCATTCGATTCCATTCGATTCCATTCGATTCCATTCCATTCCATTCCATTCCATTGAATTCCATTCCATTCCATTCCATTCCATTGAATTCCGTTCCATTCCTTTCAATTCCATTCCATTCCATTCCATTCCATTCCATTCCATTCCATTCCATTCCATTCCATTCCATTCTACTCGGGTTGATTCCATTCTATTACGTTCCATTCCATTCGATTCCATTCGATTCCATTCGATTCCATTCGATTCCATTCCATTCCATTCCATTCCATTGAATTCCGTTCCATTCCATTCCATTCCATTCCATTCCATTCCATTGAATTCCATTACATTGAATTCCATTCCATTCCATTCCATTCCATGGAATTCCATTCCATTCCGTTCCGTTCCGTTCCGTTCCGTACCGTTCCATTCCATTCCATTCCATTCCATTGAATTCCGTTCCATTCCATTGAATTCCATTCCATTCCGTTCCATTCCATTGAATTCCGTTCCGTTCTGTTCCGTTCCGTTCCGTTCCGTTCCATTCCGTTCCATTCCATTCCATTCCGTTCTACTCGGGTTCATTCCATTCCATTCCCTTCCTTTCCGTTCCGTTCCGTTCCGTTCCGTTCCGTTCCGTTCCGTTCTACTAGGGTTGATTCCATTCTATTCCATTCCATTCCATTCGATTCCATTCTATTCCATTCGATTCCATTCTATTCAATTCGATTCCATTCCATTCCTATCCATTCCATTACATTCCATTGAATTCCATTCCATTCCATTCTGTTCCATTCCATTCCGTTCCATTCCATTCCATTTCATTCCATTCCATTCCATTACGTTCCGTTCCATTCCGTTCCATTCCATTGAATTCCGATCCATTGCATTGAATTCCGTTCCATTCCATTCCACTCCTTTCCGTTCCGTTCCGGTCCGTTCCGTTCCGTTCTACTCGGGTTGATTCCATTCTATTCCATTCCATTCCATTCGATTCCATTCGATTCCATTCGATTCCATTCGATTCCATTCCATTCCATTCCATTCCATTCCATTCCATTCCATTGAACTCCATTCCATTCCATTCCATTCCATTCCATTCCATTCCATTCCATTCCATTGAATTGCATTCCATTCCATTCCATTCCATTGAATTCTGTTCCATTCAATTCCATTCCATTCCATTCCGTTCTACTCGGGTTGATTCCATGCTATTCCATTCCGTTCCATTCCGTTCCGTTCCGTTCCGTTCCGTTCCGTTCCATTCCACTCGGGTTGATTCCATTCTATTCCATTCCATTCCATTGCATTCCATTCGATTCCATTCGATTCCATTCGATTCCATTCGATTCCATTCTATTCCATTCCATTCCATTGAATTCCATTCCATTCCATTCCATTCCATTGAATTCCGTTCCATTCCATTCCATTGCATTCCATTCCATTCCATTCCATTTGAATTCCATTCCATTCCATTCCATTCCATTCCATTCCATTCCATTCCATTCCATTCTACTCGGGTTGATTCCATTCTATTCCATTACATTCCATTCGATTCCATTCGATTCCATTCGATTCCATTCGATTCCATTCCATTCCATTCCATTCCATTCCATTCCATTCCATTCCATTCCATTCCATTCCATTGAATTCCATTCCATTCCGTTCCGTTCCGTTCCGTTTCGTTCCGTTCCGTTCCGTTCCGTTCCATTCCATTCCATTCCATTCCATTGAATTCCGTTCCATTCCATTGAATTCCATTCCATTCCGTTCCATTCCATTGAATTCTGTTCCGTTCCGTTCCGTTCCGTTCCGTTCCATTCCGTTCCATTCCGTTCCTTTCCGTTCTACTCGGGTTGATTCCATTCTATTCCATTCCATTCCATTCGATTCCATTCGATTCCATTCGAATCCATTCGATTCCATTCGATTCCATTCGATTCCATTCCATTCCATTGAATTCCATTCCATTCCATTCCATTCCATTGAATTCCGTTCCATTCCATTCAATTCCATTCCATTCCATTCCTTTCCGTTCCGTTCCGTTCCGTTCCGTTCCGTTCCGTTCTACTCGGGTTGATTCCATTCTATTCCATTCCATTCCATTCGATTCCATTCTATTCCATTCGATTCCATTCGATTCAATTAGATTCCATTCCATTCCATTCCATTCCATTCCATTCCATTCCATTGAATTCCGTTCCATTCCATTGAATTCCATTCCATTCCGTTCCATTCCATTGAATTCCGCTCCGTTCCATTCCGTTCCGTTCCGTTCCATTCCGTACCATTCCATTCCATTCCGTTCTACTCGGGTTGATTCCATTCTATTCCATTGCATTCCATTTGATTCCATTCCATTCCATTCCATTCCATTCCATTCCGTTCTACTCGGGTTCATTCCATTCCATTCCGTTCCGTTCCGTTCCGTTCCGTTCCTTTCCTTTCTACTTGTGTTGATTCCATTCCATTCCTTTCTATTCCATTGAATTCCATTCCATTCCATTCCATTCCATTCCATTACATGGAATTCCATTGAATTCCATCGAATTCCATTCCATTGAATTCCATTCCATTCCATTCCATTCCATTCCATTCCATGGAATTCCATTCCATTCCATTCCATTCCATTCCATTGAATTCCATTCCATTGAATTCCATTCCATTCCATTCCATTCGATTCCATTTCATTCCATTGAATTCCATTCCATTCCATTCCATTCCATTCCATTCCATTCCATTCCATTCCATTCCATTGAATTCCATTGAATTCCATTCCATTGAATTCCATTCCATTCCATTGAATGGAATGGAATGGAATGGAATGGAATGGAATGGAATGGAATGGAATCGCAACGAATCGAATGGAATCGAATGGAATCGAATGGAATGGAATGTAATGGAATGGAATGGAATCAACCCGAGTAGAATGGAATGGAATGGAACGGAACGGAATGGAACGGAACGGAACGGAATGGAATGGAATGGAATTCAACGGAATGGAATGGAATGGAATGGAATGGAATCAACCCGAGTAGAATGGAATGGATCGGAATGGATTGGAATGGAATGGAATGGAATGGAACGGAATCGAATCGAATGGAATCGAATGGAATGGAATGGAATGGAATGGAATGGAATGGAATGGAATGGAATGGAATGGAATCAACCCGAGTAGAACGGAATGGATTGGAATGGAATGGAATGGAATGGAATTAAAAGGAATAGAATGGAATGGAAAGGAATGGAGTGGAATGGAATGGATTGGAATTCAATGGAATAGAATGGAATGGAATGGAATGGAATGGAATGGAATGGAATGGAATGGAATCGAATCGAATGGAATCGAACGGAATCAAATGGAATGGAGTGGAATAGAATGGAATCAACCCGATTATAATGGAATGGAATGGAATGGAACGGAATGGAACGAACCCGAGTAGAACGGAACTGAACGGAACGGAACGGAACGGAACGGAACGGAACGGAGTGAAATGGAATGGAATGGAATCGAATGGAACCGAATGGAATGGAATGGAATGGAATGGAATGGAATGGAATGGAATGGAATGGAATGGAATGGAATCAACCCTAGTAAAATGGAATGGAATCGAATGGAATGGAATGGAATGGAATGGAATGGAATCAACCCGAGTAGAATGGAATGGATTGGAATGGAATGGAATGGAATGGAATGGAATGGAATGGAATCGAATGGAATGGAAAGGAATGGAATGGAATGGAATGGAATCAACCAGAGTGGAGTGGAGTTAAGTGGAGTGGAGTGGAGTGGAGTGGAGTGGAATGGAATGGAATGGAATGGAATGGAATGGAATGGAATGGAATGGAATAGAATGGAATCAACCCGAGTAGAACGGAATGGAATGGAATGGAATGGAATGGAACGGAATGGAACAGAACGGAATGGAAAGGAACGGAACAGAACGGAATGGAGTTTAATGAACCCGAGTAGAACGGAATGGAATGGAATGGAATGGAATGGAATGGAATGGAATGGAATCGAATCGAATGGAATCGAATGGAATGGAAAGGAATGGAATGGAATGGAATGGAATGGAATGGAATCATCCCGAGAAGAACGGAATGGAATGGAATGGAGTGGAATGGAATGGAATTGAATGGAATGGAATGGAATAAACCCGTGTAGAATGGAATGGATTGGAATGGAATGGAATGGAATGGAATGGAATGGAATGGAATGGAATGGAGTGGAATAGAATGGAATCAACCCGAGTAGAACGGAATGGAATGGAATGGAACGGAATGGAACGAACCCGATCCATTCCATTGAATTCCATTCCATTCCATTCCATTCCTTTGAATTCCGTTCCATTCCATTCCATTCCATTCCATTCCATTGAATTCCGTTCCATTCCATTGAATTCCATTCCATTCCGTTCCATTCCATTGAATTCCGTTCCGTTCCGTTCCGTTCCGTTCCGTTCCGTTCCATTCCGTTCCATTCCGTTCTACTGGGGTTGCTTCCATTTTATTCCATTCCATTCCACTCGATTCCATTCCATTCCATTCCATTCCATTCCATTCCATTCCATTCCGTTCTACTCGGGTTCATTCCATTCCATTCCTTTCCGTTCCGTTCCGTTCCGTTCTACTCGGGTTGATTCCATTCTATTCCATTCCATTCCATTCGATTCCATTCGATTCAATTCGATTCCATTCCAATCCATTCCATTCCATTCCATTGAATTCCATTCCATTCCATTCCGTTCCATTCCATTCCATTACGTTCCGTTCCATTCCGTTCCATTCCATTGAATTCCGATCCATTGCATTGAATTCCGTTCCATTCCATTCCATTCCTTTCCGTTCCGTTCCGTTCCGTTCCGTTCCGTTCTACTCGGGTTGATTCCATTCTATTCCATTCCATTCCATTCGATTCCAATCTATTCCATTCGATTCCATTCGATTCAATTCGATTCCATTCCATTCCATTCCATTCCATTCCATTCCATTGAATTCCGTTCCATTCCATTCCATTGCATTCCATTCCATTCCATTCCATTTTAATTCCATTCCATTCCATTCCATTCCATTCCATTCCATTCCATTCCATTCCATTCCATTCCATTCCATTCCATTCTACTCGGGTTGATTCCATTCTATTCCATTCCATTCCATTCGATTCCATTCGATTCCATTCGATTCCATTCGATTCCATTCCATTCCATTCCATTCCATTGAATTCCATTCCATTCCATTGAATTCCATTCCATTCCATTCCATTCCATTGAATTCCGTTCCATTCCATTCCATTCCATTCCATTCCATTCCATTGAATTCCATTCCATTGAATTCCATTCCATTCCATTCCATTCCATTGAATTCCATTCCATTCCGTTCCGTTCCGTTCCTTTCCGTTCCGTTTCGTTCCGTTCCGTTCCGTTCCTTTCCTTTCCATTCCATTACATTCCATTGAATTCCGTTCCATTCCATTGAATTCCATTCCATTCCGTTCCATTCCATTGAATTCTGTTCCGTTCCGTTCCGTTCCGTTCCGTTCCATTCCGTTCCATTCCGTTCCTTTCCGTTCTACTCGGATTGATTCCATTCCATTCCATTCCATTCCATTCCATTCCATTCGATTCCATTCGAATCCATTCGATTCCATTCGATTCCATTCGATTCCATTCCATTCCATTGAATTCCATTCCATTCCATTCCATTCCATTGAATTCCGTTCCATTCCATTCAATTCCATTCCATTCCATTCCTTTCCATTCCGTTCCGTTCCGTTCCGTTCCGTTCCGTTCTACTCGGGTTGATTCCATTCTATTCCATTCCATTCCATTCGATTCCAATCTATTCCATTCGATTCCATTCGATTCAATTCGATTCCATTCCATTCCATTCCATTCCATTCCATTCCATTGAATTCCATTCCATTCCATTCCGTTCCATTCCATTCCATTCCATTCCATTCCATTCTATTCCATTCCATTACGTTCCGTTCCATTCCGTTCCATTCCGTTCCTTTCCATTGAATTCCGATCCATTGCATTGAATTCCGTTCCATTCCATTCCATTCCTTTCCGTTCCATTCCGTTCCGTTCCATTCCGTTCTACTCGGATTGATTCCATTCTAATCCATTCCATTCCATTCGATTCCATTCGATTCCATTCGATTGCATTCGATTCCATTCCATTCCATTCCATTCCATTCCATTCCGTTCCATTGAATTCCGTTCCATTCCATTCCATTCCATTCCATTCCATTCCATTGAATTCCATTCCATTGAATTCCATTCCATTCCATTCCATTCCATTGAATTCCATTCCATTCCGTTCCGTTCCGTTCCGTTCCGTTCCGTTCTGTTCCGTTCCGTTTCGTTCCGTTCCGTTCCGTTCCGTTCCATTCCATTCCATTCCATTCCATTGAATTCCGTTCCATTCCATTGAATTCCATTCCATTCCGTTCCATTCCATTGAATTCTGTTCCGTTCCGTTCCGTTCCGTTCCGTTCCATTCCGTTCCATTCCGTTCCTTTCCGTTCTACTCGGATTGATTCCATTCTATTCCATTCCATTCCATTCCATTCCATTCGATTCCATTCGAATCCATTCGATTCCATTCGATTCCATTCGATTCCATTCCATTCCATTGAATTCCATTCCATTCCATTCCATTACATTGAATAACGTTCCATTCCATTCAATTCCATTCCATTCCATTCCTTTCCGTTCCGTTCCGTTCCGTTCCGTTCCGTTATACAAGGGTTGATTCCATTCTATTCCATTCCATTCCATTCGATTCCATTCTATTCCATTCGATTCCATTCGATTCAATTCGATTCCATTCCATTCCATTCCATTCCATTCCATTCCATTCCATTCCATTGAATTCCATTCCATTCCATTCCGTTCCATTCCATTCCGTTCCATTCCATTCCATTCCATTCCATTCCATTCCATTCCATTCCCTTCCATTCCGTTCCATTCCGTTCCATTCCATTGAATTCCGATCCATTGCATTGAATTCCGTTCCATTCCATTCCATTCCTTTCCATTCCGTTCCGTTCCGTTCCGTACCGTTCTACTCGGATTGATTCCATTCTATTCCATTCCATTCCATTCGATTCCATTCGATTCCATTCGATTCCATTCGACTCCATTCCATTCCATTCCATTCCATTCCATTCCATTCCATTGAACTCCATTCCATTCCATTCCATTCCATTCCATTCCATTCCATTCCATTGAATTCCATTCCATTCCATTCCATTCCTTTGAATTCTGTTCCACTCCATTCCATTCCATTCCATTCCGTTCTACTCGGGTTGAATCCATTCTATTCCATTCCGTTCCGTTCCGTTCCGTTCCGTTCCATTCCATTCCACTCGGGTTGATTCCATTCTATTCCATTGCATTCCATTCGATTCCATTCGATTCCATTCGATTCCATTCGATTCCATTCGATTCCATTCCATTCCATTCCATTCCATTGAATTCCATTCCATTCCATTCCATTCCATTGAATTCCGTTCCATTCCATTCAATTCCATTCCATTCCATTCCATTCCATTCCATTTGAATTCCATTCCATTCCATTCCATTCAATTCCATTCCATTCCATTCCATTCCATTCCATTCCATTCCATTCTACTCGGGTTGATTCCATTCTATTCCATTCCATTCCATTCGATTCCATTCGATTCCATTCGATTCCATTCGATTCCATTCCATTCCATTCCATTCCATTCCATTCCATTCCATTCCATTCCATTCCATTGAATTCCATTCCATTCCATTGAATTCCATTCCATTCCATTCCATTCCATTGAATTCCGTTCCGTTCCATTCCTTTCCATTCCATTCCATTCCATTCCATTGAATTCCATTCCATTCCATTGAATTCCATTCCATTCCATTCCATTCCATTGAATTCCGTTCCGTTCCATTCCTTTCCATTCCATTCCATTCCATTGTATTCCATTACATTGAATTCCATTCCATTCCATTCCATTCCATTGTATTCCATTACATTGAATTCCATTCCATTCCATTCCATTCCATTGAATTCCATTCCATTCCATTGAATTACATTCCATTCCATTCCATTCGATTCCATTCCATTCCATTGAATTCCATTCCTTTCCATTCCATTCCATTGAATTCCGTTCAATTCCATTCCATTCCATTCCATTCCATTCCATTCCATTCCATTCGAATTCCATTCCATTCCTTTCCATTCCATTAAATTCCATTCCATTCCATTCTACTCGTGTTGATTCCATTCTATTCCATTCCATTCCATTCGATTAAATTCGATTCCTTTCGATTCCATTCCATTCCATTCCATTCCATTCCATTCCATTGAATTCCATTCCATTCCATTCCATTCCATTGAATTCCATTCCATTCCATTCCATCGAATTCCATTCCATTCCATTGAATTCCATTCCATCCATTCCATTCCATTCCATTCCATTCCATTGAATTCCGTTCCATTCCATTCCATTGCATTCCATTCCATTCCATTCCATTTGAATTCCATTCCATTCCATTCCATTCCATTCCATTCCATTCCATTCCATTCTACTCGGGTTGATTCCATTCTATTCCATTCCATTCCATTCCATTCCATTCCATTCCATTCCATTCCATTCCTTTCCATTCCATTCCATTCCATTCCATGGAATTCCATTCCATTCCATTGAATTCCATTCCATTCCATTCCATTCCATTGAATTCCGTTCCATTCCATTCCATTCCATTCCATTCCATTCCATTGAATTCCATTCCATTGAATTCCATTCCATTCCATTCCATTCCATTGAATTCCATTCCATTCCGTTCCGTTCCGTTCCGTTCCATTCCGTTTCGTTCCGTTCCGTTCCGTTCCGTTCCATTCCATTCCATTCCATTCCATTGAATTCCGTTCCATTCCATTGAATTCCATTCCATTCCGTTCCATTCCATTGAATTCTGTTCCGTTCCGTTCCGTTCCGTTCCATTCCGTTCCATTCCGTTCCTTTCCGTTCTACTCGGATTGATTCCATTCTATTCCATTCCATTCCATTCGATTCCATTCGATTCCATTCGAATCCATTCGATTCCATTCGATTCCATTCGATTCCATTCCATTCCATTGAATTCCATTCCATTCCATTCCATTCCATTGAATTCCGTTCCATTCCATTCAATTCCATTCCATTCCATTCCTTTCCGTTCCGTTCCGTTCCGTTCCGTTCCGTTCCGTTCTACTCGGGTTGATTCCATTCTATTCCATTCCATTCCATTCGATTCCAATCTATTCCATTCGATTCCATTCGATTCAATTCGATTCCATTCCATTCCATTCCATTCCATTCCATTGAATTCCATTCCATTCCATTCCATCGAATTCCATTCCATTCCATTGAATTCCATTCCATTCCATTCCATTCCATTCCATTCCATTCCATTCCATTCCATCGAATTCCATTCCATTCTATTCCATTCCATTCCATTCCATTCCATTCCATTCGATTCCATTCGATTCCATTCGATTCCATTCGATTCCATTCCATTCCATTCCATTCCATTGAATTCCATTCCATTCCATTCCATTCCATTCTACTCGGGTTGATTCCATTCTATTCCATTCCATTCCATTCGATTCCATTCTATTCCATTCGATTCCATTCGATTCAATTCGATTCGATTCCATTCCATTCCATTCCATTCCATTCCATTCCATTGAATTCCATTCCATTCCATAGAATTCCATTCCATTCCATTCCATTCCATTCCATTCCATTCCATTCCATTTAATTCCATTCCATTCCATTGAATTCCATTCCATTCCATTCCATTCGATTCCATTCCATTCCATGGAATTCCATTCCATTCGATTCCATTCCATTCCATGGAATTCCATTTCATTCCATTCCATTCCATTCCATTCCATTCCATTCCCTAGAATTCCATTCCATTCCATTCCATTCCATTCCATTCCATTCCATTCCGTTCCATTCCATTCCATC
Source organism: Gorilla gorilla gorilla (assembly GCF_029281585.2). Taxonomy (NCBI): domain Eukaryota; kingdom Metazoa; phylum Chordata; class Mammalia; order Primates; family Hominidae; genus Gorilla; species Gorilla gorilla. The sequence goes on from NC_073242.2 coordinate 40,779,881, forward strand.
GAATTCCATTCCATTCCATTCCATTCCATTCCATTCCATTCCATTCCATTCCATTGAATTCCATTCCATTCCATTCCATCGAATTCCATTCCATTCCATTCCATTCCATTCCATTCCATTCCATTCCATTCCATTCCATTCCATTCCATTCCACTCTACTCGGGTTGACTCCATTCTATTACATTCCATTCCATTCGATTCCATTCGATTCCATTCGATTCCTTTCGATTCCATTCCATTCAATTGAATTCCATTCCATTCCATTCCATTCCATTCCATTCCATTCCATTGAATTCCATTCCATTCCATTGAATTCCATTCCATTCCATTCCATTCCATGGAATTCCGTTCCATTCCATTCCTTTCCATTCCATTGAATTCCATTACATTGAATTCCATTCCATTCCATTCCATTCCATTGAATTCCATTCCATTCCATTGAATTCCATTCCATTCCATTCCATTCGATTCCATTCCATTCCATGGAATTCCATTCCTTTCCATTCCATTCCATTCCATACCATTCCATTCCATTCCTTTGAATTCCATTGAATTCCATTCCATTCCATTGAATTCCATTCCTTTCCATTCCATTCCATTGAATTCCGTTCAATTCCATTCCATTCCATTCCATTCCATTCCATTCCATTCCATTCGAATTCCATTCCATTCCATTGAATTCCATTCCATTCCATTCCATTCGATTCCATTCCATTCCATGGAATTCCATTCCATTCGATTCCATTCCATTCCATGGAATTCCATTTCATTCCATTCCATTCCATTCCATTCCATTCCATTCCCTAGAATTCCATTCCATTCCATTCCATTCCATTCCATTCCATTCCGTTCCATTCCATTCCATCGAATTCCATTCCATTCCATTCCATTCCATTCCATTCCATTCCATTCCATTCCATTCCATTCCATTCCATTCCATTCCACTCTACTCGGGTTGATTCCATTCTATTACATTCCATTCCATTCGATTCCATTTGATTCCATTCGATTCCATTCGATTCCATTCCATTCAATTGAATTCCATTCCATTCCATTCCATTCCATTCCATTGAATTCCATTCCATTCCATTGAATTCCATTCCATTCCATTCCATTCCATGGAATTCCGTTCCATTCCATTCCTTTCCATTCCATTCCATTCCATTGAATTCCATTACATTGAATTCCATTCCATTCCATTCCATTCCATTGAATTCCATTCCATTCCATTGAATTCCATTCCATTCCATTCCATTCGATTCCATTCCATTCCATGGAATTCCATTCCTTTCCATTCCATTCCATTCCATACCATTCCATTCCATTCCTTTGAATTCCATTGAATTCCATTCCATTCCATTGAATTCCATTCCTTTCCATTCCATTCCATTGAATTCCGTTCAATTCCATTCCATTCCATTCCATTCCATTCCATTCGAATTCCATTCCATTCCATTGAATTCCATTCCATTCCATTCCATTCGATTCCATTCCATTCCATGGAATTCCATTCCATTCGATTCCATTCCATTCCATTCCATTCCATTCCATTCCATTCCACTCTACTCGGGTTGATTCCATTCTATTCCATTCCATTCCATTCGATTCCGTTCGATTCCTTTCGATTCCATTCCATTCCATTCCATTCCATTCCATTGAATTCCATTCCATTCCATTCCATTCCATTCCATTGAATTCCATTCCATTCCATTCCATCGAATTCCATTCCATTCCATTGAATTCCATTCCATTCCATTCCATTCCATTCCATTCCATTCCATTCCATTCCATCGAATTCCATTCCATTCCATTCCATTCCATTCCATTCCATTCCATTCGATTCCATTCGATTCCATTCGATTCCATTCGATTCCATTCGATTCCATTCCATTCCATTCCATTCCATTGAATTCCATTCCATTCCATTCCATTCCATTGAATTCCGTTCCATTCCTTTCAATTCCATTCCATTCCATTCCATTCCATTCCATTCCATTCCATTCCATTCTACTCGGGTTGATTCCATTCTATTACATTCCATTCCATTCGATTCCATTCGATTCCATTCGATTCCATTCGATTCCATTCCATTCCATTCCATTCCATTGAATTCCGTTCCATTCCATTCCATTCCATTCCATTGAATTCCATTACATTGAATTCCATTCCATTCCATTCCATTCCATGGAATTCCATTCCATTCCGTTCCGTTCCGTTCCGTTCCGTTCCGTACCGTTCCATTCCATTCCATTCCATTCCATTGAATTCCGTTCCATTCCATTGAATTCCATTCCATTCCGTTCCATTCCATTGAATTCCGTTCCGTTCCGTTCCGTTCCGTTCCGTTCCGTTCCGTTCCGTTCCATTCTACTCGGGTTGATTCCATTCTATTCCATTCCATTCCATTCGATTCCATTCTATTCCATTCGATTCCATTCTATTCAATTCGATTCCATTCCATTCCATTCCATTCCATTGAATTCCATTCCATTCCATTGAATTCCATTCCATTCCATTCCATTCCATTGAATTCCGTTCCATTCCATTCCATTCCATTCCATTCCATTCCATTGAATTCCATTCCATTGAATTCCATTCCATTCCATTCCATTCCATTGAATTCCATTCCATTCCGTTCCGTTCCGTTCCTTTCCGTTCCGTTTCGTTCCGTTCCGTTCCGTTCCTTTCCTTTCCATTCCATTACATTCCATTGAATTCCGTTCCATTCCATTGAATTCCATTCCATTCCGTTCCATTCCATTGAATTCTGTTCCGTTCCGTTCCGTTCCGTTCCGTTCCATTCCGTTCCATTCCGTTCCTTTCCGTTCTACTCGGATTGATTCCATTCCATTCCATTCCATTCCATTCCATTCCATTCGATTCCATTCGAATCCATTCGATTCCATTCGATTCCATTCGATTCCATTCCATTCCATTGAATTCCATTCCATTCCATTCCATTCCATTGAATTCCGTTCCATTCCATTCAATTCCATTCCATTCCATTCCTTTCCATTCCGTTCCGTTCCGTTCCGTTCCGTTCCGTTCTACTCGGGTTGATTCCATTCTATTCCATTCCATTCCATTCGATTCCAATCTATTCCATTCGATTCCATTCGATTCAATTCGATTCCATTCCATTCCATTCCATTCCATTCCATTCCATTGAATTCCATTCCATTCCATTCCGTTCCATTCCATTCCATTCCATTCCATTCCATTCTATTCCATTCCATTACGTTCCGTTCCATTCCGTTCCATTCCGTTCCTTTCCATTGAATTCCGATCCATTGCATTGAATTCCGTTCCATTCCATTCCATTCCTTTCCGTTCCATTCCGTTCCGTTCCATTCCGTTCTACTCGGATTGATTCCATTCTAATCCATTCCATTCCATTCGATTCCATTCGATTCCATTCGATTGCATTCGATTCCATTCCATTCCATTCCATTCCATTCCATTCCGTTCCATTGAATTCCGTTCCATTCCATTCCATTCCATTCCATTCCATTCCATTGAATTCCATTCCATTGAATTCCATTCCATTCCATTCCATTCCATTGAATTCCATTCCATTCCGTTCCGTTCCGTTCCGTTCCGTTCCGTTCTGTTCCGTTCCGTTTCGTTCCGTTCCGTTCCGTTCCGTTCCATTCCATTCCATTCCATTCCATTGAATTCCGTTCCATTCCATTGAATTCCATTCCATTCCGTTCCATTCCATTGAATTCTGTTCCGTTCCGTTCCGTTCCGTTCCGTTCCATTCCGTTCCATTCCGTTCCTTTCCGTTCTACTCGGATTGATTCCATTCTATTCCATTCCATTCCATTCCATTCCATTCGATTCCATTCGAATCCATTCGATTCCATTCGATTCCATTCGATTCCATTCCATTCCATTGAATTCCATTCCATTCCATTCCATTACATTGAATAACGTTCCATTCCATTCAATTCCATTCCATTCCATTCCTTTCCGTTCCGTTCCGTTCCGTTCCGTTCCGTTATACAAGGGTTGATTCCATTCTATTCCATTCCATTCCATTCGATTCCATTCTATTCCATTCGATTCCATTCGATTCAATTCGATTCCATTCCATTCCATTCCATTCCATTCCATTCCATTCCATTCCATTGAATTCCATTCCATTCCATTCCGTTCCATTCCATTCCGTTCCATTCCATTCCATTCCATTCCATTCCATTCCATTCCATTCCCTTCCATTCCGTTCCATTCCGTTCCATTCCATTGAATTCCGATCCATTGCATTGAATTCCGTTCCATTCCATTCCATTCCTTTCCATTCCGTTCCGTTCCGTTCCGTACCGTTCTACTCGGATTGATTCCATTCTATTCCATTCCATTCCATTCGATTCCATTCGATTCCATTCGATTCCATTCGACTCCATTCCATTCCATTCCATTCCATTCCATTCCATTCCATTGAACTCCATTCCATTCCATTCCATTCCATTCCATTCCATTCCATTCCATTGAATTCCATTCCATTCCATTCCATTCCTTTGAATTCTGTTCCACTCCATTCCATTCCATTCCATTCCGTTCTACTCGGGTTGAATCCATTCTATTCCATTCCGTTCCGTTCCGTTCCGTTCCGTTCCATTCCATTCCACTCGGGTTGATTCCATTCTATTCCATTGCATTCCATTCGATTCCATTCGATTCCATTCGATTCCATTCGATTCCATTCGATTCCATTCCATTCCATTCCATTCCATTGAATTCCATTCCATTCCATTCCATTCCATTGAATTCCGTTCCATTCCATTCAATTCCATTCCATTCCATTCCATTCCATTCCATTTGAATTCCATTCCATTCCATTCCATTCAATTCCATTCCATTCCATTCCATTCCATTCCATTCCATTCCATTCTACTCGGGTTGATTCCATTCTATTCCATTCCATTCCATTCGATTCCATTCGATTCCATTCGATTCCATTCGATTCCATTCCATTCCATTCCATTCCATTCCATTCCATTCCATTCCATTCCATTCCATTGAATTCCATTCCATTCCATTGAATTCCATTCCATTCCATTCCATTCCATTGAATTCCGTTCCGTTCCATTCCTTTCCATTCCATTCCATTCCATTCCATTGAATTCCATTCCATTCCATTGAATTCCATTCCATTCCATTCCATTCCATTGAATTCCGTTCCGTTCCATTCCTTTCCATTCCATTCCATTCCATTGTATTCCATTACATTGAATTCCATTCCATTCCATTCCATTCCATTGTATTCCATTACATTGAATTCCATTCCATTCCATTCCATTCCATTGAATTCCATTCCATTCCATTGAATTACATTCCATTCCATTCCATTCGATTCCATTCCATTCCATTGAATTCCATTCCTTTCCATTCCATTCCATTGAATTCCGTTCAATTCCATTCCATTCCATTCCATTCCATTCCATTCCATTCCATTCGAATTCCATTCCATTCCTTTCCATTCCATTAAATTCCATTCCATTCCATTCTACTCGTGTTGATTCCATTCTATTCCATTCCATTCCATTCGATTAAATTCGATTCCTTTCGATTCCATTCCATTCCATTCCATTCCATTCCATTCCATTGAATTCCATTCCATTCCATTCCATTCCATTGAATTCCATTCCATTCCATTCCATCGAATTCCATTCCATTCCATTGAATTCCATTCCATCCATTCCATTCCATTCCATTCCATTCCATTGAATTCCGTTCCATTCCATTCCATTGCATTCCATTCCATTCCATTCCATTTGAATTCCATTCCATTCCATTCCATTCCATTCCATTCCATTCCATTCCATTCTACTCGGGTTGATTCCATTCTATTCCATTCCATTCCATTCCATTCCATTCCATTCCATTCCATTCCATTCCTTTCCATTCCATTCCATTCCATTCCATGGAATTCCATTCCATTCCATTGAATTCCATTCCATTCCATTCCATTCCATTGAATTCCGTTCCATTCCATTCCATTCCATTCCATTCCATTCCATTGAATTCCATTCCATTGAATTCCATTCCATTCCATTCCATTCCATTGAATTCCATTCCATTCCGTTCCGTTCCGTTCCGTTCCATTCCGTTTCGTTCCGTTCCGTTCCGTTCCGTTCCATTCCATTCCATTCCATTCCATTGAATTCCGTTCCATTCCATTGAATTCCATTCCATTCCGTTCCATTCCATTGAATTCTGTTCCGTTCCGTTCCGTTCCGTTCCATTCCGTTCCATTCCGTTCCTTTCCGTTCTACTCGGATTGATTCCATTCTATTCCATTCCATTCCATTCGATTCCATTCGATTCCATTCGAATCCATTCGATTCCATTCGATTCCATTCGATTCCATTCCATTCCATTGAATTCCATTCCATTCCATTCCATTCCATTGAATTCCGTTCCATTCCATTCAATTCCATTCCATTCCATTCCTTTCCGTTCCGTTCCGTTCCGTTCCGTTCCGTTCCGTTCTACTCGGGTTGATTCCATTCTATTCCATTCCATTCCATTCGATTCCAATCTATTCCATTCGATTCCATTCGATTCAATTCGATTCCATTCCATTCCATTCCATTCCATTCCATTGAATTCCATTCCATTCCATTCCATCGAATTCCATTCCATTCCATTGAATTCCATTCCATTCCATTCCATTCCATTCCATTCCATTCCATTCCATTCCATCGAATTCCATTCCATTCTATTCCATTCCATTCCATTCCATTCCATTCCATTCGATTCCATTCGATTCCATTCGATTCCATTCGATTCCATTCCATTCCATTCCATTCCATTGAATTCCATTCCATTCCATTCCATTCCATTCTACTCGGGTTGATTCCATTCTATTCCATTCCATTCCATTCGATTCCATTCTATTCCATTCGATTCCATTCGATTCAATTCGATTCGATTCCATTCCATTCCATTCCATTCCATTCCATTCCATTGAATTCCATTCCATTCCATAGAATTCCATTCCATTCCATTCCATTCCATTCCATTCCATTCCATTCCATTTAATTCCATTCCATTCCATTGAATTCCATTCCATTCCATTCCATTCGATTCCATTCCATTCCATGGAATTCCATTCCATTCGATTCCATTCCATTCCATGGAATTCCATTTCATTCCATTCCATTCCATTCCATTCCATTCCATTCCCTAGAATTCCATTCCATTCCATTCCATTCCATTCCATTCCATTCCATTCCGTTCCATTCCATTCCATCGAATTCCATTCCATTCCATTCCATTCCATTCCATTCCATTCCATTCCATTCCATTGAATTCCATTCCATTCCATTCCATCGAATTCCATTCCATTCCATTCCATTCCATTCCATTCCATTCCATTCCATTCCATTCCATTCCATTCCACTCTACTCGGGTTGACTCCATTCTATTACATTCCATTCCATTCGATTCCATTCGATTCCATTCGATTCCTTTCGATTCCATTCCATTCAATTGAATTCCATTCCATTCCATTCCATTCCATTCCATTCCATTCCATTGAATTCCATTCCATTCCATTGAATTCCATTCCATTCCATTCCATTCCATGGAATTCCGTTCCATTCCATTCCTTTCCATTCCATTGAATTCCATTACATTGAATTCCATTCCATTCCATTCCATTCCATTGAATTCCATTCCATTCCATTGAATTCCATTCCATTCCATTCCATTCGATTCCATTCCATTCCATGGAATTCCATTCCTTTCCATTCCATTCCATTCCATACCATTCCATTCCATTCCTTTGAATTCCATTGAATTCCATTCCATTCCATTGAATTCCATTCCTTTCCATTCCATTCCATTGAATTCCGTTCAATTCCATTCCATTCCATTCCATTCCATTCCATTCCATTCCATTCGAATTCCATTCCATTCCATTGAATTCCATTCCATTCCATTCCATTCGATTCCATTCCATTCCATGGAATTCCATTCCATTCGATTCCATTCCATTCCATGGAATTCCATTTCATTCCATTCCATTCCATTCCATTCCATTCCATTCCATCGAATTCCATTCCATTCCATTCCATTCCATTCCATTCCATTCCATTCCATTCCATTCCATTCCATTCCACTCTACTCGGGTTGACTCCATTCTATTACATTCCATTCCATTCGATTCCATTCGATTCCATTCGATTCCTTTCGATTCCATTCCATTCAATTGAATTCCATTCCATTCCATTCCATTCCATTCCATTCCATTCCATTGAATTCCATTCCATTCCATTGAATTCCATTCCATTCCATTCCATTCCATGGAATTCCGTTCCATTCCATTCCTTTCCATTCCATTGAATTCCATTACATTGAATTCCATTCCATTCCATTCCATTCCATTGAATTCCATTCCATTCCATTGAATTCCATTCCATTCCATTCCATTCGATTCCATTCCATTCCATGGAATTCCATTCCTTTCCATTCCATTCCATTCCATACCATTCCATTCCATTCCTTTGAATTCCATTGAATTCCATTCCATTCCATTGAATTCCATTCCTTTCCATTCCATTCCATTGAATTCCGTTCAATTCCATTCCATTCCATTCCATTCCATTCCATTCCATTCCATTCGAATTCCATTCCATTCCATTGAATTCCATTCCATTCCATTCCATTCGATTCCATTCCATTCCATGGAATTCCATTCCATTCGATTCCATTCCATTCCATGGAATTCCATTTCATTCCATTCCATTCCATTCCATTCCATTCCATTCCCTAGAATTCCATTCCATTCCATTCCATTCCATTCCATTCCATTCCGTTCCATTCCATTCCATCGAATTCCATTCCATTCCATTCCATTCCATTCCATTCCATTCCATTCCATTCCATTCCATTCCATTCCATTCCATTCCACTCTACTCGGGTTGATTCCATTCTATTACATTCCATTCCATTCGATTCCATTTGATTCCATTCGATTCCATTCGATTCCATTCCATTCAATTGAATTCCATTCCATTCCATTCCATTCCATTCCATTGAATTCCATTCCATTCCATTGAATTCCATTCCATTCCATTCCATTCCATGGAATTCCGTTCCATTCCATTCCTTTCCATTCCATTCCATTCCATTGAATTCCATTACATTGAATTCCATTCCATTCCATTCCATTCCATTGAATTCCATTCCATTCCATTGAATTCCATTCCATTCCATTCCATTCGATTCCATTCCATTCCATGGAATTCCATTCCTTTCCATTCCATTCCATTCCATACCATTCCATTCCATTCCTTTGAATTCCATTGAATTCCATTCCATTCCATTGAATTCCATTCCTTTCCATTCCATTCCATTGAATTCCGTTCAATTCCATTCCATTCCATTCCATTCGAATTCCATTCCATTCCATTGAATTCCATTCCATTCCATTCCATTCGATTCCATTCCATTCCATGGAATTCCATTCCATTCGATTCCATTCCATTCCATTCCATTCCATTCCATTCCATTCCACTCTACTCGGGTTGATTCCATTCTATTCCATTCCATTCCATTCGATTCCGTTCGATTCCTTTCGATTCCATTCCATTCCATTCCATTCCATTCCATTGAATTCCATTCCATTCCATTCCATTCCATTCCATTGAATTCCATTCCATTCCATTCCATCGAATTCCATTCCATTCCATTGAATTCCATTCCATTCCATTCCATTCCATTCCATTCCATTCCATTCCATTCCATCGAATTCCATTCCATTCCATTCCATTCCATTCCATTCCATTCCATTCGATTCCATTCGATTCCATTCGATTCCATTCGATTCCATTCGATTCCATTCCATTCCATTCCATTCCATTGAATTCCATTCCATTCCATTCCATTCCATTGAATTCCGTTCCATTCCTTTCAATTCCATTCCATTCCATTCCATTCCATTCCATTCCATTCCATTCCATTCCATTCCATTCTACTCGGGTTGATTCCATTCTATTACATTCCATTCCATTCGATTCCATTCGATTCCATTCGATTCCATTCGATTCCATTCCATTCCATTCCATTCCATTGAATTCCGTTCCATTCCATTCCATTCCATTCCATTGAATTCCATTACATTGAATTCCATTCCATTCCATTCCATTCCATGGAATTCCATTCCATTCCGTTCCGTTCCGTTCCGTTCCGTTCCGTACCGTTCCATTCCATTCCATTCCATTCCATTGAATTCCGTTCCATTCCATTGAATTCCATTCCATTCCGTTCCATTCCATTGAATTCCGTTCCGTTCCGTTCCGTTCCGTTCCGTTCCGTTCCGTTCCGTTCCATTCTACTCGGGTTGATTCCATTCTATTCCATTCCATTCCATTCGATTCCATTCTATTCCATTCGATTCCATTCTATTCAATTCGATTCCATTCCATTCCATTCCATTCCATTCCATTCCATTCCATTGAATTCCATTCCATTCCATTCCGTTCCATTCCATTCTGTTCCATTCCATTCCATTCAATTCCATTCCATTCCATTACGTTCCGTTCCATTCCGTTCCATTCCATTGAATTCCGATCCATTGCATTGAATTCCGTTCCATTCCATTCCATTCCTTTCCGTTCCGTTCCGTTCCATTCCGTTCTACTCGGGTTGATTCCATTCTATTCCATTCCATTCCATTCGATTCCAACCTATTCCATTCGATTCCATTCGATTCAATTCGATTCCATTCCATTCCATTCCATTCCATTCCATTCCATTCCATTGAATTCCATTCCATTCCATTCCGTTCCATTCCATTCCGTTCCATTCCATTCCATTCCATTCCATTCCATTCCATTCCATTCCATTAAGTTCCGTTCCATTCCGTTCCATTCCGTTCCATTCCATTGAATTCCGATCCATTGCATTGAATTCCGTTCCATTCCATTCCATTCCTTTCCGTTCCGTTCCGTTCCGTTCCATTCCGTTCTACTCGGATTGATTCCATTCTGTTCCATTCCATTCCATTCCATTCCATTCGATTCCATTCGATTCCATTCGATTCCATTCCATTCCATTCCATTCCATTCCATTACATTCCATTGAACTCCATTCCATTCCATTCCATTCCATTCCATTCCATTCCATTCCATTCCATTGAATTCCATTCCATTCCATTCCTTTCCATTGAATTCTGTTCCATTCAATTCCATTCCATTCCATTCCGTTCTTCTCGGGTTGATTCCATTCTATTCCATTCCGTTCCGTTCCGTTCCGTTCCGTTCCGTTCCGTTCCGTTCCGTTCCATTCCACTCGGGTTGATTCCATTCTATTCCATTCCTTTCCATTCCATTCCATTCCATTCGATTCCATTCGATTCCATTCGATTCCATTCGATTCCATTCCATTCCATTGAATTCCATTCCATTCCATTCCATTCCATTGAATTCCGTTCCATTCCATTCCATTGCATTCCATTCCATTCCATTCCATTTGAATTCCATTCCATTCCATTCCATTCCATTCCATTCCATTCCATTCCATTCCATTCCATTCCATTCTACTCGGGTTGATTCCATTCTATTCCATTACATTCCATTCGATTCCATTCGATTCCATTCGATTCCATTCGATTCCATTCCATTCCATTCCATTCCATTGAATTCCATTCCATTCCATTGAATTCCATTCCATTCCATTCCATTCCATTGAATTCCGTTCCATTCCATTCCATTCCATTCCATTCCATTCCATTGAATTCCATTCCATTGAATTCCATTCCATTCCATTCCATTCCATTGAATTCCATTCCATTCCGTTCCGTTCCGTTCCGTTCCGTTCCGTTTCGTTCCGTTCCGTTCCGTTCCGTTCCATTCCATTCCATTCCATTCCATTGAATTCCGTTCCATTCCATTGAATTCCATTCCATTCCGTTCCATTCCATTGAATTCTGTTCCGTTCCGTTCCGTTCCATTCCGTTCCATTCCGTTCCATTCCGTTCCTTTCCGTTCTACTCGGATTGATTCCATTCTATTCCATTCCATTCCATTCGATTCCATTCGATTCCATTCGAATCCATTCGATTCCATTCGATTCCATTCGATTCCATTCCATTCCATTGAATTCCATTCCATTCCATTCCATTCCATTGAATTCCGTTCCATTCCATTCAATTCCATTCCATTCCATTCCTTTCCGTTCCGTTCCGTTCCGTTCCATTCCGTTCCGTTCTACTCGGGTTGATTCCATTCTATTCCATTCCATTCCATTCGATTCCATTCTATTCCATTCGATTCCATTCGATTCAATTCGATTCCATTCCATTCCATTCCATTCCATTCCATTCCATTCCATTCCATTGAATTCCATTCCATTCCATTCCGTTCCATTCCATTCCGTTCCATTCCATTCCATTCCATTCCATTCCATTCCATTCCATTACATTCCCTTCCATTCCGTTCCATTCCGTTCAATTCCATTGAATTCCGATCCATTGCATTGAATTCCGTTCCATTCCATTCCATTCCTTTCCATTCCGTTCCGTTCCGTTCCGTACCGTTCTACTCGGATTGATTCCATTCTATTCCATTCCATTCCATTCGATTCCATTCGATTCCATTCGATTCCATTCGACTCCATTCCATTCCATTCCATTCCATTCCATTCCATTCCATTCCATTCCATTCCATTCCATTCCATTCCATTCCATTGAACTCCATTTGATTCCATTCCATTCCATTCCATTCCATTCCATTCCATTCCATTCCATTCCATTCCATTGAATTCCATTCCATTCCATTCCATTCCTTTGAATTCTGTTCCATTCCATTCCATTCCATTCCATTCCGTTCTACTCGGGTTGATTCCATTCTATTCCATTCCGTTCTCTACCGTTCCGTTCCGTTCCGTTCCATTCCACTCGGGTTGATTCCATTCTATTCCATTCCATTCCATTCGATTCCATTCGATTCCATTCGATTCCATTCGATTCCATTCGATTCCATTCCATTCCATTCCATTCCATTGAATTCCATTCCATTCCATTCCATTCCATTGAATTCCGTTCCATTCCATTCAATTCCATTCCATTCCATTCCATTCCATTCCATTTGAATTCCATTCCATTCCATTCCATTCAATTCCATTCCATTCCATTCCATTCCATTCCATTCCATTCCATTCCTTTCCATTCCATTCCATTCCATTGAATTCCATTACATTGAATTCCATTCCATTCCATTCCATTCCTTTGAATTCCATTCCATTCCATTCCATTGCATTGAATTCTGTTCCATTCCATTCCATTCCATTCCATTCCATTCCATTGAATTCCATTCCATTGAATTCCATTCCATTCCATTCCATTCCATTGAATTCCATTCCATTCCGTTCCGTTCCGTTCCGTTCCGTTCCGTTTCGTTCCGTTCCGTTCCGTTCCGTTCCATTCCATTCCATTCCATTCCATTGAATTCCGTTCCATTCCATTGAATTCCATTCCATTCCGTTCCATTCCATTGAATTCTGTTCCGTTCCGTTCCGTTCCGTTCCGTTCCATTCCGTTCCATTCCGTTCCTTTCCGTTCTACTCGGGTTGATTCCATTCTATTCCATTCCATTCCATTCCATTCCATTCCATTCCATTCCATTCCATTCGATTCCATTCGATTCCTTTCGATTCCATTCGATTCCATTCCATTCCATTCCATTCCATTGAATTCCATTCCATTCCATTCCATTCCATTGAATTCCGTTCCATTCCATTCAATTCCATTCCATTCCATTCCTTTCCGTTCCGTTCCGTTCCGTTCCGTTCCGTTATACAAGGGTTGATTCCATTCTATTCCATTCCATTCCATTCGATTCCATTCTATTCCATTCGATTCCATTCGATTCAATTCGATTCCATTCCATTCCATTCCATTCCATTCCATTGAATTCCATTGAATTCCATTCCATTCCATTCCGTTCCATTCCATTCCGTTCCATTCCATTCCATTCCATTCCATTCCATTCCATTCCATTCCATTCCATTCCGTTCTACTCGGGTTCATTCCATTCCATTCCGTTCCGTTCTGTTCCGTTCCGTTCCTTTCCTTTCTACTTGTGTTGATTCCATTCCATTCCATTATATTCCATTGAATTCCATTCCATTCCATTCCATTCCATTCCATTCCATTCCATTCCATTGAATTCCATTCCATTCCATTCCATTGAATTCCATTCCATTCCATTCCATTCGATTCCATATCATTCCATTGAATTCCATTCCATTCCATTGAATTCCATTCCATTCCGTTCCATTCCATTGAATTCTGTTCCGTTCCGTTCCGTTCCATTCCGTTCCATTCCGTTCCTTTCCGTTCTACTCGGGTTGATTCCATTCTATTCCATTCCATTCCATTCGATTCCATTCTATTCCATTCGATTCCATTCGATTCAATTAGATTCCATTCCATTCCATTCCATTCCATTCCATTCCATTCCATTGAATTCCGTTCCATTCCTTTGAATTCCATTCCATTCCGTTCCATTCCATTGAATTCCGCTCCGTTCCGTTCCGTTCCGTTCCGTTCCATTCCGTACCATTCCGTTCCATTCCGTTCTACTCGGGTTGATTCCATTCTATTCCATTCCATTCCATTCGATTCCATTCCATTCCATTCCATTCCATTCCATTCCGTTCTACTCGGGTTCATTCCATTCCATTCCGTTCCGTTCCGTTCCGTTCCGTTCCTTTCCTTTCTACTTGTGTTGATTCCATTCCATTCCTTTCTATTCCATTGAATTCCATTCCATTCCATTCCATTCCATTCCATTCCATTACATGGAATTCCATTCCATTCCATTCCATTCCATTCCATTGAATTCCATTCCATTCCATGGAATTCCATTCCATTCCATTCCATTCCATTCCATTGAATTCCATTCCATTCCATTCCATTGAATTCCATTCCATTCCATTCCATTCGATTCCATTTCATTCCATTGAATTCCATTCCATTCCATTCCATTCCATTCCATTCCATTGAATTCCATTGAATTCCATTCCATAGAATTCCATTCCATTCCATTGAATTCCATTCCATTTCATTCCATTCCATTCCGTTCCATTCCATTCCGTTCCATTCCATTCCATTCCTTTCCATTCCATTCCATTCCGTTCCATTCCATTGAATTCCGTTCCATTGCATTGAATTCCGTTCCATTCCATTCCATTCCTTTCCGTTCCGTTCCGTTCCGTTCCGTTCCGTTCTACTCGGGTTGATTCCATTCTATTCCATTCCATTCCATTCGATTCCATTCTATTCCATTCGATTCCATTCGATTCAATTCGATTCCATTCGATTCCATTCGATTCCATTCCATTCCATTCCATTCCATTGAATTCCATTCCATTCCATTCCGTTCCATTCCATTCCGTTCCATTCCATTCCATTCCATTCCATTCCATTCCGTTCCATTCCATTCCATTCCTTTCCATTCCATTCCTTTCCGTTCCATTCCGTTCCGTTCCATTCCGTTCTACTCGGATTGATTCCATTCTATTCCATTCCATTCCATTCGATTCCATTCGATTCCACTCGATTCCATTCGATTCCATTCCATTCCATTCCATTCCATTCCATTCCATTCCATTCCATTGAACTCCATTCCATTCCATTCCATTCCATTCCATTCCATTCCATTGAATTCCATTCCATTCCATTCCATTCCATTGAATTCTGTTCCATTCAATTCCATTCCATTCCATTCCGTTCTACTCGGGTTGATTCCATGCTATTCCATTCCGTTCCATTCCGTTCCGTTCCGTTCCGTTCCGTTCCGTTCCATTCCACTCGGGTTGATTCCATTCTATTCCATTCCATTCCATTCCATTCCATTCCATTCCATTCCATTCCATTCCATTCCATTCCATTCGATTCCATTCGATTCCATTCGATTCCATTCCTTTCCATTGAATTCCATTCCATTCCATTCCATTCCATTGAATTCCGTTCCATTCCATTCCATTGCATTCCATTCCATTCCATTCCATTTGAATTCCATTCCATTCCATTCCATTCCATTCCATTCCATTCCATTCCATTCTACTCGGGTTGATTCCATTCTATTCCATTCCATTCCATTCGATTCCATTCGATTCCATTCGATTCCATTCGATTCCATTCCATTCCATTCCATTCCATTCCATTCCATTCCATTCCATTGAATTCCATTCCATTCCATTGAATTCCATTCCATTCCATTCCATTCCATTGAATTCCGTTCCATTCCATTCCATTCCATTCCATTCCATTCCATTGAATTCCATTCCATTGAATTCCATTCCAATCCATTCCATTCCATTGAATTCCATTCCATTCCGTTCCGTTCCATTCCGTTCCGTTTCTTTCCGTTCCGTTCCGTTCCGTTCCGTTCCATTCCATTCCATTCCATTCCATTGAATTCCGTTCCATTCCATTCCATTCCATTCCATTGAATTCCGTTCCATTCCATTGAATTCCATTCCATTCCGTTCCATTCCATTGAATTCTGTTCAGTTCCGTTCCGTTCCGTTCCGTTCCATTCCGTTCCATTCCTTTCCTTTCCGTTCTACTCGGGTTGATTCCATTCTATTCCATTCCATTCCATTCGATTCCATTCGATTCCATTCGAATCCATTCGATTCCATTCGATTCCATTCGATTCCATTCCATTCCATTGAATTCCATTCCATTCCATTCCATTCCATTGAATTCCGTTCCATTCCATTCAATTCCATTCCATTCCATTCCTTTCCGTTCCGTTCCGTTCCGTTCCGTTCCGTTCCCTTCTACTCGGGTTGATTCCATTCTATTCCATTCCATTCCATTCGATTCCATTCTATTCCATTCGATTCCATTCGATTCAATTAGATTCCATTCCATTCCATTCCATTCCATTCCATTCCATTCCATTGAATTCCGTTCCATTCCATTGAATTCCATTCCATTCCGTTCCATTCCATTGAATTCCGCTCCGTTCCGTTCCGTTCCGTTCCGTTCCATTCCGTACCATTCCGTTCCATTCCGTTCTACTCGGGTTCATTCCATTCCATTCCGTTCCGTTCCGTTCCGTTCCGTTCCTTTCCTTTCTACTTGTGTTGATTCCATTCCATTCCTTTCTATTCCATTGAATTCCATTCCTTTCCATTCCATTCCATTCCATTACATGGAATTCCATTGAATTCCATTGAATTCCATTCCATTGAATTCCATTCCATTCCATTCCATTCCATTGAATTCCATTCCATTCCATTCCATTCGATTCCATTTCATTCCATTGAATTCCATTCCATTCCATTCCATTCCATTCCATTCCATTGAATTCCATTGAATTCCATTCCATTGAATTCCATTCCATTGAATTCCATTCCATTCCATTGAATTCCATTCCATTTCATTCCATTCCATTCCGTTCCATTCCATTCCGTTCCATTCCATTCCATTCCTTTCCATTCCATTCCATTCCGTTCCATTCCATTGAATTCCGTTCCATTGCATTGAATTCCGTTCCATTCCATTCCATTCCTTTCTGTTCCGTTCCGTTCCGTTCCGTTCCGTTCCGTTCTACTCGGGTTGATTCCATTCTATTCCATTCCATTCCATTCGATTCCATTCTATTCCATTCGATTCCATTCGATTCAATTCGATTCCATTCCATTCCATTCCATTCCATTCCATTCCGTTCCATTCCATTGAATTCCATTCCATTCCATTCCGTTCCATTCCATTCCGTTCCATTCCATTCCATTCCATTCCATTCCATTACGTTCCGTTCCATTCCGTTCCATTCCGTTCCATTCCATAGAATTCCGATCCATTGCATTGAATTCCGTTCCATTCCATTCCATTCCTTTCCGTTCCATTCCGTTCCGTTCCGTTCCGTTCTACTCGGATTGATTCCATTCTATTCCATTCCATTCCATTCGATTCCATTCGATTCCATTCGATTCCATTCGATTCCATTCCATTCCATTGAATTCCATTCCATTCCATTCCATTCCATTCCATTCCATTGAATTCCATTTAATTCCATTCCATTGAATTCCATTCCATTCCATTCCATTCCGTTCCATTCCATTCCGTTCCATTCCATTCCATTCCATTCCATTCCATTCCGTTCCGTTCCATTCCGTTCCATTCCGTTCCATTCCATTGAATTCCGTTCCATTGCATTGAATTCCGTTCCATTCCATTCCATTCCTTTCCGTTCCGTTCCGTTCCGTTCCGTTCCGTTCCGTTCTACTCGGGTTGATTCCATTCTATTCCATTCCATTCCATTCCATTCCATTCTATTCCATTCGATTCCATTCGATTCAATTCGATTCGATTCGATTCCATTCCATTCCATTCCATTCCATTCCATAGAATTCCATTCCATTCCATTGAATTCCATTCCATTCCATTCCATTCCATTCCATTGAATTCCATTCCATTCCATTGAATTCCATTCCATTCCATTCCATTCGATTCCATTCCATTCCATGGAATTCCATTCCATTCGATTCCATTCCATTCCATGGAATTCCATTTCATTCCATTCCATTCCGTTCCATTCCATTCCATCGAATTCCATTCCATTCCATTCCATTCCATTCCATTCCATTCCATTCCATTCCATTCCATTCCATTCCATTCCATTCTACTCGGGTTGATTCCATTCTATTACGTTCCATTCCATTCGATTCCATTCGATTCCATTCCATTCAATTGAATTCCATTCCATTCCATTCCATTCCATTCCATTCCATTCCATTGAATTCCATTCCATTACATTGAATTCCATTCCATTCCATTCCATTCCATTGAATTCCGTTCCATTCCATTCCATTCCATTACATGGAATTCCATTCCATTCCATTCCATTCCATTCCATAGAATTCCATTCCATTCCATGGAATTCCATTCCATTCCATTCCATTCCATTCCATTGAATTCCATTCCATTCCATTCCATTGAATTCCATTCCATTCCATTCCATTCGATTCCAATTCATTCCATTGAATTCCATTCCATTCCATTCCATTCCATTCCATTCCATTGAATTCCATTGAATTCCATTCCATAGAATTCCATTCCATTCCATTGAATTCCATTCCATTTCATTCCATTCCATTCCGTTCCATTCCATTCCGTTCCATTCCATTCCATTCCTTTCCATTCCATTCCATTCCGTTCCATTCCATTGAATTCCGTTCCATTGCATTGAATTCCGTTCCATTCCATTCCATTCCATTACATGGAATTCCATTCCATTCCATTCCATTCCATTCCATAGAATTCCATTCCATTCCATGGAATTCCATTCCATTCCATTCCATTCCATTCCATTGAATTCCATTCCATTCCATTCCATTGAATTCCATTCCATTCCATTCCATTCGATTCCATTTCATTCCATTGAATTCCATTCCATTCCATTCCATTCCATTCCATTCCATTGAATTCCATTGAATTCCATTCCATAGAATTCCATTCCATTCCATTGAATTCCATTCCATTTCATTCCATTCCATTCCGTTCCATTCCATTCCGTTCCATTCCATTCCATTCCTTTCCATTCCATTCCATTCCGTTCCATTCCATTGAATTCCGTTCCATTGCATTGAATTCCGTTCCATTCCATTCCATTCCTTTCCGTTCCGTTCCGTTCCGTTCCGTTCCGTTCTACTCGGGTTGATTCCATTCTATTCCATTCCATTCCATTCGATTCCATTCTATTCCATTCGATTCCATTCGATTCAATTCGATTCCATTCGATTCCATTCGATTCCATTCCATTCCATTCCATTCCATTGAATTCCATTCCATTCCATTCCGTTCCATTCCATTCCGTTCCATTCCATTCCATTCCATTCCATTCCATTCCGTTCCATTCCATTCCATTCCTTTCCATTCCATTCCTTTCCGTTCCATTCCGTTCCGTTCCATTCCGTTCTACTCGGATTGATTCCATTCTATTCCATTCCATTCCATTCGATTCCATTCGATTCCATTCGATTCCATTCGATTCCATTCCATTCCATTACATTCCATTCCATTCCATTCCATTCCATTGAACTCCTTTCCATTCCATTCCATTCCATTCCATTCCATTCCATTGAATTCCATTCCATTCCATTCCATTCCATTGAATTCTGTTCCATTCAATTCCATTCCATTCCATTCCGTTCTACTCGGGTTGCTTCCATGCTATTCCATTCCGTTCCATTCCGTTCCGTTCCGTTCCGTTCCGTTCCGTTCCATTCCACTCGGGTTGATTCCATTCTATTCCATTCCATTCCATTCCATTCCATTCCATTCCATTCCATTCCATTCCATTCCATTCGATTCCATTCGATTCCATTCGATTCCATTCCATTCCATTGAATTCCATTCCATTCCATTCCATTCCATTGAATTCCGTTCCATTCCATTCCATTGCATTCCATTCCATTCCATTCCATTTGAATTCCATTCCATTCCATTCCATTCCATTCCATTCCATTCCATTCCATTCTACTCGGGTTGATTCCATTCTATTCCATTCCATTCCATTCGATTCCATTCGATTCCATTCGATTCCATTCGATTCCATTCCATTCCATTCCATTCCATTCCATTCCATTCCATTCCATTGAATTCCATTCCATTCCATTGAATTCCATTCCATTCCATTCCATTCCATTGAATTCCGTTCCATTCCATTCCATTCCATTCCATTCCATTCCATTGAATTCCATTCCATTGAATTCCATTCCAATCCATTCCATTCCATTGAATTCCATTCCATTCCGTTCCGTTCCATTCCGTTCCGTTTCTTTCCGTTCCGTTCCGTTCCGTTCCGTTCCATTCCATTCCATTCCATTCCATTGAATTCCGTTCCATTCCATTCCATTCCATTCCATTGAATTCCGTTCCATTCCATTGAATTCCATTCCATTCCGTTCCATTCCATTGAATTCTCTTCAGTTCCGTTCCGTTCCGTTCCGTTCCATTCCGTTCCATTCCTTTCCTTTCCGTTCTACTCGGGTTGATTCCATTCTATTCCATTCCATTCCATTCGATTCCATTCGATTCCATTCGAATCCATTCGATTCCATTCGATTCCATTCGATTCCATTCCATTCCATTGAATTCCATTCCATTCCATTCCATTCCATTGAATTCCGTTCCATTCCATTCAATTCCATTCCATTCCATTCCTTTCCGTTCCGTTCCGTTCCGTTCCGTTCCGTTCCCTTCTACTCGGGTTGATTCCATTCTATTCCATTCCATTCCATTCGATTCCATTCTATTCCATTCGATTCCATTCGATTCAATTAGATTCCATTCCATTCCATTCCATTCCATTCCATTCCATTCCATTGAATTCCGTTCCATTCCATTGAATTCCATTCCATTCCGTTCCATTCCATTGAATTCCGCTCCGTTCCGTTCCGTTCCGTTCCGTTCCATTCCGTACCATTCCGTTCCATTCCGTTCTACTCGGGTTGATTCCATTCTATTCCATTCCATTCCATTCGATTCCATTCCATTCCATTCCATTCCATTCCATTCCGTTCTACTCGGGTTCATTCCATTCCATTCCGTTCCGTTCCGTTCCGTTCCGTTCCTTTCCTTTCTACTTGTGTTGATTCCATTCCATTCCTTTCTATTCCATTGAATTCCATTCCTTTCCATTCCATTCCATTCCATTACATGGAATTCCATTGAATTCCATTGAATTCCATTCCATTGAATTCCATTCCATTCCATTCCATTCCATTGAATTCCATTCCATTCCATTCCATTCGATTCCATTTCATTCCATTGAATTCCATTCCATTCCATTCCATTCCATTCCATTTCATTGAATTCCATTGAATTCCATTCCATTGAATTCCATTCCATTCCATTGAATTCCATTCCATTTCATTCCATTCCATTCCGTTCCATTCCATTCCGTTCCATTCCATTCCATTCCTTTCCATTCCATTCCATTCCGTTCCATTCCATTGAATTCCGTTCCATTGCATTGAATTCCGTTCCATTCCATTCCATTCCTTTCCGTTCCGTTCCGTTCCGTTCCGTTCCGTTCCGTTCTACTCGGGTTGATTCCATTCTATTCCATTCCATTCCATTCGATTCCATTCTATTCCATTCGATTCCATTCGATTCAATTCGATTCCATTCCATTCCATTCCATTCCATTCCATTCCGTTCCATTCCATTGAATTCCATTCCATTCCATTCCGTTCCATTCCATTCCGTTCCATTCCATTCCATTCCATTCCATTCCATTCCATTACGTTCCGTTCCATTCCGTTCCATTCCATTGAATTCCGATCCATTGCATTGAATTCCGTTCCATTCCATTCCATTCCATTCCATTCCATTCCATTGAATTCCATTCCATTGAATTCCATTCCATTCCATTCCATTCCATTGAATTCCGTTCCATTCCATTGAATTCCATTCCATTCCATTCCATTCCATTGAATTCCGTTCCATTCCATTGAATTCCATTCCATTCCATTCCATCGAATTCCATTCCATTCCATTGAATTCCATTCCATTCCATTCCATTCCATTCCATTCCATTCCATTCGATTCCATTGGATTCCATTCGATTCCATTCGATTCCATTCGATTCCATTCCATTCCATTCCATTCCATTGAATTCCATTCCATTCCATTCCATGCCATTGAATTCCGTTCCATTCCTTTCAATTCCATTCCATTCCATTCCATTCCATTCCATTCCATTCCATTCCATTCCATTCCATTCTACTCGGGTTGATTCCATTCTATTACATTCCATTCCATTCGATTCCATTCGATTCCATTCGATTCCATTCGATTCCATTCCATTCCATTCCATTCCATTGAATTCCGTTCCATTCCATTCCATTCCATTCCATTGAATTCCATTACATTGAATTCCATTCCATTCCATTCCATTCCATGGAATTCCATTCCATTCCGTTCCGTTCCGTTCCGTTCCGTTCCGTACCGTTCCATTCCATTCCATTCCATTCCATTGAATTCCGTTCCATTCCATTGAATTCCATTCCATTCCGTTCCATTCCATTGAATTCCGTTCCGTTCCGTTCCGTTCCGTTCCGTTCCGTTCCGTTCCGTTCCATTCTACTCGGGTTGATTCCATTCTATTCCATTCCATTCCATTCGATTCCATTCTATTCCATTCGATTCCATTCTATTCAATTCGATTCCATTCCATTCCATTCCATTCCATTCCATTCCATTCCATTCCATTGAATTCCATTCCATTCCATTCCGTTCCATTCCATTCTGTTCCATTCCATTCCATTCCATTCCATTCCATTGAATTCCATTCCGTTCCATTCCGTTCCATTCCATTGAATTCCGATCCATTGCATTGAATTCCGTTCCATTCCATTCCATTCCTTTCCGTTCCGTTCCGTTCCGTTCCGTTCTACTCGGGTTGATTCCATTCTATTCCATTCCATTCCATTCGATTCCAATCTATTCCATTCGATTCCATTCGATTCAATTCGATTCCATTCCATTCCATTCCATTCCATTCCATTCCATTCCATTGAATTCCATTCCATTCCATTCCGTTCCATTCCATTCCGTTCCATTCCATTCCATTCCATTCCATTCCATTCCATTCCATTAAGTTCCGTTCCATTCCGTTCCATTCCGTTCCATTCCATTGAATTCCGATCCATTGCATTGAATTCCGTTCCATTCCATTCCATTCCTTTCCGTTCCGTTCCGTTCCGTTCCATTCCGTTCTACTCGGATTGATTCCATTCTGTTCCATTCCATTCCATTCCATTCCATTCGATTCCATTCGATTCCATTCGATTCCATTCCATTCCATTCCATTCCATTACATTACATTCCATTGAACTCCATTCCATTCCATTCCATTCCATTCCATTCCATTCCATTGAATTCTGTTCCATTCAATTCCCTTCCATTCCATTCCGTTCTTCTCGGGTTGATTCCATTCTATTCCATTCCGTTCCGTTCCGTTCCGTTCCGTTCCGTTCGGTTCCGTTCCGTTCCATTCCTCTCGGGTTGATTCCATTCTGTTCCATTCCATTCCATTCCATTCGATTCCATTCGATTCCATTCGATTCCATTCGATTCCATTCGATTCCATTCCATTCCATTGAATTCCATTCCATTCCATTCCATTCCATTGAATTCCGTTCCATTCCATTCCATTGCATTCCATTCCATTCCATTTCATTTGAATTCCATTCCATTCCATTCCATTCCATTCCATTCCATTCCATTCCATTCCATTCCATTCCATTCCATTCCATTCCATTCTACTCGGGTTGATTCCATTCTATTCCATTACATTCCATTCGATTCCATTCGATTCCATTCGATTCCATTCGATTCCATTCCATTCCATTCCATTGAATTCCATTCCATTCCATTGAATTCCATTCCATTCCATTCCATTCCATTGAATTCCGTTCCATTCCATTCCATTCCATTCCATTCCATTCCATTGAATTCCATTCCATTGAATTCCATTCCATTCCATTCCATTCCATTGAATTCCATTCCATTCCGTTCCGTTCCGTTCCGTTCCGTTCCGTTTCGTTCCGTTCCGTTCCGTTCCGTTCCATTCCATTCCATTCCATTCCATTGAATTCCGTTCCATTCCATTGAATTCCATTCCATTCCGTTCCATTCCATTGAATTCTGTTCCGTTCCGTTCCGTTCCGTTCCGTTCCATTCCGTTCCATTCCGTTCCTTTCCGTTCTACTCGGATTGATTCCATTCTATTCCATTCCATTCCATTCGATTCCATTCGATTCCATTCGAATCCATTCGATTCCATTCGATTCCATTCGATTCCATTCCATTCCATTGAATTCCATTCCATTCCATTCCATTCCATTGAACTCCGTTCCATTCCATTCAATTCCATTCCATTCCATTCCTTTCCGTTCCGTTCCGTTCCGTTCCATTCCGTTCCGTTCTACTCGGGTTGATTCCATTCTATTCCATTCCATTCCATTCGATTCCATTCTATTCCATTCGATTCCATTCGATTCAATTCGATTCCATTCCATTCCATTCCATTCCATTCCATTCCATTCCATTGAATTCCGTTCCATTCCATTCCATTCCATTCCATTCCATTCCATTCCATTACATTCCCTTCCATTCCGTTCCATTCCGTTCAATTCCATTGAATTCCGATCCATTGCATTGAATTCCGTTCCATTCCATTCCATTCCTTTCCATTCCGTTCCGTTCCGTTCCGTACCGTTCTACTCGGATTGATTCCTTTCTATTCCATTCCATTCCATTCGATTCCATTCGATTCCATTCGATTCCATTCGACTCCATTCCATTCCATTCCATTCCATTCAATTCCATTCCATTCCATTCCATTCCATTCCATTCCATTGAACTCCATTTGATTCCATTCCATTCCATTCCATTCCATTCCATTCCATTCCATTCCATTCCATTCCATTCCATTCCATTGAATTCCATTCCATTCCATTCCATTCCTTTGAATTCTGTTCCATTCCATTCCATTCCATTCCATTCCGTTCTACTCGGGTTGATTCCATTCTATTCCATTCCGTTCTCTTCCGTTCCGTTCCGTTCCGTTCCATTCCACTCGGGTTGATTCCATTCTATTCCATTCCATTCCATTCGATTCCATTCGATTCCATTCGATTCCATTCGATTCCATTCGATTCCATTCCATTCCATTCCATTCCATTGAATTCCATTCCATTCCATTCCATTCCATTGAATTCCGTTCCATTCCATTCAATTCCATTCCATTCCATTCCATTCCATTCCATTTGAATTCCATTCCATTCCATTCCATTCAATTCCATTCCATTCCATTCCATTCCATTCCATTCCATTCCTTTCCATTCCATTCCATTCCATTGAATTCCATTACATTGAATTCCATTCCATTCCATTCCATTCCTTTGAATTCCATTCCATTCCATTCCATTGCATTGAATTCTGTTCCATTCCATTCCATTCCATTCCATTCCATTCCATTGAATTCCATTCCATTGAATTCCATTCCATTCCATTCCATTCCATTGAATTCCATTCCATTCCGTTCCGTTCCGTTTCGTTCCGTTCCGTTTCGTTCCGTTCCGTTCCGTTCCGTTCCAATCCATTCCATTCCATTGAATTCCGTTCCATTCCATTGAATTCCATTCCATTCCATTCCATTCCATTGAATTCTGTTCCGTTCCGTTCCGTTCCGTTCCGTTCCATTCCGTTCCATTCCGTTCCTTTCCGTTCTACTCGGGTTGATTCCATTCTATTCCATTCCATTCCATTCGATTCCATTCGATTCCATTCGAATCCATTCGATTCCATTCGATTCCATTCGATTCCATTCCATTCCATTGAATTCCATTCCATTCCATTCCATTCCATTGAATTCCGTTCCATTCCATTCAATTCCATTCCATTCCATTCCTTTCCGTTCCGTTCCGTTCCGTTCCGTTCCGTTCCCTTCTACTCGGGTTGATTCCATTCTATTCCATTCCATACCATTCGATTCCATTCTATTCCATTCGATTCCATTCGATTCAATTCGATTCCATTCCATTCCATTCCATTCCATTCCATTCCATTGAATTCCGTTCCATTCCATTGAATTCCATTCCATTCCGTTCCATTCCATTGAATTCCGCTCCGTTCCGTTCCGTTCCGTTCCGTTCCATTCCGTTCCATTCCGTTCCATTCAGTTCTACTCGGGTTGATTCCATTCTATTCCATTCCATTCCATTCGATTCCATTCTATTCCATTCGATTCCATTCGATTCAATTCGATTCCATTCCATTCCATTCCATTGCATTCCATTCCATTGAATTCCATTGAATTCCATTCCATTCCATTCCGTTCCATTCCATTCCGTTCCATTCCATTCCATTCCATTCCATTCCATTCCATTCCATTCCATTCCGTTCTACTCGGGTTCATTCCATTCCATTCCGTTCCGTTCCGTTCCGTTCCGTTCCTTTCCTTTCTACTTGTGTTGATTCCATTCCATTCCATTCTATTCCATTGAATTCCATTCCATTCCATTCCATTCCATTCCATTATATGGAATTCCATTGAATTCCATTGAATTCCATTCCATAGAATTCCATTCCATTCCATTCCATTCCATTCCATGGAATTCCATTCCATTCCATTCCATTCCATTGCATTGAATTCCATTCCATTGCATTCCATTGAATTCCATTCCATTCCATTCCATTCGATTCCATATCATTCCATTGAATTCCATTCCATTCCATTGAATTCCATTCCATTCCGTTCCATTCCATTGAATTCTGTTCCGTTCCGTTCCGTTCCATTCCGTTCCATTCCGTTCCTTTCCGTTCTACTCGGGTTGATTCCATTCTATTCCATTCCATTCCATTCGATTCCATTCTATTCCATTCGATTCCATTCGATTCAATTAGATTCCATTCCATTCCATTCCATTCCATTCCATTCCATTGAATTCCGTTCCATTCCATTGAATTCCATTCCATTCCGTTCCATTCCATTGAATTCCGCTCCGTTCCGTTCCGTTCCGTTCCGTTCCATTCCGTACCATTCCGTTCCATTCCGTTCTACTCGGGTTGATTCCATTCTATTCCATTCCATTCCATTCGATTCCATTCCATTCCATTCCATTCCATTCCATTCCGTTCTACTCGGGTTCATTCCATTCCATTCCGTTCCGTTCCGTTCCGTTCCGTTCCTTTCCTTTCTACTTGTGTTGATTCCATTCCATTCCTTTCTATTCCATTGAATTCCATTCCATTCCATTCCATTCCATTCCATTCCATTACATGGAATTCCATAGAATTCCATTGAATTCCATTCCATTGAATTCCATTCCATTCCATTCCATTCCATTCCATTCCATTCCATTCCATGGAATTCCATTCCATTCCATTCCATTCCATTCCATTGAATTCCATTCCATTCCATGGAATTCCATTCCATTCCATTCCATTCCATTCCATTGAATTCCATTCCATTCCATTCCATTGAATTCCATTCCATTCCATTCCATTCGATTCCATTTCATTCCATTGAATTCCATTCCATTCCATTCCATTCCATTCCATTCCATTGAATTCCATTGAATTCCATTCCATAGAATTCCATTCCATTCCATTGAATTCCATTCCATTTCATTCCATTCCATTCCGTTCCATTCCATTCCGTTCCATTCCATTCCATTCCTTTCCATTCCATTCCATTCCGTTCCATTCCATTGAATTCCGTTCCATTGCATTGAATTCCGTTCCATTCCATTCCATTCCTTTCCGTTCCGTTCCGTTCCGTTCCGTTCCGTTCTACTCGGGTTGATTCCATTCTATTCCATTCCATTCCATTCGATTCCATTCTATTCCATTCGATTCCATTCGATTCAATTCGATTCCATTCGATTCCATTCGATTCCATTCCATTCCATTCCATTCCATTGAATTCCATTCCATTCCATTGAATTCCATTCCATTCCGTTCCATTCCATTCCATTCCTTTCCATTCCATTCCTTTCCGTTCCATTCCGTTCCGTTCCATTCCGTTCTACTCGGATTGATTCCATTCTATTCCATTCCATTCCATTCGATTCCATTCGATTCCATTCGATTCCATTCGATTCCATTCCATTCCATTCCATTCCATTCCATTCCATTCCATTCCATTGAACTCCATTCCATTCCATTCCATTCCATTCCATTCCATTCCATTCCATTCCATTCCATTCCATTCCATTGAATTCTGTTCCATTCAATTCCATTCCATTCCATTCCGTTCTACTCGGGTTGATTCCATGCTATTCCATTCCGTTCCATTCCGTTCCGTTCCGTTCCGTTCCGTTCCGTTCCATTCCACTCGGGTTGATTCCATTCTATTCCATTCCATTCCATTCCATTCCATTCCATTCCATTCCATTCCATTCCATTCCATTCGATTCCATACGATTCCATTCGATTCCATTCCATTCCATTGAATTCCATTCCATTCCATTCCATTCCATTGAATTCCGTTCCATTCCATTCCATTGCATTCCATTCCATTCCATTCCATTTGAATTCCATTCCATTCCATTCCATTCCATTCCATTCCATTCCATTCCATTCTACTCGGGTTGATTCCATTCTATTCCATTCCATTCCATTCGATTCCATTCGATTCCATTCGATTCCATTCGATTCCATTCCATTCCATTCCATTCCATTCCATTCCATTCCATTCCATTGAATTCCATTCCATTCCATTGAATTCCATTCCATTCCATTCCATTCCATTGAATTCCGTTCCATTCCATTCCATTCCATTCCATTCCATTCCATTGAATTCCATTCCATTGAATTCCATTCCAATCCATTCCATTCCATTGAATTCCATTCCATTCCGTTCCGTTCCATTCCGTTCCGTTTCTTTCCGTTCCGTTCCGTTCCGTTCCGTTCCATTCCATTCCATTCCATTCCATTGAATTCCGTTCCATTCCATTCCATTCCATTCCATTGAATTCCGTTCCATTCCATTGAATTCCATTCCATTCCGTTCCATTCCATTGAATTCTGTTCCGTTCCGTTCCGTTCCGTTCCGTTCCATTCCGTTCCATTCCGTTCCTTTCCGTTCTACTCGGGTTGATTCCATTCTATTCCATTCCATTCCATTCGATTCCATTCGATTCCATTCGAATCCATTCGATTCCATTCGATTCCATTCGATTCCATTCCATTCCATTGAATTCCATTCCATTCCATTCCATTCCATTGAATTCCGTTCCATTCCATTCGATTCCATTCCATTCCATTCCTTTCCGTTCCGTTCCGTTCCGTTCCGTTCCGTTCCCTTCTACTCGGGTTGATTCCATTCTATTCCATTCCATTCCATTCGATTCCATTCTATTCCATTCGATTCCATTCGATTCAATTAGATTCCATTCCATTCCATTCCATTCCATTCCATTCCATTGAATTCCGTTCCATTCCATTGAATTCCATTCCATTCCGTTCCATTCCATTGAATTCCGCTCCGTTCCGTTCCGTTCCGTTCCGTTCCATTCCGTACCATTCCGTTCCATTCCGTTCTACTCGGGTTGATTCCATTCTATTCCATTCCATTCCATTCGATTCCATTCCATTCCATTCCATTCCATTCCATTCCGTTCTACTCGGGTTCATTCCATTCCATTCCGTTCCGTTCCGTTCCGTTCCGTTCCTTTCCTTTCTACTTGTGTTGATTCCATTCCATTCCTTTCTATTCCATTGAATTCCATTCCTTTCCATTCCATTCCATTCCATTACATGGAATTCCATTGAATTCCATTGAATTCCATTCCATTGAATTCCATTCCATTCCATTCCATTCCATTGAATTCCATTCCATTCCATTCCATTCGATTCCATTTCATTCCATTGAATTCCATTCCATTCCATTCCATTCCATTCCATTCCATTGAATTCCATTGAATTCCATTCCATTGAATTCCATTCCATTCCATTGAATTCCATTCCATTTCATTCCATTCCATTCCGTTCCATTCCATTCCGTTCCATTCCATTCCATTCCTTTCCATTCCATTCCATTCCGTTCCATTCCATTGAATTCCGTTCCATTGCATTGAATTCCGTTCCATTCCATTCCATTCCTTTCCGTTCCGTTCCGTTCCGTTCCGTTCCGTTCCGTTCTACTCGGGTTGATTCCATTCTATTCCATTCCATTCCATTCGATTCCATTCTATTCCATTCGATTCCATTCGATTCAATTCGATTCCATTCCATTCCATTCCATTCCATTCCATTCCATTCCATTCCATTGAATTCCATTCCATTCCATTCCGTTCCATTCCATTCCGTTCCATTCCATTCCATTCCATTCCATTCCATTACGTTCCGTTCCATTCCGTTCCATTCCGTTCCATTCCATTGAATTCCGATCCATTGCATTGAATTCCGTTCCATTCCATTCCATTCCTTTCCGTTCCATTCCGTTCCGTTCCGTTCCGTTCTACTCGGATTGATTCCATTCTATTCCATTCCATTCCATTCGATTCCATTCGATTCCATTCGATTCCATTCGATTCCATTCCATTCCATTGAATTCCATTCCATTCCATTCCATTCCATTCCATTCCATTCCATTCCATTGAATTCCATTTAATTCCATTCCATTGAATTCCATTCCATTCCATTCCATTCCGTTCCATTCCATTCCGTTCCATTCCATTCCATTCCATTCCATTCCATTCCGTTCCGTTCCATTCCGTTCCACTCCGTTCCATTCCATTGAATTCCGTTCCATTGCATTGAATTCCGTTCCATTCCATTCCATTCCTTTCCGTTCCGTTCCGTTCCGTTCCGTTCCGTTCCGTTCTACTCGGGTTGATTCCATTCTATTCCATTCCATTCCATTCCATTCCATTCTATTCCATTCGATTCCATTCGATTCAATTCGATTCGATTCGATTCCATTCCATTCCATTCCATTCCATTCCATAGAATTCCATTCCATTCCATTGAATTCCATTCCATTCCATTCCATTCCATTCCATTGAATTCCATTCCATTCCATTGAATTCCATTCCATTCCATTCCATTCGATTCCATTCCATTCCATGGAATTCCATTCCATTCGATTCCATTCCATTCCATGGAATTCCATTTCATTCCATTCCATTCCGTTCCATTCCATTCCATCGAATTCCATTCCATTCCATTCCATTCCATTCCATTCCATTCCATTCCATTCCATTCCATTCCATTCCATTCCATTCTACTCGGGTTGATTCCATTCTATTACGTTCCATTCCGTTCGATTCCATTCGATTCCATTCCATTCAATTGAATTCCATTCCATTCCATTCCATTCCATTCCATTCCATTCCATTGAATTCCATTCCATTACATTGAATTCCATTCCATTCCATTCCATTCCATTGAATTCCGTTCCATTCCATTCCTTTCCATTCCATTCCATTCCATTGAATTCCATTACATTGAATTCCATTCCATTCCCTTCCATTCCATTCCATTCCATTCCATTGAATTCCATTCCATTCCATTGAATTCCATTCCATTCCATTCCATTCGATTCCATTCCATTCCATGGAATTCCATTCCTTTCCATTCCATTCCATTCCATTCCATTCTATTCCATTGAATTCCATTGAATTCCATTCCATTCCATTGAATTCCATTCCTTTCCATTCCATTCCATTGAATTCCGTTCAATTCCATTCCATTCCATTCCATTCCATTCCATTCCATTCGAATTCCATTCCATTCCATTCCATTCCATTCCATTCCATTCCATTCCATTCTACTCGGGTTGATTCCATTCTATTTCATTCCATTCCATTCGATTCCATTCGATTCCTTTCGATTCCATTCCATTCCATTCCATTCCATTGAATTCCATTCCATTCCATTCCATTCCATTCCATTGAATTCCATTCCATTCCATTCCATCGAATTCCATTCCATTCCATTGAATTCCATTCCATTCCATTCCATTCCATTCCATTCCATTCCATTCCATTCCATTCCATTCCATCGAATTCCATTCCATTCCATTCCATTCCATTCGATTCCATTCGATTCCATTCGATTCCATTCCATTCCATTCCATTCCATTGAATTCCGTTCCATTCCATTCCATTCCATTCCATTCCCCTCCATTGAATTCCATTACATTGAATTCCATTCCATTCCATTCCATTCCATGGAATTCCATTCCATTCCGTTCCGTTCCGTTCCGTTCCGTTCCGTACCGTTCCATTCCATTCCATTCCATTCCATTGAATTCCGTTCCATTCCATTGAATTCCATTCCATTCCGTTCCATTCCATTGAATTCCGTTCCGTTCCGTTCCGTTCCGTTCCGTTCCATTCCGTTCCATTCCATTCCATTCCGTTCTACTCGGGTTCATTCCATTCCATTCCTTTCCGTTCCGTTCCGTTCCGTACCATTCCGTTCCGTTCTACTCGGGTTGATTCCATTCTATTCCATTCCATTCCATTCGATTCCATTCTATTCCATTCGATTCCATTCTATTCAATTCGATTCCATTCCATTCCAATCCATTCCATTACATTCCATTGAATTCCATTCCATTCCATTCCGTTCCATTCCATTCCGTTCCACTCCATTCCATTCCATTCCATTCCATTCCATTACGTTCCGTTCCATTCCGTTCCATTCCATTGAATTCCGATCCATTGCATTGAATTCCGTTCCATTCCATTCCATTCCATTCCATTCCATTCCATTGAATTCCATTCCATTGAATTCCATTCCATTCCATTCCATTCCATTGAATTCCGTTCCATTCCATTGAATTCCATTCCATTCCGTTCCATTCCATTGAATTCCGTTCCGTTCCGTTCCGTTCCGTTCCGTTCCATTCCATTCCATTCCATTCCATTCCATTCCATTCCATTCCATTCCGTTCTACTCGGGTTGATTCCATTCTATTCCATTCCATTCCATTCGATTCCAATCTATTCCATTCGATTCCATTCGATTCAATTCGATTCCATTCCATTCCATTCCATTCCATTCCATTCCATTCCATTCCATTGAATTCCATTCCATTCCATTCCATCGAATTCCATTCCATTCCATTGAATTCCATTCCATTCCATTCCATTCCATTCCATTCCATTCCATTCCATTCCATTCCATCGAATTCCATTCCATTCCATTCCATTCCATTCCATTCCATTCCATTCCATTCCATTCCATTCGATTCCATTCGATTCCATTCCATTCCATTCCATTCCATTGAATTCCATTCCATTCCATTCCATTCCATTGAATTCCGTTCCATTCCTTTCAATTCCATTCCATTCCATTCCATTCCATTCCATTCCATTCCATTCCATTCCATTCTACTCGGGTTGATTCCATTCTATTACATTCCATTCCTTTCGATTCCATTCGATTCCATTCGATTCCATTCGATTCCATTCCATTCCATTCCATTCCATTGAATTCCGTTCCATTCCATTCCACTCCATTCCATTCCATTCCATTGAATTCCATTACATTGAATTCCATTCCATTCCATTCCATTCCATGGAATTCCATTCCATTCCGTTCCATTCCGTTCCGTTCCGTTCCATACCGTTCCATTCCATTCCATTCCATTCCATTGAATTCCGTTCCATTCCATTGAATTCCATTCCATTCCGTTCCATTCCATTGAATTCCGTTCCGTTCCGTTCCGTTCCATTCCGTTCCGTTCCATTCCGTTCCATTCCATTCCATTCCGTTCTACTCGGGTTCATTCCATTCCATTCCTTTCCATTCCGTTCTGTTCCGTTCCGTTCCGTTCTACTCGGGTTGATTCCATTCTATTCCATTCCATTCCATTCGATTCCATTCTATTCCATTCGATTCTATTCTATTCAATTCGATTCCATTCCATTCCATTCCATTCCATTCCATTCCATTCCATTGAATTCCATTCCATTCCATTCCGTTCCATTCCATTCCGTTCCATTTCATTCCATTCCATTCCATTCCATTCCATTACGTTCCGTTCCATTCCGTTCCATTCCATTGAATTCCGATCCATTGCATTGAATTCCGTTCCATTCCATTCCATTCCTTTCCGTTCCGTTCCGTTCCGTTCCGTTCTACTCGGGTTGATTCCATTCTATTCCATTCCATTCCATTCGATTCCATTCTATTCCATTCGATTCCATTCGATTCAATTCGATTCCATTCCATTCCATTGAATTCCATTCCATTCCATTCCATTCGATTCCATTCCATTCCATGGAATTCCATTCCATTCGATTCCATTCCATTCCATGGAATTCCATTTCATTCCATTCCATTCCATTCCATTCCATTCCATTCCATTCCCTAGAATTCCATTCCATTCCATTCCATTCCATTCCATTCCATTCCGTTCCATTCCATTCCATCGAATTCCATTCCATTCCATTCCATTCCATTCCATTCCATTCCATTCCATTCCATTCCACTCTACTCGGGTTGATTCCATTCTATTACATTCCATTCCATTCGATTCCATTCGATTCCATTCGATTCCATTCGATTCCATTCCATTCAATTGAATTCCATTCCATTCCATTCCATTCCATTCCATTCCATTCCATTCCATCGAATTCCATTCCATTCCATTCCATTCCATTCCATTCCATTCCATTCGATTCCATTGGATTCCATTCGATTCCATTCGATTCCATTCGATTCCATTCCATTCCATTCCATTCCATTGAATTCCATTCCATTCCATTCCATTCCATTGAATTCCGTTCCATTCCTTTCAATTCCATTCCATTCCATTCCATTCCATTCCATTCCATTCCATTCCATTCCATTCCATTCTACTCGGGTTGATTCCATTCTATTACATTCCATTCCATTCGATTCCATTCGATTCCATTCGATTCCATTCGATTCCATTCCATTCCATTCCATTCCATTGAATTCCGTTCCATTCCATTCCATTCCATTCCATTGAATTCCATTACATTGAATTCCATTCCATTCCATTCCATTCCATGGAATTCCATTCCATTCCGTTCCGTTCCGTTCCGTTCCGTTCCGTACCGTTCCATTCCATTCCATTCCATTCCATTGAATTCCGTTCCATTCCATTGAATTCCATTCCATTCCGTTCCATTCCATTGAATTCCGTTCCGTTCCGTTCCGTTCCGTTCCGTTCCGTTCCGTTCCATTCTACTCGGGTTGATTCCATTCTATTCCATTCCATTCCATTCGATTTCATTCTATTCCATTCGATTCCATTCTATTCAATTCGATTCCATTCCATTCCATTCCATTCCATTCCATTCCATTGAATTCCATTCCATTCCATTCCGTTCCATTCCATTCTGTTCCATTCCATTCCATTCCATTCCATTCCATTCCATTACGTTCCGTTCCATTCCGTTCCATTCCATTGAATTCCGATCCATTGCATTGAATTCCGTTCCATTCCATTCCATTCCTTTCCGTTCCGTTCCGTTCCGTTCCGTTCTACTCGGGTTGATTCCATTCTATTCCATTCCATTCCATTCGATTCCAATCTATTCCATTCGATTCCATTCGATTCAATTCGATTCCATTCCATTCCATTCCATTCCATTCCATTCCATTCCATTGAATTCCATTCCATTCCATTCCGTTCCATTCCATTCCGTTCCATTCCATTCCATTCCATTCCATTCCATTCCATTCCATTAAGTTCCGTTCCATTCCGTTCCATTCCGTTGCATTCCATTGAATTCCGATCCATTGCATTGAATTCCGTTCCATTCCATTCCATTCCTTTCCGTTCCGTTCCGTTCCGTTCCATTCCGTTCTACTCGGATTGATTCCATTCTGTTCCATTCCATTCCATTCCATTCCATTCGATTCCATTCGATTCCATTCGATTCCATTCCATTCCATTCCATTCCATTCCATTACATTCCATTGAACTCCATTCCATTCCATTCCATTCCATTCCATTCCATTGAATTCTGTTCCATTCAATTCCATTCCATTCCATTCCGTTCTTCTCGGGTTGATTCCATTCTATTCCATTCCGTTCCGTTCCGTTCCGTTCCGCTCCGTTCGGTTCCGTTCCGTTCCATTCCACTCGGGTTGATTCCATTCTATTCCATTCCATTCCATTCCATTCGATTCCATTCGATTCCATTCGATTCCATTCGATTCCATTCGATTCCATTCCATTCCATTGAATTCCATTCCATTCCATTCCATTCCATTGAATTCCGTTCCATTCCATTCCATTGCATTCTATTCCATTCCATTCCATTTGAATTCCATTCCATTCCATTCCATTCCATTCCATTCCATTCCATTCCATTCCATTCCATTCCATTCCATTCCATTCCATTCTACTCGGGTTGATTCCATTCTATTCCATTACATTCCATTCGATTCCATTCGATTCCATTCGATTCCATTCGATTCCATTCCATTCCATTCCATTCCATTGAATTCCATTCCATTCCATTGAATTCCATTCCATTCCATTCCATTCCATTGAATTCCGTTCCATTCCATTCCATTCCATTCCATTCCATTCCATTGAATTCCATTCCATTGAATTCCATTCCATTCCATTCCATTCCATTGAATTCCATTCCATTCCGTTCCGTTCCGTTCCGTTCCGTTCCGTTTCGTTCCGTTCCGTTCCGTTCCGTTCCATTCCATTCCATTCCATTCCATTGAATTCCGTTCCATTCCATTGAATTCCATTCCATTCCATTCCATTCCATTGAATTCCATTCCATTCCGTTCCGTTCCGTTCCGTTCCGTTCCGTTTCGTTCCGTTCCGTTCCGTTCCGTTCCATTCCATTCCATTCCATTCCATTGAATTCCGTTCCATTCCATTGAATTCCATTCCATTCCGTTCCATTCCATTGAATTCTGTTCCGTTCCGTTCCGTTCCGTTCCGTTCCATTCCGTTCCATTCCGTTCCTTTCCGTTCTACTCGGATTGATTCCATTCTATTCCATTCCATTCCATTCGATTCCATTCGATTCCATTCGAATCCATTCGATTCCATTCGATTCCATTCGATTCCATTCCATTCCATTGAATTCCATTCCATTCCATTCCATTCCATTGAATTCCGTTCCATTCCATTCAATTCCATTCCATTCCATTCCTTTCCGTTCCGTTCCGTTCCGTTCCGTTCCGTTCTACTCGGGTTGATTCCATTCTATTCCATTCCATTCCATTCGATTCCAATCTATTCCATTCGATTCCATTCGATTCAATTCGATTCCATTCCATTCCATTCCATTCCATTCCATTCCATTCCATTGAATTCCATTCCATTCCATTCCATCGAATTCCATTCCATTCCATTGAATTCCATTCCATTCCATTCCATTCCATTCCATTCCATTCCATTCCATTCCATTCCATCGAATTCCATTCCATTCCATTCCATTCCATTCCATTCCATTCCATTCCATTCCATTCGATTCCATTCGATTCCATTCGATTCCATTCCATTCCATTCCATTCCATTGAATTCCATTCCATTCCATTCCATTCCATTGAATTCCGTTCCATTCCTTTCAATTCCATTCCATTCCATTCCATTCCATTCCATTCCATTCCATTCCATTCCATTCTACTCGGGTTGATTCCATTCTATTCCATTCCATTCCATTCGATTCCATTCGATTCCATTCGATTCCATTCGATTCCATTCCATTCCATTGAATTCCGTTCCATTCCATTCCACTCCATTCCATTCCATTCCATTGAATTCCATTACATTGAATTCCATTCCATTCCATTCCATTCCATGGAATTCCATTCCATTCCGTTCCATTCCGTTCCGTTCCGTTCCATACCGTTCCATTCCATTCCATTCCATTCCATTGAATTCCGTTCCATTCCATTGAATTCCATTCCATTCCGTTCCATTCCATTGAATTCCGTTCCGTTCCGTTCCGTTCCATTCCGCTCCGTTCTATTCCGTTGCATTCCATTCCATTCCGTTCTACTCGGGTTCATTCCATTCCATTCCTTTCCGTTCCGTTCCGTTCCGTTCCGTTCCGTTCCGTTCTACTCGGGTTGATTCCATTCTATTCCATTCCATTCCATTCGATTCCATTCTATTCCATTCGATTCTATTCTATTCAATTCGATTCCATTCCATTCCATTCCATTCCATTCCATTCCATTCCATTGAATTCCATTCCATTCCATTCCGTTCCATTCCATTCCGTTCCATTCCATTCCATTCCATTCCATTCCATTCCATTACGTTCCGTTCCATTCCGTTCCATTCCATTGAATTCCGATCCATTGCATTGAATTCCGTTCCATTCCATTCCATTCCTTTCCGTTCCGTTCCGTTCCGTTCCGTTCTACTCGGGTTGATTCCATTCTATTCCATTCCATTCCATTCGATTCCATTCTATTCCATTCGATTCCATTCGATTCAATTCGATTCGATTCCATTCCATTCCATTCCATTCCATTCCATTCCATTGAATTCCATTCCATTCCATAGAATTCCATTCCATTCCATTCCATTCCATTCCATTCCATTCCATTGAATTCCATTCCATTCCATTCCATTCGATTCCATTCCATTCCATGGAATTCCATTCCATTCGATTCCATTCCATTCCATGGAATTCCATTTCATTCCATTCCATTCCATTCCATTCCATTCCATTCCCTAGAATTCCATTCCATTCCATTCCATTCCATTCCATTCCATTCCGTTCCATTCCATTCCATCGAATTCCATTCCATTCCATTCCATTCCATTCCATTCCATTCCATTCCATTCCATTCCATTCCATTCCACTCTACTCGGGTTGATTCCATTCTATTACATTCCATTCCATTCGATTCCATTCGATTCCATTCGATTCCATTCGATTCCATTCCATTCAATTGAATTCCATTCCATTCCATTCCATTCCATTCCATTCCATTCCATTCCATTCCATCGAATTCCGTTCCATTCCATTCCATTCCATTCCATTCCATTCCATTCGATTCCATTGGATTCCATTCGATTCCATTCGATTCCATTCGATTCGATTCCATTCCATTCCATTCCATTGAATTCCATTCCATTCCATTCCATTCCATTGAATTCCGTTCCATTCCTTTCAATTCCATTCCATTCCATTCCATTCCATTCCATTCCATTCCATTCCATTCCATTCCATTCCATTCTACTCGGGTTGATTCCATTCTATTACATTCCATTCCATTCGATTCCATTCGATTCCATTCGATTCCATTCGATTCCATTCCATTCCATTCCATTCCATTGAATTCCGTTCCATTCCATTCCATTCCATTCCATTGAATTCCATTACATTGAATTCCATTCCATTCCATTCCATTCCATGGAATTCCATTCCATTCCGTTCCGTTCCGTTCCGTTCCGTTCCGTACCGTTCCATTCCATTCCATTCCATTCCATTGAATTCCGTTCCATTCCATTGAATTCCATTCCATTCCGTTCCATTCCATTGAATTCCATTCCGTTCCGTTCCGTTCCGTTCCGTTCCGTTCCGTTCCATTCTACTCGGGTTGATTCCATTCTATTCCATTCCATTCCATTCGATTCCATTCTATTCCATTCGATTCCATTCTATTCAATTCGATTCCATTCCATTCCATTCCATTCCATTCCATTCCATTGAATTCCATTCCATTCCATTCCGTTCCATTCCATTCTGTTCCATTCCATTCCATTCCATTCCATTCCATTCCATTACGTTCCGTTCCATTCCGTTCCATTCCATTGAATTCCGATCCATTGCATTGAATTCCGTTCCATTCCATTCCATTCCTTTCCGTTCCGTTCCGTTCCGTTCCGTTCTACTCGGGTTGATTCCATTCTATTCCATTCCATTCCATTCGATTCCAATCTATTCCATTCGATTCCATTCGATTCAATTCGATTCCATTCCATTCCATTCCATTCCATTCCATTCCATTCCATTGAATTCCATTCCATTCCATTCCGTTCCATTCCATTCCGTTCCATTCCATTCCATTCCATTCCATTCCATTCCATTCCATTAAGTTCCGTTCCATTCTGTTCCATTCCGTTGCATTCCATTGAATTCCGATCCATTGCATTGAATTCCGTTCCATTCCATTCCATTCCTTTCCGTTCCGTTCCGTTCCGTTCCATTCCGTTCTACTCGGATTGATTCCATTCTGTTCCATTCCATTCCATTCCATTCCATTCGATTCCATTCGATTCCATTCGATTCCATTCCATTCCATTCCATTCCATTCCATTACATTCCATTGAACTCCATTCCATTCCATTCCATTCCATTCCATTCCATTGAATTCTGTTCCATTCAATTCCATTCCATTCCATTCCGTTCTTCTCGGGTTGATTCCATTCTATTCCATTCCGTTCCGTTCCGTTCCGTTCCGCTCCGTTCGGTTCCGTTCCGTTCCATTCCACTCGGGTTGATTCCATTCTATTCCATTCCATTCCATTCCATTCGATTCCATTCGATTCCATTCGATTCCATTCGATTCCATTCGATTCCATTCCATTCCATTGAATTCCATTCCATTCCATTCCATTCCATTGAATTCCGTTCCATTCCATTCCATTGCATTCTATTCCATTCCATTCCATTTGAATTCCATTCCATTCCATTCCATTCCATTCCATTCCATTCCATTCCATTCCATTCCATTCCATTCCATTCCATTCTACTCGGGTTGATTCCATTCTATTCCATTACATTCCATTCGATTCCATTCGATTCCATTCGATTCCATTCGATTCCATTCCATTCCATTCCATTCCATTGAATTCCATTCCATTCCATTGAATTCCATTCCATTCCATTCCATTCCATTGAATTCCGTTCCATTCCATTCCATTCCATTCCATTCCATTCCATTGAATTCCATTCCATTGAATTCCATTCCATTCCATTCCATTCCATTGAATTCCATTCCATTCCGTTCCGTTCCGTTCCGTTCCGTTCCGTTTCGTTCCGTTCCGTTCCGTTCCGTTCCATTCCATTCCATTCCATTCCATTGAATTCCGTTCCATTCCATTGAATTCCATTCCATTCCATTCCATTCCATTGAATTCCATTCCATTCCGTTCCGTTCCGTTCCGTTCCGTTCCGTTTCGTTCCGTTCCGTTCCGTTCCGTTCCATTCCATTCCATTCCATTCCATTGAATTCCGTTCCATTCCATTGAATTCCATTCCATTCCGTTCCATTCCATTGAATTCTGTTCCGTTCCGTTCCGTTCCGTTCCGTTCCATTCCGTTCCATTCCGTTCCTTTCCGTTCTACTCGGATTGATTCCATTCTATTCCATTCCATTCCATTCGATTCCATTCGATTCCATTCGAATCCATTCGATTCCATTCGATTCCATTCGATTCCATTCCATTCCATTGAATTCCATTCCATTCCATTCCATTCCATTGAATTCCGTTCCATTCCATTCAATTCCATTCCATTCCATTCCTTTCCGTTCCGTTCCGTTCCGTTCCGTTCCGTTCTACTCGGGTTGATTCCATTCTATTCCATTCCATTCCATTCGATTCCAATCTATTCCATTCGATTCCATTCGATTCAATTCGATTCCATTCCATTCCATTCCATTCCATTCCATTCCATTCCATTGAATTCCATTCCATTCCATTCCATCGAATTCCATTCCATTCCATTGAATTCCATTCCATTCCATTCCATTCCATTCCATTCCATTCCATTCCATTCCATTCCATCGAATTCCATTCCATTCCATTCCATTCCATTCCATTCCATTCCATTCCATTCCATTCGATTCCATTCGATTCCATTCGATTCCATTCCATTCCATTCCATTCCATTGAATTCCATTCCATTCCATTCCATTCCATTGAATTCCGTTCCATTCCTTTCAATTCCATTCCATTCCATTCCATTCCATTCCATTCCATTCCATTCCATTCCATTCTACTCGGGTTGATTCCATTCTATTCCATTCCATTCCATTCGATTCCATTCGATTCCATTCGATTCCATTCGATTCCATTCCATTCCATTGAATTCCGTTCCATTCCATTCCACTCCATTCCATTCCATTCCATTGAATTCCATTACATTGAATTCCATTCCATTCCATTCCATTCCATGGAATTCCATTCCATTCCGTTCCATTCCGTTCCGTTCCGTTCCATACCGTTCCATTCCATTCCATTCCATTCCATTGAATTCCGTTCCATTCCATTGAATTCCATTCCATTCCGTTCCATTCCATTGAATTCCGTTCCGTTCCGTTCCGTTCCATTCCGCTCCGTTCTATTCCGTTGCATTCCATTCCATTCCGTTCTACTCGGGTTCATTCCATTCCATTCCTTTCCGTTCCGTTCCGTTCCGTTCCGTTCCGTTCCGTTCTACTCGGGTTGATTCCATTCTATTCCATTCCATTCCATTCGATTCCATTCTATTCCATTCGATTCTATTCTATTCAATTCGATTCCATTCCATTCCATTCCATTCCATTCCATTCCATTCCATTGAATTCCATTCCATTCCATTCCGTTCCATTCCATTCCGTTCCATTCCATTCCATTCCATTCCATTCCATTCCATTACGTTCCGTTCCATTCCGTTCCATTCCATTGAATTCCGATCCATTGCATTGAATTCCGTTCCATTCCATTCCATTCCTTTCCGTTCCGTTCCGTTCCGTTCCGTTCTACTCGGGTTGATTCCATTCTATTCCATTCCATTCCATTCGATTCCATTCTATTCCATTCGATTCCATTCGATTCAATTCGATTCGATTCCATTCCATTCCATTCCATTCCATTCCATTCCATTGAATTCCATTCCATTCCATAGAATTCCATTCCATTCCATTCCATTCCATTCCATTCCATTCCATTGAATTCCATTCCATTCCATTCCATTCGATTCCATTCCATTCCATGGAATTCCATTCCATTCGATTCCATTCCATTCCATGGAATTCCATTTCATTCCATTCCATTCCATTCCATTCCATTCCATTCCCTAGAATTCCATTCCATTCCATTCCATTCCATTCCATTCCATTCCGTTCCATTCCATTCCATCGAATTCCATTCCATTCCATTCCATTCCATTCCATTCCATTCCATTCCATTCCATTCCATTCCATTCCACTCTACTCGGGTTGATTCCATTCTATTACATTCCATTCCATTCGATTCCATTCGATTCCATTCGATTCCATTCGATTCCATTCCATTCAATTGAATTCCATTCCATTCCATTCCATTCCATTCCATTCCATTCCATTCCATTCCATCGAATTCCGTTCCATTCCATTCCATTCCATTCCATTCCATTCCATTCGATTCCATTGGATTCCATTCGATTCCATTCGATTCCATTCGATTCGATTCCATTCCATTCCATTCCATTGAATTCCATTCCATTCCATTCCATTCCATTGAATTCCGTTCCATTCCTTTCAATTCCATTCCATTCCATTCCATTCCATTCCATTCCATTCCATTCCATTCCATTCCATTCCATTCTACTCGGGTTGATTCCATTCTATTACATTCCATTCCATTCGATTCCATTCGATTCCATTCGATTCCATTCGATTCCATTCCATTCCATTCCATTCCATTGAATTCCGTTCCATTCCATTCCATTCCATTCCATTGAATTCCATTACATTGAATTCCATTCCATTCCATTCCATTCCATGGAATTCCATTCCATTCCGTTCCGTTCCGTTCCGTTCCGTTCCGTACCGTTCCATTCCATTCCATTCCATTCCATTGAATTCCGTTCCATTCCATTGAATTCCATTCCATTCCGTTCCATTCCATTGAATTCCATTCCGTTCCGTTCCGTTCCGTTCCGTTCCGTTCCGTTCCATTCTACTCGGGTTGATTCCATTCTATTCCATTCCATTCCATTCGATTCCATTCTATTCCATTCGATTCCATT
The DNA here is from genome assembly GCF_029281585.2 of Gorilla gorilla gorilla. Lineage (NCBI taxonomy): Eukaryota > Metazoa > Chordata > Mammalia > Primates > Hominidae > Gorilla > Gorilla gorilla. The sequence goes on from NC_073242.2 coordinate 40,824,338, forward strand.
CTATTCAATTCGATTCCATTCCATTCCATTCCATTCCATTCCATTCCATTGAATTCCATTCCATTCCATTCCGTTCCATTCCATTCTGTTCCATTCCATTCCATTCCATTCCATTCCATTCCATTACGTTCCGTTCCATTCCGTTCCATTCCATTGAATTCCGATCCATTGCATTGAATTCCGTTCCATTCCATTCCATTCCTTTCCGTTCCGTTCCGTTCCGTTCCGTTCTACTCGGGTTGATTCCATTCTATTCCATTCCATTCCATTCGATTCCAATCTATTCCATTCGATTCCATTCGATTCAATTCGATTCCATTCCATTCCATTCCATTCCATTCCATTCCATTCCATTGAATTCCATTCCATTCCATTCCGTTCCATTCCATTCCGTTCCATTCCATTCCATTCCATTCCATTCCATTCCATTCCATTAAGTTCCGTTCCATTCCGTTCCATTCCGTTCCATTCCATTGAATTCCGATCCATTGCATTGAATTCCGTTCCATTCCATTCCATTCCTTTCCGTTCCGTTCCGTTCCGTTCCACTCCGTTCTACTCGGATTGATTCCATTCTGTTCCATTCCATTCCATTCCATTCCATTCGATTCCATTCGATTCCATTCGATTGCATTCCATTCCATTCCATTACATTCCATTACATTCCATTGAACTCCATTCCATTCCATTCCATTCCATTCCATTCCATTGAATTCTGTTCCATTCAATTCCATTCCATTCCATTCCGTTCTTCTCGGGTTGATTCCATTCTATTCCATTCCGTTCCGTTCCGTTCCGTTCCGTTCCGTTCGGTTCCGTTCCGTTCCATTCCACTCGGGTTGATTCCATTCTATTCCATTCCATTCCATTCCATTCGATTCCATTCGATTCCATTCGATTCCATTCGATTCCATTCCATTCCATTGAATTCCATTCCATTCCATTCCATTCCATTGAATTCCGTTCCATTCCATTCCATTGCATTCTATTCCATTCCATTCCATTTGAATTCCATTCCATTCCATTCCATTCCATTCCATTCCATTCCATTCCATTCCATTCCATTCCATTCCATTCTACTCGGGTTGATTCCATTCTATTCCATTACATTCCATTCGATTCCATTCGATTCCATTCGATTCCATTCGATTCCATTCCATTCCATTCCATTCCATTGAATTCCATTCCATTCCATTGAATTCCATTCCATTCCATTCCATTCCATTGAATTCCGTTCCATTCCATTCCATTCCATTCCATTCCATTCCATTGAATTCCATTCCATTGAATTCCATTCCATTCCATTCCATTCCATTGAATTCCATTCCATTCCGTTCCGTTCCGTTCCGTTCCGTTCCGTTTCGTTCCGTTCCGTTCCGTTCCGTTCCATTCCATTCCATTCCATTCCATTGAATTCCGTTCCATTCCATTGAATTCCATTCCATTCCGTTCCATTCCATTGAATTCTGTTCCGTTCCGTTCCGTTCCGTTCCGTTCCATTCCGTTTCATTCCGTTCCTTTCCGTTCTACTCGGATTGATTCCATTCTATTCCATTCCATTCCATTCGATTCCATTCGATTCCATTCGAATCCATTCGATTCCATTCGATTCCATTCGATTCCATTCCATTCCATTGAATTCCATTCCATTCCATTCCATTCCATTGAATTCCGTTCCATTCCATTCAATTCCATTCCATTCCATTCCTTTCCGTTCCGTTCCGTTCCGTTCCATTCCGTTCCGTTCTACTCGGGTTGATTCCATTCTATTCCATTCCATTCCATTCGATTCCATTCTATTCCATTCGATTCCATTCGATTCAATTCGATTCCATTCCATTCCATTCCATTCCATTCCATTCCATTCCATTGAATTCCATTCCATTCCATTCCGTTCCATTCCATTCCGTTCCATTCCATTCCATTCCATTCCATTCCATTCCATTACATTCCCTTCCATTCCGTTCCATTCCGTTCAATTCCATTGAATTCCGATCCATTGCATTGAATTCCGTTCCATTCCATTCCATTCCTTTCCATTCCGTTCCGTTCCGTTCCGTACCGTTCTACTCGGATTGATTCCATTCTATTCCATTCCATTCCATTCGATTCCATTCGATTCCATTCGATTCCATTCGACTCCATTCCATTCCATTCCATTCCATTCAATTCCATTCCATTCCATTCCATTCCATTCCATTCCATTCCATTCCATTGAACTCCATTTGATTCCATTCCATTCCATTCCATTCCATTCCATTCCATTCCATTCCATTCCATTGAATTCCATTCCATTCCATTCCATTCCTTTGAATTCTGTTCCATTCCATTCCATTCCATTCCATTCCGTTCTACTCGGGTTGATTCCATTCTATTCCATTCCGTTCTCTTCCGTTCCGTTCCGTTCCGTTCCATTCCACTCGGGTTGATTCCATTCTATTCCATTCCATTCCATTCGATTCCATTCGATTCCATTCGATTCCATTCGATTCCATTCGGTTCCATTCCATTCCATTCCATTCCATTGAATTCCATTCCATTCCATTCCATTCCATTGAATTCCGTTCCATTCCATTCAATTCCATTCCATTCCTTTCCATTCCATTCCATTCCATTGAATTCCATTACATTGAATTCCATTCCATTCCATTCCATTCCATTCCATTCCATTGAATTCAATTCCATTCCATTGAATTCCATTCCATTCCATTCCATTCGACTCCATTCCATTCCATGGAATTCCATTCCTTTCCATTCCATTCCATTCCATTCCATTCCATCCCATTGAATTGCATTGAATTCCATTCCATTCCATTGAATTCCGTTCAATTCCATTCCATTCCATTCCATTCCATTCCATTCCATTCGAATTCCATTCCATTCCATTCCATTCCATTCCATTCCATTCCATTCCATTCTACTCGGGTTGATTCCATTCTATTCCATTCCATTCCATTCGATTCCATTCCATTCCATTCCTTTCCATTCCATTCCATTCCATTGAATTCCATTACATTGAATTCCATTCCATTCCATTCCATTCCATTCCATTGAATTCCATTCCATTCCATTCCATTCCATGGAATTCCATTCCATTCCGTTCCGTTCCGTTCCGTTCCGTTCCGTACCGTTCCATTCCATTCCATTCCGTTCCATTGAATTCCGTTCCATTCCATTGAATTCCATTCCATTCCGTTCCATTCCATTGAATTCCGTTCCGTTCCGTTCCGTTCCGTTCCGTTCCGTTCCGTTCCGTTCCGTTCCATTTGAATTCCATTCCATTCCATTCCATTCAATTCCATTCCATTCCATTCCATTCCATTCCATTCCATTCCTTTCCATTCCATTCCATTCCATTGAATTCCATTACATTGAATTCCATTCCATTCCATTCCATTCCTTTGAATTCCATTCCATTCCATTCCATTGCATTGAATTCTGTTCCATTCCATTCCATTCTATTCCATTCCATTCCATTGAATTCCATTCCATTGAATTCCATTCCATTCCATTCCATTCCATTGAATTCCATTCCATTCCGTTCCGTTCCGTTCCGTTCCGTTCCGTTTCGTTCCGTTCCGTTCCGTTCCGTTCCAATCCATTCCATTCCATTGAATTCCGTTCCATTCCATTGAATTCCATTCCATTCCGTTCCATTCCATTGAATTCTGTTCCGTTCCGTTCCGTTCCGTTCCGTTCCATTCCGTTCCATTCCGTTCCTTTCCGTTCTACTCGGGTTGATTCCATTCTATTCCATTCCATTCCATTCGATTCCATTCGATTCCATTCGAATCCATTCGATTCCATTCGATTCCATTCGATTCCATTCCATTCCATTGAATTCCATTCCATTCCATTCCATTCCATTGAATTCCGTTCCATTCCATTCAATTCCATTCCATTCCATTCCTTTCCGTTCCGTTCCGTTCCGTTCCGTTCCGTTCCGTTCCGTTCTACTCGGGTTGATTCCATTCTATTCCATTCCATACCATTCGATTCCATTCTATTCCATTCGATTCCATTCGATTCAATTCGATTCCATTCCATTCCATTCCATTCCATTCCATTCCATTGAATTCCGTTCCATTCCATTGAATTCCATTCCATTCCGTTCCATTCCATTGAATTCCGCTCCGTTCCGTTCCGTTCCGTTCCGTTCCATTCCGTTCCATTCCGTTCCAATCAGTTCTACTCGGGTTGATTCCATTCTATTCCATTCCATTCCATTCGATTCCATTCTATTCCATTCGATTCCATTCGATTCAATTCGATTCCATTCCATTCCATTCCATTCCATTCCATTCCATTGAATTCCATTGAATTCCATTCCATTCCATTCCGTTCCATTCCATTCCGTTCCATTCCATTCCATTCCATTCCATTCCATTCCATTCCATTCCATTCCGTTCTACTCGGGTTCATTCCATTCCATTCCGTTCCGTTCCGTTCCGTTCCGTTCCTTTCCTTTCTACTTGTGTTGATTCCATTCCATTCCATTCTATTCCATTGAATTCCATTCCATTCCATTCCATTCCATTCCATTATATGGAATTCCATTGAATTCCATTGAATTCCATTCCATAGAATTCCATTCCATTCCATTCCATTCCATTCCATGGAATTCCATTCCATTCCATTCCATTCCATTGCATTGAATTCCATTCCATTCCATTCCATTGAATTCCATTCCATTCCATTCCATTCCATATCATTCCATTGAATTCCATTCCATTCCATTGAATTCCATTCCATTCCGTTCCATTCCATTGAATTCTGTTCCGTTCCGTTCCGTTCCATTCCGTTCCATTCCGTTCCTTTCCGTTCTACTCGGGTTGATTCCATTCTATTCCATTCCATTCCATTCGATTCCATTCTATTCCATTCGATTCCATTCGATTCAATTAGATTCCATTCCATTCCATTCCATTCCATTCCATTCCATTGAATTCCGTTCCATTCCATTGAATTCCATTCCATTCCGTTCCATTCCATTGAATTCCGCTCCGTTCCATTCCGTTCCGTTCCGTTCCATTCCGTACCATTCCGTTCCATTCCGTTCTACTCGGGTTGATTCCATTCTATTCCATTCCATTCCATTCGATTCCATTCCATTCCATTCCATTCCATTCCATTCCGTTCTACTCGGGTTCATTCCATTCCATTCCGTTCCGTTCCGTTCCGTTCCGTTCCTTTCCTTTCTACTTGTGTTGATTCCATTCCATTCCTTTCTATTCCATTGAATTCCATTCCATTCCATTCCATTCCATTCCATTCCATTACATGGAATTCCATAGAATTCCATTGAATTCCATTCCATTGAATTCCATTCCATTCCATTCCATTCCATTCCATTCCATTCCATGGAATTCCATTCCATTCCATTCCATTCCATTCCATTGAATTCCATTCCATTCCATGGAATTCCATTCCATTCCATTCCATTCCATTCCATTGAATTCCATTCCATTCCATTCCATTGAATTCCATTCCATTCCATTCCATTCGTTTCCATTTCATTCCATTGAATTCCATTCCATTCCATTCCATTCCATTGAATTCCATTGAATTCCATTGAATTCCATTCCATAGAATTCCATTCCATTCCATTGAATTCCATTCCATTTCATTCCATTCCATTCCGTTCCATTCCATTCCGTTCCATTCCATTCCATTCCTTTCCATTCCATTCCATTCCGTTCCATTCCATTGAATTCCGTTCCATTGCATTGAATTCCGTTCCATTCCATTCCATTCCTTTCCGTTCCGTTCCGTTCCGTTCCGTTCCGTTCTACTCGGGTTGATTCCATTCTATTCCATTCCATTCCATTCGATTCCATTCTATTCCATTCGATTCCATTCGATTCAATTCGATTCCATTCGATTCCATTCGATTCCATTCCATTCCATTCCATTCCATTGAATTCCATTCCATTCCATTCCGTTCCATTCCATTCCGTTCCATTCCATTCCATTCCATTCCATTCCATTCCGTTCCATTCCATTCCATTCCTTTCCATTCCATTCCTTTCCGTTCCATTCCGTTCCGTTCCATTCCGTTCTACTCGGATTGATTCCATTCTATTCCATTCCATTCCATTCGATTCCATTCGATTCCATTCGATTCCATTCGATTCCATTCCATTCCATTCCATTCCATTCCATTCCATTCCATTGAACTCCATTCCATTCCATTCCATTCCATTCCATTCCATTCCATTGAATTCCATTCCATTCCATTCCATTCCATTGAATTCTGTTCCATTCAATTCCATTCCATTCCATTCCGTTCTACTCGGGTTGATTCCATGCTATTCCATTCCGTTCCATTCCGTTCCGTTCCGTTCCGTTCCGTTCCGTTCCATTCCACTCGGGTTGATTCCATTCTATTCCATTCCATTCCATTCCATTCCATTCCATTCCATTCCATTCCATTCCATTCGATTCCATTCGATTCCATTCGATTCCATTCCATTCCATTGAATTCCATTCCATTCCATTCCATTCCATTGAATTCCGTTCCATTCCATTCCATTGCATTCCATTCCATTCCATTCCATTTGAATTCCATTCCATTCCATTCCATTCCATTCCATTCCATTCCATTCCATTCTACTCGGGTTGATTCCATTCTATTCCATTCCATTCCATTCGATTCCATTCGATTCCATTCGATTCCATTCGATTCCATTCCATTCCATTCCATTCCATTCCATTCCATTCCATTCCATTCCATTCTACTCGGGTTGATTCCATTCTATTACATTCCATTCCATTCGATTCCATTCGATTCCATTCGATTCCATTCGATTCCATTCCATTCCATTGAATTCCGTTCCATTCCATTCCACTCCATTCCATTCCATTCCATTGAATTCCATTACATTGAATTCCATTCCATTCCATTCCATTCCATGGAATTCCATTCCATTCCGTTCCATTCCGTTCCGTTCCGTTCCATACCGTTCCATTCCATTCCATTCCATTCCATTGAATTCCGTTCCATTCCATTGAATTCCATTCCATTCCGTTCCATTCCATTGAATTCCGTTCCGTTCCGTTCCGTTCCATTCCGCTCCGTTCTATTCCGTTGCATTCCATTCCATTCCGTTCTACTCGGGTTCATTCCATTCCATTCCTTTCCGTTCCGTTCCGTTCCGTTCCGTTCCGTTCCGTTCTACTCGGGTTGATTCCATTCTATTCCATTCCATTCCATTCGATTCCATTCTATTCCATTCGATTCTATTCTATTCAATTCGATTCCATTCCATTCCATTCCATTCCATTCCATTCCATTCCATTGAATTCCATTCCATTCCATTCCGTTCCATTCCATTCCGTTCCATTCCATTCCATTCCATTCCATTCCATTCCATTACGTTCCGTTCCATTCCGTTCCATTCCATTGAATTCCGATCCATTGCATTGAATTCCGTTCCATTCCATTCCATTCCTTTCCGTTCCGTTCCGTTCCGTTCCGTTCTACTCGGGTTGATTCCATTCTATTCCATTCCATTCCATTCGATTCCATTCTATTCCATTCGATTCCATTCGATTCAATTCGATTCGATTCCATTCCATTCCATTCCATTCCATTCCATTCCATTGAATTCCATTCCATTCCATAGAATTCCATTCCATTCCATTCCATTCCATTCCATTCCATTCCATTGAATTCCATTCCATTCCATTCCATTCGATTCCATTCCATTCCATGGAATTCCATTCCATTCGATTCCATTCCATTCCATGGAATTCCATTTCATTCCATTCCATTCCATTCCATTCCATTCCATTCCCTAGAATTCCATTCCATTCCATTCCATTCCATTCCATTCCATTCCGTTCCATTCCATTCCATCGAATTCCATTCCATTCCATTCCATTCCATTCCATTCCATTCCATTCCATTCCATTCCATTCCATTCCACTCTACTCGGGTTGATTCCATTCTATTACATTCCATTCCATTCGATTCCATTCGATTCCATTCGATTCCATTCGATTCCATTCCATTCAATTGAATTCCATTCCATTCCATTCCATTCCATTCCATTCCATTCCATTCCATTCCATTCCATTCCATCGAATTCCGTTCCATTCCATTCCATTCCATTCCATTCCATTCCTTTCGATTCCATTGGATTCCATTCGATTCCATTCGATTCCATTCGATTCGATTCCATTCCATTCCATTCCATTGAATTCCATTCCATTCCATTCCATTCCATTGAATTCCGTTCCATTCCTTTCAATTCCATTCCATTCCATTCCATTCCATTCCATTCCATTCCATTCCATTCCATTCCATTCCATTCTACTCGGGTTGATTCCATTCTATTACATTCCATTCCATTCGATTCCATTCGATTCCATTCGATTCCATTCGATTCCATTCCATTCCATTCCATTCCATTGAATTCCGTTCCATTCCATTCCATTCCATTCCATTGAATTCCATTACATTGAATTCCATTCCATTCCATTCCATTCCATGGAATTCCATTCCATTCCGTTCCGTTCCGTTCCGTTCCGTTCCGTACCGTTCCATTCCATTCCATTCCATTCCATTGAATTCCGTTCCATTCCATTGAATTCCATTCCATTCCGTTCCATTCCATTGAATTCCATTCCGTTCCGTTCCGTTCCGTTCCGTTCCGTTCCGTTCCATTCTACTCGGGTTGATTCCATTCTATTCCATTCCATTCCATTCGATTCCATTCTATTCCATTCGATTCCATTCTATTCAATTCGATTCCATTCCATTCCATTCCATTCCATTCCATTCCATTGAATTCCATTCCATTCCATTCCGTTCCATTCCATTCTGTTCCATTCCATTCCATTCCATTCCATTCCATTCCATTACGTTCCGTTCCATTCCGTTCCATTCCATTGAATTCCGATCCATTGCATTGAATTCCGTTCCATTCCATTCCATTCCTTTCCGTTCCGTTCCGTTCCGTTCCGTTCTACTCGGGTTGATTCCATTCTATTCCATTCCATTCCATTCGATTCCATTCTATTCCATTCGATTCCATTCGATTCAATTCGATTCGATTCGATTCCATTCCATTCCATTCCATTCCATTCCATTGAATTCCATTCCATTCCATAGAATTCCATTCCATTCCATTCCATTCCATTCCATTCCATTCCATTGAATTCCATTCCATTCCATTCCATTCGATTCCATTCCATTCCATGGAATTCCATTCCATTCGATTCCATTCCATTCCATGGAATTCCATTTCATTCCATTCCATTCCATTCCATTCCATTCCATTCCCTAGAATTCCATTCCATTCCATTCCATTCCATTCCATTCCATTCCGTTCCATTCCATTCCATCGAATTCCATTCCATTCCATTCCATTCCATTCCATTCCATTCCATTCCATTCCATTCCATTCCACTCTACTCGGGTTGATTCCATTCTATTACATTCCATTCCATTCGATTCCATTCGATTCCATTCGATTCCATTCGATTCCATTCCATTCAATTGAATTCCATTCCATTCCATTCCATTCCATTCCATTCCATTCCATTCCATTCCATTCCATTCCATCGAATTCCGTTCCATTCCATTCCATTCCATTCCATTCCATTCCATTCGATTCCATTGGATTCCATTCGATTCCATTCGATTCCATTCGATTCGATTCCATTCCATTCCATTCCATTGAATTCCATTCCATTCCATTCCATTCCATTGAATTCCGTTCCATTCCTTTCAATTCCATTCCATTCCATTCCATTCCATTCCATTCCATTCCATTCCATTCCATTCCATTCTACTCGGGTTGATTCCATTCTATTACATTCCATTCCATTCGATTCCATTCGATTCCATTCGATTCCATTCGATTCCATTCCATTCCATTCCATTCCATTGAATTCCGTTCCATTCCATTCCATTCCATTCCATTGAATTCCATTACATTGAATTCCATTCCATTCCATTCCATTCCATGGAATTCCATTCCATTCCGTTCCGTTCCGTTCCGTTCCGTTCCGTACCGTTCCATTCCATTCCATTCCATTCCATTGAATTCCGTTCCATTCCATTGAATTCCATTCCATTCCGTTCCATTCCATTGAATTCCATTCCGTTCCGTTCCGTTCCGTTCCGTTCCGTTCCGTTCCATTCTACTCGGGTTGATTCCATTCTATTCCATTCCATTCCATTCGATTCCATTCTATTCCATTCGATTCCATTCTATTCAATTCGATTCCATTCCATTCCATTCCATTCCATTCCATTCCATTGAATTCCATTCCATTCCATTCCGTTCCATTCCATTCTGTTCCATTCCATTCCATTCCATTCCATTCCATTCCATTACGTTCCGTTCCATTCCGTTCCATTCCATTGAATTCCGATCCATTGCATTGAATTCCGTTCCATTCCATTCCATTCCTTTCCGTTCCGTTCCGTTCCGTTCCGTTCTACTCGGGTTGATTCCATTCTATTCCATTCCATTCCATTCGATTCCAATCTATTCCATTCGATTCAATTCGATTCCATTCCATTCCATTCCATTCCATTCCATTCCATTCCATTGAATTCCATTCCATTCCATTCCGTTCCATTCCATTCCGTTCCATTCCATTCCATTCCATTCCATTCCATTCCATTCCATTCCATTAAGTTCCGTTCCATTCCGTTCCATTCCGTTCCATTCCATTGAATTCCGATCCATTGCATTGAATTCCGTTCCATTCCATTCCATTCCTTTCCGTTCCGTTCCGTTCCGTTCCACTCCGTTCTACTCGGATTGATTCCATTCTGTTCCATTCCATTCCATTCCATTCCATTCGATTCCATTCGATTCCATTCGATTCCATTCCATTCCATTCCATTACATTCCATTACATTCCATTGAACTCCATTCCATTCCATTCCATTCCATTCCATTCCATTGAATTCTGTTCCATTCAATTCCATTCCATTCCATTCCGTTCTTCTCGGGTTGATTCCATTCTATTCCATTCCGTTCCGTTCCGTTCCGTTCCGTTCCGTTCGGTTCCGTTCCGTTCCATTCCACTCGGGTTGATTCCATTCTATTCCATTCCATTCCATTCCATTCGATTCCATTCGATTCCATTCGATTCCATTCGATTCCATTCCATTCCATTGAATTCCATTCCATTCCATTCCATTCCATTGAATTCCGTTCCATTCCATTCCATTGCATTCTATTCCATTCCATTCCATTTGAATTCCATTCCATTCCATTCCATTCCATTCCATTCCATTCCATTCCATTCCATTCCATTCCATTCCATTCTACTCGGGTTGATTCCATTCTATTCCATTACATTCCATTCGATTCCATTCGATTCCATTCGATTCCATTCGATTCCATTCCATTCCATTCCATTCCATTGAATTCCATTCCATTCCATTGAATTCCATTCCATTCCATTCCATTCCATTGAATTCCGTTCCATTCCATTCCATTCCATTCCATTCCATTCCATTGAATTCCATTCCATTGAATTCCATTCCATTCCATTCCATTCCATTGAATTCCATTCCATTCCGTTCCGTTCCGTTCCGTTCCGTTCCGTTTCGTTCCGTTCCGTTCCGTTCCGTTCCATTCCATTCCATTCCATTCCATTGAATTCCGTTCCATTCCATTGAATTCCATTCCATTCCGTTCCATTCCATTGAATTCTGTTCCGTTCCGTTCCGTTCCGTTCCGTTCCATTCCGTTTCATTCCGTTCCTTTCCGTTCTACTCGGATTGATTCCATTCTATTCCATTCCATTCCATTCGATTCCATTCGATTCCATTCGAATCCATTCGATTCCATTCGATTCCATTCGATTCCATTCCATTCCATTGAATTCCATTCCATTCCATTCCATTCCATTGAATTCCGTTCCATTCCATTCAATTCCGTTCCATTCCATTCCTTTCCGTTCCGTTCCGTTCCGTTCCATTCCGTTCCGTTCTACTCGGGTTGATTCCATTCTATTCCATTCCATTCCATTCGATTCCATTCTATTCCATTCGATTCCATTCGATTCAATTCGATTCCATTCCATTCCATTCCATTCCATTCCATTCCATTCCATTCCATTGAATTCCATTCCATTCCATTCCGTTCCATTCCATTCCGTTCCATTCCATTCCATTCCATTCCATTCCATTCCATTACATTCCCTTCCATTCCGTTCCATTCCGTTCAATTCCATTGAATTCCGATCCATTGCATTGAATTCCGTTCCATTCCATTCCATTCCTTTCCATTCCGTTCCGTTCCGTTCCGTACCGTTCTACTCGGATTGATTCCATTCTATTCCATTCCATTCCATTCGATTCCATTCGATTCCATTCGATTCCATTCGACTCCATTCCATTCCATTCCATTCCATTCAATTCCATTCCATTCCATTCCATTCCATTCCATTCCATTCCATTCCATTGAACTCCATTTGATTCCATTCCATTCCATTCCATTCCATTCCATTCCATTCCATTCCATTCCATTCCATTGAATTCCATTCCATTCCATTCCATTCCTTTGAATTCTGTTCCATTCCATTCCATTCCATTCCATTCCGTTCTACTCGGGTTGATTCCATTCTATTCCATTCCGTTCTCTTCCGTTCCGTTCCGTTCCGTTCCATTCCACTCGGGTTGATTCCATTCTATTCCATTCCATTCCATTCGATTCCATTCGATTCCATTCGATTCCATTCGATTCCATTCGGTTCCATTCCATTCCATTCCATTCCATTGAATTCCATTCCATTCCATTCCATTCCATTGAATTCCGTTCCATTCCATTCAATTCCATTCCATTCCTTTCCATTCCATTCCATTCCATTGAATTCCATTACATTGAATTCCATTCCATTCCATTCCATTCCATTCCATTCCATTCCATTGAATTCAATTCCATTCCATTGAATTCCATTCCATTCCATTCCATTCGACTCCATTCCATTCCATGGAATTCCATTCCTTTCCATTCCATTCCATTCCATTCCATTCCATCCCATTGAATTGCATTGAATTCCATTCCATTCCATTGAATTCCGTTCAATTCCATTCCATTCCATTCCATTCCATTCCATTCCATTCGAATTCCATTCCATTCCATTCCATTCCATTCCATTCCATTCCATTCCATTCTACTCGGGTTGATTCCATTCTATTCCATTCCATTCCATTCGATTCCATTCCATTCCATTCCTTTCCATTCCATTCCATTCCATTGAATTCCATTACATTGAATTCCATTCCATTCCATTCCATTCCATTCCATTCCATTGAATTCCATTCCATTCCATTCCATTCCATGGAATTCCATTCCATTCCGTTCCGTTCCGTTCCGTTCCGTTCCGTACCGTTCCATTCCATTCCATTCCGTTCCATTGAATTCCGTTCCATTCCATTGAATTCCATTCCATTCCGTTCCATTCCATTGAATTCCGTTCCGTTCCGTTCCGTTCCGTTCCGTTCCGTTCCATTTGAATTCCATTCCATTCCATTCCATTCAATTCCATTCCATTCCATTCCATTCCATTCCATTCCATTCCTTTCCATTCCATTCCATTCCATTGAATTCCATTACATTGAATTCCATTCCATTCCATTCCATTCCTTTGAATTCCATTCCATTCCATTCCATTGCATTGAATTCTGTTCCATTCCATTCCATTCTATTCCATTCCATTCCATTGAATTCCATTCCATTGAATTCCATTCCATTCCATTCCATTCCATTGAATTCCATTCCATTCCGTTCCGTTCCGTTCCGTTCCGTTCCGTTTCGTTCCGTTCCGTTCCGTTCCGTTCCAATCCATTCCATTCCATTGAATTCCGTTCCATTCCATTGAATTCCATTCCATTCCGTTCCATTCCATTGAATTCTGTTCCGTTCCGTTCCGTTCCGTTCCGTTCCATTCCGTTCCATTCCGTTCCTTTCCGTTCTACTCGGGTTGATTCCATTCTATTCCATTCCATTCCATTCGATTCCATTCGATTCCATTCGAATCCATTCGATTCCATTCGATTCCATTCCATTCCATTGAATTCCATTCCATTCCATTCCATTCCATTGAATTCCGTTCCATTCCATTCAATTCCATTCCATTCCATTCCTTTCCGTTCCGTTCCGTTCCGTTCCGTTCCGTTCCGTTCCGTTCTACTCGGGTTGATTCCATTCTATTCCATTCCATACCATTCGATTCCATTCTATTCCATTCGATTCCATTCGATTCAATTCGATTCCATTCCATTCCATTCCATTCCATTCCATTCCATTGAATTCCGTTCCATTCCATTGAATTCCATTCCATTCCGTTCCATTCCATTGAATTCCGCTCCGTTCCGTTCCGTTCCGTTCCGTTCCATTCCGTTCCATTCCGTTCCATTCAGTTCTACTCGGGTTGATTCCATTCTATTCCATTCCATTCCATTCGATTCCATTCTATTCCATTCGATTCCATTCGATTCAATTCGATTCCATTCCATTCCATTCCATTCCATTCCATTCCATTGAATTCCATTGAATTCCATTCCATTCCATTCCGTTCCATTCCATTCCGTTCCATTCCATTCCATTCCATTCCATTCCATTCCATTCCATTCCATTCCGTTCTACTCGGGTTCATTCCATTCCATTCCGTTCCGTTCCGTTCCGTTCCGTTCCTTTCCTTTCTACTTGTGTTGATTCCATTCCATTCCATTCTATTCCATTGAATTCCATTCCATTCCATTCCATTCCATTCCATTATATGGAATTCCATTGAATTCCATTGAATTCCATTCCATAGAATTCCATTCCATTCCATTCCATTCCATTCCATGGAATTCCATTCCATTCCATTCCATTCCATTGCATTGAATTCCATTCCATTCCATTCCATTGAATTCCATTCCATTCCATTCCATTCCATTCCATATCATTCCATTGAATTCCATTCCATTCCATTGAATTCCATTCCATTCCGTTCCATTCCATTGAATTCTGTTCCGTTCCGTTCCGTTCCATTCCGTTCCATTCCGTTCCTTTCCGTTCTACTCGGGTTGATTCCATTCTATTCCATTCCATTCCATTCGATTCCATTCTATTCCATTCGATTCCATTCGATTCAATTAGATTCCATTCCATTCCATTCCATTCCATTCCATTCCATTGAATTCCGTTCCATTCCATTGAATTCCATTCCATTCCGTTCCATTCCATTGAATTCCGCTCCGTTCCATTCCGTTCCGTTCCGTTCCATTCCGTACCATTCCGTTCCATTCCGTTCTACTCGGGTTGATTCCATTCTATTCCATTCCATTCCATTCGATTCCATTCCATTCCATTCCATTCCATTCCATTCCGTTCTACTCGGGTTCATTCCATTCCATTCCGTTCCGTTCCGTTCCGTTCCGTTCCTTTCCTTTCTACTTGTGTTGATTCCATTCCATTCCTTTCTATTCCATGGAATTCCATTCCATTCCATTCCATTCCATTCCATTCCATTACATGGAATTCCATAGAATTCCATTGAATTCCATTCCATTGAATTCCATTCCATTCCATTCCATTCCATTCCATTCCATTCCATGGAATTCCATTCCATTCCATTCCATTCCATTCCATTGAATTCCATTCCATTCCATGGAATTCCATTCCATTCCATTCCATTCCATTCCATTGAATTCCATTCCATTCCATTCCATTGAATTCCATTCCATTCCATTCCATTCGTTTCCATTTCATTCCATTGAATTCCATTCCATTCCATTCCATTCCATTGAATTCCATTGAATTCCATTGAATTCCATTCCATAGAATTCCATTCCATTCCATTGAATTCCATTCCATTTCATTCCATTCCATTCCGTTCCATTCCATTCCGTTCCATTCCATTCCATTCCTTTCCATTCCATTCCATTCCGTTCCATTCCATTGAATTCCGTTCCATTGCATTGAATTCCGTTCCATTCCATTCCATTCCTTTCCGTTCCGTTCCGTTCCGTTCCGTTCCGTTCTACTCGGGTTGATTCCATTCTATTCCATTCCATTCCATTCGATTCCATTCTATTCCATTCGATTCCATTCGATTCAATTCGATTCCATTCGATTCCATTCGATTCCATTCCATTCCATTCCATTCCATTGAATTCCATTCCATTCCATTCCGTTCCATTCCATTCCGTTCCATTCCATTCCATTCCATTCCATTCCATTCCGTTCCATTCCATTCCATTCCTTTCCATTCCATTCCTTTCCGTTCCATTCCGTTCCGTTCCATTCCGTTCTACTCGGATTGATTCCATTCTATTCCATTCCATTCCATTCGATTCCATTCGATTCCATTCGATTCCATTCGATTCCATTCCATTCCATTCCATTCCATTCCATTCCATTCCATTGAACTCCATTCCATTCCATTCCATTCCATTCCATTCCATTCCATTGAATTCCATTCCATTCCATTCTATTCCATTGAATTCTGTTCCATTCAATTCCATTCCATTCCATTCCGTTCTACTCGGGTTGATTCCATGCTATTCCATTCCGTTCCATTCCGTTCCGTTCCGTTCCGTTCCGTTCCGTTCCATTCCACTCGGGTTGATTCCATTCTATTCCATTCCATTCCATTCCATTCCATTCCATTCCATTCCATTCCATTCCATTCGATTCCATTCGATTCCATTCGATTCCATTCCATTCCATTGAATTCCATTCCATTCCATTCCATTCCATTGAATTCCGTTCCATTCCATTCCATTGCATTCCATTCCATTCCATTCCATTTGAATTCCATTCCATTCCATTCCATTCCATTCCATTCCATTCCATTCCATTCCATTCTACTCGGGTTGATTCCATTCTATTCCATTCCATTCCATTCGATTCCATTCGATTCCATTCGATTCCATTCGATTCCATTCCATTCCATTCCATTCCATTCCATTCCATTCCATTCCATTGAATTCCATTCCATTCCATTGAATTCCATTCCATTCCATTCCATTCCATTGAATTCCGTTCCATTCCATTCCATTCCATTCCATTCCATTGAATTCCATTCCATTGAATTCCATTCCAATCCATTCCATTCCATTGAATTCCATTCCATTCCGTTCCGTTCCATTCCGTTCCGTTTCTTTCCGTTCCGTTCCGTTCCGTTCCGTTCCATTCCATTCCATTCCATTCCATTGAATTCCGTTCCATTCCATTCCATTCCATTCCATTGAATTCCGTTCCATTCCATTGAATTCCATTCCATTCCGTTCCATTCCATTGAATTCTGTTCCGTTCCGTTCCGTTCCGTTCCGTTCCATTCCGTTCCATTCCGTTCCTTTCCGTTCTACTCGGGTTGATTCCATTCTATTCCATTCCATTCCATTCGATTCCATTCGATTCCATTCGAATCCATTCGATTCCATTCGATTCCATTCGATTCCATTCCATTCCATTGAATTCCATTCCATTCCATTCCATTCCATTGAATTCCGTTCCATTCCATTCAATTCCATTCCATTCCATTCCTTTCCGTTCCGTTCCGTTCCGTTCCGTTCCGTTCCCTTCTACTCGGGTTGATTCCATTCTATTCCATTCCATTCCATTCGATTCCATTCTATTCCATTCGATTCCATTCGATTCAATTAGATTCCATTCCATTCCATTCCATTCCATTCCATTCCATTGAATTCCGTTCCATTCCATTGAATTCCATTCCATTCCGTTCCATTCCATTGAATTCCGCTCCGTTCCGTTCCGTTCCGTTCCGTTCCATTCCGTACCATTCCATTCCATTCCGTTCTACTCGGGTTGATTCCATTCTATTCCATTCCATTCCATTCGATTCCATTCCATTCCATTCCATTCCATTCCATTCCGTTCTACTCGGGTTCATTCCATTCCATTCCGTTCCGTTCCGTTCCGTTCCGTTCCTTTCCTTTCTACTTGTGTTGATTCCATTCCATTCCTTTCTATTCCATTGAATTCCATTCCTTTCCATTCCATTCCATTCCATTACATGGAATTCCATTGAATTCCATTGAATTCCATTCCATTGAATTCCATTCCATTCCATTCCATTCCATTGAATTCCATTCCATTCCATTCCATTCGATTCCATTTCATTCCATTGAATTCCATTCCATTCCATTCCATTCCATTCCATTCCATTGAATTCCATTGAATTCCATTCCATTGAATTCCATTCCATTCCATTGAATTCCATTCCATTTCATTCCATTCCATTCCGTTCCATTCCATTCCGTTCCATTCCATTCCATTCCTTTCCATTCCATTCCATTCCGTTCCATTCCATTGAATTCCGTTCCATTGCATTGAATTCCGTTCCATTCCATTCCATTCCTTTCCGTTCCGTTCCGTTCCGTTCCGTTCCGTTCTACTCGGGTTGATTCCATTCTATTCCATTCCATTCCATTCGATTCCATTCTATTCCATTCGATTCCATTCGATTCAATTCGATTCCATTCCATTCCATTCCATTCCATTCCATTCCATTCCATTGAATTCCATTCCATTCCATTCCGTTCCATTCCATTCCGTTCCATTCCATTCCATTCCATTCCATTCCATTACGTTCCGTTCCATTCCGTTCCATTCCGTTCCATTCCATTGAATTCCGATCCATTGCATTGAATTCCGTTCCATTCCATTCCATTCCTTTCCGTTCCATTCCGTTCCGTTCCGTTCCGTTCTACTCGGATTGATTCCATTCTATTCCATTCCATTCCATTCGATTCCATTCGATTCCATTCGATTCCATTCGATTCCATTCCATTCCATTCCATTCCATTCCATTCCATTCCATTCCATTCCATTCCATTGAATTCCATTTAATTCCATTCCATTGAATTCCATTCCATTCCATTCCATTCCGTTCCATTCCATTCCGTTCCATTCCATTCCGTTCCATTCCATTCCATTCCATTCCATTCCATTCCGTTCCGTTCCATTCCGTTCCATTCCGTTCCATTCCATTGAATTCCGTTCCATTCCATTCCATTCCTTTCCGTTCGGTTCCGTTCCGTTCCGTTCCGTTCCGTTCTACTCGGGTTGATTCCATTCTATTCCATTCCATTCCATTCCATTCCATTCTATTCCATTCGATTCCATTCGATTCAATTCGATTCGATTCGATTCCATTCCATTCCATTCCATTCCATTCCATAGAATTCCATTCCATTCCATTGAATTCCATTCCATTCCATTCCATTCCATTCCATTAAATTCCATTCCATTCCATTGAATTCCATTCCATTCCATTCCATTCGATTCCATTCCATTCCATGGAATTCCATTCCATTCGATTCCATTCCATTCCATGGAATTCCATTTCATTCCATTCCATTCCGTTCCATTCCATTCCATCGAATTCCATTCCATTCCATTCCATTCCATTCCATTCCATTCCATTCCATTCCATTCTACTCGGGTTGATTCCATTCTATTACGTTCCATTCCATTCGATTCCATTCGATTCCATTCCATTCAATTGAATTCCATTCCATTCCATTCCATTCCATTCCATTCCATTCCATTGAATTCCATTCCATTACATTGAATTCCATTCCATTCCATTCCATTCCATTGAATTCCGTTCCATTCCATTCCTTTCCATTCCATTCCATTCCATTGAATTCCATTACATTGAATTCCATTCCATTCCCTTCCATTCCATTCCATTCCATTCCATTGAATTCCATTCCATTCCATTGAATTCCATTCCATTCCATTCCATTCCATTCCATTCCATTCCATGGAATTCCATTCCATTCCATTCCATTCCATTCCATTGAATTCCATTCCATTCCATGGAATTCCATTCCATTCCATTCCATTCCATTCCATTGAATTCCATTCCATTCCATTCCATTGAATTCCATTCCATTCCATTCCATTCGATTCCATTTCATTCCATTGAATTCCATTCCATTCCATTCCATTCCATTCCATTCCATTGAATTCCATTGAATTCCATTCCATAGAATTCCATTCCATTCCATTGAATTCCATTCCATTTCATTCCATTCCATTCCGTTCCATTCCATTCCGTTCCATTCCATTCCATTCCTTTCCATTCCATTCCATTCCGTTCCATTCCATTGAATTCCGTTCCATTGCATTGAATTCCGTTCCATTCCATTCCATTCCTTTCCGTTCCGTTCCGTTCCGTTCCGTTCCGTTCTACTCGGGTTGATTCCATTCTATTCCATTCCATTACATTCGATTCCATTCTATTCCATTCGATTCCATTCGATTCAATTCGATTCCATTCGATTCCATTCGATTCCATTCCATTCCATTCCATTCCATTGAATTCCATTCCATTCCATTCCGTTCCATTCCATTCCGTTCCATTCCATTCCATTCCATTCCATTCCATTCCGTTCCATTCCATTCCATTCCTTTCCATTCCATTCCTTTCCGTTCCATTCCGTTCCGTTCCATTCCGTTCTACTCGGATTGATTCCATTCTATTCCATTCCATTCCATTCGATTCCATTCGATTCCATTCGATTCCATTCGATTCCATTCCATTCCATTCCATTCCATTCCATTCCATTCCATTGAACTCCATTCCATTCCATTCCATTCCATTCCATTCCATTCCATTGAATTCCATTCCATTCCATTCCATTCCATTGAATTCTGTTCCATTCAATTCCATTCCATTCCATTCCGTTCTACTCGGGTTGATTCCATGCTATTCCATTCCGTTCCATTCCGTTCCGTTCCGTTCCGTTCCGTTCCGTTCCATTCCACTCGGGTTGATTCCATTCTATTCCATTCCATTCCATTCCATTCCATTCCATTCCATTCCATTCCATTCCATTCCATTCGATTCCATTCGATTCCATTCGATTCCATTCCATTCCATTGAATTCCATTCCATTCCATTGAATTCCGTTCCATTCCATTCCATTGCATTCCATTCCATTCCATTCCATTTGAATTCCATTCCATTCCATTCCATTCCATTCCATTCCATTCCATTCCATTCTACTCGGGTTGATTCCATTCTATTCCATTCCATTCCATTCGATTCCATTCGATTCCATTCGATTCCATTCGATTCCATTCCATTCCATTCCATTCCATTCCATTCCATTCCATTCCATTGAATTCCATTCCATTCCATTGAATTCCATTCCATTCCATTCCATTCCATGGAATTCCGTTCCATTCCATTCCATTCCATTCCATTCCATTCCATTCCATTGAATTCCATTCCATTGAATTCCATTCCAATCCATTCCATTCCATTGAATTCCATTCCATTCCGTTCCGTTCCATTCCGTTCCGTTTCTTTCCGTTCCGTTCCGTTCCGTTCCGTTCCATTCCATTCCATTCCATTCCATTGAATTCCGTTCCATTCCATTCCATTCCATTCCATTGAATTCCGTTCCATTCCATTGAATTCCATTCCATTCCGTTCCATTCCATTGAATTCTGTTCCGTTCCGTTCCGTTCCGTTCCGTTCCATTCCGTTCCATTCCGTTCCTTTCCGTTCTACTCGGGTTGATTCCATTCTATTCCATTCCATTCCATTCGATTCCATTCGATTCCATTCGAATCCATTCGATTCCATTCGATTCCATTCGATTCCATTCCATTCCATTGAATTCCATTCCATTCCATTCCATTCCATTGAATTCCGTTCCATTCCATTCAATTCCATTCCATTCCATTCCTTTCCGTTCCGTTCCGTTCCGTTCCGTTCCGTTCCCTTCTACTCGGGTTGATTCCATTCTATTCCATTCCATTCCATTCGATTCCATTCTATTCCATTCGATTCCATTCGATTCAATTAGATTCCATTCCATTCCATTCCATTCCATTCCATTCCATTGAATTCCGTTCCATTCCATTGAATTCCATTCCATTCCGTTCCATTCCATTGAATTCCGCTCCGTTCCGTTCCGTTCCGTTCCGTTCCATTCCGTACCATTCCATTCCATTCCGTTCTACTCGGGTTGATTCCATTCTATTCCATTCCATTCCATTCGATTCTATTCCATTCCATTCCATTCCATTCCATTCCGTTCTACTCGGGTTCATTCCATTCCATTCCGTTCCGTTCCGTTCCGTTCCGTTCCTTTCCTTTCTACTTGTGTTGATTCCATTCCATTCCTTTCTATTCCATTGAATTCCATTCCTTTCCATTCCATTCCATTCCATTACATGGAATTCCATTGAATTCCATTGAATTCCATTCCATTGAATTCCATTCCATTCCATTCCATTCCATTGAATTCCATTCCATTCCATTCCATTCGATTCCATTTCATTCCATTGAATTCCATTCCATTCCATTCCATTCCATTCCATTCCATTGAATTCCATTGAATTCCATTCCATTGAATTCCATTCCATTCCATTGAATTCCATTCCATTTCATTCCATTCCATTCCGTTCCATTCCATTCCGTTCCATTCCATTCCATTCCTTTCCATTCTATTCCATTCCATCGAATTCCATTCCATTCCATTCCATTCCATTCCATTCCATTCCATTCGATTCCATTCGATTCCATTGGATTCCATTCGATTCCATTCCATTCCATTCCATTCCGTTCCGTTCCATTCCGTTCCATTCCGTTCCATTCCATTGAATTCCGTTCCATTGCATTGAATTCCGTTCCATTCCATTCCATTCCTTTCCGTTCCGTTCCGTTCCGTTCCGTTCCGTTCTACTCGGGTTGATTCCATTCTATTCCATTCCATTCCATTCGATTCCATTCTATTCCATTCGATTCCTTTCGATTCAATTCAATTCCATTCCATTCCATTCCATTCCATTCCATTGAATTCCATTCCATTCCATTGAATTCCATTCCATTCCATTCCATTCCATTCCATTCCATTGAATTCCATTCCATTCCATTGAATTCCATTCCATTCCATTCCATTCGATTCCATTCCATTCCATGGAATTCCATTCCATTCCATTCCATTCCATTCCATTCCATTCCATTGAAATCCATTGAATTCCATTGAATTCCATTCCATTCCATTGAATTCCATTCCTTTCCATTCCATTCCATTGAATTCCGTTCAATTCCATTCCATTGCATTCCATTCCATTCCATTCCATTCGAATTCCATTCCATTCCATTCCATTCCTTTCCATTCCATTCCATTCTACTCGGGTTGATTCCATTCTATTCCATTCCATTCCATTCGATTCCATTCGATTCCTTTCGATTCCATTCGATTCCATTCCATTCCATTCCATTCCATTGAATTCCATTCCATTCCATTCCATTCCATTCTACTCGGGTTGATTCCATTCTATTCCATTCCATTCCATTCGATTCCATTCGATTCCTTTCGATTCCATTCGATTCGATTCCATTCCATTCCATTCCATCGAATTTCATTCCATTCCATTCCATTCCATTCCATTCCATTCCATTCCATTCCATTCCATTCCATTGCATTCCATTCTACTCGGGTTGATTCCATTCTATTACATTCCATTCCATTCGATTCCATTCGATTCCATTCGATTCCATTCGATTCCATTCCATTCCATTCCATTCAATTGAATTCCATTCCATTCCATTCCATTCCATTCCATTCCATTCCATTCCATTCCATTTCATTCCATTCCATTCTACTCGGGTTGATTCCATTCTATTACATTCCATTCCATTCGATTCCATTCGATTCCATTCGATTCCATTCGATTCCATTCCATTCGATTCCATTCAATTGAATTCCATTCCATTCCATTCCATTCCATTCCATTCCATTCCATTCCATTCCATTCCATTGAATTCCATTCCATTCCATTGAATTCCATTCCATTACATTCCATTCCATTGAATTCCATTCCATTCCATTCCATTCCATTCCATTCCATTCCATTGAATTCCATTACATTCAATTCCATTCCATTCCATTCCATTCCATGGAATTCCATTCCATTCCGTTCCGTTCCGTTCCATTCCGTTCCATTCCATTCCATTCCATTCCATTGAATTCCGATCCATTCCATTGAATTCCATTCCATTCCGTTCCATTGCATTGAATTCCGTTCCGTTCCGTTCCGTTGCGTTCCGTTCCACTCCGTTCTACTCGGGTTGATTCCATTCTATTCCATTCCAATCCACTCGATTCCATTCCATTCCATTCCATTCCATTCCATTCCATTCCATTCCGTTCTACTCGGTTTCATTCCATTCCATTCCTTTCCGTTCCGTTCCGTTCCGTTCCGTTCTACTCGGGTTGATTCCATTCTATTCCATTCCATTCCATTCCATTCCATTCGATTCCATTCGATTTCATTCTATTCCATTCCATTCCATTCCATTCCATTCCATTCCATTGAATTCCATTCCATTCCATTCCATTCCATTGAATTCCGTTCCATTCCATTCCATTCCATTCCATTCCATTCCATTGAATTCCATTCCATTGAATTCCATTCCATTCCACTGAATTCCATTCCATTCCGTTCCGTTCCGTTCCGTTCCGTTCCGTTCCGTTCCATTCCATTCCATTGAATTCCGTTCCATTCCATTGAATTCCATTCCATTCCATTCCATTCCATTGAATTCCGTTCCGTTCCGTTCCGTTCCGTTCCGTTCCATTCCGTTCCATTCCGTTCCATTCCGTTCTACTCGGGTTGATTCCATTCTATTCCATTCCATTCCATTCGATTCCATTCCATTCCATTCCATTCTATTCCATTCCGTTCTACTCGGGTTCATTCCATTCCATTCCGTTCCGTTCCGTTCCGTTCCGTTCCATTCTTTCTACTTGTGTTGATTCCATTCCATTCCATTCTATTCCATTGAATTCCATTCCATTCCATTCCATTCCATTCCATTACATGGAATTCCATGGAATTCCATTGAATTCCATTCCATGGAATTCCATTCCATTCCATTCCATTCCATTCCATTCCATTGAATTCCATTCCATTCCATTCCATTCCATTCCATTCCATTCCATTCCATTGAATTCCATTCCATTCCATGGAATTCCATTCCATTCCGTTCCGTTCCGTTCCGTTCCGTTCCGTTCCGTTCCGTTCCATTCCATTCCATTCCATTCCATTGAATTCCGTTCCATTCCATTGAATTCCATTCCATTCCGTTCCATTCCATTGAATTCCGTTCCGTTCCGTTCCGTTCCGTTCCGTTCCGTTCCATTCCGTTCCATTCCGTTCCATTCCGTTCTACTCGGGTTGATTCCATTCTATTCCATTCCATTCCACTCGATTCCATTCCATTCCATTCCATTCCATTCCATTCCATTCCGTTCTACTCGGGTTCATTCCATTCCATTCCTTTCCGTTCCGTTCCGTTCCGTTCCGTTCCGTTCCGTTCCGTTCTACTCGGGTTGATTCCATTCTATTCCATTCCATTCCATTCGATTCCATTCGATTCCATTCGATTCCATTCGATTACATTCCATTCCATTCCATTCCATTCCATTGAATTCCATTCCATTCCATTCCATTCCATTGAATTCCGTTCCATTCCATTCCATTCCATTCCATTCCATTCCATTGAATTCCATTCCATTGAATTCCATTCCATTCCATACCATTCCACTGAATTCCATTCCATTCCATTCCGTTCCGTTCCGTTCCGTTCCGTTCCGTTCCATTCCATTCCATTCCATTCCATTGAATTCCATTCCATTCCATTGAATTCCATTCCATTCCGTTCCATTCCATTGAATTCCGTTCCGTTCCGTTCCGTTCCGTTCCGTTCCATTCCGTTCCATTCTGTTCCATTCCGTTCTACTCGGGTTGATTCCATTCTATTCCATTCCATTCCATTCGATTCCATTCCATTCCATTCCATTCCATTCCATTCCATTCCATTCCATTCCTTTCTACTCGGGTTCATTACATTCCATTCCGTTCCGTTCCGTTCCGTTCCGTTCCATTCCTTTCTACTTGTGTTGATTCCATTCCATTCCATTCTATTCCATTGAATTCCATTCCATTCCATTCCATTCCATTCCATTACATGGAATTCCATTGAAATCCATTGAATTCCATTCCATTGAATTCCATTGAATTCCATTCCATTCCATTCCATGGAATTCCATTCCATTCCATTCCATTCCTTGGAATTCCATTGAATTCCATTCCATTCCATTCCATTGAATTCCATTCCATTCCATTCAATTGAATTCCATTCCATTCCATTCCATTCGATTCCATTCCATTCCATTGAATTCCATTGAATTCCATTCCATTGATTTCCATTCCATTCCATTGAATTCCATTCCATTTCATTCCATTCCATTCCGTTCCATTCCATTCCGTTCCATTCCATTCCATTCCTTTCCATTCCATTGAATTCCGTTCCATTCCATTGAATTCCGTTCCATTCCATTCCATTCGATTCCATTCCATTCCAAGGAATTCCATTCCATTCCATTCCATTCCATTCCATTCCATTCCATTCCATTGAATTCCATTGAATTCCATTCCATTCCATTGAATTCCATTCCTTTCCATTCCATTCCATTGAATTCCGTTCAATTCCATTCCATTCCATTCCATTCCATTCCATTCCATTCCGTTCGAATTCCATTCCATTCCATTCCATTCCATTCCATTCCATTCCATTCCATTCCATCGAATTCCATTCCATTCCATTGAATTCCATTCCATTCCATTCCATTCCATTCCATTCCATTCCATTCCATTCCATTCCATTCCATTCCATTCCATTCCATCGAATTCCATTCCATTCCATTCCATTCCATTCCATTCCATTCCATTCCATTCGATTCCATTCGATTCCATTCGATTCCATTCCATTCCATTCCATTCCATTCCATTGAATTCCATTCCATTCCATTCCATTCCATTGAATTCCGTTCCATTCCTTTCAATTCAATTCCATTCCATTCCATTCCATTCCATTCCATTCCATTCCATTCCATTCCATTCCATTCTGCTCGGGTTGATTCCATTCTATTACATTCCATTCCATTCGATTCCATTCGATTCCATTCGATTCCATTCGATTCCATTCCATTCCATTCCATTCCATTGAATTCCGTTCCATTCCATTCCATTCCATTCCAATCCATTCCATTCCATTGAATTCCATTACATTGAATTCCATTCCATTCCATTCCATTCCATGGAATTCCATTCCATTCCGTTCCGTTCCGTACCGTTCCATTCCATTCCATTCCATTCCATTGAATTCCGTTCCATTCCATTGAATTCCATTCCATTCCGTTCCATTCCATTGAATTCCGTTCCGTTCCGTTCCGTTCCGTTCCGTTCCATTCCGTTCCATTCCATTCCATTCCGTTCTACTCGGGTTCATTCCATTCCATTCCTTTCCGTTCCGTTCCGTTCCGTTCCATTCCGTTCCGTTCCGTTTCGTTCTACTCGGGTTGATTCCATTCTATTCCTTTCCATTCCATTCGATTCCATTCTATTCCATTCGATTCCATTCTATTCAATTCGATTCCATTCCATTCCATTCCATTCCATTCCATTCCATTCCATTGAATTCCATTCCATTCCATTCCGTTCCATTCCATTCCGTTCCATTCCATTGAATTCCATTCCATTCCATTCCATTACGTTCCGTTCCATTCCGTTCCATTCCATTGAATTCCGATCCATTGCATTGAATTCCGTTCCATTCCATTCCATTCCTTTCCGTTCCGTTCCGTTCCGTTCCGTTCTACTCGCGTTGATTCCATTCTATTCCATTCCATTCCATTCGATTCCATTCTATTCCATTGGATTCCATTCGATTCAATTCTATTCGATTCCATTCCATTCCATTCCATTCCATTCCATTCCATTGAATTCCATTCCATTCCATAGAATTCCATTCCATTCCATTCCATTCCATTCCATTCCATTCCATTGAATTCCATTCCATTCCATTGAATTCCACTCCATTCCATTCCATTCGATTCCATTCCATTCCATGGAATTCCATTCCATTCGATTCCATTCCATTCCATGGAATTCCATTTCATTCCATTCCATTCCATTCCATTCCATTCCATTCCATAGAATTCCATTCCATTCCATTCCATTCCATTCCATTCCATTCCATTGAATTCCATTCCATTCCATTGAATTCCATTCCATTCCATTCCATTCGATTCCATTCCATTCCATGGAATTCCATTCCATTAGATTCCATTCCATTCCATGGAATTCCATTCCTTTCCATTCCATTCCATTCCATTCCATTCCATCCCATTCCATGGAATTCCATTGAATTCCATTCCATTCCATTGAATTCCATTCCTTTCCATTCCATTCCATTGAATTCCGTTCAATTCCATTCCATTCCATTCCATTCCATTCCATTCCATTCGAATTCCATTCCATTCCATTCCATTCCATTCCATTCCATTCCATTCCATTCCATTCTACTCGGGTTGATTCCATTCTATTCCATTCCATTCCATTCGATTCCATTCGATTCCTTTCGATTCCATTCCATTCCATTCCATTCCATTGAATTCCATTCCATTCCATTCCATTCCATTCCATTCCATTCCATTGAATTCCATTCCATTCCATTCCATCGAATTCCATTCCATTCCATTGAATTCCATTCCATTCCATTCCATTCCATTGCATTCCATTCCATTCCATTCCATTCCATCGAATTCCATTCCATTCCATTCCATTCCATTCCATTCCATTCCATTCCATTCCATTCCATTCCATTCGATTCCATTCGATTCCATTCGATTCCATTCGATTCCATTCCATTCCATTCCATTCCGTTCCGTTCCATTCCGTTCCATTCCGTTCCATCCCATTCCATTCCATTCCATTCCATTCCATTCTACTCGGGATGATTCCATTCTATTACATTCCATTCCATTCGATTCCATTCGATTCCATTCGATTCCATTTGATTCCATTCCATTTGATTCCATTCAATTGAATTCCATTCCATTCCATTCCATTCCATTCCATTCCATTCCATTCCATTGAATTCCATTCCATTCCATTGAATTCCATTCCATTACATTCCATTCCATTGAATTCCATTCCATTCCATTCCATTCCACTCCATTCCATTCCATTCCATTCCATTGAATTCCATTACATTCAATTCCATTCCATTCCATTCCATTCCATGGAATTCCATTCCATTCCGTTCCGTTCCGTTCCGTTCCGTTCCATTCCATTCCATTCCATTCCATTGAATTCCGTTCCATTCCATTGAATTCCATTCCATTCCGTTCCATTCCATTGAATTCCGTTCCGTTCCGTTCCGTTCCGTTCCGTTCCATTCCATTCCATTCCATTCCATTCCATTCCATTCCATTCCATTGAATTCCATTCCATTCCATGGAATTCCATTCCATTCCATTCCATTCCATTCGATTCCATTCCATTCCATTCCATTCCATTCCATTCCATTCCATTCCATTCCATTGAATTCCATTGAATTCCATTGAATTCCATTCCATTCCATTGAATTCCATTCCTTTCCATTCCATTCCATTGAATTCCGTTCAATTCCATTCCATTGCATTCCATTCCATTCCATTCCATTCCATTCGAATTCCATTCCATTCCATTCCATTCCATTCCATTCCATTCCATTCCATTCTACTCGGGTTGATTCCATTCTATTCCATTCCATTCCATTCGATTCCATTCGATTCCTTTCGATTCCATTCGATTCCATTCCATTCCATTCCATTCCATTGAATTCCATTCCATTCCATTCCATTCCATTCCATTCCATTCCATTCCATTCCATTCTACTCGGGTTGATTCCATTCTATTCCATTCCATTCCATTCGATTCCATTCGATTCCTTTCGATTCCATTCGATTCCATTCCATTCCATTCCATTCCATCGAATTCCATTCCATTCCATTCCATTCCATTCCATTCCATTCCATTCCATTCCATTCCATTCTACTCGAGTTGATTCCATTCTATTACATTCCATTCCATTCGATTCCATTCGATTCCATTCGATTCCATTCGATTCCATTCCATTCCATTCCATTCAATTGAATTCCATTCCATTCCATTCCATTCCATTCCATTCCATTCCATTCCATTCCATTCTACTCGGGATGATTCCATTCTATTACATTCCATTCCATTCGATTCCATTCGATTCCATTCGATTCCATTCGATTCCATTCCATTCGATTCCATTCAATTGAATTCCATTCCATTCCATTCCATTCCATTCCATTCCATTGAATTCCATTCCATTCCATTGAATTCCATTCCATTACATTCCATTCCATTGAATTCCATTCCATTCCATTCCATTCCACTCCATTCCATTCCATTCCATTCCATTGAATTCCATTACATTCAATTCCATTCCATTCCATTCCATTCCATGGAATTCCATTCCATTCCGTTCCGTTCCGTTCCGTTCCGTTCCATTCCATTCCATTCCATTCCATTGAATTCCGTTCCATTCCATTGAATTCCATTCCATTCCGTTCCATTCCATTGAATTCCGTTCCGTTCCGTTCCGTTCCGTTCCATTCCGTTCCATTCCGTTCCATTCCGTTCTACTCGGGTTGATTCCATTCTATTCCATTCCATTCCATTCGATTCCATTCCATTTCATTCCATTCCATTCCATTCCTTTCTACTCGGGTTCATTGCATTCCATTCCGTTCCGTTCCGTTCCGTTCCGTTCCATTCCTTTCTACTTGTGTTGATTCCATTCCATTCCATTCTATTCCATTGAATTCCATTCCATTCCATTCCATTCCATTCCATTCCATTACATGGAATTCCATTGAATTCCATTGAATTCCATTCCATTGAATTCCATTGAATTCCATTCCATTCCATTCCATGGAATTCCATTCCATTCCATTCCATTCCTTGGAATTCCATTCCATTCCATTCTATTCCATTCCATTGAATTCCATTCCATTCCATTCCATTGAATTCCATTCCATTCCATTCCATTCGATTCCATTCCATTCCATTGAATTCCATTCCATTCCATTCCATTCCATTGAATTCCATTGAATTCCATTCCATTGAATTCCATTCCATTCCATTGAATTCCATTCCATTTCATTCCATTCCATTCCGTTCCATTCCATTCCGTTCCATTCCATTCCATTCCTTTCCATTCCATTCCATTCCGTTCCATTCCATGGAATTCCGTTCCATTGCATTGAATTCCGTTCCATTCCATTCCATTCCTTTCCGTTCCGTTCCGTTCCGTTCCGTTCCGTTCCGTTCTACTCGGGTTGATTCCATTCTATTCCATTCCATTCCAATCGATTCCATTCTATTCCATTCTATTCCATTCAATTCCATTCGATTCAATTCGATTCCATTCCATTCCATTCCATTCCATTCCATTCCATTCCATTCCATTGAATTCCATTCCATTCCATTCCGTTCCATTCCATTCCGTTCCATTCCATTCCATTCCATTCCATTACGTTCCGTTCCATTCCGTTCCATTCCGTTCCATTCCATTGAATTCCGATCCATTGCATTGAATTCCGTTCCATTCCATTCCATTCCTTTCCGTTCCGTTCGGTTCCGTTCCGTTACGTTCCGTTCTACTCGGATTGATTCCATTCTATTCCAATCCATTCCATTCGATTCCATTCGATTCCATTCGATTCCATTCGTTTCCATTCCATTCCATTCCATTCCATTGAATTCCATTCCATTCCATTCCATTCCATTCCATTCCATTCCATGGAATTCCGTTCCATTCCGTTCCGTTCCATTGAATTCCGTTCCGTTCCATTGAATTCCATTCCATTCCATTCCATCGAATTCCATTCCATTCCATTCCATTCAATTCCATTCCATTGAATTCCGTTCCATTCCATTGAATTCCATTCCATTCCGTTCCATTCCATTGAATTCCGTTCCGTTCCGTTCCGTTCCATTCCGTTCTACTCGGGTTGATTCCATTCTATTCCATTCCAATCCACTCGATTCCATTCCATTCCATTCCATTCCATTCCATTCCATTCCGTTCTACTCGGGTTCATTCCATTCCATTCCTTTCCGTTCCGTTCCGTTCCGTTCCGTTCCGTTCTACTCGGGTTGATTCCATTCTATTCCATTCCATTCCATTCGATTCCATTCTATTCCATTCGATTCCATTCGATTCAATTCGATTCGATTCCATTCCATTCCATTCCATTCCATTGCATTCCATTGAATTCCATTCCATTCCATTGAATTCCATTCCATTCCATTCCATTCCATTCCATTCCATTCCATTCCATCGAATTCCATTCCATTCCATTCCATTCCATTCCATTCAATTCCATTCGATTCCATTCGATTCCATTCCATTCCATTGAATTCCATTCCATTCCATTCCATTCCATTGAATTCCGTTCCATTCCTTTCAATTCCATTCCATTCCATTCCATTCCATTCCATTCCATTCCATTCCATTCCATTCCATTTGAATTCCATTCCATTCCATTCCATTCCATTCCATTCCATTCCATTCTATTCTACTCGGGTTGATTCCATTCTATTCCATTCCATTCCATTCGATTCCACTCGATTCCATTCGATTCCATTCGATTCCATTCGATTCAATTCGATTCCATTCCATTCCATTCCATTCCATTCCATTCCATTCCATTCCATTCCATTGAATTCCATTCCATTCCATTCCATTCCATTCCATTCCATTGAATTCCATTACATTAATTCCATTCCATTCCATTCCATTCCATGGAATTCCATTCCATTCCGTTCCGTTCCGTTCCGTTCCGTTCCGTACCGTTCCATTCCATTCCATTCCATTCCATTGAATTCCGATCCATTCCATTGAATTCCATTCCATTACGTTCCATTCCATTGAATTCCGTTCCGTTCCGTTCCGTTCCGTTCCGTTCCGTTCCGTTCCATTCCGTTCCATTCCATTCCATTCCGTTCTACTCGGGTTCATTCCATTCCATTCCTTTCCGTTCCGTTCCGTTCCGTTCCATTCCGTTCCGTTCCGTTCCGTTCTACTCGGGTTGATTCCATTCTATTCCATTCCATTCCATTCGATTCCATTCTATTCCATTCGATTCCATTCTATTCAATTCGATTTCATTCCATTCCATTCCATTCCATTACGTTCCGTTCCATTCCGTTCCATTCCATTGAATTCCGATCCATTGCATTGAATTCCGTTCCATTCCATTCCATTCCTTTCCGTTCCGTTCCGTTCCGTTCCGTTCTACTCGGGTTGATTCCATTCTATTCCATTCCATTCCATTCGATTCCATTCTATTCCATTCGATTCCATTCGATTCAATTTGATTCGATTCGATTCCATTCCATTCCATTCCATTCCATTCCATTGAATTCCATTCCATTCCATAGAATTCCATTCCATTCCATTCCATTCCATTCCATTCCATTCCATTCCATTGAATTCCATTCCATTCCATTGAATTCCATTCCATTCCATTCCATTCGATTCCATTCCATTCCATGGAATTCCATTCCATTCTATTCCATTCCATTCCATGGAATTCCATTTCATTCCATTCCATTCCATTCCATTCCATTCCATTCCATTCCATAGAATTCCATTCCATTCCATTCCATTCCATTCCATTCCGTTCCATTCCATTCCATCGAATTCCATTCCATTCCATTCCATTCCATTCCATTCCATTCCATTCCATTCCATTCCATTCCATTCCATTCTACTCGGGTTGATTCCATTCTATTCCATTCCATTCCATTCGATTCCATTCGATTCCATTCGATTCCATTCGATTCCATTCCATTCCATTCCATTCCATTCCATTCCATTCCATTCCATTCCATTCCATTCCATTCCATTGAATTCCATTCCATTCCATTGAATTCCATTCCATTCCATTCCATTCCATTGAATTCCGATCCATTCCATTCCTTTCCATTCCATTCCATTCCATTGAATTCCATTACATTGAATTCCATTCCATTCCATTCCATTCCATTGAATTCCATTCCATTCCATTGAATTCCATTCCATTCCATTCCATTCGATTCCATTCCATTCCATGGAATTCCATTCCTTTCCATTCCATTCCATTCCATTCCATTCCATTCCATTCCATTCCATGGAATTCCATTGAATTCCATTCCATTCCTTTGAATTCCATTCCTTTCCATTCCATTCCATTGAATTCCGTTCAATTCCATTCCATTCCATTCCATTCCATTCCATTCCATTCCATTCGAATTCCATTCCATTCCATTCCATTCCATTCCATTCCATTCCATTCCATTCCATTCCATTCCATTCCATTCTACTCGGGTTGATTCCATTCTATTCCATTCCATTCCATTCGATTCCATTCGATTCCTTTCGATTCCATTCCATTCCATTCCATTCCATTCCATTCCATGGAATTCCATTCCATTCCATTCCATTCCATTCCATTGAATTCCACTCCATTCCATTCCATCGAATTCCATTCCATTCCATCGAATTCCATTCCATTCCATTCCATTCCATTCCATTCCATTCCATTCCATTCCATTCCATCGAATTCCATTCCATTCCATTCCATTCCATTCCATTCCATTCCATTCCATTCCGTTCCATTCCGTTCCATTCCGTCCCATTCCATTGAATTCCGTTCCATTGCATTGAATTCCGTTCCATTCCATTCCATTCCTTTCCGTTCCGTTCCGTTCCGTTCCGCTCCGTTCTACTCGGGTTGATTCCATTCTATTCCATTCCATTCCATTCGATTCCATTCTATTCCATTCGATTCCATTCGATTCAATTCGATTCCATTCCATTCCATTCCATTCCATTCCATTGAATTCCATTCCATTCCATTGAATTCCATTCCATTCCATTCCATTGAATTCCATTCCATTCCATTGAATTTCATTCCATTCCATTCCATTCGATTCCATTCCATTCCATGGAATTCCATTCCATTCCATTCCATTCCATTGAATTCCATTGAATTCCATTGAATTCCATTCCATTCCATTGAATTCCATTCCTTTCCATTCCATTCCATTGAATTCCGTTCTATTCCATTCCATTGCATTCCATTCCATTCCATTCCATTCGAATTCCATTCCATTCCATTCCATTCCATTCCATTCCATTCCATTCCATTCTACTCGGGTTGATTCCATTCTATTCCATTCCATTCCATTCGATTCCATTCGATTCCTTTCGATTCCATTCCATTCCATTCCATTCCATTCCATGGAATTCCATTCCATTCCATGGAATTCCATTCCATTCCATTCCATTCCATTCCATTGAATTCCATTCCATTCCATTCCATTCCATGGAATTCCATTCCATTCCGTTCCGTTCCGTTCCGTTCCGTTCCGTACCGTTCCATTCCATTCCATTCCGTTCCATTGAATTCCGTTCCATTCCATTGAATTCCATTCCATTCCGTTCCATTCCATTGAATTCCGTTCCGTTCCGTTCCGTTCCGTTCCGTTCCGTTCCATTCCGTTCCATTCCATTCCATTCCGTTCTACTCGGGTTCATTCCATTCCATTCCTTTCCGTTCCGTTCCGTTCCGTTCCGTTCCGTTCCGTTCCGTTCCATTCCACTCGGGTTGATTCCATTCTATTCCATTCCATTCGATTCCATTCGATTCCATTCGATTCCATTCGATTCCATTCCATTCCATTCCATTCCATTCCATTCCATTCCATTCCATTGAATTCTGTTCCATTCCATTCCATTGCATTCCGTTCCATTCCATTCCATTTGATTTCCATTCCATTCCATTCCATTCCATTCCATTCCATTCCATTCCATTCCATTCTCCTCGGGTTGATTCCATTCTATTCCATTCCATTCCATTCCATTCCATTCGATTCCATTCGATTCCATTCGATTCCATTCCATTCCATTCCATTCCATTCCATTCCATTCCATTCCATTGAATTCCATTCCATTCCATTGAATTCCATTCCATTCCATTCCATTCCATTGAATTCCGTTCCGTTCCATTCCATTCCATTCGATTCCATTCCATTGAATTCCACTGAATTCCATTCCATTGAATTCCATTGAATTCCATTCCATTGAATTCCATTCCATTCCATTGAATTCCATTCCATTTCATTCCATTCCATTCCGTTCCATTCCATTCCGTTCCATTCCATTCCATTCCATTCCATTCCATTCCATTCCATTGAATTCCATTCCATTCCATTGAATTCCATTCCATTCCATTCCATTCGATTCCATTCCATTCCATGGAATTCCATTCCATTCGATTCCATTCCATTCCATGGAATTCCATTCCTTTCCATTCCATTCCATTCCATTCCATTCCATCCCATTCCATGGAATTCCATTGAATTCCATTCCATTCCATTGAATTCCATTCCTTTCCATTCCATTCCATTGAATTCCGTTCAATTCCATTCCTTTCCATTCCATTCCATTCCATTCCATTCGAATTCCATTCCATTCCATTCCATTCCATTCCATTCCATTCCATTCCATTCCATTCTACTCGGGTTGATTCCATTCTATTCCATTCCATTCCATTCGATTCCATTCGATTCCTTTCGATTCCATTCCATTCCATTCCATTCCATTGAATTCCATTCCATTCCATTCCATTCCATTCCATTCCATTCCATTGAATTCCATTCCATTCCATTCCATCGAATTCCATTCCATTCCATTGAATTCCATTCCATTCCATTC
This sequence comes from Gorilla gorilla gorilla, assembly GCF_029281585.2. Classification (NCBI taxonomy): domain Eukaryota; kingdom Metazoa; phylum Chordata; class Mammalia; order Primates; family Hominidae; genus Gorilla; species Gorilla gorilla. The sequence goes on from NC_073242.2 coordinate 40,860,980, forward strand.
CATTCCATTGCATTCCATTCCATTCCATTCCATTCCATCGAATTCCATTCCATTCCATTCCATTCCATTCCATTCCATTCCATTCCATTCCATTCCATTCCATTCGATTCCATTCGATTCCATTCGATTCCATTCCATTCCGTTCCGTTCCGTTCCGTTCCATTCCGTTCCATTCCGTTCCATTCCATTCCATTCCATTCCATTCCATTCCATTCTACTCGGGATGATTCCATTCTATTACATTCCATTCCATTCGATTCCATTCGATTCCATTCGATTCCATTTGATTCCATTCCATTCGATTCCATTCAATTGAATTCCATTCCATTCCATTCCATTCCATTCCATTCCATTCCATTCCATTGAATTCCATTCCATTCCATTGAATTCCATTCCATTACATTCCATTCCATTGAATTCCATTCCATTCCATTCCATTCCACTCCATTCCATTCCATTCCATTCCATTGAATTCCATTACATTCAATTCCATTCCATTCCATTCCATTCCATGGAATTCCATTCCATTCCGTTCCGTTCCGTTCCGTTCCGTTCCATTCCATTCCATTCCATTCCATTGAATTCCGTTCCATTCCATTGAATTCCATTCCATTCCGTTCCATTCCATTGAATTCCGTTCCGTTCCGTTCCGTTCCGTTCCGTTCCATTCCATTCCATTCCATTCCATTCCATTCCATTCCATTCCATTGAATTCAATTCCATTCCATGGAATTCCATTCCATTCCATTCCATTCCATTCGATTCCATTCCATTCCATTCCATTCCATTCCATTCCATTCCATTGCATTCCATTCCATTGAATTCCATTGAATTCCATTGAATTCCATTCCATTCCATTGAATTCCATTCCTTTCCATTCCATTCCATTGAATTCCGTTCAATTCCATTCCATTGCATTCCATTCCATTCCATTCCATTCGAATTCCATTCCATTCCATTCCATTCCATTCCATTCCATTCCATTCCATTCTACTCGGGTTGATTCCATTCTATTCCATTCCATTCCATTCGATTCCATTCGATTCCTTTCGATTCCATTCGATTCCATTCCATTCCATTCCATTCCATTGAATTCCATTCCATTCCATTCCATTCCATTCCATTCCATTCCATTCCATTCCATTCCATTCTACTCGGGTTGATTCCATTCTATTCCATTCCATTCCATTCGATTCCATTCGATTCCTTTCGATTCCATTCGATTCCATTCCATTCCATTCCATTCCATCGAATTCCATTCCATTCCATTCCATTCCATTCCATTCCATTCCATTCCATTCCATTCCATTCTACTCGAGTTGATTCCATTCTATTACATTCCATTCCATTCGATTCCATTCGATTCCATTCGATTCCATTCGATTCCATTCCATTCCATTCCATTCAATTGAATTCCATTCCATTCCATTCCATTCCATTCCATTCCATTCCATTCCATTCCATTCTACTCGGGATGATTCCATTCTATTACATTCCATTCCAATCGATTCCATTCGATTCCATTCGATTCCATTCGATTCCATTCCATTCGATTCCATTCAATTGAATTCCATTCCATTCCATTCCATTCCATTCCATTCCATTGAATTCCATTCCATTCCATTGAATTCCATTCCATTACATTCCATTCCATTGAATTCCATTCCATTCCATTCCATTCCACTCCATTCCATTCCATTCCATTCCATTGAATTCCATTACATTCAATTCCATTCCATTCCATTCCATTCCATGGAATTCCATTCCATTCCGTTCCGTTCCGTTCCGTTCCGTTCCATTCCATTCCATTCCATTCCATTGAATTCCGTTCCATTCCATTGAATTCCATTCCATTCCGTTCCATTCCATTGAATTACGTTCCGTTCCGTTCCGTTCCGTTCCATTCCGTTCCATTCCGTTCCATTCCGTTCTACTCGGGTTGATTCCATTCTATTCCATTCCATTCCATTCGATTCCATTCCATTTCATTCCATTCCATTCCATTCCTTTCTACTCGGGTTCATTGCATTCCATTCCGTTCCGTTCCGTTCCGTTCCGTTCCATTCCTTTCTACTTGTGTTGATTCCATTCCATTCCATTCTATTCCATTGAATTCCATTCCATTCCATTCCATTCCATTCCATTCCATTACATGGAATTCCATTGAATTCCATTGAATTCCATTCCATTGAATTCCATTGAATTCCATTCCATTCCATTCCATGGAATTCCATTCCATTCCATTCCATTCCTTGGAATTCCATTCCATTCCATTCTATTCCATTCCATTGAATTCCATTCCATTCCATTCCATTGAATTCCATTCCATTCCATTCCATTCGATTCCATTCCATTCCATTGAATTCCATTCCATTCCATTCCATTCCATTGAATTCCATTGAATTCCATTCCATTGAATTCCATTCCATTCCATTGAATTCCATTCCATTTCATTCCATTCCATTCCGTTCCATTCCATTCCGTTCCATTCCATTCCATTCCTTTCCATTCCATTCCATTCCGTTCCATTCCATTGAATTCCGTTCCATTGCATTGAATTCCGTTCCATTCCATTCCATTCCTTTCCGTTCCGTTCCGTTCCGTTCCGTTCCGTTCCGTTCTACTCGGGTTGATTCCATTCTATTCCATTCCATTCCAATCGATTCCATTCTATTCCATTCTATTCCATTCAATTCCATTCGATTCAATTCGATTCCATTCCATTCCATTCCATTCCATTCCATTCCATTCCATTCCATTGAATTCCATTCCATTCCATTCCGTTCCATTCCATTCCGTTCCATTCCATTCCATTCCATTCCATTACGTTCCGTTCCATTCCGTTCCATTCCGTTCCATTCCATTGAATTCCGATCCATTGCATTGAATTCCGTTCCATTCCATTCCATTCCTTTCCGTTCCGTTCGGTTCCGTTCCGTTACGTTCCGTTCTACTCGGATTGATTCCATTCTATTCCAATCCATTCCATTCGATTCCATTCGATTCCATTCGATTCCATTCGTTTCCATTCCATTCCATTCCATTCCATTGAATTCCATTCCATTCCATTCCATTCCATTCCATTCCATTCCATGGAATTCCGTTCCATTCCGTTCCGTTCCATTGAATTCCGTTCCGTTCCATTCCATTCCATTCCATTCCATTCCATCGAATTCCATTCCATTCCATTCCATTCAATTCCATTCCATTGAATTCCGTTCCATTCCATTGAATTCCATTCCATTCCGTTCCATTCCATTGAATTCCGTTCCGTTCCGTTCCGTTCCATTCCGTTCTACTCGGGTTGATTCCATTCTATTCCATTCCAATCCACTCGATTCCATTCCATTCCATTCCATTCCATTCCATTCCATTCCGTTCTACTCGGGTTCATTCCATTCCATTCCTTTCCGTTCCGTTCCGTTCCGTTCCGTTCCGTTCTACTCGGGTTGATTCCATTCTATTCCATTCCATTCCATTCGATTCCATTCTATTCCATTCGATTCCATTCGATTCAATTCGATTCGATTCCATTCCATTCCATTCCATTCCATTGCATTCCATTGAATTCCATTCCATTCCATTGAATTCCATTCCATTCCATTCCATTCCATTCCATTCCATTCCATTCCATCGAATTCCATTCCATTCCATTCCATTCCATTCCATTCAATTCCATTCGATTCCATTCGATTCCATTCCATTCCATTGAATTCCATTCCATTCCATTCCATTCCATTGAATTCCGTTCCATTCCTTTCAATTCCATTCCATTCCATTCCATTCCATTCCATTCCATTCCATTCCATTCCATTCCATTTGAATTCCATTCCATTCCATTCCATTCCATTCCATTCCATTCCATTCTATTCTACTCGGGTTGATTCCATTCTATTCCATTCCATTCCATTCGATTCCACTCGATTCCATTCGATTCCATTCGATTCCATTCGATTCAATTCGATTCCATTCCATTCCATTCCATTCCATTCCATTCCATTCCATTCCATTGAATTCCATTCCATTCCATTCCATTCCATTCCATTCCATTGAATTCCATTACATTAATTCCATTCCATTCCATTCCATTCCATGGAATTCCATTCCATTCCGTTCCGTTCCGTTCCGTTCCGTTCCGTTCCATTCCGTTCCATTCCATTCCATTCCGTTCTACTCGGGTTCATTCCATTCCATTCCTTTCCGTTCCGTTCCGTTCCGTTCCATTCCGTTCCGTTCCGTTCCGTTCTACTCGGGTTGATTCCATTCTATTCCATTCCATTCCATTCGATTCCATTCTATTCCATTCGATTCCATTCTATTCAATTCGATTTCATTCCATTCCATTCCATTCCATTACGTTCCGTTCCATTCCGTTCCATTCCATTGAATTCCGATCCATTGCATTGAATTCCGTTCCATTCCATTCCATTCCTTTCCGTTCCGTTCCGTTCCGTTCCATTCTACTCGGGTTGATTCCATTCTATTCCATTCCATTCCATTCGATTCCATTCTATTCCATTCGATTCCATTCGATTCAATTTGATTCGATTCGATTCCATTCCATTCCATTCCATTCCATTCCATTGAATTCCATTCCATTCCATAGAATTCCATTCCATTCCATTCCATTCCATTCCATTCCATTCCATTGAATTCCATTCCATTCCATTGAATTCCATTCCATTCCATTCCATTCGATTCCATTCCATTCCATGGAATTCCATTCCATTCTATTCCATTCCATTCCATGGAATTCCATTTCATTCCATTCCATTCCATTCCATTCCATTCCATTCCATTCCATAGAATTCCATTCCATTCCATTCCATTCCATTCCATTCCATTCCGTTCCATTCCATTCCATCGAATTCCATTCCATTCCATTCCATTCCATTCCATTCCATTCCATTCCATTCCATTCCATTCCATTCCATTCTACTCGGGTTGATTCCATTCTATTCCATTCCATTCCATTCGATTCCATTCGATTCCATTCGATTCCATTCGATTCCATTCCATTCCATTCCATTCCATTCCATTCCATTCCATTCCATTCCATTCCATTCCATTGAATTCCATTCCATTCCATTGAATTCCATTCCATTCCATTCCATTCCATTGAATTCCGTTCCATTCCATTCCTTTCCATTCCATTCCATTCCATTGAATTCCATTACATTGAATTCCATTCCATTCCATTCCATTCCATTGAATTCCATTCCATTCCATTGAATTCCATTCCATTCCATTCCATTCGATTCCATTCCATTCCATGGAATTCCATTCCTTTCCATTCCATTCCATTCCATTCCATTCCATTCCATTCCATTCCATGGAATTCCATTGAATTCCATTCCATTCCTTTGAATTCCATTCCTTTCCATTCCATTCCATTGAATTCCGTTCAATTCCATTCCATTCCATTCCATTCCATTCCATTCCATTCCATTCGAATTCCATTCCATTCCATTCCATTCCATTCCATTCCATTCCATTCCATTCCATTCCATTCCATTCTACTCGGGTTGATTCCATTCTATTCCATTCCATTCCATTCGATTCCATTCGATTCCTTTCGATTCCATTCCATTCCATTCCATTCCATTCCATTCCATGGAATTCCATTCCATTCCATTCCATTCCATTCCATTGAATTCCACTCCATTCCATTCCATCGAATTCCATTCCATTCCATCGAATTCCATTCCATTCCATTCCATTCCATTCCATTCCATTCCATTCCATTCCATCGAATTCCATTCCATTCCATTCCATTCCATTCCATTCCATTCCATTCCATTCCGTTCCATTCCGTTCCATTCCGTCCCATTCCATTGAATTCCGTTCCATTGCATTGAATTCCGTTCCATTCCATTCCATTCCTTTCCGTTCCGTTCCGTTCCGTTCCGCTCCGTTCTACTCGGGTTGATTCCATTCTATTCCATTCCATTCCATTCGATTCCATTCTATTCCATTCGATTCCATTCGATTCAATTCGATTCCATTCCATTCCATTCCATTCCATTCCATTCCATTGAATTCCATTCCATTCCATTGAATTCCATTCCATTCCATTCCATTCCATTCCATTGAATTCCATTCCATTCCATTGAATTTCATTCCATTCCATTCCATTCGATTCCATTCCATTCCATGGAATTCCATTCCATTCCATTCCATTCCATTGAATTCCATTGAATTCCATTGAATTCCATTCCATTCCATTGAATTCCATTCCTTTCCATTCCATTCCATTGAATTCCGTTCAATTCCATTCCATTGCATTCCATTCCATTCCATTCCATTCGAATTCCATTCCATTCCATTCCATTCCATTCCATTCCATTCCATTCCATTCTACTCGGGTTGATTCCATTCTATTCCATTCCATTCCATTCGATTCCATTCGATTCCTTTCGATTCCATTCCATTCCATTCCATTCCATTCCATGGAATTCCATTCCATTCCATGGAATTCCATTCCATTCCATTCCATTCCATTCCATTGAATTCCATTCCATTCCATTCCATTCCATGGAATTCCATTCCATTCCGTTCCGTTCCGTTCCGTTCCGTTCCGTACCGTTCCATTCCATTCCATTCCGTTCCATTGAATTCCGTTCCATTCCATTGAATTCCATTCCATTCCGTTCCATTCCATTGAATTCCGTTCCGTTCCGTTCCGTTCCGTTCCGTTCCGTTCCATTCCGTTCCATTCCATTCCATTCCGTTCTACTCGGGTTCATTCCATTCCATTCCTTTCCGTTCCGTTCCGTTCCGTTCCGTTCCGTTCCGTTCCGTTCCATTCCACTCGGGTTGATTCCATTCTATTCCATTCCATTCCATTCCATTCCATTCGATTCCATTCGATTCCATTCGATTCCATTCGATTCCATTCCATTCCATTCCATTCCATTCCATTCCATTGAATTCTGTTCCATTCCATTCCATTGCATTCCGTTCCATTCCATTCCATTTGATTTCCATTCCATTCCATTCCATTCCATTCCATTCCATTCCATTCCATTCCATTCTCCTCGGGTTGATTCCATTCTATTCCATTCCATTCCATTCCATTCCATTCGATTCCATTCGATTCCATTCGATTCCATTCCATTCCATTCCATTCCATTCCATTCCATTCCATTCCATTGAATTCCATTCCATTCCATTGAATTCCATTCCATTCCATTCCATTCCATTGAATTCCGTTCCGTTCCATTCCATTCCATTCGATTCCATTCCATTGAATTCCACTGAATTCCATTCCATTGAATTCCATTGAATTCCATTCCATTGAATTCCATTCCATTCCATTGAATTCCATTCCATTTCATTCCATTCCATTCCGTTCCATTCCATTCCGTTCCATTCCATTCCATTCCTTTCCATTCCATTCCATTCCGTTCCATTCCATTGAATTCCGTTCCATTGCATTGAATTCCGTTCCATTCCATTCCATTCCTTTCCGTTCCGTTCCGTTCCGTTCCGTTCCGTTCCGTTCCGTTCTACTCGGGTTGATTCCATTCTATTCCATTCCATTCCATTCGATTCCATTCTATTCCATTCTATTCCATTCGATTCCATTCGATTCAATTCGATTCCATTCCATTCCATTCCATTCCATTCCATTCCATTGAATTCCATTCCATTCCATTCCGTTCCATTCCATTCGTTTCCATTCCATTCCATTCCATTCCATTACGTTCCGTTCCATTCCGTTCCATTCCGTTCCATTCCATTGAATTCCGATCCATTGCATTGAATTCCGTTCCATTCCATTCCATTCCTTTCCGTTCCGTTCCGTTCCGTTCTGTTCCGTTCTACTCGGATTGATTCCATTCTATTCCAATCCATTCCATTCGATTCCATTCGATTCCATTCGATTCCATTCGTTTCCATTCCATTCCATTCCATTCCATTGAATTCCATTCCATTCCATTCCATTCCATTCCATTCCATTCCATTCCATGGAATTCCGTTCCATTCCGTTCCGTTCCATTGAATTCCGTTCCGTTCCATTGAATTCCATTCCATTCCATTCCATTGAATTCCATTCCATTCCATTCCATTCCATTCCATTCCATTCCATTCCATCGAATTCCATTCCATTCCATTCCATTCCATTCCATTCCATTGAATTCCGTTCCATAGCATTGAATTCCATTCCATTCCGTTCCATTCCATTGAATTCCGTTCCGTTCCGTTCCGTTCCATTCCGTTCTACTCGGGTTGATTCCATTCTATTTCATTCCAATCCACTCGATTCCATTCCATTCCATTCCATTCCATTCCATTCCATTCCGTTCTACTCGGGTTCATTCCATTCCATTCCTTTCCGTTCCATTCCGTTCCGTTCCGTTCCGTTCCGTTCTACTCGGGTTGATTCCATTCTATTCCATTCCATTCCATTCGATTCCATTCTATTCCATTCGATTCCATTCGATTCGATTCCATTCCATTCCATTCCATTCCATTGCATTCCATTGAATTCCATTCCATTCCATTGAATTCCATTCCATTCCATTCCATTCCATTCCATTCCATTCCATTCCATCAAATTCCATTTCATTCCATTCCATTCCATTCCATTCAATTCCATTCGATTCCATTCGATTCCATTCGATTCCATTCGATTCCATTCCATTCCATTCCATTCCATTGAATTCCATTCCATTCCATTCCATTCCATTGAATTCCGTTCCATTCCTTTCAATTCCATTCCATTCCATTCCATTCCATTCCATTCCATTCCATTCCATTCCATTCCATTCCATTCCATTCCATTCTACTCGGGTTGATTCCATTCTATTACATTCCATTCCATTCGATTCCATTCGATTCCATTCGATTCCATTCGATTCCATTCCATTCCATTCCATTCCATTGAATTCCGTTCCATTCCATTCCATTCCATTCCATTCCATTCCATTCCTTTGAATTCCATTACATTGAATTCCATTCCATTCCTTTCCGTTCCGTTCCGTTCCGTTCCGTACCGTTCCATTCCATTCCATTCCGTTCCATTGAATTCCGTTCCATTCCATTGAATTCCATTCCATCCCTTTCCATTCCATTGAATTCCGTTCCGTTCCGTTCCGTTCCGTTCCGTTCCGTTCCATTCCGTTCCATTCCATTCCATTGCGTTCTACTCGGGTTCATTCCATTCCATTCCTTTCCGTTCCGTTCCGTTCCGTTCCATTCCGTTCCGTTCCGTTCCGTTCTACTCGGGTTGATTCAATTCTATTCCATTCCATTCCATTCGATTCCATTCTATTCCATTCGATTCCATTCTATTCAATTCGATTCCATTCCATTCCATTCCATTCCATTCCATTCCATTCCATTGAATTCCATTCCATTCCATTCCGTTCCATTCCATTCCGTTCCATTCCATTCCATTCCATTCCATTCCATTCCATTACGTTCCGTTCCATTCCGTTCCATTCCATTGAATTCCGCTCCATTGCATTGAATTCCGTTCCATTCCATTCCATTCCTTTCCGTTCCGTTCCGTTCCGTTCCGTTCTACTCGGGTTGATTCCATTCTATTCCATTCCATTCCATTCGATTCCATTCTATTCCATTCGATTCCATTCGATTCAATTCTATTCGATTCCATTCCATTCCATTCCATTCCATTCCATTCCATTGAATTCCATTCCATTCCATAGAATTCCATTCCATTCCATTCCATTCCATTCCATTCCATTCCATTGAATTCCACTCCATTCCATTGAATTCCATTCCATTCCATTCCATTCGATTCCATTCCATTCCATGGAATTCCATTCCATTCGATTCCATTCCATTCCATGGAATTCCATTTCATTCCATTCCATTCCATTCCATTCCATTCCATTCCATGGAATTCCATTCCATTCCATTCCATTCCATTCCGTTCCATTCCATTCCATCGAATTCCATTCCATTCCATTCCATTCCATTCCATTCCATTCCATTCCATTCCATTCCATTCCATTCCATTCCATTCTACTCGGGTTGATTCCATTCTATTCCATTCCATTCCATTCGATTCCATTCGATTCCATTCGATTCCATTCGATTCCATTCCATTCCATTCCATTCCATTCAATTCCATTCCATTCCATTCCATTCCATTCCATTCCATTCCATTCCATTCCATTCCATTGAATTCCATTCCATTCCATTGAATTCCATTCAATTCCATTCCATTCCATTGAATTCCGTTCCATTCCATTCCTTTCCATTCCATTCCATTCCATTGAATTCCATTACATTGAATTCCATTCCATTCCATTCCATTCCATTGAATTCCATTCCATTCCATAGAATTCCATTCCATTCCATTCCATTCGATTCCATTCCATTCCATGGAATTCCATTCCTTTCCATTCCATTCCATTCCATTCCATTCCATTCCATTCCATTCCATTCCATTCCATTCCATTCTCCTCGGGTTGATTCCATTCTATTCCATTCCATTCCATTCCATTCCATTCGATTCCATTCGATTCCATTCGATTCCATTCCATTCCATTCCATTCCATTCCATTCCATTCCATTCCATTGAATTCCATTCCATTCCATTGAATTCCATTCCATTCCATTCCATTCCATTGAATTCCGTTCCATTCCATTCCATTCCATTCGATTCCATTCCATTGAATTCCATTGAATTCCATTCCATTGAATTCCATTCCATTCCATTGAATTCCATTCCATTTCATTCCATTCCATTCCGTTCCATTCCATTCCGTTCCATTCCATTCCATTCCTTTCCATTCCATTCCATTCCGTTCCATTCCATTGAATTCCGTTCCATTGCATTGAATTCCGTTCCATTCCATTCCATTCCTTTCCGTTCCGTTCCGTTCCGTTCCGTTCCGTTCCGTTCTACTCGGGTTGATTCCATTCTATTCCATTCCATTCCATTCGATTCCATTCTATTCCATTCTATTCCATTCGATTCCATTCGATTCAATTCGATTCCATTCCATTCCATTCCATTCCATTCCATTCCATTCCATTCCATTGAATTCCATTCCATTCCATTCCGTTCCATTCCATTCCGTTCCATTCCATTCCATTCCATTCCATTACGTTCCGTTCCATTCCGTTCCATTCCGTTCCATTCCATTGAATTCCGATCCATTGCATTGAATTCCGTTCCATTCCATTCCATTCCTTTCCGTTCCGTTCCGTTCCGTTCCGTTCCGTTCTACTCGGATTGATTCCATTCTATTCCAATCCATTCCATTCGATTCCATTCGATTCCATTCGATTCAATCCGTTTCCATTCCATTCCATTCCATTCCATTGAATTCCATTCCATTCCATTCCATTCCATTTAATTCCATTCCATGGAATTCCGTTCCATTCCGTTCCGTTCCATTGAATTCCGTTCCGTTCCATTGAATTCCATTCCATTCCATTCCATTGAATTCCATTCCATTCCATTCCATTCCATTCCATTCCATTCCATTCCATCGAATTCCATTCCATTCCATTCCATTCCATTCCATTCCATTGAATTCCGTTCCATTCCATTGAATTCCATTCCATTCCGTTCCATTCCATTGAATTCCGTTCCGTTCCGTTCCGTTCCATTCCGTTCTACTCGGGTTGATTCCATTCTATTCCATTCCAATCCACTCGATTCCATTCCATTCCATTCCATTCCATTCCGTTCTACTCGGGTTCATTCCATTCCATTCCTTTCCGTTCCATTCCGTTCCGTTCCGTTCTGTTCCGTTCTACTCGGGTTGATTCCATTCTATTCCATTCCATTCCATTCGATTCCATTCTATTCCATTCGATTCCATTCGATTCAATTCGATTCGATTCCATTCCATTCCATTCCATTCCATTGCATTCCATTGAATTCCATTCCATTCCATTGAATTCCATTCCATTCCATTCCATTCCATTCCATTCCATTCCATTCCATTCCATTCCATCAAATTCCATTCCATTCCATTCCATTCCATTCCATTCAATTCCATTCGATTCCATTCGATTCCATTCGATTCCATTCGATTCCATTCCATTCCATTCCATTCCATTGAATTCCATTCCATTCCATTCCATTCCATGGAATTCCGTTCCATTCCTTTCAATTCCATTCCATTCCATTCCATTCCATTCCATTCCATTCCATTCCATTCCATTCCATTCCATTCCATTCTACTCGGGTTGATTCCATTCTATTACATTCCATTCCATTCGATTCCATTCGATTCCATTCGATTCCATTCGATTCCATTCCATTCCATTCCATTCCATTGAATTCCGTTCCATTCCATTCCATTCCATTCCATTCCATTCCATTCCTTTGAATTCCATTACATTGAATTCCATTCCATTCCTTTCCGTTCCGTTCCGTTCCGTTCCGTACCGTTCCATTCCATTCCATTCCATTCCATTGAATTCCGTTCCATTCCATTCCATTCCATTCCATTCCATTCCATTGAATTCCATTACATTGAATTCCATTCCATTCCATTCCATTCCATGGAATTCCATTCCATTCCGTTCCGTTCTGTTCCGTTCCGTACCGTTCCATTCCATTCCATTCCATTCCATTGAATTCCGTTCCATTCCATTGAATTCCATTCCATTCCGTTCCATTCCATTGAATTCCGTTCCGTTCCGTTCCGTTCCGTTCCGTTCCGTTCCATTCCGTTCCCTTCCATTCCATTCCGTTCTACTCGGGTTCATTCCATTCCATTCCTTTCCGTTCCGTTCCGTTCCGTTCCGTTCCGTTCCGTTCCGTTCTACTCGGGTTGATTCCATTCTATTCCATTCCATTCCATTCGATTCCATTCTATTCCATTCGATTCCATTCTATTCAATTCGATTCCATTCCATTCCATTCCATTCCATTCCATTCCATTCCATTGAATTCCATTCCATTCCATTCCGTTCCATTCCATTCCGTTCCATTCCATTCCATTCCATTCCATTCCATTCCATTCGATTCCGTTCCATTCCATGGAATTCCATTCCATTCGATTCCATTCCATTCCATGGAATTCCATTTCATTCCATTCCATTCCATTCCATTCCATTCCATTCCATTCCATAGAATTCCATTCCATTCCATTCCATTCCATTCCATTCCATTCCATTCCGTTCCATTCCATTCCATCGAATTCCATTCCATTCCATTCCATTCCATTCCATTCCATTCCATTCCATTCCATTCCATTCCATTCTACTAGGGTTGATTCCATTCTATTCCATTCCATTCCATTCGATTCCATTCGATTCCATTCGATTCCATTCGATTCCATTCCATTCCATTCAATTCCATTCCATTCCATTCCATTCCATTCCATTCCATTCCATTCCATTCCATTGAATTCCATTCCATTCCATTGAATTCCATTCCATTCCATTCCATTCCATTGAATTCCGTTCCATTCCATTCCTTTCCATTCCATTCCATTCCATTGAATTCCATTACATTGAATTCCATTCCATTCCATTCCATTCCATTGAATTCCATTCCATTCCATTGAATTCCATTCCATTCCATTCCGTTCGATTCCATTCCATTCCATGGAATTCCATTCCTTTCCATTCCATTCCATTCCTTTCCATTCCATTCCATTGAATTCCGTTCAATTCCATTCCATTGCATTCCATTCCATTCCATTCCATTGAATTCCATTCCATTCCATTCGATTCCATTCCATTCCATTCCATTCCATTCCATTCTATTCCATTGAATTCCATTCCATTCCATTCCATTCCATTCCATTCCATTGAATTCCGTTCCGTTCCGTTCCGTTCCGTTCCGTTCCATTCCGTTCCATTCCGTTCCATTCCGTTCTACTCGGGTTGATTCCATTCTATTCCATTCCATTCCATTCGATTCCATTCCATTCCATTCCATTCCATTCCATTCCGTTCTACTCGGGTTCATTCCATTCCATTCCGTTCCTTTCCGTTCCGTTCCGTTCCATTCCTTTCTACTTGTGTTGATTCCATTCCATTCCATTCTATTCCATAGAATTCCATTCCATTCCATTCCATTCCATTCCATTACATGGAATTCCATGGAATTCCATTGAATTCCATTCCATGGAATTCCATTCCATTCCATTCCATTCCATTCCATTGAATTCCATTCCATTCCATTCCATTCCATTCCATTCCATTCTACTCGGGTTGATTCCATTCTATTCCATTCCATTCCATTCCATTCAATTGAATTCCATTCCATTCCATTCCATTCCATTCCATTCCATTCCATTGAATTCCATTCCATTCCATTGAATTCCATTCCATTCCATTCCATTCCATTGAATTCCGTTCCATTCCATTCCTTTCCATTCCATTCCATTCCATTGAATTCCATTACATTGAATTCCATTCCATTCCATTCCATTCCATTGAATTCCATTCCATTCCATAGAATTCCATTCCATTCCATTCCATTCGATTCCATTCCATTCCATGGAATTCCATTCCTTTCCATTCCATTCCATTCCATTCCATTCCATTCCATTGAATTCCATTGAATTCCATTCCATTCCATTGAATTCCATTCCTTTCCATTCCATTCCATTGAATTCCGTTCAATTCCATTCCATTCCATTCCATTCCATTCCATTCCATTCGAATTCCATTCCATTCCATTCCATTCCATTCCATTCCTTTCCATTCCATTCCATTCTACTCGGGTTGATTCCATTCTATTCCATTCCATCGAATTCCATTCCATTCCATTCCATTCCATTCCATTCCATTCCATTCCATTCCATTCGATTCCATTCGATTCCATTCGATTCCATTCGATTCCATTCCATTCCGTTCCGTTCCATTCCGTTCCATTCCGTTCCATTCCATTGAATTCCGTTCCATTGCATTGAATTCCGTTCCATTCCATTCCATTCCTTTCCGTTCCGTTCCGTTCCGTTCCGTTCCGTTCTACTCGGGTTGATTCCATTCTATTCCATTCCATTCCATTCGATTCCATTCTATTCCATTCGATTCCTTTCGATTCAATTCAATTCCATTCCATTCCATTCCATTCCATTCCATTGAATTCCATTCCATTCCATTGAATTCCATTCCATTCCATTCCATTCCATTCCATTCCATTGAATTCCACTCCATTCCATTGAATTCCATTCCATTCCATTCCATTCGATTCCATTCCATTCAATGGAATTCCATTCCATTCCATTCCATTCCATTCCATTGAATTCCATTGAAATCCATTGAATTCCATTGAATTCCATTCCATTCCATTGAATTCCATTCCTTTCCATTCCATTCCATTGAATTCCGTTCAATTCCATTCCATTGCATTCCATTCCATTCCATTCCATTCGAATTCCATTCCATTCCATTGCATTCCATTTCATTCCAATCCATTCCATTCCATTCTACTCGGGTTGATTTCATTCTATTCCATTCCATTCCATTCGATTCCATTCGATTCCTTTCGATTCCATTCGATTCCATTCCATTCCATTCCATTCCATTGAATTCCATTCCATTCCATTCCATTCCATTCCATTCCATTCTACTCGGGTTGATTCCATTCTATTCCATTCCATTCCATTCGATTCCATTCGATTCCTTTCGATTCCATTCGATTCGATTCCATTCCATTCCATTCCATCGAATTTCATTCCATTCCATTCCATTCCATTCCATTCCATTCCATTCCATTCCATTCCATTCCATTCTACTCGGGTTGATTCCATTCTATTACATTCCATTCCATTCGATTCCATTCGATTCCATTCGATTCCATTCGATTCCATTCCATTCCATTCCATTCAATTGAATTCCATTCCATTCCTTTCCATTCCATTCCATTCCATTCCATTCCATTCCATTCCATTTCATTCCATTCCATTCTACTCGGGTTGATTCCATTCTATTACATTCCATTCCATTCGATTCCATTCGATTCCATTCGATTCCATTCGATTCCATTCCATTCGATTCCATTCAATTGAATTCCATTCCATTCCATTCCATTCCATTCCATTCCATTCCATTCCATTGAATTCCATTCCATTCCATTGAATTCCATTCCATTACATTCCATTCCATTGAATTCCATTCCATTCCATTCCATTCCATTCCATTCCATTCCATTCCATTCCATTGAATTCCATTACATTCAATTCCATTCCATTCCATTCCATTCCATGGAATTCCATTCCATTCCGTTCCGTTCCGTTCCGTTCCGTTCCATTCCATTCCATTCCATTCCATTGAATTCCGTTCCATTCCATTGAATTCCATTCCATTCCGTTCCATTGCATTGAATTCCGTTCTTTTCCGTTCCGTTCCGTTCCGTTCCACTCCGTTCTACTCGGGTTGATTCCATTCTATTCCATTCCAATCCACTCGATTCCATTCCATTCCATTCCATTCCATTCCATTCCGTTCTACTCGGTTTCATTCCATTCCATTCCTTTCCGTTCCGTTCCGTTCCGTTCCGTTCTACTCGGGTTGATTCCATTCTATTCCATTCCATTCCATTCCATTCCATTCGATTCCATTCGATTTCATTCGATTCCATTCCATTCCATTCCATTCCATTCCATTCCATTCCATTGAATTCCATTCCATTCCATTCCATTCCATTGAATTCCGTTCCATTCCATTCCATTCCATTCCATTCCATTCCATTGAATTCCATTCCATTGAATTCCATTCCATTCCACTGAATTCCATTCCATTCTGTTCCGTTCCGTTCCGTTCCGTTCCGTTCCGTTCCATTCCATTCCATTGAATTCCGTTCCATTCCATTGAATTCCATTCCATTCCATTCCATTCCATTGAATTCCGTTCCGTTCCGTTCCGTTCCGTTCCGTTCCATTCCGTTCCATTCCGTTCCATTCCGTTCTACTCGGGTTGATTCCATTCTATTCCATTCCATTCCATTCGATTCCATTCCATTCCATTCCATTCCATTCCATTCCATTCTACTCGGGTTCATTCCATTCCATTCCGTTCCGTTCCGTTCCGTTCCGTTCCATTCTTTCTACTTGTGTTGATTCCATTCCATTCCATTCTATTCCATTGAATTCCATTCCATTCCATTCCATTCCATTCCATTACATGGAATTCCATGGAATTCCATTGAATTCCATTCCATGGAATTCCATTCCATTCCATTCCATTCCATTCCATTGAATTCCATTCCATTCCATTCCATTCCATTCCATTCCATTCCATTCCATTCCATTCCATTCCATTGAATTCCATTCCATTCCATGGAATTCCATTCCATTCCGTTCCGTTCCGTTCCGTTCCGTTCCGTTCCGTTCCGTTCCATTCCGTTCTACTCGGGTTGATTCCATTCTATTCCATTCCATTCCACTCGATTCCATTCCATTCCATTCCATTCCATTCCATTCCATTCCGTTCTACTCGGGTTCATTCCATTCCATTCCTTTCCGTTCCGTTCCGTTTCATTCCGTTCCATTCCGTTCTACTCGGGTTGATTCCATTCTATTCCATTCCATTCCACTCGATTCCATTCCATTCCATTCCATTCCATTCCATTCCATTCCGTTCTACTCGGGTTCATTCCATTCCATTCCTTTCCGTTCCGTTCCGTTCCGTTCCGTTCCGTTCCGTTCCGTTCTACTCGGGTTGATTCCATTCTATTCACTTCCATTCCATTCGATTCCATTCGATTCCATTCGATTCCATTCGATTACATTCCATTCCATTCCATTCCATTCCATTGAATTCCATTCCATTCCATTCCATTCCATTGAATTCCGTTCCATTCCATTCCATTCCATTCCATTCCATTCCATTGAATTCCATTCCATTGAATTCCATTCCATTCCATACCATTCCACTGAATTCCATTCCATTCCATTCCGTTCCGTTCCGTTCCGTTCCGTTCCGTTCCATTCCATTCCATTCCATTCCATTGAATTCCATTCCATTCCATTGAATTCCATTCCATTCCGTTCCATTCCATTGAATTCCGTTCCGTTCCGTTCCGTTCCGTTCCGTTCCATTCCGTTCCATTCTGTTCCATTCCGTTCTACTCGGGTTGATTCCATTCTATTCCATTCCATTCCATTCGATTCCATTCCATTCCATTCCATTCCATTCCATTCCATTCCATCGAATTCCATTCCATTCCATTGAATTCCATTCCATTCCATTCCATTCCATTCCATTCCATCGAATTCCATTCCATTCCATTCCATTCCATTCCATTCCATTCCATTCCATTCCATTCCATTCCATTCGATTCCATTCGATTCCATTCGATTCCATTCGATTCCATTCCATTCCATTCCATTCCGTTCCGTTCCATTCCGTTCCATTCCGTCCCATTCCATTGAATTCCGTTCCATTGCATTGAATTCCGTTCCATTCCATTCCATTCCTTTCCGTTCCGTTCCGTTCCGTTCCGCTCCGTTCTACTCGGGTTGATTCCATTCTATTCCATTCCATTCCATTCGATTCCATTCTATTCCATTCGATTCCATTCGATTCAATTCGATTCCATTCCATTCCATTCCATTCCATTCCATTCCATTGAATTCCATTCCATTCCATTGAATTCCATTCCATTCCATTCCATTCCATTCCATTCCATTCCATTGAATTCCATTCCATTCCATTGAATTCCATTCCATTCCATTCCATTCCATTCCATGGAATTCCATTGAATTCCATTGAATTCCATTCCATTCCATTGAATTCCATTCCTTTCCATTCCATTCCATTGAATTCCGTTCAATTCCATTCCATTGCATTCCATTCCATTCCATTCCATTCGAATTCCATTCCATTCCATTCCATTCCATTCCATTCCATTCCATTCTACTCGGGTTGATTCCATTCTATTCCATTCCATTCCATTCGATTCCATTCGATTCCTTTCGATTCCATTCGATTCCATTCCATTCCATTCCATTCCACTGAATTCCATTCCATTCCATTCCATTCCATTCCATTCCATTCCATTCCATTCCATTCTACTCGGGTTGATTCCATTCTATTCCATTCCATTCCATTCGATTCCATTCGATTCCTTTCGATTCCATTCGATTCCATTCCATTCCATTCCATTCCATCGAATTCCATTCCATTCCATTCCATTCCATTCCATTCCATTCCATTCCATTCCATTCCATTCCATTCCATTCTACTCGGGTTGATTCCATTCTATTACATTCCATTCCATTCGATTCCATTCGATTCCATTCGATTCCATTCGATTCCATTCCATTCCATTCCATTCAATTGAATTCCATTCCATTCCATTCCATTCCATTCCATTCCATTCCATTCCATTCCATTCCATTCTACTCGGGATGATTCCATTCTATTACATTCCATTCCATTCGATTCCATTCGATTTCATTAGATTCCTTTCGATTCCATTCCATTCGATTCCATTCAATTGAATTCCATTCCATTCCATTCCATTCCATTCCATTCCATTCCATTGAATTCCATTCCATTCCATTGAATTCCATTCCATTACATTCCATTCCATTGAATTCCATTCCATTCCATTCCATTCCACTCCATTCCATTCCATTCCATTCCATTGAATTCCATTACATTCAATTCCATTCCATTCCATTCCATTCCATGGAATTCCATTCCATTCTGTTCCGTTCCGTTCCGTTCCATTCCATTCCATTCCATTCCATTGAATTCCGTTCCATTCCATTGAATTCCATTCCATTCCGTTCCATTCCATTGAATTCCGTTCCGTTCCGTTCCGTTCCGTTCCATTCCGTTCCATTCCGTTCCTTTCCGTTCTACTCGGGTTGATTCCATTCTATTCCATTCCATTCCATTCGATTCCATTCCATTCCATTCCATTCCATTCCATTCCATTCCTTTCTACTCGGGTTCATTCCATTCCATTCCGTTCCGTTCCGTTCTGATCCGTTCCATTCCTTTCTACTTGTGTTGATTCCATTCCATTCCATTCTATTCCATTGAATTCCATTCCATTCCATTCCATTCCATTCCATTACATGGAATTCCATTGAATTCCATTGAATTCCATTGAATTCCATTGAATTCCATTCCATTGAATTCCATTGAATTCCATTCCATTCCATTCCATGGAATTCCATTCCATTCCATTCCATTCCTTGGAATTCCATTCCATTCCATTCTATTCCATTCCATTGAATTCCATTCCATTCCATTCAATTGAATTCCATTCCATTCCATTCCATTCGATTCCATTCCATTCCATTGAATTCCATTCCATTCCATTGAATTCCATTCCATTTCATTCCATTCCATTCCGTTCCATTCCATTCCGTTCCATTCCATTCCATTCCTTTCCATTCCATTCCATTCCGTTCCTTTCCATTGAATTCCGTTCCATTGCATTGAATTCCGTTCCATTCCATTCCATTCCTTTCCGTTCCGTTCCGTTCCGTTCCGTTCCGTTCCGTTCTACTCGGGTTGATTCCATTCTATTCCATTCCATTCCATTCGATTCCATTCTATTCCATTCTATTCCATTCGATTCCATTCGATTCAATTCGATTCCATTCCATTCCATTCCATTCCATTCCATTCCATTCCATTCCATTGAATTCCATTCCATTCCATTCCGTTCCATTCCATTCCGTTCCATTCCATTCCATTCCATTCCATTACGTTCCGTTCCATTCCGTTCCATTCCGTTCCATTCCATTGAATTCCGATCCATTGCATTGAATTCCGTTCCATTCCATTCCATTCCTTTCCGTTCCGTTCCGTTCCGTTCCGTTCCGTTCCGTTCTACTCGGATTGATTCCATTCTATTCCAATCCATTCCATTCGATTCCATTCGATTCCATTCGATTCCATTCGTTTCCATTCCATTCCATTCCATTCCATTGAATTCCATTCCATTCCATTCCATTCCATTCCATTCCATTCCATTCCATGGAATTCCGTTCCATTCCGTTCCGTTCCATTGAATTCCGTTCCGTTCCATTGAATTCCATTCCATTCCATTCCATCGAATTCCATTCCATTCCATTCCATTCCATTCCATTCCATTCCATTGAATTCCGTTCCATTCCATTGAATTCCATTCCATTCCGTTCCATTCCATTGAATTCCGTTCCGTTCCGTTCCGTTCCATTCCGTTCTACTCGGGTTGATTCCATTCTATTCCATTCCAATCCACTCGATTCCATTCCATTCCATTCCATTCCATTCCATTCCATTCCGTTCTACTCGGGTTCATTCCATTCCATTCCTTTCCGTTCCGTTCCGTTCCGTTCCGTTCCGTTCCGTTCTACTCGGGTTGATTCCATTCTATTCCATTCCATTCCATTCGATTCCATTCTATTCCATTCGATTCCATTCGATTCAATTCGATTCGATTCCATTCCATTCCATTCCATTCCATTGCATTCCATTGAATTCCATTCCATTCCATGGAATTCCATTCCATTCCATTCCATTCCATTCCATTCCATTCCATTCCATTCCATTCCATCGAATTCCATTCCATTCCATTCCATTCCATTCCATTCAATTCCATTCGATTCCATTCGATTCCATTCGATTCCATTCGATTCCATTCCATTCCATTCCATTCCATTGAATTCCATTCCATTCCATTCCATTCCATTGAATTCCATTCGATTCCATTCTACTCGGGTTGATTCCATTCTATTACATTCCATTCCATTCGATTCCATTCGATTCCATTCGATTCCATTCGATTCCATTCTATTCCATTCCATTCCATTGAATTCCGTTCCATTCCATTCCATTCCATTCCATTCCATTCCATTGAATTCCATTACATTGAATTCCATTCCATTCCATTCCATTCCATGGAATTCCATTCCATTCCGTTCCGTTCTGTTCCGTTCCGTACCGTTCCATTCCATTCCATTCCATTCCATTGAATTCCGTTCCATTCCATTGAATTCCATTCCATTCCGTTCCATTCCATTGAATTCCGTTCCGTTCCGTTCCGTTCCGTTCCGTTCCATTCCGTTCCCTTCCATTCCATTCCGTTCTACTCGGGTTCATTCCATTCCATTCCTTTCCGTTCCGTTCCGTTCCGTTCCGTTCCGTTCTACTCGGGTTGATTCCATTCTATTCCATTCCATTCCATTCGATTCCATTCTATTCCATTCGATTCCATTCTATTCAATTCGATTCCATTCCATTCCATTCCATTCCATTCCATTCCATTCCATTGAATTCCATTCCATTCCATTCCGTTCCATTCCATTCCGTTCCATTCCATTCCATTCCATTCCATTCCATTCCATTACATTCCATTCCATTCCGTTCCATTCCATTGAATTCCGATCCATTGCATTGAATTCCGTTCCATTCCATTCCATTCCTTTCCGTTCCGTTCCGTTCTGTTCCGTTCTACTCGGGTTGATTCCATTCTATTCCATTCCATTCCATTCGATTCCATTCTATTCCATTCGATTCCATTCGATTCAATTCGATTCGATTCCATTCCATTCCATTCCATTCCATTCCATTCCATTGAATTCCATTCCATTCCATAGAATTCCATTCCATTCCATTCCATTCCATTCCATTCCATTCCATTGAATTCCATTCCATTCCATTGAATTCCATTCCATTCCATTCCATTCGATTCCATTCCATTCCATGGAATTCCATTCCATTCGATTCCATTCCATTCCATGGAATTCCATTTCATTCCATTCCATTCCATTCCATTCCATTCCATTCCATAGAATTCTATTCCATTCCATTCCATTCCATTCCATTCCATTCCGTTCCATTCCATTCCATCGAATTCCATTCCATTCCATTCCATTCCATTCCATTCCATTCCATTCCATTCCATTCCATTCCATTCTACTAGGGTTGATTCCATTCTATTCCATTCCATTCCATTCGATTCCATTCGATTCCATTCGATTCCATTCGATTCCATTCCATTCCATTCCATTCCATTCAATTCCATTCCATTCCATTCCATTCCATTCCATTCCATTCCATTCCATTGAATTCCATTCCATTCCATTGAATTCCATTCCATTGCATTCCATTCCATTGAATTCCGTTCCATTCCATTCCATTCCATTCCATTCCATTCCATTGAATTCCATTCCATTGAATTCCATTCCATTCCATACCATTCCACTGAATTCCATTCCATTCCATTCCGTTCCGTTCCGTTCCGTTCCGTTCCGTTCCATTCCATTCCATTCCATTCCATTGAATTCCATTCCATTCCATTGAATTCCATTCCATTCCGTTCCATTCCATTGAATTCCGTTCCGTTCCGTTCCGTTCCGTTCCATTCCGTTCCATTCTGTTCCATTCCGTTCTACTCGGGTTGATTCCATTCTATTCCATTCCATTCCATTCGATTCCATTCCATTCCATTCCATTCCATTCCATTCCATTCCATCGAATTCCATTCCATTCCATTGAATTCCATTCCATTCCATTCCATTCCATTCCATTCCATTCCATTCCATCGAATTCCATTCCATTCCATTCCATTCCATTCCATTCCATTCCATTCCATTCCTTTCCATTCCATTCCATTCCATTCCATTCCATTCGAATTCCATTCCATTCCATTCCATTCCATTCCATTCCATTCCATTCTACTCGGGTTGATTCCATTCTATTCCATTCCATTCCATTCGATTCCATTCGATTCCTTTCGATTCCATTCGATTCCATTCCATTCCATTCCATTCCACTGAATTCCATTCCATTCCATTCCATTCCATTCCATTCCATTCCATTCCATTCTACTCGGGTTGATTCCATTCTATTCCATTCCATTCCATTCGATTCCATTCGATTCCTTTCGATTCCATTCGATTCCATTCCATTCCATTCCATTCCATCGAATTCCATTCCATTCCATTCCATTCCATTCCATTCCATTCCATTCCATTCCATTCCATTCCATTCCATTCCATTCTACTCGGGTTGATTCCATTCTATTACATTCCATTCCTTTCGATTCCATTCGATTCCATTCGATTCCATTCGATTCCATTCCATTCCATTCCATTCAATTGAATTCCATTCCATTCCATTCCATTCCATTCCATTCCATTCCATTCCATTCCATTCCATTCTACTCGGGATGATTCCATTCTATTACATTCCATTCCATTCGATTCCATTCGATTCCATTAGATTCCTTTCGATTCCATTCCATTCGATTCCATTCAATTGAATTCCATTCCATTCCATTCCATTCCATTCCATTCCATTCCATTGAATTCCATTCCATTCCATTGAATTCCATTCCATTACATTCCATTCCATTGAATTCCATTCCATTCCATTCCATTCCACTCCATTCCATTCCATTCCATTCCATTGAATTCCATTACATTCAATTCCATTCCATTCCATTCCATTCCATGGAATTCCATTCCATTCTGTTCCGTTCCGTTCCGTTCCATTCCATTCCATTCCATTCCATTGAATTCCGTTCCATTCCATTGAATTCCATTCCATTCCGTTCCATTCCATTGAATTCCGTTCCGTTCCGTTCCGTTCCGTTCCATTCCGTTCCATTCCGTTCCTTTCCGTTCTACTCGGGTTGATTCCATTCTATTCCATTCCATTCCATTCGATTCCATTCCATTCCATTCCATTCCATTCCATTCCATTCCTTTCTACTCGGGTTCATTCCATTCCATTCCGTTCCGTTCCGTTCTGATCCGTTCCATTCCTTTCTACTTGTGTTGATTCCATTCCATTCCATTCTATTCCATTGAATTCCATTCCATTCCATTCCATTCCATTCCATTACATGGAATTCCATTGAATTCCATTGAATTCCATTGAATTCCATTGAATTCCATTCCATTGAATTCCATTGAATTCCATTCCATTCCATTCCATGGAATTCCATTCCATTCCATTCCATTCCTTGGAATTCCATTCCATTCCATTCTATTCCATTCCATTGAATTCCATTCCATTCCATTCAATTGAATTCCATTCCATTCCATTCCATTCGATTCCATTCCATTCCATTGAATTCCATTCCATTCCATTGAATTCCATTCCATTTCATTCCATTCCATTCCGTTCCATTCCATTCCGTTCCATTCCATTCCATTCCTTTCCATTCCATTCCATTCCGTTCCTTTCCATTGAATTCCGTTCCATTGCATTGAATTCTGTTCCATTCCATTCCATTCCTTTCCGTTCCGTTCCGTTCCGTTCCGTTCCGTTCCGTTCTACTCGGGTTGATTCCATTCTATTCCATTCCATTCCATTCGATTCCATTCTATTCCATTCTATTCCATTCGATTCCATTCGATTCAATTCGATTCCATTCCATTCCATTCCATTCCATTCCATTCCATTCCATTCCATTCCATTGAATTCCATTCCATTCCATTCCGTTCCATTCCATTCCGTTCCATTCCATTCCATTCCATTCCATTACGTTCCGTTCCATTCCGTTCCATTCCGTTCCATTCCATTGAATTCCGATCCATTGCATTGAATTCCGTTCCATTCCATTCCATTCCTTTCCGTTCCGTTCCGTTCCGTTCCGTTCCGTTCTACTCGGATTGATTCCATTCTATTCCAATCCATTCCATTCGATTCCATTCGATTCCATTCGATTCCATTCGTTTCCATTCCATTCCATTCCATTCCATTGAATTCCATTCCATTCCATTCCATTCCATTCCATTCCATTCCATGGAATTCCGTTCCATTCTGTTCCGTTCCATTGAATTCCGTTCCGTTCCATTGAATTCCATTCCATTCCATTCCATCGAATTCCATTCCATTCCATTCCATTCCATTCCATTCCATTCCATTGAATTCCGTTCCATTCCATTGAATTCCATTCCATTCCGTTCCATTCCATTGAATTCCGTTCCGTTCCGTTCCGTTCCATTCCGTTCTACTCGGGTTGATTCCATTCTATTCCATTCCAATCCACTCGATTCCATTCCATTCCATTCCATTCCATTCCATTCCATTCCGTTCTACTCGGGTTCATTCCATTCCATTCCTTTCCGTTCCGTTCCGTTCCGTTCCGTTCCGTTCCGTTCTACTCGGGTTGATTCCATTCTATTCCATTCCATTCCATTCGATTCCATTCTATTCCATTCGATTCCATTCGATTCAATTCGATTCGATTCCATTCCATTCCATTCCATTCCATTGCATTCCATTGAATTCCATTCCATTCCATGGAATTCCATTCCATTCCATTCCATTCCATTCCATTCCATTCCATTCCATTCCATTCCATCGAATTCCATTCCATTCCATTCCATTCCATTCCATTCAATTCCATTCGATTCCATTCGATTCCATTCGATTCCATTCGATTCCATTCCATTCCATTCCATTCCATTGAATTCCATTCCATTCCATTCCATTGAATTCCATTCGATTCCATTCTACTCGGGTTGATTCCATTCTATTACATTCCATTCCATTCGATTCCATTCGATTCCATTTGATTCCATTCGATTCCATTCTATTCCATTCCATTCCATTGAATTCCGTTCCATTCCATTCCATTCCATTCCATTCCATTCCATGGAATTCCATTGAATTCCATTGAATTCCATTCCATTCCATTGAATTCCATTCCTTTCCATTCCATTCCATTGAATTCCGTTCAATTCCATTCCATTCCATTCCATTCCATTCCATTCCATTCGAATTCCATTCCATTCCATTCCATTCCATTCCATTCCTTTCCATTCCATTCCATTCTACTCGGGTTGATTCCATTCTATTCCATTCCATCGAATTCCATTCCATTCCATTCCATTCCATTCCATTCCATTCCATTCCATTCCATTCGATTCCATTCGATTCCATTCGATTCCATTCGATTCCATTCCATTCCATTCCATTCCGTTCCGTTCCATTCCGTTCCATTCCGTTCCATTCCATTGAATTCCGTTCCATTGCATTGAATTCCGTTCCATTCCATTCCATTCCTTTCCGTTCCGTTCCGTTCCGTTCCGTTCCGTTCTACTCGGGTTGATTCCATTCTATTCCATTCCATTCCATTCGATTCCATTCTATTCCATTCGATTCCTTTCGATTCAATTCAATTCCATTCCATTCCATTCCATTCCATTCCATTGAATTCCATTCCATTCCATTGAATTCCATTCCATTCCATTCCATTCCATTCCATTCCATTGAATTCCACTCCATTCCATTGAATTCCATTCCATTCCATTCCATTCGATTCCATTCCATTCAATGGAATTCCATTCCATTCCATTCCATTCCATTCCATTGAATTCCATTGAAATCCATTGAATTCCATTGAATTCCATTCCATTCCATTGAATTCCATTCCTTTCCATTCCATTCCATTGAATTCCGTTCAATTCCATTCCATTGCATTCCATTCCATTCCATTCCATTCGAATTCCATTCCATTCCATTCCTTTCCATTCCATTCCATTCCATTCCATTCCATTCTACTCGGGTTGATTCCATTCTATTCCATTCCATTCCATTCGATTCCATTCGATTCCTTTCGATTCCATTCGATTCCATTCCATTCCATTCCATTCCATTGAATTCCATTCCATTCCATTCCATTCCATTCCATTCCATTCCATTCTACTCGGGTTGATTCCATTCTATTCCATTCCATTCCATTCGATTCCATTCGATTCCTTTCGATTCCATTCGATTCGATTCCATTCCATTCCATTCCATCGAATTTCATTCCATTCCATTCCATTCCATTCCATTCCATTCCATTCCATTCCATTCCATTCCATTCCATTCCATTCCATTCTACTCGGGTTGATTCCATTCTATTACATTCCATTCCATTCGATTCCATTCGATTCCATTCGATTCCATTCGATTCCATTCCATTCCATTCCATTCAATTGAATTCCATTCCATTCCATTCCATTCCATTACATTCCATTCCATTCCATTCCATTCCATTTCATTCCATTCCATTCTACTCGGGTTGATTCCATTCTATTACATTCCATTCCATTCGATTCCATTCGATTCCATTCGATTCCATTCGATTCCATTCCATTCGATTCCATTCAATTGAATTCCATTCCATTCCATTCCATTCCATTCCATTCCATTCCATTCCATTCCATTCCATTGAATTCCATTCCATTCCATTGAATTCCATTCCATTACATTCCATTCCATTGAATTCCATTCCATTCCATTCCATTCCATTCCATTCCATTGAATTCCATTCCATTCCATACCATTCCACTGAATTCCATTCCATTCCATTCCGTTCCGTTCCGTTCCGTTCCGTTCCGTTCCATTCCATTCCATTCCATTCCATTGAATTCCATTCCATTCCATTGAATTCCATTCCATTCCGTTCCATTCCATTGAATTCCGTTCCGTTCCGTTCCGTTCCGTTCCGTTCCATTCCGTTCCATTCTGTTCCATTCCGTTCTACTCGGGTTGATTCCATTCTATTCCATTCCATTCCATTCGATTCCATTCCATTCCATTCCATTCCATTCCATTCCATTCCATCGAATTCCATTCCATTCCATTGAATTCCATTCCATTCCATTCCATTCCATTCCATTCCATTCCATTCCATCGAATTCCATTCCATTCCATTCCATTCCATTCCATTCCATTCCATTCCATTCCATTCCATTCCATTCGATTCCATTCGATTCCATTCGATTCCATTCGATTCCATTCCATTCCATTCCATTCCGTTCCGTTCCATTCCGTTCCATTCCGTCCCATTCCATTGAATTCCGTTCCATTGCATTGAATTCCGTTCCATTCCATTCCATTCCTTTCCGTTCCGTTCCGTTCCGTTCCGCTCCGTTCTACTCGGGTTGATTCCATTCTATTCCATTCCATTCCATTCGATTCCATTCTATTCCATTCGATTCCATTCGATTCAATTCGATTCCATTCCATTCCATTCCATTCCATTCCATTCCATTGAATTCCATTCCATTCCATTGAATTCCATTCCATTCCATTCCATTCCATTCCATTCCATTCCATTGAATTCCATTCCATTCCATTCCATTCGATTCCATTCCATTCCATGGAATTCCATTCCATTCCATTCCATTCCATTCCATGGAATTCCATTGAATTCCATTGAATTCCATTCCATTCCATTGAATTCCATTCCTTTCCATTCCATTCCATTGAATTCCGTTCAATTCCATTCCATTGCATTCCATTCCATTCCATTCCATTCGAATTCCATTCCATTCCATTCCATTCCATTCCATTCCATTCCATTCTACTCGGGTTGATTCCATTCTATTCCATTCCATTCCATTCGATTCCATTCGATTCCTTTCGATTCCATTCGATTCCATTCCATTCCATTCCATTCCACTGAATTCCATTCCATTCCATTCCATTCCATTCCATTCCATTCCATTCCATTCTACTCGGGTTGATTCCATTCTATTCCATTCCATTCCATTCGATTCCATTCGATTCCTTTCGATTCCATTCGATTCCATTCCATTCCATTCCATTCCATCGAATTCCATTCCATTCCATTCCATTCCATTCCATTCCATTCCATTCCATTCCATTCCATTCCATTCCATTCTACTCGGGTTGATTCCATTCTATTACATTCCATTCCATTCGATTCCATTCGATTCCATTCGATTCCATTCGATTCCATTCCATTCCATTCCATTCAATTGAATTCCATTCCATTCCATTCCATTCCATTCCATTCCATTCCATTCCATTCCATTCTACTCGGGATGATTCCATTCTATTACATTCCATTCCATTCGATTCCATTCGATTCCATTAGATTCCTTTCGATTCCATTCCATTCGATTCCATTCAATTGAATTCCATTCCATTCCATTCCATTCCATTCCATTCCATTCCATTGAATTCCATTCCATTCCATTGAATTCCATTCCATTACATTCCATTCCATTGAATTCCATTCCATTCCATTCCATTCCACTCCATTCCATTCCATTCCATTCCATTGAATTCCATTACATTCAATTCCATTCCATTCCATTCAATTCCATGGAATTCCATTCCATTCTGTTCCGTTCCATTCCGTTCCATTCCATTCCATTCCATTCCATTGAATTCCGTTCCATTCCATTGAATTCCATTCCATTCCGTTCCATTCCATTGAATTCCGTTCCGTTCCGTTCCGTTCCGTTCCATTCCGTTCCATTCCGTTCCTTTCCGTTCTACTCGGGTTGATTCCATTCTATTCCATTCCATTCCATTCGATTCCATTCCATTCCATTCCATTCCATTCCATTCCATTCCTTTCTACTCGGGTTCATTCCATTCCATTCCGTTCCGTTCCGTTCTGATCCGTTCCATTCCTTTCTACTTGTGTTGATTCCATTCCATTCCATTCTATTCCATTGAATTCCATTCCATTCCATTCCATTCCATTCCATTACATGGAATTCCATTGAATTCCATTGAATTCCATTGAATTCCATTGAATTCCATTCCATTGAATTCCATTGAATTCCATTCCATTCCATTCCATGGAATTCCATTCCATTCCATTCCATTCCTTGGAATTCCATTCCATTCCATTCTATTCCATTCCATTGAATTCCATTCCATTCCATTCAATTGAATTCCATTCCATTCCATTCCATTCGATTCCATTCCATTCCATTGAATTCCATTCCATTCCATTGAATTCCATTCCATTTCATTCCATTCCATTCCGTTCCATTCCATTCCGTTCCATTCTATTCCATTCCTTTCCATTCCATTCCATTCCGTTCCTTTCCATTGAATTCTGTTCCATTGCATTGAATTCCGTTCCATTCCATTCCATTCCTTTCCGTTCCGTTCCGTTCCGTTCCGTTCCGTTCCGTTCTACTCGGGTTGATTCCATTCTATTCCATTCCATTCCATTCGATTCCATTCTATTCCATTCTATTCCATTCGATTCCATTCGATTCAATTCCATTCCATTCCATTCCATTCCATTACATTCCATTCCATTCCATTCCATTCCATTGAATTCCATTCCATTCCATTCCGTTCCATTCCATTCCGTTCCATTCCATTCCATTCCATTCCATTACGTTCCGTTCCATTCCGTTCCATTCCGTTCCATTCCATTGAATTCCGATCCATTGCATTGAATTCCGTTCCATTCCATTCCATTCCTTTCCGTTCCGTTCCGTTCCGTTCCGTTCCGTTCTACTCGGATTGATTCCATTCTATTCCAATCCATTCCATTCGATTCCATTCGATTCCATTCGATTCCATTCGTTTCCATTCCATTCCATTCCATTCCATTGAATTCCATTCCATTCCATTCCATTCCATTCCATTCCATTCCATGGAATTCCGTTCCATTCCGTTCCGTTCCATTGAATTCCGTTCCATTCCATTGAATTCCATTCCATTCCATTCCATCGAATTCCATTCCATTCCATTCCATTCCATTCCATTCCATTCCATTGAATTCCGTTCCATTCCATTGAATTCCATTCCATTCCGTTCCATTCCATTGAATTCCGTTCCGTTCCGTTCCGTTCCATTCCGTTCTACTCGGGTTGATTCCATTCTATTCCATTCCAATCCACTCGATTCCATTCCATTCCATTCCATTCCATTCCATTCCATTCCGTTCTACTCGGGTTCATTCCATTCCATTCCTTTCCGTTCCGTTCCGTTCCGTTCCGTTCCGTTCTACTCGGGTTGATTCCATTCTATTCCATTCCATTCCATTCGATTCCATTCTATTCCATTCGATTCCATTCGATTCAATTCGATTCGATTCCATTCCATTCCATTCCATTCCATTGCATTCCATTGAATTCCATTCCATTCCATGGAATTCCATTCCATTCCATTCCATTCCATTCCATTCCATTCCATTCCATTCCATTCCATTCCATTCCATCGAATTCCATTCCATTCCATTCCATTCCATTCCATTCAATTCCATTCGATTCCATTCGATTCCATTCGATTCCATTCGATTCCATTCCATTCCATTCCATTCCATTGAATTCCATTCCATTCCATTCCATTCCATTCCATTGAATTCCATTCGATTCCATTCTACTCGGGTTGATTCCATTCTATTACATTCCATTCCATTCGATTCCATTCGATTCCATTTGATTCCATTCGATTCCATTCTATTCCATTCCATTCCATTGAATTCCGTTCCATTCCATTCCATTCCATTCCATTCCATTCCATTGAATTCCATTACATTGAATTCCATTCCATTCCATTCCATTCCATGGAATTCCATTCCATTCCGTTCCGTTCTGTTCCGTTCCGTACCGTTCCATTCCATTCCATTCCATTCCATTGAATTCCGTTCCATTCCATTGAATTCCATTCCATTCCGTTCCATTCCATTGAATTCCGTTCCGTTCCGTTCCGTTCCGTTCCGTTCCGTTCCATTCCGTTCCCTTCCATTCCATTCCGTTCTACTCGGGTTCATTCCATTCCATTCCTTTCCGTTCCGTTCTTTTCCGTTGCGTTCCGTTCCGTTCCGTTCTACTCGGGTTGATTCCATTCTATTCCATTCCATTCCATTCGATTCCATTCTATTCCATTCGATTCCATTCTATTCAATTCGATTCCATTCCATTCCATTCCATTCCATTCCATTCCATTCCATTGAATTCCATTCCATTCCATTCCGTTCCATTCCATTCCGTTCCATTCCATTCCATTCCATTCCATTCCATTCCATTCCATTACATTCCGTTCCATTCCGTTCCATTCCATTGAATTCCGATCCATTGCATTGAATTCCGTTCCATTCCATTCCATTCCTTTCCGTTCCGTTCCGTTCTGTTCCGTTCTACTCGGGTTGATTCCATTCTATTCCATTCCATTCCATTCGATTCCATTCTATTCCATTCGATTCCATTCGATTCAATTCGATTCGATTCCATTCCATTCCATTCCATTCCATTCCATTCCATTGAATTCCATTCCATTCCATAGAATTCCATTCCATTCCATTCCATTCCATTCCATTCCATTCCATTGAATTCCATTCCATTCCATTGAATTCCATTCCATTCCATTCCATTCGATTCCATTCCATTCCATGGAATTCCATTCCATTCGATTCCATTCCATTCCATGGAATTCCATTTCATTCCATTCCATTCCATTCCATTCCATTCCATTCCATAGAATTCTATTCCATTCCATTCCATTCCATTCCATTCCATTCCGTTCCATTCCATTCCATCGAATTCCATTCCATTCCATTCCATTCCATTCCATTCCATTCCATTCCATTCCATTCCATTCTACTAGGGTTGATTCCATTCTATTCCATTCCATTCCATTCGATTCCATTCGATTCCATTCGATTCCATTCGATTCCATTCCATTCCATTCCATTCCATTCAATTCCATTCCATTCCATTCCATTCCATTCCATTCCATTCCATTCCATTGAATTCCATTCCATTCCATTGAATTCCATTCCATTCCATTGAATTCCGTTCCATTCCATTCCTTTCCATTCCATTCCATTCCATTGAATTCCATTACATTGAATTCCATTCCATTCCATTCCATTCCATTGAATTCCATTCCATTCCATTGAATTCCATTCCATTCCATTCCGTTCGATTCCATTCCATTCCATGGAATTCCATTCCTTTCCATTCCATTCCATTCCTTTCCATTCCATTCCATTGAATTCCGTTCAATTCCATTCCATTGCATTCCATTCCATTCCATTCCATTGAATTCCATTCCATTCCATTCGATTCCATTCGATTCCATTCCATTCCATTCCATTCTATTCCATTGAATTCCATTCCATTCCATTCCATTCCATTCCATTCCATTGAATTCCGTTCCGTTCCGTTCCGTTCCGTTCCGTTCCATTCCGTTCCATTCCGTTCCATTCCGTTCTACTCGGGTTGATTCCATTCTATTCCATTCCATTCCATTCGATTCCATTCCATTCCATTCCATTCCATTCCATTCCGTTCTACTCGGGTTCATTCCATTCCATTCCGTTCCGTTCCGTTCCGTTCCGTTCCATTCCTTTCTACTTGTGTTGATTCCATTCCATTCCATTCTATTCCATAGAATTCCATTCCATTCCATTCCATTCCATTCCATTACATGGAATTCCATGGAATTCCATTCCATTCCATTCCATTCCATTCCATTGAATTCCATTCCATTCCATTCCATTCCATTCGATTCCATTCTACTCGGGTTGATTCCATTCTATTACATTCCATTCCATTCGATTCCATTCGATTCCATTTGATTCCATTCGATTCCATTCTATTCCATTCCATTCCATTGAATTCCGTTCCATTCCATTCCATTCCATTCCATTCCATTCCATTGAATTCCATTACATTGAATTCCATTCCATTCCATTCCATTCCATTCCATTCCATTCCATTCCATTCCATTCCATGGAATTCCATTGAATTCCATTGTATTCCATTCCATTCCATTGAATTCCATTCCTTTCCATTCCATTCCATTGAATTCCGTTCAATTCCATTCCATTCCATTCCATTCCATTCCATTCCATTCGAATTCCATTCCATTCCATTCCATTCCATTCCATTCCTTTCCATTCCATTCCATTCTACTCGGGTTGATTCCATTCTATTCCATTCCATCGAATTCCATTCCATTCCATTCCATTCCATTCCATTCCATTCCATTCCATTCCATTCGATTCCATTCGATTCCATTCGATTCCATTCGATTCCATTCCATTCCATTCCATTCCGTTCCGTTCCATTCCGTTCCATTCCGTTCCATTCCATTGAATTCCGTTCCATTGCATTGAATTCCGTTCCATT
Source organism: Gorilla gorilla gorilla (assembly GCF_029281585.2). Taxonomy (NCBI): domain Eukaryota; kingdom Metazoa; phylum Chordata; class Mammalia; order Primates; family Hominidae; genus Gorilla; species Gorilla gorilla. The sequence continues at coordinate 40,895,740 of NC_073242.2, forward strand.
CCATTCCATTCCTTTCCGTTCCGTTCCGTTCCGTTCCGTTCCGTTCTACTCGGGTTGATTCCATTCTATTCCATTCCATTCCATTCGATTCCATTCTATTCCATTCGATTCCTTTCGATTCAATTCAATTCCATTCCATTCCATTCCATTCCATTCCATTGAATTCCATTCCATTCCATTGAATTCCATTCCATTCCATTCCATTCCATTCCATTCCATTGAATTCCACTCCATTCCATTGAATTCCATTCCATTCCATTCCATTCGATTCCATTCCATTCAATGGAATTCCATTCCATTCCATTCCATTCCATTCCATTGAATTCCATTGAAATCCATTGAATTCCATTGAATTCCATTCCATTCCATTGAATTCCATTCCTTTCCATTCCATTCCATTGAATTCCGTTCAATTCCATTCCATTGCATTCCATTCCATTCCATTCCATTCGAATTCCATTCCATTCCATTCCTTTCCATTCCATTCCATTCCATTCCATTCCATTCTACTCGGGTTGATTCCATTCTATTCCATTCCATTCCATTCGATTCCATTCGATTCCATTCGATTCCATTCGATTCCATTCCATTCCATTCCATTCCATTGAATTCCATTCCATTCCATTCCATTCCATTCCATTCCATTCCATTCCATTCTACTCGGGTTGATTCCATTCTATTCCATTCCATTCCATTCGATTCCATTCGATTCCTTTCGATTCCATTCGATTCGATTCCATTCCATTCCATTCCATCGAATTTCATTCCATTCCATTCCATTCCATTCCATTCCATTCCATTCCATTCCATTCCATTCCATTCCATTCCATTCCATTCTACTCGGGTTGATTCCATTCTATTACATTCCATTCCATTCGATTCCATTCGATTCCATTCGATTCCATTCGATTCCATTCCATTCCATTCCATTCAATTGAATTCCATTCCATTCCATTCCATTCCATTACATTCCATTCCATTCCATTCCATTCCATTTCATTCCATTCCATTCTACTCGGGTTGATTCCATTCTATTACATTCCATTCCATTCGATTCCATTCGATTCCATTCGATTCCATTCGATTCCATTCCATTCGATTCCATTCAATTGAATTCCATTCCATTCCATTCCATTCCATTCCATTCCATTCCATTCCATTCCATTCCATTGAATTCCATTCCATTCCATTGAATTCCATTCCATTACATTCCATTCCATTGAATTCCATTCCATTCCATTCCATTCCATTGAATTCCATTCCATTCCATTCCATTCCATTGAATTCCGTTCCATTCCATTCCATTCCATTCCATTCCATTCCATTGAATTCCATTCCATTGAATTCCATTCCATTCCATACCATTCCACTGAATTCCATTCCATTCCATTCCGTTCCGTTCCGTTCCGTTCCGTTCCGTTCCATTCCATTCCATTCCATTCCATTGAATTCCATTCCATTCCATTGAATTCCATTCCATTCCGTTCCATTCCATTGAATTCCGTTCCGTTCCGTTCCGTTCCGTTCCGTTCCATTCCGTTCCATTCTGTTCCATTCCGTTCTACTCGGGTTGATTCCATTCTATTCCATTCCATTCCATTCGATTCCATTCCATTCCATTCCATTCCATTCCATTCCATTCCATCGAATTCCATTCCATTCCATTGAATTCCATTCCATTCCATTCCATTCCATTCCATTCCATTCCATTCCATCGAATTCCATTCCATTCCATTCCATTCCATTCCATTCCATTCCATTCCATTCCATTCCATTCGATTCCATTCGATTCCATTCGATTCCATTCGATTCCATTCCATTCCATTCCATTCCGTTCCGTTCCATTCCGTTCCATTCCGTCCCATTCCATTGAATTCCGTTCCATTGCATTGAATTCCGTTCCATTCCATTCCATTCCTTTCCGTTCCGTTCCGTTCCGTTCCGCTCCGTTCTACTCGGGTTGATTCCATTCTATTCCATTTCATTCCATTCGATTCCATTCTATTCCAATCGATTCCATTCGATTCAATTCGATTCCATTCCATTCCATTCCATTCCATTCCATTGAATTCCATTCCATTCCATTGAATTCCATTCCATTCCATTCCATTCCATTCCATTCCATTCCATTGAATTCCATTCCATTCCATTGAATTCCATTCCATTCCATTCCATTCGATTCCATTCCATTCCATGGAATTCCATTCCATTCCATTCCATTCCATTCCATTCCATTCCATTCCATTCCATTCTACTCGGGTTGATTCCATTCTATTCCATTCCATTCCATTCGATTCCATTCGATTCCTTTCGATTCCATTCGATTCCATTCCATTCCATTCCATTCCATCGAATTCCATTCCATTCCATTCCATTCCATTCCATTCCATTCCATTCCATTCCATTCCATTCTACTCGAGTTGATTCCATTCTATTACATTCCATTCCATTCGATTCCATTCGATTCCATTCGATTCCATTCGATTCCATTCCATTCCATTCCATTCAATTGAATTCCATTCCATTCCATTCCATTCCATTCCATTCCATTCCATTCTACTCGGGATGATTCCATTCTATTACATTCCATTCCAATCGATTCCATTCGATTCCATTCGATTCCATTCGATTCCATTCCATTCGATTCCATTCAATTGAATTCCATTCCATTCCATTCCATTCCATTCCATTCCATTGAATTCCATTCCATTCCATTGAATTCCATTCCATTACATTCCATTCCATTGAATTCCATTCCATTCCATTCCATTCCACTCCATTCCATTCCATTCCATTCCATTGAATTCCATTACATTCAATTCCATTCCATTCCATTCCATTCCATGGAATTCCATTCCATTCCGTTCCGTTCCGTTCCGTTCCGTTCCATTCCATTCCATTCCATTCCATTGAATTCCGTTCCATTCCATTGAATTCCATTCCATTCCGTTCCATTCCATTGAATTCCGTTCCGTTCCGTTCCGTTCCGTTCCATTCCGTTCCATTCCGTTCCATTCCGTTCTACTCGGGTTCATTCCATTCTATTCCATTCCATTCCATTCGATTCCATTCCATTTCATTCCATTCCATTCCATTCCTTTCTACTCGGGTTCATTGCATTCCATTCCGTTCCGTTCCGTTCCGTTCCGTTCCATTCCTTTCTACTTGTGTTGATTCCATTCCATTCCATTCTATTCCATTGAATTCCATTCCATTCCATTCCATTCCATTCCATTCCATTACATGGAATTCCATTGAATTCCATTGAATTCCATTCCATTGAATTCCATTGAATTCCATTCCATTCCATTCCATGGAATTCCATTCCATTCCATTCCATTCCTTGGAATTCCATTCCATTCCATTCTATTCCATTCCATTGAATTCCATTCCATTCCATTCCATTGAATTCCATTCCATTCCATTCCATTCGATTCCATTCCATTCCATTGAATTCCATTCCATTCCATTCCATTCCATTGAATTCCATTGAATTCCATTCCATTGAATTCCATTCCATTCCATTGAATTCCATTCCATTTCATTCCATTCCATTCCGTTCCATTCCATTCCGTTCCATTCCATTCCATTCCTTTCCATTCCATTCCATTCCGTTCCATTCCATTGAATTCCGTTCCATTGCATTGAATTCCGTTCCATTCCATTCCATTCCTTTCCGTTCCGTTCCGTTCCGTTCCGTTCCGTTCCGTTCTACTCGGGTTGATTCCATTCTATTCCATTCCATTCCAATCGATTCCATTCTATTCCATTCTATTCCATTCAATTCCATTCGATTCAATTCGATTCCATTCCATTCCATTCCATTCCATTCCATTCCATTCCATTCCATTGAATTCCATTCCATTCCATTCCGTTCCATTCCATTCCGTTCCATTCCATTCCATTCCATTCCATTACGTTCCGTTCCATTCCGTTCCATTCCGTTCCATTCCATTGAATTCCGATCCATTGCATTGAATTCCGTTCCATTCCATTCCATTCCTTTCCGTTCCGTTCGGTTCCGTTCCGTTACGTTCCGTTCTACTCGGATTGATTCCATTCTATTCCAATCCATTCCATTCGATTCCATTCGATTCCATTCGATTCCATTCGTTTCCATTCCATTCCATTCCATTCCATTGAATTCCATTCCATTCCATTCCATTCCATTCCATTCCATTCCATGGAATTCCGTTCCATTCCGTTCCGTTCCATTGAATTCCGTTCCGTTCCATTGAATTCCATTCCATTCCATTCCATCGAATTCCATTCCATTCCATTCCATTCAATTCCATTCCATTGAATTCCGTTCCATTCCATTGAATTCCATTCCATTCCGTTCCATTCCATTGAATTCCGTTCCGTTCCGTTCCGTTCCATTCCGTTCTACTCGGGTTGATTCCATTCTATTCCATTCCAATCCACTCGATTCCATTCCATTCCATTCCATTCCATTCCATTCCATTCCGTTCTACTCGGGTTCATTCCATTCCATTCCTTTCCGTTCCGTTCCGTTCCGTTCCGTTCCGTTCTACTCGGGTTGATTCCATTCTATTCCATTCCATTCCATTCGATTCCATTCTATTCCATTCGATTCCATTCGATTCAATTCGATTCGATTCCATTCCATTCCATTCCATTCCATTGCATTCCATTGAATTCCATTCCATTCCATTGAATTCCATTCCATTCCATTCCATTCCATTCCATTCCATTCCATTCCATCGAATTCCATTCCATTCCATTCCATTCCATTCCATTCAATTCCATTCGATTCCATTCGATTCCATTCCATTCCATTGAATTCCATTCCATTCCATTCCATTCCATTGAATTCCGTTCCATTCCTTTCAATTCCATTCCATTCCATTCCATTCCATTCCATTCCATTCCATTCCATTCCATTCCATTTGAATTCCATTCCATTCCATTCCATTCCATTCCATTCCATTCCATTCTATTCTACTCGGGTTGATTCCATTCTATTCCATTCCATTCCATTCGATTCCACTCGATTCCATTCGATTCCATTCGATTCCATTCGATTCAATTCGATTCCATTCCATTCCATTCCATTCCATTCCATTCCATTCCATTCCATTGAATTCCATTCCATTCCATTCCATTCCATTCCATTCCATTGAATTCCATTACATTAATTCCATTCCATTCCATTCCATTCCATGGAATTCCATTCCATTCCGTTCCGTTCCGTTCCGTTCCGTTCCGTACCGTTCCATTCCATTCCATTCCATTCCATTGAATTCCGATCCATTCCATTGAATTCCATTCCATTACGTTCCATTCCATTGAATTCCGTTCCGTTCCGTTCCGTTCCGTTCCGTTCCGTTCCGTTCCATTCCGTTCCATTCCATTCCATTCCGTTCTACTCGGGTTCATTCCATTCCATTCCTTTCCGTTCCGTTCCGTTCCGTTCCATTCCGTTCCGTTCCGTTCCGTTCTACTCGGGTTGATTCCATTCTATTCCATTCCATTCCATTCGATTCCATTCTATTCCATTCGATTCCATTCTATTCAATTCGATTTCATTCCATTCCATTCCATTCCATTACGTTCCGTTCCATTCCGTTCCATTCCATTGAATTCCGATCCATTGCATTGAATTCCGTTCCATTCCATTCCATTCCTTTCCGTTCCGTTCCGTTCCGTTCCATTCTACTCGGGTTGATTCCATTCTATTCCATTCCATTCCATTCGATTCCATTCTATTCCATTCGATTCCATTCGATTCAATTTGATTCGATTCGATTCCATTCCATTCCATTCCATTCCATTCCATTGAATTCCATTCCATTCCATAGAATTCCATTCCATTCCATTCCATTCCATTCCATTCCATTCCATTGAATTCCATTCCATTCCATTGAATTCCATTCCATTCCATTCCATTCGATTCCATTCCATTCCATGGAATTCCATTCCATTCTATTCCATTCCATTCCATGGAATTCCATTTCATTCCATTCCATTCCATTCCATTCCATTCCATTCCATTCCATAGAATTCCATTCCATTCCATTCCATTCCATTCCATTCCATTCCGTTCCATTCCATTCCATCGAATTCCATTCCATTCCATTCCATTCCATTCCATTCCATTCCATTCCATTCCATTCCATTCCATTCTACTCGGGTTGATTCCATTCTATTCCATTCCATTCCATTCGATTCCATTCGATTCCATTCGATTCCATTCGATTCCATTCCATTCCATTCCATTCCATTCCATTCCATTCCATTCCATTCCATTCCATTGAATTCCATTCCATTCCATTGAATTCCATTCCATTCCATTCCATTCCATTGAATTCCGTTCCATTCCATTCCTTTCCATTCCATTCCATTCCATTGAATTCCATTACATTGAATTCCATTCCATTCCATTCCATTCCATTGAATTCCATTCCATTCCATTGAATTCCATTCCATTCCATTCCATTCGATTCCATTCCATTCCATGGAATTCCATTCCTTTCCATTCCATTCCATTCCATTCCATTCCATTCCATTCCATTCCATGGAATTCCATTGAATTCCATTCCATTCCTTTGAATTCCATTCCTTTCCATTCCATTCCATTGAATTCCGTTCAATTCCATTCCATTCCATTCCATTCCATTCCATTCCATTCCATTGAATTCCATTCCATTCCATTCCATTCGATTCCATTCCATTCCATTGAATTCCATTCCATTCCATTCCATTCCATTGAATTCCATTGAATTCCATTCCATTGAATTCCATTCCATTCCATTGAATTCCATTCCATTTCATTCCATTCCATTCCGTTCCATTCCATTCCGTTCCATTCCATTCCATTCCTTTCCATTCCATTCCATTCCGTTCCATTCCATTGAATTCCGTTCCATTGCATTGAATTCCGTTCCATTCCATTCCATTCCTTTCCGTTCCGTTCCGTTCCGTTCCGTTCCGTTCCGTTCTACTCGGGTTGATTCCATTCTATTCCATTCCATTCCAATCGATTCCATTCTATTCCATTCTATTCCATTCAATTCCATTCGATTCAATTCGATTCCATTCCATTCCATTCCATTCCATTCCATTCCATTCCATTCCATTGAATTCCATTCCATTCCATTCCGTTCCATTCCATTCCGTTCCATTCCATTCCATTCCATTCCATTACGTTCCGTTCCATTCCGTTCCATTCCGTTCCATTCCATTGAATTCCGATCCATTGCATTGAATTCCGTTCCATTCCATTCCATTCCTTTCCGTTCCGTTCGGTTCCGTTCCGTTACGTTCCGTTCTACTCGGATTGATTCCATTCTATTCCAATCCATTCCATTCGATTCCATTCGATTCCATTCGATTCCATTCGTTTCCATTCCATTCCATTCCATTCCATTGAATTCCATTCCATTCCATTCCATTCCATTCCATTCCATTCCATGGAATTCCGTTCCATTCCGTTCCGTTCCATTGAATTCCGTTCCGTTCCATTGAATTCCATTCCATTCCATTCCATCGAATTCCATTCCATTCCATTCCATTCAATTCCATTCCATTGAATTCCGTTCCATTCCATTGAATTCCATTCCATTCCGTTCCATTCCATTGAATTCCGTTCCGTTCCGTTCCGTTCCATTCCGTTCTACTCGGGTTGATTCCATTCTATTCCATTCCAATCCACTCGATTCCATTCCATTCCATTCCATTCCATTCCATTCCATTCCGTTCTACTCGGGTTCATTCCATTCCATTCCTTTCCGTTCCGTTCCGTTCCGTTCCGTTCCGTTCTACTCGGGTTGATTCCATTCTATTCCATTCCATTCCATTCGATTCCATTCTATTCCATTCGATTCCATTCGATTCAATTCGATTCGATTCCATTCCATTCCATTCCATTCCATTGCATTCCATTGAATTCCATTCCATTCCATTGAATTCCATTCCATTCCATTCCATTCCATTCCATTCCATTCCATTCCATCGAATTCCATTCCATTCCATTCCATTCCATTCCATTCAATTCCATTCGATTCCATTCGATTCCATTCCATTCCATTGAATTCCATTCCATTCCATTCCATTCCATTGAATTCCGTTCCATTCCTTTCAATTCCATTCCATTCCATTCCATTCCATTCCATTCCATTCCATTCCATTCCATTCCATTTGAATTCCATTCCATTCCATTCCATTCCATTCCATTCCATTCCATTCTATTCTACTCGGGTTGATTCCATTCTATTCCATTCCATTCCATTCGATTCCACTCGATTCCATTCGATTCCATTCGATTCCATTCGATTCAATTCGATTCCATTCCATTCCATTCCATTCCATTCCATTCCATTCCATTCCATTGAATTCCATTCCATTCCATTCCATTCCATTCCATTCCATTGAATTCCATTACATTAATTCCATTCCATTCCATTCCATTCCATGGAATTCCATTCCATTCCGTTCCGTTCCGTTCCGTTCCGTTCCGTACCGTTCCATTCCATTCCATTCCATTCCATTGAATTCCGATCCATTCCATTGAATTCCATTCCATTACGTTCCATTCCATTGAATTCCGTTCCGTTCCGTTCCGTTCCGTTCCGTTCCGTTCCGTTCCATTCCGTTCCATTCCATTCCATTCCGTTCTACTCGGGTTCATTCCATTCCATTCCTTTCCGTTCCGTTCCGTTCCGTTCCATTCCGTTCCGTTCCGTTCCGTTCTACTCGGGTTGATTCCATTCTATTCCATTCCATTCCATTCGATTCCATTCTATTCCATTCGATTCCATTCTATTCAATTCGATTTCATTCCATTCCATTCCATTCCATTACGTTCCGTTCCATTCCGTTCCATTCCATTGAATTCCGATCCATTGCATTGAATTCCGTTCCATTCCATTCCATTCCTTTCCGTTCCGTTCCGTTCCGTTCCATTCTACTCGGGTTGATTCCATTCTATTCCATTCCATTCCATTCGATTCCATTCTATTCCATTCGATTCCATTCGATTCAATTTGATTCGATTCGATTCCATTCCATTCCATTCCATTCCATTCCATTGAATTCCATTCCATTCCATAGAATTCCATTCCATTCCATTCCATTCCATTCCATTCCATTCCATTGAATTCCATTCCATTCCATTGAATTCCATTCCATTCCATTCCATTCGATTCCATTCCATTCCATGGAATTCCATTCCATTCTATTCCATTCCATTCCATGGAATTCCATTTCATTCCATTCCATTCCATTCCATTCCATTCCATTCCATTCCATAGAATTCCATTCCATTCCATTCCATTCCATTCCATTCCATTCCGTTCCATTCCATTCCATCGAATTCCATTCCATTCCATTCCATTCCATTCCATTCCATTCCATTCCATTCCATTCCATTCCATTCTACTCGGGTTGATTCCATTCTATTCCATTCCATTCCATTCGATTCCATTCGATTCCATTCGATTCCATTCGATTCCATTCCATTCCATTCCATTCCATTCCATTCCATTCCATTCCATTCCATTCCATTCCATTGAATTCCATTCCATTCCATTCCATTCCATTCCATTCCATTCCATTCCATTGAATTCCGTTCCATTCCATTCCTTTCCATTCCATTCCATTCCATTGAATTCCATTACATTGAATTCCATTCCATTCCATTCCATTCCATTGAATTCCATTCCATTCCATTGAATTCCATTCCATTCCATTCCATTCGATTCCATTCCATTCCATGGAATTCCATTCCTTTCCATTCCATTCCATTCCATTCCATTCCATTCCATTCCATTCCATGGAATTCCATTGAATTCCATTCCATTCCTTTGAATTCCATTCCTTTCCATTCCATTCCATTGAATTCCGTTCAATTCCATTCCATTCCATTCCATTCCATTCCATTCCATTCCATTCGAATTCCATTCCATTCCATTCCATTCCATTCCATTCCATTCCATTCCATTCCATTCCATTCCATTCTACTCGGGTTGATTCCATTCTATTCCATTCCATTCCATTCGATTCCATTCGATTCCTTTCGATTCCATTCCATTCCATTCCATTCCATTCCATTCCATGGAATTCCATTCCATTCCATTCCATTCCATTCCATTGAATTCCACTCCATTCCATTCCATCGAATTCCATTCCATTCCATCGAATTCCATTCCATTCCATTCCATTCCATTCCATTCCATTCCATTCCATTCCATCGAATTCCATTCCATTCCATTCCATTCCATTCCATTCCATTCCATTCCATTCCGTTCCATTCCGTTCCATTCCGTCCCATTCCATTGAATTCCGTTCCATTGCATTGAATTCCGTTCCATTCCATTCCATTCCTTTCCGTTCCGTTCCGTTCCGTTCCGCTCCGTTCTACTCGGGTTGATTCCATTCTATTCCATTCCATTCCATTCGATTCCATTCTATTCCATTCGATTCCATTCGATTCAATTCGATTCCATTCCATTCCATTCCATTCCATTCCATTCCATTGAATTCCATTCCATTCCATTGAATTCCATTCCATTCCATTCCATTCCATTCCATTGAATTCCATTCCATTCCATTGAATTTCATTCCATTCCATTCCATTCGATTCCATTCCATTCCATGGAATTCCATTCCATTCCATTCCATTCCATTGAATTCCATTGAATTCCATTGAATTCCATTCCATTCCATTGAATTCCATTCCTTTCCATTCCATTCCATTGAATTCCGTTCAATTCCATTCCATTGCATTCCATTCCATTCCATTCCATTCGAATTCCATTCCATTCCATTCCATTCCATTCCATTCCATTCCATTCCATTCTACTCGGGTTGATTCCATTCTATTCCATTCCATTCCATTCGATTCCATTCGATTCCTTTCGATTCCATTCCATTCCATTCCATTCCATTCCATGGAATTCCATTCCATTCCATGGAATTCCATTCCATTCCATTCCATTCCATTCCATTGAATTCCATTCCATTCCATTCCATTCCATGGAATTCCATTCCATTCCGTTCCGTTCCGTTCCGTTCCGTACCGTTCCATTCCATTCCATTCCGTTCCATTGAATTCCGTTCCATTCCATTGAATTCCATTCCATTCCGTTCCATTCCATTGAATTCCGTTCCGTTCCGTTCCGTTCCGTTCCGTTCCGTTCCATTCCGTTCCATTCCATTCCATTCCGTTCTACTCGGGTTCATTCCATTCCATTCCTTTCCGTTCCGTTCCGTTCCGTTCCGTTCCGTTCCGTTCCGTTCCATTCCACTCGGGTTGATTCCATTCTATTCCATTCCATTCCATTCCATTCCATTCGATTCCATTCGATTCCATTCGATTCCATTCGATTCCATTCCATTCCATTCCATTCCATTCCATTCCATTGAATTCTGTTCCATTCCATTCCATTGCATTCCGTTCCATTCCATTCCATTTGATTTCCATTCCATTCCATTCCATTCCATTCCATTCCATTCCATTCCATTCCATTCTCCTCGGGTTGATTCCATTCTATTCCATTCCATTCCATTCCATTCCATTCGATTCCATTCGATTCCATTCGATTCCATTCCATTCCATTCCATTCCATTCCATTCCATTCCATTCCATTGAATTCCATTCCATTCCATTGAATTCCATTCCATTCCATTCCATTCCATTGAATTCCGTTCCGTTCCATTCCATTCCATTCGATTCCATTCCATTGAATTCCACTGAATTCCATTCCATTGAATTCCATTGAATTCCATTCCATTGAATTCCATTCCATTCCATTGAATTCCATTCCATTTCATTCCATTCCATTCCGTTCCATTCCATTCCGTTCCATTCCATTCCATTCCTTTCCATTCCATTCCATTCCGTTCCATTCCATTGAATTCCGTTCCATTGCATTGAATTCCGTTCCATTCCATTCCATTCCTTTCCGTTCCGTTCCGTTCCGTTCCGTTCCGTTCCGTTCCGTTCTACTCGGGTTGATTCCATTCTATTCCATTCCATTCCATTCGATTCCATTCTATTCCATTCTATTCCATTCGATTCCATTCGATTCAATTCGATTCCATTCCATTCCATTCCATTCCATTCCATTCCATTGAATTCCATTCCATTCCATTCCGTTCCATTCCATTCGGTTCCATTCCATTCCATTCCATTCCATTACGTTCCGTTCCATTCCGTTCCATTCCGTTCCATTCCATTGAATTCCGATCCATTGCATTGAATTCCGTTCCATTCCATTCCATTCCTTTCCGTTCCGTTCCGTTCCGTTCTGTTCCGTTCTACTCGGATTGATTCCATTCTATTCCAATCCATTCCATTCGATTCCATTCGATTCCATTCGATTCCATTCGTTTCCATTCCATTCCATTCCATTCCATTGAATTCCATTCCATTCCATTCCATTCCATTCCATTCCATTCCATTCCATGGAATTCCGTTCCATTCCGTTCCGTTCCATTGAATTCCGTTCCGTTCCATTGAATTCCATTCCATTCCATTCCATTGAATTCCATTCCATTCCATTCCATTCCATTCCATTCCATTCCATTCCATCGAATTCCATTCCATTCCATTCCATTCCATTCCATTCCATTGAATTCCGTTCCATTCCATTGAATTCCATTCCATTCCGTTCCATTCCATTGAATTCCGTTCCGTTCCGTTCCGTTCCATTCCGTTCTACTCGGGTTGATTCCATTCTATTTCATTCCAATCCACTCGATTCCATTCCATTCCATTCCATTCCATTCCATTCCATTCCGTTCTACTCGGGTTCATTCCATTCCATTCCTTTCCGTTCCATTCCGTTCCGTTCCGTTCCGTTCCGTTCTACTCGGGTTGATTCCATTCTATTCCATTCCATTCCATTCGATTCCATTCTATTCCATTCGATTCCATTCGATTCGATTCCATTCCATTCCATTCCATTCCATTGCATTCCATTGAATTCCATTCCATTCCATTGAATTCCATTCCATTCCATTCCATTCCATTCCATTCCATTCCATTCCATCAAATTCCATTTCATTCCATTCCATTCCATTCCATTCAATTCCATTCGATTCCATTCGATTCCATTCGATTCCATTCGATTCCATTCCATTCCATTCCATTCCATTGAATTCCATTCCATTCCATTCCATTCCATTGAATTCCGTTCCATTCCTTTCAATTCCATTCCATTCCATTCCATTCCATTCCATTCCATTCCATTCCATTCCATTCCATTCCATTCCATTCCATTCTACTCGGGTTGATTCCATTCTATTACATTCCATTCCATTCGATTCCATTCGATTCCATTCGATTCCATTCGATTCCATTCCATTCCATTCCATTCCATTGAATTCCGTTCCATTCCATTCCATTCCATTCCATTCCATTCCATTCCTTTGAATTCCATTACATTGAATTCCATTCCATTCCTTTCCGTTCCGTTCCGTTCCGTTCCGTACCGTTCCATTCCATTCCATTCCGTTCCATTGAATTCCGTTCCATTCCATTGAATTCCATTCCATCCCTTTCCATTCCATTGAATTCCGTTCCGTTCCGTTCCGTTCCGTTCCGTTCCGTTCCATTCCGTTCCATTCCATTCCATTGCGTTCTACTCGGGTTCATTCCATTCCATTCCTTTCCGTTCCGTTCCGTTCCGTTCCATTCCGTTCCGTTCCGTTCCGTTCTACTCGGGTTGATTCAATTCTATTCCATTCCATTCCATTCGATTCCATTCTATTCCATTCGATTCCATTCTATTCAATTCGATTCCATTCCATTCCATTCCATTCCATTCCATTCCATTCCATTGAATTCCATTCCATTCCATTCCGTTCCATTCCATTCCGTTCCATTCCATTCCATTCCATTCCATTCCATTCCATTACGTTCCGTTCCATTCCGTTCCATTCCATTGAATTCCGCTCCATTGCATTGAATTCCGTTCCATTCCATTCCATTCCTTTCCGTTCCGTTCCGTTCCGTTCCGTTCTACTCGGGTTGATTCCATTCTATTCCATTCCATTCCATTCGATTCCATTCTATTCCATTCGATTCCATTCGATTCAATTCTATTCGATTCCATTCCATTCCATTCCATTCCATTCCATTCCATTGAATTCCATTCCATTCCATAGAATTCCATTCCATTCCATTCCATTCCATTCCATTCCATTCCATTGAATTCCACTCCATTCCATTGAATTCCATTCCATTCCATTCCATTCGATTCCATTCCATTCCATGGAATTCCATTCCATTCGATTCCATTCCATTCCATGGAATTCCATTTCATTCCATTCCATTCCATTCCATTCCATTCCATTCCATGGAATTCCATTCCATTCCATTCCATTCCATTCCGTTCCATTCCATTCCATCGAATTCCATTCCATTCCATTCCATTCCATTCCATTCCATTCCATTCCATTCCATTCCATTCCATTCCATTCCATTCTACTCGGGTTGATTCCATTCTATTCCATTCCATTCCATTCGATTCCATTCGATTCCATTCGATTCCATTCGATTCCATTCCATTCCATTCCATTCCATTCAATTCCATTCCATTCCATTCCATTCCATTCCATTCCATTCCATTCCATTCCATTCCATTGAATTCCATTCCATTCCATTGAATTCCATTCAATTCCATTCCATTCCATTGAATTCCGTTCCATTCCATTCCTTTCCATTCCATTCCATTCCATTGAATTCCATTACATTGAATTCCATTCCATTCCATTCCATTCCATTGAATTCCATTCCATTCCATAGAATTCCATTCCATTCCATTCCATTCGATTCCATTCCATTCCATGGAATTCCATTCCTTTCCATTCCATTCCATTCCATTCCATTCCATTCCATTCCATTCCATTCCATTCCATTCTCCTCGGGTTGATTCCATTCTATTCCATTCCATTCCATTCCATTCCATTCGATTCCATTCGATTCCATTCGATTCCATTCCATTCCATTCCATTCCATTCCATTCCATTCCATTCCATTGAATTCCATTCCATTCCATTGAATTCCATTCCATTCCATTCCATTCCATTGAATTCCGTTCCATTCCATTCCATTCCATTCGATTCCATTCCATTGAATTCCATTGAATTCCATTCCATTGAATTCCATTCCATTCCATTGAATTCCATTCCATTTCATTCCATTCCATTCCGTTCCATTCCATTCCGTTCCATTCCATTCCATTCCTTTCCATTCCATTCCATTCCGTTCCATTCCATTGAATTCCGTTCCATTGCATTGAATTCCGTTCCATTCCATTCCATTCCTTTCCGTTCCGTTCCGTTCCGTTCCGTTCCGTTCCGTTCTACTCGGGTTGATTCCATTCTATTCCATTCCATTCCATTCGATTCCATTCTATTCCATTCTATTCCATTCGATTCCATTCGATTCAATTCGATTCCATTCCATTCCATTCCATTCCATTCCATTCCATTCCATTCCATTGAATTCCATTCCATTCCATTCCGTTCCATTCCATTCCGTTCCATTCCATTCCATTCCATTCCATTACGTTCCGTTCCATTCCGTTCCATTCCGTTCCATTCCATTGAATTCCGATCCATTGCATTGAATTCCGTTCCATTCCATTCCATTCCTTTCCGTTCCGTTCCGTTCCGTTCCGTTCCGTTCTACTCGGATTGATTCCATTCTATTCCAATCCATTCCATTCGATTCCATTCGATTCCATTCGATTCAATCCGTTTCCATTCCATTCCATTCCATTCCATTGAATTCCATTCCATTCCATTCCATTCCATTCCATTCCATTCCATGGAATTCCGTTCCATTCCGTTCCGTTCCATTGAATTCCGTTCCGTTCCATTGAATTCCATTCCATTCCATTCCATTGAATTCCATTCCATTCCATTCCATTCCATTCCATTCCATTCCATTCCATCGAATTCCATTCCATTCCATTCCATTCCATTCCATTCCATTGAATTCCGTTCCATTCCATTGAATTCCATTCCATTCCGTTCCATTCCATTGAATTCCGTTCCGTTCCGTTCCGTTCCATTCCGTTCTACTCGGGTTGATTCCATTCTATTCCATTCCAATCCACTCGATTCCATTCCATTCCATTCCATTCCATTCCGTTCTACTCGGGTTCATTCCATTCCATTCCTTTCCGTTCCATTCCGTTCCGTTCCGTTCCGTTCCGTTCTACTCGGGTTGATTCCATTCTATTCCATTCCATTCCATTCGATTCCATTCTATTCCATTCGATTCCATTCGATTCAATTCGATTCGATTCCATTCCATTCCATTCCATTCCATTGCATTCCATTGAATTCCATTCCATTCCATTGAATTCCATTCCATTCCATTCCATTCCATTCCATTCCATTCCATTCCATTCCATTCCATCAAATTCCATTCCATTCCATTCCATTCCATTCCATTCAATTCCATTCGATTCCATTCGATTCCATTCGATTCCATTCGATTCCATTCCATTCCATTCCATTCCATTGAATTCCATTCCATTCCATTCCATTCCATGGAATTCCGTTCCATTCCTTTCAATTCCATTCCATTCCATTCCATTCCATTCCATTCCATTCCATTCCATTCCATTCCATTCCATTCCATTCTACTCGGGTTGATTCCATTCTATTACATTCCATTCCATTCGATTCCATTCGATTCCATTCGATTCCATTCGATTCCATTCCATTCCATTCCATTCCATTGAATTCCGTTCCATTCCATTCCATTCCATTCCATTCCATTCCATTCCTTTGAATTCCATTACATTGAATTCCATTCCATTCCTTTCCGTTCCGTTCCGTTCCGTTCCGTACCGTTCCATTCCATTCCATTCCATTCCATTGAATTCCGTTCCATTCCATTCCATTCCATTCCATTCCATTCCATTGAATTCCATTACATTGAATTCCATTCCATTCCATTCCATTCCATGGAATTCCATTCCATTCCGTTCCGTTCTGTTCCGTTCCGTACCGTTCCATTCCATTCCATTCCATTCCATTGAATTCCGTTCCATTCCATTGAATTCCATTCCATTCCGTTCCATTCCATTGAATTCCGTTCCGTTCCGTTCCGTTCCGTTCCGTTCCGTTCCATTCCGTTCCCTTCCATTCCATTCCGTTCTACTCGGGTTCATTCCATTCCATTCCTTTCCGTTCCGTTCCGTTCCGTTCCGTTCCGTTCCGTTCCGTTCTACTCGGGTTGATTCCATTCTATTCCATTCCATTCCATTCGATTCCATTCTATTCCATTCGATTCCATTCTATTCAATTCGATTCCATTCCATTCCATTCCATTCCATTCCATTCCATTCCATTGAATTCCATTCCATTCCATTCCGTTCCATTCCATTCCGTTCCATTCCATTCCATTCCATTCCATTCCATTACATTCCGTTCCATTCCGTTCCATTCCATTGAATTCCGATCCATTGCATTGAATTCCGTTCCATTCCATTCCATTCCTTTCCGTTCCGTTCCGTTCTGTTCCGTTCTACTCGGGTTGATTCCATTCTATTCCATTCCATTCCATTCTATTCCATTCTATTCCATTCGATTCCATTCGATTCAATTCGATTCGATTCGATTCCATTCCATTCCATTCCATTCCATTGAATTCCATTCCATTCCATAGAATTCCATTCCATTCCATTCCATTCCATTCCATTCCATTCCATTCCATTGAATTCCATTCCATTCCATTGAATTCCATTCCATTCCATTCCATTCGATTCCATTCCATTCCATGGAATTCCATTCCATTCGATTCCATTCCATTCCATGGAATTCCATTTCATTCCATTCCATTCCATTCCATTCCATTCCATTCCATTCCATAGAATTCCATTCCATTCCATTCCATTCCATTCCATTCCATTCCATTCCGTTCCATTCCATTCCATCGAATTCCATTCCATTCCATTCCATTCCATTCCATTCCATTCCATTCCATTCCATTCTACTAGGGTTGATTCCATTCTATTCCATTCCATTCCATTCGATTCCATTCGATTCCATTCGATTCCATTCGATTCCATTCCATTCCATTCAATTCCATTCCATTCCATTCCATTCCATTCCATTCCATTCCATTCCATTCCATTGAATTCCATTCCATTCCATTGAATTCCATTCCATTCCATTCCATTCCATTGAATTCCGTTCCATTCCATTCCTTTCCATTCCATTCCATTCCATTGAATTCCATTACATTGAATTCCATTCCATTCCATTCCATTCCATTGAATTCCATTCCATTCCATTGAATTCCATTCCATTCCATTCCGTTCGATTCCATTCCATTCCATGGAATTCCATTCCTTTCCATTCCATTCCATTCCTTTCCATTCCATTCCATTGAATTCCGTTCAATTCCATTCCATTGCATTCCATTCCATTCCATTCCATTGAATTCCATTCCCTTCCATTCGATTCCATTCCATTCCATTCCATTCCATTCCATTCTATTCCATTGAATTCCATTCCATTCCATTCCATTCCATTCCATTCCATTGAATTCCGTTCCGTTCCGTTCCGTTCCGTTCCGTTCCATTCCGTTCCATTCCGTTCCATTCCGTTCTACTCGGGTTGATTCCATTCTATTCCATTCCATTCCATTCGATTCCATTCCATTCCATTCCATTCCATTCCATTCCGTTCTACTCGGGTTCATTCCATTCCATTCCGTTCCTTTCCGTTCCGTTCCGTTCCATTCCTTTCTACTTGTGTTGATTCCATTCCATTCCATTCTATTCCATAGAATTCCATTCCATTCCATTCCATTCCATTCCATTCCATTACATGGAATTCCATGGAATTCCATTGAATTCCATTCCATGGAATTCCATTCCATTCCATTCCATTCCATTCCATTGAATTCCATTCCATTCCATTCCATTCCATTCCATTCCATTCTACTCGGGTTGATTCCATTCTATTCCATTCCATTCCATTCCATTCAATTGAATTCCATTCCATTCCATTCCATTCCATTCCATTCCATTCCATTGAATTCCATTCCATTCCATTGAATTCCATTCCATTCCATTCCATTCCATTGAATTCCGTTCCATTCCATTCCTTTCCATTCCATTCCATTCCATTGAATTCCATTACATTGAATTCCATTCCATTCCATTCCATTCCATTGAATTCCATTCCATTCCATAGAATTCCATTCCATTCCATTCCATTCGATTCCATTCCATTCCATGGAATTCCATTCCTTTCCATTCCATTCCATTCCATTCCATTCCATTCCATTGAATTCCATTGAATTCCATTCCATTCCATTGAATTCCATTCCTTTCCATTCCATTCCATTGAATTCCGTTCAATTCCATTCCATTCCATTCCATTCCATTCCATTCCATTCGAATTCCATTCCATTCCATTCCATTCCATTCCATTCCTTTCCATTCCATTCCATTCTACTCGGGTTGATTCCATTCTATTCCATTCCATCGAATTCCATTCCATTCCATTCCATTCCATTCCATTCCATTCCATTCCATTCGATTCCATTCGATTCCATTCGATTCCATTCGATTCCATTCCATTCCGTTCCGTTCCATTCCGTTCCATTCCGTTCCATTCCATTGAATTCCGTTCCATTGCATTGAATTCCGTTCCATTCCATTCCATTCCTTTCCGTTCCGTTCCGTTCCGTTCCGTTCCGTTCTACTCGGGTTGATTCCATTCTATTCCATTCCATTCCATTCGATTCCATTCTATTCCATTCGATTCCTTTCGATTCAATTCAATTCCATTCCATTCCATTCCATTCCATTCCATTGAATTCCATTCCATTCCATTGAATTCCATTCCATTCCATTCCATTCCATTCCATTCCATTGAATTCCACTCCATTCCATCGAATTCCATTCCATTCCATTCCATTCGATTCCATTCCATTCAATGGAATTCCATTCCATTCCATTCCATTCCATTCCATTGAATTCCATTGAAATCCATTGAATTCCATTGAATTCCATTCCATTCCATTGAATTCCATTCCTTTCCATTCCATTCCATTGAATTCCGTTCAATTCCATTCCATTGCATTCCATTCCATTCCATTCCATTCGAATTCCATTCCATTCCATTCCATTCCATTCCATTCCAATCCATTCCATTCCATTCTACTCGGGTTGATTCCATTCTATTCCATTCCATTCCATTCGATTCCATTCGATTCCTTTCGATTCCATTCGATTCCATTCCATTCCATTCCATTCCATTGAATTCCATTCCATTCCATTCCATTCCATTCCATTCCATTCTACTCGGGTTGATTCCATTCTATTCCATTCCATTCCATTCGATTCCATTCGATTCCTTTCGATTCCATTCGATTCGATTCCATTCCATTCCATTCCATCGAATTTCATTCCATTCCATTCCATTCCATTCCATTCCATTCCATTCCATTCCATTCCATTCCATTCCATTCCATTCCATTCCATTCTACTCGGGTTGATTCCATTCTATTACATTCCATTCCATTCGATTCCATTCGATTCCATTCGATTCCATTCGATTCCATTCCATTCCATTCCATTCAATTGAATTCCATTCCATTCCATTCCATTCCATTCCATTCCATTCCATTCCATTCCATTTCATTCCATTCCATTCTACTCGGGTTGATTCCATTCTATTACATTCCATTCCATTCGATTCCATTCGATTCCATTCGATTCCATTCGATTCCATTCCATTCGATTCCATTCAATTGAATTCCATTCCATTCCATTCCATTCCATTCCATTCCATTCCATTCCATTCCATTGAATTCCATTCCATTCCATTGAATTCCATTCCATTACATTCCATTCCATTGAATTCCATTCCATTCCATTCCATTCCATTCCATTCCATTCCATTCCATTCCATTGAATTCCATTACATTCAATTCCATTCCATTCCATTCCATTCCATGGAATTCCATTCCATTCCGTTCCGTTCCGTTCCGTTCCGTTCCATTCCATTCCATTCCATTCCATTGAATTCCGTTCCATTCCATTGAATTCCATTCCATTCCGTTCCATTGCATTGAATTCCGTTCCTTTCCGTTCCGTTCCGTTCCGTTCCACTCCGTTCTACTCGGGTTGATTCCATTCTATTCCATTCCAATCCACTCGATTCCATTCCATTCCATTCCATTCCATTCCATTCCGTTCTACTCGGTTTCATTCCATTCCATTCCTTTCCGTTCCGTTCCGTTCCGTTCCGTTCTACTCGGGTTGATTCCATTCTATTCCATTCCATTCCATTCCATTCCATTCGATTCCATTCGATTTCATTCGATTCCATTCCATTCCATTCCATTCCATTCCATTCCATTCCATTGAATTCCATTCCATTCCATTCCATTCCATTGAATTCCGTTCCATTCCATTCCATTCCATTCCATTCCATTCCATTGAATTCCATTCCATTGAATTCCATTCCATTCCACTGAATTCCATTCCATTCTGTTCCGTTCCGTTCCGTTCCGTTCCGTTCCGTTCCATTCCATTCCATTGAATTCCGTTCCATTCCATTGAATTCCATTCCATTCCATTCCATTCCATTGAATTCCGTTCCGTTCCGTTCCGTTCCGTTCCGTTCCATTCCGTTCCATTCCGTTCCATTCCGTTCTACTCGGGTTGATTCCATTCTATTCCATTCCATTCCATTCGATTCCATTCCATTCCATTCCATTCCATTCCATTCCATTCTACTCGGGTTCATTCCATTCCATTCCGTTCCGTTCCGTTCCGTTCCGTTCCATTCTTTCTACTTGTGTTGATTCCATTCCATTCCATTCTATTCCATTGAATTCCATTCCATTCCATTCCATTCCATTCCATTCCATTACATGGAATTCCATGGAATTCCATTGAATTCCATTCCATGGAATTCCATTCCATTCCATTCCATTCCATTCCATTGAATTCCATTCCATTCCATTCCATTCCATTCCATTCCATTCCATTCCATTCCATTCCATTGAATTCCATTCCATTCCATGGAATTCCATTCCATTCCGTTCCGTTCCGTTCCGTTCCGTTCCGTTCCGTTCCGTTCCATTCCGTTCTACTCGGGTTGATTCCATTCTATTCCATTCCATTCCACTCGATTCCATTCCATTCCATTCCATTCCATTCCATTCCATTCCGTTCTACTCGGGTTCATTCCATTCCATTCCTTTCCGTTCCGTTCCGTTTCATTCCGTTCCATTCCGTTCTACTCGGGTTGATTCCATTCTATTCCATTCCATTCCACTCGATTCCATTCCATTCCATTCCATTCCATTCCATTCCATTCCGTTCTACTCGGGTTCATTCCATTCCATTCCTTTCCGTTCCGTTCCGTTCCGTTCCGTTCCGTTCCGTTCCGTTCTACTCGGGTTGATTCCATTCTATTCACTTCCATTCCATTCGATTCCATTCGATTCCATTCGATTCCATTCGATTACATTCCATTCCATTCCATTCCATTCCATTGAATTCCATTCCATTCCATTCCATTCCATTGAATTCCGTTCCATTCCATTCCATTCCATTCCATTCCATTCCATTGAATTCCATTCCATTGAATTCCATTCCATTCCATACCATTCCACTGAATTCCATTCCATTCCATTCCGTTCCGTTCCGTTCCGTTCCGTTCCGTTCCATTCCATTCCATTCCATTCCATTGAATTCCATTCCATTCCATTGAATTCCATTCCATTCCGTTCCATTCCATTGAATTCCGTTCCGTTCCGTTCCGTTCCGTTCCGTTCCATTCCGTTCCATTCTGTTCCATTCCGTTCTACTCGGGTTGATTCCATTCTATTCCATTCCATTCCATTCGATTCCATTCCATTCCATTCCATTCCATTCCATTCCATTCCATCGAATTCCATTCCATTCCATTGAATTCCATTCCATTCCATTCCATTCCATTCCATTCCATTCCATTCCATCGAATTCCATTCCATTCCATTCCATTCCATTCCATTCCATTCCATTCCATTCCATTCCATTCCATTCCATTCGATTCCATTCGATTCCATTCGATTCCATTCGATTCCATTCCATTCCATTCCATTCCGTTCCGTTCCATTCCGTTCCATTCCGTCCCATTCCATTGAATTCCGTTCCATTGCATTGAATTCCGTTCCATTCCATTCCATTCCTTTCCGTTCCGTTCCGTTCCGTTCCGCTCCGTTCTACTCGGGTTGATTCCATTCTATTCCATTCCATTCCATTCGATTCCATTCTATTCCATTCGATTCCATTCGATTCAATTCGATTCCATTCCATTCCATTCCATTCCATTCCATTCCATTGAATTCCATTCCATTCCATTGAATTCCATTCCATTCCATTCCATTCCATTCCATTCCATTCCATTGAATTCCATTCCATTCCATTGAATTCCATTCCATTCCATTCCATTCCATTCCATGGAATTCCATTGAATTCCATTGAATTCCATTCCATTCCATTGAATTCCATTCCTTTCCATTCCATTCCATTGAATTCCGTTCAATTCCATTCCATTGCATTCCATTCCATTCCATTCCATTCGAATTCCATTCCATTCCATTCCATTCCATTCCATTCCATTCCATTCTACTCGGGTTGATTCCATTCTATTCCATTCCATTCCATTCGATTCCATTCGATTCCTTTCGATTCCATTCGATTCCATTCCATTCCATTCCATTCCACTGAATTCCATTCCATTCCATTCCATTCCATTCCATTCCATTCCATTCCATTCCATTCCATTCTACTCGGGTTGATTCCATTCTATTCCATTCCATTCCATTCGATTCCATTCGATTCCTTTCGATTCCATTCGATTCCATTCCATTCCATTCCATTCCATCGAATTCCATTCCATTCCATTCCATTCCATTCCATTCCATTCCATTCCATTCCATTCCATTCTACTCGGGTTGATTCCATTCTATTACATTCCATTCCATTCGATTCCATTCGATTCCATTCGATTCCATTCGATTCCATTCCATTCCATTCCATTCAATTGAATTCCATTCCATTCCATTCCATTCCATTCCATTCCATTCCATTCCATTCCATTCTACTCGGGATGATTCCATTCTATTACATTCCATTCCATTCGATTCCATTCGATTTCATTAGATTCCTTTCGATTCCATTCCATTCGATTCCATTCAATTGAATTCCATTCCATTCCATTCCATTCCATTCCATTCCATTCCATTGAATTCCATTCCATTCCATTGAATTCCATTCCATTACATTCCATTCCATTGAATTCCATTCCATTCCATTCCATTCCACTCCATTCCATTCCATTCCATTCCATTGAATTCCATTACATTCAATTCCATTCCATTCCATTCCATTCCATGGAATTCCATTCCATTCTGTTCCGTTCCGTTCCGTTCCATTCCATTCCATTCCATTCCATTGAATTCCGTTCCATTCCATTGAATTCCATTCCATTCCGTTCCATTCCATTGAATTCCGTTCCGTTCCGTTCCGTTCCGTTCCATTCCGTTCCATTCCGTTCCTTTCCGTTCTACTCGGGTTGATTCCATTCTATTCCATTCCATTCCATTCGATTCCATTCCATTCCATTCCATTCCATTCCATTCCATTCCTTTCTACTCGGGTTCATTCCATTCCATTCCGTTCCGTTCCGTTCTGATCCGTTCCATTCCTTTCTACTTGTGTTGATTCCATTCCATTCCATTCTATTCCATTGAATTCCATTCCATTCCATTCCATTCCATTCCATTACATGGAATTCCATTGAATTCCATTGAATTCCATTGAATTCCATTGAATTCCATTCCATTGAATTCCATTGAATTCCATTCCATTCCATTCCATGGAATTCCATTCCATTCCATTCCATTCCTTGGAATTCCATTCCATTCCATTCTATTCCATTCCATTGAATTCCATTCCATTCCATTCAATTGAATTCCATTCCATTCCATTCCATTCGATTCCATTCCATTCCATTGAATTCCATTCCATTCCATTGAATTCCATTCCATTTCATTCCATTCCATTCCGTTCCATTCCATTCCGTTCCATTCCATTCCATTCCTTTCCATTCCATTCCATTCCGTTCCTTTCCATTGAATTCCGTTCCATTGCATTGAATTCCGTTCCATTCCATTCCATTCCTTTCCGTTCCGTTCCGTTCCGTTCCGTTCCGTTCCGTTCTACTCGGGTTGATTCCATTCTATTCCATTCCATTCCATTCGATTCCATTCTATTCCATTCTATTCCATTCGATTCCATTCGATTCAATTCGATTCCATTCCATTCCATTCCATTCCATTCCATTCCATTCCATTGAATTCCATTCCATTCCATTCCGTTCCATTCCATTCCGTTCCATTCCATTCCATTCCATTCCATTACGTTCCGTTCCATTCCGTTCCATTCCGTTCCATTCCATTGAATTCCGATCCATTGCATTGAATTCCGTTCCATTCCATTCCATTCCTTTCCGTTCCGTTCCGTTCCGTTCCGTTCCGTTCCGTTCTACTCGGATTGATTCCATTCTATTCCAATCCATTCCATTCGATTCCATTCGATTCCATTCGATTCCATTCGTTTCCATTCCATTCCATTCCATTCCATTGAATTCCATTCCATTCCATTCCATTCCATTCCATTCCATTCCATTCCATGGAATTCCGTTCCATTCCGTTCCGTTCCATTGAATTCCGTTCCGTTCCATTGAATTCCATTCCATTCCATTCCATCGAATTCCATTCCATTCCATTCCATTCCATTCCATTCCATTCCATTGAATTCCGTTCCATTCCATTGAATTCCATTCCATTCCGTTCCATTCCATTGAATTCCGTTCCGTTCCGTTCCGTTCCATTCCGTTCTACTCGGGTTGATTCCATTCTATTCCATTCCAATCCACTCGATTCCATTCCATTCCATTCCATTCCATTCCATTCCATTCCGTTCTACTCGGGTTCATTCCATTCCATTCCTTTCCGTTCCGTTCCGTTCCGTTCCGTTCCGTTCCGTTCTACTCGGGTTGATTCCATTCTATTCCATTCCATTCCATTCGATTCCATTCTATTCCATTCGATTCCATTCGATTCAATTCGATTCGATTCCATTCCATTCCATTCCATTCCATTGCATTCCATTGAATTCCATTCCATTCCATGGAATTCCATTCCATTCCATTCCATTCCATTCCATTCCATTCCATTCCATTCCATTCCATCGAATTCCATTCCATTCCATTCCATTCCATTCCATTCAATTCCATTCGATTCCATTCGATTCCATTCGATTCCATTCGATTCCATTCCATTCCATTCCATTCCATTGAATTCCATTCCATTCCATTCCATTCCATTGAATTCCATTCGATTCCATTCTACTCGGGTTGATTCCATTCTATTACATTCCATTCCATTCGATTCCATTCGATTCCATTCGATTCCATTCGATTCCATTCTATTCCATTCCATTCCATTGAATTCCGTTCCATTCCATTCCATTCCATTCCATTCCATTCCATTGAATTCCATTACATTGAATTCCATTCCATTCCATTCCATTCCATGGAATTCCATTCCATTCCGTTCCGTTCTGTTCCGTTCCGTACCGTTCCATTCCATTCCATTCCATTCCATTGAATTCCGTTCCATTCCATTGAATTCCATTCCATTCCGTTCCATTCCATTGAATTCCGTTCCGTTCCGTTCCGTTCCGTTCCGTTCCATTCCGTTCCCTTCCATTCCATTCCGTTCTACTCGGGTTCATTCCATTCCATTCCTTTCCGTTCCGTTCCGTTCCGTTCCGTTCCGTTCTACTCGGGTTGATTCCATTCTATTCCATTCCATTCCATTCGATTCCATTCTATTCCATTCGATTCCATTCTATTCAATTCGATTCCATTCCATTCCATTCCATTCCATTCCATTCCATTCCATTGAATTCCATTCCATTCCATTCCGTTCCATTCCATTCCGTTCCATTCCATTCCATTCCATTCCATTCCATTCCATTACATTCCATTCCATTCCGTTCCATTCCATTGAATTCCGATCCATTGCATTGAATTCCGTTCCATTCCATTCCATTCCTTTCCGTTCCGTTCCGTTCTGTTCCGTTCTACTCGGGTTGATTCCATTCTATTCCATTCCATTCCATTCGATTCCATTCTATTCCATTCGATTCCATTCGATTCAATTCGATTCGATTCCATTCCATTCCATTCCATTCCATTCCATTCCATTGAATTCCATTCCATTCCATAGAATTCCATTCCATTCCATTCCATTCCATTCCATTCCATTCCATTCCATTGAATTCCATTCCATTCCATTGAATTCCATTCCATTCCATTCCATTCGATTCCATTCCATTCCATGGAATTCCATTCCATTCGATTCCATTCCATTCCATGGAATTCCATTTCATTCCATTCCATTCCATTCCATTCCATTCCATTCCATAGAATTCTATTCCATTCCATTCCATTCCATTCCATTCCATTCCGTTCCATTCCATTCCATCGAATTCCATTCCATTCCATTCCATTCCATTCCATTCCATTCCATTCCATTCCATTCCATTCCATTCTACTAGGGTTGATTCCATTCTATTCCATTCCATTCCATTCGATTCCATTCGATTCCATTCGATTCCATTCGATTCCATTCCATTCCATTCCATTCCATTCAATTCCATTCCATTCCATTCCATTCCATTCCATTCCATTCCATTCCATTGAATTCCATTCCATTCCATTGAATTCCATTCCATTCCATTCCATTCCATTGAATTCCGTTCCATTCCATTCCTTTCCATTCCATTCCATTCCATTGAATTCCATTACATTGAATTCCATTCCATTCCATTCCATTCCATTGAATTCCATTCCATTCCATTGAATTCCATTCCATTCCATTCCGTTCGATTCCATTCCATTCCATGGAATTCCATTCCTTTCCATTCCATTCCATTCCTTTCCATTCCATTCCATTGAATTCCGTTCAATTCCATTCCATTGCATTCCATTCCATTCCATTCCATTGAATTCCATTCCATTCCATTCGATTCCATTCGATTCCATTCCATTCCATTCCATTCTATTCCATTGAATTCCATTCCATTCCATTCCATTCCATTCCATTCCATTGAATTCCGTTCCGTTCCGTTCCGTTCCGTTCCGTTCCATTCCGTTCCATTCCGTTCCATTCCGTTCTACTCGGGTTCATTCCATTCTATTCCATTCCATTCCATTCGATTCCATTCCATTCCATTCCATTCCATTCCATTTCGTTCTACTCGGGTTCATTCCATTCCATTCCGTTCCGTTCCGTTCCGTTCCGTTCCATTCCTTTCTACTTGTGTTGATTCCATTCCATTCCATTCTATTCCATAGAATTCCATTCCATTCCATTCCATTCCATTCCATTACATGGAATTCCATGGAATTCCATTCCATTCCATTCCATTCCATTACATGGAATTCCATGGAATTCCATTCCATTCCATTCCATTCCATTCCATTGAATTCCATTCCATTCCATTCCATTCCATTCCATTCCATTCTACTCGGGTTGATTCCATTCTATTCCATTCCATTCCATTCCATTCAATTGAATTCCATTCCATTCCATTCCATTCCATTCCATTCCATTGAATTCCATTCCATTCCATTGAATTCCATTCCATTCCATTCCATTCCATTGAATTCCGTTCCATTCCATTCCTTTCCATTCCATTCCATTCCATTGAATTCCATTACATTGAATTCCATTCCATTCCATTCCATTCCATTGAATTCCATTCCATTCCATAGAATTCCATTCCATTCCATTCCATTCGATTCCATTCCATTCCATGGAATTCCATTCCTTTCCATTCCATTCCATTCCATTCCATTCCATTCCATTGAATTCCATTGAATTCCATTCCATTCCATTGAATTCCATTCCTTTCCATTCCATTCCATTGAATTCCGTTCAATTCCATTCCATTCCATTCCATTCCATTCCATTCCATTCGAATTCCATTCCATTCCATTCCATTCCATTCCATTCCATTCCTTTCCATTCCATTCCATTCTACTCGGGTTGATTCCATTCTATTCCATTCCATCGAATTCCATTCCATTCCATTCCATTCCATTCCATTCCATTCCATTCCATTCCATTCGATTCCATTCGATTCCATTCGATTCCATTCGATTCCATTCCATTCCATTCCATTCCGTTCCGTTCCATTCCGTTCCATTCCGTTCCATTCCATTGAATTCCGTTCCATTGCATTGAATTCCGTTCCATTCCATTCCATTCCATTCCTTTCCGTTCCGTTCCGTTCCGTTCCGTTCCGTTCTACTCGGGTTGATTCCATTCTATTCCATTCCATTCCATTCGATTCCATTCTATTCCATTCGATTCCTTTCGATTCAATTCAATTCCATTCCATTCCATTCCATTCCATTCCATTGAATTCCATTCCATTCCATTGAATTCCATTCCATTCCATTCCATTCCATTCCATTCCATTGAATTCCACTCCATTCCATTGAATTCCATTCCATTCCATTCCATTCGATTCCATTCCATTCAATGGAATTCCATTCCATTCCATTCCATTCCATTCCATTGAATTCCATTGAAATCCATTGAATTCGATTGAATTCCATTCCATTCCATTGAATTCCATTCCTTTCCATTCCATTCCATTGAATTCCGTTCAATTCCATTCCATTGCATTCCATTCCATTCCATTCCATTCGAATTCCATTCCATTCCATTCCTTTCCATTCCATTCCATTCCATTCCATTCCATTCTACTCGGGTTGATTCCATTCTATTCCACTCCATTCCATTCGATTCCATTCGATTCCTTTCGATTCCATTCGATTCCATTCCATTCCATTCCATTCCATTGAATTCCATTCCATTCCATTCCATTCCATTCCATTCCATTCCATTCTACTCGGGTTGATTCCATTCTATTCCATTCCATTCCATTCGATTCCATTCGATTCCTTTCGATTCCATTCGATTCGATTCCATTCCATTCCATTCCATCGAATTTCATTCCATTCCATTCCATTCCATTCCATTCCATTCCATTCCATTCCATTCCATTCCATTCTACTCGGGTTGATTCCATTCTATTACATTCCATTCCATTCGATTCCATTCGATTCCATTCGATTCCATTCGATTCCATTCCATTCCATTCCATTCAATTGAATTCCATTCCATTCCATTCCATTCCATTACATTCCATTCCATTCCATTCCATTCCATTTCATTCCATTCCATTCTACTCGGGTTGATTCCATTCTATTACATTCCATTCCATTCGATTCCATTCGATTCCATTCGATTCCATTCGATTCCATTCCATTCGATTCCATTCAATTGAATTCCATTCCATTCCATTCCATTCCATTCCATTCCATTCCATTCCATTCCATTCCATTCCATTGAATTCCATTCCATTCCATTGAATTCCATTCCATTACATTCCATTCCATTGAATTCCATTCCATTCCATTCCATTCCATTCCATTCCATTGAATTCCATTCCATTCCATTCCATTCCATTGAATTCCGTTCCATTCCATTCCATTCCATTCCATTCCATTCCATTGAATTCCATTCCATTGAATTCCATTCCATTCCATACCATTCCACTGAATTCCATTCCATTCCATTCCGTTCCGTTCCGTTCCGTTCCGTTCCGTTCCATTCCATTCCATTCCATTCCATTGAATTCCATTCCATTCCATTGAATTCCATTCCATTCCGTTCCATTCCATTGAATTCCGTTCCGTTCCGTTCCGTTCCGTTCCATTCCGTTCCATTCTGTTCCATTCCGTTCTACTCGGGTTGATTCCATTCTATTCCATTCCATTCCATTCGATTCCATTCCATTCCATTCCATTCCATTCCATTCCATTCCATCGAATTCCATTCCATTCCATTGAATTCCATTCCATTCCATTCCATTCCATTCCATTCCATTCCATTCCATCGAATTCCATTCCATTCCATTCCATTCCATTCCATTCCATTCCATTCCATTCCATTCCATTCCATTCGATTCCATTCGATTCCATTCGATTCCATTCGATTCCATTCCATTCCATTCCATTCCGTTCCGTTCCATTCCGTTCCATTCCGTCCCATTCCATTGAATTCCGTTCCATTGCATTGAATTCCGTTCCATTCCATTCCATTCCTTTCCGTTCCGTTCCGTTCCGTTCCGCTCCGTTCTACTCGGGTTGATTCCATTCTATTCCATTCCATTCCATTCGATTCCATTCTATTCCATTCGATTCCATTCGATTCAATTCGATTCCATTCCATTCCATTCCATTCCATTCCATTCCATTGAATTCCATTCCATTCCATTGAATTCCATTCCATTCCATTCCATTCCATTCCATTCCATTCCATTGAATTCCATTCCATTCCATTGAATTCCATTCCATTCCATTCCATTCGATTCCATTCCATTCCATGGAATTCCATTCCATTCCATTCCATTCCATTCCATTCCATGGAATTCCATTGAATTCCATTGAATTCCATTCCATTCCATTGAATTCCATTCCTTTCCATTCCATTCCATTGAATTCCGTTCAATTCCATTCCATTGCATTCCATTCCATTCCATTCCATTCGAATTCCATTCCATTCCATTCCATTCCATTCCATTCCATTCCATTCTACTCGGGTTGATTCCATTCTATTCCATTCCATTCCATTCGATTCCATTCGATTCCTTTCGATTCCATTCGATTCCATTCCATTCCATTCCATTCCACTGAATTCCATTCCATTCCATTCCATTCCATTCCATTCCATTCCATTCCATTCTACTCGGGTTGATTCCATTCTATTCCATTCCATTCCATTCGATTCCATTCGATTCCTTTCGATTCCATTCGATTCCATTCCATTCCATTCCATTCCATCGAATTCCATTCCATTCCATTCCATTCCATTCCATTCCATTCCATTCCATTCCATTCCATTCCATTCCATTCCATTCTACTCGGGTTGATTCCATTCTATTACATTCCATTCCATTCGATTCCATTCGATTCCATTCGATTCCATTCGATTCCATTCCATTCCATTCCATTCAATTGAATTCCATTCCATTCCATTCCATTCCATTCCATTCCATTCCATTCCATTCCATTCCATTCTACTCGGGATGATTCCATTCTATTACATTCCATTCCATTCGATTCCATTCGATTCCATTAGATTCCTTTCGATTCCATTCCATTCGATTCCATTCAATTGAATTCCATTCCATTCCATTCCATTCCATTCCATTCCATTCCATTGAATTCCATTCCATTCCATTGAATTCCATTCCATTACATTCCATTCCATTGAATTCCATTCCATTCCATTCCATTCCACTCCATTCCATTCCATTCCATTCCATTGAATTCCATTACATTCAATTCCATTCCATTCCATTCCATTCCATGGAATTCCATTCCATTCTGTTCCGTTCCGTTCCGTTCCATTCCATTGCATTCCATTCCATTGAATTCCGTTCCATTCCATTGAATTCCATTCCATTCCGTTCCATTCCATTGAATTCCGTTCCGTTCCGTTCCGTTCCGTTCCATTCCGTTCCATTCCGTTCCTTTCCGTTCTACTCGGGTTGATTCCATTCTATTCCATTCCATTCCATTCGATTCCATTCCATTCCATTCCATTCCATTCCATTCCATTCCTTTCTACTCGGGTTCATTCCATTCCATTCCGTTCCGTTCCGTTCTGATCCGTTCCATTCCTTTCTACTTGTGTTGATTCCATTCCATTCCATTCTATTCCATTGAATTCCATTCCATTCCATTCCATTCCATTCCATTACATGGAATTCCATTGAATTCCATTGAATTCCATTGAATTCCATTGAATTCCATTCCATTGAATTCCATTGAATTCCATTCCATTCCATTCCATGGAATTCCATTCCATTCCATTCCATTCCTTGGAATTCCATTCCATTCCATTCTATTCCATTCCATTGAATTCCATTCCATTCCATTCAATTGAATTCCATTCCATTCCATTCCATTCGATTCCATTCCATTCCATTGAATTCCATTCCATTCCATTGAATTCCATTCCATTTCATTCCATTCCATTCCGTTCCATTCCATTCCGTTCCATTCCATTCCATTCCTTTCCATTCCATTCCATTCCGTTCCTTTCCATTGAATTCCGTTCCATTGCATTGAATTCCGTTCCATTCCATTCCATTCCTTTCCGTTCCGTTCCGTTCCGTTCCGTTCCGTTCCGTTCTACTCGGGTTGATTCCATTCTATTCCATTCCATTCCATTCGATTCCATTCTATTCCATTCTATTCCATTCGATTCCATTCGATTCAATTCGATTCCATTCCATTCCATTCCATTCCATTCCATTCCATTCCATTCCATTCCATTGAATTCCATTCCATTCCATTCCGTTCCATTCCATTCCGTTCCATTCCATTCCATTCCATTCCATTACGTTCCGTTCCATTCCGTTCCATTCCGTTCCATTCCATTGAATTCCGATCCATTGCATTGAATTCCGTTCCATTCCATTCCATTCCTTTCCGTTCCGTTCCGTTCCGTTCCGTTCCGTTCTACTCGGATTGATTCCATTCTATTCCAATCCATTCCATTCGATTCCATTCGATTCCATTCGATTCCATTCGTTTCCATTCCATTCCATTCCATTCCATTGAATTCCATTCCATTCCATTCCATTCCATTCCATTCCATTCCATGGAATTCCGTTCCATTCTGTTCCGTTCCATTGAATTCCGTTCCGTTCCATTGAATTCCATTCCATTCCATTCCATCGAATTCCATTCCATTCCATTCCATTCCATTCCATTCCATTCCATTGAATTCCGTTCCATTCCATTGAATTCCATTCCATTCCGTTCCATTCCATTGAATTCCGTTCCGTTCCGTTCCGTTCCATTCCGTTCTACTCGGGTTGATTCCATTCTATTCCATTCCAATCCACTCGATTCCATTCCATTCCATTCCATTCCATTCCATTCCATTCCGTTCTACTCGGGTTCATTCCATTCCATTCCTTTCCGTTCCGTTCCGTTCCGTTCCGTTCCGTTCCGTTCTACTCGGGTTGATTCCATTCTATTCCATTCCATTCCATTCGATTCCATTCTATTCCATTCGATTCCATTCGATTCAATTCGATTCGATTCCATTCCATTCCATTCCATTCCATTGCATTCCATTGAATTCCATTCCATTCCATGGAATTCCATTCCATTCCATTCCATTCCATTCCATTCCATTCCATTCCATTCCATTCCATTCCATCGAATTCCATTCCATTCCATTCCATTCCATTCCATTCAATTCCATTCGATTCCATTCGATTCCATTCGATTCCATTCGATTCCATTCCATTCCATTCCATTCCATTGAATTCCATTCCATTCCATTCCATTGAATTCCATTCGATTCCATTCTACTCGGGTTGATTCCATTCTATTACATTCCATTCCATTCGATTCCATTCGATTCCATTTGATTCCATTCGATTCCATTCTATTCCATTCCATTCCATTGAATTCCGTTCCATTCCATTCCATTCCATTCCATTCCATTCCATGGAATTCCATTGAATTCCATTGAATTCCATTCCATTCCATTGAATTCCATTCCTTTCCATTCCATTCCATTGAATTCCGTTCAATTCCATTCCATTCCATTCCATTCCATTCCATTCCATTCGAATTCCATTCCATTCCATTCCATTCCATTCCATTCCTTTCCATTCCATTCCATTCTACTCGGGTTGATTCCATTCTATTCCATTCCATCGAATTCCATTCCATTCCATTCCATTCCATTCCATTCCATTCCATTCCATTCCATTCCATTCGATTCCATTCGATTCCATTCGATTCCATTCGATTCCATTCCATTCCATTCCATTCCGTTCCGTTCCATTCCGTTCCATTCCGTTCCATTCCATTGAATTCCGTTCCATTGCATTGAATTCCGTTCCATTCCATTCCATTCCTTTCCGTTCCGTTCCGTTCCGTTCCGTTCCGTTCTACTCGGGTTGATTCCATTCTATTCCATTCCATTCCATTCGATTCCATTCTATTCCATTCGATTCCTTTCGATTCAATTCAATTCCATTCCATTCCATTCCATTCCATTCCATTGAATTCCATTCCATTCCATTGAATTCCATTCCATTCCATTCCATTCCATTCCATTCCATTGAATTCCACTCCATTCCATTGAATTCCATTCCATTCCATTCCATTCGATTCCATTCCATTCAATGGAATTCCATTCCATTCCATTCCATTCCATTCCATTGAATTCCATTGAAATCCATTGAATTCCATTGAATTCCATTCCATTCCATTGAATTCCATTCCTTTCCATTCCATTCCATTGAATTCCGTTCAATTCCATTCCATTGCATTCCATTCCATTCCATTCCATTCGAATTCCATTCCATTCCATTCCATTCCATTCCATTCCTTTCCATTCCATTCCATTCTACTCGGGTTGATTCCATTCTATTCCATTCCATCGAATTCCATTCCATTCCATTCCATTCCATTCCATTCCATTCCATTCCATTCCATTCCATTCGATTCCATTCGATTCCATTCGATTCCATTCGATTCCATTCCATTCCATTCCATTCCGTTCCGTTCCATTCCGTTCCATTCCGTTCCATTCCATTGAATTCCGTTCCATTGCATTGAATTCCGTTCCATTCCATTCCATTCCTTTCCGTTCCGTTCCGTTCCGTTCCGTTCCGTTCTACTCGGGTTGATTCCATTCTATTCCATTCCATTCCATTCGATTCCATTCTATTCCATTCGATTCCTTTCGATTCAATTCAATTCCATTCCATTCCATTCCATTCCATTCCATTGAATTCCATTCCATTCCATTGAATTCCATTCCATTCCATTCCATTCCATTCCATTCCATTGAATTCCACTCCATTCCATTGAATTCCATTCCATTCCATTCCATTCGATTCCATTCCATTCAATGGAATTCCATTCCATTCCATTCGATTCCATTCGATTCCTTTCGATTCCATTCGATTCCATTCCATTCCATTCCATTCCATTGAATTCCATTCCATTCCATTCCATTCCATTCCATTCCATTCCATTCTACTCGGGTTGATTCCATTCTATTCCATTCCATTCCATTCGATTCCATTCGATTCCTTTCGATTCCATTCGATTCGATTCCATTCCATTCCATTCCATCGAATTTCATTCCATTCCATTCCATTCCATTCCATTCCATTCCATTCCATTCCATTCCATTCCATTCCATTCCATTCCATTCTACTCGGGTTGATTCCATTCTATTACATTCCATTCCATTCGATTCCATTCGATTCCATTCGATTCCATTCGATTCCATTCCATTCCATTCCATTCAATTGAATTCCATTCCATTCCATTCCATTCCATTACATTCCATTCCATTCCATTCCATTCCATTTCATTCCATTCCATTCTACTCGGGTTGATTCCATTCTATTACATTCCATTCCATTCGATTCCATTCGATTCCATTCGATTCCATTCGATTCCATTCCATTCGATTCCATTCAATTGAATTCCATTCCATTCCATTCCATTCCATTCCATTCCATTCCATTCCATTCCATTCCATTGAATTCCATTCCATTCCATTGAATTCCATTCCATTACATTCCATTCCATTGAATTCCATTCCATTCCATTCCATTCCATTCCATTCCATTGAATTCCATTCCATTCCATACCATTCCACTGAATTCCATTCCATTCCATTCCGTTCCGTTCCGTTCCGTTCCGTTCCGTTCCATTCCATTCCATTCCATTCCATTGAATTCCATTCCATTCCATTGAATTCCATTCCATTCCGTTCCATTCCATTGAATTCCGTTCCGTTCCGTTCCGTTCCGTTCCGTTCCATTCCGTTCCATTCTGTTCCATTCCGTTCTACTCGGGTTGATTCCATTCTATTCCATTCCATTCCATTCGATTCCATTCCATTCCATTCCATTCCATTCCATTCCATTCCATCGAATTCCATTCCATTCCATGGAATTCCATTCCATTCCATTCCATTCCATTCCATTCCATTCCATTCCATCGAATTCCATTCCATTCCATTCCATTCCATTCCATTCCATTCCATTCCATTCCATTCCATTCCATTCGATTCCATTCGATTCCATTCGATTCCATTCGATTCCATTCCATTCCATTCCATTCCGTTCCGTTCCATTCCGTTCCATTCCGTCCCATTCCATTGAATTCCGTTCCATTGCATTGAATTCCGTTCCATTCCATTCCATTCCTTTCCGTTCCGTTCCGTTCCGTTCCGCTCCGTTCTACTCGGGTTGATTCCATTCTATTCCATTCCATTCCATTCGATTCCATTCTATTCCATTCGATTCCATTCGATTCAATTCGATTCCATTCCATTCCATTCCATTCCATTCCATTCCATTCCATTGAATTCCATTCCATTCCATTGAATTCCATTCCATTCCATTCCATTCCATTCCATTCCATTCCATTGAATTCCATTCCATTCCATTCCATTCGATTCCATTCCATTCCATGGAATTCCATTCCATTCCATTCCATTCCATTCCATTCCATGGAATTCCATTGAATTCCATTGAATTCCATTCCATTCCATTGAATTCCATTCCTTTCCATTCCATTCCATTGAATTCCGTTCAATTCCATTCCATTGCATTCCATTCCATTCCATTCCATTCGAATTCCATTCCATTCCATTCCATTCCATTCCATTCCATTCCATTCTACTCGGGTTGATTCCATTCTATTCCATTCCATTCCATTCGATTCCATTCGATTCCTTTCGATTCCATTCGATTCCATTCCATTCCATTCCATTCCACTGAATTCCATTCCATTCCATTCCATTCCATTCCATTCCATTCCATTCCATTCTACTCGGGTTGATTCCATTCTATTCCATTCCATTCCATTCGATTCCATTCGATTCCTTTCGATTCCATTCGATTCCATTCCATTCCATTCCATTCCATCGAATTCCATTCCATTCCATTCCATTCCATTCCATTCCATTCCATTCCATTCCATTCCATTCCATTCCATTCTACTCGGGTTGATTCCATTCTATTACATTCCATTCCATTCGATTCCATTCGATTCCATTCGATTCCATTCGATTCCATTCCATTCCATTCCATTCAATTGAATTCCATTCCATTCCATTCCATTCCATTCCATTCCATTCCATTCCATTCCATTCTACTCGGGATGATTCCATTCTATTACATTCCATTCCATTCGATTCCATTCGATTCCATTAGATTCCTTTCGATTCCATTCCATTCGATTCCATTCAATTGAATTCCATTCCATTCCATTCCATTCCATTCCATTCCATTCCATTGAATTCCATTCCATTCCATTGAATTCCATTCCATTACATTCCATTCCATTGAATTCCATTCCATTCCATTCCATTCCACTCCATTCCATTCCATTCCATTCCATTGAATTCCATTACATTCAATTCCATTCCATTCCATTCCATTCCATGGAATTCCATTCCATTCTGTTCCGTTCCATTCCGTTCCATTCCATTCCATTCCATTCCATTGAATTCCGTTCCATTCCATTGAATTCCATTCCATTCCGTTCCATTCCATTGAATTCCGTTCCGTTCCGTTCCGTTCCGTTCCATTCCGTTCCATTCCGTTCCTTTCCGTTCTACTCGGGTTGATTCCATTCTATTCCATTCCATTCCATTCGATTCCATTCCATTCCATTCCATTCCATTCCATTCCATTCCTTTCTACTCGGGTTCATTCCATTCCATTCCGTTCCGTTCCGTTCTGATCCGTTCCATTCCTTTCTACTTGTGTTGATTCCATTCCATTCCATTCTATTCCATTGAATTCCATTCCATTCCATTCCATTCCATTCCATTACATGGAATTCCATTGAATTCCATTGAATTCCATTGAATTCCATTGAATTCCATTCCATTGAATTCCATTGAATTCCATTCCATTCCATTCCATGGAATTCCATTCCATTCCATTCCATTCCTTGGAATTCCATTCCATTCCATTCTATTCCATTCCATTGAATTCCATTCCATTCCATTCAATTGAATTCCATTCCATTCCATTCCATTCGATTCCATTCCATTCCATTGAATTCCATTCCATTCCATTGAATTCCATTCCATTTCATTCCATTCCATTCCGTTCCATTCCATTCCGTTCCATTCCATTCCATTCCTTTCCATTCCATTCCATTCCGTTCCTTTCCATTGAATTCCGTTCCATTGCATTGAATTCCGTTCCATTCCATTCCATTCCTTT
Source organism: Gorilla gorilla gorilla (assembly GCF_029281585.2). NCBI lineage: Eukaryota > Metazoa > Chordata > Mammalia > Primates > Hominidae > Gorilla > Gorilla gorilla. The sequence continues at coordinate 40,935,177 of NC_073242.2, forward strand.
CCGTTCCGTTCCGTTCCGTTCCGTTCCGTTCCGTTCTACTCGGGTTGATTCCATTCTATTCCATTCCATTCCATTCGATTCCATTCTATTCCATTCTATTCCATTCGATTCCATTCGATTCAATTCCATTCCATTCCATTCCATTCCATTACATTCCATTCCATTCCATTCCATTCCATTGAATTCCATTCCATTCCATTCCGTTCCATTCCATTCCGTTCCATTCCATTCCATTCCATTCCATTACGTTCCGTTCCATTCCGTTCCATTCCGTTCCATTCCATTGAATTCCGATCCATTGCATTGAATTCCGTTCCATTCCATTCCATTCCTTTCCGTTCCGTTCCGTTCCGTTCCGTTCCGTTCTACTCGGATTGATTCCATTCTATTCCAATCCATTCCATTCGATTCCATTCGATTCCATTCGATTCCATTCGTTTCCATTCCATTCCATTCCATTCCATTGAATTCCATTCCATTCCATTCCATTCCATTCCATTCCATTCCATGGAATTCCGTTCCATTCCGTTCCGTTCCATTGAATTCCGTTCCATTCCATTGAATTCCATTCCATTCCATTCCATCGAATTCCATTCCATTCCATTCCATTCCATTCCATTCCATTCCATTGAATTCCGTTCCATTCCATTGAATTCCATTCCATTCCGTTCCATTCCATTGAATTCCGTTCCGTTCCGTTCCGTTCCATTCCGTTCTACTCGGGTTGATTCCATTCTATTCCATTCCAATCCACTCGATTCCATTCCATTCCATTCCATTCCATTCCATTCCATTCCGTTCTACTCGGGTTCATTCCATTCCATTCCTTTCCGTTCCGTTCCGTTCCGTTCCGTTCCGTTCTACTCGGGTTGATTCCATTCTATTCCATTCCATTCCATTCGATTCCATTCTATTCCATTCGATTCCATTCGATTCAATTCGATTCGATTCCATTCCATTCCATTCCATTCCATTGCATTCCATTGAATTCCATTCCATTCCATGGAATTCCATTCCATTCCATTCCATTCCATTCCATTCCATTCCATTCCATTCCATTCCATTCCATTCCATTCCATTCCATCGAATTCCATTCCATTCCATTCCATTCCATTCCATTCAATTCCATTCGATTCCATTCGATTCCATTCGATTCCATTCGATTCCATTCCATTCCATTCCATTCCATTGAATTCCATTCCATTCCATTCCATTCCATTCCATTGAATTCCATTCGATTCCATTCTACTCGGGTTGATTCCATTCTATTACATTCCATTCCATTCGATTCCATTCGATTCCATTTGATTCCATTCGATTCCATTCTATTCCATTCCATTCCATTGAATTCCGTTCCATTCCATTCCATTCCATTCCATTCCATTCCATTGAATTCCATTACATTGAATTCCATTCCATTCCATTCCATTCCATGGAATTCCATTCCATTCCGTTCCGTTCTGTTCCGTTCCGTACCGTTCCATTCCATTCCATTCCATTCCATTGAATTCCGTTCCATTCCATTGAATTCCATTCCATTCCGTTCCATTCCATTGAATTCCGTTCCGTTCCGTTCCGTTCCGTTCCGTTCCGTTCCATTCCGTTCCCTTCCATTCCATTCCGTTCTACTCGGGTTCATTCCATTCCATTCCTTTCCGTTCCGTTCTTTTCCGTTGCGTTCCGTTCCGTTCCGTTCTACTCGGGTTGATTCCATTCTATTCCATTCCATTCCATTCGATTCCATTCTATTCCATTCGATTCCATTCTATTCAATTCGATTCCATTCCATTCCATTCCATTCCATTCCATTCCATTCCATTGAATTCCATTCCATTCCATTCCGTTCCATTCCATTCCGTTCCATTCCATTCCATTCCATTCCATTCCATTCCATTCCATTACATTCCGTTCCATTCCGTTCCATTCCATTGAATTCCGATCCATTGCATTGAATTCCGTTCCATTCCATTCCATTCCTTTCCGTTCCGTTCCGTTCTGTTCCGTTCTACTCGGGTTGATTCCATTCTATTCCATTCCATTCCATTCGATTCCATTCTATTCCATTCGATTCCATTCGATTCAATTCGATTCGATTCCATTCCATTCCATTCCATTCCATTCCATTCCATTGAATTCCATTCCATTCCATAGAATTCCATTCCATTCCATTCCATTCCATTCCATTCCATTCCATTGAATTCCATTCCATTCCATTGAATTCCATTCCATTCCATTCCATTCGATTCCATTCCATTCCATGGAATTCCATTCCATTCGATTCCATTCCATTCCATGGAATTCCATTTCATTCCATTCCATTCCATTCCATTCCATTCCATTCCATAGAATTCTATTCCATTCCATTCCATTCCATTCCATTCCATTCCGTTCCATTCCATTCCATCGAATTCCATTCCATTCCATTCCATTCCATTCCATTCCATTCCATTCCATTCCATTCCATTCTACTAGGGTTGATTCCATTCTATTCCATTCCATTCCATTCGATTCCATTCGATTCCATTCGATTCCATTCGATTCCATTCCATTCCATTCCATTCCATTCAATTCCATTCCATTCCATTCCATTCCATTCCATTCCATTCCATTCCATTGAATTCCATTCCATTCCATTGAATTCCATTCCATTCCATTGAATTCCGTTCCATTCCATTCCTTTCCATTCCATTCCATTCCATTGAATTCCATTACATTGAATTCCATTCCATTCCATTCCATTCCATTGAATTCCATTCCATTCCATTGAATTCCATTCCATTCCATTCCGTTCGATTCCATTCCATTCCATGGAATTCCATTCCTTTCCATTCCATTCCATTCCTTTCCATTCCATTCCATTGAATTCCGTTCAATTCCATTCCATTGCATTCCATTCCATTCCATTCCATTGAATTCCATTCCATTCCATTCGATTCCATTCGATTCCATTCCATTCCATTCCATTCTATTCCATTGAATTCCATTCCATTCCATTCCATTCCATTCCATTCCATTGAATTCCGTTCCGTTCCGTTCCGTTCCGTTCCGTTCCATTCCGTTCCATTCCGTTCCATTCCGTTCTACTCGGGTTGATTCCATTCTATTCCATTCCATTCCATTCGATTCCATTCCATTCCATTCCATTCCATTCCATTCCGTTCTACTCGGGTTCATTCCATTCCATTCCGTTCCGTTCCGTTCCGTTCCGTTCCATTCCTTTCTACTTGTGTTGATTCCATTCCATTCCATTCTATTCCATAGAATTCCATTCCATTCCATTCCATTCCATTCCATTACATGGAATTCCATGGAATTCCATTCCATTCCATTCCATTCCATTCCATTGAATTCCATTCCATTCCATTCCATTCCATTCGATTCCATTCTACTCGGGTTGATTCCATTCTATTACATTCCATTCCATTCGATTCCATTCGATTCCATTTGATTCCATTCGATTCCATTCTATTCCATTCCATTCCATTGAATTCCGTTCCATTCCATTCCATTCCATTCCATTCCATTCCATTGAATTCCATTACATTGAATTCCATTCCATTCCATTCCATTCCATTCCATTCCATTCTATTCCATTCCATTCCATGGAATTCCATTGAATTCCATTGAATTCCATTCCATTCCATTGAATTCCATTCCTTTCCATTCCATTCCATTGAATTCCGTTCAATTCCATTCCATTCCATTCCATTCCATTCCATTCCATTCGAATTCCATTCCATTCCATTCCATTCCATTCCATTCCTTTCCATTCCATTCCATTCTACTCGGGTTGATTCCATTCTATTCCATTCCATCGAATTCCATTCCATTCCATTCCATTCCATTCCATTCCATTCCATTCCATTCCATTCGATTCCATTCGATTCCATTCGATTCCATTCGATTCCATTCCATTCCATTCCATTCCGTTCCGTTCCATTCCGTTCCATTCCGTTCCATTCCATTGAATTCCGTTCCATTGCATTGAATTCCGTTCCATTCCATTCCATTCCTTTCCGTTCCGTTCCGTTCCGTTCCGTTCCGTTCTACTCGGGTTGATTCCATTCTATTCCATTCCATTCCATTCGATTCCATTCTATTCCATTCGATTCCTTTCGATTCAATTCAATTCCATTCCATTCCATTCCATTCCATTCCATTGAATTCCATTCCATTCCATTGAATTCCATTCCATTCCATTCCATTCCATTCCATTCCATTGAATTCCACTCCATTCCATTGAATTCCATTCCATTCCATTCCATTCGATTCCATTCCATTCAATGGAATTCCATTCCATTCCATTCCATTCCATTCCATTGAATTCCATTGAAATCCATTGAATTCCATTGAATTCCATTCCATTCCATTGAATTCCATTCCTTTCCATTCCATTCCATTGAATTCCGTTCAATTCCATTCCATTGCATTCCATTCCATTCCATTCCATTCGAATTCCATTCCATTCCATTCCTTTCCATTCCATTCCATTCCATTCCATTCCATTCTACTCGGGTTGATTCCATTCTATTCCATTCCATTCCATTCGATTCCATTCGATTCCATTCGATTCCATTCGATTCCATTCCATTCCATTCCATTCCATTGAATTCCATTCCATTCCATTCCATTCCATTCCATTCCATTCCATTCCATTCCATTCTACTCGGGTTGATTCCATTCTATTCCATTCCATTCCATTCGATTCCATTCGATTCCTTTCGATTCCATTCGATTCGATTCCATTCCATTCCATTCCATCGAATTTCATTCCATTCCATTCCATTCCATTCCATTCCATTCCATTCCATTCCATTCCATTCCATTCCATTCCATTCTACTCGGGTTGATTCCATTCTATTACATTCCATTCCATTCGATTCCATTCGATTCCATTCGATTCCATTCGATTCCATTCCATTCCATTCCATTCAATTGAATTCCATTCCATTCCATTCCATTCCATTACATTCCATTCCATTCCATTCCATTCCATTTCATTCCATTCCATTCTACTCGGGTTGATTCCATTCTATTACATTCCATTCCATTCGATTCCATTCGATTCCATTCGATTCCATTCGATTCCATTCCATTCGATTCCATTCAATTGAATTCCATTCCATTCCATTCCATTCCATTCCATTCCATTCCATTCCATTCCATTCCATTGAATTCCATTCCATTCCATTGAATTCCATTCCATTACATTCCATTCCATTGAATTCCATTCCATTCCATTCCATTCCATTGAATTCCATTCCATTCCATTCCATTCCATTGAATTCCGTTCCATTCCATTCCATTCCATTCCATTCCATTCCATTGAATTCCATTCCATTGAATTCCATTCCATTCCATACCATTCCACTGAATTCCATTCCATTCCATTCCGTTCCGTTCCGTTCCGTTCCGTTCCGTTCCATTCCATTCCATTCCATTCCATTGAATTCCATTCCATTCCATTGAATTCCATTCCATTCCGTTCCATTCCATTGAATTCCGTTCCGTTCCGTTCCGTTCCGTTCCGTTCCATTCCGTTCCATTCTGTTCCATTCCGTTCTACTCGGGTTGATTCCATTCTATTCCATTCCATTCCATTCGATTCCATTCCATTCCATTCCATTCCATTCCATTCCATTCCATCGAATTCCATTCCATTCCATTGAATTCCATTCCATTCCATTCCATTCCATTCCATTCCATTCCATTCCATCGAATTCCATTCCATTCCATTCCATTCCATTCCATTCCATTCCATTCCATTCCATTCGATTCCATTCGATTCCATTCGATTCCATTCGATTCCATTCCATTCCATTCCATTCCGTTCCGTTCCATTCCGTTCCATTCCGTCCCATTCCATTGAATTCCGTTCCATTGCATTGAATTCCGTTCCATTCCATTCCATTCCTTTCCGTTCCGTTCCGTTCCGTTCCGCTCCGTTCTACTCGGGTTGATTCCATTCTATTCCATTTCATTCCATTCGATTCCATTCTATTCCATTCGATTCCATTCGATTCAATTCGATTCCATTCCATTCCATTCCATTCCATTCCATTGAATTCCATTCCATTCCATTGAATTCCATTCCATTCCATTCCATTCCATTCCATTCCATTCCATTGAATTCCATTCCATTCCATTGAATTCCATTCCATTCCATTCCATTCGATTCCATTCCATTCCATGGAATTCCATTCCATTCCATTCCATTCCATTCCATTCCATGGAATTCCATTGAATTCCATTGAATTCCATTCCATTCCATTGAATTCCATTCCTTTCCATTCCATTCCATTGAATTCCGTTCAATTCCATTCCATTGCATTCCATTCCATTCCATTCCATTCGAATTCCATTCCATTCCATTCCATTCCATTCCATTCCATTCCATTCTACTCGGGTTGATTCCATTCTATTCCATTCCATTCCATTCGATTCCATTCGATTCCTTTCGATTCCATTCGATTCCATTCCATTCCATTCCATTCCACTGAATTCCATTCCATTCCATTCCATTCCATTCCATTCCATTCCATTCCATTCTACTCGGGTTGATTCCATTCTATTCCATTCCATTCCATTCGATTCCATTCGATTCCTTTCGATTCCATTCGATTCCATTCCATTCCATTCCATTCCATCGAATTCCATTCCATTCCATTCCATTCCATTCCATTCCATTCCATTCCATTCCATTCCATTCCATTCTACTCGGGTTGATTCCATTCTATTACATTCCATTCCATTCGATTCCATTCGATTCCATTCGATTCCATTCGATTCCATTCCATTCCATTCCATTCAATTGAATTCCATTCCATTCAATTCCATTCCATTCCATTCCATTCCATTCCATTCCATTCTACTCGGGATGATTCCATTCTATTACATTCCATTCCATTCGATTCTATTCGATTCCATTAGATTCCTTTCGATTCCATTCCATTCGATTCCATTCAATTGAATTCCATTCCATTCCATTCCATTCCATTCCATTCCATTCCATTGAATTCCATTCCATTCCATTGAATTCCATTCCATTACATTCCATTCCATTGAATTCCATTCCATTCCATTCCATTCCACTCCATTCCATTCCATTCCATTCCATTGAATTCCATTACATTCAATTCCATTCCATTCCATTCCATTCCATGGAATTCCATTCCATTCTGTTCCGTTCCGTTCCGTTCCATTCCATTCCATTCCATTCCATTGAATTCCGTTCCATTCCATTGAATTCCATTCCATTCCGTTCCATTCCATTGAATTCCGTTCCGTTCCGTTCCGTTCCGTTCCATTCCGTTCCATTCCGTTCCTTTCCGTTCTACTCGGGTTGATTCCATTCTATTCCATTCCATTCCATTCGATTCCATTCCATTCCATTCCATTCCATTCCATTCCATTCCTTTCTACTCGGGTTCATTCCATTCCATTCCGTTCCGTTCCGTTCTGATCCGTTCCATTCCTTTCTACTTGTGTTGATTCCATTCCATTCCATTCTATTCCATTGAATTCCATTCCATTCCATTCCATTCCATTCCATTACATGGAATTCCATTGAATTCCATTGAATTCCATTGAATTCCATTGAATTCCATTCCATTGAATTCCATTGAATTCCATTCCATTCCATTCCATGGAATTCCATTCCATTCCATTCCATTCCTTGGAATTCCATTCCATTCCATTCTATTCCATTCCATTGAATTCCATTCCATTCCATTCAATTGAATTCCATTCCATTCCATTCCATTCGATTCTATTCCATTCCATTGAATTCCATTCCATTCCATTGAATTCCATTCCATTTCATTCCATTCCATTCCGTTCCATTCCATTCCGTTCCATTCCATTCCATTCCTTTCCATTCCATTCCATTCCGTTCCTTTCCATTGAATTCCGTTCCATTGCATTGAATTCCGTTCCATTCCATTCCATTCCTTTCCGTTCCGTTCCGTTCCGTTCCGTTCCGTTCCGTTCTACTCGGGTTGATTCCATTCTATTCCATTCCATTCCATTCGATTCCATTCTATTCCATTCTATTCCATTCGATTCCATTCGATTCAATTCCATTCCATTCCATTCCATTCCATTCCATTCCATTCCATTCCATTCCATTCCATTGAATTCCATTCCATTCCATTCCGTTCCATTCCATTCCGTTCCATTCCATTCCATTCCATTCCATTACGTTCCGTTCCATTCCGTTCCATTCCGTTCCATTCCATTGAATTCCGATCCATTGCATTGAATTCCGTTCCATTCCATTCCATTCCTTTCCGTTCCGTTCCGTTCCGTTCCGTTCCGTTCTACTCGGATTGATTCCATTCTATTCCAATCCATTCCATTCGATTCCATTCGATTCCATTCGATTCCATTCGTTTCCATTCCATTCCATTCCATTCCATTGAATTCCATTCCATTCCATTCCATTCCATTCCATTCCATTCCATGGAATTCCGTTCCATTCCGTTCCGTTCCATTGAATTCCGTTCCGTTCCATTGAATTCCATTCCATTCCATTCCATCGAATTCCATTCCATTCCATTCCATTCCATTCCATTCCATTCCATTGAATTCCGTTCCATTCCATTGAATTCCATTCCATTCCGTTCCATTCCATTGAATTCCGTTCCGTTCCGTTCCGTTCCATTCCGTTCTACTCGGGTTGATTCCATTCTATTCCATTCCAATCCACTCGATTCCATTCCATTCCATTCCATTCCATTCCATTCCATTCCGTTCTACTCGGGTTCATTCCATTCCATTCCTTTCCGTTCCGTTCCGTTCCGTTCCGTTCCGTTCTACTCGGGTTGATTCCATTCTATTCCATTCCATTCCATTCGATTCCATTCTATTCCATTCGATTCCATTCGATTCAATTCGATTCGATTCCATTCCATTCCATTCCATTCCATTGCATTCCATTGAATTCCATTCCATTCCATGGAATTCCATTCCATTCCATTCCATTCCATTCCATTCCATTCCATTCCATGGAATTCCATTCCATTCCATTCCATTCCATTCCATTCCATTCCATTCCATTCCATTCCATTCCATCGAATTCCATTCCATTCCATTCCATTCCATTCCATTCAATTCCATTCGATTCCATTCGATTCCATTCGATTCCATTCGATTCCATTCCATTCCATTCCATTCCATTGAATTCCATTCCATTCCATTCCATTCCATTCCATTGAATTCCATTCGATTCCATTCTACTCGGGTTGATTCCATTCTATTACATTCCATTCCATTCGATTCCATTCGATTCCATTTGATTCCATTCGATTCCATTCTATTCCATTCCATTCCATTGAATTCCGTTCCATTCCATTCCATTCCATTCCATTCCATTCCATTGAATTCCATTACATTGAATTCCATTCCATTCCATTCCATTCCATGGAATTCCATTCCATTCCGTTCCGTTCTGTTCCGTTCCGTACCGTTCCATTCCATTCCATTCCATTCCATTGAATTCCGTTCCATTCCATTGAATTCCATTCCATTCCGTTCCATTCCATTGAATTCCGTTCCGTTCCGTTCCGTTCCGTTCCTTTCCGTTCCATTCCGTTCCCTTCCATTCCATTCCGTTCTACTCGGGTTCATTCCATTCCATTCCTTTCCGTTCCGTTCTTTTCCGTTCCGTTCCGTTCCGTTCCGTTCTACTCGGGTTGATTCCATTCTATTCCATTCCATTCCATTCGATTCCATTCTATTCCATTCGATTCCATTCTATTCAATTCGATTCCATTCCATTCCATTCCATTCCATTCCATTCCATTGAATTCCATTCCATTCCATTCCGTTCCATTCCATTCCGTTCCATTCCATTCCATTCCATTCCATTCCATTCCATTCCATTACATTCCGTTCCATTCCGTTCCATTCCATTGAATTCCGATCCATTGCATTGAATTCCGTTCCATTCCATTCCATTCCTTTCCGTTCCGTTCCGTTCTGTTCCGTTCTACTCGGGTTGATTCCATTCTATTCCATTCCATTCCATTCGATTCCATTCTATTCCATTCGATTCCATTCGATTCAATTCGATTCGATTCCATTCCATTCCATTCCATTCCATTCCATTCCATTGAATTCCATTCCATTCCATAGAATTCCATTCCATTCCATTCCATTCCATTCCATTCCATTCCATTGAATTCCATTCCATTCCATTGAATTCCATTCCATTCCATTCCATTCGATTCCATTCCATTCCATGGAATTCCATTCCATTCGATTCCATTCCATTCCATGGAATTCCATTTCATTCCATTCCATTCCATTCCATTCCATTTCATTCCATTCCATTCCATTCCATTCCATTCCATTCCATAGAATTCTATTCCATTCCATTCCATTCCATTCCATTCCATTCCGTTCCATTCCATTCCATCGAATTCCATTCCATTCCATTCCATTCCATTCCATTCCATTCCATTCCATTCCATTCTACTAGGGTTGATTCCATTCTATTCCATTCCATTCCATTCGATTCCATTCGATTCCATTCGATTCCATTCGATTCCATTCCATTCCATTCCATTCCATTCAATTCCATTCCATTCCATTCCATTCCATTCCATTCCATTCCATTCCATTGAATTCCATTCCATTCCATTGAATTCCATTCCATTCCATTGAATTCCGTTCCATTCCATTCCTTTCCATTCCATTCCATTCCATTGAATTCCATTACATTGAATTCCATTCCATTCCATTCCATTCCATTGAATTCCATTCCATTCCATTGAATTCCATTCCATTCCATTCCGTTCGATTCCATTCCATTCCATGGAATTCCATTCCTTTCCATTCCATTCCATTCCTTTCCATTCCATTCCATTGAATTCCGTTCAATTCCATTCCATTGCATTCCATTCCATTCCATTCCATTGAATTCCATTCCATTCCATTCGATTCCATTCGATTCCATTCCATTCCATTCCATTCTATTCCATTGAATTCCATTCCATTCCATTCCATTCCATTCCATTCCATTGAATTCCGTTCCGTTCCGTTCCGTTCCGTTCCGTTCCATTCCGTTCCATTCCGTTCCATTCCGTTCTACTCGGGTTGATTCCATTCTATTCCATTCCATTCCATTCGATTCCATTCCATTCCATTCCATTCCATTCCATTCCGTTCTACTCGGGTTCATTCCATTCCATTCCGTTCCGTTCCGTTCCGTTCCGTTCCATTCCTTTCTACTTGTGTTGATTCCATTCCATTCCATTCTATTCCATAGAATTCCATTCCATTCCATTCCATTCCATTCCATTACATGGAATTCCATGGAATTCCATTCCATTCCATTCCATTCCATTCCATTGAATTCCATTCCATTCCATTCCATTCCATTCCATTCCATTCTACTCGGGTTGATTCCATTCTATTCCATTCCATTCCATTCCATTCAATTGAATTCCATTCCATTCCATTCCATTCCATTCCATTCCATTCCATTGAATTCCATTCCATTCCTTTGAATTCCATTCCATTCCATTCCATTCCATTGAATTCCGTTCCATTCCATTCCTTTCCATTCCATTCCATTCCATTGAATTCCATTACATTGAATTCCATTCCATTCCATTCCATTCCATTGAATTCCATTCCATTCCATAGAATTCCATTCCATTCCATTCCATTCGATTCCATTCCATTCCATGGAATTCCATTCCATTCGATTCCATTCCATTCCATGGAATTCCATTTCATTCCATTCCATTCCATTCCATTCCATTCCATTCCATAGAATTCTATTCCATTCCATTCCATTCCATTCCATTCCATTCCGTTCCATTCCATTCCATCGAATTCCATTCCATTCCATTCCATTCCATTCCATTCCATTCCATTCCATTCCATTCCATTCTACTAGGGTTGATTCCATTCTATTCCATTCCATTCCATTCGATTCCATTCGATTCCATTCGATTCCATTCGATTCCATTCCATTCCATTCCATTCCATTCAATTCCATTCCATTCCATTCCATTCCATTCCATTCCATTCCATTCCATTGAATTCCATTCCATTCCATTGAATTCCATTCCATTCCATTCCATTCCATTGAATTCCGTTCCATTCCATTCCTTTCCATTCCATTCCATTCCATTGAATTCCATTACATTGAATTCCATTCCATTCCATTCCATTCCATTGAATTCCATTCCATTCCATTGAATTCCATTCCATTCCATTCCGTTCGATTCCATTCCATTCCATGGAATTCCATTCCTTTCCATTCCATTCCATTCCTTTCCATTCCATTCCATTGAATTCCGTTCAATTCCATTCCATTGCATTCCATTCCATTCCATTCCATTGAATTCCATTCCATTCCATTCGATTCCATTCGATTCCATTCCATTCCATTCCATTCTATTCCATTGAATTCCATTCCATTCCATTCCATTCCATTCCATTCCATTGAATTCCGTTCCGTTCCGTTCCGTTCCGTTCCATTCCGTTCCATTCCGTTCCATTCCGTTCTACTCGGGTTGATTCCATTCTATTCCATTCCATTCCATTCGATTCCATTCCATTCCATTCCATTCCATTCCATTCCGTTCTACTCGGGTTCATTCCATTCCATTCCGTTCCGTTCCGTTCCGTTCCGTTCCATTCCTTTCTACTTGTGTTGATTCCATTCCATTCCATTCTATTCCATAGAATTCCATTCCATTCCATTCCATTCCATTCCATTACATGGAATTCCATGGAATTCCATTCCATTCCATTCCATTCCATTCCATTGAATTCCATTCCATTCCATTCCATTCCATTCCATTCCATTCTACTCGGGTTGATTCCATTCTATTCCATTCCATTCCATTCCATTCAATTGAATTCCATTCCATTCCATTCCATTCCATTCCATTCCATTCCATTGAATTCCATTCCATTCCATTGAATTCCATTCCATTCCATTCCATTCCATTGAATTCCGTTCCATTCCATTCCTTTCCATTCCATTCCATTCCATTGAATTCCATTACATTGAATTCCATTCCATTCCATTCCATTCCATTGAATTCCATTCCATTCCATAGAATTCCATTCCATTCCATTCCATTCGATTCCATTCCATTCCATGGAATTCCATTCCTTTCCATTCCATTCCATTCCATTCCATTCCATTCCATTGAATTCCATTGAATTCCATTCCATTCCATTGAATTCCATTCCTTTCCATTCCATTCCATTGAATTCCGTTCAATTCCATTCCATTCCATTCCATTCCATTCCATTCCATTCGAATTCCATTCCATTCCATTCCATTCCATTCCATTCCTTTCCATTCCATTCCATTCTACTCGGGTTGATTCCATTCTATTCCATTCCATCGAATTCCATTCCATTCCATTCCATTCCATTCCATTCCATTCCATTCCATTCCATTCGATTCCATTCGATTCCATTCGATTCCATTCGATTCCATTCCATTCCATTCCATTCCGTTCCGTTCCATTCCGTTCCATTCCGTTCCATTCCATTGAATTCCGTTCCATTGCATTGAATTCCGTTCCATTCCATTCCATTCCTTTCCGTTCCGTTCCGTTCCGTTCCGTTCCGTTCTACTCGGGTTGATTCCATTCTATTCCATTCCATTCCATTCGATTCCATTCTATTCCATTCGATTCCTTTCGATTCAATTCAATTCCATTCCATTCCATTCCATTCCATTCCATTGAATTCCATTCCATTCCATTGAATTCCATTCCATTCCATTCCATTCCATTCCATTCCATTGAATTCCACTCCATTCCATTGAATTCCATTCCATTCCATTCCATTCGATTCCATTCCATTCAATGGAATTCCATTCCATTCCATTCCATTCCATTCCATTGAATTCCATTGAAATCCATTGAATTCCATTGAATTCCATTCCATTCCATTGAATTCCATTCCTTTCCATTCCATTCCATTGAATTCCGTTCAATTCCATTCCATTGCATTCCATTCCATTCCATTCCATTCGAATTCCATTCCATTCCATTCCTTTCCATTCCATTCCATTCCATTCCATTCCATTCTACTCGGGTTGATTCCATTCTATTCCATTCCATTCCATTCGATTCCATTCGATTCCTTTCGATTCCATTCGATTCCATTCCATTCCATTCCATTCCATTGAATTCCATTCCATTCCATTCCATTCCATTCCATTCCATTCCATTCTACTCGGGTTGATTCCATTCTATTCCATTCCATTCCATTCGATTCCATTCGATTCCTTTCGATTCCATTCGATTCGATTCCATTCCATTCCATTCCATCGAATTTCATTCCATTCCATTCCATTCCATTCCATTCCATTCCATTCCATTCCATTCCATTCCATTCCATTCCATTCCATTCTACTCGGGTTGATTCCATTCTATTACATTCCATTCCATTCGATTCCATTCGATTCCATTCGATTCCATTCGATTCCATTTAATTCCATTCCATTCAATTGAATTCCATTCCATTCCATTCCATTCCATTACATTCCATTCCATTCCATTCCATTCCATTTCATTCCATTCCATTCTACTCGGGTTGATTCCATTCTATTACATTCCATTCCATTCGATTCCATTCGATTCCATTCGATTCCATTCGATTCCATTCCATTCGATTCCATTCAATTGAATTCCATTCCATTCCATTCCATTCCATTCCATTCCATTCCATTCCATTCCATTCCATTGAATTCCATTCCATTCCATTGAATTCCATTCCATTACATTCCATTCCATTGAATTCCATTCCATTCCATTCCATTCCATTCCATTCCATTGAATTCCATTCCATTCCATTCCATTCCATTGAATTCCGTTCCATTCCATTCCATTCCATTCCATTCCATTCCATTGAATTCCATTCCATTGAATTCCATTCCATTCCATACCATTCCACTGAATTCCATTCCATTCCATTCCGTTCCGTTCCGTTCCGTTCCGTTCCGTTCCATTCCATTCCATTCCATTCCATTGAATTCCATTCCATTCCATTGAATTCCATTCCATTCCGTTCCATTCCATTGAATTCCGTTCCGTTCCGTTCCGTTCCGTTCCGTTCCATTCCGTTCCATTCTGTTCCATTCCGTTCTACTCGGGTTGATTCCATTCTATTCCATTCCATTCCATTCGATTCCATTCCATTCCATTCCATTCCATTCCATTCCATTCCATCGAATTCCATTCCATTCCATTGAATTCCATTCCATTCCATTCCATTCCATTCCATTCCATTCCATTCCATCGAATTCCATTCCATTCCATTCCATTCCATTCCATTCCATTCCATTCCATTCCATTCGATTCCATTCGATTCCATTCGATTCCATTCGATTCCATTCCATTCCATTCCATTCCGTTCCGTTCCATTCCGTTCCATTCCGTCCCATTCCATTGAATTCCGTTCCATTGCATTGAATTCCGTTCCATTCCATTCCATTCCTTTCCGTTCCGTTCCGTTCCGTTCCGCTCCGTTCTACTCGGGTTGATTCCATTCTATTCCATTCCATTCCATTCGATTCCATTCTATTCCATTCGATTCCATTCGATTCAATTCGATTCCATTCCATTCCTTTCCATTCCATTCCATTCCATTGAATTCCATTCCATTCCATTGAATTCCATTCCATTCCATTCCATTCCATTCCATTCCATTCCATTGAATTCCATTCCATTCCATTGAATTCCATTCCATTCCATTCCATTCGATTCCATTCCATTCCATGGAATTCCATTCCATTCCATTCCATTCCATTCCATTCCATGGAATTCCATTGAATTCCATTGAATTCCATTCCATTCCATTGAATTCCATTCCTTTCTATTCCATTCCATTGAATTCCGTTCAATTCCATTCCATTGCATTCCATTCCATTCCATTCCATTCGAATTCCATTCCATTCCATTCCATTCCATTCCATTCCATTCCATTCTACTCGGGTTGATTCCATTCTATTCCATTCCATTCCATTCGATTCCATTCGATTCCTTTCGATTCCATTCGATTCCATTCCATTCCATTCCATTCCACTGAATTCCATTCCATTCCATTCCATTCCATTCCATTCCATTCCATTCCATTCTACTCGGGTTGATTCCATTCTATTCCATTCCATTCCATTCGATTCCATTCGATTCCTTTCGATTCCATTCGATTCCATTCCATTCCATTCCATTCCATCGAATTCCATTCCATTCCATTCCATTCCATTCCATTCCATTCCATTCCATTCCATTCCATTCTACTCGGGTTGATTCCATTCTATTACATTCCATTCCATTCGATTCCATTCGATTCCATTCGATTCCATTTGATTCCATTCCATTCCATTCCATTCAATTGAATTCCATTCCATTCCATTCCATTCCATTCCATTCCATTCCATTCCATTCCATTCCATTCTACTCGGGATGATTCCATTCTATTACATTCCATTCCATTCGATTCCATTCGATTCCATTAGATTCCTTTCGATTCCATTCCATTCGATTCCATTCAATTGAATTCCATTCCATTCCATTCCATTCCATTCCATTCCATTCCATTGAATTCCATTCCATTCCATTGAATTCCATTCCATTACATTCCATTCCATTGAATTCCATTCCATTCCATTCCATTCCACTCCATTCCATTCCATTCCATTCCATTGAATTCCATTACATTCAATTCCATTCCATTCCATTCCATTCCATGGAATTCCATTCCATTCTGTTCCGTTCCGTTCCGTTCCATTCCATTCCATTCCATTCCATTGAATTCCGTTCCATTCCATTGAATTCCATTCCATTCCGTTCCATTCCATTGAATTCCGTTCCGTTCCGTTCCGTTCCGTTCCATTCCGTTCCATTCCGTTCCTTTCCGTTCTACTCGGGTTGATTCCATTCTATTCCATTCCATTCCATTCGATTCCATTCCATTCCATTCCATTCCATTCCATTCCATTCCTTTCTACTCGGGTTCATTCCATTCCATTCCGTTCCGTTCCGTTCTGATCCGTTCCATTCCTTTCTACTTGTGTTGATTCCATTCCATTCCATTCTATTCCATTGAATTCCATTCCATTCCATTCCATTCCATTCCATTACATGGAATTCCATTGAATTCCATTGAATTCCATTGAATTCCATTGAATTCCATTCCATTGAATTCCATTGAATTCCATTCCATTCCATTCCATGGAATTCCATTCCATTCCATTCCATTCCTTGGAATTCCATTCCATTCCATTCTATTCCATTCCATTGAATTCCATTCCATTCCATTCAATTGAATTCCATTCCATTCCATTCCATTCGATTCCGTTCCATTCCATTGAATTCCATTCCATTCCATTGAATTCCATTCCATTTCATTCCATTCCATTCCGTTCCATTCCATTCCGTTCCATTCCATTCCATTCCTTTCCATTCCATTCCATTCCGTTCCATTCCATTGAATTCCGTTCCATTGCATTGAATTCCGTTCCATTCCATTCCATTCCTTTCCGTTCCGTTCCGTTCCGTTCCGTTCCGTTCCGTTCTACTCGGGTTGATTCCATTCTATTCCATTCCATTCCATTCGATTCCATTCTATTCCATTCTATTCCATTCGATTCCATTCGATTCAATTCGATTCCATTCCATTCCATTCCATTCCATTCCATTCCATTCCATTCCATTCCATTGAATTCCATTCCATTCCATTCCGTTCCATTCCATTCCGTTCCATTCCATTCCATTCCATTCCATTACGTTCCGTTCCATTCCGTTCCATTCCGTTCCATTCCATTGAATTCCGATCCATTGCATTGAATTCCGTTCCATTCCATTCCATTCCTTTCCGTTCCGTTCCGTTCCGTTCCGTTCCGTTCCGTTCTACTCGGATTGATTCCATTCTATTCCAATCCATTCCATTCGATTCCATTCGATTCCATTCGATTCCATTCGTTTCCATTCCATTCCATTCCATTCCATTGAATTCCATTCCATTCCATTCCATTCCATTCCATTCCATTCCATGGAATTCCGTTCCATTCCGTTCCGTTCCATTGAATTCCGTTCCGTTCCATTGAATTCCATTCCATTCCATTCCATCGAATTCCATTCCATTCCATTCCATTCCATTCCATTCCATTCCATTGAATTCCGTTCCATTCCATTGAATTCCATTCCATTCCGTTCCATTCCATTGAATTCCGTTCCGTTCCGTTCCGTTCCATTCCGTTCTACTCGGGTTGATTCCATTCTATTCCATTCCAATCCACTCGATTCCATTCCATTCCATTCCATTCCATTCCATTCCATTCCGTTCTACTCGGGTTCATTCCATTCCATTCCTTTCCGTTCCGTTCCGTTCCGTTCCGTTCCGTTCCGTTCTACTCGGGTTGATTCCATTCTATTCCATTCCATTCCATTCGATTCCATTCTATTCCATTCGATTCCATTCGATTCAATTCGATTCGATTCCATTCCATTCCATTCCATTCCATTGCATTCCATTGAATTCCATTCCATTCCATGGAATTCCATTCCATTCCATTCCATTCCATTCCATTCCATTCCATTCCATTCCATTCCATTCCATCGAATTCCATTCCATTCCATTCCATTCCATTCCATTCAATTCCATTCGATTCCATTCGATTCCATTCGATTCCATTCCATTCCATTCCATTCCATTCCATTGAATTCCATTCCATTCCATTCCATTCCATTGAATTCCATTCGATTCCATTCTACTCGGGTTGATTCCATTCTATTACATTCCATTCCATTCGATTCCATTCGATTCCATTCGATTCCATTCGATTCCATTCTATTCCATTCCATTCCATTGAATTCCGTTCCATTCCATTCCATTCCATTCCATTCCATTCCATTCCATTGAATTCCATTACATTGAATTCCATTCCATTCCATTCCATTCCATGGAATTCCATTCCATTCCGTTCCGTTCTGTTCCGTTCCGTACCGTTCCATTCCATTCCATTCCATTCCATTGAATTCCGTTCCATTCCATTGAATTCCATTCCATTCCGTTCCATTCCATTGAATTCCGTTCCGTTCCGTTCCGTTCCATTCCGTTCCCTTCCATTCCATTCCGTTCTACTCGGGTTCATTCCATTCCATTCCTTTCCGTTCCGTTCCGTTCCGTTCCGTTCCGTTCCGTTCCGTTCTACTCGGGTTGATTCCATTCTATTCCATTCCATTCCATTCGATTCCATTCTATTCCATTCGATTCCATTCGATTCAATTCGATTCGATTCCATTCCATTCCATTCCATTCCATTGCATTCCATTGAATTCCATTCCATTCCATGGAATTCCATTCCATTCCATTCCATTCCATTCCATTCCATTCCATTCCATTCCATTCCATCGAATTCCATTCCATTCCATTCCATTCCATTCCATTCAATTCCATTCGATTCCATTCGATTCCATTCGATTCCATTCGATTCCATTCCATTCCATTCCATTCCATTGAATTCCATTCCATTCCATTCCATTCCATTGAATTCCATTCGATTCCATTCTACTCGGGTTGATTCCATTCTATTACATTCCATTCCATTCGATTCCATTCGATTCCATTCGATTCCATTCGATTCCATTCTATTCCATTCCATTCCATTGAATTCCGTTCCATTCCATTCCATTCCATTCCATTCCATTCCATTGAATTCCATTACATTGAATTCCATTCCATTCCATTCCATTCCATGGAATTCCATTCCATTCCGTTCCGTTCTGTTCCGTTCCGTACCGTTCCATTCCATTCCATTCCATTCCATTGAATTCCGTTCCATTCCATTGAATTCCATTCCATTCCGTTCCATTCCATTGAATTCCGTTCCGTTCCGTTCCGTTCCGTTCCGTTCCATTCCGTTCCCTTCCATTCCATTCCGTTCTACTCGGGTTCATTCCATTCCATTCCTTTCCGTTCCGTTCCGTTCCGTTCCGTTCCGTTCTACTCGGGTTGATTCCATTCTATTCCATTCCATTCCATTCGATTCCATTCTATTCCATTCGATTCCATTCTATTCAATTCGATTCCATTCCATTCCATTCCATTCCATTCCATTCCATTCCATTGAATTCCATTCCATTCCATTCCGTTCCATTCCATTCCGTTCCATTCCATTCCATTCCATTCCATTCCATTCCATTACATTCCATTCCATTCCGTTCCATTCCATTGAATTCCGATCCATTGCATTGAATTCCGTTCCATTCCATTCCATTCCTTTCCGTTCCGTTCCGTTCTGTTCCGTTCTACTCGGGTTGATTCCATTCTATTCCATTCCATTCCATTCGATTCCATTCTATTCCATTCGATTCCATTCGATTCAATTCGATTCGATTCCATTCCATTCCATTCCATTCCATTCCATTCCATTGAATTCCATTCCATTCCATAGAATTCCATTCCATTCCATTCCATTCCATTCCATTCCATTCCATTGAATTCCATTCCATTCCATTGAATTCCATTCCATTCCATTCCATTCGATTCCATTCCATTCCATGGAATTCCATTCCATTCGATTCCATTCCATTCCATGGAATTCCATTTCATTCCATTCCATTCCATTCCATTCCATTCCATTCCATAGAATTCTATTCCATTCCATTCCATTCCATTCCATTCCATTCCGTTCCATTCCATTCCATCGAATTCCATTCCATTCCATTCCATTCCATTCCATTCCATTCCATTCCATTCCATTCCATTCCATTCTACTAGGGTTGATTCCATTCTATTCCATTCCATTCCATTGGATTCCATTCGATTCCATTCGATTCCATTCGATTCCATTCCATTCCATTCCATTCCATTCAATTCCATTCCATTCCATTCCATTCCATTCCATTCCATTCCATTCCATTGAATTCCATTCCATTCCATTGAATTCCATTCCATTGCATTCCATTCCATTGAATTCCGTTCCATTCCATTCCATTCCATTCCATTCCATTCCATTGAATTCCATTCCATTGAATTCCATTCCATTCCATACCATTCCACTGAATTCCATTCCATTCCATTCCGTTCCGTTCCGTTCCGTTCCGTTCCGTTCCATTCCATTCCATTCCATTCCATTGAATTCCATTCCATTCCATTGAATTCCATTCCATTCCGTTCCATTCCATTGAATTCCGTTCCGTTCCGTTCCGTTCCGTTCCATTCCGTTCCATTCTGTTCCATTCCGTTCTACTCGGGTTGATTCCATTCTATTCCATTCCATTCCATTCGATTCCATTCCATTCCATTCCATTCCATTCCATTCCATTCCATCGAATTCCATTCCATTCCATTGAATTCCATTCCATTCCATTCCATTCCATTCCATTCCATTCCATTCCATCGAATTCCATTCCATTCCATTCCATTCCATTCCATTCCATTCCATTCCATTCCTTTCCATTCCATTCCATTCCATTCCATTCCATTCGAATTCCATTCCATTCCATTCCATTCCATTCCATTCCATTCCATTCTACTCGGGTTGATTCCATTCTATTCCATTCCATTCCATTCGATTCCATTCGATTCCTTTCGATTCCATTCGATTCCATTCCATTCCATTCCATTCCACTGAATTCCATTCCATTCCATTCCATTCCATTCCATTCCATTCCATTCCATTCTACTCGGGTTGATTCCATTCTATTCCATTCCATTCCATTCGATTCCATTCGATTCCTTTCGATTCCATTCGATTCCATTCCATTCCATTCCATTCCATCGAATTCCATTCCATTCCATTCCATTCCATTCCATTCCATTCCATTCCATTCCATTCCATTCCATTCCATTCCATTCTACTCGGGTTGATTCCATTCTATTACATTCCATTCCTTTCGATTCCATTCGATTCCATTCGATTCCATTCGATTCCATTCCATTCCATTCCATTCAATTGAATTCCATTCCATTCCATTCCATTCCATTCCATTCCATTCCATTCCATTCCATTCCATTCCATTCTACTCGGGATGATTCCATTCTATTACATTCCATTCCATTCGATTCCATTCGATTCCATTAGATTCCTTTCGATTCCATTCCATTCGATTCCATTCAATTGAATTCCATTCCATTCCATTCCATTCCATTCCATTCCATTCCATTGAATTCCATTCCATTCCATTGAATTCCATTCCATTACATTCCATTCCATTGAATTCCATTCCATTCCATTCCATTCCACTCCATTCCATTCCATTCCATTCCATTGAATTCCATTACATTCAATTCCATTCCATTCCATTCCATTCCATGGAATTCCATTCCATTCTGTTCCGTTCCGTTCCGTTCCATTCCATTCCATTCCATTCCATTGAATTCCGTTCCATTCCATTGAATTCCATTCCATTCCGTTCCATTCCATTGAATTCCGTTCCGTTCCGTTCCGTTCCGTTCCATTCCGTTCCATTCCGTTCCTTTCCGTTCTACTCGGGTTGATTCCATTCTATTCCATTCCATTCCATTCGATTCCATTCCATTCCATTCCATTCCATTCCATTCCATTCCTTTCTACTCGGGTTCATTCCATTCCATTCCGTTCCGTTCCGTTCTGATCCGTTCCATTCCTTTCTACTTGTGTTGATTCCATTCCATTCCATTCTATTCCATTGAATTCCATTCCATTCCATTCCATTCCATTCCATTACATGGAATTCCATTGAATTCCATTGAATTCCATTGAATTCCATTGAATTCCATTCCATTGAATTCCATTGAATTCCATTCCATTCCATTCCATGGAATTCCATTCCATTCCATTCCATTCCTTGGAATTCCATTCCATTCCATTCTATTCCATTCCATTGAATTCCATTCCATTCCATTCAATTGAATTCCATTCCATTCCATTCCATTCGATTCCATTCCATTCCATTGAATTCCATTCCATTCCATTGAATTCCATTCCATTTCATTCCATTCCATTCCGTTCCATTCCATTCCGTTCCATTCCATTCCATTCCTTTCCATTCCATTCCATTCCGTTCCTTTCCATTGAATTCCGTTCCATTGCATTGAATTCTGTTCCATTCCATTCCATTCCTTTCCGTTCCGTTCCGTTCCGTTCCGTTCCGTTCCGTTCTACTCGGGTTGATTCCATTCTATTCCATTCCATTCCATTCGATTCCATTCTATTCCATTCTATTCCATTCGATTCCATTCGATTCAATTCGATTCCATTCCATTCCATTCCATTCCATTCCATTCCATTCCATTCCATTCCATTGAATTCCATTCCATTCCATTCCGTTCCATTCCATTCCGTTCCATTCCATTCCATTCCATTCCATTACGTTCCGTTCCATTCCGTTCCATTCCGTTCCATTCCATTGAATTCCGATCCATTGCATTGAATTCCGTTCCATTCCATTCCATTCCTTTCCGTTCCGTTCCGTTCCGTTCCGTTCCGTTCTACTCGGATTGATTCCATTCTATTCCAATCCATTCCATTCGATTCCATTCGATTCCATTCGATTCCATTCGTTTCCATTCCATTCCATTCCATTCCATTGAATTCCATTCCATTCCATTCCATTCCATTCCATTCCATTCCATGGAATTCCGTTCCATTCTGTTCCGTTCCATTGAATTCCGTTCCGTTCCATTGAATTCCATTCCATTCCATTCCATCGAATTCCATTCCATTCCATTCCATTCCATTCCATTCCATTCCATTGAATTCCGTTCCATTCCATTGAATTCCATTCCATTCCGTTCCATTCCATTGAATTCCGTTCCGTTCCGTTCCGTTCCATTCCGTTCTACTCGGGTTGATTCCATTCTATTCCATTCCAATCCACTCGATTCCATTCCATTCCATTCCATTCCATTCCATTCCATTCCGTTCTACTCGGGTTCATTCCATTCCATTCCTTTCCGTTCCGTTCCGTTCCGTTCCGTTCCGTTCCGTTCTACTCGGGTTGATTCCATTCTATTCCATTCCATTCCATTCGATTCCATTCTATTCCATTCGATTCCATTCGATTCAATTCGATTCGATTCCATTCCATTCCATTCCATTCCATTGCATTCCATTGAATTCCATTCCATTCCATGGAATTCCATTCCATTCCATTCCATTCCATTCCATTCCATTCCATTCCATTCCATTCCATTCCATCGAATTCCATTCCATTCCATTCCATTCCATTCCATTCAATTCCATTCGATTCCATTCGATTCCATTCGATTCCATTCGATTCCATTCCATTCCATTCCATTCCATTGAATTCCATTCCATTCCATTCCATTGAATTCCATTCGATTCCATTCTACTCGGGTTGATTCCATTCTATTACATTCCATTCCATTCGATTCCATTCGATTCCATTTGATTCCATTCGATTCCATTCTATTCCATTCCATTCCATTGAATTCCGTTCCATTCCATTCCATTCCATTCCATTCCATTCCATGGAATTCCATTGAATTCCATTGAATTCCATTCCATTCCATTGAATTCCATTCCTTTCCATTCCATTCCATTGAATTCCGTTCAATTCCATTCCATTCCATTCCATTCCATTCCATTCCATTCGAATTCCATTCCATTCCATTCCATTCCATTCCATTCCTTTCCATTCCATTCCATTCTACTCGGGTTGATTCCATTCTATTCCATTCCATCGAATTCCATTCCATTCCATTCCATTCCATTCCATTCCATTCCATTCCATTCCATTCGATTCCATTCGATTCCATTCGATTCCATTCGATTCCATTCCATTCCATTCCATTCCGTTCCGTTCCATTCCGTTCCATTCCGTTCCATTCCATTGAATTCCGTTCCATTGCATTGAATTCCGTTCCATTCCATTCCATTCCTTTCCGTTCCGTTCCGTTCCGTTCCGTTCCGTTCTACTCGGGTTGATTCCATTCTATTCCATTCCATTCCATTCGATTCCATTCTATTCCATTCGATTCCTTTCGATTCAATTCAATTCCATTCCATTCCATTCCATTCCATTCCATTGAATTCCATTCCATTCCATTGAATTCCATTCCATTCCATTCCATTCCATTCCATTCCATTGAATTCCACTCCATTCCATTGAATTCCATTCCATTCCATTCCATTCGATTCCATTCCATTCAATGGAATTCCATTCCATTCCATTCCATTCCATTCCATTGAATTCCATTGAAATCCATTGAATTCCATTGAATTCCATTCCATTCCATTGAATTCCATTCCTTTCCATTCCATTCCATTGAATTCCGTTCAATTCCATTCCATTGCATTCCATTCCATTCCATTCCATTCGAATTCCATTCCATTCCATTCCTTTCCATTCCATTCCATTCCATTCCATTCCATTCTACTCGGGTTGATTCCATTCTATTCCATTCCATTCCATTCGATTCCATTCGATTCCTTTCGATTCCATTCGATTCCATTCCATTCCATTCCATTCCATTGAATTCCATTCCATTCCATTCCATTCCATTCCATTCCATTCTACTCGGGTTGATTCCATTCTATTCCATTCCATTCCATTCGATTCCATTCGATTCCTTTCGATTCCATTCGATTCGATTCCATTCCATTCCATTCCATCGAATTTCATTCCATTCCATTCCATTCCATTCCATTCCATTCCATTCCATTCCATTCCATTCCATTCCATTCCATTCCATTCTACTCGGGTTGATTCCATTCTATTACATTCCATTCCATTCGATTCCATTCGATTCCATTCGATTCCATTCGATTCCATTCCATTCCATTCCATTCAATTGAATTCCATTCCATTCCATTCCATTCCATTACATTCCATTCCATTCCATTCCATTCCATTTCATTCCATTCCATTCTACTCGGGTTGATTCCATTCTATTACATTCCATTCCATTCGATTCCATTCGATTCCATTCGATTCCATTCGATTCCATTCCATTCGATTCCATTCAATTGAATTCCATTCCATTCCATTCCATTCCATTCCATTCCATTCCATTCCATTCCATTCCATTGAATTCCATTCCATTCCATTGAATTCCATTCCATTACATTCCATTCCATTGAATTCCATTCCATTCCATTCCATTCCATTCCATTCCATTGAATTCCATTCCATTCCATACCATTCCACTGAATTCCATTCCATTCCATTCCGTTCCGTTCCGTTCCGTTCCGTTCCGTTCCATTCCATTCCATTCCATTCCATTGAATTCCATTCCATTCCATTGAATTCCATTCCATTCCGTTCCATTCCATTGAATTCCGTTCCGTTCCGTTCCGTTCCGTTCCGTTCCATTCCGTTCCATTCTGTTCCATTCCGTTCTACTCGGGTTGATTCCATTCTATTCCATTCCATTCCATTCGATTCCATTCCATTCCATTCCATTCCATTCCATTCCATTCCATCGAATTCCATTCCATTCCATTGAATTCCATTCCATTCCATTCCATTCCATTCCATTCCATTCCATTCCATCGAATTCCATTCCATTCCATTCCATTCCATTCCATTCCATTCCATTCCATTCCATTCCATTCCATTCGATTCCATTCGATTCCATTCGATTCCATTCGATTCCATTCCATTCCATTCCATTCCGTTCCGTTCCATTCCGTTCCATTCCGTCCCATTCCATTGAATTCCGTTCCATTGCATTGAATTCCGTTCCATTCCATTCCATTCCTTTCCGTTCCGTTCCGTTCCGTTCCGCTCCGTTCTACTCGGGTTGATTCCATTCTATTCCATTCCATTCCATTCGATTCCATTCTATTCCATTCGATTCCATTCGATTCAATTCGATTCCATTCCATTCCATTCCATTCCATTCCATTCCATTGAATTCCATTCCATTCCATTGAATTCCATTCCATTCCATTCCATTCCATTCCATTCCATTCCATTGAATTCCATTCCATTCCATTCCATTCGATTCCATTCCATTCCATGGAATTCCATTCCATTCCATTCCATTCCATTCCATGGAATTCCATTGAATTCCATTGAATTCCATTCCATTCCATTGAATTCCATTCCTTTCCATTCCATTCCATTGAATTCCGTTCAATTCCATTCCATTGCATTCCATTCCATTCCATTCCATTCGAATTCCATTCCATTCCATTCCATTCCATTCCATTCCATTCCATTCTACTCGGGTTGATTCCATTCTATTCCATTCCATTCCATTCGATTCCATTCGATTCCTTTCGATTCCATTCGATTCCATTCCATTCCATTCCATTCCACTGAATTCCATTCCATTCCATTCCATTCCATTCCATTCCATTCCATTCCATTCTACTCGGGTTGATTCCATTCTATTCCATTCCATTCCATTCGATTCCATTCGATTCCTTTCGATTCCATTCGATTCCATTCCATTCCATTCCATTCCATCGAATTCCATTCCATTCCATTCCATTCCATTCCATTCCATTCCATTCCATTCCATTCCATTCCATTCCATTCTACTCGGGTTGATTCCATTCTATTACATTCCATTCCATTCGATTCCATTCGATTCCATTCGATTCCATTCGATTCCATTCCATTCCATTCCATTCAATTGAATTCCATTCCATTCCATTCCATTCCATTCCATTCCATTCCATTCCATTCCATTCTACTCGGGATGATTCCATTCTATTACATTCCATTCCATTCGATTCCATTCGATTCCATTAGATTCCTTTCGATTCCATTCCATTCGATTCCATTCAATTGAATTCCATTCCATTCCATTCCATTCCATTCCATTCCATTCCATTGAATTCCATTCCATTCCATTGAATTCCATTCCATTACATTCCATTCCATTGAATTCCATTCCATTCCATTCCATTCCACTCCATTCCATTCCATTCCATTCCATTGAATTCCATTACATTCAATTCCATTCCATTCCATTCAATTCCATGGAATTCCATTCCATTCTGTTCCGTTCCATTCCGTTCCATTCCATTCCATTCCATTCCATTGAATTCCGTTCCATTCCATTGAATTCCATTCCATTCCGTTCCATTCCATTGAATTCCGTTCCGTTCCGTTCCGTTCCGTTCCATTCCGTTCCATTCCGTTCCTTTCCGTTCTACTCGGGTTGATTCCATTCTATTCCATTCCATTCCATTCGATTCCATTCCATTCCATTCCATTCCATTCCATTCCATTCCTTTCTACTCGGGTTCATTCCATTCCATTCCGTTCCGTTCCGTTCTGATCCGTTCCATTCCTTTCTACTTGTGTTGATTCCATTCCATTCCATTCTATTCCATTGAATTCCATTCCATTCCATTCCATTCCATTCCATTACATGGAATTCCGTTGAATTCCATTGAATTCCATTGAATTCCATTGAATTCCATTCCATTGAATTCCATTGAATTCCATTCCATTCCATTCCATGGAATTCCATTCCATTCCATTCCATTCCTTGGAATTCCATTCCATTCCATTCTATTCCATTCCATTGAATTCCATTCCATTCCATTCAATTGAATTCCATTCCATTCCATTCCATTCGATTCCATTCCATTCCATTGAATTCCATTCCATTCCATTGAATTCCATTCCATTTCATTCCATTCCATTCCGTTCCATTCCATTCCGTTCCATTCCATTCCATTCCTTTCCATTCCATTCCATTCCGTTCCTTTCCATTGAATTCTGTTCCATTGCATTGAATTCCGTTCCATTCCATTCCATTCCTTTCCGTTCCGTTCCGTTCCGTTCCGTTCCGTTCCGTTCTACTCGGGTTGATTCCATTCTATTCCATTCCATTCCATTCGATTCCATTCTATTCCATTCTATTCCATTCGATTCCATTCGATTCAATTCCATTCCATTCCATTCCATTCCATTACATTCCATTCCATTCCATTCCATTCCATTGAATTCCATTCCATTCCATTCCGTTCCATTCCATTCCGTTCCATTCCATTCCATTCCATTCCATTACGTTCCGTTCCATTCCGTTCCATTCCGTTCCATTCCATTGAATTCCGATCCATTGCATTGAATTCCGTTCCATTCCATTCCATTCCTTTCCGTTCCGTTCCGTTCCGTTCCGTTCCGTTCTACTCGGATTGATTCCATTCTATTCCAATCCATTCCATTCGATTCCATTCGATTCCATTCGATTCCATTCGTTTCCATTCCATTCCATTCCATTCCATTGAATTCCATTCCATTCCATTCCATTCCATTCCATTCCATTCCATGGAATTCCGTTCCATTCCGTTCCGTTCCATTGAATTCCGTTCCATTCCATTGAATTCCATTCCATTCCATTCCATCGAATTCCATTCCATTCCATTCCATTCCATTCCATTCCATTCCATTGAATTCCGTTCCATTCCATTGAATTCCATTCCATTCCGTTCCATTCCATTGAATTCCGTTCCGTTCCGTTCCGTTCCATTCCGTTCTACTCGGGTTGATTCCATTCTATTCCATTCCAATCCACTCGATTCCATTCCATTCCATTCCATTCCATTCCATTCCATTCCGTTCTACTCGGGTTCATTCCATTCCATTCCTTTCCGTTCCGTTCCGTTCCGTTCCGTTCCGTTCTACTCGGGTTGATTCCATTCTATTCCATTCCATTCCATTCGATTCCATTCTATTCCATTCGATTCCATTCGATTCAATTCGATTCGATTCCATTCCATTCCATTCCATTCCATTGCATTCCATTGAATTCCATTCCATTCCATGGAATTCCATTCCATTCCATTCCATTCCATTCCATTCCATTCCATTCCATTCCATTCCATTCCATCGAATTCCATTCCATTCCATTCCATTCCATTCCATTCAATTCCATTCGATTCCATTCGATTCCATTCGATTCCATTCGATTCCATTCCATTCCATTCCATTCCATTGAATTCCATTCCATTCCATTCCATTCCATTCCATTGAATTCCATTCGATTCCATTCTACTCGGGTTGATTCCATTCTATTACATTCCATTCCATTCGATTCCATTCGATTCCATTTGATTCCATTCGATTCCATTCTATTCCATTCCATTCCATTGAATTCCGTTCCATTCCATTCCATTCCATTCCATTCCATTCCATTGAATTCCATTACATTGAATTCCATTCCATTCCATTCCATTCCATGGAATTCCATTCCATTCCGTTCCGTTCTGTTCCGTTCCGTACCGTTCCATTCCATTCCATTCCATTCCATTGAATTCCGTTCCATTCCATTGAATTCCATTCCATTCCGTTCCATTCCATTGAATTCCGTTCCGTTCCGTTCCGTTCCGTTCCGTTCCGTTCCATTCCGTTCCCTTCCATTCCATTCCGTTCTACTCGGGTTCATTCCATTCCATTCCTTTCCGTTCCGTTCTTTTCCGTTGCGTTCCGTTCCGTTCCGTTCTACTCGGGTTGATTCCATTCTATTCCATTCCATTCCATTCGATTCCATTCTATTCCATTCGATTCCATTCTATTCAATTCGATTCCATTCCATTCCATTCCATTCCATTCCATTCCATTCCATTGAATTCCATTCCATTCCATTCCGTTCCATTCCATTCCGTTCCATTCCATTCCATTCCATTCCATTCCATTCCATTCCATTACATTCCGTTCCATTCCGTTCCATTCCATTGAATTCCGATCCATTGCATTGAATTCCGTTCCATTCCATTCCATTCCTTTCCGTTCCGTTCCGTTCTGTTCCGTTCTACTCGGGTTGATTCCATTCTATTCCATTCCATTCCATTCGATTCCATTCTATTCCATTCGATTCCATTCGATTCAATTCGATTCGATTCCATTCCATTCCATTCCATTCCATTCCATTCCATTGAATTCCATTCCATTCCATAGAATTCCATTCCATTCCATTCCATTCCATTCCATTCCATTCCATTGAATTCCATTCCATTCCATTGAATTCCATTCCATTCCATTCCATTCGATTCCATTCCATTCCATGGAATTCCATTCCATTCGATTCCATTCCATTCCATGGAATTCCATTTCATTCCATTCCATTCCATTCCATTCCATTCCATTCCATAGAATTCTATTCCATTCCATTCCATTCCATTCCATTCCATTCCGTTCCATTCCATTCCATCGAATTCCATTCCATTCCATTCCATTCCATTCCATTCCATTCCATTCCATTCCATTCCATTCTACTAGGGTTGATTCCATTCTATTCCATTCCATTCCATTCGATTCCATTCGATTCCATTCGATTCCATTCGATTCCATTCCATTCCATTCCATTCCATTCAATTCCATTCCATTCCATTCCATTCCATTCCATTCCATTCCATTCCATTGAATTCCATTCCATTCCATTGAATTCCATTCCATTCCATTGAATTCCGTTCCATTCCATTCCTTTCCATTCCATTCCATTCCATTGAATTCCATTACATTGAATTCCATTCCATTCCATTCCATTCCATTGAATTCCATTCCATTCCATTGAATTCCATTCCATTCCATTCCGTTCGATTCCATTCCATTCCATGGAATTCCATTCCTTTCCATTCCATTCCATTCCTTTCCATTCCATTCCATTGAATTCCGTTCAATTCCATTCCATTGCATTCCATTCCATTCCATTCCATTGAATTCCATTCCATTCCATTCGATTCCATTCGATTCCATTCCATTCCATTCCATTCTATTCCATTGAATTCCATTCCATTCCATTCCATTCCATTCCATTCCATTGAATTCCGTTCCGTTCCGTTCCGTTCCGTTCCGTTCCATTCCGTTCCATTCCGTTCCATTCCGTTCTACTCGGGTTGATTCCATTCTATTCCATTCCATTCCATTCGATTCCATTCCATTCCATTCCATTCCATTCCATTCCGTTCTACTCGGGTTCATTCCATTCCATTCCGTTCCGTTCCGTTCCGTTCCGTTCCATTCCTTTCTACTTGTGTTGATTCCATTCCATTCCATTCTATTCCATAGAATTCCATTCCATTCCATTCCATTCCATTCCATTACATGGAATTCCATGGAATTCCATTCCATTCCATTCCATTCCATTCCATTGAATTCCATTCCATTCCATTCCATTCCATTCGATTCCATTCTACTCGGGTTGATTCCATTCTATTACATTCCATTCCATTCGATTCCATTCGATTCCATTTGATTCCATTCGATTCCATTCTATTCCATTCCATTCCATTGAATTCCGTTCCATTCCATTCCATTCCATTCCATTCCATTCCATTGAATTCCATTACATTGAATTCCATTCCATTCCATTCCATTCCATTCCATTCCATTCCATTCCATTCCATTCCATGGAATTCCATTGAATTCCATTGTATTCCATTCCATTCCATTGAATTCCATTCCTTTCCATTCCATTCCATTGAATTCCGTTCAATTCCATTCCATTCCATTCCATTCCATTCCATTCCATTCGAATTCCATTCCATTCCATTCCATTCCATTCCATTCCTTTCCATTCCATTCCATTCTACTCGGGTTGATTCCATTCTATTCCATTCCATCGAATTCCATTCCATTCCATTCCATTCCATTCCATTCCATTCCATTCCATTCCATTCGATTCCATTCGATTCCATTCGATTCCATTCGATTCCATTCCATTCCATTCCATTCCGTTCCGTTCCATTCCGTTCCATTCCGTTCCATTCCATTGAATTCCGTTCCATTGCATTGAATTCCGTTCCATTCCATTCCATTCCTTTCCGTTCCGTTCCGTTCCGTTCCGTTCCGTTCTACTCGGGTTGATTCCATTCTATTCCATTCCATTCCATTCGATTCCATTCTATTCCATTCGATTCCTTTCGATTCAATTCAATTCCATTCCATTCCATTCCATTCCATTCCATTGAATTCCATTCCATTCCATTGAATTCCATTCCATTCCATTCCATTCCATTCCATTCCATTGAATTCCACTCCATTCCATTGAATTCCATTCCATTCCATTCCATTCGATTCCATTCCATTCAATGGAATTCCATTCCATTCCATTCCATTCCATTCCATTGAATTCCATTGAAATCCATTGAATTCCATTGAATTCCATTCCATTCCATTGAATTCCATTCCTTTCCATTCCATTCCATTGAATTCCGTTCAATTCCATTCCATTGCATTCCATTCCATTCCATTCCATTCGAATTCCATTCCATTCCATTCCTTTCCATTCCATTCCATTCCATTCCATTCCATTCTACTCGGGTTGATTCCATTCTATTCCATTCCATTCCATTCGATTCCATTCGATTCCATTCGATTCCATTCGATTCCATTCCATTCCATTCCATTCCATTGAATTCCATTCCATTCCATTCCATTCCATTCCATTCCATTCCATTCCATTCTACTCGGGTTGATTCCATTCTATTCCATTCCATTCCATTCGATTCCATTCGATTCCTTTCGATTCCATTCGATTCGATTCCATTCCATTCCATTCCATCGAATTTCATTCCATTCCATTCCATTCCATTCCATTCCATTCCATTCCATTCCATTCCATTCCATTCCATTCCATTCTACTCGGGTTGATTCCATTCTATTACATTCCATTCCATTCGATTCCATTCGATTCCATTCGATTCCATTCGATTCCATTCCATTCCATTCCATTCAATTGAATTCCATTCCATTCCATTCCATTCCATTACATTCCATTCCATTCCATTCCATTCCATTTCATTCCATTCCATTCTACTCGGGTTGATTCCATTCTATTACATTCCATTCCATTCGATTCCATTCGATTCCATTCGATTCCATTCGATTCCATTCCATTCGATTCCATTCAATTGAATTCCATTCCATTCCATTCCATTCCATTCCATTCCATTCCATTCCATTCCATTCCATTGAATTCCATTCCATTCCATTGAATTCCATTCCATTACATTCCATTCCATTGAATTCCATTCCATTCCATTCCATTCCATTGAATTCCATTCCATTCCATTCCATTCCATTGAATTCCGTTCCATTCCATTCCATTCCATTCCATTCCATTCCATTGAATTCCATTCCATTGAATTCCATTCCATTCCATACCATTCCACTGAATTCCATTCCATTCCATTCCGTTCCGTTCCGTTCCGTTCCGTTCCGTTCCATTCCATTCCATTCCATTCCATTGAATTCCATTCCATTCCATTGAATTCCATTCCATTCCGTTCCATTCCATTGAATTCCGTTCCGTTCCGTTCCGTTCCGTTCCGTTCCATTCCGTTCCATTCTGTTCCATTCCGTTCTACTCGGGTTGATTCCATTCTATTCCATTCCATTCCATTCGATTCCATTCCATTCCATTCCATTCCATTCCATTCCATTCCATCGAATTCCATTCCATTCCATTGAATTCCATTCCATTCCATTCCATTCCATTCCATTCCATTCCATTCCATCGAATTCCATTCCATTCCATTCCATTCCATTCCATTCCATTCCATTCCATTCCATTCCATTCGATTCCATTCGATTCCATTCGATTCCATTCGATTCCATTCCATTCCATTCCATTCCGTTCCGTTCCATTCCGTTCCATTCCGTCCCATTCCATTGAATTCCGTTCCATTGCATTGAATTCCGTTCCATTCCATTCCATTCCTTTCCGTTCCGTTCCGTTCCGTTCCGCTCCGTTCTACTCGGGTTGATTCCATTCTATTCCATTTCATTCCATTCGATTCCATTCTATTCCAATCGATTCCATTCGATTCAATTCGATTCCATTCCATTCCATTCCATTCCATTCCATTGAATTCCATTCCATTCCATTGAATTCCATTCCATTCCATTCCATTCCATTCCATTCCATTCCATTGAATTCCATTCCATTCCATTGAATTCCATTCCATTCCATTCCATTCGATTCCATTCCATTCCATGGAATTCCATTCCATTCCATTCCATTCCATTCCATTCCATTCCATTCCATTCCATTCTACTCGGGTTGATTCCATTCTATTCCATTCCATTCCATTCGATTCCATTCGATTCCTTTCGATTCCATTCGATTCCATTCCATTCCATTCCATTCCATCGAATTCCATTCCATTCCATTCCATTCCATTCCATTCCATTCCATTCCATTCCATTCCATTCCATTCTACTCGAGTTGATTCCATTCTATTACATTCCATTCCATTCGATTCCATTCGATTCCATTCGATTCCATTCGATTCCATTCCATTCCATTCCATTCAATTGAATTCCATTCCATTCCATTCCATTCCATTCCATTCCATTCCATTCTACTCGGGATGATTCCATTCTATTACATTCCATTCCAATCGATTCCATTCGATTCCATTCGATTCCATTCGATTCCATTCCATTCGATTCCATTCAATTGAATTCCATTCCATTCCATTCCATTCCATTCCATTCCATTGAATTCCATTCCATTCCATTGAATTCCATTCCATTACATTCCATTCCATTGAATTCCATTCCATTCCATTCCATTCCACTCCATTCCATTCCATTCCATTCCATTGAATTCCATTACATTCAATTCCATTCCATTCCATTCCATTCCATGGAATTCCATTCCATTCCGTTCCGTTCCGTTCCGTTCCGTTCCATTCCATTCCATTCCATTCCATTGAATTCCGTTCCATTCCATTGAATTCCATTCCATTCCGTTCCATTCCATTGAATTCCGTTCCGTTCCGTTCCGTTCCGTTCCATTCCGTTCCATTCCGTTCCATTCCGTTCTACTCGGGTTCATTCCATTCTATTCCATTCCATTCCATTCGATTCCATTCCATTTCATTCCATTCCATTCCATTCCTTTCTACTCGGGTTCATTGCATTCCATTCCGTTCCGTTCCGTTCCGTTCCGTTCCATTCCTTTCTACTTGTGTTGATTCCATTCCATTCCATTCTATTCCATTGAATTCCATTCCATTCCATTCCATTCCATTCCATTCCATTACATGGAATTCCATTGAATTCCATTGAATTCCATTCCATTGAATTCCATTGAATTCCATTCCATTCCATTCCATGGAATTCCATTCCATTCCATTCCATTCCTTGGAATTCCATTCCATTCCATTCTATTCCATTCCATTGAATTCCATTCCATTCCATTCCATTGAATTCCATTCCATTCCATTCCATTCGATTCCATTCCATTCCATTGAATTCCATTCCATTCCATTCCATTCCATTGAATTCCATTGAATTCCATTCCATTGAATTCCATTCCATTCCATTGAATTCCATTCCATTTCATTCCATTCCATTCCGTTCCATTCCATTCCGTTCCATTCCATTCCATTCCTTTCCATTCCATTCCATTCCGTTCCATTCCATTGAATTCCGTTCCATTGCATTGAATTCCGTTCCATTCCATTCCATTCCTTTCCGTTCCGTTCCGTTCCGTTCCGTTCCGTTCCGTTCTACTCGGGTTGATTCCATTCTATTCCATTCCATTCCAATCGATTCCATTCTATTCCATTCTATTCCATTCAATTCCATTCGATTCAATTCGATTCCATTCCATTCCATTCCATTCCATTCCATTCCATTCCATTCCATTGAATTCCATTCCATTCCATTCCGTTCCATTCCATTCCGTTCCATTCCATTCCATTCCATTCCATTACGTTCCGTTCCATTCCGTTCCATTCCGTTCCATTCCATTGAATTCCGATCCATTGCATTGAATTCCGTTCCATTCCATTCCATTCCTTTCCGTTCCGTTCGGTTCCGTTCCGTTACGTTCCGTTCTACTCGGATTGATTCCATTCTATTCCAATCCATTCCATTCGATTCCATTCGATTCCATTCGATTCCATTCGTTTCCATTCCATTCCATTCCATTCCATTGAATTCCATTCCATTCCATTCCATTCCATTCCATTCCATTCCATGGAATTCCGTTCCATTCCGTTCCGTTCCATTGAATTCCGTTCCGTTCCATTGAATTCCATTCCATTCCATTCCATCGAATTCCATTCCATTCCATTCCATTCAATTCCATTCCATTGAATTCCGTTCCATTCCATTGAATTCCATTCCATTCCGTTCCATTCCATTGAATTCCGTTCCGTTCCGTTCCGTTCCATTCCGTTCTACTCGGGTTGATTCCATTCTATTCCATTCCAATCCACTCGATTCCATTCCATTCCATTCCATTCCATTCCATTCCATTCCGTTCTACTCGGGTTCATTCCATTCCATTCCTTTCCGTTCCGTTCCGTTCCGTTCCGTTCCGTTCTACTCGGGTTGATTCCATTCTATTCCATTCCATTCCATTCGATTCCATTCTATTCCATTCGATTCCATTCGATTCAATTCGATTCGATTCCATTCCATTCCATTCCATTCCATTGCATTCCATTGAATTCCATTCCATTCCATTGAATTCCATTCCATTCCATTCCATTCCATTCCATTCCATTCCATTCCATCGAATTCCATTCCATTCCATTCCATTCCATTCCATTCAATTCCATTCGATTCCATTCGATTCCATTCCATTCCATTGAATTCCATTCCATTCCATTCCATTCCATTGAATTCCGTTCCATTCCTTTCAATTCCATTCCATTCCATTCCATTCCATTCCATTCCATTCCATTCCATTCCATTCCATTTGAATTCCATTCCATTCCATTCCATTCCATTCCATTCCATTCCATTCTATTCTACTCGGGTTGATTCCATTCTATTCCATTCCATTCCATTCGATTCCACTCGATTCCATTCGATTCCATTCGATTCCATTCGATTCAATTCGATTCCATTCCATTCCATTCCATTCCATTCCATTCCATTCCATTCCATTGAATTCCATTCCATTCCATTCCATTCCATTCCATTCCATTGAATTCCATTACATTAATTCCATTCCATTCCATTCCATTCCATGGAATTCCATTCCATTCCGTTCCGTTCCGTTCCGTTCCGTTCCGTACCGTTCCATTCCATTCCATTCCATTCCATTGAATTCCGATCCATTCCATTGAATTCCATTCCATTACGTTCCATTCCATTGAATTCCGTTCCGTTCCGTTCCGTTCCGTTCCGTTCCATTCCGTTCCATTCCGTTCCATTCCATTCCATTCCGTTCTACTCGGGTTCATTCCATTCCATTCCTTTCCGTTCCGTTCCGTTCCGTTCCATTCCGTTCCGTTCCGTTCCGTTCTACTCGGGTTGATTCCATTCTATTCCATTCCATTCCATTCGATTCCATTCTATTCCATTCGATTCCATTCTATTCAATTCGATTTCATTCCATTCCATTCCATTCCATTACGTTCCGTTCCATTCCGTTCCATTCCATTGAATTCCGATCCATTGCATTGAATTCCGTTCCATTCCATTCCATTCCTTTCCGTTCCGTTCCGTTCCGTTCCATTCTACTCGGGTTGATTCCATTCTATTCCATTCCATTCCATTCGATTCCATTCTATTCCATTCGATTCCATTCGATTCAATTTGATTCGATTCGATTCCATTCCATTCCATTCCATTCCATTCCATTGAATTCCATTCCATTCCATAGAATTCCATTCCATTCCATTCCATTCCATTCCATTCCATTCCATTGAATTCCATTCCATTCCATTGAATTCCATTCCATTCCATTCCATTCGATTCCATTCCATTCCATGGAATTCCATTCCATTCTATTCCATTCCATTCCATGGAATTCCATTTCATTCCATTCCATTCCATTCCATTCCATTCCATTCCATTCTATAGAATTCCATTCCATTCCATTCCATTCCATTCCATTCCATTCCGTTCCATTCCATTCCATCGAATTCCATTCCATTCCATTCCATTCCATTCCATTCCATTCCATTCCATTCCATTCCATTCCATTCCATTCCATTCTACTCGGGTTGATTCCATTCTATTCCATTCCATTCCATTCGATTCCATTCGATTCCATTCGATTCCATTCGATTCCATTCCATTCCATTCCATTCCATTCCATTCCATTCCATTCCATTCCATTCCATTCCATTGAATTCCATTCCATTCCATTGAATTCCATTCCATTCCATTCCATTCCATTGAATTCCGTTCCATTCCATTCCTTTCCATTCCATTCCATTCCATTGAATTCCATTACATTGAATTCCATTCCATTCCATTCCATTCCATTGAATTCCATTCCATTCCATTGAATTCCATTCCATTCCATTCCATTCGATTCCATTCCATTCCATGGAATTCCATTCCTTTCCATTCCATTCCATTCCATTCCATTCCATTCCATTCCATTCCATGGAATTCCATTGAATTCCATTCCATTCCTTTGAATTCCATTCCTTTCCATTCCATTCCATTGAATTCCGTTCAATTCCATTCCATTCCATTCCATTCCATTCCATTCCATTCCATTCGAATTCCATTCCATTCCATTCCATTCCATTCCATTCCATTCCATTCCATTCCATTCCATTCCATTCTACTCGGGTTGATTCCATTCTATTCCATTCCATTCCATTCGATTCCATTCGATTCCTTTCGATTCCATTCCATTCCATTCCATTCCATTCCATTCCATGGAATTCCATTCCATTCCATTCCATTCCATTCCATTGAATTCCACTCCATTCCATTCCATCGAATTCCATTCCATTCCATCGAATTCCATTCCATTCCATTCCATTCCATTCCATTCCATTCCATTCCATTCCATCGAATTCCATTCCATTCCATTCCATTCCATTCCATTCCATTCCATTCCATTCCGTTCCATTCCGTTCCATTCCGTCCCATTCCATTGAATTCCGTTCCATTGCATTGAATTCCGTTCCATTCCATTCCATTCCTTTCCGTTCCGTTCCGTTCCGTTCCGCTCCGTTCTACTCGGGTTGATTCCATTCTATTCCATTCCATTCCATTCGATTCCATTCTATTCCATTCGATTCCATTCGATTCAATTCGATTCCATTCCATTCCATTCCATTCCATTCCATTCCATTGAATTCCATTCCATTCCATTGAATTCCATTCCATTCCATTCCATTCCATTCCATTGAATTCCATTCCATTCCATTGAATTTCATTCCATTCCATTCCATTCGATTCCATTCCATTCCATGGAATTCCATTCCATTCCATTCCATTCCATTGAATTCCATTGAATTCCATTGAATTCCATTCCATTCCATTGAATTCCATTCCTTTCCATTCCATTCCATTGAATTCCGTTCAATTCCATTCCATTGCATTCCATTCCATTCCATTCCATTCGAATTCCATTCCATTCCATTCCATTCCATTCCATTCCATTCCATTCCATTCTACTCGGGTTGATTCCATTCTATTCCATTCCATTCCATTCGATTCCATTCGATTCCTTTCGATTCCATTCCATTCCATTCC
Source organism: Gorilla gorilla gorilla (assembly GCF_029281585.2). Classification (NCBI taxonomy): domain Eukaryota; kingdom Metazoa; phylum Chordata; class Mammalia; order Primates; family Hominidae; genus Gorilla; species Gorilla gorilla. The sequence goes on from NC_073242.2 coordinate 40,975,538, forward strand.
ATTCCATTCCATGGAATTCCATTCCATTCCATGGAATTCCATTCCATTCCATTCCATTCCATTCCATTGAATTCCATTCCATTCCATTCCATTCCATGGAATTCCATTCCATTCCGTTCCGTTCCGTTCCGTTCCGTACCGTTCCATTCCATTCCATTCCGTTCCATTGAATTCCGTTCCATTCCATTGAATTCCATTCCATTCCGTTCCATTCCATTGAATTCCGTTCCGTTCCGTTCCGTTCCGTTCCGTTCCGTTCCATTCCGTTCCATTCCATTCCATTCCGTTCTACTCGGGTTCATTCCATTCCATTCCTTTCCGTTCCGTTCCGTTCCGTTCCGTTCCGTTCCGTTCCGTTCCATTCCACTCGGGTTGATTCCATTCTATTCCATTCCATTCCATTCCATTCCATTCGATTCCATTCGATTCCATTCGATTCCATTCGATTCCATTCCATTCCATTCCATTCCATTCCATTCCATTGAATTCTGTTCCATTCCATTCCATTGCATTCCGTTCCATTCCATTCCATTTGATTTCCATTCCATTCCATTCCATTCCATTCCATTCCATTCCATTCCATTCCATTCTCCTCGGGTTGATTCCATTCTATTCCATTCCATTCCATTCCATTCCATTCGATTCCATTCGATTCCATTCGATTCCATTCCATTCCATTCCATTCCATTCCATTCCATTCCATTCCATTGAATTCCATTCCATTCCATTGAATTCCATTCCATTCCATTCCATTCCATTGAATTCCGTTCCGTTCCATTCCATTCCATTCGATTCCATTCCATTGAATTCCACTGAATTCCATTCCATTGAATTCCATTGAATTCCATTCCATTGAATTCCATTCCATTCCATTGAATTCCATTCCATTTCATTCCATTCCATTCCGTTCCATTCCATTCCGTTCCATTCCATTCCATTCCTTTCCATTCCATTCCATTCCGTTCCATTCCATTGAATTCCGTTCCATTGCATTGAATTCCGTTCCATTCCATTCCATTCCTTTCCGTTCCGTTCCGTTCCGTTCCGTTCCGTTCCGTTCCGTTCTACTCGGGTTGATTCCATTCTATTCCATTCCATTCCATTCGATTCCATTCTATTCCATTCTATTCCATTCGATTCCATTCGATTCAATTCGATTCCATTCCATTCCATTCCATTCCATTCCATTCCATTGAATTCCATTCCATTCCATTCCGTTCCATTCCATTCGGTTCCATTCCATTCCATTCCATTCCATTACGTTCCGTTCCATTCCGTTCCATTCCGTTCCATTCCATTGAATTCCGATCCATTGCATTGAATTCCGTTCCATTCCATTCCATTCCTTTCCGTTCCGTTCCGTTCCGTTCTGTTCCGTTCTACTCGGATTGATTCCATTCTATTCCAATCCATTCCATTCGATTCCATTCGATTCCATTCGATTCCATTCGTTTCCATTCCATTCCATTCCATTCCATTGAATTCCATTCCATTCCATTCCATTCCATTCCATTCCATTCCATTCCATGGAATTCCGTTCCATTCCGTTCCGTTCCATTGAATTCCGTTCCGTTCCATTGAATTCCATTCCATTCCATTCCATTGAATTCCATTCCATTCCATTCCATTCCATTCCATTCCATTCCATTCCATCGAATTCCATTCCATTCCATTCCATTCCATTCCATTCCATTGAATTCCGTTCCATTCCATTGAATTCCATTCCATTCCGTTCCATTCCATTGAATTCCGTTCCGTTCCGTTCCGTTCCATTCCGTTCTACTCGGGTTGATTCCATTCTATTTCATTCCAATCCACTCGATTCCATTCCATTCCATTCCATTCCATTCCATTCCATTCCGTTCTACTCGGGTTCATTCCATTCCATTCCTTTCCGTTCCATTCCGTTCCGTTCCGTTCCGTTCCGTTCTACTCGGGTTGATTCCATTCTATTCCATTCCATTCCATTCGATTCCATTCTATTCCATTCGATTCCATTCGATTCGATTCCATTCCATTCCATTCCATTCCATTGCATTCCATTGAATTCCATTCCATTCCATTGAATTCCATTCCATTCCATTCCATTCCATTCCATTCCATTCCATTCCATCAAATTCCATTTCATTCCATTCCATTCCATTCCATTCAATTCCATTCGATTCCATTCGATTCCATTCGATTCCATTCGATTCCATTCCATTCCATTCCATTCCATTGAATTCCATTCCATTCCATTCCATTCCATTGAATTCCGTTCCATTCCTTTCAATTCCATTCCATTCCATTCCATTCCATTCCATTCCATTCCATTCCATTCCATTCCATTCCATTCCATTCTACTCGGGTTGATTCCATTCTATTACATTCCATTCCATTCGATTCCATTCGATTCCATTCGATTCCATTCGATTCCATTCCATTCCATTCCATTCCATTGAATTCCGTTCCATTCCATTCCATTCCATTCCATTCCATTCCATTCCTTTGAATTCCATTACATTGAATTCCATTCCATTCCTTTCCGTTCCGTTCCGTTCCGTTCCGTACCGTTCCATTCCATTCCATTCCGTTCCATTGAATTCCGTTCCATTCCATTGAATTCCATTCCATCCCTTTCCATTCCATTGAATTCCGTTCCGTTCCGTTCCGTTCCGTTCCGTTCCGTTCCATTCCGTTCCATTCCATTCCATTGCGTTCTACTCGGGTTCATTCCATTCCATTCCTTTCCGTTCCGTTCCGTTCCGTTCCATTCCGTTCCGTTCCGTTCCGTTCTACTCGGGTTGATTCAATTCTATTCCATTCCATTCCATTCGATTCCATTCTATTCCATTCGATTCCATTCTATTCAATTCGATTCCATTCCATTCCATTCCATTCCATTCCATTCCATTCCATTGAATTCCATTCCATTCCATTCCGTTCCATTCCATTCCGTTCCATTCCATTCCATTCCATTCCATTCCATTCCATTACGTTCCGTTCCATTCCGTTCCATTCCATTGAATTCCGCTCCATTGCATTGAATTCCGTTCCATTCCATTCCATTCCTTTCCGTTCCGTTCCGTTCCGTTCCGTTCTACTCGGGTTGATTCCATTCTATTCCATTCCATTCCATTCGATTCCATTCTATTCCATTCGATTCCATTCGATTCAATTCTATTCGATTCCATTCCATTCCATTCCATTCCATTCCATTCCATTGAATTCCATTCCATTCCATAGAATTCCATTCCATTCCATTCCATTCCATTCCATTCCATTCCATTGAATTCCACTCCATTCCATTGAATTCCATTCCATTCCATTCCATTCGATTCCATTCCATTCCATGGAATTCCATTCCATTCGATTCCATTCCATTCCATGGAATTCCATTTCATTCCATTCCATTCCATTCCATTCCATTCCATTCCATGGAATTCCATTCCATTCCATTCCATTCCATTCCGTTCCATTCCATTCCATCGAATTCCATTCCATTCCATTCCATTCCATTCCATTCCATTCCATTCCATTCCATTCCATTCCATTCCATTCCATTCTACTCGGGTTGATTCCATTCTATTCCATTCCATTCCATTCGATTCCATTCGATTCCATTCGATTCCATTCGATTCCATTCCATTCCATTCCATTCCATTCAATTCCATTCCATTCCATTCCATTCCATTCCATTCCATTCCATTCCATTCCATTCCATTGAATTCCATTCCATTCCATTGAATTCCATTCAATTCCATTCCATTCCATTGAATTCCGTTCCATTCCATTCCTTTCCATTCCATTCCATTCCATTGAATTCCATTACATTGAATTCCATTCCATTCCATTCCATTCCATTGAATTCCATTCCATTCCATAGAATTCCATTCCATTCCATTCCATTCGATTCCATTCCATTCCATGGAATTCCATTCCTTTCCATTCCATTCCATTCCATTCCATTCCATTCCATTCCATTCCATTCCATTCCATTCTCCTCGGGTTGATTCCATTCTATTCCATTCCATTCCATTCCATTCCATTCGATTCCATTCGATTCCATTCGATTCCATTCCATTCCATTCCATTCCATTCCATTCCATTCCATTCCATTGAATTCCATTCCATTCCATTGAATTCCATTCCATTCCATTCCATTCCATTGAATTCCGTTCCATTCCATTCCATTCCATTCGATTCCATTCCATTGAATTCCATTGAATTCCATTCCATTGAATTCCATTCCATTCCATTGAATTCCATTCCATTTCATTCCATTCCATTCCGTTCCATTCCATTCCGTTCCATTCCATTCCATTCCTTTCCATTCCATTCCATTCCGTTCCATTCCATTGAATTCCGTTCCATTGCATTGAATTCCGTTCCATTCCATTCCATTCCTTTCCGTTCCGTTCCGTTCCGTTCCGTTCCGTTCCGTTCTACTCGGGTTGATTCCATTCTATTCCATTCCATTCCATTCGATTCCATTCTATTCCATTCTATTCCATTCGATTCCATTCGATTCAATTCGATTCCATTCCATTCCATTCCATTCCATTCCATTCCATTCCATTCCATTGAATTCCATTCCATTCCATTCCGTTCCATTCCATTCCGTTCCATTCCATTCCATTCCATTCCATTACGTTCCGTTCCATTCCGTTCCATTCCGTTCCATTCCATTGAATTCCGATCCATTGCATTGAATTCCGTTCCATTCCATTCCATTCCTTTCCGTTCCGTTCCGTTCCGTTCCGTTCCGTTCTACTCGGATTGATTCCATTCTATTCCAATCCATTCCATTCGATTCCATTCGATTCCATTCGATTCAATCCGTTTCCATTCCATTCCATTCCATTCCATTGAATTCCATTCCATTCCATTCCATTCCATTCCATTCCATTCCATGGAATTCCGTTCCATTCCGTTCCGTTCCATTGAATTCCGTTCCGTTCCATTGAATTCCATTCCATTCCATTCCATTGAATTCCATTCCATTCCATTCCATTCCATTCCATTCCATTCCATTCCATCGAATTCCATTCCATTCCATTCCATTCCATTCCATTCCATTGAATTCCGTTCCATTCCATTGAATTCCATTCCATTCCGTTCCATTCCATTGAATTCCGTTCCGTTCCGTTCCGTTCCATTCCGTTCTACTCGGGTTGATTCCATTCTATTCCATTCCAATCCACTCGATTCCATTCCATTCCATTCCATTCCATTCCGTTCTACTCGGGTTCATTCCATTCCATTCCTTTCCGTTCCATTCCGTTCCGTTCCGTTCCGTTCCGTTCTACTCGGGTTGATTCCATTCTATTCCATTCCATTCCATTCGATTCCATTCTATTCCATTCGATTCCATTCGATTCAATTCGATTCGATTCCATTCCATTCCATTCCATTCCATTGCATTCCATTGAATTCCATTCCATTCCATTGAATTCCATTCCATTCCATTCCATTCCATTCCATTCCATTCCATTCCATTCCATTCCATTCCATCAAATTCCATTCCATTCCATTCCATTCCATTCCATTCAATTCCATTCGATTCCATTCGATTCCATTCGATTCCATTCGATTCCATTCCATTCCATTCCATTCCATTGAATTCCATTCCATTCCATTCCATTCCATGGAATTCCGTTCCATTCCTTTCAATTCCATTCCATTCCATTCCATTCCATTCCATTCCATTCCATTCCATTCCATTCCATTCCATTCCATTCTACTCGGGTTGATTCCATTCTATTACATTCCATTCCATTCGATTCCATTCGATTCCATTCGATTCCATTCGATTCCATTCCATTCCATTCCATTCCATTGAATTCCGTTCCATTCCATTCCATTCCATTCCATTCCATTCCATTCCTTTGAATTCCATTACATTGAATTCCATTCCATTCCTTTCCGTTCCGTTCCGTTCCGTTCCGTACCGTTCCATTCCATTCCATTCCATTCCATTGAATTCCGTTCCATTCCATTCCATTCCATTCCATTCCATTCCATTGAATTCCATTACATTGAATTCCATTCCATTCCATTCCATTCCATGGAATTCCATTCCATTCCGTTCCGTTCTGTTCCGTTCCGTACCGTTCCATTCCATTCCATTCCATTCCATTGAATTCCGTTCCATTCCATTGAATTCCATTCCATTCCGTTCCATTCCATTGAATTCCGTTCCGTTCCGTTCCGTTCCGTTCCGTTCCGTTCCATTCCGTTCCCTTCCATTCCATTCCGTTCTACTCGGGTTCATTCCATTCCATTCCTTTCCGTTCCGTTCCGTTCCGTTCCGTTCCGTTCCGTTCCGTTCTACTCGGGTTGATTCCATTCTATTCCATTCCATTCCATTCGATTCCATTCTATTCCATTCGATTCCATTCTATTCAATTCGATTCCATTCCATTCCATTCCATTCCATTCCATTCCATTCCATTGAATTCCATTCCATTCCATTCCGTTCCATTCCATTCCGTTCCATTCCATTCCATTCCATTCCATTCCATTCCATTACATTCCGTTCCATTCCGTTCCATTCCATTGAATTCCGATCCATTGCATTGAATTCCGTTCCATTCCATTCCATTCCTTTCCGTTCCGTTCCGTTCTGTTCCGTTCTACTCGGGTTGATTCCATTCTATTCCATTCCATTCCATTCTATTCCATTCTATTCCATTCGATTCCATTCGATTCAATTCGATTCGATTCGATTCCATTCCATTCCATTCCATTCCATTGAATTCCATTCCATTCCATAGAATTCCATTCCATTCCATTCCATTCCATTCCATTCCATTCCATTCCATTGAATTCCATTCCATTCCATTGAATTCCATTCCATTCCATTCCATTCGATTCCATTCCATTCCATGGAATTCCATTCCATTCGATTCCATTCCATTCCATGGAATTCCATTTCATTCCATTCCATTCCATTCCATTCCATTCCATTCCATTCCATAGAATTCCATTCCATTCCATTCCATTCCATTCCATTCCATTCCATTCCGTTCCATTCCATTCCATCGAATTCCATTCCATTCCATTCCATTCCATTCCATTCCATTCCATTCCATTCCATTCTACTAGGGTTGATTCCATTCTATTCCATTCCATTCCATTCGATTCCATTCGATTCCATTCGATTCCATTCGATTCCATTCCATTCCATTCAATTCCATTCCATTCCATTCCATTCCATTCCATTCCATTCCATTCCATTCCATTGAATTCCATTCCATTCCATTGAATTCCATTCCATTCCATTCCATTCCATTGAATTCCGTTCCATTCCATTCCTTTCCATTCCATTCCATTCCATTGAATTCCATTACATTGAATTCCATTCCATTCCATTCCATTCCATTGAATTCCATTCCATTCCATTGAATTCCATTCCATTCCATTCCGTTCGATTCCATTCCATTCCATGGAATTCCATTCCTTTCCATTCCATTCCATTCCTTTCCATTCCATTCCATTGAATTCCGTTCAATTCCATTCCATTGCATTCCATTCCATTCCATTCCATTGAATTCCATTCCATTCCATTCGATTCCATTCCATTCCATTCCATTCCATTCCATTCTATTCCATTGAATTCCATTCCATTCCATTCCATTCCATTCCATTCCATTGAATTCCGTTCCGTTCCGTTCCGTTCCGTTCCGTTCCATTCCGTTCCATTCCGTTCCATTCCGTTCTACTCGGGTTGATTCCATTCTATTCCATTCCATTCCATTCGATTCCATTCCATTCCATTCCATTCCATTCCATTCCGTTCTACTCGGGTTCATTCCATTCCATTCCGTTCCTTTCCGTTCCGTTCCGTTCCATTCCTTTCTACTTGTGTTGATTCCATTCCATTCCATTCTATTCCATAGAATTCCATTCCATTCCATTCCATTCCATTCCATTACATGGAATTCCATGGAATTCCATTGAATTCCATTCCATGGAATTCCATTCCATTCCATTCCATTCCATTCCATTGAATTCCATTCCATTCCATTCCATTCCATTCCATTCCATTCTACTCGGGTTGATTCCATTCTATTCCATTCCATTCCATTCCATTCAATTGAATTCCATTCCATTCCATTCCATTCCATTCCATTCCATTCCATTGAATTCCATTCCATTCCATTGAATTCCATTCCATTCCATTCCATTCCATTGAATTCCGTTCCATTCCATTCCTTTCCATTCCATTCCATTCCATTGAATTCCATTACATTGAATTCCATTCCATTCCATTCCATTCCATTGAATTCCATTCCATTCCATAGAATTCCATTCCATTCCATTCCATTCGATTCCATTCCATTCCATGGAATTCCATTCCTTTCCATTCCATTCCATTCCATTCCATTCCATTCCATTGAATTCCATTGAATTCCATTCCATTCCATTGAATTCCATTCCTTTCCATTCCATTCCATTGAATTCCGTTCAATTCCATTCCATTCCATTCCATTCCATTCCATTCCATTCGAATTCCATTCCATTCCATTCCATTCCATTCCATTCCTTTCCATTCCATTCCATTCTACTCGGGTTGATTCCATTCTATTCCATTCCATCGAATTCCATTCCATTCCATTCCATTCCATTCCATTCCATTCCATTCCATTCGATTCCATTCGATTCCATTCGATTCCATTCGATTCCATTCCATTCCGTTCCGTTCCATTCCGTTCCATTCCGTTCCATTCCATTGAATTCCGTTCCATTGCATTGAATTCCGTTCCATTCCATTCCATTCCTTTCCGTTCCGTTCCGTTCCGTTCCGTTCCGTTCTACTCGGGTTGATTCCATTCTATTCCATTCCATTCCATTCGATTCCATTCTATTCCATTCGATTCCTTTCGATTCAATTCAATTCCATTCCATTCCATTCCATTCCATTCCATTGAATTCCATTCCATTCCATTGAATTCCATTCCATTCCATTCCATTCCATTCCATTCCATTGAATTCCACTCCATTCCATCGAATTCCATTCCATTCCATTCCATTCGATTCCATTCCATTCAATGGAATTCCATTCCATTCCATTCCATTCCATTCCATTGAATTCCATTGAAATCCATTGAATTCCATTGAATTCCATTCCATTCCATTGAATTCCATTCCTTTCCATTCCATTCCATTGAATTCCGTTCAATTCCATTCCATTGCATTCCATTCCATTCCATTCCATTCGAATTCCATTCCATTCCATTCCATTCCATTCCATTCCAATCCATTCCATTCCATTCTACTCGGGTTGATTCCATTCTATTCCATTCCATTCCATTCGATTCCATTCGATTCCTTTCGATTCCATTCGATTCCATTCCATTCCATTCCATTCCATTGAATTCCATTCCATTCCATTCCATTCCATTCCATTCCATTCTACTCGGGTTGATTCCATTCTATTCCATTCCATTCCATTCGATTCCATTCGATTCCTTTCGATTCCATTCGATTCGATTCCATTCCATTCCATTCCATCGAATTTCATTCCATTCCATTCCATTCCATTCCATTCCATTCCATTCCATTCCATTCCATTCCATTCTACTCGGGTTGATTCCATTCTATTACATTCCATTCCATTCGATTCCATTCGATTCCATTCGATTCCATTCGATTCCATTCCATTCCATTCCATTCAATTGAATTCCATTCCATTCCATTCCATTCCATTCCATTCCATTCCATTCCATTCCATTTCATTCCATTCCATTCTACTCGGGTTGATTCCATTCTATTACATTCCATTCCATTCGATTCCATTCGATTCCATTCGATTCCATTCGATTCCATTCCATTCGATTCCATTCAATTGAATTCCATTCCATTCCATTCCATTCCATTCCATTCCATTCCATTCCATTCCATTGAATTCCATTCCATTCCATTGAATTCCATTCCATTACATTCCATTCCATTGAATTCCATTCCATTCCATTCCATTCCATTCCATTCCATTCCATTCCATTCCATTGAATTCCATTACATTCAATTCCATTCCATTCCATTCCATTCCATGGAATTCCATTCCATTCCGTTCCGTTCCGTTCCGTTCCGTTCCATTCCATTCCATTCCATTCCATTGAATTCCGTTCCATTCCATTGAATTCCATTCCATTCCGTTCCATTGCATTGAATTCCGTTCCGTTCCGTTCCGTTCCGTTCCGTTCCACTCCGTTCTACTCGGGTTGATTCCATTCTATTCCATTCCAATCCACTCGATTCCATTCCATTCCATTCCATTCCATTCCATTCCGTTCTACTCGGTTTCATTCCATTCCATTCCTTTCCGTTCCGTTCCGTTCCGTTCCGTTCTACTCGGGTTGATTCCATTCTATTCCATTCCATTCCATTCCATTCCATTCGATTCCATTCGATTTCATTCGATTCCATTCCATTCCATTCCATTCCATTCCATTCCATTCCATTGAATTCCATTCCATTCCATTCCATTCCATTGAATTCCGTTCCATTCCATTCCATTCCATTCCATTCCATTCCATTGAATTCCATTCCATTGAATTCCATTCCATTCCACTGAATTCCATTCCATTCTGTTCCGTTCCGTTCCGTTCCGTTCCGTTCCGTTCCATTCCATTCCATTGAATTCCGTTCCATTCCATTGAATTCCATTCCATTCCATTCCATTCCATTGAATTCCGTTCCGTTCCGTTCCGTTCCGTTCCGTTCCATTCCGTTCCATTCCGTTCCATTCCGTTCTACTCGGGTTGATTCCATTCTATTCCATTCCATTCCATTCGATTCCATTCCATTCCATTCCATTCCATTCCATTCCATTCTACTCGGGTTCATTCCATTCCATTCCGTTCCGTTCCGTTCCGTTCCGTTCCATTCTTTCTACTTGTGTTGATTCCATTCCATTCCATTCTATTCCATTGAATTCCATTCCATTCCATTCCATTCCATTCCATTCCATTACATGGAATTCCATGGAATTCCATTGAATTCCATTCCATGGAATTCCATTCCATTCCATTCCATTCCATTCCATTGAATTCCATTCCATTCCATTCCATTCCATTCCATTCCATTCCATTCCATTCCATTCCATTGAATTCCATTCCATTCCATGGAATTCCATTCCATTCCGTTCCGTTCCGTTCCGTTCCGTTCCGTTCCGTTCCGTTCCATTCCGTTCTACTCGGGTTGATTCCATTCTATTCCATTCCATTCCACTCGATTCCATTCCATTCCATTCCATTCCATTCCATTCCATTCCGTTCTACTCGGGTTCATTCCATTCCATTCCTTTCCGTTCCGTTCCGTTTCATTCCGTTCCATTCCGTTCTACTCGGGTTGATTCCATTCTATTCCATTCCATTCCACTCGATTCCATTCCATTCCATTCCATTCCATTCCATTCCATTCCGTTCTACTCGGGTTCATTCCATTCCATTCCTTTCCGTTCCGTTCCGTTCCGTTCCGTTCCGTTCCGTTCCGTTCTACTCGGGTTGATTCCATTCTATTCACTTCCATTCCATTCGATTCCATTCGATTCCATTCGATTCCATTCGATTACATTCCATTCCATTCCATTCCATTCCATTGAATTCCATTCCATTCCATTCCATTCCATTGAATTCCGTTCCATTCCATTCCATTCCATTCCATTCCATTCCATTGAATTCCATTCCATTGAATTCCATTCCATTCCATACCATTCCACTGAATTCCATTCCATTCCATTCCGTTCCGTTCCGTTCCGTTCCGTTCCGTTCCATTCCATTCCATTCCATTCCATTGAATTCCATTCCATTCCATTGAATTCCATTCCATTCCGTTCCATTCCATTGAATTCCGTTCCGTTCCGTTCCGTTCCGTTCCGTTCCATTCCGTTCCATTCTGTTCCATTCCGTTCTACTCGGGTTGATTCCATTCTATTCCATTCCATTCCATTCGATTCCATTCCATTCCATTCCATTCCATTCCATTCCATTCCATCGAATTCCATTCCATTCCATTGAATTCCATTCCATTCCATTCCATTCCATTCCATTCCATTCCATTCCATCGAATTCCATTCCATTCCATTCCATTCCATTCCATTCCATTCCATTCCATTCCATTCCATTCCATTCGATTCCATTCGATTCCATTCGATTCCATTCGATTCCATTCCATTCCATTCCATTCCGTTCCGTTCCATTCCGTTCCATTCCGTCCCATTCCATTGAATTCCGTTCCATTGCATTGAATTCCGTTCCATTCCATTCCATTCCTTTCCGTTCCGTTCCGTTCCGTTCCGCTCCGTTCTACTCGGGTTGATTCCATTCTATTCCATTCCATTCCATTCGATTCCATTCTATTCCATTCGATTCCATTCGATTCAATTCGATTCCATTCCATTCCATTCCATTCCATTCCATTCCATTGAATTCCATTCCATTCCATTGAATTCCATTCCATTCCATTCCATTCCATTCCATTCCATTCCATTGAATTCCATTCCATTCCATTGAATTCCATTCCATTCCATTCCATTCCATTCCATGGAATTCCATTGAATTCCATTGAATTCCATTCCATTCCATTGAATTCCATTCCTTTCCATTCCATTCCATTGAATTCCGTTCAATTCCATTCCATTGCATTCCATTCCATTCCATTCCATTCGAATTCCATTCCATTCCATTCCATTCCATTCCATTCCATTCCATTCTACTCGGGTTGATTCCATTCTATTCCATTCCATTCCATTCGATTCCATTCGATTCCTTTCGATTCCATTCGATTCCATTCCATTCCATTCCATTCCACTGAATTCCATTCCATTCCATTCCATTCCATTCCATTCCATTCCATTCCATTCCATTCCATTCTACTCGGGTTGATTCCATTCTATTCCATTCCATTCCATTCGATTCCATTCGATTCCTTTCGATTCCATTCGATTCCATTCCATTCCATTCCATTCCATCGAATTCCATTCCATTCCATTCCATTCCATTCCATTCCATTCCATTCCATTCCATTCCATTCTACTCGGGTTGATTCCATTCTATTACATTCCATTCCATTCGATTCCATTCGATTCCATTCGATTCCATTCGATTCCATTCCATTCCATTCCATTCAATTGAATTCCATTCCATTCCATTCCATTCCATTCCATTCCATTCCATTCCATTCCATTCTACTCGGGATGATTCCATTCTATTACATTCCATTCCATTCGATTCCATTCGATTTCATTAGATTCCTTTCGATTCCATTCCATTCGATTCCATTCAATTGAATTCCATTCCATTCCATTCCATTCCATTCCATTCCATTCCATTGAATTCCATTCCATTCCATTGAATTCCATTCCATTACATTCCATTCCATTGAATTCCATTCCATTCCATTCCATTCCACTCCATTCCATTCCATTCCATTCCATTGAATTCCATTACATTCAATTCCATTCCATTCCATTCCATTCCATGGAATTCCATTCCATTCTGTTCCGTTCCGTTCCGTTCCATTCCATTCCATTCCATTCCATTGAATTCCGTTCCATTCCATTGAATTCCATTCCATTCCGTTCCATTCCATTGAATTCCGTTCCGTTCCGTTCCGTTCCGTTCCATTCCGTTCCATTCCGTTCCTTTCCGTTCTACTCGGGTTGATTCCATTCTATTCCATTCCATTCCATTCGATTCCATTCCATTCCATTCCATTCCATTCCATTCCATTCCTTTCTACTCGGGTTCATTCCATTCCATTCCGTTCCGTTCCGTTCTGATCCGTTCCATTCCTTTCTACTTGTGTTGATTCCATTCCATTCCATTCTATTCCATTGAATTCCATTCCATTCCATTCCATTCCATTCCATTACATGGAATTCCATTGAATTCCATTGAATTCCATTGAATTCCATTGAATTCCATTCCATTGAATTCCATTGAATTCCATTCCATTCCATTCCATGGAATTCCATTCCATTCCATTCCATTCCTTGGAATTCCATTCCATTCCATTCTATTCCATTCCATTGAATTCCATTCCATTCCATTCAATTGAATTCCATTCCATTCCATTCCATTCGATTCCATTCCATTCCATTGAATTCCATTCCATTCCATTGAATTCCATTCCATTTCATTCCATTCCATTCCGTTCCATTCCATTCCGTTCCATTCCATTCCATTCCTTTCCATTCCATTCCATTCCGTTCCTTTCCATTGAATTCCGTTCCATTGCATTGAATTCCGTTCCATTCCATTCCATTCCTTTCCGTTCCGTTCCGTTCCGTTCCGTTCCGTTCCGTTCTACTCGGGTTGATTCCATTCTATTCCATTCCATTCCATTCGATTCCATTCTATTCCATTCTATTCCATTCGATTCCATTCGATTCAATTCGATTCCATTCCATTCCATTCCATTCCATTCCATTCCATTCCATTCCATTGAATTCCATTCCATTCCATTCCGTTCCATTCCATTCCGTTCCATTCCATTCCATTCCATTCCATTACGTTCCGTTCCATTCCGTTCCATTCCGTTCCATTCCATTGAATTCCGATCCATTGCATTGAATTCCGTTCCATTCCATTCCATTCCTTTCCGTTCCGTTCCGTTCCGTTCCGTTCCGTTCTACTCGGATTGATTCCATTCTATTCCAATCCATTCCATTCGATTCCATTCGATTCCATTCGATTCCATTCGTTTCCATTCCATTCCATTCCATTCCATTGAATTCCATTCCATTCCATTCCATTCCATTCCATTCCATTCCATGGAATTCCGTTCCATTCTGTTCCGTTCCATTGAATTCCGTTCCGTTCCATTGAATTCCATTCCATTCCATTCCATCGAATTCCATTCCATTCCATTCCATTCCATTCCATTCCATTCCATTGAATTCCGTTCCATTCCATTGAATTCCATTCCATTCCGTTCCATTCCATTGAATTCCGTTCCGTTCCGTTCCGTTCCATTCCGTTCTACTCGGGTTGATTCCATTCTATTCCATTCCAATCCACTCGATTCCATTCCATTCCATTCCATTCCATTCCATTCCATTCCGTTCTACTCGGGTTCATTCCATTCCATTCCTTTCCGTTCCGTTCCGTTCCGTTCCGTTCCGTTCCGTTCTACTCGGGTTGATTCCATTCTATTCCATTCCATTCCATTCGATTCCATTCTATTCCATTCGATTCCATTCGATTCAATTCGATTCGATTCCATTCCATTCCATTCCATTCCATTGCATTCCATTGAATTCCATTCCATTCCATGGAATTCCATTCCATTCCATTCCATTCCATTCCATTCCATTCCATTCCATTCCATTCCATTCCATTCCATCGAATTCCATTCCATTCCATTCCATTCCATTCCATTCAATTCCATTCGATTCCATTCGATTCCATTCGATTCCATTCGATTCCATTCCATTCCATTCCATTCCATTGAATTCCATTCCATTCCATTCCATTGAATTCCATTCGATTCCATTCTACTCGGGTTGATTCCATTCTATTACATTCCATTCCATTCGATTCCATTCGATTCCATTTGATTCCATTCGATTCCATTCTATTCCATTCCATTCCATTGAATTCCGTTCCATTCCATTCCATTCCATTCCATTCCATTCCATGGAATTCCATTGAATTCCATTGAATTCCATTCCATTCCATTGAATTCCATTCCTTTCCATTCCATTCCATTGAATTCCGTTCAATTCCATTCCATTCCATTCCATTCCATTCCATTCCATTCGAATTCCATTCCATTCCATTCCATTCCATTCCATTCCTTTCCATTCCATTCCATTCTACTCGGGTTGATTCCATTCTATTCCATTCCATCGAATTCCATTCCATTCCATTCCATTCCATTCCATTCCATTCCATTCCATTCCATTCCATTCGATTCCATTCGATTCCATTCGATTCCATTCGATTCCATTCCATTCCATTCCATTCCGTTCCGTTCCATTCCGTTCCATTCCGTTCCATTCCATTGAATTCCGTTCCATTGCATTGAATTCCGTTCCATTCCATTCCATTCCTTTCCGTTCCGTTCCGTTCCGTTCCGTTCCGTTCTACTCGGGTTGATTCCATTCTATTCCATTCCATTCCATTCGATTCCATTCTATTCCATTCGATTCCTTTCGATTCAATTCAATTCCATTCCATTCCATTCCATTCCATTCCATTGAATTCCATTCCATTCCATTGAATTCCATTCCATTCCATTCCATTCCATTCCATTCCATTGAATTCCACTCCATTCCATTGAATTCCATTCCATTCCATTCCATTCGATTCCATTCCATTCAATGGAATTCCATTCCATTCCATTCCATTCCATTCCATTGAATTCCATTGAAATCCATTGAATTCCATTGAATTCCATTCCATTCCATTGAATTCCATTCCTTTCCATTCCATTCCATTGAATTCCGTTCAATTCCATTCCATTGCATTCCATTCCATTCCATTCCATTCGAATTCCATTCCATTCCATTCCTTTCCATTCCATTCCATTCCATTCCATTCCATTCTACTCGGGTTGATTCCATTCTATTCCATTCCATTCCATTCGATTCCATTCGATTCCTTTCGATTCCATTCGATTCCATTCCATTCCATTCCATTCCATTGAATTCCATTCCATTCCATTCCATTCCATTCCATTCCATTCCATTCTACTCGGGTTGATTCCATTCTATTCCATTCCATTCCATTCGATTCCATTCGATTCCTTTCGATTCCATTCGATTCGATTCCATTCCATTCCATTCCATCGAATTTCATTCCATTCCATTCCATTCCATTCCATTCCATTCCATTCCATTCCATTCCATTCCATTCCATTCCATTCCATTCTACTCGGGTTGATTCCATTCTATTACATTCCATTCCATTCGATTCCATTCGATTCCATTCGATTCCATTCGATTCCATTCCATTCCATTCCATTCAATTGAATTCCATTCCATTCCATTCCATTCCATTACATTCCATTCCATTCCATTCCATTCCATTTCATTCCATTCCATTCTACTCGGGTTGATTCCATTCTATTACATTCCATTCCATTCGATTCCATTCGATTCCATTCGATTCCATTCGATTCCATTCCATTCGATTCCATTCAATTGAATTCCATTCCATTCCATTCCATTCCATTCCATTCCATTCCATTCCATTCCATTCCATTGAATTCCATTCCATTCCATTGAATTCCATTCCATTACATTCCATTCCATTGAATTCCATTCCATTCCATTCCATTCCATTCCATTCCATTGAATTCCATTCCATTCCATACCATTCCACTGAATTCCATTCCATTCCATTCCGTTCCGTTCCGTTCCGTTCCGTTCCGTTCCATTCCATTCCATTCCATTCCATTGAATTCCATTCCATTCCATTGAATTCCATTCCATTCCGTTCCATTCCATTGAATTCCGTTCCGTTCCGTTCCGTTCCGTTCCGTTCCATTCCGTTCCATTCTGTTCCATTCCGTTCTACTCGGGTTGATTCCATTCTATTCCATTCCATTCCATTCGATTCCATTCCATTCCATTCCATTCCATTCCATTCCATTCCATCGAATTCCATTCCATTCCATTGAATTCCATTCCATTCCATTCCATTCCATTCCATTCCATTCCATTCCATCGAATTCCATTCCATTCCATTCCATTCCATTCCATTCCATTCCATTCCATTCCATTCCATTCCATTCGATTCCATTCGATTCCATTCGATTCCATTCGATTCCATTCCATTCCATTCCATTCCGTTCCGTTCCATTCCGTTCCATTCCGTCCCATTCCATTGAATTCCGTTCCATTGCATTGAATTCCGTTCCATTCCATTCCATTCCTTTCCGTTCCGTTCCGTTCCGTTCCGCTCCGTTCTACTCGGGTTGATTCCATTCTATTCCATTCCAT
This sequence comes from Gorilla gorilla gorilla, assembly GCF_029281585.2. Classification (NCBI taxonomy): domain Eukaryota; kingdom Metazoa; phylum Chordata; class Mammalia; order Primates; family Hominidae; genus Gorilla; species Gorilla gorilla. The sequence goes on from NC_073242.2 coordinate 40,993,470, forward strand.
TCCATTCGATTCCATTCTATTCCATTCGATTCCATTCGATTCAATTCGATTCCATTCCATTCCATTCCATTCCATTCCATTGAATTCCATTCCATTCCATTGAATTCCATTCCATTCCATTCCATTCCATTCCATTCCATTCCATTGAATTCCATTCCATTCCATTCGATTCCATTCCATTCCATGGAATTCCATTCCATTCCATTCCATTCCATTCCATTCCATGGAATTCCATTGAATTCCATTGAATTCCATTCCATTCCATTGAATTCCATTCCTTTCCATTCCATTCCATTGAATTCCGTTCAATTCCATTCCATTGCATTCCATTCCATTCCATTCCATTCGAATTCCATTCCATTCCATTCCATTCCATTCCATTCCATTCCATTCTACTCGGGTTGATTCCATTCTATTCCATTCCATTCCATTCGATTCCATTCGATTCCTTTCGATTCCATTCGATTCCATTCCATTCCATTCCATTCCACTGAATTCCATTCCATTCCATTCCATTCCATTCCATTCCATTCCATTCCATTCTACTCGGGTTGATTCCATTCTATTCCATTCCATTCCATTCGATTCCATTCGATTCCTTTCGATTCCATTCGATTCCATTCCATTCCATTCCATTCCATCGAATTCCATTCCATTCCATTCCATTCCATTCCATTCCATTCCATTCCATTCCATTCCATTCCATTCCATTCTACTCGGGTTGATTCCATTCTATTACATTCCATTCCATTCGATTCCATTCGATTCCATTCGATTCCATTCGATTCCATTCCATTCCATTCCATTCAATTGAATTCCATTCCATTCCATTCCATTCCATTCCATTCCATTCCATTCCATTCCATTCTACTCGGGATGATTCCATTCTATTACATTCCATTCCATTCGATTCCATTCGATTCCATTAGATTCCTTTCGATTCCATTCCATTCGATTCCATTCAATTGAATTCCATTCCATTCCATTCCATTCCATTCCATTCCATTCCATTGAATTCCATTCCATTCCATTGAATTCCATTCCATTACATTCCATTCCATTGAATTCCATTCCATTCCATTCCATTCCACTCCATTCCATTCCATTCCATTCCATTGAATTCCATTACATTCAATTCCATTCCATTCCATTCCATTCCATGGAATTCCATTCCATTCTGTTCCGTTCCATTCCGTTCCATTCCATTCCATTCCATTCCATTGAATTCCGTTCCATTCCATTGAATTCCATTCCATTCCGTTCCATTCCATTGAATTCCGTTCCGTTCCGTTCCGTTCCGTTCCATTCCGTTCCATTCCGTTCCTTTCCGTTCTACTCGGGTTGATTCCATTCTATTCCATTCCATTCCATTCGATTCCATTCCATTCCATTCCATTCCATTCCATTCCATTCCTTTCTACTCGGGTTCATTCCATTCCATTCCGTTCCGTTCCGTTCTGATCCGTTCCATTCCTTTCTACTTGTGTTGATTCCATTCCATTCCATTCTATTCCATTGAATTCCATTCCATTCCATTCCATTCCATTCCATTACATGGAATTCCATTGAATTCCATTGAATTCCATTGAATTCCATTGAATTCCATTCCATTGAATTCCATTGAATTCCATTCCATTCCATTCCATGGAATTCCATTCCATTCCATTCCATTCCTTGGAATTCCATTCCATTCCATTCTATTCCATTCCATTGAATTCCATTCCATTCCATTCAATTGAATTCCATTCCATTCCATTCCATTCGATTCCATTCCATTCCATTGAATTCCATTCCATTCCATTGAATTCCATTCCATTTCATTCCATTCCATTCCGTTCCATTCCATTCCGTTCCATTCCATTCCATTCCTTTCCATTCCATTCCATTCCGTTCCTTTCCATTGAATTCCGTTCCATTGCATTGAATTCCGTTCCATTCCATTCCATTCCTTTCCGTTCCGTTCCGTTCCGTTCCGTTCCGTTCCGTTCTACTCGGGTTGATTCCATTCTATTCCATTCCATTCCATTCGATTCCATTCTATTCCATTCTATTCCATTCGATTCCATTCGATTCAATTCCATTCCATTCCATTCCATTCCATTACATTCCATTCCATTCCATTCCATTCCATTGAATTCCATTCCATTCCATTCCGTTCCATTCCATTCCGTTCCATTCCATTCCATTCCATTCCATTACGTTCCGTTCCATTCCGTTCCATTCCGTTCCATTCCATTGAATTCCGATCCATTGCATTGAATTCCGTTCCATTCCATTCCATTCCTTTCCGTTCCGTTCCGTTCCGTTCCGTTCCGTTCTACTCGGATTGATTCCATTCTATTCCAATCCATTCCATTCGATTCCATTCGATTCCATTCGATTCCATTCGTTTCCATTCCATTCCATTCCATTCCATTGAATTCCATTCCATTCCATTCCATTCCATTCCATTCCATTCCATGGAATTCCGTTCCATTCCGTTCCGTTCCATTGAATTCCGTTCCATTCCATTGAATTCCATTCCATTCCATTCCATCGAATTCCATTCCATTCCATTCCATTCCATTCCATTCCATTCCATTGAATTCCGTTCCATTCCATTGAATTCCATTCCATTCCGTTCCATTCCATTGAATTCCGTTCCGTTCCGTTCCGTTCCATTCCGTTCTACTCGGGTTGATTCCATTCTATTCCATTCCAATCCACTCGATTCCATTCCATTCCATTCCATTCCATTCCATTCCATTCCGTTCTACTCGGGTTCATTCCATTCCATTCCTTTCCGTTCCGTTCCGTTCCGTTCCGTTCCGTTCTACTCGGGTTGATTCCATTCTATTCCATTCCATTCCATTCGATTCCATTCTATTCCATTCGATTCCATTCGATTCAATTCGATTCGATTCCATTCCATTCCATTCCATTCCATTGCATTCCATTGAATTCCATTCCATTCCATGGAATTCCATTCCATTCCATTCCATTCCATTCCATTCCATTCCATTCCATTCCATTCCATTCCATTCCATTCCATTCCATCGAATTCCATTCCATTCCATTCCATTCCATTCCATTCAATTCCATTCGATTCCATTCGATTCCATTCGATTCCATTCGATTCCATTCCATTCCATTCCATTCCATTGAATTCCATTCCATTCCATTCCATTCCATTCCATTGAATTCCATTCGATTCCATTCTACTCGGGTTGATTCCATTCTATTACATTCCATTCCATTCGATTCCATTCGATTCCATTTGATTCCATTCGATTCCATTCTATTCCATTCCATTCCATTGAATTCCGTTCCATTCCATTCCATTCCATTCCATTCCATTCCATTGAATTCCATTACATTGAATTCCATTCCATTCCATTCCATTCCATGGAATTCCATTCCATTCCGTTCCGTTCTGTTCCGTTCCGTACCGTTCCATTCCATTCCATTCCATTCCATTGAATTCCGTTCCATTCCATTGAATTCCATTCCATTCCGTTCCATTCCATTGAATTCCGTTCCGTTCCGTTCCGTTCCGTTCCGTTCCGTTCCATTCCGTTCCCTTCCATTCCATTCCGTTCTACTCGGGTTCATTCCATTCCATTCCTTTCCGTTCCGTTCTTTTCCGTTGCGTTCCGTTCCGTTCCGTTCTACTCGGGTTGATTCCATTCTATTCCATTCCATTCCATTCGATTCCATTCTATTCCATTCGATTCCATTCTATTCAATTCGATTCCATTCCATTCCATTCCATTCCATTCCATTCCATTCCATTGAATTCCATTCCATTCCATTCCGTTCCATTCCATTCCGTTCCATTCCATTCCATTCCATTCCATTCCATTCCATTCCATTACATTCCGTTCCATTCCGTTCCATTCCATTGAATTCCGATCCATTGCATTGAATTCCGTTCCATTCCATTCCATTCCTTTCCGTTCCGTTCCGTTCTGTTCCGTTCTACTCGGGTTGATTCCATTCTATTCCATTCCATTCCATTCGATTCCATTCTATTCCATTCGATTCCATTCGATTCAATTCGATTCGATTCCATTCCATTCCATTCCATTCCATTCCATTCCATTGAATTCCATTCCATTCCATAGAATTCCATTCCATTCCATTCCATTCCATTCCATTCCATTCCATTGAATTCCATTCCATTCCATTGAATTCCATTCCATTCCATTCCATTCGATTCCATTCCATTCCATGGAATTCCATTCCATTCGATTCCATTCCATTCCATGGAATTCCATTTCATTCCATTCCATTCCATTCCATTCCATTCCATAGAATTCTATTCCATTCCATTCCATTCCATTCCATTCCATTCCGTTCCATTCCATTCCATCGAATTCCATTCCATTCCATTCCATTCCATTCCATTCCATTCCATTCCATTCCATTCCATTCTACTAGGGTTGATTCCATTCTATTCCATTCCATTCCATTCGATTCCATTCGATTCCATTCGATTCCATTCGATTCCATTCCATTCCATTCCATTCCATTCAATTCCATTCCATTCCATTCCATTCCATTCCATTCCATTCCATTCCATTGAATTCCATTCCATTCCATTGAATTCCATTCCATTCCATTGAATTCCGTTCCATTCCATTCCTTTCCATTCCATTCCATTCCATTGAATTCCATTACATTGAATTCCATTCCATTCCATTCCATTCCATTGAATTCCATTCCATTCCATTGAATTCCATTCCATTCCATTCCGTTCGATTCCATTCCATTCCATGGAATTCCATTCCTTTCCATTCCATTCCATTCCTTTCCATTCCATTCCATTGAATTCCGTTCAATTCCATTCCATTGCATTCCATTCCATTCCATTCCATTGAATTCCATTCCATTCCATTCGATTCCATTCGATTCCATTCCATTCCATTCCATTCTATTCCATTGAATTCCATTCCATTCCATTCCATTCCATTCCATTCCATTGAATTCCGTTCCGTTCCGTTCCGTTCCGTTCCGTTCCATTCCGTTCCATTCCGTTCCATTCCGTTCTACTCGGGTTGATTCCATTCTATTCCATTCCATTCCATTCGATTCCATTCCATTCCATTCCATTCCATTCCATTCCGTTCTACTCGGGTTCATTCCATTCCATTCCGTTCCGTTCCGTTCCGTTCCGTTCCATTCCTTTCTACTTGTGTTGATTCCATTCCATTCCATTCTATTCCATAGAATTCCATTCCATTCCATTCCATTCCATTCCATTACATGGAATTCCATGGAATTCCATTCCATTCCATTCCATTCCATTCCATTGAATTCCATTCCATTCCATTCCATTCCATTCGATTCCATTCTACTCGGGTTGATTCCATTCTATTGCATTCCATTCCATTCGATTCCATTCGATTCCATTTGATTCCATTCGATTCCATTCTATTCCATTCCATTCCATTGAATTCCGTTCCATTCCATTCCATTCCATTCCATTCCATTCCATTGAATTCCATTACATTGAATTCCATTCCATTCCATTCCATTCCATTCCATTCCATTCCATTCCATTCCATTCCATGGAATTCCATTGAATTCCATTGAATTCCATTCCATTCCATTGAATTCCATTCCTTTCCATTCCATTCCATTGAATTCCGTTCAATTCCATTCCATTCCATTCCATTCCATTCCATTCCATTCGAATTCCATTCCATTCCATTCCATTCCATTCCATTCCTTTCCATTCCATTCCATTCTACTCGGGTTGATTCCATTCTATTCCATTCCATCGAATTCCATTCCATTCCATTCCATTCCATTCCATTCCATTCCATTGCATTCCATTCGATTCCATTCGATTCCATTCGATTCCATTCGATTCCATTCCATTCCATTCCATTCCGTTCCGTTCCATTCCGTTCCATTCCGTTCCATTCCATTGAATTCCGTTCCATTGCATTGAATTCCGTTCCATTCCATTCCATTCCTTTCCGTTCCGTTCCGTTCCGTTCCGTTCCGTTCTACTCGGGTTGATTCCATTCTATTCCATTCCATTCCATTCGATTCCATTCTATTCCATTCGATTCCTTTCGATTCAATTCAATTCCATTCCATTCCATTCCATTCCATTCCATTGAATTCCATTCCATTCCATTGAATTCCATTCCATTCCATTCCATTCCATTCCATTCCATTGAATTCCACTCCATTCCATTGAATTCCATTCCATTCCATTCCATTCGATTCCATTCCATTCAATGGAATTCCATTCCATTCCATTCCATTCCATTCCATTGAATTCCATTGAAATCCATTGAATTCCATTGAATTCCATTCCATTCCATTGAATTCCATTCCTTTCCATTCCATTCCATTGAATTCCGTTCAATTCCATTCCATTGCATTCCATTCCATTCCATTCCATTCGAATTCCATTCCATTCCATTCCTTTCCATTCCATTCCATTCCATTCCATTCCATTCTACTCGGGTTGATTCCATTCTATTCCATTCCATTCCATTCGATTCCATTCGATTCCATTCGATTCCATTCGATTCCATTCCATTCCATTCCATTCCATTGAATTCCATTCCATTCCATTCCATTCCATTCCATTCCATTCCATTCCATTCTACTCGGGTTGATTCCATTCTATTCCATTCCATTCCATTCGATTCCATTCGATTCCTTTCGATTCCATTCGATTCGATTCCATTCCATTCCATTCCATCGAATTTCATTCCATTCCATTCCATTCCATTCCATTCCATTCCATTCCATTCCATTCCATTCCATTCCATTCCATTCTACTCGGGTTGATTCCATTCTATTACATTCCATTCCATTCGATTCCATTCGATTCCATTCGATTCCATTCGATTCCATTCCATTCCATTCCATTCAATTGAATTCCATTCCATTCCATTCCATTCCATTACATTCCATTCCATTCCATTCCATTCCATTTCATTCCATTCCATTCTACTCGGGTTGATTCCATTCTATTACATTCCATTCCATTCGATTCCATTCGATTCCATTCGATTCCATTCGATTCCATTCCATTCGATTCCATTCAATTGAATTCCATTCCATTCCATTCCATTCCATTCCATTCCATTCCATTCCATTCCATTGAATTCCATTCCATTCCATTGAATTCCATTCCATTACATTCCATTCCATTGAATTCCATTCCATTCCATTCCATTCCATTGAATTCCATTCCATTCCATTCCATTCCATTGAATTCCGTTCCATTCCATTCCATTCCATTCCATTCCATTCCATTGAATTCCATTCCATTGAATTCCATTCCATTCCATACCATTCCACTGAATTCCATTCCATTCCATTCCGTTCCGTTCCGTTCCGTTCCGTTCCGTTCCATTCCATTCCATTCCATTCCATTGAATTCCATTCCATTCCATTGAATTCCATTCCATTCCGTTCCATTCCATTGAATTCCGTTCCGTTCCGTTCCGTTCCGTTCCGTTCCATTCCGTTCCATTCTGTTCCATTCCGTTCTACTCGGGTTGATTCCATTCTATTCCATTCCATTCCATTCGATTCCATTCCATTCCATTCCATTCCATTCCATTCCATTCCATCGAATTCCATTCCATTCCATTGAATTCCATTCCATTCCATTCCATTCCATTCCATTCCATTCCATTCCATCGAATTCCATTCCATTCCATTCCATTCCATTCCATTCCATTCCATTCCATTCCATTCCATTCGATTCCATTCGATTCCATTCGATTCCATTCGATTCCATTCCATTCCATTCCATTCCGTTCCGTTCCATTCCGTTCCATTCCGTCCCATTCCATTGAATTCCGTTCCATTGCATTGAATTCCGTTCCATTCCATTCCATTCCTTTCCGTTCCGTTCCGTTCCGTTCCGCTCCGTTCTACTCGGGTTGATTCCATTCTATTCCATTTCATTCCATTCGATTCCATTCTATTCCATTCGATTCCATTCGATTCAATTCGATTCCATTCCATTCCATTCCATTCCATTCCATTCCTTTCCATTCCATTCCATTGAATTCCGTTCAATTCCATTCCATTGCATTCCATTCCATTCCATTCCATTCGAATTCCATTCCATTCCATTCCATTCCATTCCATTCCATTCCATTCTACTCGGGTTGATTCCATTCTATTCCATTCCATTCCATTCGATTCCATTCGATTCCTTTCGATTCCATTCGATTCCATTCCATTCCATTCCATTCCACTGAATTCCATTCCATTCCATTCCATTCCATTCCATTCCATTCCATTCCATTCTACTCGGGTTGATTCCATTCTATTCCATTCCATTCCATTCGATTCCATTCGATTCCTTTCGATTCCATTCGATTCCATTCCATTCCATTCCATTCCATCGAATTCCATTCCATTCCATTCCATTCCATTCCATTCCATTCCATTCCATTCCATTCCATTCCATTCTACTCGGGTTGATTCCATTCTATTACATTCCATTCCATTCGATTCCATTCGATTCCATTCGATTCCATTCGATTCCATTCCATTCCATTCCATTCAATTGAATTCCATTCCATTCAATTCCATTCCATTCCATTCCATTCCATTCCATTCCATTCTACTCGGGATGATTCCATTCTATTACATTCCATTCCATTCGATTCTATTCGATTCCATTAGATTCCTTTCGATTCCATTCCATTCGATTCCATTCAATTGAATTCCATTCCATTCCATTCCATTCCATTCCATTCCATTCCATTGAATTCCATTCCATTCCATTGAATTCCATTCCATTACATTCCATTCCATTGAATTCCATTCCATTCCATTCCATTCCACTCCATTCCATTCCATTCCATTCCATTGAATTCCATTACATTCAATTCCATTCCATTCCATTCCATTCCATGGAATTCCATTCCATTCTGTTCCGTTCCGTTCCGTTCCATTCCATTCCATTCCATTCCATTGAATTCCGTTCCATTCCATTGAATTCCATTCCATTCCGTTCCATTCCATTGAATTCCGTTCCGTTCCGTTCCGTTCCGTTCCATTCCGTTCCATTCCGTTCCTTTCCGTTCTACTCGGGTTGATTCCATTCTATTCCATTCCATTCCATTCGATTCCATTCCATTCCATTCCATTCCATTCCATTCCATTCCTTTCTACTCGGGTTCATTCCATTCCATTCCGTTCCGTTCCGTTCTGATCCGTTCCATTCCTTTCTACTTGTGTTGATTCCATTCCATTCCATTCTATTCCATTGAATTCCATTCCATTCCATTCCATTCCATTCCATTACATGGAATTCCATTGAATTCCATTGAATTCCATTGAATTCCATTGAATTCCATTCCATTGAATTCCATTGAATTCCATTCCATTCCATTCCATGGAATTCCATTCCATTCCATTCCATTCCTTGGAATTCCATTCCATTCCATTCTATTCCATTCCATTGAATTCCATTCCATTCCATTCAATTGAATTCCATTCCATTCCATTCCATTCGATTCTATTCCATTCCATTGAATTCCATTCCATTCCATTGAATTCCATTCCATTTCATTCCATTCCATTCCGTTCCATTCCATTCCGTTCCATTCCATTCCATTCCTTTCCATTCCATTCCATTCCGTTCCTTTCCATTGAATTCCGTTCCATTGCATTGAATTCCGTTCCATTCCATTCCATTCCTTTCCGTTCCGTTCCGTTCCGTTCCGTTCCGTTCCGTTCTACTCGGGTTGATTCCATTCTATTCCATTCCATTCCATTCGATTCCATTCTATTCCATTCTATTCCATTCGATTCCATTCGATTCAATTCCATTCCATTCCATTCCATTCCATTCCATTCCATTCCATTCCATTCCATTCCATTGAATTCCATTCCATTCCATTCCGTTCCATTCCATTCCGTTCCATTCCATTCCATTCCATTCCATTACGTTCCGTTCCATTCCGTTCCATTCCGTTCCATTCCATTGAATTCCGATCCATTGCATTGAATTCCGTTCCATTCCATTCCATTCCTTTCCGTTCCGTTCCGTTCCGTTCCGTTCCGTTCTACTCGGATTGATTCCATTCTATTCCAATCCATTCCATTCGATTCCATTCGATTCCATTCGATTCCATTCGTTTCCATTCCATTCCATTCCATTCCATTGAATTCCATTCCATTCCATTCCATTCCATTCCATTCCATTCCATGGAATTCCGTTCCATTCCGTTCCGTTCCATTGAATTCCGTTCCGTTCCATTGAATTCCATTCCATTCCATTCCATCGAATTCCATTCCATTCCATTCCATTCCATTCCATTCCATTCCATTGAATTCCGTTCCATTCCATTGAATTCCATTCCATTCCGTTCCATTCCATTGAATTCCGTTCCGTTCCGTTCCGTTCCATTCCGTTCTACTCGGGTTGATTCCATTCTATTCCATTCCAATCCACTCGATTCCATTCCATTCCATTCCATTCCATTCCATTCCATTCCGTTCTACTCGGGTTCATTCCATTCCATTCCTTTCCGTTCCGTTCCGTTCCGTTCCGTTCCGTTCTACTCGGGTTGATTCCATTCTATTCCATTCCATTCCATTCGATTCCATTCTATTCCATTCGATTCCATTCGATTCAATTCGATTCGATTCCATTCCATTCCATTCCATTCCATTGCATTCCATTGAATTCCATTCCATTCCATGGAATTCCATTCCATTCCATTCCATTCCATTCCATTCCATTCCATTCCATTCCATTCCATTCCATTCCATCGAATTCCATTCCATTCCATTCCATTCCATTCCATTCAATTCCATTCGATTCCATTCGATTCCATTCGATTCCATTCGATTCCATTCCATTCCATTCCATTCCATTGAATTCCATTCCATTCCATTCCATTCCATTCCATTGAATTCCATTCGATTCCATTCTACTCGGGTTGATTCCATTCTATTACATTCCATTCCATTCGATTCCATTCGATTCCATTTGATTCCATTCGATTCCATTCTATTCCATTCCATTCCATTGAATTCCGTTCCATTCCATTCCATTCCATTCCATTCCATTCCATTGAATTCCATTACATTGAATTCCATTCCATTCCATTCCATTCCATGGAATTCCATTCCATTCCGTTCCGTTCTGTTCCGTTCCGTACCGTTCCATTCCATTCCATTCCATTCCATTGAATTCCGTTCCATTCCATTGAATTCCATTCCATTCCGTTCCATTCCATTGAATTCCGTTCCGTTCCGTTCCGTTCCGTTCCTTTCCGTTCCATTCCGTTCCCTTCCATTCCATTCCGTTCTACTCGGGTTCATTCCATTCCATTCCTTTCCGTTCCGTTCTTTTCCGTTCCGTTCCGTTCCGTTCCGTTCTACTCGGGTTGATTCCATTCTATTCCATTCCATTCCATTCGATTCCATTCTATTCCATTCGATTCCATTCTATTCAATTCGATTCCATTCCATTCCATTCCATTCCATTCCATTCCATTGAATTCCATTCCATTCCATTCCGTTCCATTCCATTCCGTTCCATTCCATTCCATTCCATTCCATTCCATTCCATTCCATTACATTCCGTTCCATTCCGTTCCATTCCATTGAATTCCGATCCATTGCATTGAATTCCGTTCCATTCCATTCCATTCCTTTCCGTTCCGTTCCGTTCTGTTCCGTTCTACTCGGGTTGATTCCATTCTATTCCATTCCATTCCATTCGATTCCATTCTATTCCATTCGATTCCATTCGATTCAATTCGATTCGATTCCATTCCATTCCATTCCATTCCATTCCATTCCATTGAATTCCATTCCATTCCATAGAATTCCATTCCATTCCATTCCATTCCATTCCATTCCATTCCATTGAATTCCATTCCATTCCATTGAATTCCATTCCATTCCATTCCATTCGATTCCATTCCATTCCATGGAATTCCATTCCATTCGATTCCATTCCATTCCATGGAATTCCATTTCATTCCATTCCATTCCATTCCATTCCATTTCATTCCATTCCATTCCATTCCATTCCATTCCATTCCATAGAATTCTATTCCATTCCATTCCATTCCATTCCATTCCATTCCGTTCCATTCCATTCCATCGAATTCCATTCCATTCCATTCCATTCCATTCCATTCCATTCCATTCCATTCCATTCTACTAGGGTTGATTCCATTCTATTCCATTCCATTCCATTCGATTCCATTCGATTCCATTCGATTCCATTCGATTCCATTCCATTCCATTCCATTCCATTCAATTCCATTCCATTCCATTCCATTCCATTCCATTCCATTCCATTCCATTGAATTCCATTCCATTCCATTGAATTCCATTCCATTCCATTGAATTCCGTTCCATTCCATTCCTTTCCATTCCATTCCATTCCATTGAATTCCATTACATTGAATTCCATTCCATTCCATTCCATTCCATTGAATTCCATTCCATTCCATTGAATTCCATTCCATTCCATTCCGTTCGATTCCATTCCATTCCATGGAATTCCATTCCTTTCCATTCCATTCCATTCCTTTCCATTCCATTCCATTGAATTCCGTTCAATTCCATTCCATTGCATTCCATTCCATTCCATTCCATTGAATTCCATTCCATTCCATTCGATTCCATTCGATTCCATTCCATTCCATTCCATTCTATTCCATTGAATTCCATTCCATTCCATTCCATTCCATTCCATTCCATTGAATTCCGTTCCGTTCCGTTCCGTTCCGTTCCGTTCCATTCCGTTCCATTCCGTTCCATTCCGTTCTACTCGGGTTGATTCCATTCTATTCCATTCCATTCCATTCGATTCCATTCCATTCCATTCCATTCCATTCCATTCCGTTCTACTCGGGTTCATTCCATTCCATTCCGTTCCGTTCCGTTCCGTTCCGTTCCATTCCTTTCTACTTGTGTTGATTCCATTCCATTCCATTCTATTCCATAGAATTCCATTCCATTCCATTCCATTCCATTCCATTACATGGAATTCCATGGAATTCCATTCCATTCCATTCCATTCCATTCCATTGAATTCCATTCCATTCCATTCCATTCCATTCCATTCCATTCTACTCGGGTTGATTCCATTCTATTCCATTCCATTCCATTCCATTCAATTGAATTCCATTCCATTCCATTCCATTCCATTCCATTCCATTCCATTGAATTCCATTCCATTCCTTTGAATTCCATTCCATTCCATTCCATTCCATTGAATTCCGTTCCATTCCATTCCTTTCCATTCCATTCCATTCCATTGAATTCCATTACATTGAATTCCATTCCATTCCATTCCATTCCATTGAATTCCATTCCATTCCATAGAATTCCATTCCATTCCATTCCATTCGATTCCATTCCATTCCATGGAATTCCATTCCATTCGATTCCATTCCATTCCATGGAATTCCATTTCATTCCATTCCATTCCATTCCATTCCATTCCATTCCATAGAATTCTATTCCATTCCATTCCATTCCATTCCATTCCATTCCGTTCCATTCCATTCCATCGAATTCCATTCCATTCCATTCCATTCCATTCCATTCCATTCCATTCCATTCCATTCCATTCTACTAGGGTTGATTCCATTCTATTCCATTCCATTCCATTCGATTCCATTCGATTCCATTCGATTCCATTCGATTCCATTCCATTCCATTCCATTCCATTCAATTCCATTCCATTCCATTCCATTCCATTCCATTCCATTCCATTCCATTGAATTCCATTCCATTCCATTGAATTCCATTCCATTCCATTCCATTCCATTGAATTCCGTTCCATTCCATTCCTTTCCATTCCATTCCATTCCATTGAATTCCATTACATTGAATTCCATTCCATTCCATTCCATTCCATTGAATTCCATTCCATTCCATTGAATTCCATTCCATTCCATTCCGTTCGATTCCATTCCATTCCATGGAATTCCATTCCTTTCCATTCCATTCCATTCCTTTCCATTCCATTCCATTGAATTCCGTTCAATTCCATTCCATTGCATTCCATTCCATTCCATTCCATTGAATTCCATTCCATTCCATTCGATTCCATTCGATTCCATTCCATTCCATTCCATTCTATTCCATTGAATTCCATTCCATTCCATTCCATTCCATTCCATTCCATTGAATTCCGTTCCGTTCCGTTCCGTTCCGTTCCATTCCGTTCCATTCCGTTCCATTCCGTTCTACTCGGGTTGATTCCATTCTATTCCATTCCATTCCATTCGATTCCATTCCATTCCATTCCATTCCATTCCATTCCGTTCTACTCGGGTTCATTCCATTCCATTCCGTTCCGTTCCGTTCCGTTCCGTTCCATTCCTTTCTACTTGTGTTGATTCCATTCCATTCCATTCTATTCCATAGAATTCCATTCCATTCCATTCCATTCCATTCCATTACATGGAATTCCATGGAATTCCATTCCATTCCATTCCATTCCATTCCATTGAATTCCATTCCATTCCATTCCATTCCATTCCATTCCATTCTACTCGGGTTGATTCCATTCTATTCCATTCCATTCCATTCCATTCAATTGAATTCCATTCCATTCCATTCCATTCCATTCCATTCCATTCCATTGAATTCCATTCCATTCCATTGAATTCCATTCCATTCCATTCCATTCCATTGAATTCCGTTCCATTCCATTCCTTTCCATTCCATTCCATTCCATTGAATTCCATTACATTGAATTCCATTCCATTCCATTCCATTCCATTGAATTCCATTCCATTCCATAGAATTCCATTCCATTCCATTCCATTCGATTCCATTCCATTCCATGGAATTCCATTCCTTTCCATTCCATTCCATTCCATTCCATTCCATTCCATTGAATTCCATTGAATTCCATTCCATTCCATTGAATTCCATTCCTTTCCATTCCATTCCATTGAATTCCGTTCAATTCCATTCCATTCCATTCCATTCCATTCCATTCCATTCGAATTCCATTCCATTCCATTCCATTCCATTCCATTCCTTTCCATTCCATTCCATTCTACTCGGGTTGATTCCATTCTATTCCATTCCATCGAATTCCATTCCATTCCATTCCATTCCATTCCATTCCATTCCATTCCATTCCATTCGATTCCATTCGATTCCATTCGATTCCATTCGATTCCATTCCATTCCATTCCATTCCGTTCCGTTCCATTCCGTTCCATTCCGTTCCATTCCATTGAATTCCGTTCCATTGCATTGAATTCCGTTCCATTCCATTCCATTCCTTTCCGTTCCGTTCCGTTCCGTTCCGTTCCGTTCTACTCGGGTTGATTCCATTCTATTCCATTCCATTCCATTCGATTCCATTCTATTCCATTCGATTCCTTTCGATTCAATTCAATTCCATTCCATTCCATTCCATTGAATTCCATTCCATTCCATTGAATTCCATTCCATTCCATTCCATTCCATTCCATTCCATTGAATTCCACTCCATTCCATTGAATTCCATTCCATTCCATTCCATTCGATTCCATTCCATTCAATGGAATTCCATTCCATTCCATTCCATTCCATTCCATTGAATTCCATTGAAATCCATTGAATTCCATTGAATTCCATTCCATTCCATTGAATTCCATTCCTTTCCATTCCATTCCATTGAATTCCGTTCAATTCCATTCCATTGCATTCCATTCCATTCCATTCCATTCGAATTCCATTCCATTCCATTCCTTTCCATTCCATTCCATTCCATTCCATTCCATTCTACTCGGGTTGATTCCATTCTATTCCATTCCATTCCATTCGATTCCATTCGATTCCTTTCGATTCCATTCGATTCCATTCCATTCCATTCCATTCCATTGAATTCCATTCCATTCCATTCCATTCCATTCCATTCCATTCCATTCTACTCGGGTTGATTCCATTCTATTCCATTCCATTCCATTCGATTCCATTCGATTCCTTTCGATTCCATTCGATTCGATTCCATTCCATTCCATTCCATCGAATTTCATTCCATTCCATTCCATTCCATTCCATTCCATTCCATTCCATTCCATTCCATTCCATTCCATTCCATTCCATTCTACTCGGGTTGATTCCATTCTATTACATTCCATTCCATTCGATTCCATTCGATTCCATTCGATTCCATTCGATTCCATTTAATTCCATTCCATTCAATTGAATTCCATTCCATTCCATTCCATTCCATTACATTCCATTCCATTCCATTCCATTCCATTTCATTCCATTCCATTCTACTCGGGTTGATTCCATTCTATTACATTCCATTCCATTCGATTCCATTCGATTCCATTCGATTCCATTCGATTCCATTCCATTCGATTCCATTCAATTGAATTCCATTCCATTCCATTCCATTCCATTCCATTCCATTCCATTCCATTCCATTCCATTGAATTCCATTCCATTCCATTGAATTCCATTCCATTACATTCCATTCCATTGAATTCCATTCCATTCCATTCCATTCCATTCCATTCCATTGAATTCCATTCCATTCCATTCCATTCCATTGAATTCCGTTCCATTCCATTCCATTCCATTCCATTCCATTCCATTGAATTCCATTCCATTGAATTCCATTCCATTCCATACCATTCCACTGAATTCCATTCCATTCCATTCCGTTCCGTTCCGTTCCGTTCCGTTCCGTTCCATTCCATTCCATTCCATTCCATTGAATTCCATTCCATTCCATTGAATTCCATTCCATTCCGTTCCATTCCATTGAATTCCGTTCCGTTCCGTTCCGTTCCGTTCCGTTCCATTCCGTTCCATTCTGTTCCATTCCGTTCTACTCGGGTTGATTCCATTCTATTCCATTCCATTCCATTCGATTCCATTCCATTCCATTCCATTCCATTCCATTCCATTCCATCGAATTCCATTCCATTCCATTGAATTCCATTCCATTCCATTCCATTCCATTCCATTCCATTCCATTCCATCGAATTCCATTCCATTCCATTCCATTCCATTCCATTCCATTCCATTCCATTCCATTCCATTCGATTCCATTCGATTCCATTCGATTCCATTCGATTCCATTCCATTCCATTCCATTCCGTTCCGTTCCATTCCGTTCCATTCCGTCCCATTCCATTGAATTCCGTTCCATTGCATTGAATTCCGTTCCATTCCATTCCATTCCTTTCCGTTCCGTTCCGTTCCGTTCCGCTCCGTTCTACTCGGGTTGATTCCATTCTATTCCATTCCATTCCATTCGATTCCATTCTATTCCATTCGATTCCATTCGATTCAATTCGATTCCATTCCATTCCATTCCATTCCATTCCATTCCATTGAATTCCATTCCATTCCATTGAATTCCATTCCATTCCATTCCATTCCATTCCATTCCATTCCATTGAATTCCATTCCATTCCATTGAATTCCATTCCATTCCATTCCATTCGATTCCATTCCATTCCATGGAATTCCATTCCATTCCATTCCATTCCATTCCATTCCATGGAATTCCATTGAATTCCATTGAATTCCATTCCATTCCATTGAATTCCATTCCTTTCTATTCCATTCCATTGAATTCCGTTCAATTCCATTCCATTGCATTCCATTCCATTCCATTCCATTCGAATTCCATTCCATTCCATTCCATTCCATTCCATTCCATTCCATTCTACTCGGGTTGATTCCATTCTATTCCATTCCATTCCATTCGATTCCATTCGATTCCTTTCGATTCCATTCGATTCCATTCCATTCCATTCCATTCCACTGAATTCCATTCCATTCCATTCCATTCCATTCCATTCCATTCCATTCCATTCTACTCGGGTTGATTCCATTCTATTCCATTCCATTCCATTCGATTCCATTCGATTCCTTTCGATTCCATTCGATTCCATTCCATTCCATTCCATTCCATCGAATTCCATTCCATTCCATTCCATTCCATTCCATTCCATTCCATTCCATTCCATTCCATTCTACTCGGGTTGATTCCATTCTATTACATTCCATTCCATTCGATTCCATTCGATTCCATTCGATTCCATTTGATTCCATTCCATTCCATTCCATTCAATTGAATTCCATTCCATTCCATTCCATTCCATTCCATTCCATTCCATTCCATTCCATTCTACTCGGGATGATTCCATTCTATTACATTCCATTCCATTCGATTCCATTCGATTCCATTAGATTCCTTTCGATTCCATTCCATTCGATTCCATTCAATTGAATTCCATTCCATTCCATTCCATTCCATTCCATTCCATTCCATTGAATTCCATTCCATTCCATTGAATTCCATTCCATTACATTCCATTCCATTGAATTCCATTCCATTCCATTCCATTCCACTCCATTCCATTCCATTCCATTCCATTGAATTCCATTACATTCAATTCCATTCCATTCCATTCCATTCCATGGAATTCCATTCCATTCTGTTCCGTTCCGTTCCGTTCCATTCCATTCCATTCCATTCCATTGAATTCCGTTCCATTCCATTGAATTCCATTCCATTCCGTTCCATTCCATTGAATTCCGTTCCGTTCCGTTCCGTTCCGTTCCATTCCGTTCCATTCCGTTCCTTTCCGTTCTACTCGGGTTGATTCCATTCTATTCCATTCCATTCCATTCGATTCCATTCCATTCCATTCCATTCCATTCCATTCCATTCCTTTCTACTCGGGTTCATTCCATTCCATTCCGTTCCGTTCCGTTCTGATCCGTTCCATTCCTTTCTACTTGTGTTGATTCCATTCCATTCCATTCTATTCCATTGAATTCCATTCCATTCCATTCCATTCCATTCCATTACATGGAATTCCATTGAATTCCATTGAATTCCATTGAATTCCATTGAATTCCATTCCATTGAATTCCATTGAATTCCATTCCATTCCATTCCATGGAATTCCATTCCATTCCATTCCATTCCTTGGAATTCCATTCCATTCCATTCTATTCCATTCCATTGAATTCCATTCCATTCCATTCAATTGAATTCCATTCCATTCCATTCCATTCGATTCCGTTCCATTCCATTGAATTCCATTCCATTCCATTGAATTCCATTCCATTTCATTCCATTCCATTCCGTTCCATTCCATTCCGTTCCATTCCATTCCATTCCTTTCCATTCCATTCCATTCCGTTCCATTCCATTGAATTCCGTTCCATTGCATTGAATTCCGTTCCATTCCATTCCATTCCTTTCCGTTCCGTTCCGTTCCGTTCCGTTCCGTTCCGTTCTACTCGGGTTGATTCCATTCTATTCCATTCCATTCCATTCGATTCCATTCTATTCCATTCTATTCCATTCGATTCCATTCGATTCAATTCGATTCCATTCCATTCCATTCCATTCCATTCCATTCCATTCCATTCCATTCCATTGAATTCCATTCCATTCCATTCCGTTCCATTCCATTCCGTTCCATTCCATTCCATTCCATTCCATTACGTTCCGTTCCATTCCGTTCCATTCCGTTCCATTCCATTGAATTCCGATCCATTGCATTGAATTCCGTTCCATTCCATTCCATTCCTTTCCGTTCCGTTCCGTTCCGTTCCGTTCCGTTCCGTTCTACTCGGATTGATTCCATTCTATTCCAATCCATTCCATTCGATTCCATTCGATTCCATTCGATTCCATTCGTTTCCATTCCATTCCATTCCATTCCATTGAATTCCATTCCATTCCATTCCATTCCATTCCATTCCATTCCATGGAATTCCGTTCCATTCCGTTCCGTTCCATTGAATTCCGTTCCGTTCCATTGAATTCCATTCCATTCCATTCCATCGAATTCCATTCCATTCCATTCCATTCCATTCCATTCCATTCCATTGAATTCCGTTCCATTCCATTGAATTCCATTCCATTCCGTTCCATTCCATTGAATTCCGTTCCGTTCCGTTCCGTTCCATTCCGTTCTACTCGGGTTGATTCCATTCTATTCCATTCCAATCCACTCGATTCCATTCCATTCCATTCCATTCCATTCCATTCCATTCCGTTCTACTCGGGTTCATTCCATTCCATTCCTTTCCGT
Source organism: Gorilla gorilla gorilla (assembly GCF_029281585.2). NCBI lineage: Eukaryota > Metazoa > Chordata > Mammalia > Primates > Hominidae > Gorilla > Gorilla gorilla. The sequence continues at coordinate 41,013,497 of NC_073242.2, forward strand.
TCCGTTCCGTTCCGTTCCGTTCCGTTCCGTTCTACTCGGGTTGATTCCATTCTATTCCATTCCATTCCATTCGATTCCATTCTATTCCATTCGATTCCATTCGATTCAATTCGATTCGATTCCATTCCATTCCATTCCATTCCATTGCATTCCATTGAATTCCATTCCATTCCATGGAATTCCATTCCATTCCATTCCATTCCATTCCATTCCATTCCATTCCATTCCATTCCATTCCATCGAATTCCATTCCATTCCATTCCATTCCATTCCATTCAATTCCATTCGATTCCATTCGATTCCATTCGATTCCATTCCATTCCATTCCATTCCATTCCATTGAATTCCATTCCATTCCATTCCATTCCATTGAATTCCATTCGATTCCATTCTACTCGGGTTGATTCCATTCTATTACATTCCATTCCATTCGATTCCATTCGATTCCATTCGATTCCATTCGATTCCATTCTATTCCATTCCATTCCATTGAATTCCGTTCCATTCCATTCCATTCCATTCCATTCCATTCCATTCCATTGAATTCCATTACATTGAATTCCATTCCATTCCATTCCATTCCATGGAATTCCATTCCATTCCGTTCCGTTCTGTTCCGTTCCGTACCGTTCCATTCCATTCCATTCCATTCCATTGAATTCCGTTCCATTCCATTGAATTCCATTCCATTCCGTTCCATTCCATTGAATTCCGTTCCGTTCCGTTCCGTTCCATTCCGTTCCCTTCCATTCCATTCCGTTCTACTCGGGTTCATTCCATTCCATTCCTTTCCGTTCCGTTCCGTTCCGTTCCGTTCCGTTCCGTTCCGTTCTACTCGGGTTGATTCCATTCTATTCCATTCCATTCCATTCGATTCCATTCTATTCCATTCGATTCCATTCTATTCAATTCGATTCCATTCCATTCCATTCCATTCCATTCCATTCCATTCCATTGAATTCCATTCCATTCCATTCCGTTCCATTCCATTCCGTTCCATTCCATTCCATTCCATTCCATTCCATTCCATTACATTCCGTTCCATTCCGTTCCATTCCATTGAATTCCGATCCATTGCATTGAATTCCGTTCCATTCCATTCCATTCCTTTCCGTTCCGTTCCGTTCTGTTCCGTTCTACTCGGGTTGATTCCATTCTATTCCATTCCATTCCATTCGATTCCATTCTATTCCATTCGATTCCATTCGATTCAATTCGATTCGATTCCATTCCATTCCATTCCATTCCATTCCATTCCATTGAATTCCATTCCATTCCATAGAATTCCATTCCATTCCATTCCATTCCATTCCATTCCATTCCATTCCATTGAATTCCATTCCATTCCATTGAATTCCATTCCATTCCATTCCATTCGATTCCATTCCATTCCATGGAATTCCATTCCATTCGATTCCATTCCATTCCATGGAATTCCATTTCATTCCATTCCATTCCATTCCATTCCATTCCATTCCATTCCATAGAATTCCATTCCATTCCATTCCATTCCATTCCATTCCATTCCATTCCGTTCCATTCCATTCCATCGAATTCCATTCCATTCCATTCCATTCCATTCCATTCCATTCCATTCCATTCCATTCTACTAGGGTTGATTCCATTCTATTCCATTCCATTCCATTCGATTCCATTCGATTCCATTCGATTCCATTCGATTCCATTCCATTCCATTCAATTCCATTCCATTCCATTCCATTCCATTCCATTCCATTCCATTCCATTCCATTGAATTCCATTCCATTCCATTGAATTCCATTCCATTCCATTCCATTCCATTGAATTCCGTTCCATTCCATTCCTTTCCATTCCATTCCATTCCATTGAATTCCATTACATTGAATTCCATTCCATTCCATTCCATTCCATTGAATTCCATTCCATTCCATTGAATTCCATTCCATTCCATTCCATCGAATTCCATTCCATTCCATTCCATTCCATTCCATTCCATTCCATTGAATTCCGTTCCATTCCATTGAATTCCATTCCATTCCGTTCCATTCCATTGAATTCCGTTCCGTTCCGTTCCGTTCCATTCCGTTCTACTCGGGTTGATTCCATTCTATTCCATTCCAATCCACTCGATTCCATTCCATTCCATTCCATTCCATTCCATTCCATTCCGTTCTACTCGGGTTCATTCCATTCCATTCCTTTCCGTTCCGTTCCGTTCCGTTCCGTTCCGTTCTACTCGGGTTGATTCCATTCTATTCCATTCCATTCCATTCGATTCCATTCTATTCCATTCGATTCCATTCGATTCAATTCGATTCGATTCCATTCCATTCCATTCCATTCCATTGCATTCCATTGAATTCCATTCCATTCCATGGAATTCCATTCCATTCCATTCCATTCCATTCCATTCCATTCCATTCCATTCCATTCCATTCCATTCCATCGAATTCCATTCCATTCCATTCCATTCCATTCCATTCAATTCCATTCGATTCCATTCGATTCCATTCGATTCCATTCGATTCCATTCCATTCCATTCCATTCCATTGAATTCCATTCCATTCCATTCCATTCCATTCCATTGAATTCCATTCGATTCCATTCTACTCGGGTTGATTCCATTCTATTACATTCCATTCCATTCGATTCCATTCGATTCCATTTGATTCCATTCGATTCCATTCTATTCCATTCCATTCCATTGAATTCTGTTCCATTCCATTCCATTCCATTCCATTCCATTCCATTGAATTCCATTACATTGAATTCCATTCCATTCCATTCCATTCCATGGAATTCCATTCCATTCCGTTCCGTTCTGTTCCGTTCCGTACCGTTCCATTCCATTCCATTCCATTCCATTGAATTCCGTTCCATTCCATTGAATTCCATTCCATTCCGTTCCATTCCATTGAATTCCGTTCCGTTCCGTTCCGTTCCGTTCCTTTCCGTTCCATTCCGTTCCCTTCCATTCCATTCCGTTCTACTCGGGTTCATTCCATTCCATTCCTTTCCGTTCCGTTCTTTTCCGTTCCGTTCCGTTCCGTTCCGTTCTACTCGGGTTGATTCCATTCTATTCCATTCCATTCCATTCGATTCCATTCTATTCCATTCGATTCCATTCTATTCAATTCGATTCCATTCCATTCCATTCCATTCCATTCCATTCCATTGAATTCCATTCCATTCCATTCCGTTCCATTCCATTCCGTTCCATTCCATTCCATTCCATTCCATTCCATTCCATTCCATTACATTCCGTTCCATTCCGTTCCATTCCATTGAATTCCGATCCATTGCATTGAATTCCGTTCCATTCCATTCCATTCCTTTCCGTTCCGTTCCGTTCTGTTCCGTTCTACTCGGGTTGATTCCATTCTATTCCATTCCATTCCATTCGATTCCATTCTATTCCATTCGATTCCATTCGATTCAATTCGATTCGATTCCATTCCATTCCATTCCATTCCATTCCATTCCATTGAATTCCATTCCATTCCATAGAATTCCATTCCATTCCATTCCATTCCATTCCATTCCATTCCATTGAATTCCATTCCATTCCATTGAATTCCATTCCATTCCATTCCATTCGATTCCATTCCATTCCATGGAATTCCATTCCATTCGATTCCATTCCATTCCATGGAATTCCATTTCATTCCATTCCATTCCATTCCATTCCATTTCATTCCATTCCATTCCATTCCATTCCATTCCATTCCATAGAATTCTATTCCATTCCATTCCATTCCATTCCATTCCATTCCGTTCCATTCCATTCCATCGAATTCCATTCCATTCCATTCCATTCCATTCCATTCCATTCCATTCCATTCCATTCTACTAGGGTTGATTCCATTCTATTCCATTCCATTCCATTCGATTCCATTCGATTCCATTCGATTCCATTCGATTCCATTCCATTCCATTCCATTCCATTCAATTCCATTCCATTCCATTCCATTCCATTCCATTCCATTCCATTCCATTGAATTCCATTCCATTCCATTGAATTCCATTCCATTCCATTGAATTCCGTTCCATTCCATTCCTTTCCATTCCATTCCATTCCATTGAATTCCATTACATTGAATTCCATTCCATTCCATTCCATTCCATTGAATTCCATTCCATTCCATTGAATTCCATTCCATTCCATTCCGTTCGATTCCATTCCATTCCATGGAATTCCATTCCTTTCCATTCCATTCCATTCCTTTCCATTCCATTCCATTGAATTCCGTTCAATTCCATTCCATTGCATTCCATTCCATTCCATTCCATTGAATTCCATTCCATTCCATTCGATTCCATTCGATTCCATTCCATTCCATTCCATTCTATTCCATTGAATTCCATTCCATTCCATTCCATTCCATTCCATTCCATTGAATTCCGTTCCGTTCCGTTCCGTTCCGTTCCGTTCCATTCCGTTCCATTCCGTTCCATTCCGTTCTACTCGGGTTGATTCCATTCTATTCCATTCCATTCCATTCGATTCCATTCCATTCCATTCCATTCCATTCCATTCCGTTCTACTCGGGTTCATTCCATTCCATTCCGTTCCGTTCCGTTCCGTTCCGTTCCATTCCTTTCTACTTGTGTTGATTCCATTCCATTCCATTCTATTCCATAGAATTCCATTCCATTCCATTCCATTCCATTCCATTACATGGAATTCCATGGAATTCCATTCCATTCCATTCCATTCCATTCCATTGAATTCCATTCCATTCCATTCCATTCCATTCCATTCCATTCTACTCGGGTTGATTCCATTCTATTCCATTCCATTCCATTCCATTCAATTGAATTCCATTCCATTCCATTCCATTCCATTCCATTCCATTCCATTGAATTCCATTCCATTCCTTTGAATTCCATTCCATTCCATTCCATTCCATTGAATTCCGTTCCATTCCATTCCTTTCCATTCCATTCCATTCCATTGAATTCCATTACATTGAATTCCATTCCATTCCATTCCATTCCATTGAATTCCATTCCATTCCATAGAATTCCATTCCATTCCATTCCATTCGATTCCATTCCATTCCATGGAATTCCATTCCATTCGATTCCATTCCATTCCATGGAATTCCATTTCATTCCATTCCATTCCATTCCATTCCATTCCATTCCATAGAATTCTATTCCATTCCATTCCATTCCATTCCATTCCATTCCGTTCCATTCCATTCTATCGAATTCCATTCCATTCCATTCCATTCCATTCCATTCCATTCCATTCCATTCCATTCCATTCTACTAGGGTTGATTCCATTCTATTCCATTCCATTCCATTCGATTCCATTCGATTCCATTCGATTCCATTCGATTCCATTCCATTCCATTCCATTCCATTCAATTCCATTCCATTCCATTCCATTCCATTCCATTCCATTCCATTCCATTGAATTCCATTCCATTCCATTGAATTCCATTCCATTCCATTCCATTCCATTGAATTCCGTTCCATTCCATTCCTTTCCATTCCATTCCATTCCATTGAATTCCATTACATTGAATTCCATTCCATTCCATTCCATTCCATTGAATTCCATTCCATTCCATTGAATTCCATTCCATTCCATTCCGTTCGATTCCATTCCATTCCATGGAATTCCATTCCTTTCCATTCCATTCCATTCCTTTCCATTCCATTCCATTGAATTCCGTTCAATTCCATTCCATTGCATTCCATTCCATTCCATTCCATTGAATTCCATTCCATTCCATTCGATTCCATTCGATTCCATTCCATTCCATTCCATTCTATTCCATTGAATTCCATTCCATTCCATTCCATTCCATTCCATTCCATTGAATTCCGTTCCGTTCCGTTCCGTTCCGTTCCATTCCGTTCCATTCCGTTCCATTCCGTTCTACTCGGGTTGATTCCATTCTATTCCATTCCATTCCATTCGATTCCATTCCATTCCATTCCATTCCATTCCATTCCGTTCTACTCGGGTTCATTCCATTCCATTCCGTTCCGTTCCGTTCCGTTCCGTTCCATTCCTTTCTACTTGTGTTGATTCCATTCCATTCCATTCTATTCCATAGAATTCCATTCCATTCCATTCCATTCCATTCCATTACATGGAATTCCATGGAATTCCATTCCATTCCATTCCATTCCATTCCATTGAATTCCATTCCATTCCATTCCATTCCATTCCATTCCATTCTACTCGGGTTGATTCCATTCTATTCCATTCCATTCCATTCCATTCAATTGAATTCCATTCCATTCCATTCCATTCCATTCCATTCCATTCCATTGAATTCCATTCCATTCCATTGAATTCCATTCCATTCCATTCCATTCCATTGAATTCCGTTCCATTCCATTCCTTTCCATTCCATTCCATTCCATTGAATTCCATTACATTGAATTCCATTCCATTCCATTCCATTCCATTGAATTCCATTCCATTCCATAGAATTCCATTCCATTCCATTCCATTCGATTCCATTCCATTCCATGGAATTCCATTCCTTTCCATTCCATTCCATTCCATTCCATTCCATTCCATTGAATTCCATTGAATTCCATTCCATTCCATTGAATTCCATTCCTTTCCATTCCATTCCATTGAATTCCGTTCAATTCCATTCCATTCCATTCCATTCCATTCCATTCCATTCGAATTCCATTCCATTCCATTCCATTCCATTCCATTCCTTTCCATTCCATTCCATTCTACTCGGGTTGATTCCATTCTATTCCATTCCATCGAATTCCATTCCATTCCATTCCATTCCATTCCATTCCATTCCATTCCATTCCATTCGATTCCATTCGATTCCATTCGATTCCATTCGATTCCATTCCATTCCATTCCATTCCGTTCCGTTCCATTCCGTTCCATTCCGTTCCATTCCATTGAATTCCGTTCCATTGCATTGAATTCCGTTCCATTCCATTCCATTCCTTTCCGTTCCGTTCCGTTCCGTTCCGTTCCGTTCTACTCGGGTTGATTCCATTCTATTCCATTCCATTCCATTCGATTCCATTCTATTCCATTCGATTCCTTTCGATTCAATTCAATTCCATTCCATTCCATTCCATTCCATTCCATTGAATTCCATTCCATTCCATTGAATTCCATTCCATTCCATTCCATTCCATTCCATTCCATTGAATTCCACTCCATTCCATTGAATTCCATTCCATTCCATTCCATTCGATTCCATTCCATTCAATGGAATTCCATTCCATTCCATTCCATTCCATTCCATTGAATTCCATTGAAATCCATTGAATTCCATTGAATTCCATTCCATTCCATTGAATTCCATTCCTTTCCATTCCATTCCATTGAATTCCGTTCAATTCCATTCCATTGCATTCCATTCCATTCCATTCCATTCGAATTCCATTCCATTCCATTCCTTTCCATTCCATTCCATTCCATTCCATTCCATTCTACTCGGGTTGATTCCATTCTATTCCATTCCATTCCATTCGATTCCATTCGATTCCTTTCGATTCCATTCGATTCCATTCCATTCCATTCCATTCCATTGAATTCCATTCCATTCCATTCCATTCCATTCCATTCCATTCCATTCTACTCGGGTTGATTCCATTCTATTCCATTCCATTCCATTCGATTCCATTCGATTCCTTTCGATTCCATTCGATTCGATTCCATTCCATTCCATTCCATCGAATTTCATTCCATTCCATTCCATTCCATTCCATTCCATTCCATTCCATTCCATTCCATTCCATTCCATTCCATTCCATTCTACTCGGGTTGATTCCATTCTATTACATTCCATTCCATTCGATTCCATTCGATTCCATTCGATTCCATTCGATTCCATTTAATTCCATTCCATTCAATTGAATTCCATTCCATTCCATTCCATTCCATTACATTCCATTCCATTCCATTCCATTCCATTTCATTCCATTCCATTCTACTCGGGTTGATTCCATTCTATTACATTCCATTCCATTCGATTCCATTCGATTCCATTCGATTCCATTCGATTCCATTCCATTCGATTCCATTCAATTGAATTCCATTCCATTCCATTCCATTCCATTCCATTCCATTCCATTCCATTCCATTCCATTGAATTCCATTCCATTCCATTGAATTCCATTCCATTACATTCCATTCCATTGAATTCCATTCCATTCCATTCCATTCCATTGAATTCCATTCCATTCCATTCCATTCCATTGAATTCCGTTCCATTCCATTCCATTCCATTCCATTCCATTCCATTGAATTCCATTCCATTGAATTCCATTCCATTCCATACCATTCCACTGAATTCCATTCCATTCCATTCCGTTCCGTTCCGTTCCGTTCCGTTCCGTTCCATTCCATTCCATTCCATTCCATTGAATTCCATTCCATTCCATTGAATTCCATTCCATTCCGTTCCATTCCATTGAATTCCGTTCCGTTCCGTTCCGTTCCGTTCCGTTCCATTCCGTTCCATTCTGTTCCATTCCGTTCTACTCGGGTTGATTCCATTCTATTCCATTCCATTCCATTCGATTCCATTCCATTCCATTCCATTCCATTCCATTCCATTCCATCGAATTCCATTCCATTCCATTGAATTCCATTCCATTCCATTCCATTCCATTCCATTCCATTCCATTCCATCGAATTCCATTCCATTCCATTCCATTCCATTCCATTCCATTCCATTCCATTCCATTCCATTCGATTCCATTCGATTCCATTCGATTCCATTCGATTCCATTCCATTCCATTCCATTCCGTTCCGTTCCATTCCGTTCCATTCCGTCCCATTCCATTGAATTCCGTTCCATTGCATTGAATTCCGTTCCATTCCATTCCATTCCTTTCCGTTCCGTTCCGTTCCGTTCCGCTCCGTTCTACTCGGGTTGATTCCATTCTATTCCATTCCATTCCATTCGATTCCATTCTATTCCATTCGATTCCATTCGATTCAATTCGATTCCATTCCATTCCATTCCATTCCATTCCATTCCATTGAATTCCATTCCATTCCATTGAATTCCATTCCATTCCATTCCATTCCATTCCATTCCATTCCATTGAATTCCATTCCATTCCATTGAATTCCATTCCATTCCATTCCATTCGATTCCATTCCATTCCATGGAATTCCATTCCATTCCATTCCATTCCATTCCATTCCATGGAATTCCATTGAATTCCATTGAATTCCATTCCATTCCATTGAATTCCATTCCTTTCTATTCCATTCCATTGAATTCCGTTCAATTCCATTCCATTGCATTCCATTCCATTCCATTCCATTCGAATTCCATTCCATTCCATTCCATTCCATTCCATTCCATTCCATTCTACTCGGGTTGATTCCATTCTATTCCATTCCATTCCATTCGATTCCATTCGATTCCTTTCGATTCCATTCGATTCCATTCCATTCCATTCCATTCCACTGAATTCCATTCCATTCCATTCCATTCCATTCCATTCCATTCCATTCCATTCTACTCGGGTTGATTCCATTCTATTCCATTCCATTCCATTCGATTCCATTCGATTCCTTTCGATTCCATTCGATTCCATTCCATTCCATTCCATTCCATCGAATTCCATTCCATTCCATTCCATTCCATTCCATTCCATTCCATTCCATTCCATTCCATTCTACTCGGGTTGATTCCATTCTATTACATTCCATTCCATTCGATTCCATTCGATTCCATTCGATTCCATTTGATTCCATTCCATTCCATTCCATTCAATTGAATTCCATTCCATTCCATTCCATTCCATTCCATTCCATTCCATTCCATTCCATTCCATTCTACTCGGGATGATTCCATTCTATTACATTCCATTCCATTCGATTCCATTCGATTCCATTAGATTCCTTTCGATTCCATTCCATTCAATTCCATTCAATTGAATTCCATTCCATTCCATTCCATTCCATTCCATTCCATTCCATTGAATTCCATTCCATTCCATTGAATTCCATTCCATTACATTCCATTCCATTGAATTCCATTCCATTCCATTCCATTCCACTCCATTCCATTCCATTCCATTCCATTGAATTCCATTACATTCAATTCCATTCCATTCCATTCCATTCCATGGAATTCCATTCCATTCTGTTCCGTTCCGTTCCGTTCCATTCCATTCCATTCCATTCCATTGAATTCCGTTCCATTCCATTGAATTCCATTCCATTCCGTTCCATTCCATTGAATTCCGTTCCGTTCCGTTCCGTTCCGTTCCATTCCGTTCCATTCCGTTCCTTTCCGTTCTACTCGGGTTGATTCCATTCTATTCCATTCCATTCCATTCGATTCCATTCCATTCCATTCCATTCCATTCCATTCCATTCCTTTCTACTCGGGTTCATTCCATTCCATTCCGTTCCGTTCCGTTCTGATCCGTTCCATTCCTTTCTACTTGTGTTGATTCCATTCCATTCCATTCTATTCCATTGAATTCCATTCCATTCCATTCCATTCCATTCCATTACATGGAATTCCATTGAATTCCATTGAATTCCATTGAATTCCATTGAATTCCATTCCATTGAATTCCATTGAATTCCATTCCATTCCATTCCATGGAATTCCATTCCATTCCATTCCATTCCTTGGAATTCCATTCCATTCCATTCTATTCCATTCCATTGAATTCCATTCCATTCCATTCAATTGAATTCCATTCCATTCCATTCCATTCGATTCCGTTCCATTCCATTGAATTCCATTCCATTCCATTGAATTCCATTCCATTTCATTCCATTCCATTCCGTTCCATTCCATTCCGTTCCATTCCATTCCATTCCTTTCCATTCCATTCCATTCCGTTCCATTCCATTGAATTCCGTTCCATTGCATTGAATTCCGTTCCATTCCATTCCATTCCTTTCCGTTCCGTTCCGTTCCGTTCCGTTCCGTTCCGTTCTACTCGGGTTGATTCCATTCTATTCCATTCCATTCCATTCGATTCCATTCTATTCCATTCTATTCCATTCGATTCCATTCGATTCAATTCGATTCCATTCCATTCCATTCCATTCCATTCCATTCCATTCCATTCCATTCCATTCCATTCCATTCCATTCCATTCCATTCCATTCCATTGAATTCCATTCCATTCCATTCCGTTCCATTCCATTCCGTTCCATTCCATTCCATTCCATTCCATTACGTTCCGTTCCATTCCGTTCCATTCCGTTCCATTCCATTGAATTCCGATCCATTGCATTGAATTCCGTTCCATTCCATTCCATTCCTTTCCGTTCCGTTCCGTTCCGTTCCGTTCCGTTCCGTTCTACTCGGATTGATTCCATTCTATTCCAATCCATTCCATTCGATTCCATTCGATTCCATTCGATTCCATTCGTTTCCATTCCATTCCATTCCATTCCATTGAATTCCATTCCATTCCATTCCATTCCATTCCATTCCATTCCATGGAATTCCGTTCCATTCCGTTCCGTTCCATTGAATTCCGTTCCGTTCCATTGAATTCCATTCCATTCCATTCCATCGAATTCCATTCCATTCCATTCCATTCCATTCCATTCCATTCCATTGAATTCCGTTCCATTCCATTGAATTCCATTCCATTCCGTTCCATTCCATTGAATTCCGTTCCGTTCCGTTCCGTTCCATTCCGTTCTACTCGGGTTGATTCCATTCTATTCCATTCCAATCCACTCGATTCCATTCCATTCCATTCCATTCCATTCCATTCCATTCCGTTCTACTCGGGTTCATTCCATTCCATTCCTTTCCGTTCCGTTCCGTTCCGTTCCGTTCCGTTCCGTTCTACTCGGGTTGATTCCATTCTATTCCATTCCATTCCATTCGATTCCATTCTATTCCATTCGATTCCATTCGATTCAATTCGATTCGATTCCATTCCATTCCATTCCATTCCATTGCATTCCATTGAATTCCATTCCATTCCATGGAATTCCATTCCATTCCATTCCATTCCATTCCATTCCATTCCATTCCATTCCATTCCATTCCATCGAATTCCATTCCATTCCATTCCATTCCATTCCATTCAATTCCATTCGATTCCATTCGATTCCATTCGATTCCATTCCATTCCATTCCATTCCATTCCATTGAATTCCATTCCATTCCATTCCATTCCATTGAATTCCATTCGATTCCATTCTACTCGGGTTGATTCCATTCTATTACATTCCATTCCATTCGATTCCATTCGATTCCATTCGATTCCATTCGATTCCATTCTATTCCATTCCATTCCATTGAATTCCGTTCCATTCCATTCCATTCCATTCCATTCCATTCCATTCCATTGAATTCCATTACATTGAATTCCATTCCATTCCATTCCATTCCATGGAATTCCATTCCATTCCGTTCCGTTCTGTTCCGTTCCGTACCGTTCCATTCCATTCCATTCCATTCCATTGAATTCCGTTCCATTCCATTGAATTCCATTCCATTCCGTTCCATTCCATTGAATTCCGTTCCGTTCCGTTCCGTTCCATTCCGTTCCCTTCCATTCCATTCCGTTCTACTCGGGTTCATTCCATTCCATTCCTTTCCGTTCCGTTCCGTTCCGTTCCGTTCCGTTCCGTTCCGTTCTACTCGGGTTGATTCCATTCTATTCCATTCCATTCCATTCGATTCCATTCTATTCCATTCGATTCCATTCTATTCAATTCGATTCCATTCCATTCCATTCCATTCCATTCCATTCCATTCCATTGAATTCCATTCCATTCCATTCCGTTCCATTCCATTCCGTTCCATTCCATTCCATTCCATTCCATTCCATTCCATTACATTCCGTTCCATTCCGTTCCATTCCATTGAATTCCGATCCATTGCATTGAATTCCGTTCCATTCCATTCCATTCCTTTCCGTTCCGTTCCGTTCTGTTCCGTTCTACTCGGGTTGATTCCATTCTATTCCATTCCATTCCATTCGATTCCATTCTATTCCATTCGATTCCATTCGATTCAATTCGATTCGATTCCATTCCATTCCATTCCATTCCATTCCATTCCATTGAATTCCATTCCATTCCATAGAATTCCATTCCATTCCATTCCATTCCATTCCATTCCATTCCATTGAATTCCATTCCATTCCATTGAATTCCATTCCATTCCATTCCATTCGATTCCATTCCATTCCATGGAATTCCATTCCATTCGATTCCATTCCATTCCATGGAATTCCATTTCATTCCATTCCATTCCATTCCATTCCATTCCATTCCATTCCATTCCATAGAATTCCATTCCATTCCATTCCATTCCATTCCATTCCATTCCATTCCGTTCCATTCCATTCCATCGAATTCCATTCCATTCCATTCCATTCCATTCCATTCCATTCCATTCCATTCCATTCTACTAGGGTTGATTCCATTCTATTCCATTCCATTCCATTCGATTCCATTCGATTCCATTCGATTCCATTCGATTCCATTCCATTCCATTCAATTCCATTCCATTCCATTCCATTCCATTCCATTCCATTCCATTCCATTCCATTGAATTCCATTCCATTCCATTGAATTCCATTCCATTCCATTCCATTCCATTGAATTCCGTTCCATTCCATTCCTTTCCATTCCATTCCATTCCATTGAATTCCATTACATTGAATTCCATTCCATTCCATTCCATTCCATTGAATTCCATTCCATTCCATTGAATTCCATTCCATTCCATTCCGTTCGATTCCATTCCATTCCATGGAATTCCATTCCTTTCCATTCCATTCCATTCCTTTCCATTCCATTCCATTGAATTCCGTTCCATTCCATTGAATTCCATTCAATTCCATTCCATTGCATTCCATTCCATTCCATTCCATTGAATTCCATTCCATTCCATTCGATTCCATTCCATTCCATTCCATTCCATTCCATTCTATTCCATTGAATTCCATTCCATTCCATTCCATTCCATTCCATTCCATTGAATTCCGTTCCGTTCCGTTCCGTTCCGTTCCGTTCCATTCCGTTCCATTCCGTTCCATTCCGTTCTACTCGGGTTGATTCCATTCTATTCCATTCCATTCCATTCGATTCCATTAAATTCCATTCCATTCCATTCCATTCCGTTCTACTCGGGTTCATTCCATTCCATTCCGTTCCGTTCCGTTCCGTTCCATTCCTTTCTACTTGTGTTGATTCCATTCCATTCCATTCTATTCCATAGAATTCCATTCCATTCCATTCCATTCCATTCCATTACATGGAATTCCATGGAATTCCATTGAATTCCATTCCATGGAATTCCATTCCATTCCATTCCATTCCATTCCATTGAATTCCATTCCATTCCATTCCATTCCATTCCATTCCATTCTACTCGGGTTGATTCCATTCTATTCCATTCCATTCCATTCCATTCAATTGAATTCCATTCCATTCCATTCCATTCCATTCCATTCCATTCCATTGAATTCCATTCCATTCCATTGAATTCCATTCCATTCCATTCCATTCCATTGAATTCCGTTCCATTCCATTCCTTTCCATTCCATTCCATTCCATTGAATTCCATTACATTGAATTCCATTCCATTCCATTCCATTCCATTGAATTCCATTCCATTCCATAGAATTCCATTCCATTCCATTCCATTCGATTCCATTCCATTCCATGGAATTCCATTCCTTTCCATTCCATTCCATTCCATTCCATTCCATTCCATTGAATTCCATTGAATTCCATTCCATTCCATTGAATTCCATTCCTTTCCATTCCATTCCATTGAATTCCGTTCAATTCCATTCCATTCCATTCCATTCCATTCCATTCCATTCGAATTCCATTCCATTCCATTCCATTCCATTCCATTCCTTTCCATTCCATTCCATTCTACTCGGGTTGATTCCATTCTATTCCATTCCATCGAATTCCATTCCATTCCATTCCATTCCATTCCATTCCATTCCATTCCATTCGATTCCATTCGATTCCATTCGATTCCATTCGATTCCATTCCATTCCATTCCATTCCGTTCCGTTCCATTCCGTTCCATTCCGTTCCATTCCATTGAATTCCGTTCCATTGCATTGAATTCCGTTCCATTCCATTCCATTCCTTTCCGTTCCGTTCCGTTCCGTTCCGTTCCGTTCTACTCGGGTTGATTCCATTCTATTCCATTCCATTCCATTCGATTCCATTCTATTCCATTCGATTCCTTTCGATTCAATTCAATTCCATTCCATTCCATTCCATTCCATTCCATTGAATTCCATTCCATTCCATTGAATTCCATTCCATTCCATTCCATTCCATTCCATTCCATTGAATTCCACTCCATTCCATTGAATTCCATTCCATTCCATTCCATTCGATTCCATTCCATTCAATGGAATTCCATTCCATTCCATTCCATTGAATTCCATTGAAATCCATTGAATTCCATTGAATTCCATTCCATTCCATTGAATTCCATTCCTTTCCATTCCATTCCATTGAATTCCGTTCAATTCCATTCCATTGCATTCCATTCCATTCCATTCCATTCGAATTCCATTCCATTCCATTCCATTCCATTCCATTCCATTCCATTCCATTCCATTCTACTCGGGTTGATTCCATTCTATTCCATTCCATTCCATTCGATTCCATTCGATTCCTTTCGATTCCATTCGATTCCATTCCATTCCATTCCATTCCATTGAATTCCATTCCATTCCATTCCATTCCATTCCATTCCATTCTACTCGGGTTGATTCCATTCTATTCCATTCCATTCCATTCGATTCCATTCGATTCCTTTCGATTCCATTCGATTCGATTCCATTCCATTCCATTCCATCGAATTTCATTCCATTCCATTCCATTCCATTCCATTCCATTCCATTCCATTCCATTCCATTCTACTCGGGTTGATTCCATTCTATTACATTCCATTCCATTCGATTCCATTCGATTCCATTCGATTCCATTCGATTCCATTCCATTCCATTCCATTCAATTGAATTCCATTCCATTCCATTCCATTCCATTCCATTCCATTCCATTCCATTCCATTCCATTTCATTCCATTCCATTCTACTCGGGTTGATTCCATTCTATTACATTCCATTCCATTCGATTCCATTCGATTCCATTCGATTCCATTCGATTCCATTCCATTCGATTCCATTCAATTGAATTCCATTCCATTCCATTCCATTCCATTCCATTCCATTCCATTCCATTCCATTGAATTCCATTCCATTCCATTGAATTCCATTCCATTACATTCCATTCCATTGAATTCCATTCCATTCCATTCCATTCCATTCCATTCCATTCCATTCCATTCCATTGAATTCCATTACATTCAATTCCATTCCATTCCATTCCATTCCATGGAATTCCATTCCATTCCGTTCCGTTCCGTTCCGTTCCGTTCCATTCCATTCCATTCCATTCCATTGAATTCCGTTCCATTCCATTGAATTCCATTCCATTCCGTTCCATTGCATTGAATTCCGTTCCGTTCCGTTCCGTTCCGTTCCGTTCCACTCCGTTCTACTCGGGTTGATTCCATTCTATTCCATTCCAATCCACTCGATTCCATTCCATTCCATTCCATTCCATTCCATTCCATTCCATTCCGTTCTACTCGGTTTCATTCCATTCCATTCCTTTCCGTTCCGTTCCGTTCCGTTCCGTTCTACTCGGGTTGATTCCATTCTATTCCATTCCATTCCATTCCATTCCATTCGATTCCATTCGATTTCATTCGATTCCATTCCATTCCATTCCATTCCATTCCATTCCATTCCATTGAATTCCATTCCATTCCATTCCATTCCATTGAATTCCGTTCCATTCCATTCCATTCCATTCCATTCCATTCCATTGAATTCCATTCCATTGAATTCCATTCCATTCCACTGAATTCCATTCCATTCTGTTCCGTTCCGTTCCGTTCCGTTCCGTTCCGTTCCATTCCATTCCATTGAATTCCGTTCCATTCCATTGAATTCCATTCCATTCCATTCCATTCCATTGAATTCCGTTCCGTTCCGTTCCGTTCCGTTCCGTTCCGTTCCATTCCGTTCCATTCCGTTCCATTCCGTTCTACTCGGGTTGATTCCATTCCATTCCATTCCATTCCATTCCATTCCATTCCATTCCATTCCATTCCGTTCTACTCGGGTTCATTCCATTCCATTCCGTTCCGTTCCGTTCCGTTCCGTTCCATTCTTTCTACTTGTGTTGATTCCATTCCATTCCATTCTATTCCATTGAATTCCATTCCATTCCATTCCATTCCATTCCATTACATGGAATTCCATGGAATTCCATTGAATTCCATTCCATGGAATTCCATTCCATTCCATTCCATTCCATTCCATTGAATTCCATTCCATTCCATTCCATTCCATTCCATTCCATTCCATTCCATTCCATTCCATTGAATTCCATTCCATTCCATGGAATTCCATTCCATTCCGTTCCGTTCCGTTCCGTTCCGTTCCGTTCCGTTCCGTTCCATTCCGTTCTACTCGGGTTGATTCCATTCTATTCCATTCCATTCCACTCGATTCCATTCCATTCCATTCCATTCCATTCCATTCCATTCCATTCCGTTCTACTCGGGTTCATTCCATTCCATTCCTTTCCGTTCCGTTCCGTTTCATTCCGTTCCATTCCGTTCTACTCGGGTTGATTCCATTCTATTCCATTCCATTCCACTCGATTCCATTCCATTCCATTCCATTCCATTCCATTCCATTCCGTTCTACTCGGGTTCATTCCATTCCATTCCTTTCCGTTCCGTTCCGTTCCGTTCCGTTCCGTTCCGTTCCGTTCTACTCGGGTTGATTCCATTCTATTCCCTTCCATTCCATTCGATTCCATTCGATTCCATTCGATTCCGTTCGATTACATTCCATTCCATTCCATTCCATTCCATTGAATTCCATTCCATTCCATTCCATTCCATTGAATTCCGTTCCATTCCATTCCATTCCATTCCATTCCATTCCATTGAATTCCATTCCATTGAATTCCATTCCATTCCATACCATTCCACTGAATTCCATTCCATTCCATTCCGTTCCGTTCCGTTCCGTTCCGTTCCGTTCCATTCCATTCCATTCCATTCAATTGAATTCCATTCCATTCCATTGAATTCCATTCCATTCCGTTCCATTCCATTGAATTCCGTTCCGTTCCGTTCCGTTCCGTTCCGTTCCATTCCGTTCCATTCTGTTCCATTCCGTTCTACTCGGGTTGATTCCATTCTATTCCATTCCATTCCATTCGATTCCATTCCATTCCATTCCATTCCATTCCATTCCATTCCATCGAATTCCATTCCATTCCATTGAATTCCATTCCATTCCATTCCATTCCATTCCATTCCATTCCATTCCATCGAATTCCATTCCATTCCATTCCATTCCATTCCATTCCATTCCATTCCATTCCATTCCATTCCATTCGATTCCATTCGATTCCATTCGATTCCATTCGATTCCATTCCATTCCATTCCATTCCGTTCCGTTCCATTCCGTTCCATTCCGTCCCATTCCATTGAATTCCGTTCCATTGCATTGAATTCCGTTCCATTCCATTCCATTCCTTTCCGTTCCGTTCCGTTCCGTTCCGCTCCGTTCTACTCGGGTTGATTCCATTCTATTCCATTCCATTCCATTCGATTCCATTCTATTCCATTCGATTCCATTCGATTCAATTCGATTCCATTCCATTCCATTCCATTCCATTCCATTCCATTGAATTCCATTCCATTCCATAGAATTCCATTCCATTCCATTCCATTCGATTCCATTCCATTCCATGGAATTCCATTCCTTTCCATTCCATTCCATTCCATTCCATTCCATTCCATTGAATTCCATTGAATTCCATTCCATTCCATTGAATTCCATTCCTTTCCATTCCATTCCATTGAATTCCGTTCAATTCCATTCCATTCCATTCCATTCCATTCCATTCCATTCGAATTCCATTCCATTCCATTCCATTCCATTCCATTCCTTTCCATTCCATTCCATTCTACTCGGGTTGATTCCATTCTATTCCATTCCATCGAATTCCATTCCATTCCATTCCATTCCATTCCATTCCATTCCATTCCATTCGATTCCATTCGATTCCATTCGATTCCATTCGATTCCATTCCATTCCATTCCATTCCGTTCCGTTCCATTCCGTTCCATTCCGTTCCATTCCATTGAATTCCGTTCCATTGCATTGAATTCCGTTCCATTCCATTCCATTCCTTTCCGTTCCGTTCCGTTCCGTTCCGTTCCGTTCTACTCGGGTTGATTCCATTCTATTCCATTCCATTCCATTCGATTCCATTCTATTCCATTCGATTCCTTTCGATTCAATTCAATTCCATTCCATTCCATTCCATTCCATTCCATTGAATTCCATTCCATTCCATTGAATTCCATTCCATTCCATTCCATTCCATTCCATTCCATTGAATTCCACTCCATTCCATTGAATTCCATTCCATTCCATTCCATTCGATTCCATTCCATTCAATGGAATTCCATTCCATTCCATTCCATTCCATTCCATTGAATTCCATTGAAATCCATTGAATTCCATTGAATTCCATTCCATTCCATTGAATTCCATTCCTTTCCATTCCATTCCATTGAATTCCGTTCAATTCCATTCCATTGCATTCCATTCCATTCCATTCCATTCGAATTCCATTCCATTCCATTCCATTCCATTCCATTCCATTCCATTCCATTCCATTCTACTCGGGTTGATTCCATTCTATTCCATTCCATTCCATTCGATTCCATTCGATTCCTTTCGATTCCATTCGATTCCATTCCATTCCATTCCATTCCATTGAATTCCATTCCATTCCATTCCATTCCATTCCATTCCATTCTACTCGGGTTGATTCCATTCTATTCCATTCCATTCCATTCGATTCCATTCGATTCCTTTCGATTCCATTCGATTCGATTCCATTCCATTCCATTCCATCGAATTTCATTCCATTCCATTCCATTCCATTCCATTCCATTCCATTCCATTCCATTCCATTCCATTCTACTCGGGTTGATTCCATTCTATTACATTCCATTCCATTCGATTCCATTCGATTCCATTCGATTCCATTCGATTCCATTCCATTCCATTCCATTCAATTGAATTCCATTCCATTCCATTCCATTCCATTCCATTCCATTCCATTCCATTCCATTCCATTCCATTTCATTCCATTCCATTCTACTCGGGTTGATTCCATTCTATTACATTCCATTCCATTCGATTCCATTCGATTCCATTCGATTCCATTCGATTCCATTCCATTCGATTCCATTCAATTGAATTCCATTCCATTCCATTCCATTCCATTCCATTCCATTCCATTCCATTCCATTGAATTCCATTCCATTCCATTGAATTCCATTCCATTACATTCCATTCCATTGAATTCCATTCCATTCCATTCCATTCCATTCCATTCCATTCCATTCCATTCCATTCCATTGAATTCCATTACATTCAATTCCATTCCATTCCATTCCATTCCATGGAATTCCATTCCATTCCGTTCCGTTCCGTTCCGTTCCGTTCCATTCCATTCCATTCCATTCCATTGAATTCCGTTCCATTCCATTGAATTCCATTCCATTCCGTTCCATTGCATTGAATTCCGTTCCGTTCCGTTCCGTTCCGTTCCGTTCCACTCCGTTCTACTCGGGTTGATTCCATTCTATTCCATTCCAATCCACTCGATTCCATTCCATTCCATTCCATTCCATTCCATTCCATTCCATTCCGTTCTACTCGGTTTCATTCCATTCCATTCCTTTCCGTTCCGTTCCGTTCCGTTCCGTTCTACTCGGGTTGATTCCATTCTATTCCATTCCATTCCATTCCATTCCATTCGATTCCATTCGATTTCATTCGATTCCATTCCATTCCATTCCATTCCATTCCATTCCATTCCATTGAATTCCATTCCATTCCATTCCATTCCATTGAATTCCGTTCCATTCCATTCCATTCCATTCCATTCCATTCCATTGAATTCCATTCCATTGAATTCCATTCCATTCCACTGAATTCCATTCCATTCTGTTCCGTTCCGTTCCGTTCCGTTCCGTTCCGTTCCATTCCATTCCATTGAATTCCGTTCCATTCCATTGAATTCCATTCCATTCCATTCCATTCCATTGAATTCCGTTCCGTTCCGTTCCGTTCCGTTCCGTTCCGTTCCATTCCGTTCCATTCCGTTCCATTCCGTTCTACTCGGGTTGATTCCATTCCATTCCATTCCATTCCATTCCATTCCATTCCATTCCATTCCATTCCGTTCTACTCGGGTTCATTCCATTCCATTCCGTTCCGTTCCGTTCCGTTCCGTTCCATTCTTTCTACTTGTGTTGATTCCATTCCATTCCATTCTATTCCATTGAATTCCATTCCATTCCATTCCATTCCATTCCATTACATGGAATTCCATGGAATTCCATTGAATTCCATTCCATGGAATTCCATTCCATTCCATTCCATTCCATTCCATTGAATTCCATTCCATTCCATTCCATTCCATTCCATTCCATTCCATTCCATTCCATTCCATTGAATTCCATTCCATTCCATGGAATTCCATTCCATTCCGTTCCGTTCCGTTCCGTTCCGTTCCGTTCCGTTCCGTTCCATTCCGTTCTACTCGGGTTGATTCCATTCTATTCCATTCCATTCCACTCGATTCCATTCCATTCCATTCCATTCCATTCCATTCCATTCCGTTCTACTCGGGTTCATTCCATTCCATTCCTTTCCGTTCCGTTCCGTTTCATTCCGTTCCATTCCGTTCTACTCGGGTTGATTCCATTCTATTCCATTCCATTCCACTCGATTCCATTCCATTCCATTCCATTCCATTCCATTCCATTCCGTTCTACTCGGGTTCATTCCATTCCATTCCTTTCCGTTCCGTTCCGTTCCGTTCCGTTCCGTTCCGTTCCGTTCTACTCGGGTTGATTCCATTCTATTCCCTTCCATTCCATTCGATTCCATTCGATTCCATTCGATTCCATTCGATTACATTCCATTCCATTCCATTCCATTCCATTGAATTCCATTCCATTCCATTCCATTCCATTGAATTCCGTTCCATTCCATTCCATTCCATTCCATTCCATTCCATTGAATTCCATTCCATTGAATTCCATTCCATTCCATACCATTCCACTGAATTCCATTCCATTCCATTCCGTTCCGTTCCGTTCCGTTCCGTTCCGTTCCATTCCATTCCATTCCATTCCATTGAATTCCATTCCATTCCATTGAATTCCATTCCATTCCGTTCCATTCCATTGAATTCCGTTCCGTTCCGTTCCGTTCCGTTCCGTTCCATTCCGTTCCATTCTGTTCCATTCCGTTCTACTCGGGTTGATTCCATTCTATTCCATTCCATTCCATTCGATTCCATTCCATTCCATTCCATTCCATTCCATTCCATTCCATCGAATTCCATTCCATTCCATTGAATTCCATTCCATTCCATTCCATTCCATTCCATTCCATTCCATTCCATCGAATTCCATTCCATTCCATTCCATTCCATTCCATTCCATTCCATTCCATTCCATTCCATTCCATTCGATTCCATTCGATTCCATTCGATTCCATTCGATTCCATTCCATTCCATTCCATTCCGTTCCGTTCCATTCCGTTCCATTCCGTCCCATTCCATTGAATTCCGTTCCATTGCATTGAATTCCGTTCCATTCCATTCCATTCCTTTCCGTTCCGTTCCGTTCCGTTCCGCTCCGTTCTACTCGGGTTGATTCCATTCTATTCCATTCCATTCCATTCGATTCCATTCTATTCCATTCGATTCCATTCGATTCAATTCGATTCCATTCCATTCCATTCCATTCCATTCCATTCCATTGAATTCCATTCCATTCCATTGAATTCCATTCCATTCCATTCCATTCCATTCCATTCCATTCCATTGAATTCCATTCCATTCCATTGAATTCCATTCCATTCCATTCCATTCCATTGAATTCCATTGAATTCCATTCCATTCCATTGAATTCCATTCCTTTCCATTCCATTCCATTGAATTCCGTTCAATTCCATTCCATTCCATTCCATTCCATTCCATTCCATTCGAATTCCATTCCATTCCATTCCATTCCATTCCATTCCTTTCCATTCCATTCCATTCTACTCGGGTTGATTCCATTCTATTCCATTCCATCGAATTCCATTCCATTCCATTCCATTCCATTCCATTCCATTCCATTCCATTCGATTCCATTCGATTCCATTCGATTCCATTCGATTCCATTCCATTCCATTCCATTCCGTTCCGTTCCATTCCGTTCCATTCCGTTCCATTCCATTGAATTCCGTTCCATTGCATTGAATTCCGTTCCATTCCATTCCATTCCTTTCCGTTCCGTTCCGTTCCGTTCCGTTCCGTTCTACTCGGGTTGATTCCATTCTATTCCATTCCATTCCATTCGATTCCATTCTATTCCATTCGATTCCTTTCGATTCAATTCAATTCCATTCCATTCCATTCCATTCCATTCCATTGAATTCCATTCCATTCCATTGAATTCCATTCCATTCCATTCCATTCCATTCCATTCCATTGAATTCCACTCCATTCCATTGAATTCCATTCCATTCCATTCCATTCGATTCCATTCCATTCAATGGAATTCCATTCCATTCCATTCCATTCCATTCCATTGAATTCCATTGAAATCCATTGAATTCCATTGAATTCCATTCCATTCCATTGAATTCCATTCCTTTCCATTCCATTCCATTGAATTCCGTTCAATTCCATTCCATTGCATTCCATTCCATTCCATTCCATTCGAATTCCATTCCATTCCATTCCATTCCATTCCATTCCATTCCATTCCATTCCATTCTACTCGGGTTGATTCCATTCTATTCCATTCCATTCCATTCGATTCCATTCGATTCCTTTCGATTCCATTCGATTCCATTCCATTCCATTCCATTCCATTGAATTCCATTCCATTCCATTCCATTCCATTCCATTCCATTCTACTCGGGTTGATTCCATTCTATTCCATTCCATTCCATTCGATTCCATTCGATTCCTTTCGATTCCATTCGATTCGATTCCATTCCATTCCATTCCATCGAATTTCATTCCATTCCATTCCATTCCATTCCATTCCATTCCATTCCATTCCATTCCATTCCATTCTACTCGGGTTGATTCCATTCTATTACATTCCATTCCATTCGATTCCATTCGATTCCATTCGATTCCATTCGATTCCATTCCATTCCATTCCATTCAATTGAATTCCATTCCATTCCATTCCATTCCATTCCATTCCATTCCATTCCATTCCATTCCATTCCATTTCATTCCATTCCATTCTACTCGGGTTGATTCCATTCTATTACATTCCATTCCATTCGATTCCATTCGATTCCATTCGATTCCATTCGATTCCATTCCATTCGATTCCATTCAATTGAATTCCATTCCATTCCATTCCATTCCATTCCATTCCATTCCATTCCATTCCATTGAATTCCATTCCATTCCATTGAATTCCATTCCATTACATTCCATTCCATTGAATTCCATTCCATTCCATTCCATTCCATTCCATTCCATTCCATTCCATTCCATTCCATTGAATTCCATTACATTCAATTCCATTCCATTCCATTCCATTCCATGGAATTCCATTCCATTCCGTTCCGTTCCGTTCCGTTCCGTTCCATTCCATTCCATTCCATTCCATTGAATTCCGTTCCATTCCATTGAATTCCATTCCATTCCGTTCCATTGCATTGAATTCCGTTCCGTTCCGTTCCGTTCCGTTCCGTTCCACTCCGTTCTACTCGGGTTGATTCCATTCTATTCCATTCCAATCCACTCGATTCCATTCCATTCCATTCCATTCCATTCCATTCCATTCCATTCCGTTCTACTCGGTTTCATTCCATTCCATTCCTTTCCGTTCCGTTCCGTTCCGTTCCGTTCTACTCGGGTTGATTCCATTCTATTCCATTCCATTCCATTCCATTCCATTCGATTCCATTCGATTTCATTCGATTCCATTCCATTCCATTCCATTCCATTCCATTCCATTCCATTGAATTCCATTCCATTCCATTCCATTCCATTGAATTCCGTTCCATTCCATTCCATTCCATTCCATTCCATTCCATTGAATTCCATTCCATTGAATTCCATTCCATTCCACTGAATTCCATTCCATTCTGTTCCGTTCCGTTCCGTTCCGTTCCGTTCCGTTCCATTCCATTCCATTGAATTCCGTTCCATTCCATTGAATTCCATTCCATTCCATTCCATTCCATTGAATTCCGTTCCGTTCCGTTCCGTTCCGTTCCGTTCCGTTCCATTCCGTTCCATTCCGTTCCATTCCGTTCTACTCGGGTTGATTCCATTCCATTCCATTCCATTCCATTCCATTCCATTCCATTCCATTCCATTCCGTTCTACTCGGGTTCATTCCATTCCATTCCGTTCCGTTCCGTTCCGTTCCGTTCCATTCTTTCTACTTGTGTTGATTCCATTCCATTCCATTCTATTCCATTGAATTCCATTCCATTCCATTCCATTCCATTCCATTACATGGAATTCCATGGAATTCCATTGAATTCCATTCCATGGAATTCCATTCCATTCCATTCCATTCCATTCCATTGAATTCCATTCCATTCCATTCCATTCCATTCCATTCCATTCCATTCCATTCCATTCCATTGAATTCCATTCCATTCCATGGAATTCCATTCCATTCCGTTCCGTTCCGTTCCGTTCCGTTCCGTTCCGTTCCGTTCCATTCCGTTCTACTCGGGTTGATTCCATTCTATTCCATTCCATTCCACTCGATTCCATTCCATTCCATTCCATTCCATTCCATTCCATTCCGTTCTACTCGGGTTCATTCCATTCCATTCCTTTCCGTTCCGTTCCGTTTCATTCCGTTCCATTCCGTTCTACTCGGGTTGATTCCATTCTATTCCATTCCATTCCACTCGATTCCATTCCATTCCATTCCATTCCATTCCATTCCATTCCGTTCTACTCGGGTTCATTCCATTCCATTCCTTTCCGTTCCGTTCCGTTCCGTTCCGTTCCGTTCCGTTCCGTTCTACTCGGGTTGATTCCATTCTATTCCCTTCCATTCCATTCGATTCCATTCGATTCCATTCGATTCCATTCGATTACATTCCATTCCATTCCATTCCATTCCATTGAATTCCATTCCATTCCATTCCATTCCATTGAATTCCGTTCCATTCCATTCCATTCCATTCCATTCCATTCCATTGAATTCCATTCCATTGAATTCCATTCCATTCCATACCATTCCACTGAATTCCATTCCATTCCATTCCGTTCCGTTCCGTTCCGTTCCGTTCCGTTCCATTCCATTCCATTCCATTCCATTGAATTCCATTCCATTCCATTGAATTCCATTCCATTCCGTTCCATTCCATTGAATTCCGTTCCGTTCCGTTCCGTTCCGTTCCGTTCCATTCCGTTCCATTCTGTTCCATTCCGTTCTACTCGGGTTGATTCCATTCTATTCCATTCCATTCCATTCGATTCCATTCCATTCCATTCCATTCCATTCCATTCCATTCCATCGAATTCCATTCCATTCCATTGAATTCCATTCCATTCCATTCCATTCCATTCCATTCCATTCCATTCCATCGAATTCCATTCCATTCCATTCCATTCCATTCCATTCCATTCCATTCCATTCCATTCCATTCCATTCGATTCCATTCGATTCCATTCGATTCCATTCGATTCCATTCCATTCCATTCCATTCCGTTCCGTTCCATTCCGTTCCATTCCGTCCCATTCCATTGAATTCCGTTCCATTGCATTGAATTCCGTTCCATTCCATTCCATTCCTTTCCGTTCCGTTCCGTTCCGTTCCGCTCCGTTCTACTCGGGTTGATTCCATTCTATTCCATTCCATTCCATTCGATTCCATTCTATTCCATTCGATTCCATTCGATTCAATTCGATTCCATTCCATTCCATTCCATTCCATTCCATTCCATTGAATTCCATTCCATTCCATTGAATTCCATTCCATTCCATTCCATTCCATTCCATTCCATTCCATTGAATTCCATTCCATTCCATTGAATTCCATTCCATTCCATTCCATTCCATTCCATGGAATTCCATTGAATTCCATTGAATTCCATTCCATTCCATTGAATTCCATTCCTTTCCATTCCATTCCATTGAATTCCGTTCAATTCCATTCCATTGCATTCCATTCCATTCCATTCCATTCGAATTCCATTCCATTCCATTCCATTCCATTCCATTCCATTCCATTCTACTCGGGTTGATTCCATTCTATTCCATTCCATTCCATTCGATTCCATTCGATTCCTTTCGATTCCATTCGATTCCATTCCATTCCATTCCATTCCACTGAATTCCATTCCATTCCATTCCATTCCATTCCATTCCATTCCATTCCATTCTACTCGGGTTGATTCCATTCTATTCCATTCCATTCCATTCGATTCCATTCGATTCCTTTCGATTCCATTCGATTCCATTCCATTCCATTCCATTCCATCGAATTCCATTCCATTCCATTCCATTCCATTCCATTCCATTCCATTCCATTCCATTCCATTCCATTCTACTCGGGTTGATTCCATTCTATTACATTCCATTCCATTCGATTCCATTCGATTCCATTCGATTCCATTCGATTCCATTCCATTCCATTCCATTCAATTGAATTCCATTCCATTCCATTCCATTCCATTCCATTCCATTCCATTCCATTCCATTCCATTCTACTCGGGATGATTCCATTCTATTACATTCCATTCCATTCGATTCCATTCGATTCCATTAGATTCCTTTCGATTCCATTCCATTCGATTCCATTCAATTGAATTCCATTCCATTCCATTCCATTCCATTCCATTCCATTCCATTGAATTCCATTCCATTCCATTGAATTCCATTCCATTACATTCCATTCCATTGAATTCCATTCCATTCCATTCCATTCCACTCCATTCCATTCCATTCCATTCCATTGAATTCCATTACATTCAATTCCATTCCATTCCATTCCATTCCATGGAATTCCATTCCATTCTGTTCCGTTCCGTTCCGTTCCATTCCATTCCATTCCATTCCATTGAATTCCGTTCCATTCCATTGAATTCCATTCCATTCCGTTCCATTCCATTGAATTCCGTTCCGTTCCGTTCCGTTCCGTTCCATTCCGTTCCATTCCGTTCCTTTCCGTTCTACTCGGGTTGATTCCATTCTATTCCATTCCATTCCATTCGATTCCATTCCATTCCATTCCATTCCATTCCATTCCTTTCTACTCGGGTTCATTCCATTCCATTCCGTTCCGTTCCGTTCTGATCCGTTCCATTCCTTTCTACTTGTGTTGATTCCATTCCATTCCATTCTATTCCATTGAATTCCATTCCATTCCATTCCATTCCATTCCATTACATGGAATTCCATTGAATTCCATTGAATTCCATTGAATTCCATTGAATTCCATTCCATTGAATTCCATTGAATTCCATTCCATTCCATTCCATGGAATTCCATTCCATTCCATTCCATTCCTTGGAATTCCATTCCATTCCATTCTATTCCATTCCATTGAATTCCATTCCATTCCATTCAATTGAATTCCATTCCATTCCATTCCATTCGATTCCATTCCATTCCATTGAATTCCATTCCATTCCATTGAATTCCATTCCATTTCATTCCATTCCATTCCGTTCCATTCCATTCCGTTCCATTCCATTCCATTCCTTTCCATTCCATTCCATTCCGTTCCTTTCCATTGAATTCCGTTCCATTGCATTGAATTCCGTTCCATTCCATTCCATTCCTTTCCGTTCCGTTCCGTTCCGTTCCGTTCCGTTCCGTTCTACTCGGGTTGATTCCATTCTATTCCATTCCATTCCATTCGATTCCATTCTATTCCATTCTATTCCATTCGATTCCATTCGATTCAATTCGATTCCATTCCATTCCATTCCATTCCATTCCATTCCATTCCATTCCATTCCATTGAATTCCATTCCATTCCATTCCGTTCCATTCCATTCCGTTCCATTCCATTCCATTACGTTCCGTTCCATTCCGTTCCATTCCGTTCCATTCCATTGAATTCCGATCCATTGCATTGAATTCCGTTCCATTCCATTCCATTCCTTTCCGTTCCGTTCCGTTCCGTTCCGTTCCGTTCCGTTCTACTCGGATTGATTCCATTCTATTCCAATCCATTCCATTCGATTCCATTCGATTCCATTCGATTCCATTCGTTTCCATTCCATTCCATTCCATTCCATTGAATTCCATTCCATTCCATTCCATTCCATTCCATTCCATTCCATTCCATGGAATTCCGTTCCATTCCGTTCCGTTCCATTGAATTCCGTTCCGTTCCATTGAATTCCATTCCATTCCATTCCATCGAATTCCATTCCATTCCATTCCATTCCATTCCATTCCATTCCATTGAATTCCGTTCCATTCCATTGAATTCCATTCCATTCCGTTCCATTCCATTGAATTCCGTTCCGTTCCGTTCCGTTCCATTCCGTTCTACTCGGGTTGATTCCATTCTATTCCATTCCAATCCACTCGATTCCATTCCATTCCATTCCATTCCATTCCATTCCATTCCGTTCTACTCGGGTTCATTCCATTCCATTCCTTTCCGTTCCGTTCCGTTCCGTTCCGTTCCGTTCCGTTCTACTCGGGTTGATTCCATTCTATTCCATTCCATTCCATTCGATTCCATTCTATTCCATTCGATTCCATTCGATTCAATTCGATTCGATTCCATTCCATTCCATTCCATTCCATTGCATTCCATTGAATTCCATTCCATTCCATGGAATTCCATTCCATTCCATTCCATTCCATTCCATTCCATTCCATTCCATTCCATTCCATTCCATCGAATTCCATTCCATTCCATTCCATTCCATTCCATTCAATTCCATTCGATTCCATTCGATTCCATTCGATTCCATTCGATTCCATTCCATTCCATTCCATTCCATTGAATTCCATTCCATTCCATTCCATTCCATTGAATTCCATTCGATTCCATTCTACTCGGGTTGATTCCATTCTATTACATTCCATTCCATTCGATTCCATTCGATTCCATTCGATTCCATTCGATTCCATTCTATTCCATTCCATTCCATTGAATTCCGTTCCATTCCATTCCATTCCATTCCATTCCATTCCATTGAATTCCATTACATTGAATTCCATTCCATTCCATTCCATTCCATGGAATTCCATTCCATTCCGTTCCGTTCTGTTCCGTTCCGTACCGTTCCATTCCATTCCATTCCATTCCATTGAATTCCGTTCCATTCCATTGAATTCCATTCCATTCCGTTCCATTCCATTGAATTCCGTTCCGTTCCGTTCCGTTCCGTTCCGTTCCATTCCGTTCCCTTCCATTCCATTCCGTTCTACTCGGGTTCATTCCATTCCATTCCTTTCCGTTCCGTTCCGTTCCGTTCCGTTCCGTTCTACTCGGGTTGATTCCATTCTATTCCATTCCATTCCATTCGATTCCATTCTATTCCATTCGATTCCATTCTATTCAATTCGATTCCATTCCATTCCATTCCATTCCATTCCATTCCATTCCATTGAATTCCATTCCATTCCATTCCGTTCCATTCCATTCCGTTCCATTCCATTCCATTCCATTCCATTCCATTCCATTACATTCCATTCCATTCCGTTCCATTCCATTGAATTCCGATCCATTGCATTGAATTCCGTTCCATTCCATTCCATTCCTTTCCGTTCCGTTCCGTTCTGTTCCGTTCTACTCGGGTTGATTCCATTCTATTCCATTCCATTCCATTCGATTCCATTCTATTCCATTCGATTCCATTCGATTCAATTCGATTCGATTCCATTCCATTCCATTCCATTCCATTCCATTCCATTGAATTCCATTCCATTCCATAGAATTCCATTCCATTCCATTCCATTCCATTCCATTCCATTCCATTGAATTCCATTCCATTCCATTGAATTCCATTCCATTCCATTCCATTCGATTCCATTCCATTCCATGGAATTCCATTCCATTCGATTCCATTCCATTCCATGGAATTCCATTTCATTCCATTCCATTCCATTCCATTCCATTCCATTCCATAGAATTCTATTCCATTCCATTCCATTCCATTCCATTCCATTCCATTCCATTCCATTCCATTCCATTCCATTCCATTCCATTCCATTGAATTCCATTCCATTCCATGGAATTCCATTCCATTCCGTTCCGTTCCGTTCCGTTCCGTTCCGTTCCGTTCCGTTCCATTCCGTTCTACTCGGGTTGATTCCATTCTATTCCATTCCATTCCACTCGATTCCATTCCATTCCATTCCATTCCATTCCATTCCATTCCGTTCTACTCGGGTTCATTCCATTCCATTCCTTTCCGTTCCGTTCCGTTTCATTCCGTTCCATTCCGTTCTACTCGGGTTGATTCCATTCTATTCCATTCCATTCCACTCGATTCCATTCCATTCCATTCCATTCCATTCCATTCCATTCCGTTCTACTCGGGTTCATTCCATTCCATTCTTTTCCGTTCCGTTCCGTTCCGTTCCGTTCCGTTCCGTTCCGTTCTACTCGGGTTGATTCCATTCTATTCCCTTCCATTCCATTCGATTCCATTCGATTCCATTCGATTCCATTCGATTACATTCCATTCCATTCCATTCCATTCCATTGAATTCCATTCCATTCCATTCCATTCCATTGAATTCCGTTCCATTCCATTCCATTCCATTCCATTCCATTCCATTGAATTCCATTCCATTGAATTCCATTCCATTCCATACCATTCCACTGAATTCCATTCCATTCCATTCCGTTCCGTTCCGTTCCGTTCCGTTCCGTTCCATTCCATTCCATTCCATTCCATTGAATTCCATTCCATTCCATTGAATTCCATTCCATTCCGTTCCATTCCATTGAATTCCGTTCCGTTCCGTTCCGTTCCGTTCCGTTCCATTCCGTTCCATTCTGTTCCATTCCGTTCTACTCGGGTTGATTCCATTCTATTCCATTCCATTCCATTCGATTCCATTCCATTCCATTCCATTCCATTCCATTCCATTCCATCGAATTCCATTCCATTCCATTGAATTCCATTCCATTCCATTCCATTCCATTCCATTCCATTCCATTCCATCGAATTCCATTCCATTCCATTCCATTCCATTCCATTCCATTCCATTCCATTCCATTCCATTCCATTCGATTCCATTCGATTCCATTCGATTCCATTCGATTCCATTCCATTCCATTCCATTCCGTTCCGTTCCATTCCGTTCCATTCCGTCCCATTCCATTGAATTCCGTTCCATTGCATTGAATTCCGTTCCATTCCATTCCATTCCTTTCCGTTCCGTTCCGTTCCGTTCCGCTCCGTTCTACTCGGGTTGATTCCATTCTATTCCATTCCATTCCATTCGATTCCATTCTATTCCATTCGATTCCATTCGATTCAATTCGATTCCACTCCATTCCATTCCATTCCATTCCATTCCATTGAATTCCATTCCATTCCATTGAATTCCATTCCATTCCATTCCATTCCATTCCATTCCATTCCATTGAATTCCATTCCATTCCATTGAATTCCATTCCATTCCATTCCATTCCATTCCATGGAATTCCATTGAATTCCATTGAATTCCATTCCATTCCATTGAATTCCATTCCTTTCCATTCCATTCCATTGAATTCCGTTCAATTCCATTCCATTGCATTCCATTCCATTCCATTCCATTCGAATTCCATTCCATTCCATTCCATTCCATTCCATTCCATTCCATTCTACTCGGGTTGATTCCATTCTATTCCATTCCATTCCATTCGATTCCATTCGATTCCTTTCGATTCCATTCGATTCCATTCCATTCCATTCCATTCCACTGAATTCCATTCCATTCCATTCCATTCCATTCCATTCCATTCCATTCCATTCTACTCGGGTTGATTCCATTCTATTCCATTCCATTCCATTCGATTCCATTCGATTCCTTTCGATTCCATTCGATTCCATTCCATTCCATTCCATTCCATCGAATTCCATTCCATTCCATTCCATTCCATTCCATTCCATTCCATTCCATTCCATTCCATTCCATTCTACTCGGGTTGATTCCATTCTATTACATTCCATTCCATTCGATTCCATTCGATTCCATTCGATTCCATTCGATTCCATTCCATTCCATTCCATTCAATTGAATTCCATTCCATTCCATTCCATTCCATTCCATTCCATTCCATTCCATTCCATTCCATTCTACTCGGGATGATTCCATTCTATTACATT
This sequence comes from Gorilla gorilla gorilla, assembly GCF_029281585.2. NCBI lineage: Eukaryota > Metazoa > Chordata > Mammalia > Primates > Hominidae > Gorilla > Gorilla gorilla. The sequence continues at coordinate 41,046,886 of NC_073242.2, forward strand.
CCATTCCATTCGATTCCATTCGATTCCATTAGATTCCTTTCGATTCCATTCCATTCGATTCCATTCAATTGAATTCCATTCCATTCCATTCCATTCCATTCCATTCCATTCCATTGAATTCCATTCCATTCCATTGAATTCCATTCCATTACATTCCATTCCATTGAATTCCATTCCATTCCATTCCATTCCACTCCATTCCATTCCATTCCATTCCATTGAATTCCATTACATTCAATTCCATTCCATTCCATTCCATTCCATGGAATTCCATTCCATTCTGTTCCGTTCCGTTCCGTTCCATTCCATTCCATTCCATTCCATTGAATTCCGTTCCATTCCATTGAATTCCATTCCATTCCGTTCCATTCCATTGAATTCCGTTCCGTTCCGTTCCGTTCCGTTCCATTCCGTTCCATTCCGTTCCTTTCCGTTCTACTCGGGTTGATTCCATTCTATTCCATTCCATTCCATTCGATTCCATTCCATTCCATTCCATTCCATTCCATTCCTTTCTACTCGGGTTCATTCCATTCCATTCCGTTCCGTTCCGTTCTGATCCGTTCCATTCCTTTCTACTTGTGTTGATTCCATTCCATTCCATTCTATTCCATTGAATTCCATTCCATTCCATTCCATTCCATTCCATTACATGGAATTCCATTGAATTCCATTGAATTCCATTGAATTCCATTGAATTCCATTCCATTGAATTCCATTGAATTCCATTCCATTCCATTCCATGGAATTCCATTCCATTCCATTCCATTCCTTGGAATTCCATTCCATTCCATTCTATTCCATTCCATTGAATTCCATTCCATTCCATTCAATTGAATTCCATTCCATTCCATTCCATTCGATTCCATTCCATTCCATTGAATTCCATTCCATTCCATTGAATTCCATTCCATTTCATTCCATTCCATTCCGTTCCATTCCATTCCGTTCCATTCCATTCCATTCCTTTCCATTCCATTCCATTCCGTTCCTTTCCATTGAATTCCGTTCCATTGCATTGAATTCCGTTCCATTCCATTCCATTCCTTTCCGTTCCGTTCCGTTCCGTTCCGTTCCGTTCCGTTCTACTCGGGTTGATTCCATTCTATTCCATTCCATTCCATTCGATTCCATTCTATTCCATTCTATTCCATTCGATTCCATTCGATTCAATTCGATTCCATTCCATTCCATTCCATTCCATTCCATTCCATTCCATTCCATTCCATTGAATTCCATTCCATTCCATTCCGTTCCATTCCATTCCGTTCCATTCCATTCCATTACGTTCCGTTCCATTCCGTTCCATTCCGTTCCATTCCATTGAATTCCGATCCATTGCATTGAATTCCGTTCCATTCCATTCCATTCCTTTCCGTTCCGTTCCGTTCCGTTCCGTTCCGTTCCGTTCTACTCGGATTGATTCCATTCTATTCCAATCCATTCCATTCGATTCCATTCGATTCCATTCGATTCCATTCGTTTCCATTCCATTCCATTCCATTCCATTGAATTCCATTCCATTCCATTCCATTCCATTCCATTCCATTCCATTCCATGGAATTCCGTTCCATTCCGTTCCGTTCCATTGAATTCCGTTCCGTTCCATTGAATTCCATTCCATTCCATTCCATCGAATTCCATTCCATTCCATTCCATTCCATTCCATTCCATTCCATTGAATTCCGTTCCATTCCATTGAATTCCATTCCATTCCGTTCCATTCCATTGAATTCCGTTCCGTTCCGTTCCGTTCCATTCCGTTCTACTCGGGTTGATTCCATTCTATTCCATTCCAATCCACTCGATTCCATTCCATTCCATTCCATTCCATTCCATTCCATTCCGTTCTACTCGGGTTCATTCCATTCCATTCCTTTCCGTTCCGTTCCGTTCCGTTCCGTTCCGTTCCGTTCTACTCGGGTTGATTCCATTCTATTCCATTCCATTCCATTCGATTCCATTCTATTCCATTCGATTCCATTCGATTCAATTCGATTCGATTCCATTCCATTCCATTCCATTCCATTGCATTCCATTGAATTCCATTCCATTCCATGGAATTCCATTCCATTCCATTCCATTCCATTCCATTCCATTCCATTCCATTCCATTCCATTCCATCGAATTCCATTCCATTCCATTCCATTCCATTCCATTCAATTCCATTCGATTCCATTCGATTCCATTCGATTCCATTCGATTCCATTCCATTCCATTCCATTCCATTGAATTCCATTCCATTCCATTCCATTCCATTGAATTCCATTCGATTCCATTCTACTCGGGTTGATTCCATTCTATTACATTCCATTCCATTCGATTCCATTCGATTCCATTCGATTCCATTCGATTCCATTCTATTCCATTCCATTCCATTGAATTCCGTTCCATTCCATTCCATTCCATTCCATTCCATTCCATTGAATTCCATTACATTGAATTCCATTCCATTCCATTCCATTCCATGGAATTCCATTCCATTCCGTTCCGTTCTGTTCCGTTCCGTACCGTTCCATTCCATTCCATTCCATTCCATTGAATTCCGTTCCATTCCATTGAATTCCATTCCATTCCGTTCCATTCCATTGAATTCCGTTCCGTTCCGTTCCGTTCCGTTCCGTTCCATTCCGTTCCCTTCCATTCCATTCCGTTCTACTCGGGTTCATTCCATTCCATTCCTTTCCGTTCCGTTCCGTTCCGTTCCGTTCCGTTCTACTCGGGTTGATTCCATTCTATTCCATTCCATTCCATTCGATTCCATTCTATTCCATTCGATTCCATTCTATTCAATTCGATTCCATTCCATTCCATTCCATTCCATTCCATTCCATTCCATTGAATTCCATTCCATTCCATTCCGTTCCATTCCATTCCGTTCCATTCCATTCCATTCCATTCCATTCCATTCCATTACATTCCATTCCATTCCGTTCCATTCCATTGAATTCCGATCCATTGCATTGAATTCCGTTCCATTCCATTCCATTCCTTTCCGTTCCGTTCCGTTCTGTTCCGTTCTACTCGGGTTGATTCCATTCTATTCCATTCCATTCCATTCGATTCCATTCTATTCCATTCGATTCCATTCGATTCAATTCGATTCGATTCCATTCCATTCCATTCCATTCCATTCCATTCCATTGAATTCCATTCCATTCCATAGAATTCCATTCCATTCCATTCCATTCCATTCCATTCCATTCCATTGAATTCCATTCCATTCCATTGAATTCCATTCCATTCCATTCCATTCGATTCCATTCCATTCCATGGAATTCCATTCCATTCGATTCCATTCCATTCCATGGAATTCCATTTCATTCCATTCCATTCCATTCCATTCCATTCCATTCCATAGAATTCTATTCCATTCCATTCCATTCCATTCCATTCCATTCCATTCCATTCCATTCCATTCCATTCCATTCCATTCCATTGAATTCCATTCCATTCCATGGAATTCCATTCCATTCCGTTCCGTTCCGTTCCGTTCCGTTCCGTTCCGTTCCGTTCCATTCCGTTCTACTCGGGTTGATTCCATTCTATTCCATTCCATTCCACTCGATTCCATTCCATTCCATTCCATTCCATTCCATTCCATTCCGTTCTACTCGGGTTCATTCCATTCCATTCCTTTCCGTTCCGTTCCGTTTCATTCCGTTCCATTCCGTTCTACTCGGGTTGATTCCATTCTATTCCATTCCATTCCACTCGATTCCATTCCATTCCATTCCATTCCATTCCATTCCATTCCGTTCTACTCGGGTTCATTCCATTCCATTCTTTTCCGTTCCGTTCCGTTCCGTTCCGTTCCGTTCCGTTCCGTTCTACTCGGGTTGATTCCATTCTATTCCCTTCCATTCCATTCGATTCCATTCGATTCCATTCGATTCCATTCGATTACATTCCATTCCATTCCATTCCATTCCATTGAATTCCATTCCATTCCATTCCATTCCATTGAATTCCGTTCCATTCCATTCCATTCCATTCCATTCCATTCCATTGAATTCCATTCCATTGAATTCCATTCCATTCCATACCATTCCACTGAATTCCATTCCATTCCATTCCGTTCCGTTCCGTTCCGTTCCGTTCCGTTCCATTCCATTCCATTCTATTCCATTGAATTCCATTCCATTCCATTGAATTCCATTCCATTCCGTTCCATTCCATTGAATTCCGTTCCGTTCCGTTCCGTTCCGTTCCGTTCCATTCCGTTCCATTCTGTTCCATTCCGTTCTACTCGGGTTGATTCCATTCTATTCCATTCCATTCCATTCGATTCCATTCCATTCCATTCCATTCCATTCCATTCCATTCCATCGAATTCCATTCCATTCCATTGAATTCCATTCCATTCCATTCCATTCCATTCCATTCCATTCCATTCCATCGAATTCCATTCCATTCCATTCCATTCCATTCCATTCCATTCCATTCCATTCCATTCCATTCCATTCGATTCCATTCGATTCCATTCGATTCCATTCGATTCCATTCCATTCCATTCCATTCCGTTCCGTTCCATTCCGTTCCATTCCGTCCCATTCCATTGAATTCCGTTCCATTGCATTGAATTCCGTTCCATTCCATTCCATTCCTTTCCGTTCCGTTCCGTTCCGTTCCGCTCCGTTCTACTCGGGTTGATTCCATTCTATTCCATTCCATTCCATTCGATTCCATTCTATTCCATTCGATTCCATTCGATTCAATTCGATTCCACTCCATTCCATTCCATTCCATTCCATTCCATTGAATTCCATTCCATTCCATTGAATTCCATTCCATTCCATTCCATTCCATTCCATTCCATTCCATTGAATTCCATTCCATTCCATTGAATTCCATTCCATTCCATTCCATTCCATTCCATGGAATTCCATTGAATTCCATTGAATTCCATTCCATTCCATTGAATTCCATTCCTTTCCATTCCATTCCATTGAATTCCGTTCAATTCCATTCCATTGCATTCCATTCCATTCCATTCCATTCGAATTCCATTCCATTCCATTCCATTCCATTCCATTCCATTCCATTCTACTCGGGTTGATTCCATTCTATTCCATTCCATTCCATTCGATTCCATTCGATTCCTTTCGATTCCATTCGATTCCATTCCATTCCATTCCATTCCACTGAATTCCATTCCATTCCATTCCATTCCATTCCATTCCATTCCATTCCATTCTACTCGGGTTGATTCCATTCTATTCCATTCCATTCCATTCGATTCCATTCGATTCCTTTCGATTCCATTCGATTCCATTCCATTCCATTCCATTCCATCGAATTCCATTCCATTCCATTCCATTCCATTCCATTCCATTCCATTCCATTCCATTCCATTCCATTCCATTCTACTCGGGTTGATTCCATTCTATTACATTCCATTCCATTCGATTCCATTCGATTCCATTCGATTCCATTCGATTCCATTCCATTCCATTCCATTCAATTGAATTCCATTCCATTCCATTCCATTCCATTCCATTCCATTCCATTCCATTCCATTCTACTCGGGATGATTCCATTCTATTACATTCCATTCCATTCGATTCCATTCGATTCCATTAGATTCCTTTCGATTCCATTCCATTCGATTCCATTCAATTGAATTCCATTCCATTCCATTCCATTCCATTCCATTCCATTCCATTGAATTCCATTCCATTCCATTGAATTCCATTCCATTCCATTCCATTCCATTGAATTCCATTCCATTCCATTCCATTCCACTCCATTCCATTCCATTCCATTCCATTGAATTCCATTACATTCAATTCCATTCCATTCCATTCCATTCCATGGAATTCCATTCCATTCTGTTCCGTTCCGTTCCGTTCCATTCCATTCCATTCCATTCCATTGAATTCCGTTCCATTCCATTGAATTCCATTCCATTCCGTTCCATTCCATTGAATTCCGTTCCGTTCCGTTCCGTTCCGTTCCATTCCGTTCCATTCCGTTCCTTTCCGTTCTACTCGGGTTGATTCCATTCTATTCCATTCCATTCCATTCGATTCCATTCCATTCCATTCCATTCCATTCCATTCCATTCCTTTCTACTCGGGTTCATTCCATTCCATTCCGTTCCGTTCCATTCTGATCCGTTCCATTCCTTTCTACTTGTGTTGATTCCATTCCATTCCATTCTATTCCATTGAATTCCATTCCATTCCATTCCATTCCATTCCATTACATGGAATTCCATTGAATTCCATTGAATTCCATTGAATTCCATTGAATTCCATTCCATCGAATTCCATTGAATTCCATTCCATTCCATTCCATGGAATTCCATTCCATTCCATTCCATTCCTTGGAATTCCATTCCATTCCATTCTATTCCATTCCATTGAATTCCATTCCATTCCATTCAATTGAATTCCATTCCATTCCATTCCATTCGATTCCATTCCATTCCATTGAATTCCATTCCATTCCATTGAATTCCATTCCATTTCATTCCATTCCATTCCGTTCCATTCCATTCCGTTCCATTCCATTCCATTCCTTTCCATTCCATTCCATTCCGTTCCTTTCCATTGAATTCCGTTCCATTGCATTGAATTCCGTTCCATTCCATTCCATTCCTTTCCGTTCCGTTCCGTTCCGTTCCGTTCCGTTCCGTTCTACTCGGGTTGATTCCATTCTATTCCATTCCATTCCATTCGATTCCATTCTATTCCATTCTATTCCATTCGATTCCATTCGATTCAATTCCATTCCATTCCATTCCATTCCATTCCATTCCATTCCATTCCATTCCATTCCATTGAATTCCATTCCATTCCATTCCGTTCCATTCCATTCCGTTCCATTCCATTCCATTCCATTCCATTACGTTCCGTTCCATTCCGTTCCATTCCGTTCCATTCCATTGAATTCCGATCCATTGCATTGAATTCCGTTCCATTCCATTCCATTCCTTTCCGTTCCGTTCCGTTCCGTTCCGTTCCGTTCTACTCGGATTGATTCCATTCTATTCCAATCCATTCCATTCGATTCCATTCGATTCCATTCGATTCCATTCGTTTCCATTCCATTCCATTCCATTCCATTGAATTCCATTCCATTCCATTCCATTCCATTCCATTCCATTCCATGGAATTCCGTTCCATTCTGTTCCGTTCCATTGAATTCCGTTCCGTTCCATTGAATTCCATTCCATTCCATTCCATCGAATTCCATTCCATTCCATTCCATTCCATTCCATTCCATTCCATTGAATTCCGTTCCATTCCATTGAATTCCATTCCATTCCGTTCCATTCCATTGAATTCCGTTCCGTTCCGTTCCGTTCCATTCCGTTCTACTCGGGTTGATTCCATTCTATTCCATTCCAATCCACTCGATTCCATTCCATTCCATTCCATTCCATTCCATTCCATTCCGTTCTACTCGGGTTCATTCCATTCCATTCCTTTCCGTTCCGTTCCGTTCCGTTCCGTTCCGTTCCGTTCTACTCGGGTTGATTCCATTCTATTCCATTCCATTCCATTCGATTCCATTCTATTCCATTCGATTCCATTCGATTCAATTCGATTCGATTCCATTCCATTCCATTCCATTCCATTGCATTCCATTGAATTCCATTCCATTCCATGGAATTCCATTCCATTCCATTCCATTCCATTCCATTCCATTCCATTCCATTCCATTCCATTCCATTCCATCGAATTCCATTCCATTCCATTCCATTCCATTCCATTCAATTCCATTCGATTCCATTCGATTCCATTCGATTCCATTCGATTCCATTCCATTCCATTCCATTCCATTGAATTCCATTCCATTCCATTCCATTGAATTCCATTCGATTCCATTCTACTCGGGTTGATTCCATTCTATTACATTCCATTCCATTCGATTCCATTCGATTCCATTTGATTCCATTCGATTCCATTCTATTCCATTCCATTCCATTGAATTCCGTTCCATTCCATTCCATTCCATTCCATTCCATTCCATGGAATTCCATTGAATTCCATTGAATTCCATTCCATTCCATTGAATTCCATTCCTTTCCATTCCATTCCATTGAATTCCGTTCAATTCCATTCCATTCCATTCCATTCCATTCCATTCCATTCGAATTCCATTCCATTCCATTCCATTCCATTCCATTCCTTTCCATTCCATTCCATTCTACTCGGGTTGATTCCATTCTATTCCATTCCATCGAATTCCATTCCATTCCATTCCATTCCATTCCATTCCATTCCATTCCATTCCATTCCATTCCATTCGATTCCATTCGATTCCATTCGATTCCATTCGATTCCATTCCATTCCATTCCATTCCGTTCCGTTCCATTCCGTTCCATTCCGTTCCATTCCATTGAATTCCGTTCCATTGCATTGAATTCCGTTCCATTCCATTCCATTCCTTTCCTTTCCGTTCCGTTCCGTTCCGTTCCGTTCTACTCGGGTTGATTCCATTCTATTCCATTCCATTCCATTCGATTCCATTCTATTCCATTCGATTCCTTTCGATTCAATTCAATTCCATTCCATTCCATTCCATTCCATTCCATTGAATTCCATTCCATTCCATTGAATTCCATTCCATTCCATTCCATTCCATTCCATTCCATTGAATTCCACTCCATTCCATTGAATTCCATTCCATTCCATTCCATTCGATTCCATTCCATTCAATGGAATTCCATTCCATTCCATTCCATTCCATTCCATTGAATTCCATTGAAATCCATTGAATTCCATTGAATTCCATTCCATTCCATTGAATTCCATTCCTTTCCATTCCATTCCATTGAATTCCGTTCAATTCCATTCCATTGCATTCCATTCCATTCCATTCCATTCGAATTCCATTCCATTCCATTCCTTTCCATTCCATTCCATTCCATTCCATTCCATTCTACTCGGGTTGATTCCATTCTATTCCATTCCATTCCATTCGATTCCATTCGATTCCTTTCGATTCCATTCGATTCCATTCCATTCCATTCCATTCCATTGAATTCCATTCCATTCCATTCCATTCCATTCCATTCCATTCCATTCTACTCGGGTTGATTCCATTCTATTCCATTCCATTCCATTCGATTCCATTCGATTCCTTTCGATTCCATTCGATTCGATTCCATTCCATTCCATTCCATCGAATTTCATTCCATTCCATTCCATTCCATTCCATTCCATTCCATTCCATTCCATTCCATTCCATTCCATTCCATTCCATTCTACTCGGGTTGATTCCATTCTATTACATTCCATTCCATTCGATTCCATTCGATTCCATTCGATTCCATTCGATTCCATTCCATTCCATTCCATTCAATTGAATTCCATTCCATTCCATTCCATTCCATTACATTCCATTCCATTCCATTCCATTCCATTTCATTCCATTCCATTCTACTCGGGTTGATTCCATTCTATTACATTCCATTCCATTCGATTCCATTCGATTCCATTCGATTCCATTCGATTCCATTCCATTCGATTCCATTCAATTGAATTCCATTCCATTCCATTCCATTCCATTCCATTCCATTCCATTCCATTCCATTCCATTGAATTCCATTCCATTCCATTGAATTCCATTCCATTACATTCCATTCCATTGAATTCCATTCCATTCCATTCCATTCCATTCCATTCCATTGAATTCCATTCCATTCCATTCCATTCCATTGAATTCCGTTCCATTCCATTCCATTCCATTCCATTCCATTCCATTGAATTCCATTCCATTGAATTCCATTCCATTCCATACCATTCCACTGAATTCCATTCCATTCCATTCCGTTCCGTTCCGTTCCGTTCCGTTCCGTTCCATTCCATTCCATTCCATTCCATTGAATTCCATTCCATTCCATTGAATTCCATTCCATTCCGTTCCATTCCATTGAATTCCGTTCCGTTCCGTTCCGTTCCGTTCCGTTCCATTCCGTTCCATTCTGTTCCATTCCGTTCTACTCGGGTTGATTCCATTCTATTCCATTCCATTCCATTCGATTCCATTCCATTCCATTCCATTCCATTCCATTCCATTCCATCGAATTCCATTCCATTCCATTGAATTCCATTCCATTCCATTCCATTCCATTCCATTCCATTCCATTCCATCGAATTCCATTCCATTCCATTCCATTCCATTCCATTCCATTCCATTCCATTCGATTCCATTCGATTCCATTCGATTCCATTCGATTCCATTCCATTCCATTCCATTCCGTTCCGTTCCATTCCGTTCCATTCCGTCCCATTCCATTGAATTCCGTTCCATTGCATTGAATTCCGTTCCATTCCATTCCATTCCTTTCCGTTCCGTTCCGTTCCGTTCCGCTCCGTTCTACTCGGGTTGATTCCATTCTATTCCATTCCATTCCATTCGATTCCATTCTATTCCATTCGATTCCATTCGATTCAATTCGATTCCATTCCATTCCATTCCATTCCATTCCATTCCATTGAATTCCATTCCATTCCATTGAATTCCATTCCATTCCATTCCATTCCATTCCATTCCATTCCATTCCATTGAATTCCATTCCATTCCATTCCATTCGATTCCATTCCATTCCATGGAATTCCATTCCATTCCATTCCATTCCATTCCATTCCATGGAATTCCATTGAATTCCATTGAATTCCATTCCATTCCATTGAATTCCATTCCTTTCCATTCCATTCCATTGAATTCCGTTCAATTCCATTCCATTGCATTCCATTCCATTCCATTCCATTCGAATTCCATTCCATTCCATTCCATTCCATTCCATTCCATTCCATTCTACTCGGGTTGATTCCATTCTATTCCATTCCATTCCATTCGATTCCATTCGATTCCTTTCGATTCCATTCGATTCCATTCCATTCCATTCCATTCCACTGAATTCCATTCCATTCCATTCCATTCCATTCCATTCCATTCCATTCCATTCTACTCGGGTTGATTCCATTCTATTCCATTCCATTCCATTCGATTCCATTCGATTCCTTTCGATTCCATTCGATTCCATTCCATTCCATTCCATTCCATCGAATTCCATTCCATTCCATTCCATTCCATTCCATTCCATTCCATTCCATTCCATTCCATTCCATTCCATTCCATTCCATTCTACTCGGGTTGATTCCATTCTATTACATTCCATTCCATTCGATTCCATTCGATTCCATTCGATTCCATTCGATTCCATTCCATTCCATTCCATTCAATTGAATTCCATTCCATTCCATTCCATTCCATTCCATTCCATTCCATTCCATTCCATTCCATTCTACTCGGGATGATTCCATTCTATTACATTCCATTCCATTCGATTCCATTCGATTCCATTAGATTCCTTTCGATTCCATTCCATTCGATTCCATTCAATTGAATTCCATTCCATTCCATTCCATTCCATTCCATTCCATTCCATTGAATTCCATTCCATTCCATTGAATTCCATTCCATTACATTCCATTCCATTGAATTCCATTCCATTCCATTCCATTCCACTCCATTCCATTCCATTCCATTCCATTGAATTCCATTACATTCAATTCCATTCCATTCCATTCCATTCCATGGAATTCCATTCCATTCTGTTCCGTTCCATTCCGTTCCATTCCATTCCATTCCATTCCATTGAATTCCGTTCCATTCCATTGAATTCCATTCCATTCCGTTCCATTCCATTGAATTCCGTTCCGTTCCGTTCCGTTCCGTTCCATTCCGTTCCATTCCGTTCCGTTCCGTTCTACTCGGGTTGATTCCATTCTATTCCATTCCATTCCATTCGATTCCATTCCATTCCATTCCATTCCATTCCATTCCATTCCATTCCTTTCTACTCGGGTTCATTCCATTCCATTCCGTTCCGTTCCGTTCTGATCCGTTCCATTCCTTTCTACTTGTGTTGATTCCATTCCATTCCATTCTATTCCATTGAATTCCATTCCATTCCATTCCATTCCATTCCATTACATGGAATTCCATTGAATTCCATTGAATTCCATTGAATTCCATTGAATTCCATTCCATTGAATTCCATTGAATTCCATTCCATTCCATTCCATGGAATTCCATTCCATTCCATTCCATTCCTTGGAATTCCATTCCATTCCATTCTATTCCATTCCATTGAATTCCATTCCATTCCATTCAATTGAATTCCATTCCATTCCATTCCATTCGATTCCATTCCATTCCATTGAATTCCATTCCATTCCATTGAATTCCATTCCATTTCATTCCATTCCATTCCGTTCCATTCCATTCCGTTCCATTCCATTCCATTCCTTTCCATTCCATTCCATTCCGTTCCTTTCCATTGAATTCCGTTCCATTGCATTGAATTCCGTTCCATTCCATTCCATTCCTTTCCGTTCCGTTCCGTTCCGTTCCGTTCCGTTCCGTTCTACTCGGGTTGATTCCATTCTATTCCATTCCATTCCATTCGATTCCATTCTATTCCATTCTATTCCATTCGATTCCATTCGATTCAATTCCATTCCATTCCATTCCATTCCATTACATTCCATTCCATTCCATTCCATTCCATTGAATTCCATTCCATTCCATTCCGTTCCATTCCATTCCGTTCCATTCCATTCCATTCCATTCCATTACGTTCCGTTCCATTCCGTTCCATTCCGTTCCATTCCATTGAATTCCGATCCATTGCATTGAATTCCGTTCCATTCCATTCCATTCCTTTCCGTTCCGTTCCGTTCCGTTCCGTTCCGTTCTACTCGGATTGATTCCATTCTATTCCAATCCATTTCATTCGATTCCATTCGATTCCATTCGATTCCATTCGATTCCATTCCATTCCATTCCATTCCATTGAATTCCATTCCATTCCATTCCATTCCATTCCATTCCATTCCATGGAATTCCGTTCCATTCCGTTCCGTTCCATTGAATTCCGTTCCATTCCATTGAATTCCATTCCATTCCATTCCATCGAATTCCATTCCATTCCATTCCATTCCATTCCATTCCATTCCATTGAATTCCGTTCCATTCCATTGAATTCCATTCCATTCCGTTCCATTCCATTGAATTCCGTTCCGTTCCGTTCCGTTCCATTCCGTTCTACTCGGGTTGATTCCATTCTATTCCATTCCAATCCACTCGATTCCATTCCATTCCATTCCATTCCATTCCATTCCATTCCGTTCTACTCGGGTTCATTCCATTCCATTCCTTTCCGTTCCGTTCCGTTCCGTTCCGTTCCGTTCTACTCGGGTTGATTCCATTCTATTCCATTCCATTCCATTCGATTCCATTCTATTCCATTCGATTCCATTCGATTCAATTCGATTCGATTCCATTCCATTCCATTCCATTCCATTGCATTCCATTGAATTCCATTCCATTCCATGGAATTCCATTCCATTCCATTCCATTCCATTCCATTCCATTCCATTCCATTCCATTCCATTCCATTCCATTCCATTCCATTCCATTCCATTCCATTCCATCGAATTCCATTCCATTCCATTCCATTCCATTCCATTCAATTCCATTCGATTCCATTCGATTCCATTCGATTCCATTCGATTCCATTCCATTCCATTCCATTCCATTGAATTCCATTCCATTCCATTCCATTCCATTCCATTGAATTCCATTCGATTCCATTCTACTCGGGTTGATTCCATTCTATTACATTCCATTCCATTCGATTCCATTCGATTCCATTTGATTCCATTCGATTCCATTCTATTCCATTCCATTCCATTGAATTCCGTTCCATTCCATTCCATTCCATTCCATTCCATTCCATTCCATTGAATTCCATTACATTGAATTCCATTCCATTCCATTCCATTCCATGGAATTCCATTCCATTCCATTCCGTTCTGTTCCGTTCCGTACCGTTCCATTCCATTCCATTCCATTCCATTGAATTCCGTTCCATTCCATTGAATTCCATTCCATTCCGTTCCATTCCATTGAATTCCGTTCCGTTCCGTTCCGTTCCGTTCCGTTCCGTTCCATTCCGTTCCCTTCCATTCCATTCCGTTCTACTCGGGTTCATTCCATTCCATTCCTTTCCGTTCCGTTCTTTTCCGTTGCGTTCCGTTCCGTTCCGTTCTACTCGGGTTGATTCCATTCTATTCCATTCCATTCCATTCGATTCCATTCTATTCCATTCGATTCCATTCTATTCAATTCGATTCCATTCCATTCCATTCCATTCCATTCCATTCCATTCCATTGAATTCCATTCCATTCCATTCCGTTCCATTCCATTCCGTTCCATTCCATTCCATTCCATTCCATTCCATTCCATTCCATTACATTCCGTTCCATTCCGTTCCATTCCATTGAATTCCGATCCATTGCATTGAATTCCGTTCCATTCCATTCCATTCCTTTCCGTTCCGTTCCGTTCTGTTCCGTTCTACTCGGGTTGATTCCATTCTATTCCATTCCATTCCATTCGATTCCATTCTATTCCATTCGATTCCATTCGATTCAATTCGATTCGATTCCATTCCATTCCATTCCATTCCATTCCATTCCATTGAATTCCATTCCATTCCATAGAATTCCATTCCATTCCATTCCATTCCATTCCATTCCATTCCATTGAATTCCATTCCATTCCATTGAATTCCATTCCATTCCATTCCATTCGATTCCATTCCATTCCATGGAATTCCATTCCATTCGATTCCATTCCATTCCATGGAATTCCATTTCATTCCATTCCATTCCATTCCATTCCATTCCATTCCATAGAATTCTATTCCATTCCATTCCATTCCATTCCATTCCATTCCGTTCCATTCCATTCCATCGAATTCCATTCCATTCCATTCCATTCCATTCCATTCCATTCCATTCCATTCCATTCCATTCTACTAGGGTTGATTCCATTCTATTCCATTCCATTCCATTCGATTCCATTCGATTCCATTCGATTCCATTCGATTCCATTCCATTCCATTCCATTCCATTCAATTCCATTCCATTCCATTCCATTCCATTCCATTCCATTCCATTCCATTGAATTCCATTCCATTCCATTGAATTCCATTCCATTCCATTGAATTCCGTTCCATTCCATTCCTTTCCATTCCATTCCATTCCATTGAATTCCATTACATTGAATTCCATTCCATTCCATTCCATTCCATTGAATTCCATTCCATTCCATTGAATTCCATTCCATTCCATTCCGTTCGATTCCATTCCATTCCATGGAATTCCATTCCTTTCCATTCCATTCCATTCCTTTCCATTCCATTCCATTGAATTCCGTTCAATTCCATTCCATTGCATTCCATTCCATTCCATTCCATTGAATTCCATTCCATTCCATTCGATTCCATTCGATTCCATTCCATTCCATTCCATTCTATTCCATTGAATTCCATTCCATTCCATTCCATTCCATTCCATTCCATTGAATTCCGTTCCGTTCCGTTCCGTTCCGTTCCGTTCCATTCCGTTCCATTCCGTTCCATTCCGTTCTACTCGGGTTGATTCCATTCTATTCCATTCCATTCCATTCGATTCCATTCCATTCCATTCCATTCCATTCCATTCCGTTCTACTCGGGTTCATTCCATTCCATTCCGTTCCGTTCCGTTCCGTTCCGTTCCATTCCTTTCTACTTGTGTTGATTCCATTCCATTCCATTCTATTCCATAGAATTCCATTCCATTCCATTCCATTCCATTCCATTACATGGAATTCCATGGAATTCCATTCCATTCCATTCCATTCCATTCCATTGAATTCCATTCCATTCCATTCCATTCCATTCGATTCCATTCTACTCGGGTTGATTCCATTCTATTACATTCCATTCCATTCGATTCCATTCGATTCCATTTGATTCCATTCGATTCCATTCTATTCCATTCCATTCCATTGAATTCCGTTCCATTCCATTCCATTCCATTCCATTCCATTCCATTGAATTCCATTACATTGAATTCCATTCCATTCCATTCCATTCCATTCCATTCCATTCCATTCCATTCCATGGAATTCCATTGAATTCCATTGAATTCCTTTCCATTCCATTGAATTCCATTCCTTTCCATTCCATTCCATTGAATTCCGTTCAATTCCATTCCATTCCATTCCATTCCATTCCATTCCATTCGAATTCCATTCCATTCCATTCCATTCCATTCCATTCCTTTCCATTCCATTCCATTCTACTCGGGTTGATTCCATTCTATTCCATTCCATCGAATTCCATTCCATTCCATTCCATTCCATTCCATTCCATTCCATTCCATTCCATTCGATTCCATTCGATTCCATTCGATTCCATTCGATTCCATTCCATTCCATTCCATTCCGTTCCGTTCCATTCCGTTCCATTCCGTTCCATTCCATTGAATTCCGTTCCATTGCATTGAATTCCGTTCCATTCCATTCCATTCCTTTCCGTTCCGTTCCGTTCCGTTCCGTTCCGTTCTACTCGGGTTGATTCCATTCTATTCCATTCCATTCCATTCGATTCCATTCTATTCCATTCGATTCCTTTCGATTCAATTCAATTCCATTCCATTCCATTCCATTCCATTCCATTGAATTCCATTCCATTCCATTGAATTCCATTCCATTCCATTCCATTCCATTCCATTCCATTGAATTCCACTCCATTCCATTGAATTCCATTCCATTCCATTCCATTCGATTCCATTCCATTCAATGGAATTCCATTCCATTCCATTCCATTCCATTCCATTGAATTCCATTGAAATCCATTGAATTCCATTGAATTCCATTCCATTCCATTGAATTCCATTCCTTTCCATTCCATTCCATTGAATTCCGTTCAATTCCATTCCATTGCATTCCATTCCATTCCATTCCATTCGAATTCCATTCCATTCCATTCCTTTCCATTCCATTCCATTCCATTCCATTCCATTCTACTCGGGTTGATTCCATTCTATTCCATTCCATTCCATTCGATTCCATTCGATTCCTTTCGATTCCATTCGATTCCATTCCATTCCATTCCATTCCATTGAATTCCATTCCATTCCATTCCATTCCATTCCATTCCATTCCATTCTACTCGGGTTGATTCCATTCTATTCCATTCCATTCCATTCGATTCCATTCAATTCCTTTCGATTCCATTCGATTCGATTCCATTCCATTCCATTCCATCGAATTTCATTCCATTCCATTCCATTCCATTCCATTCCATTCCATTCCATTCCATTCCATTCCATTCCATTCCATTCTACTCGGGTTGATTCCATTCTATTACATTCCATTCCATTCGATTCCATTCGATTCCATTCGATTCCATTCGATTCCATTCCATTCCATTCCATTCAATTGAATTCCATTCCATTCCATTCCATTCCATTACATTCCATTCCATTCCATTCCATTCCATTTCATTCCATTCCATTCTACTCGGGTTGATTCCATTCTATTACATTCCATTCCATTCGATTCCATTCGATTCCATTCGATTCCATTCGATTCCATTCCATTCGATTCCATTCAATTGAATTCCATTCCATTCCATTCCATTCCATTCCATTCCATTCCATTCCATTCCATTCCATTGAATTCCATTCCATTCCATTGAATTGCATTCCATTACATTCCATTCCATTGAATTCCATTCCATTCCATTCCATTCCATTCCATTCCATTGAATTCCATTCCATTCCATTCCATTCCATTGAATTCCGTTCCATTCCATTCCATTCCATTCCATTCCATTCCATTGAATTCCATTCCATTGAATTCCATTCCATTCCATACCATTCCACTGAATTCCATTCCATTCCATTCCGTTCCGTTCCGTTCCGTTCCGTTCCGTTCCATTCCATTCCATTCCATTCCATTGAATTCCATTCCATTCCATTGAATTCCATTCCATTCCGTTCCATTCCATTGAATTCCGTTCCGTTCCGTTCCGTTCCGTTCCGTTCCATTCCGTTCCATTCTGTTCCATTCCGTTCTACTCGGGTTGATTCCATTCTATTCCATTCCATTCCATTCGATTCCATTCCATTCCATTCCATTCCATTCCATTCCATTCCATCGAATTCCATTCCATTCCATTGAATTCCATTCCATTCCATTCCATTCCATTCCATTCCATTCCATTCCATCGAATTCCATTCCATTCCATTCCATTCCATTCCATTCCATTCCATTCCATTCCATTCCATTCCATTCGATTCCATTCGATTCCATTCGATTCCATTCGATTCCATTCCATTCCATTCCATTCCGTTCCGTTCCATTCCGTTCCATTCCGTCCCATTCCATTGAATTCCGTTCCATTGCATTGAATTCCGTTCCATTCCATTCCATTCCTTTCCGTTCCGTTCCGTTCCGTTCCGCTCCGTTCTACTCGGGTTGATTCCATTCTATTCCATTTCATTCCATTCGATTCCATTCTATTCCATTCGATTCCATTCGATTCAATTCGATTCCATTCCATTCCATTCCATTCCATTCCATTCCATTCCATTGAATTCCATTCCATTCCATTGAATTCCATTCCATTCCATTCCATTCCATTCCATTCCATTCCATTGAATTCCATTCCATTCCATTGAATTCCATTCCATTCCATTCCATTCGATTCCATTCCATTCCATGGAATTCCATTCCATTCCATTCCATTCCATTCCATTCCATGGAATTCCATTGAATTCCATTGAATTCCATTCCATTCCATTGAATTCCATTCCTTTCCATTCCATTCCATTGAATTCCGTTCAATTCCATTCCATTGCATTCCATTCCATTCCATTCCATTCGAATTCCATTCCATTCCATTCCATTCCATTCCATTCCATTCCATTCTACTCGGGTTGATTCCATTCTATTCCATTCCATTCCATTCGATTCCATTCGATTCCTTTCGATTCCATTCGATTCCATTCCATTCCATTCCATTCCACTGAATTCCATTCCATTCCATTCCATTCCATTCCATTCCATTCCATTCCATTCCATTCTACTCGGGTTGATTCCATTCTATTCCATTCCATTCCATTCGATTCCATTCGATTCCTTTCGATTCCATTCGATTCCATTCCATTCCATTCCATTCCATCGAATTCCATTCCATTCCATTCCATTCCATTCCATTCCATTCCATTCCATTCCATTCCATTCTACTCGGGTTGATTCCATTCTATTACATTCCATTCCATTCGATTCCATTCGATTCCATTCGATTCCATTTGATTCCATTCCATTCCATTCCATTCAATTGAATTCCATTCCATTCCATTCCATTCCATTCCATTCCATTCCATTCCATTCCATTCCATTCTACTCGGGATGATTCCATTCTATTACATTCCATTCCATTCGATTCCATTCGATTCCATTAGATTCCTTTCGATTCCATTCCATTCGATTCCATTCAATTGAATTCCATTCCATTCCATTCCATTCCATTCCATTCCATTCCATTGAATTCCATTCCATTCCATTGAATTCCATTCCATTACATTCCATTCCATTGAATTCCATTCCATTCCATTCCATTCCACTCCATTCCATTCCATTCCATTCCATTGAATTCCATTACATTCAATTCCATTCCATTCCATTCCATTCCATGGAATTCCATTCCATTCTGTTCCGTTCCGTTCCGTTCCATTCCATTCCATTCCATTCCATTGAATTCCGTTCCATTCCATTGAATTCCATTCCATTCCGTTCCATTCCATTGAATTCCGTTCCGTTCCGTTCCGTTCCGTTCCATTCCGTTCCATTCCGTTCCTTTCCGTTCTACTCGGGTTGATTCCATTCTATTCCATTCCATTCCATTCGATTCCATTCCATTCCATTCCATTCCATTCCATTCCATTCCTTTCTACTCGGGTTCATTCCATTCCATTCCGTTCCGTTCCGTTCTGATCCGTTCCATTCCTTTCTACTTGTGTTGATTCCATTCCATTCCATTCTATTCCATTGAATTCCATTCCATTCCATTCCATTCCATTCCATTACATGGAATTCCATTGAATTCCATTGAATTCCATTGAATTCCATTGAATTCCATTCCATTGAATTCCATTGAATTCCATTCCATTCCATTCCATGGAATTCCATTCCATTCCATTCCATTCCTTGGAATTCCATTCCATTCCATTCTATTCCATTCCATTGAATTCCATTCCATTCCATTCAATTGAATTCCATTCCATTCCATTCCATTCGATTCTATTCCATTCCATTGAATTCCATTCCATTCCATTGAATTCCATTCCATTTCATTCCATTCCATTCCGTTCCATTCCATTCCGTTCCATTCCATTCCATTCCTTTCCATTCCATTCCATTCCGTTCCTTTCCATTGAATTCCGTTCCATTGCATTGAATTCCGTTCCATTCCATTCCATTCCTTTCCGTTCCGTTCCGTTCCGTTCCGTTCCGTTCCGTTCTACTCGGGTTGATTCCATTCTATTCCATTCCATTCCATTCGATTCCATTCTATTCCATTCTATTCCATTCGATTCCATTCGATTCAATTCCATTCCATTCCATTCCATTCCATTCCATTCCATTCCATTCCATTCCATTGAATTCCATTCCATTCCATTCCGTTCCATTCCATTCCGTTCCATTCCATTCCATTCCATTCCATTACGTTCCGTTCCATTCCGTTCCATTCCGTTCCATTCCATTGAATTCCGATCCATTGCATTGAATTCCGTTCCATTCCATTCCATTCCTTTCCGTTCCGTTCCATTCCGTTCCGTTCCGTTCTACTCGGATTGATTCCATTCTATTCCAATCCATTCCATTCGATTCCATTCGATTCCATTCGATTCCATTCGTTTCCATTCCATTCCATTCCATTCCATTGAATTCCATTCCATTCCATTCCATTCCATTCCATTCCATTCCATGGAATTCCGTTCCATTCCGTTCCGTTCCATTGAATTCCGTTCCGTTCCATTGAATTCCATTCCATTCCATTCCATCGAATTCCATTCCATTCCATTCCATTCCATTCCATTCCATTCCATTCCATTGAATTCCGTTCCATTCCATTGAATTCCATTCCATTCCGTTCCATTCCATTGAATTCCGTTCCGTTCCGTTCCGTTCCATTCCGTTCTACTCGGGTTGATTCCATTCTATTCCATTCCAATCCACTCGATTCCATTCCATTCCATTCCATTCCATTCCATTCCATTCCATTCCGTTCTACTCGGGTTCATTCCATTCCATTCCTTTCCGTTCCGTTCCGTTCCGTTCCGTTCCGTTCTACTCGGGTTGATTCCATTCTATTCCATTCCATTCCATTCGATTCCATTCTATTCCATTCGATTCCATTCGATTCAATTCGATTCGATTCCATTCCATTCCATTCCATTCCATTGCATTCCATTGAATTCCATTCCATTCCATGGAATTCCATTCCATTCCATTCCATTCCATTCCATTCCATTCCATTCCATTCCATTCCATTCCATTCCATCGAATTCCATTCCATTCCATTCCATTCCATTCCATTCAATTCCATTCGATTCCATTCGATTCCATTCGATTCCATTCGATTCCATTCCATTCCATTCCATTCCATTGAATTCCATTCCATTCCATTCCATTCCATTCCATTGAATTCCATTCGATTCCATTCTACTCGGGTTGATTCCATTCTATTACATTCCATTCCATTCGATTCCATTCGATTCCATTTGATTCCATTCGATTCCATTCTATTCCATTCCATTCCATTGAATTCCGTTCCATTCCATTCCATTCCATTCCATTCCATTCCATTGAATTCCATTACATTGAATTCCATTCCATTCCATTCCATTCCATGGAATTCCATTCCATTCCGTTCCGTTCTGTTCCGTTCCGTACCGTTCCATTCCATTCCATTCCATTCCATTGAATTCCGTTCCATTCCATTGAATTCCATTCCATTCCGTTCCATTCCATTGAATTCCGTTCCGTTCCGTTCCGTTCCGTTCCTTTCCGTTCCATTCCGTTCCCTTCCATTCCATTCCGTTCTACTCGGGTTCATTCCATTCCATTCCTTTCCGTTCCGTTCTTTTCCGTTCCGTTCCGTTCCGTTCCGTTCTACTCGGGTTGATTCCATTCTATTCCATTCCATTCCATTCGATTCCATTCTATTCCATTCGATTCCATTCTATTCAATTCGATTCCATTCCATTCCATTCCATTCCATTCCATTGAATTCCATTCCATTCCATTCCGTTCCATTCCATTCCGTTCCATTCCATTCCATTCCATTCCATTCCATTCCATTCCATTACATTCCGTTCCATTCCGTTCCATTCCATTGAATTCCGATCCATTGCATTGAATTCCGTTCCATTCCATTCCATTCCTTTCCGTTCCGTTCCGTTCTGTTCCGTTCTACTCGGGTTGATTCCATTCTATTCCATTCCATTCCATTCGATTCCATTCTATTCCATTCGATTCCATTCGATTCAATTCGATTCGATTCCATTCCATTCCATTCCATTCCATTCCATTCCATTGAATTCCATTCCATTCCATAGAATTCCATTCCATTCCATTCCATTCCATTCCATTCCATTCCATTGAATTCCATTCCATTCCATTGAATTCCATTCCATTCCATTCCATTCGATTCCATTCCATTCCATGGAATTCCATTCCATTCGATTCCATTCCATTCCATGGAATTCCATTTCATTCCATTCCATTCCATTCCATTCCATTTCATTCCATTCCATTCCATTCCATTCCATTCCATTCCATAGAATTCTATTCCATTCCATTCCATTCCATTCCATTCCATTCCGTTCCATTCCATTCCATCGAATTCCATTCCATTCCATTCCATTCCATTCCATTCCATTCCATTCCATTCCATTCCATTCTACTAGGGTTGATTCCATTCTATTCCATTCCATTCCATTCGATTCCATTCGATTCCATTCGATTCCATTCGATTCCATTCCATTCCATTCCATTCCATTCAATTCCATTCCATTCCATTCCATTCCATTCCATTCCATTCCATTCCATTGAATTCCATTCCATTCCATTGAATTCCATTCCATTCCATTGAATTCCGTTCCATTCCATTCCTTTCCATTCCATTCCATTCCATTGAATTCCATTACATTGAATTCCATTCCATTCCATTCCATTCCATTGAATTCCATTCCATTCCATTGAATTCCATTCCATTCCATTCCGTTCGATTCCATTCCATTCCATGGAATTCCATTCCTTTCCATTCCATTCCATTCCTTTCCATTCCATTCCATTGAATTCCGTTCAATTCCATTCCATTGCATTCCATTCCATTCCATTCCATTGAATTCCATTCCATTCCATTCGATTCCATTCGATTCCATTCCATTCCATTCCATTCTATTCCATTGAATTCCATTCCATTCCATTCCATTCCATTCCATTCCATTGAATTCCGTTCCGTTCCGTTCCGTTCCGTTCCGTTCCATTCCGTTCCATTCCGTTCCATTCCGTTCTACTCGGGTTGATTCCATTCTATTCCATTCCATTCCATTCGATTCCATTCCATTCCATTCCATTCCATTCCATTCCGTTCTACTCGGGTTCATTCCATTCCATTCCGTTCCGTTCCGTTCCGTTCCGTTCCATTCCTTTCTACTTGTGTTGATTCCATTCCATTCCATTCTATTCCATAGAATTCCATTCCATTCCATTCCATTCCATTCCATTACATGGAATTCCATGGAATTCCATTCCATTCCATTCCATTCCATTCCATTGAATTCCATTCCATTCCATTCCATTCCATTCCATTCCATTCTACTCGGGTTGATTCCATTCTATTCCATTCCATTCCATTCCATTCAATTGAATTCCATTCCATTCCATTCCATTCCATTCCATTCCATTCCATTGAATTCCATTCCATTCCTTTGAATTCCATTCCATTCCATTCCATTCCATTGAATTCCGTTCCATTCCATTCCTTTCCATTCCATTCCATTCCATTGAATTCCATTACATTGAATTCCATTCCATTCCATTCCATTCCATTGAATTCCATTCCATTCCATAGAATTCCATTCCATTCCATTCCATTCGATTCCATTCCATTCCATGGAATTCCATTCCATTCGATTCCATTCCATTCCATGGAATTCCATTTCATTCCATTCCATTCCATTCCATTCCATTCCATTCCATAGAATTCTATTCCATTCCATTCCATTCCATTCCATTCCATTCCGTTCCATTCCATTCCATCGAATTCCATTCCATTCCATTCCATTCCATTCCATTCCATTCCATTCCATTCCATTCCATTCTACTAGGGTTGATTCCATTCTATTCCATTCCATTCCATTCGATTCCATTCGATTCCATTCGATTCCATTCGATTCCATTCCATTCCATTCCATTCCATTCAATTCCATTCCATTCCATTCCATTCCATTCCATTCCATTCCATTCCATTGAATTCCATTCCATTCCATTGAATTCCATTCCATTCCATTCCATTCCATTGAATTCCGTTCCATTCCATTCCTTTCCATTCCATTCCATTCCATTGAATTCCATTACATTGAATTCCATTCCATTCCATTCCATTCCATTGAATTCCATTCCATTCCATTGAATTCCATTCCATTCCATTCCGTTCGATTCCATTCCATTCCATGGAATTCCATTCCTTTCCATTCCATTCCATTCCTTTCCATTCCATTCCATTGAATTCCGTTCAATTCCATTCCATTGCATTCCATTCCATTCCATTCCATTGAATTCCATTCCATTCCATTCGATTCCATTCGATTCCATTCCATTCCATTCCATTCTATTCCATTGAATTCCATTCCATTCCATTCCATTCCATTCCATTCCATTGAATTCCGTTCCGTTCCGTTCCGTTCCGTTCCATTCCGTTCCATTCCGTTCCATTCCGTTCTACTCGGGTTGATTCCATTCTATTCCATTCCATTCCATTCGATTCCATTCCATTCCATTCCATTCCATTCCATTCCGTTCTACTCGGGTTCATTCCATTCCATTCCGTTCCGTTCCGTTCCGTTCCGTTCCATTCCTTTCTACTTGTGTTGATTCCATTCCATTCCATTCTATTCCATAGAATTCCATTCCATTCCATTCCATTCCATTCCATTACATGGAATTCCATGGAATTCCATTCCATTCCATTCCATTCCATTCCATTGAATTCCATTCCATTCCATTCCATTCCATTCCATTCCATTCTACTCGGGTTGATTCCATTCTATTCCATTCCATTCCATTCCATTCAATTGAATTCCATTCCATTCCATTCCATTCCATTCCATTCCATTCCATTGAATTCCATTCCATTCCATTGAATTCCATTCCATTCCATTCCATTCCATTGAATTCCGTTCCATTCCATTCCTTTCCATTCCATTCCATTCCATTGAATTCCATTACATTGAATTCCATTCCATTCCATTCCATTCCATTGAATTCCATTCCATTCCATAGAATTCCATTCCATTCCATTCCATTCGATTCCATTCCATTCCATGGAATTCCATTCCTTTCCATTCCATTCCATTCCATTCCATTCCATTCCATTGAATTCCATTGAATTCCATTCCATTCCATTGAATTCCATTCCTTTCCATTCCATTCCATTGAATTCCGTTCAATTCCATTCCATTCCATTCCATTCCATTCCATTCCATTCGAATTCCATTCCATTCCATTCCATTCCATTCCATTCCTTTCCATTCCATTCCATTCTACTCGGGTTGATTCCATTCTATTCCATTCCATCGAATTCCATTCCATTCCATTCCATTCCATTCCATTCCATTCCATTCCATTCCATTCGATTCCATTCGATTCCATTCGATTCCATTCGATTCCATTCCATTCCATTCCATTCCGTTCCGTTCCATTCCGTTCCATTCCGTTCCATTCCATTGAATTCCGTTCCATTGCATTGAATTCCGTTCCATTCCATTCCATTCCTTTCCGTTCCGTTCCGTTCCGTTCCGTTCCGTTCTACTCGGGTTGATTCCATTCTATTCCATTCCATTCCATTCGATTCCATTCTATTCCATTCGATTCCTTTCGATTCAATTCAATTCCATTCCATTCCATTCCATTCCATTCCATTGAATTCCATTCCATTCCATTGAATTCCATTCCATTCCATTCCATTCCATTCCATTCCATTGAATTCCACTCCATTCCATTGAATTCCATTCCATTCCATTCCATTCGATTCCATTCCATTCAATGGAATTCCATTCCATTCCATTCCATTCCATTCCATTGAATTCCATTGAAATCCATTGAATTCCATTGAATTCCATTCCATTCCATTGAATTCCATTCCTTTCCATTCCATTCCATTGAATTCCGTTCAATTCCATTCCATTGCATTCCATTCCATTCCATTCCATTCGAATTCCATTCCATTCCATTCCTTTCCATTCCATTCCATTCCATTCCATTCCATTCTACTCGGGTTGATTCCATTCTATTCCATTCCATTCCATTCGATTCCATTCGATTCCTTTCGATTCCATTCGATTCCATTCCATTCCATTCCATTCCATTGAATTCCATTCCATTCCATTCCATTCCATTCCATTCCATTCCATTCTACTCGGGTTGATTCCATTCTATTCCATTCCATTCCATTCGATTCCATTCGATTCCTTTCGATTCCATTCGATTCGATTCCATTCCATTCCATTCCATCGAATTTCATTCCATTCCATTCCATTCCATTCCATTCCATTCCATTCCATTCCATTCCATTCCATTCCATTCCATTCCATTCTACTCGGGTTGATTCCATTCTATTACATTCCATTCCATTCGATTCCATTCGATTCCATTCGATTCCATTCGATTCCATTTAATTCCATTCCATTCAATTGAATTCCATTCCATTCCATTCCATTCCATTCCATTCCATTCCATTCCATTCCATTGAATTCCATTCCATTCCATTGAATTCCATTCCATTACATTCCATTCCATTGAATTCCATTCCATTCCATTCCATTCCATTCCATTCCATTGAATTCCATTCCATTCCATTCCATTCCATTGAATTCCGTTCCATTCCATTCCATTCCATTCCATTCCATTCCATTGAATTCCATTCCATTGAATTCCATTCCATTCCATACCATTCCACTGAATTCCATTCCATTCCATTCCGTTCCGTTCCGTTCCGTTCCGTTCCGTTCCATTCCATTCCATTCCATTCCATTGAATTCCATTCCATTCCATTGAATTCCATTCCATTCCGTTCCATTCCATTGAATTCCGTTCCGTTCCGTTCCGTTCCGTTCCGTTCCATTCCGTTCCATTCTGTTCCATTCCGTTCTACTCGGGTTGATTCCATTCTATTCCATTCCATTCCATTCGATTCCATTCCATTCCATTCCATTCCATTCCATTCCATTCCATCGAATTCCATTCCATTCCATTGAATTCCATTCCATTCCATTCCATTCCATTCCATTCCATTCCATTCCATCGAATTCCATTCCATTCCATTCCATTCCATTCCATTCCATTCCATTCCATTCCATTCCATTCGATTCCATTCGATTCCATTCGATTCCATTCGATTCCATTCCATTCCATTCCATTCCGTTCCGTTCCATTCCGTTCCATTCCGTCCCATTCCATTGAATTCCGTTCCATTGCATTGAATTCCGTTCCATTCCATTCCATTCCTTTCCGTTCCGTTCCGTTCCGTTCCGCTCCGTTCTACTCGGGTTGATTCCATTCTATTCCATTCCATTCCATTCGATTCCATTCTATTCCATTCGATTCCATTCGATTCAATTCGATTCCATTCCATTCCATTCCATTCCATTCCATTCCATTGAATTCCATTCCATTCCATTGAATTCCATTCCATTCCATTCCATTCCATTCCATTCCATTCCATTGAATTCCATTCCATTCCATTGAATTCCATTCCATTCCATTCCATTCGATTCCATTCCATTCCATGGAATTCCATTCCATTCCATTCCATTCCATTCCATTCCATGGAATTCCATTGAATTCCATTGAATTCCATTCCATTCCATTGAATTCCATTCCTTTCTATTCCATTCCATTGAATTCCGTTCAATTCCATTCCATTGCATTCCATTCCATTCCATTCCATTCGAATTCCATTCCATTCCATTCCATTCCATTCCATTCCATTCCATTCTACTCGGGTTGATTCCATTCTATTCCATTCCATTCCATTCGATTCCATTCGATTCCTTTCGATTCCATTCGATTCCATTCCATTCCATTCCATTCCACTGAATTCCATTCCATTCCATTCCATTCCATTCCATTCCATTCCATTCCATTCTACTCGGGTTGATTCCATTCTATTCCATTCCATTCCATTCGATTCCATTCGATTCCTTTCGATTCCATTCGATTCCATTCCATTCCATTCCATTCCATCGAATTCCATTCCATTCCATTCCATTCCATTCCATTCCATTCCATTCCATTCCATTCCATTCTACTCGGGTTGATTCCATTCTATTACATTCCATTCCATTCGATTCCATTCGATTCCATTCGATTCCATTTGATTCCATTCCATTCCATTCCATTCAATTGAATTCCATTCCATTCCATTCCATTCCATTCCATTCCATTCCATTCCATTCCATTCCATTCTACTCGGGATGATTCCATTCTATTACATTCCATTCCATTCGATTCCATTCGATTCCATTAGATTCCTTTCGATTCCATTCCATTCGATTCCATTCAATTGAATTCCATTCCATTCCATTCCATTCCATTCCATTCCATTCCATTGAATTCCATTCCATTACATTGAATTCCATTCCATTACATTCCATTCCATTGAATTCCATTCCATTCCATTCCATTCCACTCCATTCCATTCCATTCCATTCCATTGAATTCCATTACATTCAATTCCATTCCATTCCATTCCATTCCATGGAATTCCATTCCATTCTGTTCCGTTCCGTTCCGTTCCATTCCATTCCATTCCATTCCATTGAATTCCGTTCCATTCCATTGAATTCCATTCCATTCCGTTCCATTCCATTGAATTCCGTTCCGTTCCGTTCCGTTCCGTTCCATTCCGTTCCATTCCGTTCCTTTCCGTTCTACTCGGGTTGATTCCATTCTATTCCATTCCATTCCATTCGATTCCATTCCATTCCATTCCATTCCATTCCATTCCATTCCTTTCTACTCGGGTTCATTCCATTCCATTCCGTTCCGTTCCGTTCTGATCCGTTCCATTCCTTTCTACTTGTGTTGATTCCATTCCATTCCATTCTATTCCATTGAATTCCATTCCATTCCATTCCATTCCATTCCATTACATGGAATTCCATTGAATTCCATTGAATTCCATTGAATTCCATTGAATTCCATTCCATTGAATTCCATTGAATTCCATTCCATTCCATTCCATGGAATTCCATTCCATTCCATTCCATTCCTTGGAATTCCATTCCATTCCATTCTATTCCATTCCATTGAATTCCAT
The DNA here is from genome assembly GCF_029281585.2 of Gorilla gorilla gorilla. Classification (NCBI taxonomy): domain Eukaryota; kingdom Metazoa; phylum Chordata; class Mammalia; order Primates; family Hominidae; genus Gorilla; species Gorilla gorilla. The sequence continues at coordinate 41,076,360 of NC_073242.2, forward strand.
TCCATTCCATTCAATTGAATTCCATTCCATTCCATTCCATTCGATTCCATTCCATTCCATTGAATTCCATTCCATTCCATTGAATTCCATTCCATTTCATTCCATTCCATTCCGTTCCATTCCATTCCGTTCCATTCCATTCCATTCCTTTCCATTCCATTCCATTCCGTTCCATTCCATTGAATTCCGTTCCATTGCATTGAATTCCGTTCCATTCCATTCCATTCCTTTCCGTTCCGTTCCGTTCCGTTCCGTTCCGTTCCGTTCTACTCGGGTTGATTCCATTCTATTCCATTCCATTCCATTCGATTCCATTCTATTCCATTCTATTCCATTCGATTCCATTCGATTCAATTCGATTCCATTCCATTCCATTCCATTCCATTCCATTCCATTCCATTCCATTCCATTGAATTCCATTCCATTCCATTCCGTTCCATTCCATTCCGTTCCATTCCATTCCATTCCATTCCATTACGTTCCGTTCCATTCCGTTCCATTCCGTTCCATTCCATTGAATTCCGATCCATTGCATTGAATTCCGTTCCATTCCATTCCATTCCTTTCCGTTCCGTTCCGTTCCGTTCCGTTCCGTTCCGTTCTACTCGGATTGATTCCATTCTATTCCAATCCATTCCATTCGATTCCATTCGATTCCATTCGATTCCATTCGTTTCCATTCCATTCCATTCCATTCCATTGAATTCCATTCCATTCCATTCCATTCCATTCCATTCCATTCCATTCCATGGAATTCCGTTCCATTCCGTTCCGTTCCATTGAATTCCGTTCCGTTCCATTGAATTCCATTCCATTCCATTCCATCGAATTCCATTCCATTCCATTCCATTCCATTCCATTCCATTCCATTGAATTCCGTTCCATTCCATTGAATTCCATTCCATTCCGTTCCATTCCATTGAATTCCGTTCCGTTCCGTTCCGTTCCATTCCGTTCTACTCGGGTTGATTCCATTCTATTCCATTCCAATCCACTCGATTCCATTCCATTCCATTCCATTCCATTCCATTCCATTCCGTTCTACTCGGGTTCATTCCATTCCATTCCTTTCCGTTCCGTTCCGTTCCGTTCCGTTCCGTTCCGTTCTACTCGGGTTGATTCCATTCTATTCCATTCCATTCCATTCGATTCCATTCTATTCCATTCGATTCCATTCGATTCAATTCGATTCGATTCCATTCCATTCCATTCCATTCCATTGCATTCCATTGAATTCCATTCCATTCCATGGAATTCCATTCCATTCCATTCCATTCCATTCCATTCCATTCCATTCCATTCCATTCCATTCCATCGAATTCCATTCCATTCCATTCCATTCCATTCAATTCCATTCGATTCCATTCGATTCCATTCGATTCCATTCCATTCCATTCCATTCCATTCCATTGAATTCCATTCCATTCCATTCCATTCCATTGAATTCCATTCGATTCCATTCTACTCGGGTTGATTCCATTCTATTACATTCCATTCCATTCGATTCCATTCGATTCCATTCGATTCCATTCGATTCCATTCTATTCCATTCCATTCCATTGAATTCCGTTCCATTCCATTCCATTCCATTCCATTCCATTCCATTGAATTCCATTACATTGAATTCCATTCCATTCCATTCCATTCCATGGAATTCCATTCCATTCCGTTCCGTTCTGTTCCGTTCCGTACCGTTCCATTCCATTCCATTCCATTCCATTGAATTCCGTTCCATTCCATTGAATTCCATTCCATTCCGTTCCATTCCATTGAATTCCGTTCCGTTCCGTTCCGTTCCATTCCGTTCCCTTCCATTCCATTCCGTTCTACTCGGGTTCATTCCATTCCATTCCTTTCCGTTCCGTTCCGTTCCGTTCCGTTCCGTTCCGTTCCGTTCTACTCGGGTTGATTCCATTCTATTCCATTCCATTCCATTCGATTCCATTCTATTCCATTCGATTCCATTCTATTCAATTCGATTCCATTCCATTCCATTCCATTCCATTCCATTCCATTCCATTGAATTCCATTCCATTCCATTCCGTTCCATTCCATTCCGTTCCATTCCATTCCATTCCATTCCATTCCATTCCATTACATTCCGTTCCATTCCGTTCCATTCCATTGAATTCCGATCCATTGCATTGAATTCCGTTCCATTCCATTCCATTCCTTTCCGTTCCGTTCCGTTCTGTTCCGTTCTACTCGGGTTGATTCCATTCTATTCCATTCCATTCCATTCGATTCCATTCTATTCCATTCGATTCCATTCGATTCAATTCGATTCGATTCCATTCCATTCCATTCCATTCCATTCCATTCCATTGAATTCCATTCCATTCCATAGAATTCCATTCCATTCCATTCCATTCCATTCCATTCCATTCCATTGAATTCCATTCCATTCCATTGAATTCCATTCCATTCCATTCCATTCGATTCCATTCCATTCCATGGAATTCCATTCCATTCGATTCCATTCCATTCCATGGAATTCCATTTCATTCCATTCCATTCCATTCCATTCCATTCCATTCCATTCCATAGAATTCCATTCCATTCCATTCCATTCCATTCCATTCCATTCCATTCCGTTCCATTCCATTCCATCGAATTCCATTCCATTCCATTCCATTCCATTCCATTCCATTCCATTCCATTCCATTCTACTAGGGTTGATTCCATTCTATTCCATTCCATTCCATTCGATTCCATTCGATTCCATTCGATTCCATTCGATTCCATTCCATTCCATTCAATTCCATTCCATTCCATTCCATTCCATTGAATTCCATTCCATTCCATGGAATTCCATTCCATTCCGTTCCGTTCCGTTCCGTTCCGTTCCGTTCCGTTCCGTTCCATTCCGTTCTACTCGGGTTGATTCCATTCTATTCCATTCCATTCCACTCGATTCCATTCCATTCCATTCCATTCCATTCCATTCCATTCCGTTCTACTCGGGTTCATTCCATTCCATTCCTTTCCGTTCCGTTCCGTTTCATTCCGTTCCATTCCGTTCTACTCGGGTTGATTCCATTCTATTCCATTCCATTCCACTCGATTCCATTCCATTCCATTCCATTCCATTCCATTCCATTCCGTTCTACTCGGGTTCATTCCATTCCATTCCTTTCCGTTCCGTTCCGTTCCGTTCCGTTCCGTTCCGTTCTACTCGGGTTGATTCCATTCTATTCCCTTCCATTCCATTCGATTCCATTCGATTCCATTCGATTCCATTCGATTACATTCCATTCCATTCCATTCCATTCCATTGAATTCCATTCCATTCCATTCCATTCCATTGAATTCCGTTCCATTCCATTCCATTCCATTCCATTCCATTCCATTGAATTCCATTCCATTGAATTCCATTCCATTCCATACCATTCCACTGAATTCCATTCCATTCCATTCCGTTCCGTTCCGTTCCGTTCCGTTCCGTTCCATTCCATTCCATTCCATTCCATTGAATTCCATTCCATTCCATTGAATTCCATTCCATTCCGTTCCATTCCATTGAATTCCGTTCCGTTCCGTTCCGTTCCGTTCCGTTCCATTCCGTTCCATTCTGTTCCATTCCGTTCTACTCGGGTTGATTCCATTCTATTCCATTCCATTCCATTCGATTCCATTCCATTCCATTCCATTCCATTCCATTCCATTCCATCGAATTCCATTCCATTCCATTGAATTCCATTCCATTCCATTCCATTCCATTCCATTCCATTCCATTCCATTCCATCGAATTCCATTCCATTCCATTCCATTCCATTCCATTCCATTCCATTCCATTCCATTCCATTCGATTCCATTCGATTCCATTCGATTCCATTCGATTCCATTCCATTCCATTCCATTCCGTTCCGTTCCATTCCGTTCCATTCCGTCCCATTCCATTGAATTCCGTTCCATTGCATTGAATTCCGTTCCATTCCATTCCATTCCTTTCCGTTCCGTTCCGTTCCGTTCCGCTCCGTTCTACTCGGGTTGATTCCATTCTATTCCATTCCATTCCATTCGATTCCATTCTATTCCATTCGATTCCATTCGATTCAATTCGATTCCATTCCATTCCATTCCATTCCATTCCATTCCATTGAATTCCATTCCATTCCATTGAATTCCATTCCATTCCATTCCATTCCATTCCATTCCATTCCATTGAATTCCATTCCATTCCATTGAATTCCATTCCATTCCATTCCATTCCATTCCATGGAATTCCATTGAATTCCATTGAATTCCATTCCATTCCATTGAATTCCATTCCTTTCCATTCCATTCCATTGAATTCCGTTCAATTCCATTCCATTGCATTCCATTCCATTCCATTCCATTCGAATTCCATTCCATTCCATTCCATTCCATTCCATTCCATTCCATTCTACTCGGGTTGATTCCATTCTATTCCATTCCATTCCATTCGATTCCATTCGATTCCTTTCGATTCCATTCGATTCCATTCCATTCCATTCCATTCCACTGAATTCCATTCCATTCCATTCCATTCCATTCCATTCCATTCCATTCCATTCTACTCGGGTTGATTCCATTCTATTCCATTCCATTCCATTCGATTCCATTCGATTCCTTTCGATTCCATTCGATTCCATTCCATTCCATTCCATTCCATCGAATTCCATTCCATTCCATTCCATTCCATTCCATTCCATTCCATTCCATTCCATTCCATTCCATTCTACTCGGGTTGATTCCATTCTATTACATTCCATTCCATTCGATTCCATTCGATTCCATTCGATTCCATTCGATTCCATTCCATTCCATTCCATTCAATTGAATTCCATTCCATTCCATTCCATTCCATTCCATTCCATTCCATTCCATTCCATTCCATTCTACTCGGGATGATTCCATTCTATTACATTCCATTCCATTCGATTCCATTCGATTCCATTAGATTCCTTTCGATTCCATTCCATTCGATTCCATTCAATTGAATTCCATTCCATTCCATTCCATTCCATTCCATTCCATTCCATTGAATTCCATTCCATTCCATTGAATTCCATTCCATTCCATTCCATTCCATTGAATTCCATTCCATTCCATTCCATTCCACTCCATTCCATTCCATTCCATTCCATTGAATTCCATTACATTCAATTCCATTCCATTCCATTCCATTCCATGGAATTCCATTCCATTCTGTTCCGTTCCGTTCCGTTCCATTCCATTCCATTCCATTCCATTGAATTCCGTTCCATTCCATTGAATTCCATTCCATTCCGTTCCATTCCATTGAATTCCGTTCCGTTCCGTTCCGTTCCGTTCCATTCCGTTCCATTCCGTTCCTTTCCGTTCTACTCGGGTTGATTCCATTCTATTCCATTCCATTCCATTCGATTCCATTCCATTCCATTCCATTCCATTCCATTCCATTCCTTTCTACTCGGGTTCATTCCATTCCATTCCGTTCCGTTCCGTTCTGATCCGTTCCATTCCTTTCTACTTGTGTTGATTCCATTCCATTCCATTCTATTCCATTGAATTCCATTCCATTCCATTCCATTCCATTCCATTACATGGAATTCCATTGAATTCCATTGAATTCCATTGAATTCCATTGAATTCCATTCCATTGAATTCCATTGAATTCCATTCCATTCCATTCCATGGAATTCCATTCCATTCCATTCCATTCCTTGGAATTCCATTCCATTCCATTCTATTCCATTCCATTGAATTCCATTCCATTCCATTCAATTGAATTCCATTCCATTCCATTCCATTCGATTCCATTCCATTCCATTGAATTCCATTCCATTCCATTGAATTCCATTCCATTTCATTCCATTCCATTCCGTTCCATTCCATTCCGTTCCATTCCATTCCATTCCTTTCCATTCCATTCCATTCCGTTCCTTTCCATTGAATTCCGTTCCATTGCATTGAATTCCGTTCCATTCCATTCCATTCCTTTCCGTTCCGTTCCGTTCCGTTCCGTTCCGTTCCGTTCTACTCGGGTTGATTCCATTCTATTCCATTCCATTCCATTCGATTCCATTCTATTCCATTCTATTCCATTCGATTCCATTCGATTCAATTCCATTCCATTCCATTCCATTCCATTCCATTCCATTCCATTCCATTCCATTCCATTGAATTCCATTCCATTCCATTCCGTTCCATTCCATTCCGTTCCATTCCATTCCATTCCATTCCATTACGTTCCGTTCCATTCCGTTCCATTCCGTTCCATTCCATTGAATTCCGATCCATTGCATTGAATTCCGTTCCATTCCATTCCATTCCTTTCCGTTCCGTTCCGTTCCGTTCCGTTCCGTTCTACTCGGATTGATTCCATTCTATTCCAATCCATTCCATTCGATTCCATTCGATTCCATTCGATTCCATTCGTTTCCATTCCATTCCATTCCATTCCATTGAATTCCATTCCATTCCATTCCATTCCATTCCATTCCATTCCATGGAATTCCGTTCCATTCCGTTCCGTTCCATTGAATTCCGTTCCGTTCCATTGAATTCCATTCCATTCCATTCCATCGAATTCCATTCCATTCCATTCCATTCCATTCCATTCCATTCCATTGAATTCCGTTCCATTCCATTGAATTCCATTCCATTCCGTTCCATTCCATTGAATTCCGTTCCGTTCCGTTCCGTTCCATTCCGTTCTACTCGGGTTGATTCCATTCTATTCCATTCCAATCCACTCGATTCCATTCCATTCCATTCCATTCCATTCCATTCCATTCCGTTCTACTCGGGTTCATTCCATTCCATTCCTTTCCGTTCCGTTCCGTTCCGTTCCGTTCCGTTCCGTTCTACTCGGGTTGATTCCATTCTATTCCATTCCATTCCATTCGATTCCATTCTATTCCATTCGATTCCATTCGATTCAATTCGATTCGATTCCATTCCATTCCATTCCATTCCATTGCATTCCATTGAATTCCATTCCATTCCATGGAATTCCATTCCATTCCATTCCATTCCATTCCATTCCATTCCATTCCATTCCATTCCATTCCATCGAATTCCATTCCATTCCATTCCATTCCATTCCATTCAATTCCATTCGATTCCATTCGATTCCATTCGATTCCATTCGATTCCATTCCATTCCATTCCATTCCATTGAATTCCATTCCATTCCATTCCATTGAATTCCATTCGATTCCATTCTACTCGGGTTGATTCCATTCTATTACATTCCATTCCATTCGATTCCATTCGATTCCATTTGATTCCATTCGATTCCATTCTATTCCATTCCATTCCATTGAATTCCGTTCCATTCCATTCCATTCCATTCCATTCCATTCCATGGAATTCCATTGAATTCCATTGAATTCCATTCCATTCCATTGAATTCCATTCCTTTCCATTCCATTCCATTGAATTCCGTTCAATTCCATTCCATTCCATTCCATTCCATTCCATTCCATTCGAATTCCATTCCATTCCATTCCATTCCATTCCATTCCTTTCCATTCCATTCCATTCTACTCGGGTTGATTCCATTCTATTCCATTCCATCGAATTCCATTCCATTCCATTCCATTCCATTCCATTCCATTCCATTCCATTCCATTCGATTCCATTCGATTCCATTCGATTCCATTCGATTCCATTCCATTCCATTCCATTCCGTTCCGTTCCATTCCGTTCCATTCCGTTCCATTCCATTGAATTCCGTTCCATTGCATTGAATTCCGTTCCATTCCATTCCATTCCTTTCCGTTCCGTTCCGTTCCGTTCCGTTCCGTTCTACTCGGGTTGATTCCATTCTATTCCATTCCATTCCATTCGATTCCATTCTATTCCATTCGATTCCTTTCGATTCAATTCAATTCCATTCCATTCCATTCCATTCCATTCCATTGAATTCCATTCCATTCCATTGAATTCCATTCCATTCCATTCCATTCCATTCCATTCCATTGAATTCCACTCCATTCCATTGAATTCCATTCCATTCCATTCCATTCGATTCCATTCCATTCAATGGAATTCCATTCCATTCCATTCCATTCCATTCCATTGAATTCCATTGAAATCCATTGAATTCCATTGAATTCCATTCCATTCCATTGAATTCCATTCCTTTCCATTCCATTCCATTGAATTCCGTTCAATTCCATTCCATTGCATTCCATTCCATTCCATTCCATTCGAATTCCATTCCATTCCATTCCTTTCCATTCCATTCCATTCCATTCCATTCCATTCTACTCGGGTTGATTCCATTCTATTCCATTCCATTCCATTCGATTCCATTCGATTCCTTTCGATTCCATTCGATTCCATTCCATTCCATTCCATTCCATTGAATTCCATTCCATTCCATTCCATTCCATTCCATTCCATTCCATTCTACTCGGGTTGATTCCATTCTATTCCATTCCATTCCATTCGATTCCATTCGATTCCTTTCGATTCCATTCGATTCGATTCCATTCCATTCCATTCCATCGAATTTCATTCCATTCCATTCCATTCCATTCCATTCCATTCCATTCCATTCCATTCCATTCCATTCCATTCCATTCTACTCGGGTTGATTCCATTCTATTACATTCCATTCCATTCGATTCCATTCGATTCCATTCGATTCCATTCGATTCCATTCCATTCCATTCCATTCAATTGAATTCCATTCCATTCCATTCCATTCCATTACATTCCATTCCATTCCATTCCATTCCATTTCATTCCATTCCATTCTACTCGGGTTGATTCCATTCTATTACATTCCATTCCATTCGATTCCATTCGATTCCATTCGATTCCATTCGATTCCATTCCATTTGATTCCATTCAATTGAATTCCATTCCATTCCATTCCATTCCATTCCATTCCATTCCATTCCATTCCATTCCATTCCATTGAATTCCATTCCATTCCATTGAATTCCATTCCATTACATTCCATTCCATTGAATTCCATTCCATTCCATTCCATTCCATTCCATTCCATTGAATTCCATTCCATTCCATTCCATTCCATTGAATTCCGTTCCATTCCATTCCATTCCATTCCATTCCATTCCATTGAATTCCATTCCATTGAATTCCATTCCATTCCATACCATTCCACTGAATTCCATTCCATTCCATTCCATTCCGTTCCGTTCCGTTCCGTTCCGTTCCGTTCCATTCCATTCCATTCCATTCCATTGAATTCCATTCCATTCCATTGAATTCCATTCCATTCCGTTCCATTCCATTGAATTCCGTTCCGTTCCGTTCCGTTCCGTTCCGTTCCATTCCGTTCCATTCTGTTCCATTCCGTTCTACTCGGGTTGATTCCATTCTATTCCATTCCATTCCATTCGATTCCATTCCATTCCATTCCATTCCATTCCATTCCATTCCATCGAATTCCATTCCATTCCATTGAATTCCATTCCATTCCATTCCATTCCATTCCATTCCATTCCATTCCATTCCATCGAATTCCATTCCATTCCATTCCATTCCATTCCATTCCATTCCATTCCATTCCATTCCATTCGATTCCATTCGATTCCATTCGATTCCATTCGATTCCATTCCATTCCATTCCATTCCGTTCCGTTCCATTCCGTTCCATTCCGTCCCATTCCATTGAATTCCGTTCCATTGCATTGAATTCCGTTCCATTCCATTCCATTCCTTTCCGTTCCGTTCCGTTCCGTTCCGCTCCGTTCTACTCGGGTTGATTCCATTCTATTCCATTCCATTCCATTCGATTCCATTCTATTCCATTCGATTCCATTCGATTCAATTCGATTCCATTCCATTCCATTCCATTCCATTCCATTCCATTGAATTCCATTCCATTCCATTGAATTCCATTCCATTCCATTCCATTCCATTCCATTCCATTCCATTGAATTCCATTCCATTCCATTCCATTCGATTCCATTCCATTCCATGGAATTCCATTCCATTCCATTCCATTCCATTCCATTCCATGGAATTCCATTGAATTCCATTGAATTCCATTCCATTCCATTGAATTCCATTCCTTTCCATTCCATTCCATTGAATTCCGTTCAATTCCATTCCATTGCATTCCATTCCATTCCATTCCATTCGAATTCCATTCCATTCCATTCCATTCCATTCCATTCCATTCCATTCTACTCGGGTTGATTCCATTCTATTCCATTCCATTCCATTCGATTCCATTCGATTCCTTTCGATTCCATTCGATTCCATTCCATTCCATTCCATTCCATCGAATTCCATTCCATTCCATTCCATTCCATTCCATTCCATTCCATTCCATTCCATTCCATTCTACTCGGGTTGATTCCATTCTATTACATTCCATTCCATTCGATTCCATTCGATTCCATTCGATTCCATTCGATTCCATTCCATTCCATTCCATTCAATTGAATTCCATTCCATTCCATTCCATTCCATTCCATTCCATTCCATTCCATTCCATTCCATTCTACTCGGGATGATTCCATTCTATTACATTCCATTCCATTCGATTCCATTCGATTCCATTAGATTCCTTTCGATTCCATTCCATTCGATTCCATTCAATTGAATTCCATTCCATTCCATTCCATTCCATTCCATTCCATTCCATTGAATTCCATTCCATTCCATTGAATTCCATTCCATTACATTCCATTCCATTGAATTCCATTCCATTCCATTCCATTCCACTCCATTCCATTCCATTCCATTCCATTGAATTCCATTACATTCAATTCCATTCCATTCCATTCCATTCCATGGAATTCCATTCCATTCTGTTCCGTTCCGTTCCGTTCCATTCCATTCCATTCCATTCCATTGAATTCCGTTCCATTCCATTGAATTCCATTCCATTCCGTTCCATTCCATTGAATTCCGTTCCGTTCCGTTCCGTTCCGTTCCATTCCGTTCCATTCCGTTCCTTTCCGTTCTACTCGGGTTGATTCCATTCTATTCCATTCCATTCCATTCGATTCCATTCCATTCCATTCCATTCCATTCCATTCCATTCCTTTCTACTCGGGTTCATTCCATTCCATTCCGTTCCGTTCCGTTCTGATCCGTTCCATTCCTTTCTACTTGTGTTGATTCCATTCCATTCCATTCTATTCCATTGAATTCCATTCCATTCCATTCCATTCCATTCCATTACATGGAATTCCATTGAATTCCATTGAATTCCATTGAATTCCATTGAATTCCATTCCATTGAATTCCATTGAATTCCATTCCATTCCATTCCATGGAATTCCATTCCATTCCATTCCATTCCTTGGAATTCCATTCCATTCCATTCTATTCCATTCCATTGAATTCCATTCCATTCCATTCAATTGAATTCCATTCCATTCCATTCCATTCGATTCCATTCCATTCCATTGAATTCCATTCCATTCCATTGAATTCCATTCCATTTCATTCCATTCCATTCCGTTCCATTCCATTCCGTTCCATTCCATTCCATTCCTTTCCATTCCATTCCATTCCGTTCCTTTCCATTGAATTCCGTTCCATTGCATTGAATTCCGTTCCATTCCATTCCATTCCTTTCCGTTCCGTTCCGTTCCGTTCCGTTCCGTTCCGTTCTACTCGGGTTGATTCCATTCTATTCCATTCCATTCCATTCGATTCCATTCTATTCCATTCTATTCCATTCGATTCCATTCGATTCAATTCCATTCCATTCCATTCCATTCCATTCCATTCCATTCCATTCCATTCCATTCCATTGAATTCCATTCCATTCCATTCCGTTCCATTCCATTCCGTTCCATTCCATTCCATTCCATTCCATTACGTTCCGTTCCATTCCGTTCCATTCCGTTCCATTCCATTGAATTCCGATCCATTGCATTGAATTCCGTTCCATTCCATTCCATTCCTTTCCGTTCCGTTCCGTTCCGTTCCGTTCCGTTCTACTCGGATTGATTCCATTCTATTCCAATCCATTCCATTCGATTCCATTCGATTCCATTCGATTCCATTCGTTTCCATTCCATTCCATTCCATTCCATTGAATTCCATTCCATTCCATTCCATTCCATTCCATTCCATTCCATGGAATTCCGTTCCATTCCGTTCCGTTCCATTGAATTCCGTTCCATTCCATTGAATTCCATTCCATTCCATTCCATCGAATTCCATTCCATTCCATTCCATTCCATTCCATTCCATTCCATTGAATTCCGTTCCATTCCATTGAATTCCATTCCATTCCGTTCCATTCCATTGAATTCCGTTCCGTTCCGTTCCGTTCCATTCCGTTCTACTCGGGTTGATTCCATTCTATTCCATTCCAATCCACTCGATTCCATTCCATTCCATTCCATTCCATTCCATTCCATTCCGTTCTACTCGGGTTCATTCCATTCCATTCCTTTCCGTTCCGTTCCGTTCCGTTCCGTTCCGTTCTACTCGGGTTGATTCCATTCTATTCCATTCCATTCCATTCGATTCCATTCTATTCCATTCGATTCCATTCGATTCAATTCGATTCGATTCCATTCCATTCCATTCCATTCCATTGCATTCCATTGAATTCCATTCCATTCCATGGAATTCCATTCCATTCCATTCCATTCCATTCCATTCCATTCCATTCCATTCCATTCCATCGAATTCCATTCCATTCCATTCCATTCCATTCCATTCAATTCCATTCGATTCCATTCGATTCCATTCGATTCCATTCGATTCCATTCCATTCCATTCCATTCCATTGAATTCCATTCCATTCCATTCCATTCCATTCCATTGAATTCCATTCGATTCCATTCTACTCGGGTTGATTCCATTCTATTACATTCCATTCCATTCGATTCCATTCGATTCCATTTGATTCCATTCGATTCCATTCTATTCCATTCCATTCCATTGAATTCCGTTCCATTCCATTCCATTCCATTCCATTCCATTCCATTGAATTCCATTACATTGAATTCCATTCCATTCCATTCCATTCCATGGAATTCCATTCCATTCCGTTCCGTTCTGTTCCGTTCCGTACCGTTCCATTCCATTCCATTCCATTCCATTGAATTCCGTTCCATTCCATTGAATTCCATTCCATTCCGTTCCATTCCATTGAATTCCGTTCCGTTCCGTTCCGTTCCGTTCCGTTCCGTTCCATTCCGTTCCCTTCCATTCCATTCCGTTCTACTCGGGTTCATTCCATTCCATTCCTTTCCGTTCCGTTCTTTTCCGTTCCGTTCCGTTCCGTTCCGTTCTACTCGGGTTGATTCCATTCTATTCCATTCCATTCCATTCGATTCCATTCTATTCCATTCGATTCCATTCTATTCAATTCGATTCCATTCCATTCCATTCCATTCCATTCCATTCCATTCCATTGAATTCCATTCCATTCCATTCCGTTCCATTCCATTCCGTTCCATTCCATTCCATTCCATTCCATTCCATTCCATTACATTACATTCCGTTCCATTCCGTTCCATTCCATTGAATTCCGATCCATTGCATTGAATTCCGTTCCATTCCATTCCATTCCTTTCCGTTCCGTTCCGTTCTGTTCCGTTCTACTCGGGTTGATTCCATTCTATTCCATTCCATTCCATTCGATTCCATTCGATTCCATTCGATTCCATTCGTTTCCATTCCATTCCATTCCATTCCATTGAATTCCATTCCATTCCATTCCATTCCATTCCATTCCATTCCATGGAATTCCGTTCCATTCCGTTCCGTTCCATTGAATTCCGTTCCATTCCATTGAATTCCATTCCATTCCATTCCATCGAATTCCATTCCATTCCATTCCATTCCATTCCATTCCATTCCATTGAATTCCGTTCCATTCCATTGAATTCCATTCCATTCCGTTCCATTCCATTGAATTCCGTTCCGTTCCGTTCCGTTCCATTCCGTTCTACTCGGGTTGATTCCATTCTATTCCATTCCAATCCACTCGATTCCATTCCATTCCATTCCATTCCATTCCATTCCATTCCGTTCTACTCGGGTTCATTCCATTCCATTCCTTTCCGTTCCGTTCCGTTCCGTTCCGTTCCGTTCTACTCGGGTTGATTCCATTCTATTCCATTCCATTCCATTCGATTCCATTCTATTCCATTCGATTCCATTCGATTCAATTCGATTCGATTCCATTCCATTCCATTCCATTCCATTGCATTCCATTGAATTCCATTCCATTCCATGGAATTCCATTCCATTCCATTCCATTCCATTCCATTCCATTCCATTCCATTCCATTCCATTGAATTCCATTCCATTCCATTCCGTTCCATTCCATTCCGTTCCATTCCATTCCATTCCATTCCATTCCATTCCATTACATTACATTCCGTTCCATTCCGTTCCATTCCATTGAATTCCGATCCATTGCATTGAATTCCGTTCCATTCCATTCCATTCCTTTCCGTTCCGTTCCGTTCTGTTCCGTTCTACTCGGGTTGATTCCATTCTATTCCATTCCATTCCATTCGATTCCATTCTATTCCATTCGATTCCATTCGATTCAATTCGATTCGATTCCATTCCATTCCATTCCATTCCATTCCATTCCATTGAATTCCATTCCATTCCATAGAATTCCATTCCATTCCATTCCATTCCATTCCATTCCATTCCATTCCATTGAATTCCATTCCATTCCATTGAATTCCATTCCATTCCATTCCATTCGATTCCATTCCATTCCATGGAATTCCATTCCATTCGATTCCATTCCATTCCATGGAATTCCATTTCATTCCATTCCATTCCATTCCATTCCATTCCATTCCATAGAATTCTATTCCATTCCATTCCATTCCATTCCATTCCATTCCGTTCCATTCCATTCCATCGAATTCCATTCCATTCCATTCCATTCCATTCCATTCCATTCCATTCCATTCCATTCCATTCTACTAGGGTTGATTCCATTCTATTCCATTCCATTCCATTCGATTCCATTCGATTCCATTCGATTCCATTCGATTCCATTCCATTCCATTCCATTCCATTCAATTCCATTCCATTCCATTCCATTCCATTCCATTCCATTCCATTCCATTGAATTCCATTCCATTCCATTGAATTCCATTCCATTCCATTGAATTCCGTTCCATTCCATTCCTTTCCATTCCATTCCATTCCATTGAATTCCATTCCATTGAATTCCATTCCATTCCATTCCATTCCATTGAATTCCATTCCATTCCATTGAATTCCATTCCATTCCATTCCGTTCGATTCCATTCCATTCCATGGAATTCCATTCCTTTCCATTCCATTCCATTCCTTTCCATTCCATTCCATCGAATTCCGTTCAATTCCATTCCATTGCATTCCATTCCATTCCATTCCATTGAATTCCATTCCATTCCATTCGATTCCATTCGATTCCATTCCATTCCATTCCATTCTATTCCATTGAATTCCATTCCATTCCATTCCATTCCATTCCATTCCATTGAATTCCGTTCCGTTCCGTTCCGTTCCGTTCCGTTCCATTCCGTTCCATTCCGTTCCATTCCGTTCTACTCGGGTTGATTCCATTCTATTCCATTCCATTCCATTCGATTCCATTCCATTCCATTCCATTCCATTCCATTCCGTTCTACTCGGGTTCATTCCATTCCATTCCGTTCCGTTCCGTTCCGTTCCGTTCCATTCCTTTCTACTTGTGTTGATTCCATTCCATTCCATTCTATTCCATAGAATTCCATTCCATTCCATTCCATTCCATTCCATTACATGGAATTCCATGGAATTCCATTCCATTCCATTCCATTCCATTCCATTGAATTCCATTCCATTCCATTCCATTCCATTCGATTCCATTCTACTCGGGTTGATTCCATTCTATTACATTCCATTCCATTCGATTCCATTCGATTCCATTTGATTCCATTCGATTCCATTCTATTCCATTCCATTCCATTGAATTCCGTTCCATTCCATTCCATTCCATTCCATTCCATTCCATTGAATTCCATTACATTGAATTCCATTCCATTCCATTCCATTCCATTCCATTCCATTCCATTCCATTCCATTCCATGGAATTCCATTGAATTCCATTGAATTCCATTCCATTCCATTGAATTCCATTCCTTTCCATTCCATTCCATTGAATTCCGTTCAATTCCATTCCATTCCATTCCATTCCATTCCATTCCATTCGAATTCCATTCCATTCCATTCCATTCCATTCCATTCCTTTCCATTCCATTCCATTCTACTCGGGTTGATTCCATTCTATTCCATTCCATCGAATTCCATTCCATTCCATTCCATTCCATTCCATTCCATTCCATTCCATTCCATTCGATTCCATTCGATTCCATTCGATTCCATTCGATTCCATTCCATTCCATTCCATTCCGTTCCGTTCCATTCCGTTCCATTCCGTTCCATTCCATTGAATTCCGTTCCATTGCATTGAATTCCGTTCCATTCCATTCCATTCCTTTCCGTTCCGTTCCGTTCCGTTCCGTTCCGTTCTACTCGGGTTGATTCCATTCTATTCCATTCCATTCCATTCGATTCCATTCTATTCCATTCGATTCCTTTCGATTCAATTCAATTCCATTCCATTCCATTCCATTCCATTCCATTGAATTCCATTCCATTCCATTGAATTCCATTCCATTCCATTCCATTCCATTCCATTCCATTGAATTCCACTCCATTCCATTGAATTCCATTCCATTCCATTCCATTCGATTCCATTCCATTCAATGGAATTCCATTCCATTCCATTCTATTCCATTCCATTGAATTCCATTGAAATCCATTGAATTCCATTGAATTCCATTCCATTCCATTGAATTCCATTCCTTTCCATTCCATTCCATTGAATTCCGTTCAATTCCATTCCATTGCATTCCATTCCATTCCATTCCATTCGAATTCCATTCCATTCCATTCCTTTCCATTCCATTCCATTCCATTCCATTCCATTCTACTCGGGTTGATTCCATTCTATTCCATTCCATTCCATTCGATTCCATTCGATTCCTTTCGATTCCATTCGATTCCATTCCATTCCATTCCATTCCATTGAATTCCATTCCATTCCATTCCATTCCATTCCATTCCATTCCATTCTACTCGGGTTGATTCCATTCTATTCCATTCCATTCCATTCGATTCCATTCGATTCCTTTCGATTCCATTCGATTCGATTCCATTCCATTCCATTCCATCGAATTTCATTCCATTCCATTCCATTCCATTCCATTCCATTCCATTCCATTCCATTCCATTCCATTCCATTCCATTCTACTCGGGTTGATTCCATTCTATTACATTCCATTCCATTCGATTCCATTCGATTCCATTCGATTCCATTCGATTCCATTCCATTCCATTCCATTCAATTGAATTCCATTCCATTCCATTCCATTCCATTACATTCCATTCCATTCCATTCCATTCCATTTCATTCCATTCCATTCTACTCGGGTTGATTCCATTCTATTACATTCCATTCCATTCGATTCCATTCGATTCCATTCGATTCCATTCGATTCCATTCCATTCGATTCCATTCAATTGAATTCCATTCCATTCCATTCCATTCCATTCCATTCCATTCCATTCCATTCCATTCCATTGAATTCCATTCCATTCCATTGAATTCCATTCCATTACATTCCATTCCATTGAATTCCATTCCATTCCATTCCATTCCATTCCATTCCATTGAATTCCATTCCATTCCATTCCATTCCATTGAATTCCGTTCCATTCCATTCCATTCCATTCCATTCCATTCCATTGAATTCCATTCCATTGAATTCCATTCCATTCCATACCATTCCACTGAATTCCATTCCATTCCATTCCGTTCCGTTCCGTTCCGTTCCGTTCCGTTCCATTCCATTCCATTCCATTCCATTGAATTCCATTCCATTCCATTGAATTCCATTCCATTCCGTTCCATTCCATTGAATTCCGTTCCGTTCCGTTCCGTTCCGTTCCGTTCCATTCCGTTCCATTCTGTTCCATTCCGTTCTACTCGGGTTGATTCCATTCTATTCCATTCCATTCCATTCGATTCCATTCCATTCCATTCCATTCCATTCCATTCCATTCCATCGAATTCCATTCCATTCCATTGAATTCCATTCCATTCCATTCCATTCCATTCCATTCCATTCCATCGAATTCCATTCCATTCCATTCCATTCCATTCCATTCCATTCCATTCCATTCCATTCGATTCCATTCGATTCCATTCGATTCCATTCGATTCCATTCCATTCCATTCCATTCCGTTCCGTTCCATTCCGTTCCATTCCGTCCCATTCCATTGAATTCCGTTCCATTGCATTGAATTCCGTTCCATTCCATTCCATTCCTTTCCGTTCCGTTCCGTTCCGTTCCGCTCCGTTCTACTCGGGTTGATTCCATTCTATTCCATTCCATTCCATTCGATTCCATTCTATTCCATTCGATTCCATTCGATTCAATTCGATTCCATTCCATTCCATTCCATTCCATTCCATTCCATTGAATTCCATTCCATTCCATTGAATTCCATTCCATTCCATTCCATTCCATTCCATTCCATTCCATTGAATTCCATTCCATTCCATTGAATTCCATTCCATTCCATTCCATTCGATTCCATTCCATTCCATGGAATTCCATTCCATTCCATTCCATTCCATTCCATTCCATGGAATTCCATTGAATTCCATTGAATTCCATTCCATTCCATTGAATTCCATTCCTTTCCATTCCATTCCATTGAATTCCGTTCAATTCCATTCCATTGCATTCCATTCCATTCCATTCCATTCGAATTCCATTCCATTCCATTCCATTCCATTCCATTCCATTCTACTCGGGTTGATTCCATTCTATTCCATTCCATTCCATTCGATTCCATTCGATTCCTTTCGATTCCATTCGATTCCATTCCATTCCATTCCATTCCACTGAATTCCATTCCATTCCATTCCATTCCATTCCATTCCATTCCATTCCATTCTACTCGGGTTGATTCCATTCTATTCCATTCCATTCCATTCGATTCCATTCGATTCCTTTCGATTCCATTCGATTCCATTCCATTCCATTCCATTCCATCGAATTCCATTCCATTCCATTCCATTCCATTCCATTCCATTCCATTCCATTCCATTCCATTCCATTCCATTCTACTCGGGTTGATTCCATTCTATTACATTCCATTCCATTCGATTCCATTCGATTCCATTCGATTCCATTCGATTCCATTCCATTCCATTCCATTCAATTGAATTCCATTCCATTCCATTCCATTCCATTCCATTCCATTCCATTTCATTCCATTCCATTCTACTCGGGTTGATTCCATTCTATTACATTCCATTCCATTCGATTCCATTCGATTCCATTCGATTCCATTCGATTCCATTCCATTCGATTCCATTCAATTGAATTCCATTCCATTCCATTCCATTCCATTCCATTCCATTCCATTCCATTCCATTCCATTGAATTCCATTCCATTCCATTGAATTCCATTCCATTACATTCCATTCCATTGAATTCCATTCCATTCCATTCCATTCCATTCCATTCCATTGAATTCCATTCCATTCCATTCCATTCCATTGAATTCCGTTCCATTCCATTCCATTCCATTCCATTCCATTCCATTGAATTCCATTCCATTGAATTCCATTCCATTCCATACCATTCCACTGAATTCCATTCCATTCCATTCCGTTCCGTTCCGTTCCGTTCCGTTCCGTTCCATTCCATTCCATTCCATTCCATTGAATTCCATTCCATTCCATTGAATTCCATTCCATTCCGTTCCATTCCATTGAATTCCGTTCCGTTCCGTTCCGTTCCGTTCCGTTCCATTCCGTTCCATTCTGTTCCATTCCGTTCTACTCGGGTTGATTCCATTCTATTCCATTCCATTCCATTCGATTCCATTCCATTCCATTCCATTCCATTCCATTCCATTCCATCGAATTCCATTCCATTCCATTGAATTCCATTCCATTCCATTCCATTCCATTCCATTCCATTCCATCGAATTCCATTCCATTCCATTCCATTCCATTCCATTCCATTCCATTCCATTCCATTCCATTCGATTCCATTCGATTCCATTCGATTCCATTCGATTCCATTCCATTCCATTCCATTCCGTTCCGTTCCATTCCGTTCCATTCCGTCCCATTCCATTGAATTCCGTTCCATTGCATTGAATTCCGTTCCATTCCATTCCATTCCTTTCCGTTCCGTTCCGTTCCGTTCCGCTCCGTTCTACTCGGGTTGATTCCATTCTATTCCATTCCATTCCATTCGATTCCATTCTATTCCATTCGATTCCATTCGATTCAATTCGATTCCATTCCATTCCATTCCATTCCATTCCATTCCATTGAATTCCATTCCATTCCATTGAATTCCATTCCATTCCATTCCATTCCATTCCATTCCATTCCATTGAATTCCATTCCATTCCATTGAATTCCATTCCATTCCATTCCATTCGATTCCATTCCATTCCATGGAATTCCATTCCATTCCATTCCATTCCATTCCATTCCATGGAATTCCATTGAATTCCATTGAATTCCATTCCATTCCATTGAATTCCATTCCTTTCCATTCCATTCCATTGAATTCCGTTCAATTCCATTCCATTGCATTCCATTCCATTCCATTCCATTCGAATTCCATTCCATTCCATTCCATTCCATTCCATTCCATTCTACTCGGGTTGATTCCATTCTATTCCATTCCATTCCATTCGATTCCATTCGATTCCTTTCGATTCCATTCGATTCCATTCCATTCCATTCCATTCCACTGAATTCCATTCCATTCCATTCCATTCCATTCCATTCCATTCCATTCCATTCTACTCGGGTTGATTCCATTCTATTCCATTCCATTCCATTCGATTCCATTCGATTCCTTTCGATTCCATTCGATTCCATTCCATTCCATTCCATTCCATCGAATTCCATTCCATTCCATTCCATTCCATTCCATTCCATTCCATTCCATTCCATTCCATTCCATTCCATTCTACTCGGGTTGATTCCATTCTATTACATTCCATTCCATTCGATTCCATTCGATTCCATTCGATTCCATTCGATTCCATTCCATTCCATTCCATTCAATTGAATTCCATTCCATTCCATTCCATTCCATTCCATTCCATTCCATTTCATTCCATTCCATTCTACTCGGGTTGATTCCATTCTATTACATTCCATTCCATTCGATTCCATTCGATTCCATTCGATTCCATTCGATTCCATTCCATTCGATTCCATTCAATTGAATTCCATTCCATTCCATTCCATTCCATTCCATTCCATTCCATTCCATTCCATTCCATTGAATTCCATTCCATTCCATTGAATTCCATTCCATTACATTCCATTCCATTGAATTCCATTCCATTCCATTCCATTCCATTCCATTCCATTGAATTCCATTCCATTCCATTCCATTCCATTGAATTCCGTTCCATTCCATTCCATTCCATTCCATTCCATTCCATTGAATTCCATTCCATTGAATTCCATTCCATTCCATACCATTCCACTGAATTCCATTCCATTCCATTCCGTTCCGTTCCGTTCCGTTCCGTTCCGTTCCATTCCATTCCATTCCATTCCATTGAATTCCATTCCATTCCATTGAATTCCATTCCATTCCGTTCCATTCCATTGAATTCCGTTCCGTTCCGTTCCGTTCCGTTCCGTTCCATTCCGTTCCATTCTGTTCCATTCCGTTCTACTCGGGTTGATTCCATTCTATTCCATTCCATTCCATTCGATTCCATTCCATTCCATTCCATTCCATTCCATTCCATTCCATCGAATTCCATTCCATTCCATTGAATTCCATTCCATTCCATTCCATTCCATTCCATTCCATTCCATTCCATTCCATCGAATTCCATTCCATTCCATTCCATTCCATTCCATTCCATTCCATTCCATTCCATTCCATTCGATTCCATTCGATTCCATTCGATTCCATTCGATTCCATTCCATTCCATTCCATTCCGTTCCGTTCCATTCCGTTCCATTCCGTCCCATTCCATTGAATTCCGTTCCATTGCATTGAATTCCGTTCCATTCCATTCCATTCCTTTCCGTTCCGTTCCGTTCCGTTCCGCTCCGTTCTACTCGGGTTGATTCCATTCTATTCCATTCCATTCCATTCGATTCCATTCTATTCCATTCGATTCCATTCGATTCAATTCGATTCCATTCCATTCCATTCCATTCCATTCCATTCCATTGAATTCCATTCCATTCCATTGAATTCCATTCCATTCCATTCCATTCCATTCCATTCCATTCCATTGAATTCCATTCCATTCCATTGAATTCCATTCCATTCCATTCCATTCGATTCCATTCCATTCCATGGAATTCCATTCCATTCCATTCCATTCCATTCCATTCCATGGAATTCCATTGAATTCCATTGAATTCCATTCCATTCCATTGAATTCCATTCCTTTCCATTCCATTCCATTGAATTCCGTTCAATTCCATTCCATTGCATTCCATTCCATTCCATTCCATTCGAATTCCATTCCATTCCATTCCATTCCATTCCATTCCATTCTACTCGGGTTGATTCCATTCTATTCCATTCCATTCCATTCGATTCCATTCGATTCCTTTCGATTCCATTCGATTCCATTCCATTCCATTCCATTCCACTGAATTCCATTCCATTCCATTCCATTCCATTCCATTCCATTCCATTCCATTCTACTCGGGTTGATTCCATTCTATTCCATTCCATTCCATTCGATTCCATTCGATTCCTTTCGATTCCATTCGATTCCATTCCATTCCATTCCATTCCATCGAATTCCATTCCATTCCATTCCATTCCATTCCATTCCATTCCATTCCATTCCATTCCATTCCATTCCATTCTACTCGGGTTGATTCCATTCTATTACATTCCATTCCATTCGATTCCATTCGATTCCATTCGATTCCATTCGATTCCATTCCATTCCATTCCATTCAATTGAATTCCATTCCATTCCATTCCATTCCATTCCATTCCATTCCATTCCATTCCATTCCATTCTACTCGGGATGATTCCATTCTATTACATTCCATTCCATTCGATTCCATTCGATTCCATTAGATTCCTTTCGATTCCATTCCATTCGATTCCATTCAATTGAATTCCATTCCATTCCATTCCATTCCATTCCATTCCATTCCATTGAATTCCATTCCATTCCATTGAATTCCATTCCATTACATTCCATTCCATTGAATTCCATTCCATTCCATTCCATTCCACTCCATTCCATTCCATTCCATTCCATTGAATTCCATTACATTCAATTCCATTCCATTCCATTCCATTCCATGGAATTCCATTCCATTCTGTTCCGTTCCGTTCCGTTCCATTCCATTCCATTCCATTCCATTGAATTCCGTTCCATTCCATTGAATTCCATTCCATTCCGTTCCATTCCATTGAATTCCGTTCCGTTCCGTTCCGTTCCGTTCCATTCCGTTCCATTCCGTTCCTTTCCGTTCTACTCGGGTTGATTCCATTCTATTCCATTCCATTCCATTCGATTCCATTCCATTCCATTCCATTCCATTCCATTCCATTCCTTTCTACTCGGGTTCATTCCATTCCATTCCGTTCCGTTCCGTTCTGATCCGTTCCATTCCTTTCTACTTGTGTTGATTCCATTCCATTCCATTCTATTCCATTGAATTCCATTCCATTCCATTCCATTCCATTCCATTACATGGAATTCCATTGAATTCCATTGAATTCCATTGAATTCCATTGAATTCCATTCCATTGAATTCCATTGAATTCCATTCCATTCCATTCCATGGAATTCCATTCCATTCCATTCCATTCCTTGGAATTCCATTCCATTCCATTCTATTCCATTCCATTGAATTCCATTCCATTCCATTCAATTGAATTCCATTCCATTCCATTCCATTCGATTCCATTCCATTCCATTGAATTCCATTCCATTCCATTGAATTCCATTCCATTTCATTCCATTCCATTCCGTTCCATTCCATTCCGTTCCATTCCATTCCATTCCTTTCCATTCCATTCCATTCCGTTCCTTTCCATTGAATTCCGTTCCATTGCATTGAATTCCGTTCCATTCCATTCCATTCCTTTCCGTTCCGTTCCGTTCCGTTCCGTTCCGTTCTACTCGGGTTGATTCCATTCTATTCCATTCCATTCCATTCGATTCCATTCTATTCCATTCTATTCCATTCGATTCCATTCGATTCAATTCCATTCCATTCCATTCCATTCCATTCCATTCCATTCCATTCCATTCCATTGAATTCCATTCCATTCCATTCCGTTCCATTCCATTCCGTTCCATTCCATTCCATTCCATTCCATTACGTTCCGTTCCATTCCGTTCCATTCCGTTCCATTCCATTGAATTCCGATCCATTGCATTGAATTCCGTTCCATTCCATTCCATTCCTTTCCGTTCCGTTCCGTTCCGTTCCGTTCCGTTCTACTCGGATTGATTCCATTCTATTCCAATCCATTCCATTCGATTCCATTCGATTCCATTCGATTCCATTCGTTTCCATTCCATTCCATTCCATTCCATTGAATTCCATTCCATTCCATTCCATTCCATTCCATTCCATTCCATGGAATTCCGTTCCATTCCGTTCCGTTCCATTGAATTCCGTTCCATTCCATTGAATTCCATTCCATTCCATTCCATCGAATTCCATTCCATTCCATTCCATTCCATTCCATTCCATTCCATTGAATTCCGTTCCATTCCATTGAATTCCATTCCATTCCGTTCCATTCCATTGAATTCCGTTCCGTTCCGTTCCGTTCCATTCCGTTCTACTCGGGTTGATTCCATTCTATTCCATTCCAATCCACTCGATTCCATTCCATTCCATTCCATTCCATTCCATTCCATTCCGTTCTACTCGGGTTCATTCCATTCCATTCCTTTCCGTTCCGTTCCGTTCCGTTCCGTTCCGTTCTACTCGGGTTGATTCCATTCTATTCCATTCCATTCCATTCGATTCCATTCTATTCCATTCGATTCCATTCGATTCAATTCGATTCGATTCCATTCCATTCCATTCCATTCCATTGCATTCCATTGAATTCCATTCCATTCCATGGAATTCCATTCCATTCCATTCCATTCCATTCCATTCCATTCCATTCCATTCCATTCCATCGAATTCCATTCCATTCCATTCCATTCCATTCCATTCAATTCCATTCGATTCCATTCGATTCCATTCGATTCCATTCGATTCCATTCCATTCCATTCCATTCCATTGAATTCCATTCCATTCCATTCCATTCCATTCCATTGAATTCCATTCGATTCCATTCTACTCGGGTTGATTCCATTCTATTACATTCCATTCCATTCGATTCCATTCGATTCCATTTGATTCCATTCGATTCCATTCTATTCCATTCCATTCCATTGAATTCCGTTCCATTCCATTCCATTCCATTCCATTCCATTCCATTGAATTCCATTACATTGAATTCCATTCCATTCCATTCCATTCCATGGAATTCCATTCCATTCCGTTCCGTTCTGTTCCGTTCCGTACCGTTCCATTCCATTCCATTCCATTCCATTGAATTCCGTTCCATTCCATTGAATTCCATTCCATTCCGTTCCATTCCATTGAATTCCGTTCCGTTCCGTTCCGTTCCGTTCCGTTCCGTTCCATTCCGTTCCCTTCCATTCCATTCCGTTCTACTCGGGTTCATTCCATTCCATTCCTTTCCGTTCCGTTCTTTTCCGTTCCGTTCCGTTCCGTTCCGTTCTACTCGGGTTGATTCCATTCTATTCCATTCCATTCCATTCGATTCCATTCTATTCCATTCGATTCCATTCTATTCAATTCGATTCCATTCCATTCCATTCCATTCCATTCCATTCCATTCCATTGAATTCCATTCCATTCCATTCCGTTCCATTCCATTCCGTTCCATTCCATTCCATTCCATTCCATTCCATTCCATTACATTACATTCCGTTCCATTCCGTTCCATTCCATTGAATTCCGATCCATTGCATTGAATTCCGTTCCATTCCATTCCATTCCTTTCCGTTCCGTTCCGTTCTGTTCCGTTCTACTCGGGTTGATTCCATTCTATTCCATTCCATTCCATTCGATTCCATTCGATTCCATTCGATTCCATTCGTTTCCATTCCATTCCATTCCATTCCATTGAATTCCATTCCATTCCATTCCATTCCATTCCATTCCATTCCATGGAATTCCGTTCCATTCCGTTCCGTTCCATTGAATTCCGTTCCATTCCATTGAATTCCATTCCATTCCATTCCATCGAATTCCATTCCATTCCATTCCATTCCATTCCATTCCATTCCATTGAATTCCGTTCCATTCCATTGAATTCCATTCCATTCCGTTCCATTCCATTGAATTCCGTTCCGTTCCGTTCCGTTCCATTCCGTTCTACTCGGGTTGATTCCATTCTATTCCATTCCAATCCACTCGATTCCATTCCATTCCATTCCATTCCATTCCATTCCATTCCGTTCTACTCGGGTTCATTCCATTCCATTCCTTTCCGTTCCGTTCCGTTCCGTTCCGTTCCGTTCTACTCGGGTTGATTCCATTCTATTCCATTCCATTCCATTCGATTCCATTCTATTCCATTCGATTCCATTCGATTCAATTCGATTCGATTCCATTCCATTCCATTCCATTCCATTGCATTCCATTGAATTCCATTCCATTCCATGGAATTCCATTCCATTCCATTCCATTCCATTCCATTCCATTCCATTCCATTCCATTCCATCGAATTCCATTCCATTCCATTCCATTCCATTCCATTCAATTCCATTCGATTCCATTCGATTCCATTCGATTCCATTCGATTCCATTCCATTCCATTCCATTCCATTGAATTCCATTCCATTCCATTCCATTCCATTCCATTGAATTCCATTCGATTCCATTCTACTCGGGTTGATTCCATTCTATTACATTCCATTCCATTCGATTCCATTCGATTCCATTTGATTCCATTCGATTCCATTCTATTCCATTCCATTCCATTGAATTCCGTTCCATTCCATTCCATTCCATTCCATTCCATTCCATTGAATTCCATTACATTGAATTCCATTCCATTCCATTCCATTCCATGGAATTCCATTCCATTCCGTTCCGTTCTGTTCCGTTCCGTACCGTTCCATTCCATTCCATTCCATTCCATTGAATTCCGTTCCATTCCATTGAATTCCATTCCATTCCGTTCCATTCCATTGAATTCCGTTCCGTTCCGTTCCGTTCCGTTCCGTTCCGTTCCATTCCGTTCCCTTCCATTCCATTCCGTTCTACTCGGGTTCATTCCATTCCATTCCTTTCCGTTCCGTTCTTTTCCGTTCCGTTCCGTTCCGTTCCGTTCTACTCGGGTTGATTCCATTCTATTCCATTCCATTCCATTCGATTCCATTCTATTCCATTCGATTCCATTCTATTCAATTCGATTCCATTCCATTCCATTCCATTCCATTCCATTCCATTCCATTGAATTCCATTCCATTCCATTCCGTTCCATTCCATTCCGTTCCATTCCATTCCATTCCATTCCATTCCATTCCATTACATTACATTCCGTTCCATTCCGTTCCATTCCATTGAATTCCGATCCATTGCATTGAATTCCGTTCCATTCCATTCCATTCCTTTCCGTTCCGTTCCGTTCTGTTCCGTTCTACTCGGGTTGATTCCATTCTATTCCATTCCATTCCATTCGATTCCATTCTATTCCATTCGATTCCATTCGATTCAATTCGATTCGATTCCATTCCATTCCATTCCATTCCATTCCATTCCATTGAATTCCATTCCATTCCATAGAATTCCATTCCATTCCATTCCATTCCATTCCATTCCATTCCATTCCATTGAATTCCATTCCATTCCATTGAATTCCATTCCATTCCATTCCATTCGATTCCATTCCATTCCATGGAATTCCATTCCATTCGATTCCATTCCATTCCATGGAATTCCATTTCATTCCATTCCATTCCATTCCATTCCATTCCATTCCATAGAATTCTATTCCATTCCATTCCATTCCATTCCATTCCATTCCGTTCCATTCCATTCCATCGAATTCCATTCCATTCCATTCCATTCCATTCCATTCCATTCCATTCCATTCCATTCCATTCTACTAGGGTTGATTCCATTCTATTCCATTCCATTCCATTCGATTCCATTCGATTCCATTCGATTCCATTCGATTCCATTCCATTCCATTCCATTCCATTCAATTCCATTCCATTCCATTCCATTCCATTCCATTCCATTCCATTCCATTGAATTCCATTCCATTCCATTGAATTCCATTCCATTCCATTGAATTCCGTTCCATTCCATTCCTTTCCATTCCATTCCATTCCATTGAATTCCATTCCATTGAATTCCATTCCATTCCATTCCATTCCATTGAATTCCATTCCATTCCATTGAATTCCATTCCATTCCATTCCGTTCGATTCCATTCCATTCCATGGAATTCCATTCCTTTCCATTCCATTCCATTCCTTTCCATTCCATTCCATCGAATTCCGTTCAATTCCATTCCATTGCATTCCATTCCATTCCATTCCATTGAATTCCATTCCATTCCATTCGATTCCATTCGATTCCATTCCATTCCATTCCATTCTATTCCATTGAATTCCATTCCATTCCATTCCATTCCATTCCATTCCATTGAATTCCGTTCCGTTCCGTTCCGTTCCGTTCCGTTCCATTCCGTTCCATTCCGTTCCATTCCGTTCTACTCGGGTTGATTCCATTCTATTCCATTCCATTCCATTCGATTCCATTCCATTCCATTCCATTCCATTCCATTCCGTTCTACTCGGGTTCATTCCATTCCATTCCGTTCCGTTCCGTTCCGTTCCGTTCCATTCCTTTCTACTTGTGTTGATTCCATTCCATTCCATTCTATTCCATAGAATTCCATTCCATTCCATTCCATTCCATTCCATTACATGGAATTCCATGGAATTCCATTCCATTCCATTCCATTCCATTCCATTGAATTCCATTCCATTCCATTCCATTCCATTCGATTCCATTCTACTCGGGTTGATTCCATTCTATTACATTCCATTCCATTCGATTCCATTCGATTCCATTTGATTCCATTCGATTCCATTCTATTCCATTCCATTCCATTGAATTCCGTTCCATTCCATTCCATTCCATTCCATTCCATTCCATTGAATTCCATTACATTGAATTCCATTCCATTCCATTCCATTCCATTCCATTCCATTCCATTCCATTCCATTCCATGGAATTCCATTGAATTCCATTGAATTCCATTCCATTCCATTGAATTCCATTCCTTTCCATTCCATTCCATTGAATTCCGTTCAATTCCATTCCATTCCATTCCATTCCATTCCATTCCATTCGAATTCCATTCCATTCCATTCCATTCCATTCCATTCCTTTCCATTCCATTCCATTCTACTCGGGTTGATTCCATTCTATTCCATTCCATCGAATTCCATTCCATTCCATTCCATTCCATTCCATTCCATTCCATTCCATTCCATTCGATTCCATTCGATTCCATTCGATTCCATTCGATTCCATTCCATTCCATTCCATTCCGTTCCGTTCCATTCCGTTCCATTCCGTTCCATTCCATTGAATTCCGTTCCATTGCATTGAATTCCGTTCCATTCCATTCCATTCCTTTCCGTTCCGTTCCGTTCCGTTCCGTTCCGTTCTACTCGGGTTGATTCCATTCTATTCCATTCCATTCCATTCGATTCCATTCTATTCCATTCGATTCCTTTCGATTCAATTCAATTCCATTCCATTCCATTCCATTCCATTCCATTGAATTCCATTCCATTCCATTGAATTCCATTCCATTCCATTCCATTCCATTCCATTCCATTGAATTCCACTCCATTCCATTGAATTCCATTCCATTCCATTCCATTCGATTCCATTCCATTCAATGGAATTCCATTCCATTCCATTCCATTCCATTCCATTGAATTCCATTGAAATCCATTGAATTCCATTGAATTCCATTCCATTCCATTGAATTCCATTCCTTTCCATTCCATTCCATTGAATTCCGTTCAATTCCATTCCATTGCATTCCATTCCATTCCATTCCATTCGAATTCCATTCCATTCCATTCCTTTCCATTCCATTCCATTCCATTCCATTCCATTCTACTCGGGTTGATTCCATTCTATTCCATTCCATTCCATTCGATTCCATTCGATTCCTTTCGATTCCATTCGATTCCATTCCATTCCATTCCATTCCATTGAATTCCATTCCATTCCATTCCATTCCATTCCATTCCATTCCATTCTACTCGGGTTGATTCCATTCTATTCCATTCCATTCCATTCGATTCCATTCGATTCCTTTCGATTCCATTCGATTCGATTCCATTCCATTCCATTCCATCGAATTTCATTCCATTCCATTCCATTCCATTCCATTCCATTCCATTCCATTCCATTCCATTCCATTCCATTCCATTCTACTCGGGTTGATTCCATTCTATTACATTCCATTCCATTCGATTCCATTCGATTCCATTCGATTCCATTCGATTCCATTCCATTCCATTCCATTCAATTGAATTCCATTCCATTCCATTCCATTCCATTACATTCCATTCCATTCCATTCCATTCCATTTCATTCCATTCCATTCTACTCGGGTTGATTCCATTCTATTACATTCCATTCCATTCGATTCCATTCGATTCCATTCGATTCCATTCGATTCCATTCCATTCGATTCCATTCAATTGAATTCCATTCCATTCCATTCCATTCCATTCCATTCCATTCCATTCCATTCCATTCCATTGAATTCCATTCCATTCCATTGAATTCCATTCCATTACATTCCATTCCATTGAATTCCATTCCATTCCATTCCATTCCATTCCATTCCATTGAATTCCATTCCATTCCATTCCATTCCATTGAATTCCGTTCCATTCCATTCCATTCCATTCCATTCCATTCCATTGAATTCCATTCCATTGAATTCCATTCCATTCCATACCATTCCACTGAATTCCATTCCATTCCATTCCGTTCCGTTCCGTTCCGTTCCGTTCCGTTCCATTCCATTCCATTCCATTCCATTGAATTCCATTCCATTCCATTGAATTCCATTCCATTCCGTTCCATTCCATTGAATTCCGTTCCGTTCCGTTCCGTTCCGTTCCGTTCCATTCCGTTCCATTCTGTTCCATTCCGTTCTACTCGGGTTGATTCCATTCTATTCCATTCCATTCCATTCGATTCCATTCCATTCCATTCCATTCCATTCCATTCCATTCCATCGAATTCCATTCCATTCCATTGAATTCCATTCCATTCCATTCCATTCCATTCCATTCCATTCCATCGAATTCCATTCCATTCCATTCCATTCCATTCCATTCCATTCCATTCCATTCCATTCCATTCCATTCCATTCGATTCCATTCGATTCCATTCGATTCCATTCCATTCCATTCCATTCCGTTCCGTTCCATTCCGTTCCATTCCGTCCCATTCCATTGAATTCCGTTCCATTGCATTGAATTCCGTTCCATTCCATTCCATTCCTTTCCGTTCCGTTCCGTTCCGTTCCGCTCCGTTCTACTCGGGTTGATTCCATTCTATTCCATTCCATTCCATTCGATTCCATTCTATTCCATTCGATTCCATTCGATTCAATTCGATTCCATTCCATTCCATTCCATTCCATTCCATTCCATTGAATTCCATTCCATTCCATTGAATTCCATTCCATTCCATTCCATTCCATTCCATTCCATTCCATTGAATTCCATTCCATTCCATTGAATTCCATTCCATTCCATTCCATTCGATTCCATTCCATTCCATGGAATTCCATTCCATTCCATTCCATTCCATTCCATTCCATGGAATTCCATTGAATTCCATTGAATTCCATTCCATTCCATTGAATTCCATTCCTTTCCATTCCATTCCATTGAATTCCGTTCAATTCCATTCCATTGCATTCCATTCCATTCCATTCCATTCGAATTCCATTCCATTCCATTCCATTCCATTCCATTCCATTCTACTCGGGTTGATTCCATTCTATTCCATTCCATTCCATTCGATTCCATTCGATTCCTTTCGATTCCATTCGATTCCATTCCATTCCATTCCATTCCACTGAATTCCATTCCATTCCATTCCATTCCATTCCATTCCATTCCATTCCATTCTACTCGGGTTGATTCCATTCTATTCCATTCCATTCCATTCGATTCCATTCGATTCCTTTCGATTCCATTCGATTCCATTCCATTCCATTCCATTCCATCGAATTCCATTCCATTCCATTCCATTCCATTCCATTCCATTCCATTCCATTCCATTCCATTCCATTCCATTCTACTCGGGTTGATTCCATTCTATTACATTCCATTCCATTCGATTCCATTCGATTCCATTCGATTCCATTCGATTCCATTCCATTCCATTCCATTCAATTGAATTCCATTCCATTCCATTCCATTCCATTCCATTCCATTCCATTTCATTCCATTCCATTCTACTCGGGTTGATTCCATTCTATTACATTCCATTCCATTCGATTCCATTCGATTCCATTCGATTCCATTCGATTCCATTCCATTCGATTCCATTCAATTGAATTCCATTCCATTCCATTCCATTCCATTCCATTCCATTCCATTCCATTCCATTCCATTGAATTCCATTCCATTCCATTGAATTCCATTCCATTACATTCCATTCCATTGAATTCCATTCCATTCCATTCCATTCCATTCCATTCCATTGAATTCCATTCCATTCCATTCCATTCCATTGAATTCCGTTCCATTCCATTCCATTCCATTCCATTCCATTCCATTGAATTCCATTCCATTGAATTCCATTCCATTCCATACCATTCCACTGAATTCCATTCCATTCCATTCCGTTCCGTTCCGTTCCGTTCCGTTCCGTTCCATTCCATTCCATTCCATTCCATTGAATTCCATTCCATTCCATTGAATTCCATTCCATTCCGTTCCATTCCATTGAATTCCGTTCCGTTCCGTTCCGTTCCGTTCCGTTCCATTCCGTTCCATTCTGTTCCATTCCGTTCTACTCGGGTTGATTCCATTCTATTCCATTCCATTCCATTCGATTCCATTCCATTCCATTCCATTCCATTCCATTCCATTCCATCGAATTCCATTCCATTCCATTGAATTCCATTCCATTCCATTCCATTCCATTCCATTCCATTCCATCGAATTCCATTCCATTCCATTCCATTCCATTCCATTCCATTCCATTCCATTCCATTCCATTCGATTCCATTCGATTCCATTCGATTCCATTCGATTCCATTCCATTCCATTCCATTCCGTTCCGTTCCATTCCGTTCCATTCCGTCCCATTCCATTGAATTCCGTTCCATTGCATTGAATTCCGTTCCATTCCATTCCATTCCTTTCCGTTCCGTTCCGTTCCGTTCCGCTCCGTTCTACTCGGGTTGATTCCATTCTATTCCATTCCATTCCATTCGATTCCATTCTATTCCATTCGATTCCATTCGATTCAATTCGATTCCATTCCATTCCATTCCATTCCATTCCATTCCATTGAATTCCATTCCATTCCATTGAATTCCATTCCATTCCATTCCATTCCATTCCATTCCATTCCATTGAATTCCATTCCATTCCATTGAATTCCATTCCATTCCATTCCATTCGATTCCATTCCATTCCATGGAATTCCATTCCATTCCATTCCATTCCATTCCATTCCATGGAATTCCATTGAATTCCATTGAATTCCATTCCATTCCATTGAATTCCATTCCTTTCCATTCCATTCCATTGAATTCCGTTCAATTCCATTCCATTGCATTCCATTCCATTCCATTCCATTCGAATTCCATTCCATTCCATTCCATTCCATTCCATTCCATTCTACTCGGGTTGATTCCATTCTATTCCATTCCATTCCATTCGATTCCATTCGATTCCTTTCGATTCCATTCGATTCCATTCCATTCCATTCCATTCCACTGAATTCCATTCCATTCCATTCCATTCCATTCCATTCCATTCCATTCCATTCTACTCGGGTTGATTCCATTCTATTCCATTCCATTCCATTCGATTCCATTCGATTCCTTTCGATTCCATTCGATTCCATTCCATTCCATTCCATTCCATCGAATTCCATTCCATTCCATTCCATTCCATTCCATTCCATTCCATTCCATTCCATTCCATTCCATTCCATTCTACTCGGGTTGATTCCATTCTATTACATTCCATTCCATTCGATTCCATTCGATTCCATTCGATTCCATTCGATTCCATTCCATTCCATTCCATTCAATTGAATTCCATTCCATTCCATTCCATTCCATTCCATTCCATTCCATTTCATTCCATTCCATTCTACTCGGGTTGATTCCATTCTATTACATTCCATTCCATTCGATTCCATTCGATTCCATTCGATTCCATTCGATTCCATTCCATTCGATTCCATTCAATTGAATTCCATTCCATTCCATTCCATTCCATTCCATTCCATTCCATTCCATTCCATTCCATTGAATTCCATTCCATTCCATTGAATTCCATTCCATTACATTCCATTCCATTGAATTCCATTCCATTCCATTCCATTCCATTCCATTCCATTGAATTCCATTCCATTCCATTCCATTCCATTGAATTCCGTTCCATTCCATTCCATTCCATTCCATTCCATTCCATTGAATTCCATTCCATTGAATTCCATTCCATTCCATACCATTCCACTGAATTCCATTCCATTCCATTCCGTTCCGTTCCGTTCCGTTCCGTTCCGTTCCATTCCATTCCATTCCATTCCATTGAATTCCATTCCATTCCATTGAATTCCATTCCATTCCGTTCCATTCCATTGAATTCCGTTCCGTTCCGTTCCGTTCCGTTCCGTTCCATTCCGTTCCATTCTGTTCCATTCCGTTCTACTCGGGTTGATTCCATTCTATTCCATTCCATTCCATTCGATTCCATTCCATTCCATTCCATTCCATTCCATTCCATTCCATCGAATTCCATTCCATTCCATTGAATTCCATTCCATTCCATTCCATTCCATTCCATTCCATTCCATTCCATTCCATCGAATTCCATTCCATTCCATTCCATTCCATTCCATTCCATTCCATTCCATTCCATTCCATTCGATTCCATTCGATTCCATTCGATTCCATTCGATTCCATTCCATTCCATTCCATTCCGTTCCGTTCCATTCCGTTCCATTCCGTCCCATTCCATTGAATTCCGTTCCATTGCATTGAATTCCGTTCCATTCCATTCCATTCCTTTCCGTTCCGTTCCGTTCCGTTCCGCTCCGTTCTACTCGGGTTGATTCCATTCTATTCCATTCCATTCCATTCGATTCCATTCTATTCCATTCGATTCCATTCGATTCAATTCGATTCCATTCCATTCCATTCCATTCCATTCCATTCCATGGAATTCCATTGAATTCCATTGAATTCCATTCCATTCCATTGAATTCCATTCCTTTCCATTCCATTCCATTGAATTCCGTTCAATTCCATTCCATTGCATTCCATTCCATTCCATTCCATTCGAATTCCATTCCATTCCATTCCATTCCATTCCATTCCATTCTACTCGGGTTGATTCCATTCTATTCCATTCCATTCCATTCGATTCCATTCGATTCCTTTCGATTCCATTCGATTCCATTCCATTCCATTCCATTCCACTGAATTCCATTCCATTCCATTCCATTCCATTCCATTCCATTCCATTCCATTCTACTCGGGTTGATTCCATTCTATTCCATTCCATTCCATTCGATTCCATTCGATTCCTTTCGATTCCATTCGATTCCATTCCATTCCATTCCATTCCATCGAATTCCATTCCATTCCATTCCATTCCATTCCATTCCATTCCATTCCATTCCATTCCATTCCATTCCATTCTACTCGGGTTGATTCCATTCTATTACATTCCATTCCATTCGATTCCATTCGATTCCATTCGATTCCATTCGATTCCATTCCATTCCATTCCATTCAATTGAATTCCATTCCATTCCATTCCATTCCATTCCATTCCATTCCATTCCATTCCATTCCATTCTACTCGGGATGATTCCATTCTATTACATTCCATTCCATTCGATTCCATTCGATTCCATTAGATTCCTTTCGATTCCATTCCATTCGATTCCATTCAATTGAATTCCATTCCATTCCATTCCATTCCATTCCATTCCATTCCATTGAATTCCATTCCATTCCATTGAATTCCATTCCATTACATTCCATTCCATTGAATTCCATTCCATTCCATTCCATTCCACTCCATTCCATTCCATTCCATTCCATTGAATTCCATTACATTCAATTCCATTCCATTCCATTCCATTCCATGGAATTCCATTCCATTCTGTTCCGTTCCGTTCCGTTCCATTCCATTCCATTCCATTCCATTGAATTCCGTTCCATTCCATTGAATTCCATTCCATTCCGTTCCATTCCATTGAATTCCGTTCCGTTCCGTTCCGTTCCGTTCCATTCCGTTCCATTCCGTTCCTTTCCGTTCTACTCGGGTTGATTCCATTCTATTCCATTCCATTCCATTCGATTCCATTCCATTCCATTCCATTCCATTCCATTCCATTCCTTTCTACTCGGGTTCATTCCATTCCATTCCGTTCCGTTCCGTTCTGATCCGTTCCATTCCTTTCTACTTGTGTTGATTCCATTCCATTCCATTCTATTCCATTGAATTCCATTCCATTCCATTCCATTCCATTCCATTACATGGAATTCCATTGAATTCCATTGAATTCCATTGAATTCCATTGAATTCCATTCCATTGAATTCCATTGAATTCCATTCCATTCCATTCCATGGAATTCCATTCCATTCCATTCCATTCCTTGGAATTCCATTCCATTCCATTCTATTCCATTCCATTGAATTCCATTCCATTCCATTCAATTGAATTCCATTCCATTCCATTCCATTCGATTCCATTCCATTCCATTGAATTCCATTCCATTCCATTGAATTCCATTCCATTTCATTCCATTCCATTCCGTTCCATTCCATTCCGTTCCATTCCATTCCATTCCTTTCCATTCCATTCCATTCCGTTCCTTTCCATTGAATTCCGTTCCATTGCATTGAATTCCGTTCCATTCCATTCCATTCCTTTCCGTTCCGTTCCGTTCCGTTCCGTTCCGTTCTACTCGGGTTGATTCCATTCTATTCCATTCCATTCCATTCGATTCCATTCTATTCCATTCTATTCCATTCGATTCCATTCGATTCAATTCCATTCCATTCCATTCCATTCCATTCCATTCCATTCCATTCCATTCCATTGAATTCCATTCCATTCCATTCCGTTCCATTCCATTCCGTTCCATTCCATTCCATTCCATTCCATTACGTTCCGTTCCATTCCGTTCCATTCCGTTCCATTCCATTGAATTCCGATCCATTGCATTGAATTCCGTTCCATTCCATTCCATTCCTTTCCGTTCCGTTCCGTTCCGTTCCGTTCCGTTCTACTCGGATTGATTCCATTCTATTCCAATCCATTCCATTCGATTCCATTCGATTCCATTCGATTCCATTCGTTTCCATTCCATTCCATTCCATTCCATTGAATTCCATTCCATTCCATTCCATTCCATTCCATTCCATTCCATGGAATTCCGTTCCATTCCGTTCCGTTCCATTGAATTCCGTTCCGTTCCATTGAATTCCATTCCATTCCATTCCATCGAATTCCATTCCATTCCATTCCATTCCATTCCATTCCATTCCATTGAATTCCGTTCCATTCCATTGAATTCCATTCCATTCCGTTCCATTCCATTGAATTCCGTTCCGTTCCGTTCCGTTCCATTCCGTTCTACTCGGGTTGATTCCATTCTATTCCATTCCAATCCACTCGATTCCATTCCATTCCATTCCATTCCATTCCATTCCATTCCGTTCTACTCGGGTTCATTCCATTCCATTCCTTTCCGTTCCGTTCCGTTCCGTTCCGTTCCGTTCTACTCGGGTTGATTCCATTCTATTCCATTCCATTCCATTCGATTCCATTCTATTCCATTCGATTCCATTCGATTCAATTCGATTCGATTCGATTCCATTCCATTCCATTCCATTGCATTCCATTGAATTCCATTCCATTCCATGGAATTCCATTCCATTCCATTCCATTCCATTCCATTCCATTCCATTCCATTCCATTCCATTCCATCGAATTCCATTCCATTCCATTCCATTCCATTCCATTCAATTCCATTCGATTCCATTCGATTCCATTCGATTCCATTCGATTCCATTCCATTCCATTCCATTCCATTGAATTCCATTCCATTCCATTCCATTCCATTCCATTCCATTGAATTCCATTCGATTCCATTCTACTCGGGTTGATTCCATTCTATTACATTCCATTCCATTCGATTCCATTCGATTCCATTTGATTCCATTCGATTCCATTCTATTCCATTCCATTCCATTGAATTCCGTTCCATTCCATTCCATTCCATTCCATTCCATTCCATTGAATTCCATTACATTGAATTCCATTCCATTCCATTCCATTCCATGGAATTCCATTCCATTCCGTTCCGTTCTGTTCCGTTCCGTACCGTTCCATTCCATTCCATTCCATTCCATTGAATTCCGTTCCATTCCATTGAATTCCATTCCATTCCGTTCCATTCCATTGAATTCCGTTCCGTTCCGTTCCGTTCCGTTCCGTTCCGTTCCATTCCGTTCCCTTCCATTCCATTCCGTTCTACTCGGGTTCATTCCATTCCATTCCTTTCCGTTCCGTTCTTTTCCGTTCCGTTCCGTTCCGTTCCGTTCTACTCGGGTTGATTCCATTCTATTCCATTCCATTCCATTCGATTCCATTCTATTCCATTCGATTCCATTCTATTCAATTCGATTCCATTCCATTCCATTCCATTCCATTCCATTCCATTCCATTGAATTCCATTCCATTCCATTCCGTTCCATTCCATTCCGTTCCATTCCATTCCATTCCATTCCATTCCATTCCATTCCATTACATTCCGTTCCATTCCGTTCCATTCCATTGAATTCCGATCCATTGCATTGAATTCCGTTCCATTCCATTCCATTCCTTTCCGTTCCGTTCCGTTCTGTTCCGTTCTACTCGGGTTGATTCCATTCTATTCCATTCCATTCCATTCGATTCCATTCTATTCCATTCGATTCCATTCGATTCAATTCGATTCGATTCCATTCCATTCCATTCCATTCCATTCCATTCCATTGAATTCCATTCCATTCCATAGAATTCCATTCCATTCCATTCCATTCCATTCCATTCCATTCCATTGAATTCCATTCCATTCCATTGAATTCCATTCCATTCCATTCCATTCGATTCCATTCCATTCCATGGAATTCCATTCCATTCGATTCCATTCCATTCCATGGAATTCCATTTCATTCCATTCCATTCCATTCCATTCCATTCCATTCCATAGAATTCTATTCCATTCCATTCCATTCCATTCCATTCCATTCCGTTCCATTCCATTCCATCGAATTCCATTCCATTCCATTCCATTCCATTCCATTCCATTCCATTCCATTCCATTCCATTCTACTAGGGTTGATTCCATTCTATTCCATTCCATTCCATTCGATTCCATTCGATTCCATTCGATTCCATTCGATTCCATTCCATTCCATTCCATTCCATTCAATTCCATTCCATTCCATTCCATTCCATTCCATTCCATTCCATTCCATTGAATTCCATTCCATTCCATTGAATTCCATTCCATTCCATTGAATTCCGTTCCATTCCATTCCTTTCCATTCCATTCCATTCCATTGAATTCCATTACATTGAATTCCATTCCATTCCATTCCATTCCATTGAATTCCATTCCATTCCATTGAATTCCATTCCATTCCATTCCGTTCGATTCCATTCCATTCCATGGAATTCCATTCCTTTCCATTCCATTCCATTCCTTTCCATTCCATTCCATTGAATTCCGTTCAATTCCATTCCATTGCATTCCATTCCATTCCATTCCATTGAATTCCATTCCATTCCATTCGATTCCATTCGATTCCATTCCATTCCATTCCATTCTATTCCATTGAATTCCATTCCATTCCATTCCATTCCATTCCATTCCATTGAATTCCGTTCCGTTCCGTTCCGTTCCGTTCCGTTCCATTCCGTTCCATTCCGTTCCATTCCGTTCTACTCGGGTTGATTCCATTCTATTCCATTCCATTCCATTCGATTCCATTCCATTCCATTCCATTCCATTCCATTCCGTTCTACTCGGGTTCATTCCATTCCATTCCGTTCCGTTCCGTTCCGTTCCGTTCCATTCCTTTCTACTTGTGTTGATTCCATTCCATTCCATTCTATTCCATAGAATTCCATTCCATTCCATTCCATTCCATTCCATTACATGGAATTCCATGGAATTCCATTCCATTCCATTCCATTCCATTCCATTGAATTCCATTCCATTCCATTCCATTCCATTCCATTCCATTCTACTCGGGTTGATTCCATTCTATTCCATTCCATTCCATTCCATTCAATTGAATTCCATTCCATTCCATTCCATTCCATTCCATTCCATTCCATTGAATTCCATTCCATTCCTTTGAATTCCATTCCATTCCATTCCATTCCATTGAATTCCGTTCCATTCCATTCCTTTCCATTCCATTCCATTCCATTGAATTCCATTACATTGAATTCCATTCCATTCCATTCCATTCCATTCCATTCCATTCCATTCCATAGAATTCCATTCCATTCCATTCCATTCGATTCCATTCCATTCCATGGAATTCCATTCCATTCGATTCCATTCCATTCCATGGAATTCCATTTCATTCCATTCCATTCCATTCCATTCCATTCCATAGAATTCTATTCCATTCCATTCCATTCCATTCCATTCCATTCCGTTCCATTCCATTCCATCGAATTCCATTCCATTCCATTCCATTCCATTCCATTCCATTCCATTCCATTCCATTCTACTAGGGTTGATTCCATTCTATTCCATTCCATTCCATTCGATTCCATTCGATTCCATTCGATTCCATTCGATTCCATTCCATTCCATTCCATTCCATTCAATTCCATTCCATTCCATTCCATTCCATTCCATTCCATTCCATTCCATTGAATTCCATTCCATTCCATTGAATTCCATTCCATTCCATTCCATTCCATTGAATTCCGTTCCATTCCATTCCTTTCCATTCCATTCCATTCCATTGAATTCCATTACATTGAATTCCATTCCATTCCATTCCATTCCATTGAATTCCATTCCATTCCATTGAATTCCATTCCATTCCATTCCGTTCGATTCCATTCCATTCCATGGAATTCCATTCCTTTCCATTCCATTCCATTCCTTTCCATTCCATTCCATTGAATTCCGTTCAATTCCATTCCATTGCATTCCATTCCATTCCATTCCATTGAATTCCATTCCATTCCATTCGATTCCATTCGATTCCATTCCATTCCATTCCATTCTATTCCATTGAATTCCATTCCATTCCATTCCATTCCATTCCATTCCATTGAATTCCGTTCCGTTCCGTTCCGTTCCGTTCCATTCCGTTCCATTCCGTTCCATTCCGTTCTACTCGGGTTGATTCCATTCTATTCCATTCCATTCCATTCGATTCCATTCCATTCCATTCCATTCCATTCCATTCCGTTCTACTCGGGTTCATTCCATTCCATTCCGTTCCGTTCCGTTCCGTTCCGTTCCATTCCTTTCTACTTGTGTTGATTCCATTCCATTCCATTCTATTCCATAGAATTCCATTCCATTCCATTCCATTCCATTCCATTACATGGAATTCCATGGAATTCCATTCCATTCCATTCCATTCCATTCCATTGAATTCCATTCCATTCCATTCCATTCCATTCCATTCCATTCTACTCGGGTTGATTCCATTCTATTCCATTCCATTCCATTCCATTCAATTGAATTCCATTCCATTCCATTCCATTCCATTCCATTCCATTCCATTGAATTCCATTCCATTCCATTGAATTCCATTCCATTCCATTCCATTCCATTGAATTCCGTTCCATTCCATTCCTTTCCATTCCATTCCATTCCATTGAATTCCATTACATTGAATTCCATTCCATTCCATTCCATTCCATTGAATTCCATTCCATTCCATAGAATTCCATTCCATTCCATTCCATTCGATTCCATTCCATTCCATGGAATTCCATTCCTTTCCATTCCATTCCATTCCATTCCATTCCATTCCATTGAATTCCATTGAATTCCATTCCATTCCATTGAATTCCATTCCTTTCCATTCCATTCCATTGAATTCCGTTCAATTCCATTCCATTCCATTCCATTCCATTCCATTCCATTCGAATTCCATTCCATTCCATTCCATTCCATTCCATTCCTTTCCATTCCATTCCATTCTACTCGGGTTGATTCCATTCTATTCCATTCCATCGAATTCCATTCCATTCCATTCCATTCCATTCCATTCCATTCCATTCCATTCCATTCGATTCCATTCGATTCCATTCGATTCCATTCGATTCCATTCCATTCCATTCCATTCCGTTCCGTTCCATTCCGTTCCATTCCGTTCCATTCCATTGAATTCCGTTCCATTGCATTGAATTCCGTTCCATTCCATTCCATTCCTTTCCGTTCCGTTCCGTTCCGTTCCGTTCCGTTCTACTCGGGTTGATTCCATTCTATTCCATTCCATTCCATTCGATTCCATTCTATTCCATTCGATTCCTTTCGATTCAATTCAATTCCA
Source organism: Gorilla gorilla gorilla (assembly GCF_029281585.2). Taxonomy (NCBI): domain Eukaryota; kingdom Metazoa; phylum Chordata; class Mammalia; order Primates; family Hominidae; genus Gorilla; species Gorilla gorilla. The sequence continues at coordinate 41,119,274 of NC_073242.2, forward strand.
TTCCATTCCATTCCATTCCATTCCATTGAATTCCATTCCATTCCATTGAATTCCATTCCATTCCATTCCATTCCATTCCATTGAATTCCACTCCATTCCATTGAATTCCATTCCATTCCATTCCATTCGATTCCATTCCATTCAATGGAATTCCATTCCATTCCATTCCATTCCATTCCATTGAATTCCATTGAAATCCATTGAATTCCATTGAATTCCATTCCATTCCATTGAATTCCATTCCTTTCCATTCCATTCCATTGAATTCCGTTCAATTCCATTCCATTGCATTCCATTCCATTCCATTCCATTCGAATTCCATTCCATTCCATTCCTTTCCATTCCATTCCATTCCATTCCATTCCATTCTACTCGGGTTGATTCCATTCTATTCCATTCCATTCCATTCGATTCCATTCGATTCCTTTCGATTCCATTCGATTCCATTCCATTCCATTCCATTCCATTGAATTCCATTCCATTCCATTCCATTCCATTCCATTCCATTCCATTCTACTCGGGTTGATTCCATTCTATTCCATTCCATTCCATTCGATTCCATTCGATTCCTTTCGATTCCATTCGATTCGATTCCATTCCATTCCATTCCATCGAATTTCATTCCATTCCATTCCATTCCATTCCATTCCATTCCATTCCATTCCATTCCATTCCATTCCATTCCATTCCATTCCATTCTACTCGGGTTGATTCCATTCTATTACATTCCATTCCATTCGATTCCATTCGATTCCATTCGATTCCATTCGATTCCATTTAATTCCATTCCATTCAATTGAATTCCATTCCATTCCATTCCATTCCATTCCATTCCATTCCATTCCATTCCATTCCATTTCATTCCATTCCATTCTACTCGGGTTGATTCCATTCTATTACATTCCATTCCATTCGATTCCATTCGATTCCATTCGATTCCATTCGATTCCATTCCATTCGATTCCATTCAATTGAATTCCATTCCATTCCATTCCATTCCATTCCATTCCATTCCATTCCATTCCATTGAATTCCATTCCATTCCATTGAATTCCATTCCATTACATTCCATTCCATTGAATTCCATTCCATTCCATTCCATTCCATTCCATTCCATTGAATTCCATTCCATTCCATTCCATTCCATTGAATTCCGTTCCATTCCATTCCATTCCATTCCATTCCATTCCATTGAATTCCATTCCATTGAATTCCATTCCATTCCATACCATTCCACTGAATTCCATTCCATTCCATTCCGTTCCGTTCCGTTCCGTTCCGTTCCGTTCCATTCCATTCCATTCCATTCCATTGAATTCCATTCCATTCCATTGAATTCCATTCCATTCCGTTCCATTCCATTGAATTCCGTTCCGTTCCGTTCCGTTCCGTTCCATTCCGTTCCATTCTGTTCCATTCCGTTCTACTCGGGTTGATTCCATTCTATTCCATTCCATTCCATTCGATTCCATTCCATTCCATTCCATTCCATTCCATTCCATTCCATCGAATTCCATTCCATTCCATTGAATTCCATTCCATTCCATTCCATTCCATTCCATTCCATTCCATTCCATCGAATTCCATTCCATTCCATTCCATTCCATTCCATTCCATTCCATTCCATTCCATTCCATTCGATTCCATTCGATTCCATTCGATTCCATTCGATTCCATTCCATTCCATTCCATTCCGTTCCGTTCCATTCCGTTCCGCTCCGTTCTACTCGGGTTGATTCCATTCTATTCCATTCCATTCCATTCGATTCCATTCTATTCCATTCGATTCCATTCGATTCAATTCGATTCCATTCCATTCCATTCCATTCCATTCCATTCCATTGAATTCCATTCCATTCCATTCCATTCCATTCCATTCCATTGAATTCCATTCCATTCCATTGAATTCCATTCCATTCCATTCCATTCCTTTCCGTTCCGTTCCGTTCCGTTCCGCTCCGTTCTACTCGGGTTGATTCCATTCTATTCCATTCCATTCCATTCGATTCCATTCTATTCCATTCGATTCCATTCGATTCAATTCGATTCCATTCCATTCCATTCCATTCCATTCCATTCCATTGAATTCCATTCCATTCCATTGAATTCCATTCCATTCCATTCCATTCCATTCCATTCCATTGAATTCCATTCCATTCCATTGAATTCCATTCCATTCCATTCCATTCGATTCCATTCCATTCCATGGAATTCCATTCCATTCCATTCCATTCCATTCCATTCCATGGAATTCCATTGAATTCCATTGAATTCCATTCCATTCCATTGAATTCCATTCCTTTCCATTCCATTCCATTGAATTCCGTTCAATTCCATTCCATTGCATTCCATTCCATTCCATTCCATTCGAATTCCATTCCATTCCATTCCATTCCATTCCATTCCATTCCATTCTACTCGGGTTGATTCCATTCTATTCCATTCCATTCCATTCGATTCCATTCGATTCCTTTCGATTCCATTCGATTCCATTCCATTCCATTCCATTCCACTGAATTCCATTCCATTCCATTCCATTCCATTCCATTCCATTCCATTCCATTCTACTCGGGTTGATTCCATTCTATTCCATTCCATTCCATTCGATTCCATTCGATTCCTTTCGATTCCATTCGATTCCATTCCATTCCATTCCATTCCATCGAATTCCATTCCATTCCATTCCATTCCATTCCATTCCATTCCATTCCATTCCATTCTACTCGGGTTGATTCCATTCTATTACATTCCATTCCATTCGATTCCATTCGATTCCATTCGATTCCATTTGATTCCATTCCATTCCATTCCATTCAATTGAATTCCATTCCATTCCATTCCATTCCATTCCATTCCATTCCATTCCATTCCATTCCATTCTACTCGGGATGATTCCATTCTATTACATTCCATTCCATTCGATTCCATTCGATTCCATTAGATTCCTTTCGATTCCATTCCATTCGATTCCATTCAATTGAATTCCATTCCATTCCATTCCATTCCATTCCATTCCATTCCATTGAATTCCATTCCATTCCATTGAATTCCATTCCATTACATTCCATTCCATTGAATTCCATTCCATTCCATTCCATTCCACTCCATTCCATTCCATTCCATTCCATTGAATTCCATTACATTCAATTCCATTCCATTCCATTCCATTCCATGGAATTCCATTCCATTCTGTTCCGTTCCGTTCCGTTCCATTCCATTCCATTCCATTCCATTGAATTCCGTTCCATTCCATTGAATTCCATTCCATTCCGTTCCATTCCATTGAATTCCGTTCCGTTCCGTTCCGTTCCGTTCCATTCCGTTCCATTCCGTTCCTTTCCGTTCTACTCGGGTTGATTCCATTCTATTCCATTCCATTCCATTCGATTCCATTCCATTCCATTCCATTCCATTCCATTCCATTCCATTCCTTTCTACTCGGGTTCATTCCATTCCATTCCGTTCCGTTCCGTTCTGATCCGTTCCATTCCTTTCTACTTGTGTTGATTCCATTCCATTCCATTCTATTCCATTGAATTCCATTCCATTCCATTCCATTCCATTCCATTACATGGAATTCCATTGAATTCCATTGAATTCCATTGAATTCCATTGAATTCCATTCCATTGAATTCCATTGAATTCCATTCCATTCCATTCCATGGAATTCCATTCCATTCCATTCCATTCCTTGGAATTCCATTCCATTCCATTCTATTCCATTCCATTGAATTCCATTCCATTCCATTCAATTGAATTCCATTCCATTCCATTCCATTCGATTCCATTCCATTCCATTGAATTCCATTCCATTCCATTGAATTCCATTCCATTTCATTCCATTCCATTCCGTTCCATTCCATTCCGTTCCATTCCATTCCATTCCTTTCCATTCCATTCCATTCCGTTCCTTTCCATTGAATTCCGTTCCATTGCATTGAATTCCGTTCCATTCCATTCCATTCCTTTCCGTTCCGTTCCGTTCCGTTCCGTTCCGTTCCGTTCTACTCGGGTTGATTCCATTCTATTCCATTCCATTCCATTCGATTCCATTCTATTCCATTCTATTCCATTCGATTCCATTCGATTCAATTCGATTCCATTCCATTCCATTCCATTCCATTCCATTCCATTCCATTCCATTCCATTGAATTCCATTCCATTCCATTCCGTTCCATTCCATTCCGTTCCATTCCATTCCATTCCATTCCATTACGTTCCGTTCCATTCCGTTCCATTCCGTTCCATTCCATTGAATTCCGATCCATTGCATTGAATTCCGTTCCATTCCATTCCATTCCTTTCCGTTCCGTTCCGTTCCGTTCCGTTCCGTTCCGTTCTACTCGGATTGATTCCATTCTATTCCAATCCATTCCATTCGATTCCATTCGATTCCATTCGATTCCATTCGTTTCCATTCCATTCCATTCCATTCCATTGAATTCCATTCCATTCCATTCCATTCCATTCCATTCCATTCCATTCCATGGAATTCCGTTCCATTCCGTTCCGTTCCATTGAATTCCGTTCCGTTCCATTGAATTCCATTCCATTCCATTCCATCGAATTCCATTCCATTCCATTCCATTCCATTCCATTCCATTGAATTCCGTTCCATTCCATTGAATTCCATTCCATTCCGTTCCATTCCATTGAATTCCGTTCCGTTCCGTTCCGTTCCATTCCGTTCTACTCGGGTTGATTCCATTCTATTCCATTCCAATCCACTCGATTCCATTCCATTCCATTCCATTCCATTCCATTCCATTCCGTTCTACTCGGGTTCATTCCATTCCATTCCTTTCCGTTCCGTTCCGTTCCGTTCCGTTCCGTTCCGTTCTACTCGGGTTGATTCCATTCTATTCCATTCCATTCCATTCGATTCCATTCTATTCCATTCGATTCCATTCGATTCAATTCGATTCGATTCCATTCCATTCCATTCCATTCCATTGCATTCCATTGAATTCCATTCCATTCCATGGAATTCCATTCCATTCCATTCCATTCCATTCCATTCCATTCCATTCCATTCCATTCCATTCCATCGAATTCCATTCCATTCCATTCCATTCCATTCCATTCAATTCCATTCGATTCCATTCGATTCCATTCGATTCCATTCCATTCCATTCCATTCCATTCCATTGAATTCCATTCCATTCCATTCCATTCCATTGAATTCCATTCGATTCCATTCTACTCGGGTTGATTCCATTCTATTACATTCCATTCCATTCGATTCCATTCGATTCCATTCGATTCCATTCGATTCCATTCTATTCCATTCCATTCCATTGAATTCCGTTCCATTCCATTCCATTCCATTCCATTCCATTACATTGAATTCTATTACATTGAATTCCATTCCATTCCATTCCATTCCATGGAATTCCATTCCATTCCGTTCCGTTCTGTTCCGTTCCGTACCGTTCCATTCCATTCCATTCCATTCCATTGAATTCCGTTCCATTCCATTGAATTCCATTCCATTCCGTTCCATTCCATTGAATTCCGTTCCGTTCCGTTCCGTTCCATTCCGTTCCCTTCCATTCCATTCCGTTCTACTCGGGTTCATTCCATTCCATTCCTTTCCGTTCCGTTCCGTTCCGTTCCGTTCCGTTCCGTTCCGTTCTACTCGGGTTGATTCCATTCTATTCCATTCCATTCCATTCGATTCCATTCTATTCCATTCGATTCCATTCTATTCAATTCGATTCCATTCCATTCCATTCCATTCCATTCCATTCCATTCCATTGAATTCCATTCCATTCCATTCCGTTCCATTCCATTCCGTTCCATTCCATTCCATTCCATTCCATTCCATTCCATTACATTCCGTTCCATTCCGTTCCATTCCATTGAATTCCGATCCATTGCATTGAATTCCGTTCCATTCCATTCCATTCCTTTCCGTTCCGTTCCGTTCTGTTCCGTTCTACTCGGGTTGATTCCATTCTATTCCATTCCATTCCATTCGATTCCATTCTATTCCATTCGATTCCATTCGATTCAATTCGATTCGATTCCATTCCATTCCATTCCATTCCATTCCATTCCATTGAATTCCATTCCATTCCATAGAATTCCATTCCATTCCATTCCATTCCATTCCATTCCATTCCATTGAATTCCATTCCATTCCATTGAATTCCATTCCATTCCATTCCATTCGATTCCATTCCATTCCATGGAATTCCATTCCATTCGATTCCATTCCATTCCATGGAATTCCATTTCATTCCATTCCATTCCATTCCATTCCATTCCATTCCATAGAATTCTATTCCATTCCATTCCATTCCATTCCATTCCATTCCGTTCCATTCCATTCCATCGAATTCCATTCCATTCCATTCCATTCCATTCCATTCCATTCCATTCCATTCCATTCCATTCTACTAGGGTTGATTCCATTCTATTCCATTCCATTCCATTCGATTCCATTCGATTCCATTCGATTCCATTCGATTCCATTCCATTCCATTCCATTCCATTCAATTCCATTCCATTCCATTCCATTCCATTCCATTCCATTCCATTCCATTGAATTCCATTCCATTCCATTGAATTCCATTCCATTCCATTCCATTCCATTGAATTCCGTTCCATTCCATTCCTTTCCATTCCATTCCATTCCATTGAATTCCATTACATTGAATTTCATTCCATTCCATTCCATTCCATTGAATTCCATTCCATTCCATTGAATTCCATTCCATTCCATTCCGTTCGATTCCATTCCATTCCATGGAATTCCATTCCTTTCCATTCCATTCCATTCCTTTCCATTCCATTCCATTGAATTCCGTTCAATTCCATTCCATTGCATTCCATTCCATTCCATTCCATTGAATTCCATTCCATTCAATTCGATTCCATTCGATTCCATTCCATTCCATTCCATTCTATTCCATTGAATTCCATTCCATTCCATTCCATTCCATTCCATTCCATTGAATTCCGTTCCGTTCCGTTCCGTTCCGTTCCGTTCCATTCCGTTCCATTCCGTTCCATTCCGTTCTACTCGGGTTGATTCCATTCTATTCCATTCCATTCCATTCGATTCCATTCCATTCCATTCCATTCCATTCCATTCCGTTCTACTCGGGTTCATTCCATTCCATTCCGTTCCGTTCCGTTCCGTTCCGTTCCATTCCTTTCTACTTGTGTTGATTCCATTCCATTCCATTCTATTCCATAGAATTCCATTCCATTCCATTCCATTCCATTCCATTACATGGAATTCCATGGAATTCCATTCCATTCCATTCCATTCCATTACATGGAATTCCATGGAATTCCATTCCATTCCATTCCATTCCATTCCATTCCATTCCATTGAATTCCATTCCATTCCATTCCATTCCATTCCATTCCATTCTACTCGGGTTGATTCCATTCTATTCCATTCCATTCCATTCCATTCAATTGAATTCCATTCCATTCCATTCCATTCCATTCCATTCCATTCCATTGAATTCCATTGAATTCCGTTCCATTCCATTCCATTCCATTCCATTGAATTCCGTTCCATTCCATTCCTTTCCATTCCATTCCATTCCATTGAATTCCATTACATTGAATTCCATTCCATTCCATTCCATTCCATTGAATTCCATTCCATTCCATAGAATTCCATTCCATTCCATTCCATTCGATTCCATTCCATTCCATGGAATTCCATTCCTTTCCATTCCATTCCATTCCATTCCATTCCATTCCATTGAATTCCATTGAATTCCATTCCATTCCATTGAATTCCATTCCTTTCCATTCCATTCCATTGAATTCCGTTCAATTCCATTCCATTCCATTCCATTCCATTCCATTCCATTCGAATTCCATTCCATTCCATTCCATTCCATTCCATTCCTTTCCATTCCATTCCATTCTACTCGGGTTGATTCCATTCTATTCCATTCCATCGAATTCCATTCCATTCCATTCCATTCCATTCCATTCCATTCCATTCCATTCCATTCGATTCCATTCGATTCCATTCGATTCCATTCGATTCCATTCCATTCCATTCCATTCCGTTCCGTTCCATTCCGTTCCATTCCGTTCCATTCCATTGAATTCCGTTGCATTGCATTGAATTCCGTTCCATTCCATTCCATTCCTTTCCGTTCCGTTCCGTTCCGTTCCGTTCCGTTCTACTCGGGTTGATTCCATTCTATTCCATTCCATTCCATTCGATTCCATTCTATTCCATTCGATTCCTTTCGATTCAATTCAATTCCATTCCATTCCATTCCATTCCATTCCATTGAATTCCATTCCATTCCATTGAATTCCATTCCATTCCATTCCATTCCATTCCATTCCATTGAATTCCACTCCATTCCATTGAATTCCATTCCATTCCATTCCATTCGATTCCATTCCATTCAATGGAATTCCATTCCATTCCATTCCATTCCATTCCATTGAATTCCATTGAAATCCATTGAATTCCATTGAATTCCATTCCATTCCATTGAATTCCATTCCTTTCCATTCCATTCCATTGAATTCCGTTCAATTCCATTCCATTGCATTCCATTCCATTCCATTCCATTCGAATTCCATTCCATTCCATTCCTTTCCATTCCATTCCATTCCATTCCATTCCATTCTACTCGGGTTGATTCCATTCTATTCCATTCCATTCCATTCGATTCCATTCGATTCCTTTCGATTCCATTCGATTCCATTCCATTCCATTCCATTCCATTGAATTCCATTCCATTCCATTCCATTCCATTCCATTCCATTCCATTCTACTCGGGTTGATTCCATTCTATTCCATTCCATTCCATTCGATTCCATTCGATTCCTTTCGATTCCATTCGATTCGATTCCATTCCATTCCATTCCATCGAATTTCATTCCATTCCATTCCATTCCATTCCATTCCATTCCATTCCATTCCATTCCATTCCATTCCATTCTACTCGGGTTGATTCCATTCTATTACATTCCATTCCATTCGATTCCATTCGATTCCATTCGATTCCATTCGATTCCATTCCATTCCATTCCATTCAATTGAATTCCATTCCATTCCATTCCATTCCATTACATTCCATTCCATTCCATTCCATTCCATTTCATTCCATTCCATTCTACTCGGGTTGATTCCATTCTATTACATTCCATTCCATTCGATTCCATTCGATTCCATTCGATTCCATTCGATTCCATTCCATTCCATTCCATTCCGTTCCGTTCCATTCCGTTCCATTCCGTCCCATTCCATTGAATTCCGTTCCATTGCATTGAATTCCGTTCCATTCCATTCCATTCCTTTCCGTTCCGTTCCGTTCCGTTCCGCTCCGTTCTACTCGGGTTGATTCCATTCTATTCCATTCCATTCCATTCGATTCCATTCTATTCCATTCGATTCCATTCGATTCAATTCGATTCCATTCCATTCCATTCCATTCCATTCCATTCCATTGAATTCCATTCCATTCCATTGAATTCCATTCCATTCCATTCCATTCCATTCCATTCCATTCCATTGAATTCCATTCCATTCCATTGAATTCCATTCCATTCCATTCCATTCGATTCCATTCCATTCCATGGAATTCCATTCCATTCCATTCCATTCCATTCCATTCCATGGAATTCCATTGAATTCCATTGAATTCCATTCCATTCCATTGAATTCCATTCCTTTCCATTCCATTCCATTGAATTCCGTTCAATTCCATTCCATTGCATTCCATTCCATTCCATTCCATTCGAATTCCATTCCATTCCATTCCATTCCATTCCATTCCATTCTACTCGGGTTGATTCCATTCTATTCCATTCCATTCCATTCGATTCCATTCGATTCCTTTCGATTCCATTCGATTCCATTCCATTCCATTCCATTCCACTGAATTCCATTCCATTCCATTCCATTCCATTCCATTCCATTCCATTCCATTCTACTCGGGTTGATTCCATTCTATTCCATTCCATTCCATTCGATTCCATTCGATTCCTTTCGATTCCATTCGATTCCATTCCATTCCATTCCATTCCATCGAATTCCATTCCATTCCATTCCATTCCATTCCATTCCATTCCATTCCATTCCATTCCATTCCATTCCATTCTACTCGGGTTGATTCCATTCTATTACATTCCATTCCATTCGATTCCATTCGATTCCATTCGATTCCATTCGATTCCATTCCATTCCATTCCATTCAATTGAATTCCATTCCATTCCATTCCATTCCATTCCATTCCATTCCATTTCATTCCATTCCATTCTACTCGGGTTGATTCCATTCTATTACATTCCATTCCATTCGATTCCATTCGATTCCATTCGATTCCATTCGATTCCATTCCATTCGATTCCATTCAATTGAATTCCATTCCATTCCATTCCATTCCATTCCATTCCATTCCATTCCATTCCATTCCATTGAATTCCATTCCATTCCATTGAATTCCATTCCATTACATTCCATTCCATTGAATTCCATTCCATTCCATTCCATTCCATTCCATTCCATTGAATTCCATTCCATTCCATTCCATTCCATTGAATTCCGTTCCATTCCATTCCATTCCATTCCATTCCATTCCATTGAATTCCATTCCATTGAATTCCATTCCATTCCATACCATTCCACTGAATTCCATTCCATTCCATTCCGTTCCGTTCCGTTCCGTTCCGTTCCGTTCCATTCCATTCCATTCCATTCCATTGAATTCCATTCCATTCCATTGAATTCCATTCCATTCCGTTCCATTCCATTGAATTCCGTTCCGTTCCGTTCCGTTCCGTTCCGTTCCATTCCGTTCCATTCTGTTCCATTCCGTTCTACTCGGGTTGATTCCATTCTATTCCATTCCATTCCATTCGATTCCATTCCATTCCATTCCATTCCATTCCATTCCATTCCATCGAATTCCATTCCATTCCATTGAATTCCATTCCATTCCATTCCATTCCATTCCATTCCATTCCATCGAATTCCATTCCATTCCATTCCATTCCATTCCATTCCATTCCATTCCATTCCATTCCATTCGATTCCATTCGATTCCATTCGATTCCATTCGATTCCATTCCATTCCATTCCATTCCGTTCCGTTCCATTCCGTTCCATTCCGTCCCATTCCATTGAATTCCGTTCCATTGCATTGAATTCCGTTCCATTCCATTCCATTCCTTTCCGTTCCGTTCCGTTCCGTTCCGCTCCGTTCTACTCGGGTTGATTCCATTCTATTCCATTCCATTCCATTCGATTCCATTCTATTCCATTCGATTCCATTCGATTCAATTCGATTCCATTCCATTCCATTCCATTCCATTCCATTCCATTGAATTCCATTCCATTCCATTGAATTCCATTCCATTCCATTCCATTCCATTCCATTCCATTCCATTGAATTCCATTCCATTCCATTGAATTCCATTCCATTCCATTCCATTCGATTCCATTCCATTCCATGGAATTCCATTCCATTCCATTCCATTCCATTCCATTCCATGGAATTCCATTGAATTCCATTGAATTCCATTCCATTCCATTGAATTCCATTCCTTTCCATTCCATTCCATTGAATTCCGTTCAATTCCATTCCATTGCATTCCATTCCATTCCATTCCATTCGAATTCCATTCCATTCCATTCCATTCCATTCCATTCCATTCTACTCGGGTTGATTCCATTCTATTCCATTCCATTCCATTCGATTCCATTCGATTCCTTTCGATTCCATTCGATTCCATTCCATTCCATTCCATTCCACTGAATTCCATTCCATTCCATTCCATTCCATTCCATTCCATTCCATTCCATTCTACTCGGGTTGATTCCATTCTATTCCATTCCATTCCATTCGATTCCATTCGATTCCTTTCGATTCCATTCGATTCCATTCCATTCCATTCCATTCCATCGAATTCCATTCCATTCCATTCCATTCCATTCCATTCCATTCCATTCCATTCCATTCCATTCCATTCCATTCTACTCGGGTTGATTCCATTCTATTACATTCCATTCCATTCGATTCCATTCGATTCCATTCGATTCCATTCGATTCCATTCCATTCCATTCCATTCAATTGAATTCCATTCCATTCCATTCCATTCCATTCCATTCCATTCCATTTCATTCCATTCCATTCTACTCGGGTTGATTCCATTCTATTACATTCCATTCCATTCGATTCCATTCGATTCCATTCGATTCCATTCGATTCCATTCCATTCGATTCCATTCAATTGAATTCCATTCCATTCCATTCCATTCCATTCCATTCCATTCCATTCCATTCCATTCCATTGAATTCCATTCCATTCCATTGAATTCCATTCCATTACATTCCATTCCATTGAATTCCATTCCATTCCATTCCATTCCATTCCATTCCATTGAATTCCATTCCATTCCATTCCATTCCATTGAATTCCGTTCCATTCCATTCCATTCCATTCCATTCCATTCCATTGAATTCCATTCCATTGAATTCCATTCCATTCCATACCATTCCACTGAATTCCATTCCATTCCATTCCGTTCCGTTCCGTTCCGTTCCGTTCCGTTCCATTCCATTCCATTCCATTCCATTGAATTCCATTCCATTCCATTGAATTCCATTCCATTCCGTTCCATTCCATTGAATTCCGTTCCGTTCCGTTCCGTTCCGTTCCGTTCCATTCCGTTCCATTCTGTTCCATTCCGTTCTACTCGGGTTGATTCCATTCTATTCCATTCCATTCCATTCGATTCCATTCCATTCCATTCCATTCCATTCCATTCCATTCCATCGAATTCCATTCCATTCCATTGAATTCCATTCCATTCCATTCCATTCCATTCCATTCCATTCCATCGAATTCCATTCCATTCCATTCCATTCCATTCCATTCCATTCCATTCCATTCCATTCCATTCGATTCCATTCGATTCCATTCGATTCCATTCGATTCCATTCCATTCCATTCCATTCCGTTCCGTTCCATTCCGTTCCATTCCGTCCCATTCCATTGAATTCCGTTCCATTGCATTGAATTCCGTTCCATTCCATTCCATTCCTTTCCGTTCCGTTCCGTTCCGTTCCGCTCCGTTCTACTCGGGTTGATTCCATTCTATTCCATTCCATTCCATTCGATTCCATTCTATTCCATTCGATTCCATTCGATTCAATTCGATTCCATTCCATTCCATTCCATTCCATTCCATTCCATTGAATTCCATTCCATTCCATTGAATTCCATTCCATTCCATTCCATTCCATTCCATTCCATTCCATTGAATTCCATTCCATTCCATTGAATTCCATTCCATTCCATTCCATTCGATTCCATTCCATTCCATGGAATTCCATTCCATTCCATTCCATTCCATTCCATTCCATGGAATTCCATTGAATTCCATTGAATTCCATTCCATTCCATTGAATTCCATTCCTTTCCATTCCATTCCATTGAATTCCGTTCAATTCCATTCCATTGCATTCCATTCCATTCCATTCCATTCGAATTCCATTCCATTCCATTCCATTCCATTCCATTCCATTCTACTCGGGTTGATTCCATTCTATTCCATTCCATTCCATTCGATTCCATTCGATTCCTTTCGATTCCATTCGATTCCATTCCATTCCATTCCATTCCACTGAATTCCATTCCATTCCATTCCATTCCATTCCATTCCATTCCATTCCATTCTACTCGGGTTGATTCCATTCTATTCCATTCCATTCCATTCGATTCCATTCGATTCCTTTCGATTCCATTCGATTCCATTCCATTCCATTCCATTCCATCGAATTCCATTCCATTCCATTCCATTCCATTCCATTCCATTCCATTCCATTCCATTCCATTCCATTCCATTCTACTCGGGTTGATTCCATTCTATTACATTCCATTCCATTCGATTCCATTCGATTCCATTCGATTCCATTCGATTCCATTCCATTCCATTCCATTCAATTGAATTCCATTCCATTCCATTCCATTCCATTCCATTCCATTCCATTCCATTCCATTCCATTCTACTCGGGATGATTCCATTCTATTACATTCCATTCCATTCGATTCCATTCGATTCCATTAGATTCCTTTCGATTCCATTCCATTCGATTCCATTCAATTGAATTCCATTCCATTCCATTCCATTCCATTCCATTCCATTCCATTGAATTCCATTCCATTCCATTGAATTCCATTCCATTACATTCCATTCCATTGAATTCCATTCCATTCCATTCCATTCCACTCCATTCCATTCCATTCCATTCCATTGAATTCCATTACATTCAATTACATTCCATTCCATTCCATTCCATGGAATTCCATTCCATTCTGTTCCGTTCCGTTCCGTTCCATTCCATTCCATTCCATTCCATTGAATTCCGTTCCATTCCATTGAATTCCATTCCATTCCGTTCCATTCCATTGAATTCCGTTCCGTTCCGTTCCGTTCCGTTCCATTCCGTTCCATTCCGTTCCTTTCCGTTCTACTCGGGTTGATTCCATTCTATTCCATTCCATTCCATTCGATTCCATTCCATTCCATTCCATTCCATTCCATTCCATTCCTTTCTACTCGGGTTCATTCCATTCCATTCCGTTCCGTTCCGTTCTGATCCGTTCCATTCCTTTCTACTTGTGTTGATTCCATTCCATTCCATTCTATTCCATTGAATTCCATTCCATTCCATTCCATTCCATTCCATTACATGGAATTCCATTGAATTCCATTGAATTCCATTGAATTCCATTGAATTCCATTCCATTGAATTCCATTGAATTCCATTCCATTCCATTCCATGGAATTCCATTCCATTCCATTCCATTCCTTGGAATTCCATTCCATTCCATTCTATTCCATTCCATTGAATTCCATTCCATTCCATTCAATTGAATTCCATTCCATTCCATTCCATTCGATTCCATTCCATTCCATTGAATTCCATTCCATTCCATTGAATTCCATTCCATTTCATTCCATTCCATTCCGTTCCATTCCATTCCGTTCCATTCCATTCCATTCCTTTCCATTCCATTCCATTCCGTTCCTTTCCATTGAATTCCGTTCCATTGCATTGAATTCCGTTCCATTCCATTCCATTCCTTTCCGTTCCGTTCCGTTCCGTTCCGTTCCGTTCCGTTCTACTCGGGTTGATTCCATTCTATTCCATTCCATTCCATTCGATTCCATTCTATTCCATTCTATTCCATTCGATTCCATTCGATTCAATTCCATTCCATTCCATTCCATTCCATTCCATTCCATTCCATTCCATTCCATTCCATTGAATTCCATTCCATTCCATTCCGTTCCATTCCATTCCATTCCATTCCATTCCATTCCATTACGTTCCGTTCCATTCCGTTCCATTCCGTTCCATTCCATTGAATTCCGATCCATTGCATTGAATTCCGTTCCATTCCATTCCATTCCTTTCCGTTCCGTTCCGTTCCGTTCCGTTCCGTTCTACTCGGATTGATTCCATTCTATTCCAATCCATTCCATTCGATTCCATTCGATTCCATTCGATTCCATTCGTTTCCATTCCATTCCATTCCATTCCATTGAATTCCATTCCATTCCATTCCATTCCATTCCATTCCATTCCATGGAATTCCGTTCCATTCCGTTCCGTTCCATTGAATTCCGTTCCGTTCCATTGAATTCCATTCCATTCCATTCCATCGAATTCCATTCCATTCCATTCCATTCCATTCCATTCCATTCCATTGAATTCCGTTCCATTCCATTGAATTCCATTCCATTCCGTTCCATTCCATTGAATTCCGTTCCGTTCCGTTCCGTTCCATTCCGTTCTACTCGGGTTGATTCCATTCTATTCCATTCCAATCCACTCGATTCCATTCCATTCCATTCCATTCCATTCCATTCCATTCCGTTCTACTCGGGTTCATTCCATTCCATTCCTTTCCGTTCCGTTCCGTTCCGTTCCGTTCTACTCGGGTTGATTCCATTCTATTCCATTCCATTCCATTCGATTCCATTCTATTCCATTCGATTCCATTCGATTCAATTCGATTCGATTCCATTCCATTCCATTCCATTCCATTGCATTCCATTGAATTCCATTCCATTCCATGGAATTCCATTCCATTCCATTCCATTCCATTCCATTCCATTCCATTCCATTCCATTCCATTCCATTCCATCGAATTCCATTCCATTCCATTCCATTCCATTCCATTCAATTCCATTCGATTCCATTCGATTCCATTCGATTCCATTCGATTCCATTCCATTCCATTCCATTCCATTGAATTCCATTCCATTCCATTCCATTCCATTCCATTCCATTGAATTCCATTCGATTCCATTCTACTCGGGTTGATTCCATTCTATTACATTCCATTCCATTCGATTCCATTCGATTCCATTTGATTCCATTCGATTCCATTCTATTCCATTCCATTCCATTGAATTCCGTTCCATTCCATTCCATTCCATTCCATTCCATTCCATTGAATTCCATTACATTGAATTCCATTCCATTCCATTCCATTCCATGGAATTCCATTCCATTCCGTTCCGTTCTGTTCCGTTCCGTACCGTTCCATTCCATTCCATTCCATTCCATTGAATTCCGTTCCATTCCATTGAATTCCATTCCATTCCGTTCCATTCCATTGAATTCCGTTCC
Source organism: Gorilla gorilla gorilla (assembly GCF_029281585.2). Lineage (NCBI taxonomy): Eukaryota > Metazoa > Chordata > Mammalia > Primates > Hominidae > Gorilla > Gorilla gorilla. Next base: position 41,135,920 of record NC_073242.2, read on the forward strand.
GTTCCGTTCCGTTCCGTTCCGTTCCGTTCCATTCCGTTCCCTTCCATTCCATTCCGTTCTACTCGGGTTCATTCCATTCCATTCCTTTCCGTTCCGTTCTTTTCCGTTCCGTTCCGTTCCGTTCCGTTCTACTCGGGTTGATTCCATTCTATTCCATTCCATTCCATTCGATTCCATTCTATTCCATTCGATTCCATTCTATTCAATTCGATTCCATTCCATTCCATTCCATTCCATTCCATTCCATTCCATTGAATTCCATTCCATTCCATTCCGTTCCATTCCATTCCGTTCCATTCCATTCCATTCCATTCCATTCCATTCCATTCCATTACATTCCGTTCCATTCCGTTCCATTCCATTGAATTCCGATCCATTGCATTGAATTCCGTTCCATTCCATTCCATTCCTTTCCGTTCCGTTCCGTTCTGTTCCGTTCTACTCGGGTTGATTCCATTCTATTCCATTCCATTCCATTCGATTCCATTCTATTCCATTCGATTCCATTCGATTCAATTCGATTCGATTCCATTCCATTCCATTCCATTCCATTCCATTCCATTGAATTCCATTCCATTCCATAGAATTCCATTCCATTCCATTCCATTCCATTCCATTCCATTCCATTGAATTCCATTCCATTCCATTGAATTCCATTCCATTCCATTCCATTCGATTCCATTCCATTCCATGGAATTCCATTCCATTCGATTCCATTCCATTCCATGGAATTCCATTTCATTCCATTCCATTCCATTCCATTCCATTCCATTCCATAGAATTCTATTCCATTCCATTCCATTCCATTCCATTCCATTCCGTTCCATTCCATTCCATCGAATTCCATTCCATTCCATTCCATTCCATTCCATTCCATTCCATTCCATTCCATTCCATTCTACTAGGGTTGATTCCATTCTATTCCATTCCATTCCATTCGATTCCATTCGATTCCATTCGATTCCATTCGATTCCATTCCATTCCATTCCATTCCATTCAATTCCATTCCATTCCATTCCATTCCATTCCATTCCATTCCATTCCATTGAATTCCATTCCATTCCATTGAATTCCATTCCATTCCATTGAATTCCGTTCCATTCCATTCCTTTCCATTCCATTCCATTCCATTGAATTCCATTACATTGAATTCCATTCCATTCCATTCCATTCCATTGAATTCCATTCCATTCCATTGAATTCCATTCCATTCCATTCCGTTCGATTCCATTCCATTCCATGGAATTCCATTCCTTTCCATTCCATTCCATTCCTTTCCATTCCATTCCATTGAATTCCGTTCAATTCCATTCCATTGCATTCCATTCCATTCCATTCCATTGAATTCCATTCCATTCCATTCGATTCCATTCGATTCCATTCCATTCCATTCCATTCTATTCCATTGAATTCCATTCCATTCCATTCCATTCCATTCCATTCCATTGAATTCCGTTCCGTTCCGTTCCGTTCCGTTCCGTTCCATTCCGTTCCATTCCGTTCCATTCCGTTCTACTCGGGTTGATTCCATTCTATTCCATTCCATTCCATTCGATTCCATTCCATTCCATTCCATTCCATTCCATTCCGTTCTACTCGGGTTCATTCCATTCCATTCCGTTCCGTTCCGTTCCGTTCCGTTCCATTCCTTTCTACTTGTGTTGATTCCATTCCATTCCATTCTATTCCATAGAATTCCATTCCATTCCATTCCATTCCATTCCATTACATGGAATTCCATGGAATTCCATTCCATTCCATTCCATTCCATTCCATTGAATTCCATTCCATTCCATTCCATTCCATTCCATTCCATTCTACTCGGGTTGATTCCATTCTATTCCATTCCATTCCATTCCATTCAATTGAATTCCATTCCATTCCATTCCATTCCATTCCATTCCATTCCATTGAATTCCATTCCATTCCTTTGAATTCCATTCCATTCCATTCCATTCCATTGAATTCCGTTCCATTCCATTCCTTTCCATTCCATTCCATTCCATTGAATTCCATTACATTGAATTCCATTCCATTCCATTCCATTCCATTCCATTCCATTCCATTCCATAGAATTCCATTCCATTCCATTCCATTCGATTCCATTCCATTCCATGGAATTCCATTCCATTCGATTCCATTCCATTCCATGGAATTCCATTTCATTCCATTCCATTCCATTCCATTCCATTCCATAGAATTCTATTCCATTCCATTCCATTCCATTCCATTCCATTCCGTTCCATTCCATTCCATCGAATTCCATTCCATTCCATTCCATTCCATTCCATTCCATTCCATTCCATTCCATTCTACTAGGGTTGATTCCATTCTATTCCATTCCATTCCATTCGATTCCATTCGATTCCATTCGATTCCATTCGATTCCATTCCATTCCATTCCATTCCATTCAATTCCATTCCATTCCATTCCATTCCATTCCATTCCATTCCATTCCATTGAATTCCATTCCATTCCATTGAATTCCATTCCATTCCATTCCATTCCATTGAATTCCGTTCCATTCCATTCCTTTCCATTCCATTCCATTCCATTGAATTCCATTACATTGAATTCCATTCCATTCCATTCCATTCCATTGAATTCCATTCCATTCCATTGAATTCCATTCCATTCCATTCCGTTCGATTCCATTCCATTCCATGGAATTCCATTCCTTTCCATTCCATTCCATTCCTTTCCATTCCATTCCATTGAATTCCGTTCAATTCCATTCCATTGCATTCCATTCCATTCCATTCCATTGAATTCCATTCCATTCCATTCGATTCCATTCGATTCCATTCCATTCCATTCCATTCTATTCCATTGAATTCCATTCCATTCCATTCCATTCCATTCCATTCCATTGAATTCCGTTCCGTTCCGTTCCGTTCCGTTCCATTCCGTTCCATTCCGTTCCATTCCGTTCTACTCGGGTTGATTCCATTCTATTCCATTCCATTCCATTCGATTCCATTCCATTCCATTCCATTCCATTCCATTCCGTTCTACTCGGGTTCATTCCATTCCATTCCGTTCCGTTCCGTTCCGTTCCGTTCCATTCCTTTCTACTTGTGTTGATTCCATTCCATTCCATTCTATTCCATAGAATTCCATTCCATTCCATTCCATTCCATTCCATTACATGGAATTCCATGGAATTCCATTCCATTCCATTCCATTCCATTCCATTGAATTCCATTCCATTCCATTCCATTCCATTCCATTCCATTCTACTCGGGTTGATTCCATTCTATTCCATTCCATTCCATTCCATTCAATTGAATTCCATTCCATTCCATTCCATTCCATTCCATTCCATTCCATTGAATTCCATTCCATTCCATTGAATTCCATTCCATTCCATTCCATTCCATTGAATTCCGTTCCATTCCATTCCTTTCCATTCCATTCCATTCCATTGAATTCCATTACATTGAATTCCATTCCATTCCATTCCATTCCATTGAATTCCATTCCATTCCATAGAATTCCATTCCATTCCATTCCATTCGATTCCATTCCATTCCATGGAATTCCATTCCTTTCCATTCCATTCCATTCCATTCCATTCCATTCCATTGAATTCCATTGAATTCCATTCCATTCCATTGAATTCCATTCCTTTCCATTCCATTCCATTGAATTCCGTTCAATTCCATTCCATTCCATTCCATTCCATTCCATTCCATTCGAATTCCATTCCATTCCATTCCATTCCATTCCATTCCTTTCCATTCCATTCCATTCTACTCGGGTTGATTCCATTCTATTCCATTCCATCGAATTCCATTCCATTCCATTCCATTCCATTCCATTCCATTCCATTCCATTCCATTCGATTCCATTCGATTCCATTCGATTCCATTCGATTCCATTCCATTCCATTCCATTCCGTTCCGTTCCATTCCGTTCCATTCCGTTCCATTCCATTGAATTCCGTTCCATTGCATTGAATTCCGTTCCATTCCATTCCATTCCTTTCCGTTCCGTTCCGTTCCGTTCCGTTCCGTTCTACTCGGGTTGATTCCATTCTATTCCATTCCATTCCATTCGATTCCATTCTATTCCATTCGATTCCTTTCGATTCAATTCAATTCCATTCCATTCCATTCCATTCCATTCCATTGAATTCCATTCCATTCCATTGAATTCCATTCCATTCCATTCCATTCCATTCCATTGAATTCCACTCCATTCCATTGAATTCCATTCCATTCCATTCCATTCGATTCCATTCCATTCAATGGAATTCCATTCCATTCCATTCCATTCCATTCCATTGAATTCCATTGAAATCCATTGAATTCCATTGAATTCCATTCCATTCCATTGAATTCCATTCCTTTCCATTCCATTCCATTGAATTCCGTTCAATTCCATTCCATTGCATTCCATTCCATTCCATTCCATTCGAATTCCATTCCATTCCATTCCTTTCCATTCCATTCCATTCCATTCCATTCCATTCTACTCGGGTTGATTCCATTCTATTCCATTCCATTCCATTCGATTCCATTCGATTCCTTTCGATTCCATTCGATTCCATTCCATTCCATTCCATTCCATTGAATTCCATTCCATTCCATTCCATTCCATTCCATTCCATTCCATTCTACTCGGGTTGATTCCATTCTATTCCATTCCATTCCATTCGATTCCATTCGATTCCTTTCGATTCCATTCGATTCGATTCCATTCCATTCCATTCCATCGAATTTCATTCCATTCCATTCCATTCCATTCCATTCCATTCCATTCCATTCCATTCCATTCCATTCCATTCCATTCCATTCCATTCTACTCGGGTTGATTCCATTCTATTACATTCCATTCCATTCGATTCCATTCGATTCCATTCGATTCCATTCGATTCCATTTAATTCCATTCCATTCAATTGAATTCCATTCCATTCCATTCCATTCCATTCCATTCCATTCCATTCCATTCCATTCCATTTCATTCCATTCCATTCTACTCGGGTTGATTCCATTCTATTACATTCCATTCCATTCGATTCCATTCGATTCCATTCGATTCCATTCGATTCCATTCCATTCGATTCCATTCAATTGAATTCCATTCCATTCCATTCCATTCCATTCCATTCCATTCCATTCCATTCCATTGAATTCCATTCCATTCCATTGAATTCCATTCCATTACATTCCATTCCATTGAATTCCATTCCATTCCATTCCATTCCATTCCATTCCATTGAATTCCATTCCATTCCATTCCATTCCATTGAATTCCGTTCCATTCCATTCCATTCCATTCCATTCCATTCCATTGAATTCCATTCCATTGAATTCCATTCCATTCCATACCATTCCACTGAATTCCATTCCATTCCATTCCGTTCCGTTCCGTTCCGTTCCGTTCCGTTCCATTCCATTCCATTCCATTCCATTGAATTCCATTCCATTCCATTGAATTCCATTCCATTCCGTTCCATTCCATTGAATTCCGTTCCGTTCCGTTCCGTTCCGTTCCATTCCGTTCCATTCTGTTCCATTCCGTTCTACTCGGGTTGATTCCATTCTATTCCATTCCATTCCATTCGATTCCATTCCATTCCATTCCATTCCATTCCATTCCATTCCATCGAATTCCATTCCATTCCATTGAATTCCATTCCATTCCATTCCATTCCATTCCATTCCATTCCATTCCATCGAATTCCATTCCATTCCATTCCATTCCATTCCATTCCATTCCATTCCATTCCATTCCATTCGATTCCATTCGATTCCATTCGATTCCATTCGATTCCATTCCATTCCATTCCATTCCGTTCCGTTCCATTCCGTTCCGCTCCGTTCTACTCGGGTTGATTCCATTCTATTCCATTCCATTCCATTCGATTCCATTCTATTCCATTCGATTCCATTCGATTCAATTCGATTCCATTCCATTCCATTCCATTCCATTCCATTCCATTGAATTCCATTCCATTCCATTCCATTCCATTCCATTCCATTGAATTCCATTCCATTCCATTGAATTCCATTCCATTCCATTCCATTCCTTTCCGTTCCGTTCCGTTCCGTTCCGCTCCGTTCTACTCGGGTTGATTCCATTCTATTCCATTCCATTCCATTCGATTCCATTCTATTCCATTCGATTCCATTCGATTCAATTCGATTCCATTCCATTCCATTCCATTCCATTCCATTCCATTGAATTCCATTCCATTCCATTGAATTCCATTCCATTCCATTCCATTCCATTCCATTCCATTGAATTCCATTCCATTCCATTGAATTCCATTCCATTCCATTCCATTCGATTCCATTCCATTCCATGGAATTCCATTCCATTCCATTCCATTCCATTCCATTCCATGGAATTCCATTGAATTCCATTGAATTCCATTCCATTCCATTGAATTCCATTCCTTTCCATTCCATTCCATTGAATTCCGTTCAATTCCATTCCATTGCATTCCATTCCATTCCATTCCATTCGAATTCCATTCCATTCCATTCCATTCCATTCCATTCCATTCCATTCTACTCGGGTTGATTCCATTCTATTCCATTCCATTCCATTCGATTCCATTCGATTCCTTTCGATTCCATTCGATTCCATTCCATTCCATTCCATTCCACTGAATTCCATTCCATTCCATTCCATTCCATTCCATTCCATTCCATTCCATTCCATTCTACTCGGGTTGATTCCATTCTATTCCATTCCATTCCATTCGATTCCATTCGATTCCTTTCGATTCCATTCGATTCCATTCCATTCCATTCCATTCCATCGAATTCCATTCCATTCCATTCCATTCCATTCCATTCCATTCCATTCCATTCCATTCTACTCGGGTTGATTCCATTCTATTACATTCCATTCCATTCGATTCCATTCGATTCCATTCGATTCCATTTGATTCCATTCCATTCCATTCCATTCAATTGAATTCCATTCCATTCCATTCCATTCCATTCCATTCCATTCCATTCCATTCCATTCCATTCTACTCGGGATGATTCCATTCTATTACATTCCATTCCATTCGATTCCATTCGATTCCATTAGATTCCTTTCGATTCCATTCCATTCGATTCCATTCAATTGAATTCCATTCCATTCCATTCCATTCCATTCCATTCCATTCCATTGAATTCCATTCCATTCCATTGAATTCCATTCCATTACATTCCATTCCATTGAATTCCATTCCATTCCATTCCATTCCACTCCATTCCATTCCATTCCATTCCATTGAATTCCATTACATTCAATTCCATTCCATTCCATTCCATTCCATGGAATTCCATTCCATTCTGTTCCGTTCCGTTCCGTTCCATTCCATTCCATTCCATTCCATTGAATTCCGTTCCATTCCATTGAATTCCATTCCATTCCGTTCCATTCCATTGAATTCCGTTCCGTTCCGTTCCGTTCCGTTCCATTCCGTTCCATTCCGTTCCTTTCCGTTCTACTCGGGTTGATTCCATTCTATTCCATTCCATTCCATTCGATTCCATTCCATTCCATTCCATTCCATTCCATTCCATTCCTTTCTACTCGGGTTCATTCCATTCCATTCCGTTCCGTTCCGTTCTGATCCGTTCCATTCCTTTCTACTTGTGTTGATTCCATTCCATTCCATTCTATTCCATTGAATTCCATTCCATTCCATTCCATTCCATTCCATTACATGGAATTCCATTGAATTCCATTGAATTCCATTGAATTCCATTGAATTCCATTCCATTGAATTCCATTGAATTCCATTCCATTCCATTCCATGGAATTCCATTCCATTCCATTCCATTCCTTGGAATTCCATTCCATTCCATTCTATTCCATTCCATTGAATTCCATTCCATTCCATTCAATTGAATTCCATTCCATTCCATTCCATTCGATTCCATTCCATTCCATTGAATTCCATTCCATTCCATTGAATTCCATTCCATTTCATTCCATTCCATTCCGTTCCATTCCATTCCGTTCCATTCCATTCCATTCCTTTCCATTCCATTCCATTCCGTTCCTTTCCATTGAATTCCGTTCCATTGCATTGAATTCCGTTCCATTCCATTCCATTCCTTTCCGTTCCGTTCCGTTCCGTTCCGTTCCGTTCCGTTCTACTCGGGTTGATTCCATTCTATTCCATTCCATTCCATTCGATTCCATTCTATTCCATTCTATTCCATTCGATTCCATTCGATTCAATTCGATTCCATTCCATTCCATTCCATTCCATTCCATTCCATTCCATTCCATTCCATTGAATTCCATTCCATTCCATTCCGTTCCATTCCATTCCGTTCCATTCCATTCCATTCCATTCCATTACGTTCCGTTCCATTCCGTTCCATTCCGTTCCATTCCATTGAATTCCGATCCATTGCATTGAATTCCGTTCCATTCCATTCCATTCCTTTCCGTTCCGTTCCGTTCCGTTCCGTTCCGTTCCGTTCTACTCGGATTGATTCCATTCTATTCCAATCCATTCCATTCGATTCCATTCGATTCCATTCGATTCCATTCGTTTCCATTCCATTCCATTCCATTCCATTGAATTCCATTCCATTCCATTCCATTCCATTCCATTCCATTCCATTCCATGGAATTCCGTTCCATTCCGTTCCGTTCCATTGAATTCCGTTCCGTTCCATTGAATTCCATTCCATTCCATTCCATCGAATTCCATTCCATTCCATTCCATTCCATTCCATTCCATTGAATTCCGTTCCATTCCATTGAATTCCATTCCATTCCGTTCCATTCCATTGAATTCCGTTCCGTTCCGTTCCGTTCCATTCCGTTCTACTCGGGTTGATTCCATTCTATTCCATTCCAATCCACTCGATTCCATTCCATTCCATTCCATTCCATTCCATTCCATTCCGTTCTACTCGGGTTCATTCCATTCCATTCCTTTCCGTTCCGTTCCGTTCCGTTCCGTTCCGTTCCGTTCTACTCGGGTTGATTCCATTCTATTCCATTCCATTCCATTCGATTCCATTCTATTCCATTCGATTCCATTCGATTCAATTCGATTCGATTCCATTCCATTCCATTCCATTCCATTGCATTCCATTGAATTCCATTCCATTCCATGGAATTCCATTCCATTCCATTCCATTCCATTCCATTCCATTCCATTCCATTCCATTCCATTCCATCGAATTCCATTCCATTCCATTCCATTCCATTCCATTCAATTCCATTCGATTCCATTCGATTCCATTCGATTCCATTCCATTCCATTCCATTCCATTCCATTGAATTCCATTCCATTCCATTCCATTCCATTGAATTCCATTCGATTCCATTCTACTCGGGTTGATTCCATTCTATTACATTCCATTCCATTCGATTCCATTCGATTCCATTCGATTCCATTCGATTCCATTCTATTCCATTCCATTCCATTGAATTCCGTTCCATTCCATTCCATTCCATTCCATTCCATTACATTGAATTCCATTACATTGAATTCCATTCCATTCCATTCCATTCCATGGAATTCCATTCCATTCCGTTCCGTTCTGTTCCGTTCCGTACCGTTCCATTCCATTCCATTCCATTCCATTGAATTCCGTTCCATTCCATTGAATTCCATTCCATTCCGTTCCATTCCATTGAATTCCGTTCCGTTCCGTTCCGTTCCATTCCGTTCCCTTCCATTCCATTCCGTTCTACTCGGGTTCATTCCATTCCATTCCTTTCCGTTCCGTTCCGTTCCGTTCCGTTCCGTTCCGTTCCGTTCTACTCGGGTTGATTCCATTCTATTCCATTCCATTCCATTCGATTCCATTCTATTCCATTCGATTCCATTCTATTCAATTCGATTCCATTCCATTCCATTCCATTCCATTCCATTCCATTCCATTGAATTCCATTCCATTCCATTCCGTTCCATTCCATTCCGTTCCATTCCATTCCATTCCATTCCATTCCATTCCATTACATTCCGTTCCATTCCGTTCCATTCCATTGAATTCCGATCCATTGCATTGAATTCCGTTCCATTCCATTCCATTCCTTTCCGTTCCGTTCCGTTCTGTTCCGTTCTACTCGGGTTGATTCCATTCTATTCCATTCCATTCCATTCGATTCCATTCTATTCCATTCGATTCCATTCGATTCAATTCGATTCGATTCCATTCCATTCCATTCCATTCCATTCCATTCCATTGAATTCCATTCCATTCCATAGAATTCCATTCCATTCCATTCCATTCCATTCCATTCCATTCCATTGAATTCCATTCCATTCCATTGAATTCCATTCCATTCCATTCCATTCGATTCCATTCCATTCCATGGAATTCCATTCCATTCGATTCCATTCCATTCCATGGAATTCCATTTCATTCCATTCCATTCCATTCCATTCCATTCCATTCCATAGAATTCTATTCCATTCCATTCCATTCCATTCCATTCCATTCCGTTCCATTCCATTCCATCGAATTCCATTCCATTCCATTCCATTCCATTCCATTCCATTCCATTCCATTCCATTCTACTAGGGTTGATTCCATTCTATTCCATTCCATTCCATTCGATTCCATTCGATTCCATTCGATTCCATTCGATTCCATTCCATTCCATTCCATTCCATTCAATTCCATTCCATTCCATTCCATTCCATTCCATTCCATTCCATTCCATTGAATTCCATTCCATTCCATTGAATTCCATTCCATTCCATTCCATTCCATTGAATTCCGTTCCATTCCATTCCTTTCCATTCCATTCCATTCCATTGAATTCCATTACATTGAATTTCATTCCATTCCATTCCATTCCATTGAATTCCATTCCATTCCATTGAATTCCATTCCATTCCATTCCGTTCGATTCCATTCCATTCCATGGAATTCCATTCCTTTCCATTCCATTCCATTCCTTTCCATTCCATTCCATTGAATTCCGTTCAATTCCATTCCATTGCATTCCATTCCATTCCATTCCATTGAATTCCATTCCATTCAATTCGATTCCATTCGATTCCATTCCATTCCATTCCATTCTATTCCATTGAATTCCATTCCATTCCATTCCATTCCATTCCATTCCATTGAATTCCGTTCCGTTCCGTTCCGTTCCGTTCCGTTCCATTCCGTTCCATTCCGTTCCATTCCGTTCTACTCGGGTTGATTCCATTCTATTCCATTCCATTCCATTCGATTCCATTCCATTCCATTCCATTCCATTCCATTCCGTTCTACTCGGGTTCATTCCATTCCATTCCGTTCCGTTCCGTTCCGTTCCGTTCCATTCCTTTCTACTTGTGTTGATTCCATTCCATTCCATTCTATTCCATAGAATTCCATTCCATTCCATTCCATTCCATTCCATTACATGGAATTCCATGGAATTCCATTCCATTCCATTCCATTCCATTACATGGAATTCCATGGAATTCCATTCCATTCCATTCCATTCCATTCCATTCCATTCCATTGAATTCCATTCCATTCCATTCCATTCCATTCCATTCCATTCTACTCGGGTTGATTCCATTCTATTCCATTCCATTCCATTCCATTCAATTGAATTCCATTCCATTCCATTCCATTCCATTCCATTCCATTCCATTGAATTCCATTGAATTCCGTTCCATTCCATTCCATTCCATTCCATTCCATTGAATTCCGTTCCATTCCATTCCTTTCCATTCCATTCCATTCCATTGAATTCCATTACATTGAATTCCATTCCATTCCATTCCATTCCATTGAATTCCATTCCATTCCATAGAATTCCATTCCATTCCATTCCATTCGATTCCATTCCATTCCATGGAATTCCATTCCTTTCCATTCCATTCCATTCCATTCCATTCCATTCCATTGAATTCCATCGAATTCCATTCCATTCCATTGAATTCCATTCCTTTCCATTCCATTCCATTGAATTCCGTTCAATTCCATTCCATTCCATTCCATTCCATTCCATTCCATTCCATTCGAATTCCATTCCATTCCATTCCATTCCATTCCATTCCTTTCCATTCCATTCCATTCTACTCGGGTTGATTCCATTCTATTCCATTCCATCGAATTCCATTCCATTCCATTCCATTCCATTCCATTCCATTCCATTCCATTCCATTCCATTCGATTCCATTCGATTCCATTCGATTCCATTCCATTCCATTCCATTCCGTTCCGTTCCATTCCGTTCCATTCCGTTCCATTCCATTGAATTCCGTTGCATTGCATTGAATTCCGTTCCATTCCATTCCATTCCTTTCCGTTCCGTTCCGTTCCGTTCCGTTCCGTTCTACTCGGGTTGATTCCATTCTATTCCATTCCATTCCATTCGATTCCATTCTATTCCATTCGATTCCTTTCGATTCAATTCAATTCCATTCCATTCCATTCCATTCCATTCCATTGAATTCCATTCCATTCCATTGAATTCCATTCCATTCCATTCCATTCCATTCCATTCCATTGAATTCCACTCCATTCCATTGAATTCCATTCCATTCCATTCCATTCGATTCCATTCCATTCAATGGAATTCCATTCCATTCCATTCCATTCCATTCCATTGAATTCCATTGAAATCCATTGAATTCCATTGAATTCCATTCCATTCCATTGAATTCCATTCCTTTCCATTCCATTCCATTGAATTCCGTTCAATTCCATTCCATTGCATTCCATTCCATTCCATTCCATTCGAATTCCATTCCATTCCATTCCTTTCCATTCCATTCCATTCCATTCCATTCCATTCTACTCGGGTTGATTCCATTCTATTCCATTCCATTCCATTCGATTCCATTCGATTCCTTTCGATTCCATTCGATTCCATTCCATTCCATTCCATTCCATTGAATTCCATTCCATTCCATTCCATTCCATTCCATTCCATTCCATTCCATTCTACTCGGGTTGATTCCATTCTATTCCATTCCATTCCATTCGATTCCATTCGATTCCTTTCGATTCCATTCGATTCGATTCCATTCCATTCCATTCCATCGAATTTCATTCCATTCCATTCCATTCCATTCCATTCCATTCCATTCCATTCCATTCCATTCCATTCCATTCTACTCGGGTTGATTCCATTCTATTACATTCCATTCCATTCGATTCCATTCGATTCCATTCGATTCCATTCGATTCCATTCCATTCCATTCCATTCAATTGAATTCCATTCCATTCCATTCCATTCCATTACATTCCATTCCATTCCATTCCATTCCATTTCATTCCATTCCATTCTACTCGGGTTGATTCCATTCTATTACATTCCATTCCATTCGATTCCATTCGATTCCATTCGATTCCATTCGATTCCATTCCATTCGATTCCATTCAATTGAATTCCATTCCATTCCATTCCATTCCATTCCATTCCATTCCATTCCATTCCATTCCATTGAATTCCATTCCATTCCATTGAATTCCATTCCATTACATTCCATTCCATTGAATTCCATTCCATTCCATTCCATTCCATTCCATTCCATTGAATTCCATTCCATTCCATTCCATTCCATTGAATTCCGTTCCATTCCATTCCATTCCATTCCATTCCATTCCATTGAATTCCATTCCATTGAATTCCATTCCATTCCATACCATTCCACTGAATTCCATTCCATTCCATTCCGTTCCGTTCCGTTCCGTTCCGTTCCGTTCCATTCCATTCCATTCCATTCCATTGAATTCCATTCCATTCCATTGAATTCCATTCCATTCCGTTCCATTCCATTGAATTCCGTTCCGTTCCGTTCCGTTCCGTTCCGTTCCATTCCGTTCCATTCTGTTCCATTCCGTTCTACTCGGGTTGATTCCATTCTATTCCATTCCATTCCATTCGATTCCATTCCATTCCATTCCATTCCATTCCATTCCATCGAATTCCATTCCATTCCATTGAATTCCATTCCATTCCATTCCATTCCATTCCATTCCATTCCATCGAATTCCATTCCATTCCATTCCATTCCATTCCATTCCATTCCATTCCATTCCATTCCATTCGATTCCATTCGATTCCATTCGATTCCATTCGATTCCATTCCATTCCATTCCATTCCGTTCCGTTCCATTCCGTTCCATTCCGTCCCATTCCATTGAATTCCGTTCCATTGCATTGAATTCCGTTCCATTCCATTCCATTCCTTTCCGTTCCGTTCCGTTCCGTTCCGCTCCGTTCTACTCGGGTTGATTCCATTCTATTCCATTCCATTCCATTCGATTCCATTCTATTCCATTCGATTCCATTCGATTCAATTCGATTCCATTCCATTCCATTCCATTCCATTCCATTCCATTGAATTCCATTCCATTCCATTGAATTCCATTCCATTCCATTCCATTCCATTCCATTCCATTCCATTGAATTCCATTCCATTCCATTGAATTCCATTCCATTCCATTCCATTCGATTCCATTCCATTCCATGGAATTCCATTCCATTCCATTCCATTCCATTCCATTCCATGGAATTCCATTGAATTCCATTGAATTCCATTCCATTCTATTGAATTCCATTCCTTTCCATTCCATTCCATTGAATTCCGTTCAATTCCATTCCATTGCATTCCATTCCATTCCATTCCATTCGAATTCCATTCCATTCCATTCCATTCCATTCCATTCCATTCTACTCGGGTTGATTCCATTCTATTCCATTCCATTCCATTCGATTCCATTCGATTCCTTTCGATTCCATTCGATTCCATTCCATTCCATTCCATTCCACTGAATTCCATTCCATTCCATTCCATTCCATTCCATTCCATTCCATTCCATTCTACTCGGGTTGATTCCATTCTATTCCATTCCATTCCATTCGATTCCATTCGATTCCTTTCGATTCCATTCGATTCCATTCCATTCCATTCCATTCCATCGAATTCCATTCCATTCCATTCCATTCCATTCCATTCCATTCCATTCCATTCCATTCCATTCTACTCGGGTTGATTCCATTCTATTACATTCCATTCCATTCGATTCCATTCGATTCCATTCGATTCCATTCGATTCCATTCCATTCCATTCCATTCAATTGAATTCCATTCCATTCCATTCCATTCCATTCCATTCCATTCCATTCCATTCCATTCCATTCTACTCGGGATGATTCCATTCTATTACATTCCATTCCATTCGATTCCATTCGATTCCATTAGATTCCTTTCGATTCCATTCCATTCGATTCCATTCAATTGAATTCCATTCCATTCCATTCCATTCCATTCCATTCCATTCCATTGAATTCCATTCCATTCCATTGAATTCCATTCCATTACATTCCATTCCATTGAATTCCATTCCATTCCATTCCATTCCACTCCATTCCATTCCATTCCATTCCATTGAATTCCATTACATTCAATTCCATTCCATTCCATTCCATTCCATGGAATTCCATTCCATTCTGTTCCGTTCCGTTCCGTTCCATTCCATTCCATTCCATTCCATTGAATTCCGTTCCATTCCATTGAATTCCATTCCATTCCGTTCCATTCCATTGAATTCCGTTCCGTTCCGTTCCGTTCCGTTCCATTCCGTTCCATTCCGTTCCTTTCCGTTCTACTCGGGTTGATTCCATTCTATTCCATTCCATTCCATTCGATTCCATTCCATTCCATTCCATTCCATTCCATTCCATTCCTTTCTACTCGGGTTCATTCCATTCCATTCCGTTCCGTTCCGTTCTGATCCGTTCCATTCCTTTCTACTTGTGTTGATTCCATTCCATTCCATTCTATTCCATTGAATTCCATTCCATTCCATTCCATTCCATTCCATTACATGGAATTCCATTGAATTCCATTGAATTCCATTGAATTCCATTGAATTCCATTCCATTGAATTCCATTGAATTCCATTCCATTCCATTCCATGGAATTCCATTCCATTCCATTCCATTCCTTGGAATTCCATTCCATTCCATTCTATTCCATTCCATTGAATTCCATTCCATTCCATTCAATTGAATTCCATTCCATTCCATTCCATTCGATTCCATTCCATTCCATTGAATTCCATTCCATTCCATTGAATTCCATTCCATTTCATTCCATTCCATTCCGTTCCATTCCATTCCGTTCCATTCCATTCCATTCCTTTCCATTCCATTCCATTCCGTTCCTTTCCATTGAATTCCGTTCCATTGCATTGAATTCCGTTCCATTCCATTCCATTCCTTTCCGTTCCGTTCCGTTCCGTTCCGTTCCGTTCCGTTCTACTCGGGTTGATTCCATTCTATTCCATTCCATTCCATTCGATTCCATTCTATTCCATTCTATTCCATTCGATTCCATTCGATTCAATTCCATTCCATTCCATTCCATTCCATTCCATTCCATTCCATTCCATTCCATTGAATTCCATTCCATTCCATTCCGTTCCATTCCATTCCGTTCCATTCCATTCCATTCCATTCCATTACGTTCCGTTCCATTCCGTTCCATTCCGTTCCATTCCATTGAATTCCGATCCATTGCATTGAATTCCGTTCCATTCCATTCCATTCCTTTCCGTTCCGTTCCGTTCCGTTCCGTTCCGTTCTACTCGGATTGATTCCATTCTATTCCAATCCATTCCATTCGATTCCATTCGATTCCATTCGATTCCATTCGTTTCCATTCCATTCCATTCCATTCCATTGAATTCCATTCCATTCCATTCCATTCCATTCCATTCCATTCCATGGAATTCCGTTCCATTCCGTTCCGTTCCATTGAATTCCGTTCCGTTCCATTGAATTCCATTCCATTCCATTCCATCGAATTCCATTCCATTCCATTCCATTCCATTCCATTCCATTCCATTGAATTCCGTTCCATTCCATTGAATTCCATTCCATTCCGTTCCATTCCATTGAATTCCGTTCCGTTCCGTTCCGTTCCATTCCGTTCTACTCGGGTTGATTCCATTCTATTCCATTCCAATCCACTCGATTCCATTCCATTCCATTCCATTCCATTCCATTCCATTCCGTTCTACTCGGGTTCATTCCATTCCATTCCTTTCCGTTCCGTTCCGTTCCGTTCCGTTCCGTTCTACTCGGGTTGATTCCATTCTATTCCATTCCATTCCATTCGATTCCATTCTATTCCATTCGATTCCATTCGATTCAATTCGATTCGATTCCATTCCATTCCATTCCATTCCATTGCATTCCATTGAATTCCATTCCATTCCATGGAATTCCATTCCATTCCATTCCATTCCATTCCATTCCATTCCATTCCATTCCATTCCATTCCATCGAATTCCATTCCATTCCATTCCATTCCATTCCATTCAATTCCATTCGATTCCATTCGATTCCATTCGATTCCATTCGATTCCATTCCATTCCATTCCATTCCATTGAATTCCATTCCATTCCATTCCATTCCATTCCATTCCATTGAATTCCATTCGATTCCATTCTACTCGGGTTGATTCCATTCTATTACATTCCATTCCATTCGATTCCATTCGATTCCATTTGATTCCATTCGATTCCATTCTATTCCATTCCATTCCATTGAATTCCGTTCCATTCCATTCCATTCCATTCCATTCCATTCCATTGAATTCCATTACATTGAATTCCATTCCATTCCATTCCATTCCATGGAATTCCATTCCATTCCGTTCCGTTCTGTTCCGTTCCGTACCGTTCCATTCCATTCCATTCCATTCCATTGAATTCCGTTCCATTCCATTGAATTCCATTCCATTCCGTTCCATTCCATTGAATTCCGTTCCGTTCCGTTCCGTTCCGTTCCGTTCTGTTCCATTCCGTTCCCTTCCATTCCATTCCGTTCTACTCGGGTTCATTCCATTCCATTCCTTTCCGTTCCGTTCTTTTCCGTTCCGTTCCGTTCCGTTCCGTTCTACTCGGGTTGATTCCATTCTATTCCATTCCATTCCATTCGATTCCATTCTATTCCATTCGATTCCATTCTATTCAATTCGATTCCATTCCATTCCATTCCATTCCATTCCATTCCATTCCATTGAATTCCATTCCATTCCATTCCGTTCCATTCCATTCCGTTCCATTCCATTCCATTCCATTCCATTCCATTCCATTCCATTACATTCCGTTCCATTCCGTTCCATTCCATTGAATTCCGATCCATTGCATTGAATTCCGTTCCATTCCATTCCATTCCTTTCCGTTCCGTTCCGTTCTGTTCCGTTCTACTCGGGTTGATTCCATTCTATTCCATTCCATTCCATTCGATTCCATTCTATTCCATTCGATTCCATTCGATTCAATTCGATTCGATTCCATTCCATTCCATTCCATTCCATTCCATTCCATTGAATTCCATTCCATTCCATAGAATTCCATTCCATTCCATTCCATTCCATTCCATTCCATTCCATTGAATTCCATTCCATTCCATTGAATTCCATTCCATTCCATTCCATTCGATTCCATTCCATTCCATGGAATTCCATTCCATTCGATTCCATTCCATTCCATGGAATTCCATTTCATTCCATTCCATTCCATTCCATTCCATTCCATTCCATAGAATTCTATTCCATTCCATTCCATTCCATTCCATTCCATTCCGTTCCATTCCATTCCATCGAATTCCATTCCATTCCATTCCATTCCATTCCATTCCATTCCATTCCATTCCATTCCATTCTACTAGGGTTGATTCCATTCTATTCCATTCCATTCCATTCGATTCCATTCGATTCCATTCGATTCCATTCGATTCCATTCCATTCCATTCCATTCCATTCAATTCCATTCCATTCCATTCCATTCCATTCCATTCCATTCCATTCCATTGAATTCCATTCCATTCCATTGAATTCCATTCCATTCCATTGAATTCCGTTCCATTCCATTCCTTTCCATTCCATTCCATTCCATTGAATTCCATTACATTGAATTCCATTCCATTCCATTCCATTCCATTGAATTCCATTCCATTCCATTGAATTCCATTCCATTCCATTCCGTTCGATTCCATTCCATTCCATGGAATTCCATTCCTTTCCATTCCATTCCATTCCTTTCCATTCCATTCCATTGAATTCCGTTCAATTCCATTCCATTGCATTCCATTCCATTCCATTCCATTGAATTCCATTCCATTCCATTCGATTCCATTCGATTCCATTCCATTCCATTCCATTCTATTCCATTGAATTCCATTCCATTCCATTCCATTCCATTCCATTCCATTGAATTCCGTTCCGTTCCGTTCCGTTCCGTTCCGTTCCATTCCGTTCCATTCCGTTCCATTCCGTTCTACTCGGGTTGATTCCATTCTATTCCATTCCATTCCATTCGATTCCATTCCATTCCATTCCATTCCATTCCATTCCGTTCTACTCGGGTTCATTCCATTCCATTCCGTTCCGTTCCGTTCCGTTCCGTTCCATTCCTTTCTACTTGTGTTGATTCCATTCCATTCCATTCTATTCCATAGAATTCCATTCCATTCCATTCCATTCCATTCCATTACATGGAATTCCATGGAATTCCATTCCATTCCATTCCATTCCATTCCATTGAATTCCATTCCATTCCATTCCATTCCATTCCATTCCATTCTACTCGGGTTGATTCCATTCTATTCCATTCCATTCCATTCCATTCAATTGAATTCCATTCCATTCCATTCCATTCCATTCCATTCCATTCCATTGAATTCCATTCCATTCCTTTGAATTCCATTCCATTCCATTCCATTCCATTGAATTCCGTTCCATTCCATTCCTTTCCATTCCATTCCATTCCATTGAATTCCATTACATTGAATTCCATTCCATTCCATTCCATTCCATTCCATTCCATTCCATTCCATAGAATTCCATTCCATTCCATTCCATTCGATTCCATTCCATTCCATGGAATTCCATTCCATTCGATTCCATTCCATTCCATGGAATTCCATTTCATTCCATTCCATTCCATTCCATTCCATTCCATAGAATTCTATTCCATTCCATTCCATTCCATTCCATTCCATTCCGTTCCATTCCATTCCATCGAATTCCATTCCATTCCATTCCATTCCATTCCATTCCATTCCATTCCATTCCATTCCATTCTACTAGGGTTGATTCCATTCTATTCCATTCCATTCCATTCGATTCCATTCGATTCCATTCGATTCCATTCGATTCCATTCCATTCCATTCCATTCCATTCAATTCCATTCCATTCCATTCCATTCCATTCCATTCCATTCCATTCCATTGAATTCCATTCCATTCCATTGAATTCCATTCCATTCCATTCCATTCCATTGAATTCCGTTCCATTCCATTCCTTTCCATTCCATTCCATTCCATTGAATTCCATTACATTGAATTCCATTCCATTCCATTCCATTCCATTGAATTCCATTCCATTCCATTGAATTCCATTCCATTCCATTCCGTTCGATTCCATTCCATTCCATGGAATTCCATTCCTTTCCATTCCATTCCATTCCTTTCCATTCCATTCCATTGAATTCCGTTCAATTCCATTCCATTGCATTCCATTCCATTCCATTCCATTGAATTCCATTCCATTCCATTCGATTCCATTCGATTCCATTCCATTCCATTCCATTCTATTCCATTGAATTCCATTCCATTCCATTCCATTCCATTCCATTCCATTGAATTCCGTTCCGTTCCGTTCCGTTCCGTTCCATTCCGTTCCATTCCGTTCCATTCCGTTCTACTCGGGTTGATTCCATTCTATTCCATTCCATTCCATTCGATTCCATTCCATTCCATTCCATTCCATTCCATTCCGTTCTACTCGGGTTCATTCCATTCCATTCCGTTCCGTTCCGTTCCGTTCCGTTCCATTCCTTTCTACTTGTGTTGATTCCATTCCATTCCATTCTATTCCATAGAATTCCATTCCATTCCATTCCATTCCATTCCATTACATGGAATTCCATGGAATTCCATTCCATTCCATTCCATTCCATTCCATTGAATTCCATTCCATTCCATTCCATTCCATTCCATTCCATTCTACTCGGGTTGATTCCATTCTATTCCATTCCATTCCATTCCATTCAATTGAATTCCATTCCATTCCATTCCATTCCATTCCATTCCATTCCATTGAATTCCATTCCATTCCATTGAATTCCATTCCATTCCATTCCATTCCATTGAATTCCGTTCCATTCCATTCCTTTCCATTCCATTCCATTCCATTGAATTCCATTACATTGAATTCCATTCCATTCCATTCCATTCCATTGAATTCCATTCCATTCCATAGAATTCCATTCCATTCCATTCCATTCGATTCCATTCCATTCCATGGAATTCCATTCCTTTCCATTCCATTCCATTCCATTCCATTCCATTCCATTCCATTGAATTCCATTGAATTCCATTCCATTCCATTGAATTCCATTCCTTTCCATTCCATTCCATTGAATTCCGTTCAATTCCATTCCATTCCATTCCATTCCATTCCATTCCATTCGAATTCCATTCCATTCCATTCCATTCCATTCCATTCCTTTCCATTCCATTCCATTCTACTCGGGTTGATTCCATTCTATTCCATTCCATCGAATTCCATTCCATTCCATTCCATTCCATTCCATTCCATTCCATTCCATTCCATTCGATTCCATTCGATTCCATTCGATTCCATTCGATTCCATTCCATTCCATTCCATTCCGTTCCGTTCCATTCCGTTCCATTCCGTTCCATTCCATTGAATTCCGTTCCATTGCATTGAATTCCGTTCCATTCCATTCCATTCCTTTCCGTTCCGTTCCGTTCCGTTCCGTTCCGTTCTACTCGGGTTGATTCCATTCTATTCCATTCCATTCCATTCGATTCCATTCTATTCCATTCGATTCCTTTCGATTCAATTCAATTCCATTCCATTCCATTCCATTCCATTCCATTGAATTCCATTCCATTCCATTGAATTCCATTCCATTCCATTCCATTCCATTCCATTGAATTCCACTCCATTCCATTGAATTCCATTCCATTCCATTCCATTCGATTCCATTCCATTCAATGGAATTCCATTCCATTCCATTCCATTCCATTCCATTGAATTCCATTGAAATCCATTGAATTCCATTGAATTCCATTCCATTCCATTGAATTCCATTCCTTTCCATTCCATTCCATTGAATTCCGTTCAATTCCATTCCATTGCATTCCATTCCATTCCATTCCATTCGAATTCCATTCCATTCCATTCCTTTCCATTCCATTCCATTCCATTCCATTCCATTCTACTCGGGTTGATTCCATTCTATTCCATTCCATTCCATTCGATTCCATTCGATTCCTTTCGATTCCATTCGATTCCATTCCATTCCATTCCATTCCATTGAATTCCATTCCATTCCATTCCATTCCATTCCATTCCATTCCATTCTACTCGGGTTGATTCCATTCTATTCCATTCCATTCCATTCGATTCCATTCGATTCCTTTCGATTCCATTCGATTCGATTCCATTCCATTCCATTCCATCGAATTTCATTCCATTCCATTCCATTCCATTCCATTCCATTCCATTCCATTCCATTCCATTCCATTCCATTCCATTCCATTCCATTCTACTCGGGTTGATTCCATTCTATTACATTCCATTCCATTCGATTCCATTCGATTCCATTCGATTCCATTCGATTCCATTTAATTCCATTCCATTCAATTGAATTCCATTCCATTCCATTCCATTCCATTCCATTCCATTCCATTCCATTCCATTCCATTTCATTCCATTCCATTCTACTCGGGTTGATTCCATTCTATTACATTCCATTCCATTCGATTCCATTCGATTCCATTCGATTCCATTCGATTCCATTCCATTCGATTCCATTCAATTGAATTCCATTCCATTCCATTCCATTCCATTCCATTCCATTCCATTCCATTCCATTGAATTCCATTCCATTCCATTGAATTCCATTCCATTACATTCCATTCCATTGAATTCCATTCCATTCCATTCCATTCCATTCCATTCCATTGAATTCCATTCCATTCCATTCCATTCCATTGAATTCCGTTCCATTCCATTCCATTCCATTCCATTCCATTCCATTGAATTCCATTCCATTGAATTCCATTCCATTCCATACCATTCCACTGAATTCCATTCCATTCCATTCCGTTCCGTTCCGTTCCGTTCCGTTCCGTTCCATTCCATTCCATTCCATTCCATTGAATTCCATTCCATTCCATTGAATTCCATTCCATTCCGTTCCATTCCATTGAATTCCGTTCCGTTCCGTTCCGTTCCGTTCCATTCCGTTCCATTCTGTTCCATTCCGTTCTACTCGGGTTGATTCCATTCTATTCCATTCCATTCCATTCGATTCCATTCCATTCCATTCCATTCCATTCCATTCCATTCCATCGAATTCCATTCCATTCCATTGAATTCCATTCCATTCCATTCCATTCCATTCCATTCCATTCCATTCCATCGAATTCCATTCCATTCCATTCCATTCCATTCCATTCCATTCCATTCCATTCCATTCCATTCGATTCCATTCGATTCCATTCGATTCCATTCGATTCCATTCCATTCCATTCCATTCCGTTCCGTTCCATTCCGTTCCGCTCCGTTCTACTCGGGTTGATTCCATTCTATTCCATTCCATTCCATTCGATTCCATTCTATTCCATTCGATTCCATTCGATTCAATTCGATTCCATTCCATTCCATTCCATTCCATTCCATTCCATTGAATTCCATTCCATTCCATTCCATTCCATTCCATTCCATTGAATTCCATTCCATTCCATTGAATTCCATTCCATTCCATTCCATTCCTTTCCGTTCCGTTCCGTTCCGTTCCGCTCCGTTCTACTCGGGTTGATTCCATTCTATTCCATTCCATTCCATTCGATTCCATTCTATTCCATTCGATTCCATTCGATTCAATTCGATTCCATTCCATTCCATTCCATTCCATTCCATTCCATTGAATTCCATTCCATTCCATTGAATTCCATTCCATTCCATTCCATTCCATTCCATTCCATTGAATTCCATTCCATTCCATTGAATTCCATTCCATTCCATTCCATTCGATTCCATTCCATTCCATGGAATTCCATTCCATTCCATTCCATTCCATTCCATTCCATGGAATTCCATTGAATTCCATTGAATTCCATTCCATTCCATTGAATTCCATTCCTTTCCATTCCATTCCATTGAATTCCGTTCAATTCCATTCCATTGCATTCCATTCCATTCCATTCCATTCGAATTCCATTCCATTCCATTCCATTCCATTCCATTCCATTCCATTCCATTCTACTCGGGTTGATTCCATTCTATTCCATTCCATTCCATTCGATTCCATTCGATTCCTTTCGATTCCATTCGATTCCATTCCATTCCATTCCATTCCACTGAATTCCATTCCATTCCATTCCATTCCATTCCATTCCATTCCATTCCATTCTACTCGGGTTGATTCCATTCTATTCCATTCCATTCCATTCGATTCCATTCGATTCCTTTCGATTCCATTCGATTCCATTCCATTCCATTCCATTCCATCGAATTCCATTCCATTCCATTCCATTCCATTCCATTCCATTCCATTCCATTCCATTCTACTCGGGTTGATTCCATTCTATTACATTCCATTCCATTCGATTCCATTCGATTCCATTCGATTCCATTTGATTCCATTCCATTCCATTCCATTCAATTGAATTCCATTCCATTCCATTCCATTCCATTCCATTCCATTCCATTCCATTCCATTCCATTCTACTCGGGATGATTCCATTCTATTACATTCCATTCCATTCGATTCCATTCGATTCCATTAGATTCCTTTCGATTCCATTCCATTCGATTCCATTCAATTGAATTCCATTCCATTCCATTCCATTCCATTCCATTCCATTCCATTGAATTCCATTCCATTCCATTGAATTCCATTCCATTACATTCCATTCCATTGAATTCCATTCCATTCCATTCCATTCCACTCCATTCCATTCCATTCCATTCCATTGAATTCCATTCCATTCAATTCCATTCCATTCCATTCCATTCCATGGAATTCCATTCCATTCTGTTCCGTTCCGTTCCGTTCCATTCCATTCCATTCCATTCCATTGAATTCCGTTCCATTCCATTGAATTCCATTCCATTCCGTTCCATTCCATTGAATTCCGTTCCGTTCCGTTCCGTTCCGTTCCATTCCGTTCCATTCCGTTCCTTTCCGTTCTACTCGGGTTGATTCCATTCTATTCCATTCCATTCCATTCGATTCCATTCCATTCCATTCCATTCCATTCCATTCCATTCCTTTCTACTCGGGTTCATTCCATTCCATTCCGTTCCGTTCCGTTCTGATCCGTTCCATTCCTTTCTACTTGTGTTGATTCCATTCCATTCCATTCTATTCCATTGAATTCCATTCCATTCCATTCCATTCCATTCCATTACATGGAATTCCATTGAATTCCATTGAATTCCATTGAATTCCATTGAATTCCATTCCATTGAATTCCATTGAATTCCATTCCATTCCATTCCATGGAATTCCATTCCATTCCATTCCATTCCTTGGAATTCCATTCCATTCCATTCTATTCCATTCCATTGAATTCCATTCCATTCCATTCAATTGAATTCCATTCCATTCCATTCCATTCGATTCCATTCCATTCCATTGAATTCCATTCCATTCCATTGAATTCCATTCCATTTCATTCCATTCCATTCCGTTCCATTCCATTCCGTTCCATTCCATTCCATTCCTTTCCATTCCATTCCATTCCGTTCCTTTCCATTGAATTCCGTTCCATTGCATTGAATTCCGTTCCATTCCATTCCATTCCTTTCCGTTCCGTTCCGTTCCGTTCCGTTCCGTTCCGTTCTACTCGGGTTGATTCCATTCTATTCCATTCCATTCCATTCGATTCCATTCTATTCCATTCTATTCCATTCGATTCCATTCGATTCAATTCGATTCCATTCCATTCCATTCCATTCCATTCCATTCCATTCCATTCCATTCCATTGAATTCCATTCCATTCCATTCCGTTCCATTCCATTCCGTTCCATTCCATTCCATTCCATTCCATTACGTTCCGTTCCATTCCGTTCCATTCCGTTCCATTCCATTGAATTCCGATCCATTGCATTGAATTCCGTTCCATTCCATTCCATTCCTTTCCGTTCCGTTCCGTTCCGTTCCGTTCCGTTCCGTTCTACTCGGATTGATTCCATTCTATTCCAATCCATTCCATTCGATTCCATTCGATTCCATTCGATTCCATTCGTTTCCATTCCATTCCATTCCATTCCATTGAATTCCATTCCATTCCATTCCATTCCATTCCATTCCATTCCATTCCATGGAATTCCGTTCCATTCCGTTCCGTTCCATTGAATTCCGTTCCGTTCCATTGAATTCCATTCCATTCCATTCCATCGAATTCCATTCCATTCCATTCCATTCCATTCCATTCCATTGAATTCCGTTCCATTCCATTGAATTCCATTCCATTCCGTTCCATTCCATTGAATTCCGTTCCGTTCCGTTCCGTTCCATTCCGTTCTACTCGGGTTGATTCCATTCTATTCCATTCCAATCCACTCGATTCCATTCCATTCCATTCCATTCCATTCCATTCCATTCCGTTCTACTCGGGTTCATTCCATTCCATTCCTTTCCGTTCCGTTCCGTTCCGTTCCGTTCCGTTCCGTTCTACTCGGGTTGATTCCATTCTATTCCATTCCATTCCATTCGATTCCATTCTATTCCATTCGATTCCATTCGATTCAATTCGATTCGATTCCATTCCATTCCATTCCATTCCATTGCATTCCATTGAATTCCATTCCATTCCATGGAATTCCATTCCATTCCATTCCATTCCATTCCATTCCATTCCATTCCATTCCATTCCATTCCATCGAATTCCATTCCATTCCATTCCATTCCATTCCATTCAATTCCATTCGATTCCATTCGATTCCATTCGATTCCATTCCATTCCATTCCATTCCATTCCATTGAATTCCATTCCATTCCATTCCATTCCATTGAATTCCATTCGATTCCATTCTACTCGGGTTGATTCCATTCTATTACATTCCATTCCATTCGATTCCATTCGATTCCATTCGATTCCATTCGATTCCATTCTATTCCATTCCATTCCATTGAATTCCGTTCCATTCCATTCCATTCCATTCCATTCCATTACATTGAATTCCATTACATTGAATTCCATTCCATTCCATTCCATTCCATGGAATTCCATTCCATTCCGTTCCGTTCTGTTCCGTTCCGTACCGTTCCATTCCATTCCATTCCATTCCATTGAATTCCGTTCCATTCCATTGAATTCCATTCCATTCCGTTCCATTCCATTGAATTCCGTTCCGTTCCGTTCCGTTCCATTCCGTTCCCTTCCATTCCATTCCGTTCTACTCGGGTTCATTCCATTCCATTCCTTTCCGTTCCGTTCCGTTCCGTTCCGTTCCGTTCCGTTCCGTTCTACTCGGGTTGATTCCATTCTATTCCATTCCATTCCATTCGATTCCATTCTATTCCATTCGATTCCATTCTATTCAATTCGATTCCATTCCATTCCATTCCATTCCATTCCATTCCATTCCATTCCATTGAATTCCATTCCATTCCATTCCGTTCCATTCCATTCCGTTCCATTCCATTCCATTCCATTCCATTCCATTCCATTACATTCCGTTCCATTCCGTTCCATTCCATTGAATTCCGATCCATTGCATTGAATTCCGTTCCATTCCATTCCATTCCTTTCCGTTCCGTTCCGTTCTGTTCCGTTCTACTCGGGTTGATTCCATTCTATTCCATTCCATTCCATTCGATTCCATTCTATTCCATTCGATTCCATTCGATTCAATTCGATTCGATTCCATTCCATTCCATTCCATTCCATTCCATTCCATTGAATTCCATTCCATTCCATAGAATTCCATTCCATTCCATTCCATTCCATTCCATTCCATTCCATTGAATTCCATTCCATTCCATTGAATTCCATTCCATTCCATTCCATTCGATTCCATTCCATTCCATGGAATTCCATTCCATTCGATTCCATTCCATTCCATGGAATTCCATTTCATTCCATTCCATTCCATTCCATTCCATTCCATTCCATAGAATTCTATTCCATTCCATTCCATTCCATTCCATTCCATTCCGTTCCATTCCATTCCATCGAATTCCATTCCATTCCATTCCATTCCATTCCATTCCATTCCATTCCATTCCATTCCATTCTACTAGGGTTGATTCCATTCTATTCCATTCCATTCCATTCGATTCCATTCGATTCCATTCGATTCCATTCGATTCCATTCCATTCCATTCCATTCCATTCAATTCCATTCCATTCCATTCCATTCCATTCCATTCCATTCCATTCCATTGAATTCCATTCCATTCCATTGAATTCCATTCCATTCCATTCCATTCCATTGAATTCCGTTCCATTCCATTCCTTTCCATTCCTTTCCATTCCATTGAATTCCATTACATTGAATTTCATTCCATTCCATTCCATTCCATTGAATTCCATTCCATTCCATTGAATTCCATTCCATTCCATTCCGTTCGATTCCATTCCATTCCATGGAATTCCATTCCTTTCCATTCCATTCCATTCCTTTCCATTCCATTCCATTGAATTCCGTTCAATTCCATTCCATTGCATTCCATTCCATTCCATTCCATTGAATTCCATTCCATTCAATTCGATTCCATTCGATTCCATTCCATTCCATTCCATTCTATTCCATTGAATTCCATTCCATTCCATTCCATTCCATTCCATTCCATTGAATTCCGTTCCGTTCCGTTCCGTTCCGTTCCGTTCCATTCCGTTCCATTCCGTTCCATTCCGTTCTACTCGGGTTGATTCCATTCTATTCCATTCCATTCCATTCGATTCCATTCCATTCCATTCCATTCCATTCCATTCCGTTCTACTCGGGTTCATTCCATTCCATTCCGTTCCGTTCCGTTCCGTTCCGTTCCATTCCTTTCTACTTGTGTTGATTCCATTCCATTCCATTCTATTCCATAGAATTCCATTCCATTCCATTCCATTCCATTCCATTACATGGAATTCCATGGAATTCCATTCCATTCCATTCCATTCCATTACATGGAATTCCATGGAATTCCATTCCATTCCATTCCATTCCATTCCATTCCATTCCATTGAATTCCATTCCATTCCATTCCATTCCATTCCATTCCATTCTACTCGGGTTGATTCCATTCTATTCCATTCCATTCCATTCCATTCAATTGAATTCCATTCCATTCCATTCCATTCCATTCCATTCCATTCCATTGAATTCCATTGAATTCCGTTCCATTCCATTCCATTCCATTCCATTCCATTGAATTCCGTTCCATTCCATTCCTTTCCATTCCATTCCATTCCATTGAATTCCATTACATTGAATTCCATTCCATTCCATTCCATTCCATTGAATTCCATTCCATTCCATAGAATTCCATTCCATTCCATTCCATTCGATTCCATTCCATTCCATGGAATTCCATTCCTTTCCATTCCATTCCATTCCATTCCATTCCATTCCATTGAATTCCATTGAATTCCATTCCATTCCATTGAATTCCATTCCTTTCCATTCCATTCCATTGAATTCCGTTCAATTCCATTCCATTCCATTCCATTCCATTCCATTCCATTCGAATTCCATTCCATTCCATTCCATTCCATTCCATTCCTTTCCATTCCATTCCATTCTACTCGGGTTGATTCCATTCTATTCCATTCCATCGAATTCCATTCCATTCCATTCCATTCCATTCCATTCCATTCCATTCCATTCCATTCCATTCGATTCCATTCGATTCCATTCGATTCCATTCGATTCCATTCCATTCCATTCCATTCCGTTCCGTTCCATTCCGTTCCATTCCGTTCCATTCCATTGAATTCCGTTGCATTGCATTGAATTCCGTTCCATTCCATTCCATTCCTTTCCGTTCCGTTCCGTTCCGTTCCGTTCCGTTCTACTCGGGTTGATTCCATTCTATTCCATTCCATTCCATTCGATTCCATTCTATTCCATTCGATTCCTTTCGATTCAATTCAATTCCATTCCATTCCATTCCATTCCATTCCATTGAATTCCATTCCATTCCATTGAATTCCATTCCATTCCATTCCATTCCATTCCATTCCATTGAATTCCACTCCATTCCATTGAATTCCATTCCATTCCATTCCATTCGATTCCATTCCATTCAATGGAATTCCATTCCATTCCATTCCATTCCATTCCATTGAATTCCATTGAAATCCATTGAATTCCATTGAATTCCATTCCATTCCATTGAATTCCATTCCTTTCCATTCCATTCCATTGAATTCCGTTCAATTCCATTCCATTGCATTCCATTCCATTCCATTCCATTCGAATTCCATTCCATTCCATTCCTTTCCATTCCATTCCATTCCATTCCATTCCATTCTACTCGGGTTGATTCCATTCTATTCCATTCCATTCCATTCGATTCCATTCGATTCCTTTCGATTCCATTCGATTCCATTCCATTCCATTCCATTCCATTGAATTCCATTCCATTCCATTCCATTCCATTCCATTCCATTCCATTCCATTCTACTCGGGTTGATTCCATTCTATTCCATTCCATTCCATTCGATTCCATTCGATTCCTTTCGATTCCATTCGATTCGATTCCATTCCATTCCATTCCATCGAATTTCATTCCATTCCATTCCATTCCATTCCATTCCATTCCATTCCATTCCATTCCATTCCATTCCATTCTACTCGGGTTGATTCCATTCTATTACATTCCATTCCATTCGATTCCATTCGATTCCATTCGATTCCATTCGATTCCATTCCATTCCATTCCATTCAATTGAATTCCATTCCATTCCATTCCATTCCATTACATTCCATTCCATTCCATTCCATTCCATTTCATTCCATTCCATTCTACTCGGGTTGATTCCATTCTATTACATTCCATTCCATTCGATTCCATTCGATTCCATTCGATTCCATTCGATTCCATTCCATTCGATTCCATTCAATTGAATTCCATTCCATTCCATTCCATTCCATTCCATTCCATTCCATTCCATTCCATTCCATTGAATTCCATTCCATTCCATTGAATTCCATTCCATTACATTCCATTCCATTGAATTCCATTCCATTCCATTCCATTCCATTCCATTCCATTGAATTCCATTCCATTCCATTCCATTCCATTGAATTCCGTTCCATTCCATTCCATTCCATTCCATTCCATTCCATTGAATTCCATTCCATTGAATTCCATTCCATTCCATACCATTCCACTGAATTCCATTCCATTCCATTCCGTTCCGTTCCGTTCCGTTCCGTTCCGTTCCATTCCATTCCATTCCATTCCATTGAATTCCATTCCATTCCATTGAATTCCATTCCATTCCGTTCCATTCCATTGAATTCCGTTCCGTTCCGTTCCGTTCCGTTCCGTTCCATTCCGTTCCATTCTGTTCCATTCCGTTCTACTCGGGTTGATTCCATTCTATTCCATTCCATTCCATTCGATTCCATTCCATTCCATTCCATTCCATTCCATTCCATCGAATTCCATTCCATTCCATTGAATTCCATTCCATTCCATTCCATTCCATTCCATTCCATTCCATCGAATTCCATTCCATTCCATTCCATTCCATTCCATTCCATTCCATTCCATTCCATTCCATTCGATTCCATTCGATTCCATTCGATTCCATTCGATTCCATTCCATTCCATTCCATTCCGTTCCGTTCCATTCCGTTCCATTCCGTCCCATTCCATTGAATTCCGTTCCATTGCATTGAATTCCGTTCCATTCCATTCCATTCCTTTCCGTTCCGTTCCGTTCCGTTCCGCTCCGTTCTACTCGGGTTGATTCCATTCTATTCCATTCCATTCCATTCGATTCCATTCTATTCCATTCGATTCCATTCGATTCAATTCGATTCCATTCCATTCCATTCCATTCCATTCCATTCCATTGAATTCCATTCCATTCCATTGAATTCCATTCCATTCCATTCCATTCCATTCCATTCCATTCCATTGAATTCCATTCCATTCCATTGAATTCCATTCCATTCCATTCCATTCGATTCCATTCCATTCCATGGAATTCCATTCCATTCCATTCCATTCCATTCCATTCCATGGAATTCCATTGAATTCCATTGAATTCCATTCCATTCTATTGAATTCCATTCCTTTCCATTCCATTCCATTGAATTCCGTTCAATTCCATTCCATTGCATTCCATTCCATTCCATTCCATTCGAATTCCATTCCATTCCATTCCATTCCATTCCATTCCATTCCATTCTACTCGGGTTGATTCCATTCTATTCCATTCCATTCCATTCGATTCCATTCGATTCCTTTCGATTCCATTCGATTCCATTCCATTCCATTCCATTCCACTGAATTCCATTCCATTCCATTCCATTCCATTCCATTCCATTCCATTCCATTCTACTCGGGTTGATTCCATTCTATTCCATTCCATTCCATTCGATTCCATTCGATTCCTTTCGATTCCATTCGATTCCATTCCATTCCATTCCATTCCATCGAATTCCATTCCATTCCATTCCATTCCATTCCATTCCATTCCATTCCATTCCATTCCATTCTACTCGGGTTGATTCCATTCTATTACATTCCATTCCATTCGATTCCATTCGATTCCATTCGATTCCATTCGATTCCATTCCATTCCATTCCATTCAATTGAATTCCATTCCATTCCATTCCATTCCATTCCATTCCATTCCATTCCATTCCATTCCATTCTACTCGGGATGATTCCATTCTATTACATTCCATTCCATTCGATTCCATTCGATTCCATTAGATTCCTTTCGATTCCATTCCATTCGATTCCATTCAATTGAATTCCATTCCATTCCATTCCATTCCATTCCATTCCATTCCATTGAATTCCATTCCATTCCATTGAATTCCATTCCATTACATTCCATTCCATTGAATTCCATTCCATTCCATTCCATTCCACTCCATTCCATTCCATTCCATTCCATTGAATTCCATTACATTCAATTCCATTCCATTCCATTCCATTCCATGGAATTCCATTCCATTCTGTTCCGTTCCGTTCCGTTCCATTCCATTCCATTCCATTCCATTGAATTCCGTTCCATTCCATTGAATTCCATTCCATTCCGTTCCATTCCATTGAATTCCGTTCCGTTCCGTTCCGTTCCGTTCCATTCCGTTCCATTCCGTTCCTTTCCGTTCTACTCGGGTTGATTCCATTCTATTCCATTCCATTCCATTCGATTCCATTCCATTCCATTCCATTCCATTCCATTCCATTCCATTCCTTTCTACTCGGGTTCATTCCATTCCATTCCGTTCCGTTCCTTTCTGATCCGTTCCATTCCTTTCTACTTGTGTTGATTCCATTCCATTCCATTCTATTCCATTGAATTCCATTCCATTCCATTCCATTCCATTCCATGGAATTCCATTGAATTCCATTGAATTCCATTGAATTCCATTGAATTCCATTCCATTGAATTCCATTGAATTCCATTCCATTCCATTCCATGGAATTCCATTCCATTCCATTCCATTCCTTGGAATTCCATTCCATTCCATTCTATTCCATTCCATTGAATTCCATTCCATTCCATTCAATTGAATTCCATTCCATTCCATTCCATTCGATTCCATTCCATTCCATTGAATTCCATTCCATTCCATTGAATTCCATTCCATTTCATTCCATTCCATTCCGTTCCATTCCATTCCGTTCCATTCCATTCCATTCCTTTCCATTCCATTCCATTCCGTTCCTTTCCATTGAATTCCGTTCCATTGCATTGAATTCCGTTCCATTCCATTCCATTCCTTTCCGTTCCGTTCCGTTCCGTTCCGTTCCGTTCCGTTCTACTCGGGTTGATTCCATTCTATTCCATTCCATTCCATTCGATTCCATTCTATTCCATTCTATTCCATTCGATTCCATTCGATTCAATTCGATTCCATTCCATTCCATTCCATTCCATTCCATTCCATTCCATTCCATTCCATTGAATTCCATTCCATTCCATTCCGTTCCATTCCATTCCGTTCCATTCCATTCCATTCCATTACGTTCCGTTCCATTCCGTTCCATTCCGTTCCATTCCATTGAATTCCGATCCATTGCATTGAATTCCGTTCCATTCCATTCCATTCCTTTCCGTTCCGTTCCGTTCCGTTCCGTTCTACTCGGATTGATTCCATTCTATTCCAATCCATTCCATTCGATTCCATTCGATTCCATTCGATTCCATTCGTTTCCATTCCATTCCATTCCATTCCATTGAATTCCATTCCATTCCATTCCATTCCATTCCATTCCATTCCATGGAATTCCGTTCCATTCCGTTCCGTTCCATTGAATTCCGTTCCGTTCCATTGAATTCCATTCCATTCCATTCCATCGAATTCCATTCCATTCCATTCCATTCCATTCCATTCCATTCCATTGAATTCCGTTCCATTCCATTGAATTCCATTCCATTCCGTTCCATTCCATTGAATTCCGTTCCGTTCCGTTCCGTTCCATTCCGTTCTACTCGGGTTGATTCCATTCTATTCCATTCCAATCCACTCGATTCCATTCCATTCCATTCCATTCCATTCCATTCCATTCCGTTCTACTCGGGTTCATTCCATTCCATTCCTTTCCGTTCCGTTCCGTTCCGTTCCGTTCCGTTCCGTTCTACTCGGGTTGATTCCATTCTATTCCATTCCATTCCATTCGATTCCATTCTATTCCATTCGATTCCATTCGATTCAATTCGATTCGATTCCATTCCATTCCATTCCATTCCATTGCATTCCATTGAATTCCATTCCATTCCATGGAATTCCATTCCATTCCATTCCATTCCATTCCATTCCATTCCATTCCATTCCATTCCATTCCATTCCATCGAATTCCATTCCATTCCATTCCATTCCATTCCATTCAATTCCATTCGATTCCATTCGATTCCATTCGATTCCATTCGATTCCATTCCATTCCATTCCATTCCATTGAATTCCATTCCATTCCATTCCATTCCATTCCATTGAATTCCATTCGATTCCATTCTACTCGGGTTGATTCCATTCTATTACATTCCATTCCATTCGATTCCATTCGATTCCATTCGATTCCATTCGATTCCATTCTATTCCATTCCATTCCATTGAATTCCGTTCCATTCCATTCCATTCCATTCCATTCCATTCCATTGAATTCCATTACATTGAATTCCATTCCATTCCATTCCATTCCATGGAATTCCATTCCATTCCGTTCCGTTCTGTTCCGTTCCGTACCGTTCCATTCCATTCCATTCCATTCCATTGAATTCCGTTCCATTCCATTGAATTCCATTCCATTCCGTTCCATTCCATTGAATTCCGTTCCGTTCCGTTCCGTTCCGTTCCGTTCCGTTCCATTCCGTTCCCTTCCATTCCATTCCGTTCTACTCGGGTTCATTCCATTCCATTCCTTTCCGTTCCGTTCCGTTCCGTTCCGTTCCGTTCCGTTCCGTTCTACTCGGGTTGATTCCATTCTATTCCATTCCATTCCATTCGATTCCATTCTATTCCATTCGATTCCATTCTATTCAATTCGATTCCATTCCATTCCATTCCATTCCATTCCATTGAATTCCATTGAATTCCATTCCATTCCATTCCGTTCCATTCCATTCCGTTCCATTCCATTCCATTCCATTCCATTCCATTCCATTACATTCCGTTCCATTCCGTTCCATTCCATTGAATTCCGATCCATTGCATTGAATTCCGTTCCATTCCATTCCATTCCTTTCCGTTCCGTTCCGTTCTGTTCCGTTCTACTCGGGTTGATTCCATTCTATTCCATTCCATTCCATTCGATTCCATTCTATTCCATTCGATTCCATTCGATTCAATTCGATTCGATTCCATTCCATTCCATTCCATTCCATTCCATTCCATTGAATTCCATTCCATTCCATAGAATTCCATTCCATTCCATTCCATTCCATTCCATTCCATTCCATTGAATTCCATTCCATTCCATTGAATTCCATTCCATTCCATTCCATTCGATTCCATTCCATTCCATGGAATTCCATTCCATTCGATTCCATTCCATTCCATGGAATTCCATTTCATTCCATTCCATTCCATTCCATTCCATTCCATTCCATAGAATTCTATTCCATTCCATTCCATTCCATTCCATTCCATTCCGTTCCATTCCATTCCATCGAATTCCATTCCATTCCATTCCATTCCATTCCATTCCATTCCATTCCATTCCATTCCATTCTACTAGGGTTGATTCCATTCTATTCCATTCCATTCCATTCGATTCCATTCGATTCCATTCGATTCCATTCGATTCCATTCCATTCCATTCCATTCCATTCAATTCCATTCCATTCCATTCCATTCCATTCCATTCCATTCCATTCCATTGAATTCCATTCCATTCCATTGAATTCCATTCCATTCCATTGAATTCCGTTCCATTCCATTCCTTTCCATTCCATTCCATTCCATTGAATTCCATTACATTGAATTCCATTCCATTCCATTCCATTCCATTGAATTCCATTCCATTCCATTGAATTCCATTCCATTCCATTCCGTTCGATTCCATTCCATTCCATGGAATTCCATTCCTTTCCATTCCATTCCATTCCTTTCCATTCCATTCCATTGAATTCCGTTCAATTCCATTCCATTGCATTCCATTCCATTCCATTCCATTGAATTCCATTCCATTCCATTCGATTCCATTCGATTCCATTCCATTCCATTCCATTCTATTCCATTGAATTCCATTCCATTCCATTCCATTCCATTCCATTCCATTGAATTCCGTTCCGTTCCGTTCCGTTCCGTTCCGTTCCATTCCGTTCCATTCCGTTCCATTCCGTTCTACTCGGGTTGATTCCATTCTATTCCATTCCATTCCATTCGATTCCATTCCATTCCATTCCATTCCATTCCATTCCGTTCTACTCGGGTTCATTCCATTCCATTCCGTTCCGTTCCGTTCCGTTCCGTTCCATTCCTTTCTACTTGTGTTGATTCCATTCCATTCCATTCTATTCCATAGAATTCCATTCCATTCCATTCCATTCCATTCCATTACATGGAATTCCATGGAATTCCATTCCATTCCATTCCATTCCATTCCATTGAATTCCATTCCATTCCATTCCATTCCATTCCATTCCATTCTACTCGGGTTGATTCCATTCTATTCCATTCCATTCCATTCCATTCAATTGAATTCCATTCCATTCCATTCCATTCCATTCCATTCCATTCCATTGAATTCCATTCCATTCCATTGAATTCCATTCCATTCCATTCCATTCCATTGAATTCCGTTCCATTCCATTCCTTTCCATTCCATTCCATTCCATTGAATTCCATTACATTGAATTCCATTCCATTCCATTCCATTCCATTGAATTCCATTCCATTCCATAGAATTCCATTCCATTCCATTCCATTCGATTCCATTCCATTCCATGGAATTCCATTCCATTCGATTCCATTCCATTCCATGGAATTCCATTTCATTCCATTCCATTCCATTCCATTCCATTCCATTCCATAGAATTCTATTCCATTCCATTCCATTCCATTCCATTCCATTCCGTTCCATTCCATTCCATCGAATTCCATTCCATTCCATTCCATTCCATTCCATTCCATTCCATTCCATTCCATTCCATTCCATTCTACTAGGGTTGATTCCATTCTATTCCATTCCATTCCATTCGATTCCATTCGATTCCATTCGATTCCATTCGATTCCATTCCATTCCATTCCATTCCATTCAATTCCATTCCATTCCATTCCATTCCATTCCATTCCATTCCATTGAATTCCATTCCATTCCATTGAATTCCATTCCATTCCATTCCATTCCATTGAATTCCGTTCCATTCCATTCCTTTCCATTCCATTCCATTCCATTGAATTCCATTACATTGAATTCCATTCCATTCCATTCCATTCCATTGAATTCCATTCCATTCCATTGAATTCCATTCCATTCCATTCCGTTCGATTCCATTCCATTCCATGGAATTCCATTCCTTTCCATTCCATTCCATTCCTTTCCATTCCATTCCATTGAATTCCGTTCAATTCCATTCCATTGCATTCCATTCCATTCCATTCCATTGAATTCCATTCCATTCCATTCGATTCCATTCGATTCCATTCCATTCCATTCCATTCTATTCCATTGAATTCCATTCCATTCCATTCCATTCCATTCCATTCCATTGAATTCCGTTCCGTTCCGTTCCGTTCCGTTCCATTCCGTTCCATTCCGTTCCATTCCGTTCTACTCGGGTTGATTCCATTCTATTCCATTCCATTCCATTCGATTCCATTCCATTCCATTCCATTCCATTCCATTCCGTTCTACTCGGGTTCATTCCATTCCATTCCGTTCCGTTCCGTTCCGTTCCGTTCCATTCCTTTCTACTTGTGTTGATTCCATTCCATTCCATTCTATTCCATAGAATTCCATTCCATTCCATTCCATTCCATTCCATTACATGGAATTCCATGGAATTCCATTCCATTCCATTCCATTCCATTCCATTGAATTCCATTCCATTCCATTCCATTCCATTCCATTCCATTCTACTCGGGTTGATTCCATTCTATTCCATTCCATTCCATTCCATTCAATTGAATTCCATTCCATTCCATTCCATTCCATTCCATTCCATTCCATTCCATTGAATTCCATTCCATTCCATTGAATTCCATTCCATTCCATTCCATTCCATTGAATTCCGTTCCATTCCATTCCTTTCCATTCCATTCCATTCCATTGAATTCCATTACATTGAATTCCATTCCATTCCATTCCATTCCATTGAATTCCATTCCATTCCATAGAATTCCATTCCATTCCATTCCATTCGATTCCATTCCATTCCATGGAATTCCATTCCTTTCCATTCCATTCCATTCCATTCCATTCCATTCCATTGAATTCCATTGAATTCCATTCCATTCCATTGAATTCCATTCCTTTCCATTCCATTCCATTGAATTCCGTTCAATTCCATTCCATTCCATTCCATTCCATTCCATTCCATTCGAATTCCATTCCATTCCATTCCATTCCATTCCATTCCTTTCCATTCCATTCCATTCTACTCGGGTTGATTCCATTCTATTCCATTCCATCGAATTCCATTCCATTCCATTCCATTCCATTCCATTCCATTCCATTCCATTCCATTCCATTCCATTCCATTCGATTCCATTCGATTCCATTCGATTCCATTCCATTCCATTCCATTCCGTTCCGTTCCATTCCGTTCCATTCCGTTCCATTCCATTGAATTCCGTTCCATTGCATTGAATTCCGTTCCATTCCATTCCATTCCTTTCCGTTCCGTTCCGTTCCGTTCCGTTCCGTTCTACTCGGGTTGATTCCATTCTATTCCATTCCATTCCATTCGATTCCATTCTATTCCATTCGATTCCTTTCGATTCAATTCAATTCCATTCCATTCCATTCCATTCCATTCCATTGAATTCCATTCCATTCCATTGAATTCCATTCCATTCCATTCCATTCCATTCCATTCCATTGAATTCCACTCCATTCCATTGAATTCCATTCCATTCCATTCCATTCGATTCCATTCCATTCAATGGAATTCCATTCCATTCCATTCCATTCCATTCCATTGAATTCCATTGAAATCCATTGAATTCCATTGAATTCCATTCCATTCCATTGAATTCCATTCCTTTCCATTCCATTCCATTGAATTCCGTTCAATTCCATTCCATTGCATTCCATTCCATTCCATTCCATTCGAATTCCATTCCATTCCATTCCTTTCCATTCCATTCCATTCCATTCCATTCCATTCTACTCGGGTTGATTCCATTCTATTCCATTCCATTCCATTCGATTCCATTCGATTCCTTTCGATTCCATTCGATTCCATTCCATTCCATTCCATTCCATTGAATTCCATTCCATTCCATTCCATTCCATTCCATTCCATTCCATTCTACTCGGGTTGATTCCATTCTATTCCATTCCATTCCATTCGATTCCATTCGATTCCTTTCGATTCCATTCGATTCGATTCCATTCCATTCCATTCCATCGAATTTCATTCCATTCCATTCCATTCCATTCCATTCCATTCCATTCCATTCCATTCCATTCCATTCCATTCCATTCTACTCGGGTTGATTCCATTCTATTACATTCCATTCCATTCGATTCCATTCGATTCCATTCGATTCCATTCGATTCCATTCCATTCCATTCCATTCAATTGAATTCCATTCCATTCCATTCCATTCCATTCCATTCCATTCCATTCCATTCCATTTCATTCCATTCCATTCTACTCGGGTTGATTCCATTCTATTACATTCCATTCCATTCGATTCCATTCGATTCCATTCGATTCCATTCCATTCCATTCCATTCCATTGAATTCCGTTCCATTCCATTCCATTCCATTCCATTCCATTCCATTCCATTCCATTCCATTCCATTGAATTCCATTCCATTCCATTGAATTCCATTCCATTACATTCCATTCCATTGAATTCCATTCCATTCCATTCCATTCCATTCCATTCCATTGAATTCCATTCCATTCCATTCCATTCCATTGAATTCCGTTCCATTCCATTCCATTCCATTCCATTCCATTCCATTGAATTCCATTCCATTGAATTCCATTCCATTCCATACCATTCCACTGAATTCCATTCCATTCCATTCCGTTCCGTTCCGTTCCGTTCCGTTCCGTTCCATTCCATTCCATTCCATTCCATTGAATTCCATTCCATTCCATTGA
Source organism: Gorilla gorilla gorilla (assembly GCF_029281585.2). Classification (NCBI taxonomy): domain Eukaryota; kingdom Metazoa; phylum Chordata; class Mammalia; order Primates; family Hominidae; genus Gorilla; species Gorilla gorilla. The sequence goes on from NC_073242.2 coordinate 41,176,839, forward strand.
ATTCCATTCCATTCCGTTCCATTCCATTGAATTCCGTTCCGTTCCGTTCCGTTCCGTTCCGTTCCATTCCGTTCCATTCTGTTCCATTCCGTTCTACTCGGGTTGATTCCATTCTATTCCATTCCATTCCATTCGATTCCATTCCATTCCATTCCATTCCATTCCATTCCATTCCATTCCATCGAATTCCATTCCATTCCATTGAATTCCATTCCATTCCATTCCATTCCATTCCATTCCATTCCATTCCATCGAATTCCATTCCATTCCATTCCATTCCATTCCATTCCATTCCATTCCATTCCATTCCATTCCATTCGATTCCATTCGATTCCATTCGATTCCATTCGATTCCATTCCATTCCATTCCATTCCGTTCCGTTCCATTCCGTTCCATTCCGTCCCATTCCATTGAATTCCGTTCCATTGCATTGAATTCCGTTCCATTCCATTCCATTCCTTTCCGTTCCGTTCCGTTCCGTTCCGCTCCGTTCTACTCGGGTTGATTCCATTCTATTCCATTCCATTCCATTCGATTCCATTCTATTCCATTCGATTCCATTCGATTCAATTCGATTCCATTCCATTCCATTCCATTCCATTCCATTCCATTGAATTCCATTCCATTCCATTGAATTCCATTCCATTCCATTCCATTCCATTCCATTCCATTCCATTGAATTCCATTCCATTCCATTGAATTCCATTCCATTCCATTCCATTCGATTCCATTCCATTCCATGGAATTCCATTCCATTCCATTCCATTCCATTCCATTCCATGGAATTCCATTGAATTCCATTGAATTCCATTCCATTCCATTGAATTCCATTCCTTTCCATTCCATTCCATTGAATTCCGTTCAATTCCATTCCATTGCATTCCATTCCATTCCATTCCATTCGAATTCCATTCCATTCCATTCCATTCCATTCCATTCCATTCCATTCTACTCGGGTTGATTCCATTCTATTCCATTCCATTCCATTCGATTCCATTCGATTCCTTTCGATTCCATTCGATTCCATTCCATTCCATTCCATTCCACTGAATTCCATTCCATTCCATTCCATTCCATTCCATTCCATTCCATTCCATTCTACTCGGGTTGATTCCATTCTATTCCATTCCATTCCATTCGATTCCATTCGATTCCTTTCGATTCCATTCGATTCCATTCCATTCCATTCCATTCCATCGAATTCCATTCCATTCCATTCCATTCCATTCCATTCCATTCCATTCCATTCCATTCCATTCTACTCGGGTTGATTCCATTCTATTACATTCCATTCCATTCGATTCCATTCGATTCCATTCGATTCCATTCGATTCCATTCCATTCCATTCCATTCAATTGAATTCCATTCCATTCCATTCCATTCCATTCCATTCCATTCCATTCCATTCCATTCCATTCCATTCTACTCGGGATGATTCCATTCTATTACATTCCATTCCATTCGATTCCATTCGATTCCATTAGATTCCTTTCGATTCCATTCCATTCGATTCCATTCAATTGAATTCCATTCCATTCCATTCCATTCCATTCCATTCCATTCCATTGAATTCCATTCCATTCCATTGAATTCCATTCCATTACATTCCATTCCATTGAATTCCATTCCATTCCATTCCATTCCACTCCATTCCATTCCATTCCATTCCATTGAATTCCATTACATTCAATTCCATTCCATTCCATTCCATTCCATGGAATTCCATTCCATTCTGTTCCGTTCCGTTCCGTTCCATTCCATTCCATTCCATTCCATTGAATTCCGTTCCATTCCATTGAATTCCATTCCATTCCATTCCATTCCATTGAATTCCGTTCCGTTCCGTTCCGTTCCGTTCCATTCCGTTCCATTCCGTTCCTTTCCGTTCTACTCGGGTTGATTCCATTCTATTCCATTCCATTCCATTCGATTCCATTCCATTCCATTCCATTCCATTCCATTCCATTCCTTTCTACTCGGGTTCATTCCATTCCATTCCGTTCCGTTCCGTTCTGATCCGTTCCATTCCTTTCTACTTGTGTTGATTCCATTCCATTCCATTCTATTCCATTGAATTCCATTCCATTCCATTCCATTCCATTCCATTACATGGAATTCCATTGAATTCCATTGAATTCCATTGAATTCCATTGAATTCCATTCCATTGAATTCCATTGAATTCCATTCCATTCCATTCCATGGAATTCCATTCCATTCCATTCCATTCCTTGGAATTCCATTCCATTCCATTCTATTCCATTCCATTGAATTCCATTCCATTCCATTCAATTGAATTCCATTCCATTCCATTCCATTCGATTCCATTCCATTCCATTGAATTCCATTCCATTCCATTGAATTCCATTCCATTTCATTCCATTCCATTCCGTTCCATTCCATTCCGTTCCATTCCATTCCATTCCTTTCCATTCCATTCCATTCCGTTCCTTTCCATTGAATTCCGTTCCATTGCATTGAATTCCGTTCCATTCCATTCCATTCCTTTCCGTTCCGTTCCGTTCCGTTCCGTTCCGTTCCGTTCTACTCGGGTTGATTCCATTCTATTCCATTCCATTCCATTCGATTCCATTCTATTCCATTCTATTCCATTCGATTCCATTCGATTCAATTCGATTCCATTCCATTCCATTCCATTCCATTCCATTCCATTCCATTCCATTCCATTGAATTCCATTCCATTCCATTCCGTTCCATTCCATTCCGTTCCATTCCATTCCATTCCATTCCATTACGTTCCGTTCCATTCCGTTCCATTCCGTTCCATTCCATTGAATTCCGATCCATTGCATTGAATTCCGTTCCATTCCATTCCATTCCTTTCCGTTCCGTTCCGTTCCGTTCCGTTCCGTTCCGTTCTACTCGGATTGATTCCATTCTATTCCAATCCATTCCATTCGATTCCATTCGATTCCATTCGATTCCATTCGTTTCCATTCCATTCCATTCCATTCCATTGAATTCCATTCCATTCCATTCCATTCCATTCCATTCCATTCCATTCCATGGAATTCCGTTCCATTCCGTTCCGTTCCATTGAATTCCGTTCCGTTCCATTGAATTCCATTCCATTCCATTCCATCGAATTCCATTCCATTCCATTCCATTCCATTCCATTCCATTCCATTCCATTGAATTCCGTTCCATTCCATTGAATTCCATTCCATTCCGTTCCATTCCATTGAATTCCGTTCCGTTCCGTTCCGTTCCATTCCGTTCTACTCGGGTTGATTCCATTCTATTCCATTCCAATCCACTCGATTCCATTCCATTCCATTCCATTCCATTCCATTCCATTCCATTCCGTTCTACTCGGGTTCATTCCATTCCATTCCTTTCCGTTCCGTTCCGTTCCGTTCCGTTCCGTTCCGTTCTACTCGGGTTGATTCCATTCTATTCCATTCCATTCCATTCGATTCCATTCTATTCCATTCGATTCCATTCGATTCAATTCGATTCGATTCCATTCCATTCCATTCCATTCCATTGCATTCCATTGAATTCCATTCCATTCCATGGAATTCCATTCCATTCCATTCCATTCCATTCCATTCCATTCCATTCCATTCCATTCCATTCCATCGAATTCCATTCCATTCCATTCCATTCCATTCCATTCAATTCCATTCGATTCCATTCGATTCCATTCGATTCCATTCGATTCCATTCCATTCCATTCCATTCCATTGAATTCCATTCCATTCCATTCCATTCCATTGAATTCCATTCGATTCCATTCTACTCGGGTTGATTCCATTCTATTACATTCCATTCCATTCGATTCCATTCGATTCCATTCGATTCCATTCGATTCCATTCTATTCCATTCCATTCCATTGAATTCCGTTCCATTCCATTCCATTCCATTCCATTCCATTCCATTGAATTCCATTACATTGAATTCCATTCCATTCCATTCCATTCCATGGAATTCCATTCCATTCCGTTCCGTTCTGTTCCGTTCCGTACCGTTCCATTCCATTCCATTCCATTCCATTGAATTCCGTTCCATTCCATTGAATTCCATTCCATTCCATTGAATTCCGTTCCGTTCCGTTCCGTTCCATTCCGTTCCCTTCCATTCCATTCCGTTCTACTCGGGTTCATTCCATTCCATTCCTTTCCGTTCCGTTCCGTTCCGTTCCGTTCCGTTCCGTTCCGTTCTACTCGGGTTGATTCCATTCTATTCCATTCCATTCCATTCGATTCCATTCTATTCCATTCGATTCCATTCTATTCAATTCGATTCCATTCCATTCCATTCCATTCCATTCCATTCCATTCCATTGAATTCCATTCCATTCCATTCCGTTCCATTCCATTCCGTTCCATTCCATTCCATTCCATTCCATTCCATTCCATTACATTCCGTTCCATTCCGTTCCATTCCATTGAATTCCGATCCATTGCATTGAATTCCGTTCCATTCCATTCCATTCCTTTCCGTTCCGTTCCGTTCTGTTCCGTTCTACTCGGGTTGATTCCATTCTATTCCATTCCATTCCATTCGATTCCATTCTATTCCATTCGATTCCATTCGATTCAATTCGATTCGATTCCATTCCATTCCATTCCATTCCATTCCATTCCATTGAATTCCATTCCATTCCATAGAATTCCATTCCATTCCATTCCATTCCATTCCATTCCATTCCATTGAATTCCATTCCATTCCATTGAATTCCATTCCATTCCATTCCATTCGATTCCATTCCATTCCATGGAATTCCATTCCATTCGATTCCATTCCATTCCATGGAATTCCATTTCATTCCATTCCATTCCATTCCATTCCATTCCATTCCATAGAATTCTATTCCATTCCATTCCATTCCATTCCATTCCATTCCGTTCCATTCCATTCCATCGAATTCCATTCCATTCCATTCCATTCCATTCCATTCCATTCCATTCCATTCCATTCCATTCTACTAGGGTTGATTCCATTCTATTCCATTCCATTCCATTCGATTCCATTCGATTCCATTCGATTCCATTCGATTCCATTCCATTCCATTCCATTCCATTCAATTCCATTCCATTCCATTCCATTCCATTCCATTCCATTCCATTCCATTGAATTCCATTCCATTCCATTGAATTCCATTCCATTCCATTCCATTCCATTGAATTCCGTTCCATTCCATTCCTTTCCATTCCATTCCATTCCATTGAATTCCATTACATTGAATTCCATTCCATTCCATTCCATTCCATTGAATTCCATTCCATTCCATTCCATTCCGTTCGATTCCATTCCATTCCATGGAATTCCATTCCTTTCCATTCCATTCCATTCCTTTCCATTCCATTCCATTGAATTCCGTTCAATTCCATTCCATTGCATTCCATTCCATTCCATTCCATTGAATTCCATTCCATTCCATTCGATTCCATTCGATTCCATTCCATTCCATTCCATTCTATTCCATTGAATTCCATTCCATTCCATTCCATTCCATTCCATTCCATTGAATTCCGTTCCGTTCCGTTCCGTTCCGTTCCGTTCCATTCCGTTCCATTCCGTTCCATTCCGTTCTACTCGGGTTGATTCCATTCTATTCCATTCCATTCCATTCGATTCCATTCCATTCCATTCCATTCCATTCCATTCCGTTCTACTCGGGTTCATTCCATTCCATTCCGTTCCGTTCCGTTCCGTTCCGTTCCATTCCTTTCTACTTGTGTTGATTCCATTCCATTCCATTCTATTCCATAGAATTCCATTCCATTCCATTCCATTCCATTCCATTACATGGAATTCCATGGAATTCCATTCCATTCCATTCCATTCCATTCCATTGAATTCCATTCCATTCCATTCCATTCCATTCCATTCCATTCTACTCGGGTTGATTCCATTCTATTCCATTCCATTCCATTCCATTCAATTGAATTCCATTCCATTCCATTCCATTCCATTCCATTCCATTCCATTGAATTCCATTCCATTCCATTGAATTCCATTCCATTCCAGTCCATTCCATTGAATTCCGTTCCATTCCATTCCTTTCCATTCCATTCCATTCCATTGAATTCCATTACATTGAATTCCATTCCATTCCATTCCATTCCATTGAATTCCATTCCATTCCATAGAATTCCATTCCATTCCATTCCATTCGATTCCATTCCATTCCATGGAATTCCATTCCTTTCCATTCCATTCCATTCCATTCCATTCCATTCCATTGAATTCCATTGAATTCCATTCCATTCCATTGAATTCCATTCCTTTCCATTCCATTCCATTGAATTCCGTTCAATTCCATTCCATTCCATTCCATTCCATTCCATTCCATTCGAATTCCATTCCATTCCATTCCATTCCATTCCATTCCTTTCCATTCCATTCCATTCTACTCGGGTTGACTCCATTCTATTCCATTCCATCGAATTCCATTCCATTCCATTCCATTCCATTCCATTCCATTCCATTCCATTCCATTCGATTCCATTCGATTCCATTCGATTCCATTCGATTCCATTCCATTCCATTCCATTCCGTTCCGTTCCATTCCGTTCCATTCCGTTCCATTCCATTGAATTCCGTTCCATTGCATTGAATTCCGTTCCATTCCATTCCATTCCTTTCCGTTCCGTTCCGTTCCGTTCCGTTCCGTTCTACTCGGGTTGATTCCATTCTATTCCATTCCATTCCATTCGATTCCATTCTATTCCATTCGATTCCTTTCGATTCAATTCAATTCCATTCCATTCCATTCCATTCCATTCCATTGAATTCCATTCCATTCCATTGAATTCCATTCCATTCCATTCCATTCCATTCCATTCCATTGAATTCCACTCCATTCCATTGAATTCCATTCCATTCCATTCCATTCCATTCCATTCCATTCAATGGAATTCCATTCCATTCCATTCCATTCCATTCCATTGAATTCCATTGAAATCCATTGAATTCCATTGAATTCCATTCCATTCCATTGAATTCCATTCCTTTCCATTCCATTCCATTGAATTCCGTTCAATTCCATTCCATTGCATTCCATTCCATTCCATTCCATTCGAATTCCATTCCATTCCATTCCTTTCCATTCCATTCCATTCCATTCCATTCCATTCTACTCGGGTTGATTCCATTCTATTCCATTCCATTCCATTCGATTCCATTCGATTCCTTTCGATTCCATTCGATTCCATTCCATTCCATTCCATTCCATTGAATTCCATTCCATTCCATTCCATTCCATTCCATTCCATTCCATTCCATTCTACTCGGGTTGATTCCATTCTATTCCATTCCATTCCATTCGATTCCATTCGATTCCTTTCGATTCCATTCGATTCGATTCCATTCCATTCCATTCCATCGAATTTCATTCCATTCCATTCCATTCCATTCCATTCCATTCCATTCCATTCCATTCCATTCCATTCCATTCCATTCCATTCCATTCTACTCGGGTTGATTCCATTCTATTACATTCCATTCCATTCGATTCCATTCGATTCCATTCGATTCCATTCGATTCCATTCCATTCCATTCCATTCAATTGAATTCCATTCCATTCCATTCCATTCCATTACATTCCATTCCATTCCATTCCATTCCATTTCATTCCATTCCATTCTACTCGGGTTGATTCCACTCTATTACATTCCATTCCATTCGATTCCATTCGATTCCATTCGATTCCATTCGATTCCATTCCATTCGATTCCATTCAATTGAATTCCATTCCATTCCATTCCATTCCATTCCATTCCATTCCATTCCATTGAATTCCATTCCATTCCATTGAATTCCATTCCATTACATTCCATTCCATTGAATTCCATTCCATTCCATTCCATTCCATTCCATTCCATTGAATTCCATTACATTCAATTCCATTCCATTCCATTCCATTCCATGGAATTCCATTCCATTCCGTTCCGTTCCGTTCCGTTCCGTTCCATTCCATTCCATTCCATTCCATTGAATTCCGTTCCATTCCATTGAATTCCATTCCATTCCGTTCCATTGCATTGAATTCCGTTCCGTTCCGTTCCGTTCCGTTCCGTTCCACTCCGTTCTACTCGGGTTGATTCCATTCTATTCCATTCCAATCCACTCGATTCCATTCCATTCCATTCCATTCCATTCCATTCCATTCCATTCCGTTCTACTCGGTTTCATTCCATTCCATTCCTTTCCGTTCCGTTCCGTTCCGTTCCGTTCTACTCGGGTTGATTCCATTCTATTCCATTCCATTCCATTCCATTCCATTCGATTCCATTCGATTTCATTCGATTCCATTCCATTCCATTCCATTCCATTCCATTCCATTCCATTGAATTCCATTCCATTCCATTCCATTCCATTGAATTCCGTTCCATTCCATTCCATTCCATTCCATTCCATTCCATTGAATTCCATTCCATTGAATTCCATTCCATTCCACTGAATTCCATTCCATTCTGTTCCGTTCCGTTCCGTTCCGTTCCGTTCCGTTCCATTCCATTCCATTGAATTCCGTTCCATTCCATTGAATTCCATTCCATTCCATTCCATTCCATTGAATTCCGTTCCGTTCCGTTCCGTTCCGTTCCGTTCCATTCCGTTCCATTCCGTTCCATTCCGTTCTACTCGGGTTGATTCCATTCTATTCCATTCCATTCCATTCGATTCCATTCCATTCCATTCCATTCCATTCCATTCCGTTCTACTCGGGTTCATTCCATTCCATTCCGTTCCGTTCCGTTCCGTTCCGTTCCATTCTTTCTACTTGTGTTGATTCCATTCCATTCCATTCTATTCCATTGAATTCCATTCCATTCCATTCCATTCCATTACATGGAATTCCATGGAATTCCATTGAATTCCATTCCATGGAATTCCATTCCATTCCATTCCATTCCATTCCATTGAATTCCATTCCATTCCATTCCATTCCATTCCATTCCATTCCATTCCATTCCATTCCATTCCATTGAATTCCATTCCATTCCATGGAATTCCATTCCATTCCGTTCCGTTCCGTTCCGTTCCGTTCCGTTCCGTTCCGTTCCGTTCCATTCCGTTCCATTCCGTTCTACTCGGGTTGATTCCATTCTATTCCATTCCATTCCACTCGATTCCATTCCATTCCATTCCATTCCATTCCATTCCATTCCGTTCTACTCGGGTTCATTCCATTCCATTCCTTTCCGTTCCGTTCCGTTCCATTCCGTTCCATTCCGTTCTACTCGGGTTGATTCCATTCTATTCCATTCCATTCCACTCGATTCCATTCCATTCCATTCCATTCCATTCCATTCCATTCCGTTCTACTCGGGTTCATTCCATTCCATTCCTTTCCGTTCCGTTCCGTTCCGTTCCGTTCCGTTCCGTTCTACTCGGGTTGATTCCATTCTATTCCCTTCCATTCCATTCGATTCCATTCGATTCCATTCGATTCCATTCGATTACATTCCATTCCATTCCATTCCATTCCATTGAATTCCATTCCATTCCATTCCATTCCATTGAATTCCGTTCCATTCCATTCCATTCCATTCCATTCCATTCCATTGAATTCCATTCCATTGAATTCCATTCCATTCCATACCATTCCACTGAATTCCATTCCATTCCATTCCGTTCCGTTCCGTTCCGTTCCGTTCTGTTCCATTCCATTCCATTCCATTCCATTGAATTCCATTCCATTCCATTGAATTCCATTCCATTCCGTTCCATTCCATTCCATTCCGTTCCGTTCCGTTCCGTTCCGTTCCGTTCCATTCCGTTCCATTCTGTTCCATTCCGTTCTACTCGGGTTGATTCCATTCTATTCCATTCCATTCCATTCGATTCCATTCCATTCCATTCCATTCCATTCCATTCCATTCCATTCCATTCCTTTCTACTCGGGTTCATTCCATTCCATTCCGTTCCGTTCCGTTCCGTTCCGTTCCATTCCTTTCTACTTGTGTTGATTCCATTCCATTCCATTCTATTCCATTGAATTCCATTCCATTCCATTCCATTCCATTCCATTACATGGAATTCCATTGAAATCCATTGAATTCCATTCCATTGAATTCCATTGAATTCCATTCCATTCCATTCCATGGAATTCCATTTCATTCCATTCCATTCCTTGGAATTCCATTGAATTCCATTCCATTCCATTCAATTGAATTCCATTCCATTCCATTCCATTCGATTCCATTCCATTCCATTGAATTCCATTCCATTCCATTCCATTCCATTGAATTCCATTGAATTCCATTCCATTGATTTCCATTCCATTCCATTGAATTCCATTCCATTTCATTCCATTCCATTCCGTTCCATTCCATTCCGTTCCATTCCATTCAATTCCTTTCCATTCCATTCCATTCCGTTCCATTCCATTGAATTCCGTTCCATTGCATTGAATTCCGTTCCATTCCATTCCATTCGATTCCATTCCATTCCATGGAATTCCATTACTTTCCATTCCATTCCATTCCATTCCATTCCATTCCATTCCATTGAATTCCATTGAATTCCATTCCATTCCATTGAATTCCATTCCTTTCCATTCCATTCCATTGAATTCCGTTCAATTCCATTCCATTCCATTCCATTCCATTCCATTCCGTTCGAATTCCATTCCATTCCATTCCATTCCATTCCATTCCATTCCATTCCATTCCATCGAATTCCATTCCATTCCATTGAATTCCATTCCATTCCATTCCATTCCATTCCATTCCATTCCATTCCATTCCATTCCATTCCATCGAATTCCATTCCATTCCATTCCATTCCATTCCATTCCATTCCATTCCATTCCATTCGATTCCATTCGATTCCATTCGATTCCATTCCATTCCATTCCATTCCATTCCATTCCATTGAATTCCATTCCATTCCATTCCATTCCATTGAATTCCGTTCCATTCCTTTCTATTCCATTCCATTCCATTCCATTCCATTCCATTCCATTCCATTCCATTCCATTCCATTCCATTCCATTCCATTCTGCTCGGGTTGATTCCATTCTATTACATTCCATTCCATTCGATTCCATTCGATTCCATTCGATTCCATTCGATTCCATTCCATTCCATTCCATTCCATTGAATTCCGTTCCATTCCATTCCATTCCATTCCATTCCATTCCATTCCATTGAATTCCATTACATTGAATTCCATTCCATTCCATTCCATTCCATGGAATTCCATTCCATTCCGTTCCGTTCCGTTCCGTTCCGTACCGTTCCATTCCATTCCATTCCATTCCATTGAATTCCGTTCCATTCCATTGAATTCCATTCCATTCCGTTCCGTTCCATTGAATTCCGTTCCGTTCCGTTCCGTTCGGTTCCGTTCCATTCCGTTCCATTCCATTCCATTCCGTTCTACTCGGTTTCATTCCATTCCATTCCTTTCCGTTCCGTTCCGTTCCGTGCCATTCCGTTCCGTTCCGTTTCGTTCTACTCGGGTTGATTCCATTCTATTCCTTTCCATTCCATTCGATTCCATTCTATTCCATTCGATTCCATTCTATTCAATTCGATTCCATTCCATTCCATTCTATTCCATTCTATTCCATTCGATTCCATTCTATTCAATTCGATTCCATTCCATTCCATTCCATTCCATTCCATTCCATTCCACTGAATTCCATTCCATTCCATTCCGTTCCATTCCATTCCGTTCCATTCCATTGAATTCCATTCCATTCCATTCCATTACGTTCCGTTCCATTCCGTTCCATTCCATTGAATTCCGATCCATTGCATTGAATTCCGTTCCATTCCATTCCATTCCTTTCCGTTCCGTTCCGTTCCGTTCCGTTCTACTCGGGTTGATTCCATTCTATTCCATTCCATTCCATTCGATTCCATTCTATTCCATTCGATTCCATTCGATTCAATTCTATTCGATTCCATTCCATTCCATTCCATTCCATTCCATTGAATTCCATTCCATTCCATAGAATTCCATTCCATTCCATTCCATTCCATTCCATTCCATTCCATTGAATTCCATTCCATTCCATTGAATTCCACTCCATTCCATTCCATTCGATTCCATTCCATTCCATGGAATTCCATTCCATTCGATTCCATTCCATTCCATGGAATTCCATTTCATTCCATTCCATTCCATTCCATTCCATTCCATAGAATTCCATTCCATTCCATTCCATTCCATTCCATTCCATTCCATTCCATTGAATTCCATTCCATTCCATTGAATTCCATTCCATTCCATTCCATTCCATTCCATTCCATAGAATTCTATTCCATTCCATTCCATTCCATTCCATTCCATTCCGTTCCATTCCATTCCATCGAATTCCATTCCATTCCATTCCATTCCATTCCATTCCATTCCATTCCATTCCATTCCATTCTACTAGGGTTGATTCCATTCTATTCCATTCCATTCCATTCGATTCCATTCGATTCCATTCGATTCCATTCGATTCCATTCCATTCCATTCCATTCCATTCAATTCCATTCCATTCCATTCCATTCCATTCCATTCCATTCCATTCCATTGAATTCCATTCCATTCCATTGAATTCCATTCCATTCCATTCCATTCCATTGAATTCCGTTCCATTCCATTCCTTTCCATTCCATTCCATTCCATTGAATTCCATTACATTGAATTCCATTCCATTCCATTCCATTCCATTGAATTCCATTCCATTCCATTCCATTCCGTTCGATTCCATTCCATTCCATGGAATTCCATTCCTTTCCATTCCATTCCATTCCTTTCCATTCCATTCCATTGAATTCCGTTCAATTCCATTCCATTGCATTCCATTCCATTCCATTCCATTGAATTCCATTCCATTCCATTCGATTCCATTCGATTCCATTCCATTCCATTCCATTCTATTCCATTGAATTCCATTCCATTCCATTCCATTCCATTCCATTCCATTGAATTCCGTTCCGTTCCGTTCCGTTCCGTTCCGTTCCATTCCGTTCCATTCCGTTCCATTCCGTTCTACTCGGGTTGATTCCATTCTATTCCATTCCATTCCATTCGATTCCATTCCATTCCATTCCATTCCATTCCATTCCGTTCTACTCGGGTTCATTCCATTCCATTCCGTTCCGTTCCGTTCCGTTCCGTTCCATTCCTTTCTACTTGTGTTGATTCCATTCCATTCCATTCTATTCCATAGAATTCCATTCCATTCCATTCCATTCCATTCCATTACATGGAATTCCATGGAATTCCATTCCATTCCATTCCATTCCATTCCATTGAATTCCATTCCATTCCATTCCATTCCATTCCATTCCATTCTACTCGGGTTGATTCCATTCTATTCCATTCCATTCCATTCCATTCAATTGAATTCCATTCCATTCCATTCCATTCCATTCCATTCCATTCCATTGAATTCCATTCCATTCCATTGAATTCCATTCCATTCCAGTCCATTCCATTGAATTCCGTTCCATTCCATTCCTTTCCATTCCATTCCATTCCATTGAATTCCATTACATTGAATTCCATTCCATTCCATTCCATTCCATTGAATTCCATTCCATTCCATAGAATTCCATTCCATTCCATTCCATTCGATTCCATTCCATTCCATGGAATTCCATTCCTTTCCATTCCATTCCATTCCATTCCATTCCATTCCATTGAATTCCATTGAATTCCATTCCATTCCATTGAATTCCATTCCTTTCCATTCCATTCCATTGAATTCCGTTCAATTCCATTCCATTCCATTCCATTCCATTCCATTCCATTCGAATTCCATTCCATTCCATTCCATTCCATTCCATTCCTTTCCATTCCATTCCATTCTACTCGGGTTGACTCCATTCTATTCCATTCCATCGAATTCCATTCCATTCCATTCCATTCCATTCCATTCCATTCCATTCCATTCCATTCGATTCCATTCGATTCCATTCGATTCCATTCGTTTCCATTCCATTCCATTCCATTCCGTTCCGTTCCATTCCGTTCCATTCCGTTCCATTCCATTGAATTCCGTTCCATTGCATTGAATTCCGTTCCATTCCATTCCATTCCTTTCCGTTCCGTTCCGTTCCGTTCCGTTCCGTTCTACTCGGGTTGATTCCATTCTATTCCATTCCATTCCATTCGATTCCATTCTATTCCATTCGATTCCTTTCGATTCAATTCAATTCCATTCCATTCCATTCCATTCCATTCCATTGAATTCCATTCCATTCCATTGAATTCCATTCCATTCCATTCCATTCCATTCCATTCCATTGAATTCCACTCCATTCCATTGAATTCCATTCCATTCCATTCCATTCCATTCCATTCCATTCAATGGAATTCCATTCCATTCCATTCCATTCCATTCCATTGAATTCCATTGAAATCCATTGAATTCCATTGAATTCCATTCCATTCCATTGAATTCCATTCCTTTCCATTCCATTCCATTGAATTCCGTTCAATTCCATTCCATTGCATTCCATTCCATTCCATTCCATTCGAATTCCATTCCATTCCATTCCTTTCCATTCCATTCCATTCCATTCCATTCCATTCTACTCGGGTTGATTCCATTCTATTCCATTCCATTCCATTCGATTCCATTCGATTCCTTTCGATTCCATTCGATTCCATTCCATTCCATTCCATTCCATTGAATTCCATTCCATTCCATTCCATTCCATTCCATTCCATTCCATTCCATTCTACTCGGGTTGATTCCATTCTATTCCATTCCATTCCATTCGATTCCATTCGATTCCTTTCGATTCCATTCGATTCGATTCCATTCCATTCCATTCCATCGAATTTCATTCCATTCCATTCCATTCCATTCCATTCCATTCCATTCCATTCCATTCCATTCCATTCCATTCCATTCCACTCCATTCTACTCGGGTTGATTCCATTCTATTACATTCCATTCCATTCGATTCCATTCGATTCCATTCGATTCCATTCGATTCCATTCCATTCCATTCCATTCAATTGAATTCCATTCCATTCCATTCCATTCCATTACATTCCATTCCATTCCATTCCATTCCATTTCATTCCATTCCATTCTACTCGGGTTGATTCCACTCTATTACATTCCATTCCATTCGATTCCATTCGATTCCATTCGATTCCATTCGATTCCATTCCATTCGATTCCATTCAATTGAATTCCATTCCATTCCATTCCATTCCATTCCATTCCATTCCATTCCATTGAATTCCATTCCATTCCATTGAATTCCATTCCATTACATTCCATTCCATTGAATTCCATTCCATTCCATTCCATTCCATTCCATTCCATTGAGTTCCATTACATTCAATTCCATTCCATTCCATTCCATTCCATGGAATTCCATTCCATTCCGTTCCGTTCCGTTCCGTTCCGTTCCATTCCATTCCATTCCATTCCATTGAATTCCGTTCCATTCCATTGAATTCCATTCCATTCCGTTCCATTGCATTGAATTCCGTTCCGTTCCGTTCCGTTCCGTTCCGTTCCACTCCGTTCTACTCGGGTTGATTCCATTCTATTCCATTCCAATCCACTCGATTCCATTCCATTCCATTCCATTCCATTCCATTCCATTCCATTCCATTCCGTTCTACTCGGTTTCATTCCATTCCATTCCTTTCCGTTCCGTTCCGTTCCGTTCCGTTCTACTCGGGTTGATTCCATTCTATTCCATTCCATTCCATTCCATTCCATTCGATTCCATTCGATTTCATTCGATTCCATTCCATTCCATTCCATTCCATTCCATTCCATTCCATTGAATTCCATTCCATTCCATTCCATTCCATTGAATTCCGTTCCATTCCATTCCATTCCATTCCATTCCATTCCATTGAATTCCATTCCATTGAATTCCATTCCATTCCACTGAATTCCATTCCATTCTGTTCCGTTCCGTTCCGTTCCGTTCCGTTCCGTTCCATTCCATTCCATTGAATTCCGTTCCATTCCATTGAATTCCATTCCATTCCATTCCATTCCATTGAATTCCGTTCCGTTCCGTTCCGTTCCGTTCCGTTCCATTCCGTTCCATTCCGTTCCATTCCGTTCTACTCGGGTTGATTCCATTCTATTCCATTCCATTCCATTCGATTCCATTCCATTCCATTCCATTCCATTCCATTCCGTTCTACTCGGGTTCATTCCATTCCATTCCGTTCCGTTCCGTTCCGTTCCGTTCCATTCTTTCTACTTGTGTTGATTCCATTCCATTCCATTCTATTCCATTGAATTCCATTCCATTCCATTCCATTCCATTACATGGAATTCCATGGAATTCCATTGAATTCCATTCCATGGAATTCCATTCCATTCCATTCCATTCCATTCCATTGAATTCCATTCCATTCCATTCCATTCCATTCCATTCCATTCCATTCCATTCCATTCCATTCCATTGAATTCCATTCCATTCCATGGAATTCCATTCCATTCCGTTCCGTTCCGTTCCGTTCCGTTCCGTTCCGTTCCGTTCCGTTCCATTCCGTTCCATTCCGTTCTACTCGGGTTGATTCCATTCTATTCCATTCCATTCCACTCGATTCCATTCCATTCCATTCCATTCCATTCCATTCCATTCCGTTCTACTCGGGTTCATTCCATTCCATTCCTTTCCGTTCCGTTCCGTTCCATTCCGTTCCATTCCGTTCTACTCGGGTTGATTCCATTCTATTCCATTCCATTCCACTCGATTCCATTCCATTCCATTCCATTCCATTCCATTCCATTCCGTTCTACTCGGGTTCATTCCATTCCATTCCTTTCCGTTCCGTTCCGTTCCGTTCCGTTCCGTTCCGTTCTACTCGGGTTGATTCCATTCTATTCCCTTCCAATCCATTCGATTCCATTCGATTCCATTCGATTCCATTCGATTACATTCCATTCCATTCCATTCCATTCCATTGAATTCCATTCCATTCCATTCCATTCCATTGAATTCCGTTCCATTCCATTCCATTCCATTCCATTCCATTCCATTGAATTCCATTCCATTGAATTCCATTCCATTCCATACCATTCCACTGAATTCCATTCCATTCCATTCCGTTCCGTTCCGTTCCGTTCCGTTCTGTTCCATTCCATTCCATTCCATTCCATTGAATTCCATTCCATTCCATTGAATTCCATTCCATTCCGTTCCATTCCATTCCATTCCGTTCCGTTCCGTTCCGTTCCGTTCCGTTCCATTCCGTTCCATTCTGTTCCATTCCGTTCTACTCGGGTTGATTCCATTCTATTCCATTCCATTCCATTCGATTCCATTCCATTCCATTCCATTCCATTCCATTCCATTCCATTCCATTCCTTTCTACTCGGGTTCATTCCATTCCATTCCGTTCCGTTCCGTTCCGTTCCGTTCCATTCCTTTCTACTTGTGTTGATTCCATTCCATTCCATTCTATTCCATTGAATTCCATTCCATTCCATTCCATTCCATTCCATTACATGGAATTCCATTGAAATCCATTGAATTCCATTCCATTGAATTCCATTGAATTCCATTCCATTCCATTCCATGGAATTCCATTTCATTCCATTCCATTCCTTGGAATTCCATTGAATTCCATTCCATTCCATTCAATTGAATTCCATTCCATTCCATTCCATTCGATTCCATTCCATTCCATTGAATTCCATTCCATTCCATTCCATTCCATTGAATTCCATTGAATTCCATTCCATTGATTTCCATTCCATTCCATTGAATTCCATTCCATTTCATTCCATTCCATTCCGTTCCATTCCATTCCGTTCCATTCCATTCAATTCCTTTCCATTCCATTCCATTCCGTTCCATTCCATTGAATTCCGTTCCATTGCATTGAATTCCGTTCCATTCCATTCCATTCGATTCCATTCCATTCCATGGAATTCCATTACTTTCCATTCCATTCCATTCCATTCCATTCCATTCCATTCCATTGAATTCCATTGAATTCCATTCCATTCCATTGAATTCCATTCCTTTCCATTCCATTCCATTGAATTCCGTTCAATTCCATTCCATTCCATTCCATTCCATTCCATTCCGTTCGAATTCCATTCCATTCCATTCCATTCCATTCCATTCCATTCCATTCCATTCCATCGAATTCCATTCCATTCCATTGAATTCCATTCCATTCCATTCCATTCCATTCCATTCCATTCCATTCCATTCCATTCCATTCCATCGAATTCCATTCCATTCCATTCCATTCCATTCCATTCCATTCCATTCCATTCCATTCGATTCCATTCGATTCCATTCGATTCCATTCCATTCCATTCCATTCCATTCCATTCCATTGAATTCCATTCCATTCCATTCCATTCCATTGAATTCCGTTCCATTCCTTTCTATTCCATTCCATTCCATTCCATTCCATTCCATTCCATTCCATTCCATTCCATTCCATTCCATTCCATTCCATTCTGCTCGGGTTGATTCCATTCTATTACATTCCATTCCATTCGATTCCATTCGATTCCATTCGATTCCATTCGATTCCATTCCATTCCATTCCATTCCATTGAATTCCGTTCCATTCCATTCCATTCCATTCCATTCCATTCCATTCCATTGAATTCCATTACATTGAATTCCATTCCATTCCATTCCATTCCATGGAATTCCATTCCATTCCGTTCCGTTCCGTTCCGTTCCGTACCGTTCCATTCCATTCCATTCCATTCCATTGAATTCCGTTCCATTCCATTGAATTCCATTCCATTCCGTTCCGTTCCATTGAATTCCGTTCCGTTCCGTTCCGTTCGGTTCCGTTCCATTCCGTTCCATTCCATTCCATTCCGTTCTACTCGGTTTCATTCCATTCCATTCCTTTCCGTTCCGTTCCGTTCCGTGCCATTCCGTTCCGTTCCGTTTCGTTCTACTCGGGTTGATTCCATTCTATTCCTTTCCATTCCATTCGATTCCATTCTATTCCATTCGATTCCATTCTATTCAATTCGATTCCATTCCATTCCATTCTATTCCATTCTATTCCATTCGATTCCATTCTATTCAATTCGATTCCATTCCATTCCATTCCATTCCATTCCATTCCATTCCACTGAATTCCATTCCATTCCATTCCGTTCCATTCCATTCCGTTCCATTCCATTGAATTCCATTCCATTCCATTCCATTACGTTCCGTTCCATTCCGTTCCATTCCATTGAATTCCGATCCATTGCATTGAATTCCGTTCCATTCCATTCCATTCCTTTCCGTTCCGTTCCGTTCCGTTCCGTTCTACTCGGGTTGATTCCATTCTATTCCATTCCATTCCATTCGATTCCATTCTATTCCATTCGATTCCATTCGATTCAATTCTATTCGATTCCATTCCATTCCATTCCATTCCATTCCATTGAATTCCATTCCATTCCATAGAATTCCATTCCATTCCATTCCATTCCATTCCATTCCATTCCATTGAATTCCATTCCATTCCATTGAATTCCACTCCATTCCATTCCATTCGATTCCATTCCATTCCATGGAATTCCATTCCATTCGATTCCATTCCATTCCATGGAATTCCATTTCATTCCATTCCATTCCATTCCATTCCATTCCATAGAATTCCATTCCATTCCATTCCATTCCATTCCATTCCATTCCATTCCATTGAATTCCATTCCATTCCATTGAATTCCATTCCATTCCATTCCATTCGATTCCATTCCATTCCATGGAATTCCATTCCATTCGATTCCATTCCATTCCATGGAATTCCATTCCTTTCCATTCCATTCCATTCCATTCCATTCCATCCCATTCCATGGAATTCCATTGAATTCCATTCCATTCCATTGAATTCCATTCCTTTCCATTCCATTCCATTGAATTCCGTTCAATTCCATTCCATTCCATTCCATCCCATTCCATTCCATTCGAATTCCATTCCATTCCATTCCATTCCATTCCATTCCATTCCATTCCATTCTACTCGGGTTGATTCCATTCTATTCCATTCCATTCCATTCGATTCCATTCGATTCCTTTCGATTCCATTCCATTCCATTCCATTCCATTGAATTCCATTCCATTCCATTCCATTCCATTCCATTGAATTCCATTCCATTCCATTCCATCGAATTCCATTCCATTCCATTGAATTCCATTCCATTCCATTCCATTCCATTGCATTCCATTCCATTCCATTCCATTCCATCGAATTCCATTCCATTCCATTCCATTCCATTCCATTCCATTCCATTCCATTCCATTCCATTCCATTCGATTCCATTCGATTCCATTCGATTCCATTCCATTCCATTCCATTCCATTCCATTCCGTTCCGTTCCATTCCGTTCCATTCCGTTCCATTCCATTGAATTCTGTTCCATTGCATTGAATTCCGTTCCATTCCATTCCGTACCTTTCCGTTCCGTTCCGTTCCGTTCCGTTCCGTTCTACTCGGGTTGATTCCATTCTATTCCATTCCATTCCATTCGATTCCATTCTATTCCATTCGATTCCATTCGATTCAATTCAATTCCATTCAATTCCATTCCATTCCATTCCATTCCATTGAATTCCATTCCATTCCATTGAATTCCATTCCATTCCATTCCATTCCATTCCATTCCATTCCATTGAATTCCATTCCATTCCATGGAATTCCATTCCATTCCATTCCATTCCATTCGATTCCATTCCATTCCATTCCATTCCATTCCATTCCATTCCATTCCATTGAATTCCATTGAATTCCATTGAATTCCATTCCATTCCATTGAATTCCATTCCTTTCCATTCCATTCCATTGAATTCCGTTCAATTCCATTCCATTGCATTCCATTCCATTCCATTCCATTCGAATTCCATTCCATTCCATTCCATTCCATTCCATTCCATTCCATTCCATTCTACTCGGGTTGATTCCATTCTATTCCATTCCATTCCATTCGATTCCATTCGATTCCTTTCGATTCCATTCGATTCCATTCCATTCCATTCCATTCCATTGAATTCCATTCCATTCCATTCCATTCCATTCCATTCCATTCCATTCCATTCCATTCTACTCGGGTTGATTCCATTCTATTCCATTCCATTCCATTCGATTCCATTCGATTCCTTTCGATTCCATTCGATTCCATTCCATTCCATTCCATTCCATCGAATTCCATTCCATTCCATTCCATTCCATTCCATTCCATTCCATTCCATTCCATTCTACTCGAGTTGATTCCATTCTATTACATTCCATTCCATTCGATTCCATTCGATTCCATTCGATTCCATTCGATTCCATTCCATTCGATTCCATTCAATTGAATTCCATTCCATTCCATTCCATTCCATTCCATTCCATTCCATTCCATTCCATTGAATTCCATTCCATTCCATTGAATTCCATTCCATTACATTCCATTCCATTGAATTCCATTCCATTCCATTCCATTCCACTCCATTCCATTCCATTCCATTCCATTGAATTCCATTACATTCAATTCCATTCCATTCCATTCCATTCCATGGAATTCCATTCCATTCCGTTCCGTTCCGTTCCGTTCCGTTCCATTCCATTCCATTCCATTCCATTGAATTCCATTCCATTCCGTTCCAATCCATTGAATTCCGTTCCGTTCCGTTCCGTTCCGTTCCATTCCGTTCCATTCCGTTCCATTCCGTTCTACTCGGGTTGATTCCATTCTATTCCATTCCATTCCATTCGATTCCATTCCATTCCATTCCATTCCATTCCATTCCTTTCTACTCGGGTTCATTGCATTCCATTCCGTTCCGTTCCGTTCCGTTCCGTTCTACTCGGGTTGATTCCATTCTATTCCATTCCATTCCATTCGATTCCATTCTATTCCATTCCATTCCATTCGATTCCATTCTATTCCATTCTATTCCATTCGATTCCATTCGATTCAATTCGATTCCATTCCATTCCATTCCATTCCATTCCATTCCATTCCATTCCATTCCATTGAATTCCATTCCATTCCATTCCGTTCCATTCCATTCCGTTCCATTCCATTCCATTCCATTCCATTACGTTCCGTTCCATTCCGTTCCATTCCGTTCCATTCCATTGAATTCCGATCCATTGCATTGAATTCCGTTCCATTCCATTCCATTCCTTTCCGTTCCGTTCCGTTCCGTTCCGTTCCGTTCCGTTCTACTCGGATTGATTCCATTCTATTCCAATCCATTCCATTCGATTCCATTCGATTCCATTCGATTCCATTCGTTTCCATTCCATTCCATTCCATTCCATGGAATTCCATTCCATTCCATTCCATTCCATTCCATTCCATTCCATGGAATTCCGTTCCATTCCGTTCCGTTCCATTGAATTCCGTTCCGTTCCATTGAATTCCATTCCATTCCATTCCATCGAATTCCATTCCATTCCATTCCATTCCATTCCATTGAATTCCGTTCCATTCCATTGAATTCCATTCCATTCCGTTCCATTCCATTGAATTCCGTTCCGTTCCGTTCCGTTCCGTTCCGTTCCATTCCGTTCTACTCGGGTTGATTCCATTCTATTCCATTCCAATCCACTCGATTCCATTCCATTCCATTCCATTCCATTCCATTCCATTCCATTCCATTCTACTCGGGTTCATTCCATTCCATTCCTTTCCGTTCCGTTCCGTTCCGTTCCGTTCCGTTCCGTTCTACTCGGGTTGATTCAATTCTATTCCATTCCATTCCATTCGATTCCATTCTATTCCATTCGATTCCATTCGATTCAATTCGATTCGATTCCATTCCATTCCATTCCATTCCATTGCATTCCATTGAATTCCATTCCATTCCATTGAATTCCATTCCATTCCATTCCATTCCATTCCATTCAATTCCATTCGATTCCATTCGATTCCATTCCATTCCATTGAATTCCATTCCATTCCATTCCATTCCATTGAATTCCGTTCCATTCCTTTCAATTCCATTCCATTCCATTCCATTCCATTCCATTCCATTCCATTCCATTCCATTCCATTTGAATTCCATTCCATTCCATTCCATTCCATTCCATTCCATTCCATTCTATTCTACTCGGGTTGATTCCATTCTATTCCATTCCATTCCATTCGATTCCACTCGATTCCATTCGATTCCATTCGATTCCATTCGATTCAATTCGATTCCATTCCATTCCATTCCATTCCATTCCATTCCATTCCATTCCATGGAATTCCATTCCATTCCGTTCCGTTCCGTTCCGTTCCGTTCCGTACCGTTCCATTCCATTCCATTCCATTCCATTGAATTCCGATCCATTCCATTGAATTCCATTCCATTACGTTCCATTCCATTGAATTCCGTTCCGTTCCGTTCCGTTCCGTTCCGTTCCGTTCCATTCCGTTCCATTCCATTCCATTCCGTTCTACTCAGGTTCATTCCATTCCATTCCTTTCCGTTCCGTTCCGTTCCGTTCCATTCCGTTCCGTTCCGTTCCGTTCTACTCGGGTTGATTCCATTCTATTCCATTCCATTCCATTCGATTCCATTCTATTCCATTCGATTCCATTCTATTCAATTCGATTCCATTCCATTCCATTCCATTCCATTACGTTCCGTTCCATTCCGTTCCATTCCATTGAATTCCGATCCATTGCATTGAATTCCGTTCCATTCCATTCCATTCCTTTCCGTTCCGTTCCGTTCTGTTCCGTTCTACTCGGGTTGATTCCATTCTATTCCATTCCATTCCATTCGATTCCATTCTATTCCATTCGATTCCATTCGATTCAATTTGATTCGATTCGATTCCATTCCATTCCATTCCATTCCATTCCATTGAATTCCATTCCATTCCATAGAATTCCATTCCATTCCATTCCATAGAATTCCATTCCATTCCATTCCATTCCATTCCATTCCATTCCATTGAATTCCATTCCATTCCATTGAATTCCATTCCATTCCATTCCATTCGATTCCATTCCATTCCATGGAATTCCATTCCATTCGATTCCATTCCATTCCATGGAATTCCATTTCATTCCATTCCATTCCATTCCATTCCATTCCATTCCATAGAATTCCATCCCATTCCATTCCATTCCATTCCATTCCGTTCCATTCCATTCCATCGAATTCCATTCCATTCCATTCCATTCCATTCCATTCCATTCCATTCCATTCCATTCCATTCCATTCCATTCCATTCCATTCTACTCGGGTTGATTCCATTCTATTCCATTCCATTCCATTCGATTCCATTCGATTCCATTCGATTCCATTCGATTCCATTCCATTCCATTCCATTCCATTCAATTCCATTCCATTCCATTCCATTCCATTCCATTCCATTCCATTCCATTCCATTCCATTGAATTCCATTCCATTCCATTGAATTCCATTCCATTCCATTCCATTCCATTGAATTCCGTTCCATTCCATTCCTTTCCATTCCATTCCATTCCATTGAATTCCATTACATTGAATTCCATTGAATTCCATTCCATTCCATTGAATTCCATTCCATTCCATTGAATTCCATTAAATTCCATTCCATTCGATTCCATTCCATTCCATGGAATTCCATTCCTTTCCATTCCATTCCATTCCATTCCATTCCATTCCATTCCATTCCATGGAATTCCATTGAATTCCATTCCATTCCATTGAATTCCATTCCTTTCCATTCCATTCCATTGAATTCCGTTCAATTCCATTCCATTCCATTCCATTCCATTCCATTCCATTCGAATTCCATTCCATTCCATTCCATTCCATTCCATTCCATTCCATTCCATTCCATTCCATTCTACTCGGGTTGATTCCATTCTATTCCATTCCATTCCATTCGATTCCATTCGATTCCTTTCGATTCCATTCCATTCCATTCCATTCCATTCCATTCCATGGAATTCCATTCCATTCCATTCCATTCCATTCCATTGAATTCCACTCCATTCCATTCCATCGAATTCCATTCCATTCCATTGAATTCCATTCCATTCCATTCCATTCCATTCCATTCCATTCCATTCCATTCCATTCCATCGAATTCCATTCCATTCCATTCCATTCCATTCCATTCCATTCCATTCCATTCCGTTCCGTTCCATTCCGTTCCATTCCGTCCCATTCCATTGAATTCCGTTCCATTGCATTGAATTCCGTTCCATTCCATTCCATTCCTTTCCGTTCCGTTCCGTTCCGTTCCGCTCCGTTCTACTCGGGTTGATTCCATTCTATTCCATTCCATTCCATTCGATTCCATTCTATTCCATTCGATTCCATTCGATTCAATTCGATTCCATTCCATTCCATTCCATTCCATTCCATTCCATTCCATTGAATTCCATTCCATTCCATTGAATTCCATTCCATTCCATTCCGTTCCATTCCATTCCATTCCATTGAATTCCATTCCATTCCATTGAATTCCATTCCATTCCATTCCATTCGATTCCATTCCATTCCATGGAATTCCATTCCATTCCATTCCATTCCATTGAATTCCATTGAATTCCATTGAATTCCATTCCATTCCATTGAATTCCATTCCTTTCCATTGCATTCCATTGAATTCAGTTCAATTCCATTCCATTGCATTCCATTCCATTCCATTCCATTCGTATTCCATTCCATTCCATTCCATTCCATTCCATTCCATTCCATTCCATTCTACTCGGGTTGATTCCATTCTATTCCATTCCATTCCATTCGATTCCATTCGATTCCTTTCGATTCCTTTCCATTCCATTCCATTCCATTCCATTCCATTGAATTCCATTCCATTCCATTCCATTCCATTCCATTGAATTCCATTCCATTCCATTCCATTCCATGGAATTCCATTCCATTCCGTTCCGTTCCGTTCCGTTCCGTTCCGTACCGTTCCATTCCATTCCATTCCGTTCCATTGAATTCCGTTCCATTCCATTGAATTCCATTCCATTCCGTTCCATTCCATTGAATTCCGTTCCGTTCCGTTCCGTTCCGTTCCGTTCCGTTCCATTCCGTTCCATTCCATTCCATTCCGTTCTACTCGGGTTCATTCCATTCCATTCCTTTCCGTTCCGTTCCGTTCCGTTCCGTTCCGTTCCGTTCCGTTCCATTCCACTCGGGTTGATTCCATTCTATTCCATTCCATTCCATTCCATTCCATTCGATTCCATTCGATTCCATTCGATTCCATTCGATTCCATTCCATTCCATTCCATTCCATTCCATTCCATTCCATTGAATTCTGTTCCATTCCATTCCATTGCATTCCGTTCCATTCCATTCCATTTGATTTCCATTCCATTCCATTCCATTCCATTCCATTCCATTCCATTCCATTCCATTCCATTCCATTCTCCTCGGGTTGATTCCATTCTATTCCATTCCATTCCATTCCATTCCATTCGATTCCATTCGATTCCATTCGATTCCATTCCATTCCATTCCATTCCATTCCATTCCATTCCATTCCATTGAATTCCATTCCATTCCATTGAATTCCATTCCATTCCATTCCATTCCATTGAATTCCGTTCCATTCCATTCCATTCCATTCGATTCCATTCCATTGAATTCTATTGAATTCCATTCCATTGAATTCCATTCCATTCCATTGAATTCCATTCCATTTCATTCCATTCCATTCCGTTCCATTCCATTCCGTTCCATTCCATTCCATTCCTTTCCATTCCATTCCATTCCGTTCCATTCCATTGAATTCCGTTCCATTGCATTGAATTCCGTTCCATTCCATTCCATTCCTTTCCGTTCCGTTCCGTTCCGTTCCGTTCCGTTCCGTTCCGTTCTACTCGGGTAGATTCCATTCTATTCCATTCCATTCCATTCGATTCCATTCTATTCCATTCTATTCCATTCGATTCCATTCGATTCAATTCGATTCCATTCCATTCCATTCCATTCCATTCCATTCCATTGAATTCCATTCCATTCCATTCCGTTCCATTCCATTCGGTTCCATTCCATTCCATTCCATTCCATTACGTTCCGTTCCATTCCGTTCCATTCCGTTCCATTCCATTGAATTCCGATCCATTGCATTGAATTCCGTTCCATTCCATTCCATTCCTTTCCGTTCCGTTCCGTTCCGCTCCGTTCCATTCTACTCGGATTGATTCCATTCTATTCCAATCCATTCCATTCGATTCCATTCGATTCCATTCGATTCCATTCGTTTCCATTCCATTCCATTCCATTCCATTGAATTCCATTCCATTCCATTCCATTCCATTCCATTCCATTCCATGGAATTCCGTTCCATTCCGTTCCGTTCCATTGAATTCCGTTCCGTTCCATTGAATTCCATTCCATTCCATTCCATTGAATTCCATTCCATTCCATTCCATTCCATTCCATTCCATTCCATCGAATTCCATTCCATTCCATTCCATTCCATTCCATTGAATTCCGTTCCATTCCATTGAATTCCATTCCATTCCGTTCCATTCCATTGAATTCCGTTCCGTTCCGTTCCGTTCCATTCCGTTCTACTCGGGTTGATTCCATTCTATTCCATTCCAATCCACTCGATTCCATTCCATTCCATTCCATTCCATTCCATTCCATTCCGTTCTACTCGGGTTCATTCCATTCCATTCCTTTCCGTTCCATTCCGTTCCGTTCCGTTCCGTTCTACTCGGGTTGATTCCATTCTATTCCATTCCATTCCATTCGATTCCATTCTATTCCATTCGATTCCATTCGATTCAATTCGATTCGATTCCATTCCATTCCATTCCATTCCATTGCATTCCATTGAATTCCATTCCATTCCATTGAATTCCATTCCATTCCATTCCATTCCATTCCATTCCATTCCATTCCATTCCATTCCATTCCATCAAATTCCATTCCATTCCATTCCATTCCATTCCATTCAATTCCATTCGATTCCATTCGATTCCATTCGATTCCATTCGATTCCATTCCATTCCATTCCATTCCATTGAATTCCATTCCATTCCATTCCATTCCATTGAATTCCGTTCCATTCCTCTCAATTCCATTCCATTCCATTCCATTCCATTCCATTCCATTCCATTCCATTCCATTCCATTCCATTCCATTCCATTCCATTCTACTCGGGTTGATTCCATTCTATTACATTCCATTCCATTCGATTCCATTCGATTCCATTCGATTCCATTCGATTCCATTCCATTCCATTCCATTCCATTGAATTCCGTTCCATTCCATTCCATTCCATTCCATTCCATTCCATTCCTTTGAATTCCATTACATTGAATTCCATTCCATTCCTTTCCGTTCCGTTCCGTTCCGTTCCGTACCGTTCCATTCCATTCCATTCCGTTCCATTGAATTCCGTTCCATTCCATTGAATTCCATTCCATCCCGTTCCATTCCATTGAATTCCGTTCCGTTCCGTTCCGTTCCGTTCCGTTCCATTCCGTTCCATTCCATTCCATTGCGTTCTACTCGGGTTCATTCCATTCCATTCCTTTCCGTTCCGTTCCGTTCCGTTCCATTCCGTTCCGTTCCGTTCCGTTCTACTCGGGTTGATTCAATTCTATTCCATTCCATTCCATTCGATTCCATTCTATTCCATTCGATTCCATTCTATTCAATTCGATTCCATTCCATTCCATTCCATTCCATTCCATTCCATTCCATTGAATTCCATTCCATTCCATTCCGTTCCATTCCATTCCGTTCCATTCCATTCCATTCCATTCCATTCCATTCCATTACGTTCCGTTCCATTCCGTTCCATTCCACTGAATTCCGCTCCATTGCATTGAATTCCGTTCCATTCCATTCCATTCCTTTCCGTTCCGTTCCGTTCCGTTCCGTTCTACTCGGGTTGATTCCATTCTATTCCATTCCATTCCATTCGATTCCATTCTATTCCATTCGATTCCATTCGATTCAATTCTATTCGATTCCATTCCATTCAATTCCATTCCATTCCATTGAATTCCATTCCATTCCATAGAATTCCATTCCATTCCATTCCATTCCATTCCATTGAATTCCATTCCATTCCATTGAATTCCATTCCATTCCATTCCATTCGATTCCATTCCATTCCATGGAATTCCATTCCATTCGATTCCATTCCATTCCATGGAATTCCATTTCATTCCATTCCATTCCATTCCATTCCATTCCATTCCATGGAATTCCATTCCATTCCATTCCATTCCATTCCATTCCGTTCCATTCCATTCCATCGAATTCCATTCCATTCCATTCCATTCCATTCCATTCCATTCCATTCCATTCCATTCCATTCCATTCCATTCCATTCTACTCGGGTTGATTCCATTCTATTCCATTCCATTCCATTCGATTCCATTCGATTCCATTCGATTCCATTCGATTCCATTCCATTCCATTCCATTCCATTCAATTCCATTCCATTCCATTCCATTCCATTCCATTCCATTCCATTCCATTCCATTGAATTCCATTCCATTCCATTGAATTCCATTCCATTCCATTGAATTCCATTCCATTCCATTCCATTCCATTGAATTCCATTCCATTCCATTGAATTCCATTCCATTCCATTCCATTCGATTCCATTCCATTCCATGGAATTCCATTCCTTTCCATTCCATTCCATTCCATTCCATTCCATTCCATTCCATTCCATTCCATTCCATTCTCCTCGGGTTGATTCCATTCTATTCCATTCCATTCCATTCCATTCCATTCGATTCCATTCGATTCCATTCGATTCCATTCCATTCCATTGAATTCCGTTCCATTCCATTCCATTCCATTCGATTCCATTCCATTGAATTCCATTGAATTCCATTCCATTGAATTCCATTCCATTGAATTCCATTCCATTCCATTGAATTCCATTCCATTTCATTCCATTCCATTCCGTTCCATTCCATTCCGTTCCATTCCATTCCATTCCTTTGCATTCCATTCCATTCCGTTCCATTCCATTGAATTCCGTTCCATTGCATTGAATTCCGTTCCATTCCATTCCATTCCTTTCCGTTCCGTTCCGTTCCGTTCCGTTCCGTTCCGTTCCGTTCTACTCGGGTTGATTCCATTCTATTCCATTCCATTCCATTCGATTCCATTCTATTCCATTCTATTCCATTCGATTCCATTCGATTCAATTCGATTCCATTCCATTCCATTTCATTCCATTCCATTCCATTCCATTCCATTGAATTCCATTCCATTCCATTCCGTTCCATTCCATTCGGTTCCATTCCATTCCATTCCATTCCATTACGTTCCGTTCCATTCCGTTCCATTCCGTTCCATTCCATTGAATTCCGATCCATTGCATTGAATTCCGTTCCATTCCATTCCATTCCTTTCCGTTCCGTTCCGTTCCGTTCCGTTCCGTTCTACTCGGATTGATTCCATTCCATTCCATTCCATTCCATTGAATTCCATTCCATTCCATTCCATTCCATTCCATTCCATTCCATGGAATTCCGTTCCATTCCGTTCCGTTCCATTGAATTCCGTTCCGTTCCATTGAATTCCATTCCATTCCATTCCATTGAATTCCATTCCATTCCATTCCATTCCATTCCATTCCATTCCATTCCATTCCATCGAATTCCATTCCATTCCATTCCATTCCATTCCATTCCATTGAATTCCGTTCCATTCCATTGAATTCCATTCCATTCCGTTCCATTCCATTGAATTCCGTTCCGTTCCGTTCCGTTCCACTCCGTTCTACCCGGGTTGATTCCATTCTATTCCATTCCAATCCACTCGATTCCATTCCATTCCATTCCATTCAATTCCATTCCATTCCGTTCTACTCGGGTTCATTCCATTCCATTCCTTTCCGTTCCATTCCGTTCCGTTCCGTTCCGTTCCGTTCTACTCGGGTTGATTCCATTCTATTCCATTCCATTCCATTCGATTCCATTCTATTCCATTCGATTCCATTCGATTCAATTCGATTCGATTCCATTCCATTCCATTCCATTCCATTGCATTCCATTGAATTCCATTCCATTCCATTGAATTCCATTCCATTCCATTCCATTCCATTCCATTCCATTCCATTCCATTCCATCAAATTCCATTCCATTCCATTCCATTCCATTCCATTCAATTCCATTCGATTCCATTCGATTCCATTCGATTCCATTCGATTCCATTCCATTCCATTCCATTCCATTGAATTCCATTCCATTCCATTCCATTCCATGGAATTCCGTTCCATTCCTTTCAATTCCATTCCATTCCATTCCATTCCATTCCATTCCATTCCATTCCATTCCATTCCATTCTACTCGGGTTGATTCCATTCTATTACATTCCATTCCATTCGATTCCATTCGATTCCATTCGATTCCATTCGATTCCATTCCATTCCATTCCATTCCATTGAATTCCGTTCCATTCCATTCCATTCCATTCCATTCCATTCCATTCCTTTGAATTCCATTACATTGAATTCCATTCCATTCCTTTCCGTTCCGTTCCGTTCCGTACCGTTCCATTCCATTCCATTCCGTTCCATTGAATTCCGTTCCATTCCATTGAATTCCATTCCATTCCGTTCCATTCCATTGAATTCCGTTCCGTTCCGTTCCGTTCCGTTCCGTTCCGTTCCATTCCGTTCCATTCCATTCCATTGCGTTCTACTCGGGTTCATTCCATTCCATTCCTTTCCGTTCCGTTCCGTTCCGTTCCATTCCGTTCCGTTCCGTTCCGTTCTACTCGGGTTGATTCAATTCTATTCCATTCCATTCCATTCGATTCCATTCTATTCCATTGAATTCCATTCCATTCCATTCCGTTCCATTCCATTCCATTCCATTCCATTCCATTCCATTCCATTGAATTCCATTCCATTCCATTCCGTTCCATTCCATTCCGTTCCATTCCATTCCATTCCATTCCATTCCATTCCATTACGTTCCGTTCCATTCCGTTCCATTCCATTGAATTCCGCTCCATTGCATTGAATTCCGTTCCATTCCATTCCATTCCTTTCCGTTCCGTTCCATTCCGTTCCGTTCTACTCGGGTTGATTCCATTCTATTCCATTCCATTCCATTCGATTCCATTCTATTCCATTCGATTCCATTCGATTCAATTCTATTCGATTCCATTCCATTCCATTCCATTCCATTCCATTCCATTGAATTCCATTCCATTCCATAGAATTCCATTCCATTCCATTCCATTCCATTCCATTCCATTCCATTCCATTCCATTGAATTCCATTCCATTCCATTGAATTAAATTCCATTCCATTCCATTCGATTCCATTCCATTCCATGGAATTCCATTCCATTCGATTCCATTCCATTCCATGGAATTCCATTTCATTCCATTCCATTCCATTCCATTCCATTCCATTCCATAGAATTCCATTCCATTCCATTCCATTCCATTCCATTCCGTTCCATTCCATTCCATCGAATTCCATTCCATTCCATTCCATTCCATTCCATTCCATTCCATTCCATTCCATTCCATTCCATTCCATTCTACTCGGGTTGATTCCATTCTATTCCATTCCATTCCATTCGATTCCATTCGATTCCATTCGATTCCATTCGATTCCATTCCATTCCATTCCATTCCATTCCATTCAATTCCATTCCATTCCATTCCATTCCATTCCATTCCATTCCATTCCATTCCATTGAATTCCATTCCATTCCATTGAATTCCATTCAATTCCATTCCATTCCATTGAATTCCGTTCCATTCCATTCCTTTCCATTCCATTCCATTCCATTGAATTCCATTACATTGAATTCCATTCCATTCCATTCCATTCCATTGAATTCCATTCCATTCCATTGAATTCCATTCCATTCCATTCCATTCGATTCCATTCCATTCCATGGAATTCCATTCCTATCCATTCCATTCCATTCCATTCCATTCCATTCCATTCCATGGAATTCCATTGAATTCCATTCCATTCCATTGAATTCCATTCCTTTCCATTCCATTCCATTGAATTTCGTTCAATTCCATTCCATTCCATTCCATTCCATTCCATGCCATTCGAATTCCATTCCATTCCATTCCATTCTTTCCATTCCATTCCATTCCATTCCATTCTACTCGGGTTAATTCGATTCTATTCCATTCCATTCCATTCGATTCCATTCGATTCCTTTCGATTCCATTCCATTCCATTCCATTCCATTCCATTGAATTCCATTCCATTCCATTCCATTCCATTCCATTGAATTCCATTCCATTCCATTCCATCGAATTCCTTTCCATTCCATTGAATTCCATTCCATTCCATTCCATTCCATTCCATTCCATTCCATTCCATTCCATTCCATTCCATTCCATTCCATCGAATTCCATTCCATTCCATTAAATTCCATTCCATTCCATTCCATTCCATTCCATTCCATTCCATTCCATTCGATTCCATTCGATTCCATTCGATTCCATTCCATTCCATTCCATTCCGTTCCGTTCCATTCCGTTCCATTCCGTTCCATTCCATTGAATTCTGTTCCATTGCATTGAATTCCGTTCCATTCCATTCCATACCTTTCCGTTGCGTTCCGTTCCGTTCCGTTCCGTTCTACTCGGGTTGATTCCATTCTATTCCATTCCATTCCATTCGATTCCATTCTATTCCATTCGATTCCATTCGATTCAATTCGATTCCATTCCATTCCATTCCATTCCATCGAATTCCATTCCATTCCATTGAATTCCATTCCATTCCATTCCATTCCATTCCATTCCATTCCATTCCATTCCATTCCATTCCATCGAATTCCATTCCATTCCATTCCATTCCATTCCATTCCATTCCATTCCATTCCATTCGATTCCATTCGATTCCATTCGATTCCATTCCATTCCATTCCATTCCATTCCATTCCATTCCATTCCATTCCATTCCATTCCATTCCATTCTACTCCGGTTGATTGCATTCTATTACATTCCATTCCATTCGATTCCATTCGATTCCTTTCGATTCCATTCCATTCCATTCCATTCCATTCCATTTAATTCCATTCCATTCCATTCCATTCCATTCCATTGAATTCCATTCCATTCCATTCCATTCCATTCCATTCCGTTCCATTCCATTCCATTCCATTCCATTCCATTGAATTCCATTACATTGAATTCCATTCCATTCCATTCCATTCCATGGAATTCCATTCCATTCTGTTCCGTTCCGTTCCGTTCCGTTCCATTCCGTTCCATTCCATTCCATTCCGTTCTACTCGGGTTCATTCCATTCCATTCCTTTCCGTTCCGTTCCGTTCCGTTCCATTCCGTTCCGTTCCGTTCCGTTCTACTCGGGTTGATTCCATTCTATTCCATTCCATTCCATTCGATTCCATTCTATTCCATTCGATTCCATTCTATTCAATTCGATTCGATTCCATTCCATTCCATTCCATTACGTTCCGTTCCATTCCGTTCCATTCCATTGAATTCCGATCCATTGCATTGAATTCCGTTCCATTCCATTCCATTCCTTTCCGTTCCGTTCCGTTCCGTTCCGTTCTACTCGGGTTGATTCAATTCTATTCCATTCCATTCCATTCGATTCCATTCTATTCCATTCGATTCCATTCGATTCAATTCTATTCGATTCCATTCCATTCCATTCCATTCCATTCCATTCCATTCGATTCCATTCCATTCCATGGAATTCCATTCCATTCGATTCCATTCCATTCCATGGAATTCCATTTCATTCCATTCCATTCCATTCCATTCCATTCCATTCCATAGAATTCCATTCCATTCCATTCCATTCCATTCCATTCCATTCCATTCCATTCCATTCCATCGAATTCCATTCCATTCCATTCCATTCCATTCCATTCCATTCCATTCCATTCCATTCCATTCCATTCTACTCGGGTTGATTCCATTCTATTCCATTCCATTCCATTCGATTCCATTCGATTCCATTCCATTCCATTCGATTCCATTCCATTCCATTCCATTCCATTCAATTCCATTCCATTCCATTCCATTCCATTCCATTCCATTCCATTCCATTGAATTCCATTCCATTCCATTGAATTCCATTCCATTCCATTCCATTCCATTGAATTCCGTTCCATTCCATTCCTTTCCATTCCATTCCATTCCATTGAATTCCATTACATTGAATTCCATTCCATTCCATTCCATTCGATTCCATTCCATTCCATGGAATTCCATTCCTTTCCATTCCATTCCATTCCATTCCATTCCATTCCATTCCATTCCATGGAATTCCATTGAATTCCATTCCATTCCATTGAATTCCATTCCTTTCCATTCCATTCCATTGAATTCCGTTCAATTCCATTCCATTCCATTCCATTCCATTCCATTCCATTCCATTCGAATTCCATTCCATTCCATTCCATTCCATTCCATTCCATTCCATTCCATTCCATTCCATTCTACTCGGGTTGATTCCATTCTATTCCATTCCATTCCATTCGATTCCATTCGATTCCTTTCGATTCCATTCCATTCCATTCCATTCCATTCCATTGAATTCCATTCCATTCCATTCCATACCATTCCATTGAATTCCATTCCATTCCATTCCATTCCATTCCATTGAATTCCATTCCATTCCATTCCATCGAATTCCATTCCATTCCATTGAATTCCATTCCATTCCATTCCATTCCATTCCATTCCATTCCATTCCATTCCATTCCATCGAATTCCATTCCATTCCATTCCATTCCATTCCATTCCATTCCATTCCATTCCATTCCATTCGATTCCATTCGATTCCATTCGATTCCATTCGATTCCATTCCATTCCATTCCATTCCGTTCCGTTCCATTCCGTTCCATTCCGTCCCATTCCATTGAATTCCGTTCCATTGCATTGAATTCCGTTCCATTCCATTCCATTCCTTTCCGTTCCGTTCCGTTCCGTTCCGCTCCGTTCTACTCGGGTTGATTCCATTCTATTCCATTCCATTCCATTCGATTCCATTCTATTCCATTCGATTCCATTCGATTCAATTCGATTCCATTCCATTCCATTCCATTCCATTCCATTGAATTCCATTCCATTCCATTGAATTCCATTCCATTCCATTCCATTCCATTCCATTCCATTCCATTGAATTCCATTCCATTCCATTGAATTCCATTCCATTCCATTCCATTCGATTCCATTCCATTCCATGGAATTCCATTCCATTCCATTCCATTCCATTCCATTCCATTCCATTCCATGGAATTCCATTGAATTCCATTGAATTCCATTCCATTCCATTGAATTCCATTCCTTTCCATTCCATTCCATTGAATTCCGTTCAATTCCATTCCATTGCATTCCATTCCATTCCATTCCATTCGAATTCCATTCCATTCCATTCCATTCCATTCCATTCCATTCCATTCTACTCGGGTTGATTCCATTCTATTCCATTCCATTCCATTCGATTCCATTCGATTCCTTTCGATTCCATTCGATTCCATTCCATTCCATTCCATTCCACTGAATTCCATTCCATTCCATTCCATTCCATTCCATTCCATTCCATTCCATTCTACTCGGGTTTATTCCATTCTATTCCATTCCATTCCATTCGATTCCATTTGATTCCTTTCGATTCCATTCGTTTCCATTCCATTCCATTCCATTCCATCGAATTCCATTCCATTCCATTCCATTCCATTCCATTCCATTCCATTCCATTCCATTCTACTCGGGTTGATTCCATTCTATTACATTCCATTCCATTCGATTCCATTCGATTCCATTCGATTCCATTCGATTCCATTCCATTCCATTCCATTCAATTGAATTCCATTCCATTCCATTCCATTCCATTCCATTCCATTCCATTCCATTCCATTCCATTCCATTCTACTCGGGATGATTCCATTCTATTACATTCCACTCCATTCGATTCCATTCGATTCCATTCGATTCCATTCGATTCCATTCCATTCGATTCCACTCAATTGAATTCCATTCCATTCCATTCCATTCCATTCCATTCCATTCCATTCCATTGAATTCCATTCCATTCCATTGAATTCCATTCCATTACATTCCATTCCATTGAATTCCATTCCATTCCATTCCATTCCACTCCATTCCATTCCATTCCATTCCATTGAATTCCATTACATTCAATTCCATTCCATTCCATTCCATTCCATGGAATTCCATTCCATTCTGTTCCGTTCCGTTCCTTTCCATTCCATTCCATTCCATTCCATTGAATTCCGTTCCATTCCATTGAATTCCATTCCATTCCGTTCCATTCCATTGAATTCCGTTCCGTTCCGTTCCGTTCCGTTCCATTCCGTTCCATTCCGTTCCTTTCCGTTCTACTCGGGTTGATTCCATTCTATTCCATTCCATTCCATTCGATTCCATTCCATTCCATTCCATTCCATTCCATTCCTTTCTACTCGGGTTCATTCCATTCCATTCCGTTCCGTTCCGTTCTGTTCCGTTCCATTCCTTTCTACTTGTGTTGATTCCATTCCATTCCATTCTATTCCATTGAATTCCATTCCATTCCATTCCAATCTCTTTCCATTACATGGAATTCCATTGAATTCCATTGAATTCCATTGAATTCCATTGAATTCCATTCCATTGAATTCCATTGAATTCCATTCCATTCCATTCCATTCCATTCCTTGGAATTCCATTCCATTCCATTCTATTCCATTCCATTGAATTCCATTCCATTCCATTCAATTGAATTCCATTCCATTCCATTCCATTCGATTCAATTCCATTCCATTGAATTCCATTCCATTCCATTCCATTCCATTGAATTCCATTGAATTCCATTCCATTGAATTCCATTCCATTCCATTGAATTCCATTCCATTTCATTCCATTCCATTCCGTTCCATTCCATTCCGTTCCATTCCATTCCATTCCTTTCCATTCCATTCCTTTCCGTTCCTTTCCATTGAATTCCGTTCCATTGCATTGAATTCCGTTCCATTCCATTCCATTCCTTTCCGTTCCGTTCCGTTCCGTTCCGTTCCGTTCCGTTCTACTCGGGTTGATTCCATTCTATTCCATTCCATTCCATTCGATTCCATTCTATTCCATTCTATTCCATTCGATTCCATTCGATTCAATTCGATTCCATTCCATTCCATTCCATTCCATTCCATTCCATTCCATTCCATTCCATTGAATTCCATTCCATTCCATTCCGTTCCATTCCATTCCGTTCCATTCCATTCCATTCCATTCCATTACGTTCCGTTCCATTCCGTTCCATTCCGTTCCATTCCATTGAATTCCGATCCATTGCATTGAATTCCGTTCCATTCCATTCCATTCCTTTCCGTTCCGTTCCGTTCCGTTCCGTTCCGTTCCGTTCCGTTCTACTCGGATTGATTCCATTCTATTCCAATCCATTCCATTCGATTCCATTCGATTCCATTCGATTCCATTCGTTTCCATTCCATTCCATTCCATTCCATTGAATTCCATTCCATTCCATTCCATTCCATTCCATTCCATTCCATTCCTTGGAATTCCGTTCCATTCCGTTCCGTTCCATTGAATTCCGTTCCGTTCCATTGAATTCCATTCCATTCCATTCCATCGAATTCCATTCCATTCCATTCCATTCCATTCCATTCCATTCCATTGAATTCCGTTCCATTCCATTGAATTCCATTCCATTCCGTTCCATTCCATTGAATTCCGTTCCGTTCCGTTCCGTTCCATTCCGTTCTACTCGGGTTGATTCCATTCTATTCCATTCCAATCCACTCGATTCCATTCCATTCCATTCCATTCCATTCCATTCCATTCCGTTCTACTCGGGTTCATTCCATTCCATTCCTTTCCGTTCCGTTCCGTTCCGTTCCGTTCCGTTCCGTTCTACTCGGGTTGATTCCATTCTATTCCATTCCATTCCATTCGATTCCATTCTATTCCATTCGATTCCATTCGATTCAATTCGATTCGATTCCATTCCATTCCATTCCATTCCATCGCATTCCATTGAATTCCATTCCATTCCATTGAATTCCATTCCATTCCATTCCATTCCATTCCATTCCATTCCATTCCATTCCATCGAATTCCATTCCATTCCATTCCATTCCATTC
Source organism: Gorilla gorilla gorilla (assembly GCF_029281585.2). Lineage (NCBI taxonomy): Eukaryota > Metazoa > Chordata > Mammalia > Primates > Hominidae > Gorilla > Gorilla gorilla. The sequence goes on from NC_073242.2 coordinate 41,215,777, forward strand.
CATTCAATTCCATTCGATTCCATTCGATTCCATTCGATTCCATTCGATTCCATTCCATTCCATTCCATTCCATTGAATTCCATTCCATTCCATTCCATTCCATTGAATTCCGTTCCATTCCTTTCAATTCCATTCCATTCCATTCCATTCCATTCCATTCCATTCCATTCCATTCCATTCCATTCCATTCCATTCCATTCGATTCTACTCGGGTTGATTCCATTCTATTACATTCCATTCCATTCGATTCCATTCGATTCCATTCGATTCCATTCCATTCCATTCCATTCCATTGAATTCCGTTCCATTCCATTCCATTCCATTCCATTCCATTCCATTCCATTGAATTCCATTACATTGAATTCCATTCCATTCCATTCCATTCCATGGAATTCCATTCCATTCCGTTCCGTTCCGTTCCGTTCCGTTCCGTACCGTTCCATTCCATTCCATTCCGTTCCATTGAATTCCGTTCCATTCCATTGAATTCCATTCCATTCCGTTCCATTCCATTGAATTCCGTTCCGTTCCGTTCCGTTCCGTTCCGTTCCATTCCGTTCCATTCCACTCCATTCCGTTCTACTCGGGTTCATTCCATTCCATTCCTTTCCGTTCCGTTCCGTTCCATTCCATTCCATTCCATTCCATTCCATTCCATTCTACTCGGGTTGATTCCATTCCATTCCATTCCATTCCATTCGATTCCATTCGATTCCATTCGATTCCATTCCATTCCATTCCATTCAATTGAATTCCATTCCATTCCATTCCATTCCATTCCATTCCATTCCATTCCATTCCATTCCATTCCATTCTACTCGGGATGATTCCATTCTATTACATTCCATTCCATTCGATTCCATTCGATTCCATTCGATTCCATTCCATTCGATTCCATTCAATTGAATTCCATTCCATTCCATTCCATTCCATTCCATTCCATTCCATTACATTGAATTCCATTCCATTACATTCCATTCCATTGAATTCCATTCCATTCCATTCCATTCCACTCCATTCCATTCCATTCCATTCCATTGAATTCCATTACATTCAATTCCATTCCATTGAATTCCATTCCATTCCGTTCCGTTCCGTTCCGTTCCGTTCCATTCCATTCCATTCCATTCCATTGAATTCCGTTCCATTCCATTGAATTCCATTCCATTCCGTTCCATTCCATTGAATTCCGTTCCGTTCCGTTCCGTTCCGTTCCGTTCCATTCCGTTCCATTCCGTTCCATTCCGTTCTACTCGGGTTGATTCCATTCTATTCCATTCCATTCCATTCGATTCCATTCCATTCCATTCCATTCCATTCCATTCCTTTCTACTCGGGTTCATTCCATTCCATTCCGTTCCGTTCCGTTCCTTTCCGTTCCATTCCTTTCTACTTGTGTTGATTCCATTCCATTCCATTCTATTCCATTGAATTCCATTCCATTCCATTCCATTCCATTCCATTACATGGAATTCCATTGAATTCCATTGAATTCCATTCCATTGAATTCCATTGAATTCCATTCCATTCCATTCCATGGAATTCCATTCCATTCCATTCCATTCCTTGGAATTCCATTCCATTCCATTCCATTCCATTCCATTGAATTCCATTCCATTCCATTCAATTGAATTCCATTCCATTCCATTCCATTCGATTCCATTCCATTCCATTGAATTCCATTCCATTCCATTCCATTCCATTGAATTCCATTGAATTCCATTCCATTGAATTCCATTCCATTCCATTGAATTCCATTCCATTTCATTCCATTCCATTCCGTTCCATTCCATTCCGTTCCATTCCATTCCATTCCATTCCATTCCATTCCATTCCATTACGTTCCGTTCCATTCCGTTCCATTCCATTGAATTCCGATCCATTGCATTGAATTCCGTTCCATTCCATTCCATTCCTTTCCGTTCCGTTCCGTTCCGTTCCGTTCCGTTCTACTCGGATTGATTCCATTCTATTCCATTCCATTCCATTCGATTCCATTCGATTCCATTCGATTCCATTCGATTCCATTCCATTCCATTCCATTCCATTGAATTCCATTCCATTCCATTCCATTCCATTCCATTCCATTGAATTCCATTGAATTCCATTCCATTGAATTCCATTCCATTCCATTCCATTCCGTTCCATTCCATTCCGTTCCATTCCATTCCATTCCATTCCATTCCATTCCGTTCCGTTCCATTCCGTTCCATTCCGTTCCATTCCATTGAATTCCGTTCCATTGCATTGAATTCCGTTCCATTCCATTCCATTCCTTTCCGTTCCGTTCCGTTCCGTTCCGTTCCGTTCCATTCTACTCGGGTTGATTCCATTCCATTCCATTCCATTCCATTCGATTCCATTCTATTCCATTCGATTCCATTCGATTCAATTCGATTCGATTCCATTCCTTTCCATTCCATTCCATTCCATTCCATAGAATTCCATTCCATTCCATTGAATTCCATTCCATTCCATTCCATTCCATTCCATTGAATTCCATTCCATTCCATTGAATTCCATTCCATTCCATTCCATTCGATTCCATTCCATTCCATGGAATTCCATTCCATTCAATTCCATTCCATTCCATGGAATTCCATTTCATTCCATTCCATTCCATTCCATTCCATTCCATTCCATAGAATTCCATTCCGTTCCATTCCATTCCATTCCATTCCATTCCGTTCCATTCCATTCCATCGAATTCCATTCCATTCCATTCCATTCCATTCCATTCCATTCCATTCCATTCTACTCGGGTTGATTCCATTCGATTCCATTCCATTCCATTCGATTCCATTCGATTCCATTCGATTCCATTCGATTCCATTCCATTCCATTCCATTCAATTGAATTCCATTCCATTCCATTCCATTCCATTCCATTCCATTCCATTCCATTCCATTGAATTCCATTCCATTACATTGAATTCCATTCCATTCCATTCCATTCCATTGAATTCCGTTCCATTCCATTCCTTTCCATTCCATTCCATTCCATTGAATTCCATTACATTGAATTCCATTCCATTCCATTCCATTCCATTCCATTCCATTGAATTCCATTCCATTGAATTCCATTCGATTCCATTCCATTCCATGGAATTCCATTCCTTTCCATTCCATTCCATTCCATTCCATCCCATTCCATTGAATTCCATTGAATTCCATTCCATTCCATTGAATTCCATTCCTTTCCATTCCATTCCATTGAATTCCGTTCAATTCCATTCCATTCCATTCCATTCCATTCCATTCCATTCCATTCCATTCCATTCCATTCTACTCGGGTTGATTCCATTCTATTCCATTCCATTCCATTCGATTCCATTCGATTCCTTTCGATTCCATTCCATTCCATTCCATTCCATTCCATTCCATTGAGTTCCATTCCATTCCATTCCATTCCATTCCATTGAATTCCATTCCATTCCATTCCATCGAATTCCATTCCATTCCATTGAATTCCATTCCATTCCATTCCATTCCATTCCATTCCATTCCATTCCATTCCATCGAATTCCATTCCATTCCATTCCATTCCATTCCATTCCATTCGATTCCATTCGATTCCATTCGATTCCATTCCATTCCATTCCATTCCATTGAATTCCGTTCCATTCCATTCCATTCCATTCCATTCCCTTCCATTGAATTCCATTACATTGAATTCCATTCCATTCCATTCCATTCCATTCCGTTCCGTTCCGTTCCGTTCCGTTCCGTTTCGTTCCGTTCCGTTCCGTTCCGTTCCATTCCATTCCATTCCATTCCATTGAATTCAGTTCCATTCCATTGAATTCCATTCCATTCCGTTCCATTCCATTGAATTCTGTTCCGTTCCGTTCTGTTCCGTTCCGTTCTATTCCGTTCCATTCCGTTCCTTTCCGTTCTACTCGGGTTGATTCCATTCTATTCCATTCCATTCCATTCGATTCCATTCGATTCCATTCGAATCCATTCGATTCCACTCAATTCCATTCGATTCCATTCCATTCCATTGAATTCCATTCAATTCCATTCCATTCCATTGAATTCCGTTCCATTCCATTCAATTCCATTCCATTCCATTCCTTTCCGTTCCGTTCCGTTCCGTTCCGTTCCGTTCTACTCGGGTTGATTCCATTCTATTCCATTCCATACCATTCGATTCCATTCTATTCCATTCGATTCCATTAGATTCAATTCGATTCCATTCCATTCCATTCCATTCCATTCCATTCCATCGAATTCCATTCCATTCCATTGAATTCCATTCCATTCCATTCCATTCCATTCCATTCCATTCCATTCCATTCCATTCCATTCCATCGAATTCCATTCCATTCCATTCCATTCCATTCCATTCCATTCCATTCCATTCCATTCGATTCCATTCGATTCCATTCGATTCCATTCCATTCCATTCCATTCCATTCCATTCCATTGAATTCCATTCCATTCCATTCCATTCCATTGAATTCCGTTCCATTCCTTTCAATTCCATTCCATTCCATTCCATTCCATTCCATTCCATTCCATTCCATTCCATTCCATTCCATTCCATTCTGCTCGGGTTGATTCCATTCTATTACATTCTATTACATTCCATTCCATTCGATTCCATTCGATTCCATTCGATTCCATTCCATTCCATTCCATTCCATTGAATTCCGTTCCATTCCATTCCATTCCATTCCATTCCATTCCATTCCATTGAATTCCATTACATTGAATTCCATTCCATTCCATTCCATTCCATGGAATTCCATTCCATTCCGTTCCGTTCCGTTCCGTTCCGTACCGTTCCATTCCATTCCATTCCATTCCATTGAATTCCGTTCCATTCCATTGAATTCCATTCCATTCCGTTCCGTTCCATTGAATTCCGTTCCGTTCCGTTCCGTTCGGTTCCGTTCCATTCCGTTCCATTCCATTCCATTCCGTTCTACTCGGTTTCATTCCATTCCATTCCTTTCCGTTCCGTTCCGTTCCGTGCCATTCCGTTCCGTTCCGTTTCGTTCTACTCGGGTTGATTCCATTCTATTCCTTTCCATTCCATTCGATTCCATTCTATTCCATTCGATTCCATTCTATTCAATTCGATTCCATTCCATTCCATTCTATTCCATTCTATTCCATTCGATTCCATTCTATTCAATTCGATTCCATTCCATTCCATTCCATTCCATTCCATTCCATTCCACTGAATTCCATTCCATTCCATTCCGTTCCATTCCATTCCGTTCCATTCCATTGAATTCCATTCCATTCCATTCCATTACGTTCCGTTCCATTCCGTTCCATTCCATTGAATTCCGATCCATTGCATTGAATTCCGTTCCATTCCATTCCATTCCTTTCCGTTCCGTTTCGTTCCGTTCCGTTCTACTCGGGTTGATTCCATTCTATTCCATTCCATTCCATTCGATTCCATTCTATTCCATTCGATTCCATTCGATTCAATTCTATTCGATTCCATTCCATTCCATTCCATTCCATTCCATTGAATTCCATTCCATTCCATAGAATTCCATTCCATTCCATTCCATTCCATTCCATTCCATTCCATTGAATTCCATTCCATTCCATTGAATTCCACTCCATTCCATTCCATTCGATTCCATTCCATTCCATGGAATTCCATTCCATTCGATTCCATTCCATTCCATGGAATTCCATTTCATTCCATTCCATTCCATTCCATTCCATTCCATAGAATTCCATTCCATTCCATTCCATTCCATTCCATTCCATTCCATTGAATTCCATTCCATTCCATTGAATTCCATTCCATTCCATTCCATTCGATTCCATTCCATTCCATGGAATTCCATTCCATTCGATTCCATTCCATTCCATGGAATTCCATTCCTTTCCATTCCATTCCATTCCATTCCATTCCATCCCATTCCATGGAATTCCATTGAATTCCATTCCATTCCATTGAATTCCATTCCTTTCCATTCCATTCCATTGAATTCCGTTCAATTCCATTCCATTCCATTCCATTCCATTCCATTCCATTCGAATTCCATTCCATTCCATTCCATTCCATTCCATTCCATTCCATTCCATTCTACTCGGGTTGATTCCATTCTATTCCATTCCATTCCATTCGATTCCATTCGATTCCTTTCGATTCCATTCCATTCCATTCCATTCCATTGAATTCCATTCCATTCCATTCCATTCCATTCCATTGAATTCCATTCCATTCCATTCCATCGAATTCCATTCCATTCCATTGAATTCCATTCCATTCCATTCCATTCCATTGCATTCCATTCCATTCCATTCCATTCCATCGAATTCCATTCCATTCCATTCCATTCCATTCCATTCCATTCCATTCCATTCCATTCCATTCCATTCGATTCCATTCGATTCCATTCGATTCCATTCCATTCCATTCCATTCCGTTCCGTTCCATTCCGTTCCATTCCGTTCCATTCCATTGAATTCTGTTCCATTGCATTGAATTCCGTTCCATTCCATTCCGTACCTTTCCGTTCCGTTCCGTTCCGTTCCGTTCCGTTCTACTCGGGTTGATTCCATTCTATTCCATTCCATTCCATTCGATTCCATTCTATTCCATTCGATTCCATTCGATTCAATTCAATTCCATTCAATTCCATTCCATTCCATTCCATTCCATTGAATTCCATTCCATTCCATTGAATTCCATTCCATTCCATTCCATTCCATTCCATTCCATTCCATTGAATTCCATTCCATTCCATGGAATTCCATTCCATTGCATTCCATTCCATTCGATTCCATTCCATTCCATTCCATTCCATTCCATTCCATTCCATTCCATTGAATTCCATTGAATTCCATTGAATTCCATTCCATTCCATTGAATTCCATTCCTTTCCATTCCATTCCATTGAATTCCGTTCAATTCCATTCCATTGCATTCCATTCCATTCCATTCCATTCGAATTCCATTCCATTCCATTCCATTCCATTCCACTCCATTCCATTCTACTCGGGTTGATTCCATTCTATTCCATTCCATTCCATTCGATTCCATTCGATTCCTTTCGATTCCATTCGATTCCATTCCATTCCATTCCATTCCATTGAATTCCATTCCATTCCATTCCATTCCATTCCATTCCATTCCATTCCATTCCATTCTACTCGGGTTGATTCCATTCTATTCCATTCCATTCCATTCGATTCCATTCGATTCCTTTCGATTCCATTCGATTCCATTCCATTCCATTCCATTCCATCGAATTCCATTCCATTCCATTCCATTCCATTCCATTCCATTCCATTCCATTCCATTCTACTCGAGTTGATTCCATTCTATTACATTCCATTCCATTCGATTCCATTCGATTCCATTCGATTCCATTCGATTCCATTCCATTCCATTCCATTCAATTGAATTCCATTCCATTCCATTCCATTCCATTCCATTCCATTCCATTCCATTCCATTCCTTTCTACTCGGGATGATTCCATTCTATTACATTCCATTCCATTCGATTCCATTCGATTCCATTCGATTCCATTCGATTCCATTCCATTCGATTCCATTCAATTGAATTCCATTCCATTCCATTCCATTCCATTCCATTCCATTCCATTCCATTGAATTCCATTCCATTCCATTGAATTCCATTCCATTACATTCCATTCCATTGAATTCCATTCCATTCCATTCCATTCCACTCCATTCCATTCCATTCCATTCCATTGAATTCCATTACATTCAATTCCATTCCATTCCATTCCATTCCATGGAATTCCATTCCATTCCGTTCCGTTCCGTTCCGTTCCGTTCCATTCCATTCCATTCCATTCCATTGAATTCCGTTCCATTCCATTGAATTCCATTCCATTCCGTTCCAATCCATTGAATTCCGTTCCGTTCCGTTCCGTTCCGTTCCATTCCGTTCCATTCCGTTCCATTCCGTTCTACTCGGGTTGATTCCATTCTATTCCATTCCATTCCATTCGATTCCATTCCATTCCATTCCATTCCATTCCATTCCTTTCTACTCGGGTTCATTGCATTCCATTCCGTTCCGTTCCGTTCCGTTCCGTTCTACTCGGGTTGATTCCATTCTATTCCATTCCATTCCATTCGATTCCATTCTATTCCATTCCATTCCATTCGATTCCATTCTATTCCATTCTATTCCATTCGATTCCATTCGATTCAATTCGATTCCATTCCATTCCATTCCATTCCATTCCATTCCATTCCATTCCATTCCATTCCATTGAATTCCATTCCATTCCATTCCGTTCCATTCCATTCCGTTCCATTCCATTCCATTCCATTCCATTACGTTCCGTTCCATTCCGTTCCATTCCGTTCCATTCCATTGAATTCCGATCCATTGCATTGAATTCCGTTCCATTCCATTCCATTCCTTTCCGTTCCGTTCCGTTCCGTTCCGTTCCGTTCCGTTCTACTCGGATTGATTCCATTCTATTCCAATCCATTCCATTCGATTCCATTCGATTCCATTCGATTCCATTCGTTTCCATTCCATTCCATTCCATTCCATGGAATTCCATTCCATTCCATTCCATTCCATTCCATTCCATTCCATGGAATTCCGTTCCATTCCGTTCCGTTCCATTGAATTCCGTTCCGTTCCATTGAATTCCATTCCATTCCATTCCATCGAATTCCATTCCATTCCATTCCATTCCATTCCATTCCATTGAATTCCGTTCCATTCCATTGAATTCCATTCCATTCCGTTCCATTCCATTGAATTCCGTTCCGTTCCGTTCCGTTCCATTCCGTTCTACTCGGGTTGATTCCATTCTATTCCATTCCAATCCACTCGATTCCATTCCATTCCATTCCATTCCATTCCATTCCATTCCATTCCGTTCTACTCGGGTTCATTCCATTCCATTCCTTTCCGTTCCGTTCCGTTCCGTTCCGTTCCGTTCCGTTCTACTCGGGTTGATTCAATTCTATTCCATTCCATTCCATTCGATTCCATTCTATTCCATTCGATTCAATTCGATTCGATTCCATTCCATTCCATTCCATTCCATTGCATTCCATTGAATTCCATTCCATTCCATTGAATTCCATTCCATTCCATTCCATTCCATTCCATTCCATTCCATTCCATCGAATTCCATTCCATTCCATTCCATTCCATTCCATTCAATTCCATTCGATTCCATTCGATTCCATTCCATTCCATTGAATTCCATTCCATTCCATTCCATTCCATTGAATTCCGTTCCATTCCTTTCAATTCCATTCCATTCCATTCCATTCCATTCCATTCCATTCCATTCCATTCCATTCCATTTGAATTCCATTCCATTCCATTCCATTCCATTCCATTCCATTCCATTCTATTCTACTCGGGTTGATTCCATTCTATTCCATTCCATTCCATTCGATTCCACTCGATTCCATTCGATTCCATTCGATTCCATTCGATTCAATTCGATTCCATTCCATTCCATTCCATTCCATTCCATTCCATTCCATGGAATTCCATTCCATTCCATTCCGTTCCGTTCCGTTCCGTTCTACTCGGGTTGATTCCATTCTATTCCATTCCATTCCATTCGATTCCATTCTATTCCATTCGATTCCATTCTATTCAATTCGATTCCATTCCATTCCATTCCATTCCATTACGTTCCGTTCCATTCCGTTCCATTCCATTGAATTCCGATCCATTGCATTGAATTCCGTTCCATTCCATTCCATTCCTTTCCGTTCCGTTCCGTTCTGTTCCGTTCTACTCGGGTTGATTCCATTCTATTCCATTCCATTCCATTCGATTCCATTCTATTCCATTCGATTCCATTCGATTCAATTTGATTCGATTCGATTCCATTCCATTCCATTCCATTCCATTCCATTGAATTCCATTCCATTCCATAGAATTCCATTCCATTCCATTCCATAGAATTCCATTCCATTCCATTCCATTCCATTCCATTCCATTCCATTCCATGGAATTCCATTCCATTCCATTGAATTCCATTCCATTCCATTCCATTCGATTCCATTCCATTCCATGGAATTCCATTCCATTCGATTCCATTCCATTCCATGGAATTCCATTTCATTCCATTCCATTCCATTCCATTCCATTCCATTCCATAGAATTCCATCCCATTCCATTCCATTCCATTCCATTCCGTTCCATTCCATTCCATCGAATTCCATTCCATTCCATTCCATTCCATTCCATTCCATTCCATTCCATTCCATTCCATTCCATTCCATTCCATTCCATTCCATTCTACTCGGGTTGATTCCATTCTATTCCATTCCATTCCATTCGATTCCATTCGATTCCATTCGATTCCATTCGATTCCATTCCATTCCATTCCATTCCATTCAATTCCATTCCATTCCATTCCATTCCATTCCATTCCATTCCATTCCATTCCATTCCATTCCATTGAATTCCATTCCATTCCATTGAATTCCATTCCATTCCATTCCATTCCATTCCATTCCATTCCATTCCATTCCATTCCATTCCATTCCATTCCATTGAATTCCATTACATTGAATTCCATTCCATTCCATTCCATTCCATTGAATTCCATTCCATTCCATTGAATTCCATTCCATTCCATTCCATTCGATTCCATTCCATTCCATGGAATTCCATTCCTTTCCATTCCATTCCATTCCATTCCATTCCATTCCATTCCATTCCATGGAATTCCATTGAATTCCATTCCATTCCATTGAATTCCATTCCTTTCCATTCCATTCCATTGAATTCCGTTCAATTCCATTCCATTCCATTCCATTCCATTCCATTCCATTCGAATTCCATTCCATTCCATTCCATTCCATTCCATTCCATTCCATTCCATTCCATTCCATTCTACTCGGGTTGATTCCATTCTATTCCATTCCATTCCATTCGATTCCATTCGATTCCTTTCGATTCCATTCCATTCCATTCCATTCCATTCCATTCCATGGAATTCCATTCCATTCCATTCCATTCCATTCCATTGAATTCCACTCCATTCCATTCCATCGAATTCCATTCCATTCCATTGAATTCCATTCCATTCCATTCCATTCCATTCCATTCCATTCCATTCCATTCCATTCCATCGAATTCCATTCCATTCCATTCCATTCCATTCCATTCCATTCCATTCCATTCCGTTCCGTTCCATTCCGTTCCATTCCGTCCCATTCCATTGAATTCCGTTCCATTGCATTGAATTCCGTTCCATTCCATTCCATTCCTTTCCGTTCCGTTCCGTTCCGTTCCGCTCCGTTCTACTCGGGTTGATTCCATTCTATTCCATTCCATTCCATTCGATTCCATTCTATTCCATTCGATTCCATTCGATTCAATTCGATTCCATTCCATTCCATTCCATTCCATTCCATTCCATTGAATTCCATTCCATTCCATTGAATTCCATTCCATTCCATTCCGTTCCATTCCATTCCATTCCATTGAATTCCATTCCATTCCATTGAATTCCATTCCATTCCATTCCATTCGATTCCATTCCATTCCATGGAATTCCATTCCATTCCATTCCATTCCATTGAATTCCATTGAATTCCATTGAATTCCATTCCATTCCATTGAATTCCATTCCTTTCCATTCCATTCCATTGAATTCAGTTCAATTCCATTCCATTGCATTCCATTCCATTCCATTCCATTCGTATTCCATTCCATTCCATTCCATTCCATTCCATTCCATTCCATTCCATTCTACTCGGGTTGATTCCATTCTATTCCATTCCATTCCATTCGATTCCATTCGATTCCTTTCGATTCCTTTCCATTCCATTCCATTCCATTCCATTCCATTGAATTCCATTCCATTCCATTCCATTCCATTCCATTGAATTCCATTCCATTCCATTCCATTCCATGGAATTCCATTCCATTCCGTTCCGTTCCGTTCCGTTCCGTTCCGTACCGTTCCATTCCATTCCATTCCGTTCCATTGAATTCCGTTCCATTCCATTGAATTCCATTCCATTCCGTTCCATTCCATTGAATTCCGTTCCGTTCCGTTCCGTTCCGTTCCGTTCCGTTCCATTCCGTTCCATTCCATTCCATTCCGTTCTACTCGGGTTCATTCCATTCCATTCCTTTCCGTTCCGTTCCGTTCCGTTCCATTCCGTTCCGTTCCGTTCCATTCCACTCGGGTTGATTCCATTCTATTCCATTCCATTCCATTCCATTCCATTCGATTCCATTCGATTCCATTCGATTCCATTCGATTCCATTCCATTCCATTCCATTCCATTCCATTCCATTCCATTGAATTCTGTTCCATTCCATTCCATTGCATTCCGTTCCATTCCATTCCATTTGATTTCCATTCCATTCCATTCCATTCCATTCCATTCCATTCCATTCCATTCCATTCTCCTCGGGTTGATTCCATTCTATTCCATTCCATTCCATTCCATTCCATTCGATTCCATTCGATTCCATTCGATTCCATTCCATTCCATTCCATTCCATTCCATTCCATTCCATTCCATTGAATTCCATTCCATTCCATTGAATTCCATTCCATTCCATTCCATTCCATTGAATTCCGTTCCATTCCATTCCATTCCATTCGATTCCATTCCATTGAATTCTATTGAATTCCATTCCATTGAATTCCATTCCATTCCATTGAATTCCATTCCATTTCATTCCATTCCATTCCGTTCCATTCCATTCCGTTCCATTCCATTCCATTCCTTTCCATTCCATTCCATTCCGTTCCATTCCATTGAATTCCGTTCCATTGCATTGAATTCCGTTCCATTCCATTCCATTCCTTTCCGTTCCGTTCCGTTCCGTTCCGTTCCGTTCCGTTCCGTTCTACTCGGGTTGATTCCATTCTATTCCATTCCATTCCATTCGATTCCATTCTATTCCATTCTATTCCATTCGATTCCATTCGATTCAATTCGATTCCATTCCATTCCATTCCATTCCATTCCATTCCATTGAATTCCATTCCATTCCATTCCGTTCCATTCCATTCGGTTCCATTCCATTCCATTCCATTCCATTACGTTCCGTTCCATTCCGTTCCATTCCGTTCCATTCCATTGAATTCCGATCCATTGCACTGAATTCCGTTCCATTCCATTCCATTCCTTTCCGTTCCGTTCCGTTCCGTTCCGTTCCATTCTACTCGGATTGATTCCATTCTATTCCAATCCATTCCATTCGATTCCATTCGATTCCATTCGATTCCATTCGTTTCCATTCCATTCCATTCCATTCCATTGAATTCCATTCCATTCCATTCCATTCCATTCCATTCCATTCCATGGAATTCCGTTCCATTCCGTTCCGTTCCATTGAATTCCGTTCCGTTCCATTGAATTCCATTCCATTCCATTCCATTGAATTCCATTCCATTCCATTCCATTCCATTCCATTCCATTCCATCGAATTCCATTCCATTCCATTCCATTCCATTCCATTGAATTCCGTTCCATTCCATTGAATTCCATTCCATTCCGTTCCATTCCATTGAATTCCGTTCCGTTCCGTTCCGTTCCATTCCGTTCTACTCGGGTTGATTCCATTCTATTCCATTCCAATCCACTCGATTCCATTCCATTCCATTCCATTCCATTCCATTCCATTCCGTTCTACTCGGGTTCATTCCATTCCATTCCTTTCCGTTCCATTCCGTTCCGTTCCGTTCCGTTCTACTCGGGTTGATTCCATTCTATTCCATTCCATTCCATTCGATTCCATTCTATTCCATTCGATTCCATTCGATTCAATTCGATTCGATTCCATTCCATTCCATTCCATTCCATTGCATTCCATTGAATTCCATTCCATTCCATTGAATTCCATTCCATTCCATTCCATTCCATTCCATTCCATTCCATTCCATTCCATTCCATTCCATCAAATTCCATTCCATTCCATTCCATTCCATTCCATTCAATTCCATTCGATTCCATTCGATTCCATTCGATTCCATTCGATTCCATTCCATTCCATTCCATTCCATTGAATTCCATTCCATTCCATTCCATTCCATTGAATTCCGTTCCATTCCTTTCAATTCCATTCCATTCCATTCCATTCCATTCCATTCCATTCCATTCCATTCCATTCCATTCCATTCTACTCGGGTTGATTCCATTCTATTACATTCCATTCCATTCGATTCCATTCGATTCCATTCGATTCCATTCGATTCCATTCCATTCCATTCCATTCCATTGAATTCCGTTCCATTCCATTCCATTCCATTCCATTCCATTCCATTCCTTTGAATTCCATTACATTGAATTCCATTCCATTCCTTTCCGTTCCGTTCCGTTCCGTTCCGTACCGTTCCATTCCATTCCATTCCGTTCCATTGAATTCCGTTCCATTCCATTGAATTCCATTCCATCCCGTTCCATTCCATTGAATTCCGTTCCGTTCCGTTCCGTTCCGTTCCGTTCTACTCGGGTTGATTCCATTCTATTCCATTCCATTCCATTCGATTCCATTCTATTCCATTCGATTCCATTCGATTCAATTCGATTCGATTCCATTCCATTCCATTCCATTCCATTGCATTCCATTGAATTCCATTCCATTCCATTGAATTCCATTCCATTCCATTCCATTCCATTCCATTCCATTCCATTCCATTCCATCGAATTCCATTCCATTCCATTCCATTCCATTCCATTCAATTCCATTCGATTCCATTCGATTCCATTCGATTCCATTCGATTCCATTCCATTCCATTCCATTCCATTGAATTCCATTCCATTCCATTCCATTCCATTGAATTCCGTTCCATTCCTTTCAATTCCATTCCATTCCATTCCATTCCATTCCATTCCATTCCATTCCATTCCATTCCATTCCATTCCATTCCATTCGATTCTACTCGGGTTGATTCCATTCTATTACATTCCATTCCATTCGATTCCATTCGATTCCATTCGATTCCATTCCATTCCATTCCATTCCATTGAATTCCGTTCCATTCCATTCCATTCCATTCCATTCCATTCCATTCCATTGAATTCCATTACATTGAATTCCATTCCATTCCATTCCATTCCATGGAATTCCATTCCATTCCGTTCCGTTCCGTTCCGTTCCGTTCCGTACCGTTCCATTCCATTCCATTCCGTTCCATTGAATTCCGTTCCATTCCATTGAATTCCATTCCATTCCGTTCCATTCCATTGAATTCCGTTCCGTTCCGTTCCGTTCCGTTCCGTTCCATTCCGTTCCATTCCATTCCATTCCGTTCTACTCGGGTTCATTCCATTCCATTCCTTTCCGTTCCGTTCCGTTCCATTCCATTCCATTCCATTCCATTCCATTCCATTCTACTCGGGTTGATTCCATTCCATTCCATTCCATTCCATTCGATTCCATTCGATTCCATTCGATTCCATTCCATTCCATTCCATTCAATTGAATTCCATTCCATTCCATTCCATTCCATTCCATTCCATTCCATTCCATTCCATTCCATTCCATTCTACTCGGGATGATTCCATTCTATTACATTCCATTCCATTCGATTCCATTCGATTCCATTCGATTCCATTCCATTCGATTCCATTCAATTGAATTCCATTCCATTCCATTCCATTCCATTCCATTCCATTCCATTCCATTGAATTCCATTCCATTACATTCCATTCCATTGAATTCCATTCCATTCCATTCCATTCCACTCCATTCCATTCCATTCCATTCCATTGAATTCCATTACATTCAATTCCATTCCATGGAATTCCATTCCATTCGGTTCCGTTCCGTTCCGTTCCGTTCCATTCCATTCCATTCCATTCCATTGAATTCCGTTCCATTCCATTGAATTCCATTCCATTCCGTTCCATTCCATTGAATTCCGTTCCGTTCCGTTCCGTTCCGTTCCGTTCCATTCCGTTCCATTCCGTTCCATTCCGTTCTACTCGGGTTGATTCCATTCTATTCCATTCCATTCCATTCGATTCCATTCCATTCCATTCCATTCCATTCCATTCCTTTCTACTCGGGTTCATTCCATTCCATTCCGTTCCGTTCCGTTCCTTTCCGTTCCATTCCTTTCTACTTGTGTTGATTCCATTCCATTCCATTCTATTCCATTGAATTCCATTCCATTCCATTCCATTCCATTCCATTACATGGAATTCCATTGAATTCCATTGAATTCCATTCCATTGAATTCCATTGAATTCCATTCCATTCCATTCCATGGAATTCCATTCCATTCCATTCCATTCCTTGGAATTCCATTCCATTCCATTCCATTCCATTCCATTGAATTCCATTCCATTCCATTCAATTGAATTCCATTCCATTCCATTCCATTCGATTCCATTCCATTCCATTGAATTCCATTCCATTCCATTCCATTCCATTGAATTCCATTGAATTCCATTCCATTGAATTCCATTCCATTCCATTGAATTCCATTCCATTTCATTCCATTCCATTCCGTTCCATTCCATTCCGTTCCATTCCATTCCATTCCATTCCATTCCATTCCATTCCATTACGTTCCGTTCCATTCCGTTCCATTCCATTGAATTCCGATCCATTGCATTGAATTCCGTTCCATTCCATTCCATTCCTTTCCGTTCCGTTCCGTTCCGTTCCGTTCCGTTCTACTCGGATTGATTCCATTCTATTCCATTCCATTCCATTCGATTCCATTCGATTCCATTCGATTCCATTCGATTCCATTCCATTCCATTCCATTCCATTGAATTCCATTCCATTCCATTCCATTCCATTCCATTCCATTGAATTCCATTGAATTCCATTCCATTGAATTCCATTCCATTCCATTCCATTCCGTTCCATTCCATTCCGTTCCATTCCATTCCATTCCATTCCATTCCATTCCGTTCCGTTCCATTCCGTTCCATTCCGTTCCATTCCATTGAATTCCGTTCCATTGCATTGAATTCCGTTCCATTCCATTCCATTCCTTTCCGTTCCGTTCCGTTCCGTTCCGTTCCGTTCCATTCTACTCGGGTTGATTCCATTCCATTCCATTCCATTCCATTCGATTCCATTCTATTCCATTCGATTCCATTCGATTCAATTCGATTCGATTCCATTCCTTTCCATTCCATTCCATTCCATTCCATAGAATTCCATTCCATTCCATTGAATTCCATTCCATTCCATTCCATTCCATTCCATTGAATTCCATTCCATTCCATTGAATTCCATTCCATTCCATTCCATTCGATTCCATTCCATTCCATGGAATTCCATTCCATTCAATTCCATTCCATTCCATGGAATTCCATTTCATTCCATTCCATTCCATTCCATTCCATTCCATTCCATAGAATTCCATTCCGTTCCATTCCATTCCATTCCATTCCATTCCGTTCCATTCCATTCCATCGAATTCCATTCCATTCCATTCCGTTCCATTCCATTCCATTCCATTCCATTCTACTCGGGTTGATTCCATTCGATTCCATTCCATTCCATTCGATTCCATTCGATTCCATTCGATTCCATTCGATTCCATTCCATTCCATTCCATTCAATTGAATTCCATTCCATTCCATTCCATTCCATTCCATTCCATTCCATTCCATTCCATTGAATTCCATTCCATTACATTGAATTCCATTCCATTCCATTCCATTCCATTGAATTCCGTTCCATTCCATTCCTTTCCATTCCATTCCATTCCATTGAATTCCATTACATTGAATTCCATTCCATTCCATTCCATTCCATTCCATTCCATTGAATTCCATTCCATTCCATTGAATTCCATTCCATTGAATTCCATTCGATTCCATTCCATTCCATGGAATTCCATTCCTTTCCATTCCATTCCATTCCATTCCATCCCATTCCATTGAATTCCATTGAATTCCATTCCATTCCATTGAATTCCATTCCTTTCCATTCCATTCCATTGAATTCCGTTCAATTCCATTCCATTCCATTCCATTCCATTCCATTCCATTCCATTCCATTCCATTCCATTCTACTCGGGTTGATTCCATTCTATTCCATTCCATTCCATTCGATTCCATTCGATTCCTTTCGATTCCATTCCATTCCATTCCATTCCATTCCATTGAGTTCCATTCCATTCCATTCCATTCCATTCCATTGAATTCCATTCCATTCCATTCCATCGAATTCCATTCCATTCCATTGAATTCCATTCCATTCCATTCCATTCCATTCCATTCCATTCCATTCCATTCCATTCCATCGAATTCCATTCCATTCCATTCCATTCCATTCCATTCCATTCGATTCCATTCGATTCCATTCGATTCCATTCCATTCCATTCCATTCCATTGAATTCCGTTCCATTCCATTCCATTCCATTCCATTCCCTTCCATTGAATTCCATTACATTGAATTCCATTCCATTCCATTCCATTCCATTCCGTTCCGTTCCGTTCCGTTCCGTTCCGTTTCGTTCCGTTCCGTTCCGTTCCGTTCCATTCCATTCCATTCCATTCCATTGAATTCAGTTCCATTCCATTGAATTCCATTCCATTCCGTTCCATTCCATTGAATTCTGTTCCGTTCCGTTCTGTTCCGTTCCGTTCTATTCCGTTCCATTCCGTTCCTTTCCGTTCTACTCGGGTTGATTCCATTCTATTCCATTCCATTCCATTCGATTCCATTCGATTCCATTCGAATCCATTCGATTCCACTCGATTCCATTCGATTCCATTCCATTCCATTGAATTCCATTCAATTCCATTCCATTCCATTGAATTCCGTTCCATTCCATTCAATTCCATTCCATTCCATTCCTTTCCGTTCCGTTCCGTTCCGTTCCGTTCCGTTCTACTCGGGTTGATTCCATTCTATTCCATTCCATACCATTCGATTCCATTCTATTCCATTCGATTCCATTAGATTCAATTCGATTCCATTCCATTCCATTCCATTCCATTCCATTCCATTGAATTCCGTTCCATTCCATTGAATTCCATTCCATTGAATTCCATTCCATTGAATTCCGCTCCGTTCCGTTCCGTTCCGTTCCGTTCCATTCCGTTCCATTCCGTTCCATTCCGTTCTACTCGGGTTGATTCCATTCTATTCCATTCCATTCCATTCGATTCCATTCTATTCCATTCGATTCCATTCGATTCAATTCGATTCCATTCCATTCCATTCCATTCCATTCCATTCCATTGAATTCCATTGAATTCCATTCCATTCCATTCCGTTCCATTCCATTCCGTTCCATTCCATTCCATTCCATTCCATTCCATTCCATTCCGTTCTACTCGGGTTCATTCCATTCCATTCCGTTCCGTTCCGTTCCGTTCCGTTCCTTTCCTTTCTACTTGTGTTGATTCCATTCCATTCCATTCTATTCCATTGAATTCCATTCCATTCCATTCCATTCCATTCCATTACATGGAATTCCATTGAATTCCATTGAATTCCATTCCATAGAATTCCATTCCATTCCATTCCATTCCATTCCATGGAATTCCATTCCATTCCATTCCATTCCATTCCATTGAATTCCATTCCATTCCATTCCATTGAATTCCATTCCATTCCATTCCATTCGATTCCATTTCATTCCATTGAATTCCATTCCATTCCATTCCATTCCATTGAATTCCATTGAATTCCATTCCATTGAATTCCATTCCACTCCATTGAATTCCATTCCATTTCATTCCATTCCATTCCGTTCCATTCCATTCCGTTCCATTCCATTCCATTCCTTTCCATTCCATTCCATTCCGTTCCATTCCATTGAATTCCGTTCCATTGCATTGAATTCCGTTCCATTCCATTCCATTCCTTTCCGTTCCGTTCCGTTCCGTTCCGTTCCGTTCCGTTCTACTCGGGTTGATTCCATTCTATTCCATTCCATTCCATTCGATTCCATTCTATTCCATTCGATTCCATTCGATTCAATTCGATTCCATTCGATTCCATTCCATTCCATTCCATTCCATTCCATTCCATTGAATTCCATTCCATTCCATTCCGTTCCATTCCATTCCGTTCCATTCCATTCCATTCCATTCCATTCCATTCCATTCCGTTCCATTCCATTCCATTCCTTTCCATTCCATTCCTTTCCGTTCCATTCCGTTCCGTTCCATTCCGTTCTACTCGGATTGATTCCATTCTATTCCATTCCATTCCATTCGATTCCATTCGATTCCATTCGATTCCATTCGATTCCATTCCATTCCATTCCATTCCATTCCATTCCATTCCATTGAACTCCATTCCATTCCATTCCATTCCATTCCATTCCATTCCATTCCATTCCATTGAATTCCATTCCATTCCATTCCATTCCATTGAATTCTGTTCCATTCAATTCCATTCCATTCCATTCCGTTCTACTCGGGTTGATTCCATGCTATTCCATTCCGTTCCTTTCCGTTCCGTTCCGTTCCGTTCCGTTCCGTTCCATTCCACTCGGGTTGATTCCATTCTATTCCATTCCATTCCATTCCATTCCATTCCATTCCATTCCATTCCATTCGATTCCATTCGATTCCATTCGATTCCATTCGATTCCATTCCATTCCATTGAATTCCATTCCATTCCATTCCATTCCATTGAATTCCGTTCCATTCCATTCCATTGCATTCCATTCCATTCCATTCCATTTGAATTCCATTCCATTCCATTCCATTCCATTCCATTCCATTCTACTCGGGTTGATTCCATTCTATTCCATTCCATTCCATTCGATTCCATTCGATTCCATTCGATTCCATTCGATTCCATTCCATTCCATTCCATTCCATTCCATTCCATTCCATTCCATTCCATTGAATTCCATTCCATTCCATTGAATTCCATTCCATTCCATTCCATTCCATTGAATTCCGTTCCATTCCATTCCATTCCATTCCATTCCATTCCATTGAATTCCATTCCATTGAATTCCATTCCATTCCATTCCATTCCATTGAATTCCATTCCATTCCGTTCCGTTCCGTTCCATTCCGTTTCGTTCCGTTCCGTTCCGTTCCGTTCCATTCCATTCCATTCCATTCCATTGAATTCCGTTCCATTCCATTGAATTCCATTCCATTCCGTTCCATTCCATTGAATTCTGTTCCGTTCCGTTCCGTTCCGTTCCGTTCCATTCCGTTCCATTCCGTTCCTTTCCGTTCTACTCGGGTTGATTCCATTCTATTCCATTCCATTCCATTCGATTCCATTCTATTCCATTCGATTCCATTCGATTCAATTAGATTCCATTCCATTCCATTCCATTCCATTCCATTCCATTGAATTCCGTTCCATTCCATTGAATTCCATTCCATTCCGTTCCATTCCATTGAATTCCGCTCCGTTCCGTTCCGTTCCGTTCCGTTCCATTCCGTACCATTCCGATCCATTCCGTTCTACTCGGGTTGATTCCATTCTATTCCATTCCATTCCATTCGATTCCATTCCATTCCATTCCATTCCATTCCATTCTGTTCTACTCGGGTTCATTCCATTCCATTCCGTTCCGTTCCGTTCCGTTCCTTTCCTTTCTACTTGTGTTGATTCCATTCCATTCCTTTCTATTCCATTCCATTCCATGGAATTCCATTCCATTCCATTCCATTCCATTCCATTGAATTCCATTCCATTTCATTCCATTCCATTCCGTTCCATTCCATTCCGTTCCATTCCATTCCATTCCTTTCCATTCCATTCCATTCCGTTCCATTCCATTGA
Organism: Gorilla gorilla gorilla; assembly: GCF_029281585.2. Lineage (NCBI taxonomy): Eukaryota > Metazoa > Chordata > Mammalia > Primates > Hominidae > Gorilla > Gorilla gorilla. The sequence continues at coordinate 41,237,430 of NC_073242.2, forward strand.
ATTCCGTTCCATTGCATTGAATTCCGTTCCATTCCATTCCATTCCTTTCCGTTCCGTTCCGTTCCGTTCCGTTCCGTTCCGTTCTACTCGGGTTGATTCCATTCTATTCCATTCCATTCCATTCGATTCCATTCTATTCCATTCGATTCCATTCGATTCAATTCGATTCCATTCCATTCCATTCCATTCCATTCCATTCCATTCCATTCCATTCCATTGAATTCCATTCCATTCAATTCCGTTCCATTCCATTCCGTTCCATTCCATTCCGTTCCATTCCATTCCATTCCATTACGTTCCGTTCCATTCCGTTCCATTCCGTTCCATTCCATTGAATTCCGATCCATTGCATTGAATTCCGTTCCATTCCATTCCATTCCTTTCCGTTCCGTTCCGTTCCGTTCCGTTCCGTTCCGTTCTACTCGGATTGATTCCATTCTATTCCATTCCATTCCATTCGATTCCATTCGATTCCATTCGATTCCATTCGATTCCATTCCATTCCATTCCATTCCATTGAATTCCATTCCATTCCATTCCATTCCATTCCATTCCATTGAATTCCATTGAATTCCATTCCATTGAATTCCATTCCATTCCATTCCATTCCGTTCCATTCCATTCCGTTCCATTCCATTCCATTCCATTCCATTCCATTCCGTTCCGTTCCATTCCGTTCCATTCCGTTCCATTCCATTGAATTCCGTTCCATTGCATTGAATTCCGTTCCATTCCATTCCATTCCTTTCCGTTCCGTTCCGTTCCGTTCCGTTCCGTTCCGTTCTACTCGGGTTGATTCCATTCTATTCCATTCCATTCCATTCGATTCCATTCTATTCCATTCGATTCCATTCGATTCAATTCGATTCGATTCCATTCCATTCCATTCCATTCCATTCCATTCCATAGAATTCCATTCCATTCCATTGAATTCCATTCCATTCCATTCCATTCCATTCCATTGAATTCCATTCCATTCCATTGAATTCCATTCCATTCCATTCCATTCGATTCCATTCCATTCCATGGAATTCCATTCCATTCAATTCCATTCCATTCCATGGAATTCCATTTCATTCCATTCCATTCCATTCCATAGAATTCCATTCCGTTCCATTCCATTCCATTCCATTCCAATCCGTTCCATTCCATTCCATCGAATTCCATTCCATTCCATTCCATTCCATTCCATTCCATTCCATTCCATTCTACTCGGGTTGATTCCATTCTATTACATTCCATTCCATTCGATTCCATTCGATTCCATTCGATTCCATTCGATTCCATTCCATTCCATTCCATTCAATTGAATTCCATTCCATTCCATTCCATTCCATTCCATTCCATTCCATTCCATTGAATTCCATTCCATTACATTGAATTCCATTCCATTCCATTCCATTCCATTGAATTCCGTTCCATTCCATTCCTTTCCATTCCATTCCATTCCATTGAATGCCATTACATTGAATTCCATTCCATTCCATTCCATTCCATTCCATTCCTTTGAATTCCATTCCATTCCATTGAATTCCATTCCATTGAATTCCATTCGATTCCATTCCATTCCATGGAATTCCTTTCCATTCCATTCCATTCCATTCCATTCCATTCCATTCCATTGAATTCCATTTCATTGAATTCCATTCCATTCCATTCCATTCCATTCCATTGAATTCCATTCCATTCCATTCCATTCGATTCCATTCCATTCCATGGAATTCCATTCCTTTCCATTCCATTCCATTCCATTCCATTCCATTCCATTGAATTCCATTGAATTCCATTCCATTCCATTGAATTCCATTCCTTTCCATTCCATTCCATTGAATTCCGTTCAATTCCATTCCATTCCATTCCATTCCATTCCATTCCATTCGAATTCATTCCATTCCATTCCATTCCATTCCATTCCATTCCATTCTACTCGGGTTGATTCCATTCTATTCCATTCCATTCCAGTCGATTCCATTCGATTCCTTTCGATTCCATTCCATTCCATTCCATTCCATTCCATTCCATTCCATTCCATTCCATTCCATTCGATTCCATCGAATTCCATTCCATTCCATTCCATTCCATTCCATTCCATTCGATTCCATTCGATTCCATTCGATTCCATTCCATTCCATTCCATTCCATTGAATTCCGTTCCATTCCATTCCATTCCATTCCATTCCCTTCCATTGAATTCCATTACATTGAATTCCATTCCATTCAATTCCATTCCATGGAATTCCATTCCATTCCGTTCCGTTCCGTTCCGTTCCGTACTGTTCCATTCCATTCCATTCCATTCCATTGAATTCCGTTCCATTCCATTGAATTCCATTCCATTCCGTTCCATTCCATTGAATTACGTTCCGTTCCGTTCCGTTCCGTTCCGTTCCGTTCCATTCCGTTCCATTCCATTCCATTCCGTTCTACTCGGGTTCATTCCATTCCATTCCTTTCCGTTCCGTTCTGTTCCGTTCCATTCCGTTCCGTTCCGTTCCGTTCTACTCGGGTTGATTCCATTCTATTCCATTCCATTCCATTCGATTCCATTCGAATCAATTCTATTCCATTCCATTCCATTCCATTTCATTCCATTCCATTCCATTCCATTGAATTCCATTCCATTCCATTCCGTTCCATTCCATTCCGTTCCATTCCATTCCATTCCATTCCATTCCATTCCTTTCCGTTCCGTTCCTTTCCGTTCCATTCCGTTCTACTCGGATTGATTCCATTCTATTCCATTCCATTCCATTCGATTCCATTCGATTCCATTCGATTCCATTCCATTCCATTCCATTCCATTCCATTCCATTCCATTCCATTCCATTCCATTGAACTCCATTCCATTCCATTCCATTCCATTCCATTCCATTCCATTCCATTCCATTCCATTGAATTCCATTCCATTCCATTCCATTCCATTGAATTCTGTTCCATTCAATTCCATTCCATTCCATTCCGTTCTACTCGGGTTGATTCCATTCTATTCCATTCCGTTCCGTTCCTTTCCGTTCCGTTCCGTTCCGTTCCATTCCACTCGGGTTGATTCCATTCTATTCCATTCCATTCCATTCCATTCCATTCGATTCCATTCGATTCCATTCGATTCCATTCGATTCCATTCCATTCCATTGAATTCCATTCCATTCCATTCCATTCCATGGAATTCCGTTCCATTCCATTCCATTGCATTCCATTCCATTCCATTCCATTTGAATTCCATTCCATTCCATTCCATTCCATTCCATTACATTCCATTCCATTCCATTCCATTCCATTCTACTCGGGTTGATTCCATTCTATTCCATTCCATTCCATTCGATTCCATTCGATTCCATTCGATTCCATTCCATTCCATTCCATTCCATTCCATTCCATTCCATTGAATTCCATTGCATTCCATTGAATTCCATTCCATTCCATTCCATTCCATTCCATTGAATTCCATTCCATTCCATTGAATTCCATTCCATTCCATTCCATTCCATTGAATTCCGTTCCATTCCATTCCATTCCATTCCATTCCATTCCATTGAATTCCATTCCATTGAATTCCATTCCATTCCATTCCATTCCATTGAATTCCATTCCATTCCGTTCCGTTCTGTTCCGTTCCGTTCCGTTTCGTTCCGTTCCGTTCCGTTCCGTTCCATTCCATTCCATTCCATTCCATTGAATTCCGTTCCATTCCATTGAATTCCATTCCATTCCGTTCCATTCCATTGAATTCTGTTCCGTTCCGTTCCGTTCCGTTCCGTTCCATTCCGTTCCATTCCGTTCCTTTCCGTTCTACTCGGGTTGATTCCATTCTATTCCATTCCATTCCATTCGATTCCATTCGATTCCATTCGAATCCATTCGATTCCATTCGATTCCATTCGATTCCATTCTATTCCATTGAATTCCATTCCATTCCATTCCATTCCATTGAATTCCGTTCCATTCCATTCAATTCCATTCCATTCCATTCCTTTCCGTTCCGTTCCGTTCCGTTCCGTTCCGTTCCCTTCTACTCGGGTTGATTCCATTCTATTCCATTCGATTCCATTCGATTCAATTCGATTCCATTCCATTCCATTCCATTCCATTCCATTCCATTGAATTCCGTTCCATTCCATTGAATTCCATTCCATTCCGTTCCATTCCATTGAATTCCGCTCCGTTCCGTTCCGTTCCGTTCCGTTCCATTCCGTACCATTCCGTTCCATTCCGTTCTACTCGGGTTGATTCCATTCTATTCCATTCCATTCCATTCGATTCCATTCCATTCCATTCCATTCCATTCCATTCCGTTCTACTCGGGTTCATTCCATTCCATTCCGTTCCGTTCCATTCCATTCCGTTCCTTTCCTTTCTACTTGTGTTGATTCCATTCCATTCCTTTCTATTCCATTGAATTCCATTGCATTCCATTCCATTCCATTCCATTACATGGAATTCCATTGAATTCCATTGAATTCCATTCCATTGAATTCCATTCCATTCCATTCCATTCCATTCCATTCCATGGAATTCCATTCCATTCCATTCCATTCCATTCCATTGAATTCCATTCCATTCCATTCCATTCGATTCCATTTCATTCCATTGAATTCCATTCCATTCCATTCCATTCCATTGAATTCCATTGAATTCCATTCCATTGAATTCCATTCCATTCCATTCCATCGATTCAATTCGATTCCATTCCATTCCATTCCATTCCATTCCATTGAATTCCATTCCATTCCATTCCGTTCCATTCCATTCGGTTCCATTCCATTCCATTCCATTCCATTACGTTCCGTTCCATTCCGTTCCATTCCATTGAATTCCGATCCATTGCATTGAATTCCGTTCCATTCCATTCCATTCCTTTCCGTTCCGTTCCGTTCCGTTCCGTTCCGTTCTACTCGGATTGATTCCATTCTATTCCAATCCATTCCATTCGATTCCATTCGATTCCATTCGATTCCATTCGTTTCCATTCCATTCCATTCCATTCCATTGAATTCCATTCCATTCCATTCCATTCCATTCCATTCCATTCCATGGAATTCCGTTCCATTCCGTTCCGTTCCATTGAATTCCGTTCCGTTCCATTGAATTCCATTCCATTCCATTCCATTGAATTCCATTCCATTCCATTCCATTCCATTCCATTCCATTCCATTCCATCGAATTCCATTCCATTCCATTCCATTCCATTCCATTCCATTGAATTCCGTTCCATTCCATTGAATTCCATTCCATTCCGTTCCATTCCATTGAATTCCGTTCCGTTCCGTTCCGTTCCATTCCGTTCTACTCGGGTTGATTCCATTCTATTCCATTCCAATCCACTCGATTCCATTCCATTCCATTCCATTCCATTCCATTCCATTCCGTTCTACTCGGGTTCATTCCATTCCATTCCTTTCCGTTCCATTCCGTTCCGTTCCGTTCCGTTCCGTTCTACTCGGGTTGATTCCATTCTATTCCATTCCATTCCATTCGATTCCATTCTATTCCATTCGATTCCATTCGATTCAATTCGATTCGATTCCATTCCATTCCATTCCATTCCATTGCATTCCATTGAATTCCATTCCATTCCATTGAATTCCATTCCATTCCATTCCATTCCATTCCATTCCATTCCATTCCATTCCATTCCATTCCATCAAATTCCATTCCATTCCATTCCATTCCATTCCATTCAATTCCATTCGATTCCATTCGATTCCATTCGATTCCATTCGATTCCATTCCATTCCATTCCATTCCATTGAATTCCATTCCATTCCATTCCATTCCATTGAATTCCGTTCCATTCCTTTCAATTCCATTCCATTCCATTCCATTCCATTCCATTCCATTCCATTCCATTCCATTCCATTCCATTCCATTCTACTCGGGTTGATTCCATTCTATTACATTCCATTCCATTCGATTCCATTCGATTCCATTCGATTCCATTCGATTCCATTCCATTCCATTCCATTCCATTGAATTCCGTTCCATTCCATTCCATTCCATTCCATTCCATTCCATTCCTTTGAATTCCATTACATTGAATTCCATTCCATTCCTTTCCGTTCCGTTCCGTTCCGTTCCGTACCGTTCCATTCCATTCCATTCCGTTCCATTGAATTCCGTTCCATTCCATTGAATTCCATTCCATCCCGTTCCATTCCATTGAATTCCGTTCAGTTCCGTTCCGTTCCGTTCCGTTCCGTTCCATTCCGTTCCATTCCATTCCATTGCGTTCTACTCGGGTTCATTCCATTCCATTCCTTTCCGTTCCGTTCCGTTCCGTTCCATTCCGTTCCGTTCCGTTCCGTTCTACTCGGGTTGATTCAATTCTATTCCATTCCATTCCATTCGATTCCATTCTATTCCATTCGATTCCATTCTATTCAATTCGATTCCATTCCATTCCATTCCATTCCATTCCATTCCATTCCATTGAATTCCATTCCATTCCATTCCGTTCCATTCCATTCCGTTCCATTCCATTCCATTCCATTCCATTCCATTCCATTACGTTCCGTTCCATTCCGTTCCATTCCATTGAATTCCGCTCCATTGCATTGAATTCCGTTCCATTCCATTCCATTCCTTTCCGTTCCGTTCCGTTCCGTTCCGTTCTACTCGGGTTGATTCCATTCTATTCCATTCCATTCCATTCGATTCCATTCTATTCCATTCGATTCCATTCGATTCAATTCTATTCGATTCCATTCCATTCCATTCCATTCCATTCCATTGAATTCCATTCCGTTCCATAGAATTCCATTCCATTCCATTCCATTCCATTCCATTCCATTGAATTCCATTCCATTCCATTGAATTCCATTCCATTCCATTCCATTCGATTCCATTCCATTCCATGGAATTCCATTCCATTCGATTCCATTCCATTCCATGGAATTCCATTTCATTCCATTCCATTCCATTCCATTCCATTCCATGGAATTCCATTCCATTCCATTCCATTCCATTCCATTCCGTTCCATTCCATTCCATCGAATTCCATTCCATTCCATTCCATTCCATTCCATTCCATTCCATTCCATTCCATTCCATTCCATTCTACTCGGGTTGATTCCATTCTATTCCATTCCATTCCATTCGATTCCATTCGATTCCATTCGATTCCATTCGATTCCATTCCATTCCATTCCATTCCATTCCATTCCATTCCATTCCATTCCATTCCATTCCATTCCATTCCATTCCATTGAATTCCATTCCATTCCATTGAATTCCATTCAATTCCATTCCATTCCATTGAATTCCGTTCCATTCCATTCCTTTCCATTCCATTCCATTCCATTGAATTCCATTACATTGAATTCCATTCCATTCCATTCCATTCCATTGAATTCCATTCCATTCCATTGAATTCCATTCCATTCCATTCCATTCGATTGCATTCCATTCCATGGAATTCCATTCCTTTCCATTCCATTCCATTCCATTCCATTCCATTCCATTCCATTCCATTCCATTCCATTCCATTCCATTCTCCTCGGGTTGATTCCATTCTATTCCATTCCATTCCATTCCATTCCATTCGATTCCATTCGATTCCATTCGATTCCATTCCATTCCATTCCATTCCATTCCATTCCATTCCATTCCATTCCATTGAATTCCATTCCATTCCATTGAATTCCATTCCATTCCATTGAATTCCATTCCATTCCATTCCATTCCATTGAATTCCGTTCCATTCCATTCCATTCCATTCGATTCCATTCCATTGAATTCCATTGAATTCCATTCCATTGAATTCCATTCCATTCCATTGAATTCCATTCCATTTCATTCCATTCCATTCCGTTCCATTCCATTCCGTTCCATTCCATTCCATTCCTTTCCATTCCATTCCATTCCGTTCCATTCCATTGAATTCCGTTCCATTGCATTGAATTCCGTTCCATTCCATTCCATTCCTTTCCGTTCCGTTCCGTTCCGTTCCGTTCCGTTCCGTTCCGTTCTACTCGGGTTGATTCCATTCTATTCCATTCCATTACATTCGATTCCATTCTATTCCATTCTATTCCATTCGATTCCATTCGATTCAATTCGATTCCATTCCATTCCATTTCATTCCATTCCATTCCATTCCATTCCATTGAATTCCATTCCATTCCATTCCGTTCCATTCCATTCGGTTCCATTCCATTCCATTCCATTCCATTACGTTCCGTTCCATTCCGTTCCATTCCGTTCCATTCCATTGAATTCCGATCCATTGCATTGAATTCCGTTCCATTCCATTCCATTCCTTTCCGTTCCGTTCCGTTCCGTTCCGTTCTACTCGGATTGATTCCATTCTATTCCAATCCATTCCATTCGATTCCATTCGATTCCATTCGATTCCATTCGTTTCCATTCCATTCCATTCCATTCCATTGAATTCCATTCCATTCCATTCCATTCCATTCCATTCCATTCCATGGAATTCCGTTCCATTCCGTTCCGTTCCATTGAATTCCGTTCCGTTCCATTGAATTCCATTCCATTCCATTCCATTGAATTCCATTCCATTCCATTCCATTCCATTCCATTCCATTCCATTCCATTCCATCGAATTCCATTCCATTCCATTCCATTCCATTCCATTCCATTGAATTCTGTTCCATTCCATTGAATTCCATTCCATTCCGTTCCATTCCATTGAATTCCGTTCCGTTCCGTTCCGTTCCATTCCGTTCTACTCGGGTTGATTCCATTCTATTCCATTCCAATCCACTCGATTCCATTCCATTCCATTCCATTCAATTCCATTCCATTCCGTTCTACTCGGGTTCATTCCATTCCATTCCTTTCCGTTCCATTCCGTTCCGTTCCGTTCCGTTCCGTTCTACTCGGGTTGATTCCATTCTATTCCATTCCATTCCATTCGATTCCATTCTATTCCATTCGATTCCATTCGATTCAATTCGATTCGATTCCATTCCATTCCATTCCATTCCATTGCATTCCATTGAATTCCATTCCATTCCATTGAATTCCATTCCATTCCATTCCATTCCATTCCATTCCATCAAATTCCATTCCATTCCATTCGATTCCATTCAATTCCATTCGATTCCATTCGATTCCATTCGATTCCATTCGATTCCATTCCATTCCATTCCATTCCATTGAATTCCATTCCATTCCATTCCATTCCATTCCATTCCATTCCATTCCATTCCATTCCATTCCATTCTACTCGGGTTGATTCCATTCTATTACATTCCATTCCATTCGATTCCATTCGATTCCATTCGATTCCATTCGATTCCATTCCATTCCATTCCATTCCATTGAATTCCATTCCATTCCATTCCATTCCATTCCATTCCATTCCATTCCTTTGAATTCCATTACATTGAATTCCATTCCATTCCTTTCCGTTCCGTTCCGTTCCGTACCGTTCCAATCCATTCCATTCCGTTCCATTGAATTCCGTTCCATTCCATTCCATTGAATTCCATTCCATTCCATTCCATTCCATTCCATTCCATTCCATTCCATTCTACTCGGGATGATTCCATTCTATTACATTCCATTCCATTCGATTCCATTCGATTCCATTAGATTCCTTTCGATTCCATTCCATTCGATTCCATTCAATTGAATTCCATTCCATTCCATTCCATTCCATTCCATTCCATTCCATTGAATTCCATTCCATTCCATTGAATTCCATTCCATTACATTCCATTCCATTGAATTCCATTCCATTCCATTCCATTCCACTCCATTCCATTCCATTCCATTCCATTGAATTCCATTACATTCAATTCCATTCCATTCCATTCCATTCCATGGAATTCCATTCCATTCTGTTCCGTTCCGTTCCGTTCCATTCCATTCCATTCCATTCCATTGAATTCCGTTCCATTCCATTGAATTCCATTCCATTCCGTTCCATTCCATTGAATTCCGTTCCGTTCCGTTCCGTTCCGTTCCATTCCGTTTCATTCCGTTCCTTTCCGTTCTACTCGGGTTGATTCCATTCTATTCCATTCCATTCCATTCGATTCCATTCCATTCCATTCCATTCCATTCCATTCCTTTCTACTCGGGTTCATTCCATTCCATTCCGTTCCGTTCCGTTCTGATCCGTTCCATTCCTTTCTACTTGTGTTGATTCCATTCCATTCCATTCTATTCCATTGAATTCCATTCCTTTCCATTCCATTCCATTGAATTCCGTTCAATTCCATTCCATTCCATTCCATTCCATTCCATTCCATTCCATTCGAATTCATTCCATTCCATTCCATTCCATTCCATTCCATTCCATTCTACTCGGGTTGATTCCATTCTATTCCATTCCATTCCAGTCGATTCCATTCGATTCCTTTCGATTCCATTCCATTCCATTCCATTCCATTCCATTCCATTCCATTCCATTCCATTCCATTCGATTCCATCGAATTCCATTCCATTCCATTCCATTCCATTCCATTCCATTCGATTCCATTCGATTCCATTCGATTCCATTCCATTCCATTCCATTCCATTGAATTCCGTTCCATTCCATTCCATTCCATTCCATTCCCTTCCATTGAATTCCATTACATTGAATTCCATTCCATTCAATTCCATTCCATGGAATTCCATTCCATTCCGTTCCGTTCCGTTCCGTTCCGTTCCGTACTGTTCCATTCCATTCCATTCCATTCCATTGAATTCCGTTCCATTCCATTGAATTCCATTCCATTCCGTTCCATTCCATTGAATTACGTTCCGTTCCGTTCCGTTCCGTTCCGTTCCGTTCCATTCCGTTCCATTCCATTCCATTCCGTTCTACTCGGGTTCATTCCATTCCATTCCTTTCCGTTCCGTTCTGTTCCGTTCCATTCCGTTCCGTTCCGTTCCGTTCTACTCGGGTTGATTCCATTCTATTCCATTCCATTCCATTCGATTCCATTCGAATCAATTCTATTCCATTCCATTCCATTCCATTTCATTCCATTCCATTCCATTCCATTGAATTCCATTCCATTCCATTCCGTTCCATTCCATTCCGTTCCATTCCATTCCATTCCATTCCATTCCATTCCTTTCCGTTCCGTTCCTTTCCGTTCCATTCCGTTCTACTCGGATTGATTCCATTCTATTCCATTCCATTCCATTCGATTCCATTCGATTCCATTCGATTCCATTCCATTCCATTCCATTCCATTCCATTCCATTCCATTCCATTCCATTCCATTGAACTCCATTCCATTCCATTCCATTCCATTCCATTCCATTCCATTCCATTCCATTCCATTGAATTCCATTCCATTCCATTCCATTCCATTGAATTCTGTTCCATTCAATTCCATTCCATTCCATTCCGTTCTACTCGGGTTGATTCCATTCTATTCCATTCCGTTCCGTTCCTTTCCGTTCCGTTCCGTTCCGTTCCATTCCACTCGGGTTGATTCCATTCTATTCCATTCCATTCCATTCCATTCCATTCGATTCCATTCGATTCCATTCGATTCCATTCGATTCCATTCCATTCCATTGAATTCCATTCCATTCCATTCCATTCCATGGAATTCCGTTCCATTCCATTCCATTGCATTCCATTCCATTCCATTCCATTTGAATTCCATTCCATTCCATTCCATTCCATTCCATTACATTCCATTCCATTCCATTCCATTCCATTCCATTCTACTCGGGTTGATTCCATTCTATTCCATTCCATTCCATTCGATTCCATTCGATTCCATTCGATTCCATTCCATTCCATTCCATTCCATTCCATTCCATTCCATTGAATTCCATTGCATTCCATTGAATTCCATTCCATTCCATTCCATTCCATTCCATTGAATTCCATTCCATTCCATTGAATTCCATTCCATTCCATTCCATTCCATTGAATTCCGTTCCATTCCATTCCATTCCATTCCATTCCATTCCATTGAATTCCATTCCATTGAATTCCATTCCATTCCATTCCATTCCATTGAATTCCATTCCATTCCGTTCCGTTCTGTTCCGTTCCGTTCCGTTTCGTTCCGTTCCGTTCCGTTCCGTTCCATTCCATTCCATTCCATTCCATTGAATTCCGTTCCATTCCATTGAATTCCATTCCATTCCGTTCCATTCCATTGAATTCTGTTCCGTTCCGTTCCGTTCCGTTCCATTCCGTTCCATTCCGTTCCTTTCCGTTCTACTCGGGTTGATTCCATTCTATTCCATTCCATTCCATTCGATTCCATTCGATTCCATTCGAATCCATTCGATTCCATTCGATTCCATTCGATTCCATTCTATTCCATTGAATTCCATTCCATTCCATTCCATTCCATTGAATTCCGTTCCATTCCATTCAATTCCATTCCATTCCATTCCTTTCCGTTCCGTTCCGTTCCGTTCCGTTCCGTTCCCTTCTACTCGGGTTGATTCCATTCTATTCCATTCGATTCCATTCGATTCAATTCGATTCCATTCCATTCCATTCCATTCCATTCCATTCCATTGAATTCCGTTCCATTCCATTGAATTCCATTCCATTCCGTTCCATTCCATTGAATTCCGCTCCGTTCCGTTCCGTTCCGTTCCGTTCCATTCCGTACCATTCCGTTCCATTCCGTTCTACTCGGGTTGATTCCATTCTATTCCATTCCATTCCATTCGATTCCATTCCATTCCATTCCATTCCATTCCATTCCGTTCTACTCGGGTTCATTCCATTCCATTCCGTTCCGTTCCTTTCCATTCCGTTCCTTTCCTTTCTACTTGTGTTGATTCCATTCCATTCCTTTCTATTCCATTGAATTCCATTGCATTCCATTCCATTCCATTCCATTACATGGAATTCCATTGAATTCCATTGAATTCCATTCCATTGAATTCCATTCCATTCCATTCCATTCCATTCCATTCCATGGAATTCCATTCCATTCCATTCCATTCCATTCCATTGAATTCCATTCCATTCCATTCCATTCGATTCCATTTCATTCCATTGAATTCCATTCCATTCCATTCCATTCCATTGAATTCCATTGAATTCCATTCCATTGAATTCCATTCCATTCCATTCCATCGATTCAATTCGATTCCATTCCATTCCATTCCATTCCATTCCATTCCATTCCGTTCCATTCCATTCGGTTCCATTCCATTCCATTCCATTCCATTACGTTCCGTTCCATTCCGTTCCATTCCATTGAATTCCGATCCATTGCATTGAATTCCGTTCCATTCCATTCCATTCCTTTCCGTTCCGTTCCGTTCCGTTCCGTTCCGTTCTACTCGGATTGATTCCATTCTATTCCAATCCATTCCATTCGATTCCATTCGATTCCATTCGATTCCATTCGATTCAATTCGATTCGATTCCATTCCATTCCATTCCATTCCATTGCATTCCATTGAATTCCATTCCATTCCATTGAATTCCATTCCATTCCATTCCATTCCATTCCATTCCATTCCATTCCATTCCATTCCATTCCATTCCATCAAATTCCATTCCATTCCATTCCATTCCATTCCATTCAATTCCATTCGATTCCATTCGATTCCATTCGATTCCATTCGATTCCATTCCATTCCATTCCATTCCATTGAATTCCATTCCATTCCATTCCATTCCATTGAATTCCGTTCCATTCCTTTCAATTCCATTCCATTCCATTCCATTCCATTCCATTCCATTCCATTCCATTCCATTCCATTCCATTCCATTCTACTCGGGTTGATTCCATTCTATTACATTCCATTCCATTCGATTCCATTCGATTCCATTCGATTCCATTCGATTCCATTCCATTCCATTCCATTCCATTGAATTCCGTTCCATTCCATTCCATTCCATTCCATTCCATTCCATTCCTTTGAATTCCATTACATTGAATTCCATTCCATTCCTTTCCGTTCCGTTCCGTTCCGTTCCGTACCGTTCCATTCCATTCCATTCCGTTCCATTGAATTCCGTTCCATTCCATTGAATTCCATTCCATCCCGTTCCATTCCATTGAATTCCGTTCAGTTCCGTTCCGTTCCGTTCCGTTCCGTTCCATTCCGTTCCATTCCATTCCATTGCGTTCTACTCGGGTTCATTCCATTCCATTCCTTTCCGTTCCGTTCCGTTCCGTTCCATTCCGTTCCGTTCCGTTCCGTTCTACTCGGGTTGATTCAATTCTATTCCATTCCATTCCATTCGATTCCATTCTATTCCATTCGATTCCATTCTATTCAATTCGATTCCATTCCATTCCATTCCATTCCATTCCATTCCATTCCATTGAATTCCATTCCATTCCATTCCGTTCCATTCCATTCCGTTCCATTCCATTCCATTCCATTCCATTCCATTCCATTACGTTCCGTTCCATTCCGTTCCATTCCATTGAATTCCGCTCCATTGCATTGAATTCCGTTCCATTCCATTCCATTCCTTTCCGTTCCGTTCCGTTCCGTTCCGTTCTACTCGGGTTGATTCCATTCTATTCCATTCCATTCCATTCGATTCCATTCTATTCCATTCGATTCCATTCGATTCAATTCTATTCGATTCCATTCCATTCCATTCCATTCCATTCCATTGAATTCCATTCCGTTCCATAGAATTCCATTCCATTCCATTCCATTCCATTCCATTCCATTGAATTCCATTCCATTCCATTGAATTCCATTCCATTCCATTCCATTCGATTCCATTCCATTCCATGGAATTCCATTCCATTCGATTCCATTCCATTCCATGGAATTCCATTTCATTCCATTCCATTCCATTCCATTCCATTCCATGGAATTCCATTCCATTCCATTCCATTCCATTCCATTCCGTTCCATTCCATTCCATCGAATTCCATTCCATTCCATTCCATTCCATTCCATTCCATTCCATTCCATTCCATTCCATTCCATTCCATTCCATTCCATTCTACTCGGGTTGATTCCATTCTATTCCATTCCATTCCATTCGATTCCATTCGATTCCATTCGATTCCATTCGATTCCATTCCATTCCATTCCATTCCATTCAATTCCATTCCATTCCATTCCATTCCATTCCATTCCATTCCATTCCATTCCATTGAATTCCATTCCATTCCATTGAATTCCATTCAATTCCATTCCATTCCATTGAATTCCGTTCCATTCCATTCCTTTCCATTCCATTCCATTCCATTGAATTCCATTACATTGAATTCCATTCCATTCCATTCCATTCCATTGAATTCCATTCCATTCCATTGAATTCCATTCCATTCCATTCCATTCGATTGCATTCCATTCCATGGAATTCCATTCCTTTCCATTCCATTCCATTCCATTCCATTCCATTCCATTCCATTCCATTCCATTCCATTCCATTCTCCTCGGGTTGATTCCATTCTATTCCATTCCATTCCATTCCATTCCATTCGATTCCATTCGATTCCATTCGATTCCATTCCATTCCATTCCATTCCATTCCATTCCATTCCATTCCATTCCATTGAATTCCATTCCATTCCATTGAATTCCATTCCATTCCATTCCATTCCATTGAATTCCGTTCCATTCCATTCCATTCCATTCGATTCCATTCCATTGAATTCCATTGAATTCCATTCCATTGAATTCCATTCCATTCCATTGAATTCCATTCCATTTCATTCCATTCCATTCCGTTCCATTCCATTCCGTTCCATTCCATTCCATTCCTTTCCATTCCATTCCATTCCGTTCCATTCCATTGAATTCCGTTCCATTGCATTGAATTCCGTTCCATTCCATTCCATTCCTTTCCGTTCCGTTCCGTTCCGTTCCGTTCCGTTCCGTTCCGTTCTACTCGGGTTGATTCCATTCTATTCCATTCCATTACATTCGATTCCATTCTATTCCATTCTATTCCATTCGATTCCATTCGATTCAATTCGATTCCATTCCATTCCATTTCATTCCATTCCATTCCATTCCATTCCATTGAATTCCATTCCATTCCATTCCGTTCCATTCCATTCGGTTCCATTCCATTCCATTCCATTCCATTACGTTCCGTTCCATTCCGTTCCATTCCGTTCCATTCCATTGAATTCCGATCCATTGCATTGAATTCCGTTCCATTCCATTCCATTCCTTTCCGTTCCGTTCCGTTCCGTTCCGTTCTACTCGGATTGATTCCATTCTATTCCAATCCATTCCATTCGATTCCATTCGATTCCATTCGATTCCATTCGTTTCCATTCCATTCCATTCCATTCCATTGAATTCCATTCCATTCCATTCCATTCCATTCCATTCCATTCCATGGAATTCCGTTCCATTCCGTTCCGTTCCATTGAATTCCGTTCCGTTCCATTGAATTCCATTCCATTCCATTCCATTGAATTCCATTCCATTCCATTCCATTCCATTCCATTCCATTCCATTCCATTCCATCGAATTCCATTCCATTCCATTCCATTCCATTCCATTCCATTGAATTCTGTTCCATTCCATTGAATTCCATTCCATTCCGTTCCATTCCATTGAATTCCGTTCCGTTCCGTTCCGTTCCATTCCGTTCTACTCGGGTTGATTCCATTCTATTCCATTCCAATCCACTCGATTCCATTCCATTCCATTCCATTCAATTCCATTCCATTCCGTTCTACTCGGGTTCATTCCATTCCATTCCTTTCCGTTCCATTCCGTTCCGTTCCGTTCCGTTCCGTTCTACTCGGGTTGATTCCATTCTATTCCATTCCATTCCATTCGATTCCATTCTATTCCATTCGATTCCATTCGATTCAATTCGATTCGATTCCATTCCATTCCATTCCATTCCATTGCATTCCATTGAATTCCATTCCATTCCATTGAATTCCATTCCATTCCATTCCATTCCATTCCATTCCATCAAATTCCATTCCATTCCATTCCATTCCATTCAATTCCATTCGATTCCATTCGATTCCATTCGATTCCATTCGATTCCATTCCATTCCATTCCATTCCATTGAATTCCATTCCATTCCATTCCATTCCATTCCATTCCATTCCATTCCATTCCATTCTACTCGGGTTGATTCCATTCTATTACATTCCATTCCATTCGATTCCATTCGATTCCATTCGATTCCATTCGATTCCATTCCATTCCATTCCATTCCATTGAATTCCGTTCCATTCCATTCCATTCCATTCCATTCCATTCCATTCCTTTGAATTCCATTACATTGAATTCCATTCCATTCCTTTCCGTTCCGTTCCGTTCCGTACCGTTCCAATCCATTCCATTCCGTTCCATTGAATTCCGTTCCATTCCATTCCATTGAATTCCATTCCATTCCATTCCATTCCATTCCATTCCATTCCATTCCATTCTACTCGGGATGATTCCATTCTATTACATTCCATTCCATTCGATTCCATTCGATTCCATTAGATTCCTTTCGATTCCATTCCATTCGATTCCATTCAATTGAATTCCATTCCATTCCATTCCATTCCATTCCATTCCATTCCATTGAATTCCATTCCATTCCATTGAATTCCATTCCATTACATTCCATTCCATTGAATTCCATTCCATTCCATTCCATTCCACTCCATTCCATTCCATTCCATTCCATTGAATTCCATTACATTCAATTCCATTCCATTCCATTCCATTCCATGGAATTCCATTCCATTCTGTTCCGTTCCGTTCCGTTCCATTCCATTCCATTCCATTCCATTGAATTCCGTTCCATTCCATTGAATTCCATTCCATTCCGTTCCATTCCATTGAATTCCGTTCCGTTCCGTTCCGTTCCGTTCCATTCCGTTCCATTCCGTTCCTTTCCGTTCTACTCGGGTTGATTCCATTCTATTCCATTCCATTCCATTCGATTCCATTCCATTCCATTCCATTCCATTCCATTCCTTTCTACTCGGGTTCATTCCATTCCATTCCGTTCCGTTCCGTTCTGATCCGTTCCATTCCTTTCTACTTGTGTTGATTCCATTCCATTCCATTCTATTCCATTGAATTCCATTCCATTCCATTCCATTACATGGAATTCCATTGAATTCCATTGAATTCCATTGAATTCCATTGAATTCCATTCCATTGAATTCCATTGAATTCCATTCCATTCCATTCCATGGAATTCCATTCCATTCCATTCCATTCCTTGGAATTCCATTCCATTCCATTCTATTCCATTCCATTGAATTCCATTCCATTCCATTCAATTGAATTCCATTCCATTCCATTCCATTCGATTCCATTCCATTCCATTGAATTCCATTCCATTCCATTGAATTCCATTCCATTTCATTCCATTCCATTCCGTTCCATTCCATTCCGTTCCATTCCATTCCATTCCTTTCCATTCCATTCCATTCCGTTCCTTTCCATTGAATTCCGTTCCATTGCATTGAATTCCGTTCCATTCCATTCCATTCCTTTCCGTTCCGTTCCGTTCCGTTCCGTTCCGTTCTACTCGGGTTGATTCCATTCTATTCCATTCCATTCCATTCGATTCCATTCTATTCCATTCTATTCCATTCGATTCCATTCGATTCAATTCGATTCCATTCCATTCCATTCCATTCCATTCCATTCCATTCCATTCCATTCCATTGAATTCCATTCCATTCCATTCCGTTCCATTCCATTCCGTTCCATTCCATTCCATTCCATTCCATTACGTTCCGTTCCATTCCGTTCCATTCCGTTCCATTCCATTGAATTCCGATCCATTGCATTGAATTCCGTTCCATTCCATTCCATTCCTTTCCGTTCCGTTCCGTTCCGTTCCGTTCCGTTCCGTTCTACTCGGATTGATTCCATTCTATTCCAATCCATTCCATTCGATTCCATTCGATTCCATTCGATTCCATTCGTTTCCATTCCATTCCATTCCATTCCATTGAATTCCATTCCATTCCATTCCATTCCATTCCATTCCATTCCATTCCATTCCATGGAATTCCGTTCCATTCCGTTCCGTTCCATTGAATTCCGTTCCGTTCCATTGAATTCCATTCCATTCCATTCCATCGAATTCCATTCCATTCCATTCCATTCCATTCCATTCCATTCCATTGAATTCCGTTCCATTCCATTGAATTCCATTCCATTCCGTTCCATTCCATTGAATTCCGTTCCGTTCCGTTCCGTTCCATTCCGTTCTACTCGGGTTGATTCCATTCTATTCCATTCCAATCCACTCGATTCCATTCCATTCCATTCCATTCCATTCCATTCCATTCCGTTCTACTCGGGTTCATTCCATTCCATTCCTTTCCGTTCCGTTCCGTTCCGTTCCGTTCCGTTCCGTTCTACTTGGGTTGATTCCATTCTATTCCATTCCATTCCATTCGATTCCATTCTATTCCATTCGATTCCATTCGATTCAATTCGATTCGATTCCATTCCATTCCATTCCATTCCATTGCATTCCATTGAATTCCATTCCATTCCATGGAATTCCATTCCATTCCATTCCATTCCATTCCATTCCATTCCATTCCATTCCATTCCATCGAATTCCATTCCATTCCATTCCATTCCATTCCATTCAATTCCATTCGATTCCATTCGATTCCATTCGATTCCATTCGATTCCATTCCATTCCATTCCATTCCATTGAATTCCATTCCATTCCATTCCATTCCATTGAATTCCATTCGATTCCATTCTACTCGGGTTGATTCCATTCTATTACATTCCATTCCATTCGATTCCATTCGATTCCATTCGATTCCATTCGATTCCATTCTATTCCATTCCATTCCATTGAATTCCGTTCCATTCCATTCCATTCCATTCCATTCCATTCCATTGAATTCCATTACATTGAATTCCATTCCATTCCATTCCATTCCATGGAATTCCATTCCATTCCGTTCCGTTCTGTTCCGTTCCGTACCGTTCCATTCCATTCCATTCCATTCCATTGAATTCCGTTCCATTCCATTGAATTCCATTCCATTCCGTTCCATTCCATTGAATTCCGTTCCGTTCCGTTCCGTTCCGTTCCGTTCCGTTCCATTCCGTTCCCTTCCATTCCATTCCGTTCTACTCGGGTTCATTCCATTCCATTCCTTTCCGTTCCGTTCCGTTCCGTTCCGTTCCGTTCCGTTCCGTTCTACTCGGGTTGATTCCATTCTATTCCATTCCATTCCATTCGATTCCATTCTATTCCATTCGATTCCATTCTATTCAATTCGATTCCATTCCATTCCATTCCATTCCATTCCATTCCATTGAATTCCATTCCATTCCATTCCGTTCCATTCCATTCCGTTCCATTCCATTCCATTCCATTCCATTCCATTCCATTACATTCCGTTCCATTCCGTTCCATTCCATTGAATTCCGATCCATTGCATTGAATTCCGTTCCATTCCATTCCATTCCTTTCCGTTCCGTTCCGTTCTGTTCCGTTCTACTCGGGTTGATTCCATTCTATTCCATTCCATTCCATTCGATTCCATTCTATTCCATTCGATTCCATTCGATTCAATTCGATTCGATTCCATTCCATTCCATTCCATTCCATTCCATTCCATTGAATTCCATTCCATTCCATAGAATTCCATTCCATTCCATTCCATTCCATTCCATTCCATTCCATTGAATTCCATTCCATTCCATTGAATTCCATTCCATTCCATTCCATTCGATTCCATTCCATTCCATGGAATTCCATTCCATTCGATTCCATTCCATTCCATGGAATTCCATTTCATTCCATTCCATTCCATTCCATTCCATTCCATTCCATAGAATTCTATTCCATTCCATTCCATTCCATTCCATTCCATTCCGTTCCATTCCATTCCATCGAATTCCATTCCATTCCATTCCATTCCATTCCATTCCATTCCATTCCATTCCATTCCATTCCATTCTACTAGGGTTGATTCCATTCTATTCCATTCCATTCCATTCGATTCCATTCGATTCCATTCGATTCCATTCGATTCCATTCCATTCCATTCCATTCCATTCAATTCCATTCCATTCCATTCCATTCCATTCCATTCCATTCCATTCCATTGAATTCCATTCCATTCCATTGAATTCCATTCCATTCCATTGAATTCCATTCCATTCCATTCCGTTCGATTCCATTCCATTCCATGGAATTCCATTCCTTTCCATTCCATTCCATTCCTTTCCATTCCATTCCATTGAATTCCGTTCAATTCCATTCCATTGCATTCCATTCCATTCCATTCCATTGAATTCCATTCCATTCCATTCGATTCCATTCGATTCCATTCCATTCCATTCCATTCTATTCCATTGAATTCCATTCCATTCCATTCCATTCCATTCCATTCCATTGAATTCCGTTCCGTTCCGTTCCGTTCCGTTCCGTTCCATTCCGTTCCATTCCGTTCCATTCCGTTCTACTCGGGTTGATTCCATTCTATTCCATTCCATTCCATTCGATTCCATTCCATTCCATTCCATTCCATTCCATTCCGTTCTACTCGGGTTCATTCCATTCCATTCCGTTCCGTTCCGTTCCGTTCCGTTCCATTCCTTTCTACTTGTGTTGATTCCATTCCATTCCATTCTATTCCATAGAATTCCATTCCATTCCATTCCATTCCATTCCATTACATGGAATTCCATGGAATTCCATTCCATTCCATTCCATTCCATTCCATTGAATTCCATTCCATTCCATTCCATTCCATTCCATTCCATTCTACTCGGGTTGATTCCATTCTATTCCATTCCATTCCATTCCATTCAATTGAATTCCATTCCATTCCATTCCATTCCATTCCATTCCATTCCATTGAATTCCATTCCATTCCATTGAATTCCATTCCATTCCATTCCATTCCATTGAATTCCGTTCCATTCCATTCCTTTCCATTCCATTCCATTCCATTGAATTCCATTACATTGAATTCCATTCCATTCCATTCCATTCCATTGAATTCCATTCCATTCCATAGAATTCCATTCCATTCCATTCCATTCGATTCCATTCCATTCCATGGAATTCCATTCCTTTCCATTCCATTCCATTCCATTCCATTCCATTCCATTGAATTCCATTGAATTCCATTCCATTCCATTGAATTCCATTCCTTTCCATTCCATTCCATTGAATTCCGTTCAATTCCATTCCATTCCATTCCATTCCATTCCATTCCATTCGAATTCCATTCCATTCCATTCCATTCCATTCCATTCCTTTCCATTCCATTCCATTCTACTCGGGTTGATTCCATTCTATTCCATTCCATCGAATTCCATTCCATTCCATTCCATTCCATTCCATTCCATTCCATTCCATTCCATTCGATTCCATTCGATTCCATTCGATTCCATTCGATTCCATTCCATTCCATTCCATTCCGTTCCGTTCCATTCCGTTCCATTCCGTTCCATTCCATTGAATTCCGTTCCATTGCATTGAATTCCGTTCCATTCCATTCCATTCCTTTCCGTTCCGTTCCGTTCCGTTCCGTTCCGTTCTACTCGGGTTGATTCCATTCTATTCCATTCCATTCCATTCGATTCCATTCTATTCCATTCGATTCCTTTCGATTCAATTCAATTCCATTCCATTCCATTCCATTCCATTCCATTGAATTCCATTCCATTCCATTGAATTCCATTCCATTCCATTCCATTCCATTCCATTCCATTGAATTCCACTCCATTCCATTGAATTCCATTCCATTCCATTCCATTCGATTCCATTCCATTCAATGGAATTCCATTCCATTCCATTCCATTCCATTCCATTGAATTCCATTGAAATCCATTGAATTCCATTGAATTCCATTCCATTCCATTGAATTCCATTCCTTTCCATTCCATTCCATTGAATTCCGTTCAATTCCATTCCATTGCATTCCATTCCATTCCATTCCATTCGAATTCCATTCCATTCCATTCCTTTCCATTCCATTCCATTCCATTCCATTCCATTCTACTCGGGTTGATTCCATTCTATTCCATTCCATTCCATTCGATTCCATTCGATTCCTTTCGATTCCATTCGATTCCATTCCATTCCATTCCATTCCATTGAATTCCATTCCATTCCATTCCATTCCATTCCATTCCATTCTACTCGGGTTGATTCCATTCTATTCCATTCCATTCCATTCGATTCCATTCGATTCCTTTCGATTCCATTCGATTCGATTCCATTCCATTCCATTCCATCGAATTTCATTCCATTCCTTTCCATTCCATTCCATTCCATTCCATTCCATTCCATTCCATTCCATTCCATTCCATTCTACTCGGGTTGATTCCATTCTATTACATTCCATTCCATTCGATTCCATTCGATTCCATTCGATTCCATTCGATTCCATTCCATTCCATTCCATTCAATTGAATTCCATTCCATTCCATTCCATTCCATTACATTCCATTCCATTCCATTCCATTCCATTTCATTCCATTCCATTCTACTCGGGTTGATTCCATTCTATTACATTCCATTCCATTCGATTCCATTCGATTCCATTCGATTCCATTCGATTCCATTCCATTCGATTCCATTCAATTGAATTCCATTCCATTCCATTCCATTCCATTCCATTCCATTACATTCCATTCCATTCCATTGAATTCCATTCCATTCCATTGAATTCCATTCCATTACATTCCATTCCATTGAATTCCATTCCATTCCATTCCATTCCATTCCATTCCATTGAATTCCGTTCCATTCCATTCCATTCCATTCCATTCCATTCCATTGAATTCCATTCCATTGAATTCCATTCCATTCCATACCATTCCACTGAATTCCATTCCATTCCATTCCGTTCCGTTCCGTTCCGTTCCGTTCCGTTCCATTCCATTCCATTCCATTCCATTGAATTCCATTCCATTCCATTGAATTCCATTCCATTCCGTTCCATTCCATTGAATTCCGTTCCGTTCCATTCCGTTCCGTTCCGTTCCATTACGTTCCATTCTGTTCCATTCCGTTCTACTCGGGTTGATTCCATTCTATTCCATTCCATTCCATTCGATTCCATTCCATTCCATTCCATTCCATTCCATTCCATTCCATCGAATTCCATTCCATTCCATTGAATTCCATTCCATTCCATTCCATTCCATTCCATTCCATTCCATCGAATTCCATTCCATTCCATTCCATTCCATTCCATTCCATTCCATTCCATTCCATTCCATTCCATTCGATTCCATTCGATTCCATTCGATTCCATTCGATTCCATTCCATTCCATTCCATTCCGTTCCGTTCCATTCCGTTCCATTCCGTCCCATTCCATTGAATTCCGTTCCATTGCATTGAATTCCGTTCCATTCCATTCCATTCCTTTCCGTTCCGTTCCGTTCCGTTCCGCTCCGTTCTACTCGGGTTGATTCCATTCTATTCCATTCCATTCCATTCGATTCCATTCTATTCCATTCGATTCCATTCGATTCAATTCGATTCCATTCCATTCCATTCCATTCCATTCCATTGAATTCCATTCCATTCCATTGAATTCCATTCCATTCCATTCCATTCCATTCCATTCCATTCCATTCCATGGAATTCCATTCCATTCCATTGAATTCCATTCCATTCCATTCCATTCGATTCCATTCCATTCCATGGAATTCCATTCCATTCCATTCCATTCCATTCCATTCCATGGAATTCCATTGAATTCCATTGAATTCCATTCCATTCCATTGAATTCCATTCCTTTCCATTCCATTCCATTGAATTCCGTTCAATTCCATTCCATTGCATTCCATTCCATTCCATTCCATTCGAATTCCATTCCATTCCATTCCATTCCATTCCATTCCATTCCATTCCATTCCATTCTACTCGGGTTGATTCCATTCTATTCCATTCCATTCCATTCGATTCCATTCGATTCCTTTCGATTCCATTCGATTCCATTCCATTCCATTCCATTCCACTGAATTCCATTCCATTCCATTCCATTCCATTCCATTCCATTCCATTCCATTCCATTCCATTCCATCGAATTCCATTCCATTCCATTCCATTCCATTCCATTCAATTCCATTCGATTCCATTCGATTCCATTCGATTCCATTCGATTCCATTCCATTCCATTCCATTCCATTGAATTCCATTCCATTCCATTCCATTCCATTGAATTCCATTCGATTCCATTCTACTCGGGTTGATTCCATTCTATTACATTCCATTCCATTCGATTCCATTCGATTCCATTCGATTCCATTCGATTCCATTCTATTCCATTCCATTCCATTGAATTCCGTTCCATTCCATTCCATTCCATTCCATTCCATTCCATTGAATTCCATTACATTGAATTCCATTCCATTCCATTCCATTCCATGGAATTCCATTCCATTCCGTTCCGTTCTGTTCCGTTCCGTACCGTTCCATTCCATTCCATTCCATTCCATTGAATTCCGTTCCATTCCATTGAATTCCATTCCATTCCGTTCCATTCCATTGAATTCCGTTCCGTTCCGTTCCGTTCCGTTCCGTTCCGTTCCATTCCGTTCCCTTCCATTCCATTCCGTTCTACTCGGGTTCATTCCATTCCATTCCTTTCCGTTCCGTTCCGTTCCGTTCCGTTCCGTTCCGTTCCGTTCTACTCGGGTTGATTCCATTCTATTCCATTCCATTCCATTCGATTCCATTCTATTCCATTCGATTCCATTCTATTCAATTCGATTCCATTCCATTCCATTCCATTCCATTCCATTCCATTCCATTGAATTCCATTCCATTCCATTCCGTTCCATTCCATTCCGTTCCATTCCATTCCATTCCATTCCATTCCATTCCATTACATTCCGTTCCATTCCGTTCCATTCCATTGAATTCCGATCCATTGCATTGAATTCCGTTCCATTCCATTCCATTCCTTTCCGTTCCGTTCCGTTCTGTTCCGTTCTACTCGGGTTGATTCCATTCTATTCCATTCCATTCCATTCGATTCCATTCTATTCCATTCGATTCCATTCGATTCAATTCGATTCGATTCCATTCCATTCCATTCCATTCCATTCCATTCCATTGAATTCCATTCCATTCCATAGAATTCCATTCCATTCCATTCCATTCCATTCCATTCCATTCCATTGAATTCCATTCCATTCCATTGAATTCCATTCCATTCCATTCCATTCGATTCCATTCCATTCCATGGAATTCCATTCCATTCGATTCCATTCCATTCCATGGAATTCCATTTCATTCCATTCCATTCCATTCCATTCCATTCCATTCCATAGAATTCTATTCCATTCCATTCCATTCCATTCCATTCCATTCCGTTCCATTCCATTCCATCGAATTCCATTCCATTCCATTCCATTCCATTCCATTCCATTCCATTCCATTCCATTCCATTCTACTAGGGTTGATTCCATTCTATTCCATTCCATTCCATTCGATTCCATTCGATTCCATTCGATTCCATTCGATTCCATTCCATTCCATTCCATTCCATTCAATTCCATTCCATTCCATTCCATTCCATTCCATTCCATTCCATTCCATTGAATTCCATTCCATTCCATTGAATTCCATTCCATTCCATTGAATTCCATTCCATTCCATTCCGTTCGATTCCATTCCATTCCATGGAATTCCATTCCTTTCCATTCCATTCCATTCCTTTCCATTCCATTCCATTGAATTCCGTTCAATTCCATTCCATTGCATTCCATTCCATTCCATTCCATTGAATTCCATTCCATTCCATTCGATTCCATTCGATTCCATTCCATTCCATTCCATTCTATTCCATTGAATTCCATTCCATTCCATTCCATTCCATTCCATTCCATTGAATTCCGTTCCGTTCCGTTCCGTTCCGTTCCGTTCCATTCCGTTCCATTCCGTTCCATTCCGTTCTACTCGGGTTGATTCCATTCTATTCCATTCCATTCCATTCGATTCCATTCCATTCCATTCCATTCCATTCCATTCCGTTCTACTCGGGTTCATTCCATTCCATTCCGTTCCGTTCCGTTCCGTTCCGTTCCATTCCTTTCTACTTGTGTTGATTCCATTCCATTCCATTCTATTCCATAGAATTCCATTCCATTCCATTCCATTCCATTCCATTACATGGAATTCCATGGAATTCCATTCCATTCCATTCCATTCCATTCCATTGAATTCCATTCCATTCCATTCCATTCCATTCCATTCCATTCTACTCGGGTTGATTCCATTCTATTCCATTCCATTCCATTCCATTCAATTGAATTCCATTCCATTCCATTCCATTCCATTCCATTCCATTCCATTGAATTCCATTCCATTCCATTGAATTCCATTCCATTCCATTCCATTCCATTGAATTCCGTTCCATTCCATTCCTTTCCATTCCATTCCATTCCATTGAATTCCATTACATTGAATTCCATTCCATTCCATTCCATTCCATTGAATTCCATTCCATTCCATAGAATTCCATTCCATTCCATTCCATTCGATTCCATTCCATTCCATGGAATTCCATTCCTTTCCATTCCATTCCATTCCATTCCATTCCATTCCATTGAATTCCATTGAATTCCATTCCATTCCATTGAATTCCATTCCTTTCCATTCCATTCCATTGAATTCCGTTCAATTCCATTCCATTCCATTCCATTCCATTCCATTCCATTCGAATTCCATTCCATTCCATTCCATTCCATTCCATTCCTTTCCATTCCATTCCATTCTACTCGGGTTGATTCCATTCTATTCCATTCCATCGAATTCCATTCCATTCCATTCCATTCCATTCCATTCCATTCCATTCCATTCCATTCCATTCGATTCCATTCGATTCCATTCGATTCCATTCGATTCCATTCCATTCCATTCCATTCCGTTCCGTTCCATTCCGTTCCATTCCGTTCCATTCCATTGAATTCCGTTCCATTGCATTGAATTCCGTTCCATTCCATTCCATTCCTTTCCGTTCCGTTCCGTTCCGTTCCGTTCCGTTCTACTCGGGTTGATTCCATTCTATTCCATTCCATTCCATTCGATTCCATTCTATTCCATTCGATTCCTTTCGATTCAATTCAATTCCATTCCATTCCATTCCATTCCATTCCATTGAATTCCATTCCATTCCATTGAATTCCATTCCATTCCATTCCATTCCATTCCATTCCATTGAATTCCACTCCATTCCATTGAATTCCATTCCATTCCATTCCATTCGATTCCATTCCATTCAATGGAATTCCATTCCATTCCATTCCATTCCATTCCATTGAATTCCATTGAAATCCATTGAATTCCATTGAATTCCATTCCATTCCATTGAATTCCATTCCTTTCCATTCCATTCCATTGAATTCCGTTCAATTCCATTCCATTGCATTCCATTCCATTCCATTCCATTCGAATTCCATTCCATTCCATTCCTTTCCATTCCATTCCATTCCATTCCATTCCATTCTACTCGGGTTGATTCCATTCTATTCCATTCCATTCCATTCGATTCCATTCGATTCCTTTCGATTCCATTCGATTCTATTCCATTCCATTCCATTCCATTGAATTCCATTCCATTCCATTCCATTCCATTCCATTCCATTCTACTCGGGTTGATTCCATTCTATTCCATTCCATTCCATTCGATTCCATTCGATTCCTTTCGATTCCATTCGATTCGATTCCATTCCATTCCATTCCATCGAATTTCATTCCATTCCATTCCATTCCATTCCATTCCATTCCATTCCATTCCATTCCATTCCATTCCATTCCATTCCATTCTACTCGGGTTGATTCCATTCTATTACATTCCATTCCATTCGATTCCATTCGATTCCATTCGATTCCATTCGATTCCATTCCATTCCATTCCATTCAATTGAATTCCATTCCATTCCATTCCATTCCATTACATTCCATTCCATTCCATTCCATTCCATTTCATTCCATTCCATTCTACTCGGGTTGATTCCATTCTATTACATTCCATTCCATTCGATTCCATTCGATTCCATTCGATTCCATTCGATTCCATTCCATTCGATTCCATTCAATTGAATTCCATTCCATTCCATTCCATTCCATTCCATTCCATTACATTCCATTCCATTCCATTGAATTCCATTCCATTCCATTGAATTCCATTCCATTACATTCCATTCCATTGAATTCCATTCCATTCCATTCCATTCCATTCCATTCCATTGAATTCCGTTCCATTCCATTCCATTCCATTCCATTCCATTCCATTGAATTCCATTCCATTGAATTCCATTCCATTCCATACCATTCCACTGAATTCCATTCCATTCCATTCCGTTCCGTTCCGTTCCGTTCCGTTCCGTTCCATTCCATTCCATTCCATTCCATTGAATTCCATTCCATTCCATTGAATTCCATTCCATTCCGTTCCATTCCATTGAATTCCGTTCCGTTCCATTCCGTTCCGTTCCGTTCCATTACGTTCCATTCTGTTCCATTCCGTTCTACTCGGGTTGATTCCATTCTATTCCATTCCATTCCATTCGATTCCATTCCATTCCATTCCATTCCATTCCATTCCATTCCATCGAATTCCATTCCATTCCATTGAATTCCATTCCATTCCATTCCATTCCATTCCATTCCATTCCATCGAATTCCATTCCATTCCATTCCATTCCATTCCATTCCATTCCATTCCATTCCATTCCATTCCATTCCATTCGATTCCATTCGATTCCATTCGATTCCATTCGATTCCATTCCATTCCATTCCATTCCGTTCCGTTCCATTCCGTTCCATTCCGTCCCATTCCATTGAATTCCGTTCCATTGCATTGAATTCCGTTCCATTCCATTCCATTCCTTTCCGTTCCGTTCCGTTCCGTTCCGCTCCGTTCTACTCGGGTTGATTCCATTCTATTCCATTCCATTCCATTCGATTCCATTCTATTCCATTCGATTCCATTCGATTCAATTCGATTCCATTCCATTCCATTCCATTCCATTCCATTGAATTCCATTCCATTCCATTGAATTCCATTCCATTCCATTCCATTCCATTCCATTCCATTCCATTGAATTCCATTCCATTCCATTGAATTCCATTCCATTCCATTCCATTCGATTCCATTCCATTCCATGGAATTCCATTCCATTCCATTCCATTCCATTCCATTCCATGGAATTCCATTGAATTCCATTGAATTCCATTCCATTCCATTGAATTCCATTCCTTTCCATTCCATTCCATTGAATTCCGTTCAATTCCATTCCATTGCATTCCATTCCATTCCATTCCATTCGAATTCCATTCCATTCCATTCCATTCCATTCCATTCCATTCCATTCCATTCCATTCTACTCGGGTTGATTCCATTCTATTCCATTCCATTCCATTCGATTCCATTCGATTCCTTTCGATTCCATTCGATTCCATTCCATTCCATTCCATTCCACTGAATTCCATTCCATTCCATTCCATTCCATTCCATTCCATTCCATTCCATTCTACTCGGGTTGATTCCATTCTATTCCATTCCATTCCATTCGATTCCATTCGATTCCTTTCGATTCCATTCGATTCCATTCCATTCCATTCCATTCCATCGAATTCCATTCCATTCCATTCCATTCCATTCCATTCCATTCCATTCCATTCCATTCCATTCCATTCCATTCTACTCGGGTTGATTCCATTCTATTACATTCCATTCCATTCGATTCCATTCGATTCCATTCGATTCCATTCGATTCCATTCCATTCCATTCCATTCAATTGAATTCCATTCCATTCCATTCCATTCCATTCCATTCCATTCCATTCCATTCCATTCCATTCTACTCGGGATGATTCCATTCTATTACATTCCATTCCATTCGATTCCATTCGATTCCATTAGATTCCTTTCGATTCCATTCCATTCGATTCCATTCAATTGAATTCCATTCCATTCCATTCCATTCCATTCCATTCCATTCCATTGAATTCCATTCCATTCCATTGAATTCCATTCCATTACATTCCATTCCATTGAATTCCATTCCATTCCATTCCATTCCACTCCATTCCATTCCATTCCATTCCATTGAATTCCATTACATTCAATTCCATTCCATTCCATTCCATTCCATGGAATTCCATTCCATTCTGTTCCGTTCCGTTCCGTTCCATTCCATTCCATTCCATTCCATTGAATTCCGTTCCATTCCATTGAATTCCATTCCATTCCATACCATTCCACTGAATTCCATTCCATTCCATTCCGTTCCGTTCCGTTCCGTTCCGTTCCGTTCCATTCCATTCCATTCCATTCCATTGAATTCCATTCCATTCCATTGAATTCCATTCCATTCCGTTCCATTCCATTGAATTCCGTTCCGTTCCATTCCGTTCCGTTCCGTTCCATTACGTTCCATTCTGTTCCATTCCGTTCTACTCGGGTTGATTCCATTCTATTCCATTCCATTCCATTCGATTCCATTCCATTCCATTCCATTCCATTCCATTCCATTCCATCGAATTCCATTCCATTCCATTGAATTCCATTCCATTCCATTCCATTCCATTCCATTCCATTCCATCGAATTCCATTCCATTCCATTCCATTCCATTCCATTCCATTCCATTCCATTCCATTCCATTCCATTCGATTCCATTCGATTCCATTCGATTCCATTCGATTCCATTCCATTCCATTCCATTCCGTTCCGTTCCATTCCGTTCCATTCCGTCCCATTCCATTGAATTCCGTTCCATTGCATTGAATTCCGTTCCATTCCATTCCATTCCTTTCCGTTCCGTTCCGTTCCGTTCCGCTCCGTTCTACTCGGGTTGATTCCATTCTATTCCATTCCATTCCATTCGATTCCATTCTATTCCATTCGATTCCATTCGATTCAATTCGATTCCATTCCATTCCATTCCATTCCATTCCATTGAATTCCATTCCATTCCATTGAATTCCATTCCATTCCATTCCATTCCATTCCATTCCATTCCATTGAATTCCATTCCATTCCATTGAATTCCATTCCATTCCATTCCATTCGATTCCATTCCATTCCATGGAATTCCATTCCATTCCATTCCATTCCATTCCATTCCATGGAATTCCATTGAATTCCATTGAATTCCATTCCATTCCATTGAATTCCATTCCTTTCCATTCCATTCCATTGAATTCCGTTCAATTCCATTCCATTGCATTCCATTCCATTCCATTCCATTCGAATTCCATTCCATTCCATTCCATTCCATTCCATTCCATTCCATTCCATTCCATTCTACTCGGGTTGATTCCATTCTATTCCATTCCATTCCATTCGATTCCATTCGATTCCTTTCGATTCCATTCGATTCCATTCCATTCCATTCCATTCCACTGAATTCCATTCCATTCCATTCCATTCCATTCCATTCCATTCCATTCCATTCTACTCGGGTTGATTCCATTCTATTCCATTCCATTCCATTCGATTCCATTCGATTCCTTTCGATTCCATTCGATTCCATTCCATTCCATTCCATTCCATCGAATTCCATTCCATTCCATTCCATTCCATTCCATTCCATTCCATTCCATTCCATTCCATTCCATTCCATTCTACTCGGGTTGATTCCATTCTATTACATTCCATTCCATTCGATTCCATTCGATTCCATTCGATTCCATTCGATTCCATTCCATTCCATTCCATTCAATTGAATTCCATTCCATTCCATTCCATTCCATTCCATTCCATTCCATTCCATTCCATTCCATTCCATTCTACTCGGGATGATTCCATTCTATTACATTCCATTCCATTCGATTCCATTCGATTCCATTAGATTCCTTTCGATTCCATTCCATTCGATTCCATTCAATTGAATTCCATTCCATTCCATTCCATTCCATTCCATTCCATTCCATTGAATTCCATTCCATTCCATTGAATTCCATTCCATTACATTCCATTCCATTGAATTCCATTCCATTCCATTCCATTCCACTCCATTCCATTCCATTCCATTCCATTGAATTCCATTACATTCAATTCCATTCCATTCCATTCCATTCCATGGAATTCCATTCCATTCTGTTCCGTTCCGTTCCGTTCCATTCCATTCCATTCCATTCCATTGAATTCCGTTCCATTCCATTGAATTCCATTCCATTCCGTTCCATTCCATTGAATTCCGTTCCGTTCCGTTCCGTTCCGTTCCATTCCGTTCCATTCCGTTCCTTTCCGTTCTACTCGGGTTGATTCCATTCTATTCCATTCCATTCCATTCGATTCCATTCCATTCCATTCCATTCCATTCCATTCCTTTCTACTCGGGTTCATTCCATTCCATTCCGTTCCGTTCCGTTCTGATCCGTTCCATTCCTTTCTACTTGTGTTGATTCCATTCCATTCCATTCTATTCCATTGAATTCCATTCCATTCCATTCCATTCCATTCCATTACATGGAATTCCATTGAATTCCATTGAATTCCATTGAATTCCATTGAATTCCATTCCATTGAATTCCATTGAATTCCATTCCATTCCATTCCATGGAATTCCATTCCATTCCATTCCATTCCTTGGAATTCCATTCCATTCCATTCTATTCCATTCCATTGAATTCCATTCCATTCCATTCAATTGAATTCCATTCCATTCCATTCCATTCGATTCCATTCCATTCCATTGAATTCCATTCCATTCCATTGAATTCCATTCCATTTCATTCCATTCCATTCCGTTCCATTCCATTCCGTTCCATTCCATTCCATTCCTTTCCATTCCATTCCATTCCGTTCCATTCCATTCCATTCCATTCCATTCCATTCCATTCCATTCCATTCTACTCGGGTTGATTCCATTCTATTACATTCCATTCCATTCGATTCCATTCGATTCCATTCGATTCCATTCGATTCCATTCCATTCCATTCCATTCCATTGAATTCCGTTCCATTCCATTCCATTCCATTCCATTCCATTCCATTCCTTTGAATTCCATTACATTGAATTCCATTCCATTCCTTTCCGTTCCGTTCCGTTCCGTTCCGTACCGTTCCATTCCATTCCATTCCGTTCCATTGAATTCCGTTCCATTCCATTGAATTCCATTCCATCCCGTTCCATTCCATTGAATTCCGTTCCGTTCCGTTCCGTTCCGTTCCGTTCCATTCCGTTCCATTCCATTCCATTGCGTTCTACTCGGGTTCATTCCATTCCATTCCTTTCCGTTCCGTTCCGTTCCGTTCCATTCCGTTCCGTTCCGTTCCGTTCTACTCGGGTTGATTCAATTCTATTCCATTCCATTCCATTCGATTCCATTCTATTCCATTCGATTCCATTCTATTCAATTCGATTCCATTCCATTCCATTCCATTCCATTCCATTCCATTCCATTGAATTCCATTCCATTCCATTCCGTTCCATTCCATTCCGTTCCATTCCATTCCATTCCATTCCATTCCATTCCATTACGTTCCGTTCCATTCCGTTCCATTCCACTGAATTCCGCTCCATTGCATTGAATTCCGTTCCATTCCATTCCATTCCTTTCCGTTCCGTTCCGTTCCGTTCCGTTCTACTCGGGTTGATTCCATTCTATTCCATTCCATTCCATTCGATTCCATTCTATTCCATTCGATTCCATTCGATTCAATTCTATTCGATTCCATTCCATTCAATTCCATTCCATTCCATTGAATTCCATTCCATTCCATAGAATTCCATTCCATTCCATTCCATTCCATTCCATTGAATTCCATTCCATTCCATTGAATTCCATTCCATTCCATTCCATTCGATTCCATTCCATTCCATGGAATTCCATTCCATTCGATTCCATTCCATTCCATGGAATTCCATTTCATTCCATTCCATTCCATTCCATTCCATTCCATTCCATGGAATTCCATTCCATTCCATTCCATTCCATTCCATTCCGTTCCATTCCATTCCATCGAATTCCATTCCATTCCATTCCATTCCATTCCATTCCATTCCATTCCATTCCATTCCATTCCATTCCATTCCATTCTACTCGGGTTGATTCCATTCTATTCCATTCCATTCCATTCGATTCCATTCGATTCCATTCGATTCCATTCGATTCCATTCCATTCCATTCCATTCCATTCAATTCCATTCCATTCCATTCCATTCCATTCCATTCCATTCCATTCCATTCCATTGAATTCCATTCCATTCCATTGAATTCCATTCCATTCCATTGAATTCCATTCCATTCCATTCCATTCCATTGAATTCCATTCCATTCCATTGAATTCCATTCCATTCCATTCCATTCGATTCCATTCCATTCCATGGAATTCCATTCCTTTCCATTCCATTCCATTCCATTCCATTCCATTCCATTCCATTCCATTCCATTCTCCTCGGGTTGATTCCATTCTATTCCATTCCATTCCATTCCATTCCATTCGATTCCATTCGATTCCATTCGATTCCATTCCATTCCATTGAATTCCGTTCCATTCCATTCCATTCCATTCGATTCCATTCCATTGAATTCCATTGAATTCCATTCCATTGAATTCCATTCCATTGAATTCCATTCCATTCCATTGAATTCCATTCCATTTCATTCCATTCCATTCCGTTCCATTCCATTCCGTTCCATTCCATTCCATTCCTTTGCATTCCATTCCATTCCGTTCCATTCCATTGAATTCCGTTCCATTGCATTGAATTCCGTTCCATTCCATTCCATTCCTTTCCGTTCCGTTCCGTTCCGTTCCGTTCCGTTCCGTTCCGTTCTACTCGGGTTGATTCCATTCTATTCCATTCCATTCCATTCGATTCCATTCTATTCCATTCTATTCCATTCGATTCCATTCGATTCAATTCGATTCCATTCCATTCCATTTCATTCCATTCCATTCCATTCCATTCCATTGAATTCCATTCCATTCCATTCCGTTCCATTCCATTCGGTTCCATTCCATTCCATTCCATTCCATTACGTTCCGTTCCATTCCGTTCCATTCCGTTCCATTCCATTGAATTCCGATCCATTGCATTGAATTCCGTTCCATTCCATTCCATTCCTTTCCGTTCCGTTCCGTTCCGTTCCGTTCCGTTCTACTCGGATTGATTCCATTCCATTCCATTCCATTCCATTGAATTCCATTCCATTCCATTCCATTCCATTCCATTCCATTCCATGGAATTCCGTTCCATTCCGTTCCGTTCCATTGAATTCCGTTCCGTTCCATTGAATTCC
This sequence comes from Gorilla gorilla gorilla, assembly GCF_029281585.2. Classification (NCBI taxonomy): domain Eukaryota; kingdom Metazoa; phylum Chordata; class Mammalia; order Primates; family Hominidae; genus Gorilla; species Gorilla gorilla. The sequence continues at coordinate 41,273,497 of NC_073242.2, forward strand.
ATTCCATTCCATTCCATTGAATTCCATTCCATTCCATTCCATTCCATTCCATTCCATTCCATTCCATTCCATCGAATTCCATTCCATTCCATTCCATTCCATTCCATTCCATTGAATTCCGTTCCATTCCATTGAATTCCATTCCATTCCGTTCCATTCCATTGAATTCCGTTCCGTTCCGTTCCGTTCCACTCCGTTCTACCCGGGTTGATTCCATTCTATTCCATTCCAATCCACTCGATTCCATTCCATTCCATTCCATTCAATTCCATTCCATTCCGTTCTACTCGGGTTCATTCCATTCCATTCCTTTCCGTTCCATTCCGTTCCGTTCCGTTCCGTTCCGTTCTACTCGGGTTGATTCCATTCTATTCCATTCCATTCCATTCGATTCCATTCTATTCCATTCGATTCCATTCGATTCAATTCGATTCGATTCCATTCCATTCCATTCCATTCCATTGCATTCCATTGAATTCCATTCCATTCCATTGAATTCCATTCCATTCCATTCCATTCCATTCCATTCCATTCCATTCCATTCCATCAAATTCCATTCCATTCCATTCCATTCCATTCCATTCAATTCCATTCGATTCCATTCGATTCCATTCGATTCCATTCGATTCCATTCCATTCCATTCCATTCCATTGAATTCCATTCCATTCCATTCCATTCCATGGAATTCCGTTCCATTCCTTTCAATTCCATTCCATTCCATTCCATTCCATTCCATTCCATTCCATTCCATTCCATTCCATTCTACTCGGGTTGATTCCATTCTATTACATTCCATTCCATTCGATTCCATTCGATTCCATTCGATTCCATTCGATTCCATTCCATTCCATTCCATTCCATTGAATTCCGTTCCATTCCATTCCATTCCATTCCATTCCATTCCATTCCTTTGAATTCCATTACATTGAATTCCATTCCATTCCTTTCCGTTCCGTTCCGTTCCGTACCGTTCCATTCCATTCCATTCCGTTCCATTGAATTCCGTTCCATTCCATTGAATTCCATTCCATTCCGTTCCATTCCATTGAATTCCGTTCCGTTCCGTTCCGTTCCGTTCCGTTCCGTTCCATTCCGTTCCATTCCATTCCATTGCGTTCTACTCGGGTTCATTCCATTCCATTCCTTTCCGTTCCGTTCCGTTCCGTTCCATTCCGTTCCGTTCCGTTCCGTTCTACTCGGGTTGATTCAATTCTATTCCATTCCATTCCATTCGATTCCATTCTATTCCATTGAATTCCATTCCATTCCATTCCGTTCCATTCCATTCCATTCCATTCCATTCCATTCCATTCCATTGAATTCCATTCCATTCCATTCCGTTCCATTCCATTCCGTTCCATTCCATTCCATTCCATTCCATTCCATTCCATTACGTTCCGTTCCATTCCGTTCCATTCCATTGAATTCCGCTCCATTGCATTGAATTCCGTTCCATTCCATTCCATTCCTTTCCGTTCCGTTCCATTCCGTTCCGTTCTACTCGGGTTGATTCCATTCTATTCCATTCCATTCCATTCGATTCCATTCTATTCCATTCGATTCCATTCGATTCAATTCTATTCGATTCCATTCCATTCCATTCCATTCCATTCCATTCCATTGAATTCCATTCCATTCCATAGAATTCCATTCCATTCCATTCCATTCCATTCCATTCCATTCCATTCCATTCCATTGAATTCCATTCCATTCCATTGAATTAAATTCCATTCCATTCCATTCGATTCCATTCCATTCCATGGAATTCCATTCCATTCGATTCCATTCCATTCCATGGAATTCCATTTCATTCCATTCCATTCCATTCCATTCCATTCCATTCCATAGAATTCCATTCCATTCCATTCCATTCCATTCCATTCCGTTCCATTCCATTCCATCGAATTCCATTCCATTCCATTCCATTCCATTCCATTCCATTCCATTCCATTCCATTCCATTCCATTCCATTCTACTCGGGTTGATTCCATTCTATTCCATTCCATTCCATTCGATTCCATTCGATTCCATTCGATTCCATTCGATTCCATTCCATTCCATTCCATTCCATTCCATTCAATTCCATTCCATTCCATTCCATTCCATTCCATTCCATTCCATTCCATTCCATTGAATTCCATTACATTCCATTGAATTCCATTCAATTCCATTCCATTCCATTGAATTCCGTTCCATTCCATTCCTTTCCATTCCATTCCATTCCATTGAATTCCATTACATTGAATTCCATTCCATTCCATTCCATTCCATTGAATTCCATTCCATTCCATTGAATTCCATTCCATTCCATTCCATTCGATTCCATTCCATTCCATGGAATTCCATTCCTATCCATTCCATTCCATTCCATTCCATTCCATTCCATTCCATGGAATTCCATTGAATTCCATTCCATTCCATTGAATTCCATTCCTTTCCATTCCATTCCATTGAATTTCGTTCAATTCCATTCCATTCCATTCCATTCCATTCCATGCCATTCGAATTCCATTCCATTCCATTCCATTCTTTCCATTCCATTCCATTCCATTCCATTCTACTCGGGTTAATTCGATTCTATTCCATTCCATTCCATTCGATTCCATTCGATTCCTTTCGATTCCATTCCATTCCATTCCATTCCATTCCATTGAATTCCATTCCATTCCATTCCATTCCATTCCATTGAATTCCATTCCATTCCATTCCATCGAATTCCTTTCCATTCCATTGAATTCCATTCCATTCCATTCCATTCCATTCCATTCCATTCCATTCCATTCCATTCCATTCCATTCCATTCCATCGAATTCCATTCCATTCCATTAAATTCCATTCCATTCCATTCCATTCCATTCCATTCCATTCCATTCCATTCGATTCCATTCGATTCCATTCGATTCCATTCCATTCCATTCCATTCCGTTCCGTTCCATTCCGTTCCATTCCGTTCCATTCCATTGAATTCTGTTCCATTGCATTGAATTCCGTTCCATTCCATTCCATACCTTTCCGTTGCGTTCCGTTCCGTTCCGTTCCGTTCTACTCGGGTTGATTCCATTCTATTCCATTCCATTCCATTCGATTCCATTCTATTCCATTCGATTCCATTCGATTCAATTCGATTCCATTCCATTCCATTCCATTCCATCGAATTCCATTCCATTCCATTGAATTCCATTCCATTCCATTCCATTCCATTCCATTCCATTCCATTCCATTCCATTCCATTCCATCGAATTCCATTCCATTCCATTCCATTCCATTCCATTCCATTCCATTCCATTCCATTCGATTCCATTCGATTCCATTCGATTCCATTCCATTCCATTCCATTCCATTCCATTCCATTCCATTCCATTCCATTCCATTCCATTCCATTCTACTCCGGTTGATTGCATTCTATTACATTCCATTCCATTCGATTCCATTCGATTCCTTTCGATTCCATTCCATTCCATTCCATTCCATTCCATTGAATTCCATTCCATTCCATTCCATTCCATTCCATTGAATTCCATTCCATTCCATTCCATTCCATTCCATTCCGTTCCATTCCATTCCATTCCATTCCATTCCATTGAATTCCATTACATTGAATTCCATTCCATTCCATTCCATTCCATGGAATTCCATTCCATTCTGTTCCGTTCCGTTCCGTTCCGTTCCATTCCGTTCCATTCCATTCCATTCCGTTCTACTCGGGTTCATTCCATTCCATTCCTTTCCGTTCCGTTCCGTTCCGTTCCATTCCGTTCCGTTCCGTTCCGTTCTACTCGGGTTGATTCCATTCTATTCCATTCCATTCCATTCGATTCCATTCTATTCCATTCGATTCCATTCTATTCAATTCGATTCGATTCCATTCCATTCCATTCCATTACGTTCCGTTCCATTCCGTTCCATTCCATTGAATTCCGATCCATTGCATTGAATTCCGTTCCATTCCATTCCATTCCTTTCCGTTCCGTTCCGTTCCGTTCCGTTCTACTCGGGTTGATTCAATTCTATTCCATTCCATTCCATTCGATTCCATTCTATTCCATTCGATTCCATTCGATTCAATTCTATTCGATTCCATTCCATTCCATTCCATTCCATTCCATTCCATTCGATTCCATTCCATTCCATGGAATTCCATTCCATTCGATTCCATTCCATTCCATGGAATTCCATTTCATTCCATTCCATTCCATTCCATTCCATTCCATTCCATAGAATTCCATTCCATTCCATTCCATTCCATTCCATTCCATTCCGTTCCATTCCATTCCATCGAATTCCATTCCATTCCATTCCATTCCATTCCATTCCATTCCATTCCATTCCATTCCATTCCATTCTACTCGGGTTGATTCCATTCTATTCCATTCCATTCCATTCGATTCCATTCGATTCCATTCCATTCCATTCGATTCCATTCCATTCCATTCCATTCCATTCAATTCCATTCCATTCCATTCCATTCCATTCCATTCCATTCCATTCCATTGAATTCCATTCCATTCCATTGAATTCCATTCCATTCCATTCCATTCCATTGAATTCCGTTCCATTCCATTCCTTTCCATTCCATTCCATTCCATTGAATTCCATTACATTGAATTCCATTCCATTCCATTCCATTCGATTCCATTCCATTCCATGGAATTCCATTCCTTTCCATTCCATTCCATTCCATTCCATTCCATTCCATTCCATTCCATGGAATTCCATTGAATTCCATTCCATTCCATTGAATTCCATTCCTTTCCATTCCATTCCATTGAATTCCGTTCAATTCCATTCCATTCCATTCCATTCCATTCCATTCCATTCCATTCGAATTCCATTCCATTCCATTCCATTCCATTCCATTCCATTCCATTCCATTCCATTCCATTCTACTCGGGTTGATTCCATTCTATTCCATTCCATTCCATTCGATTCCATTCGATTCCTTTCGATTCCATTCCATTCCATTCCATTCCATTCCATTGAATTCCATTCCATTCCATTCCATACCATTCCATTGAATTCCATTCCATTCCATTCCATTCCATTCCATTGAATTCCATTCCATTCCATTCCATCGAATTCCATTCCATTCCATTGAATTCCATTCCATTCCATTCCATTCCATTCCATTCCATTCCATTCCATTCCATTCCATCGAATTCCATTCCATTCCATTCCATTCCATTCCATTCCATTCCATTCCATTCCATTCGATTCCATTCGATTCCATTCGATTCCATTCGATTCCATTCCATTCCATTCCATTCCGTTCCGTTCCATTCCGTTCCATTCCGTCCCATTCCATTGAATTCCGTTCCATTGCATTGAATTCCGTTCCATTCCATTCCATTCCTTTCCGTTCCGTTCCGTTCCGTTCCGCTCCGTTCTACTCGGGTTGATTCCATTCTATTCCATTCCATTCCATTCGATTCCATTCTATTCCATTCGATTCCATTCGATTCAATTCGATTCCATTCCATTCCATTCCATTCCATTCCATTGAATTCCATTCCATTCCATTGAATTCCATTCCATTCCATTCCATTCCATTCCATTCCATTCCATTGAATTCCATTCCATTCCATTGAATTCCATTCCATTCCATTCCATTCGATTCCATTCCATTCCATGGAATTCCATTCCATTCCATTCCATTCCATTCCATTCCATTCCATTCCATTCCATGGAATTCCATTGAATTCCATTGAATTCCATTCCATTCCATTGAATTCCATTCCTTTCCATTCCATTCCATTGAATTCCGTTCAATTCCATTCCATTGCATTCCATTCCATTCCATTCCATTCGAATTCCATTCCATTCCATTCCATTCCATTCCATTCCATTCCATTCTACTCGGGTTGATTCCATTCTATTCCATTCCATTCCATTCGATTCCATTCGATTCCTTTCGATTCCATTCGATTCCATTCCATTCCATTCCATTCCACTGAATTCCATTCCATTCCATTCCATTCCATTCCATTCCATTCCATTCCATTCTACTCGGGTTTATTCCATTCTATTCCATTCCATTCCATTCGATTCCATTTGATTCCTTTCGATTCCATTCGTTTCCATTCCATTCCATTCCATTCCATCGAATTCCATTCCATTCCATTCCATTCCATTCCATTCCATTCCATTCCATTCCATTCTACTCGGGTTGATTCCATTCTATTACATTCCATTCCATTCGATTCCATTCGATTCCATTCGATTCCATTCGATTCCATTCCATTCCATTCCATTCAATTGAATTCCATTCCATTCCATTCCATTCCATTCCATTCCATTCCATTCCATTCCATTCCATTCTACTCGGGATGATTCCATTCTATTACATTCCACTCCATTCGATTCCATTCGATTCCATTCGATTCCATTCGATTCCATTCCATTCGATTCCACTCAATTGAATTCCATTCCATTCCATTCCATTCCATTCCATTCCATTCCATTCCATTGAATTCCATTCCATTCCATTGAATTCCATTCCATTACATTCCATTCCATTGAATTCCATTCCATTCCATTCCATTCCACTCCATTCCATTCCATTCCATTCCATTGAATTCCATTACATTCAATTCCATTCCATTCCATTCCATTCCATGGAATTCCATTCCATTCTGTTCCGTTCCGTTCCTTTCCATTCCATTCCATTCCATTCCATTGAATTCCGTTCCATTCCATTGAATTCCATTCCATTCCGTTCCATTCCATTGAATTCCGTTCCGTTCCGTTCCGTTCCGTTCCATTCCGTTCCATTCCGTTCCTTTCCGTTCTACTCGGGTTGATTCCATTCTATTCCATTCCATTCCATTCGATTCCATTCCATTCCATTCCATTCCATTCCATTCCTTTCTACTCGGGTTCATTCCATTCCATTCCGTTCCGTTCCGTTCTGTTCCGTTCCATTCCTTTCTACTTGTGTTGATTCCATTCCATTCCATTCTATTCCATTGAATTCCATTCCATTCCATTCCAATCTCTTTCCATTACATGGAATTCCATTGAATTCCATTGAATTCCATTGAATTCCATTGAATTCCATTCCATTGAATTCCATTGAATTCCATTCCATTCCATTCCATTCCATTCCTTGGAATTCCATTCCATTCCATTCTATTCCATTCCATTGAATTCCATTCCATTCCATTCAATTGAATTCCATTCCATTCCATTCCATTCGATTCAATTCCATTCCATTGAATTCCATTCCATTCCATTCCATTCCATTGAATTCCATTGAATTCCATTCCATTGAATTCCATTCCATTCCATTGAATTCCATTCCATTTCATTCCATTCCATTCCGTTCCATTCCATTCCGTTCCATTCCATTCCATTCCTTTCCATTCCATTCCTTTCCGTTCCTTTCCATTGAATTCCGTTCCATTGCATTGAATTCCGTTCCATTCCATTCCATTCCTTTCCGTTCCGTTCCGTTCCGTTCCGTTCCGTTCCGTTCTACTCGGGTTGATTCCATTCTATTCCATTCCATTCCATTCGATTCCATTCTATTCCATTCTATTCCATTCGATTCCATTCGATTCAATTCGATTCCATTCCATTCCATTCCATTCCATTCCATTCCATTCCATTCCATTCCATTGAATTCCATTCCATTCCATTCCGTTCCATTCCATTCCGTTCCATTCCATTCCATTCCATTCCATTACGTTCCGTTCCATTCCGTTCCATTCCGTTCCATTCCATTGAATTCCGATCCATTGCATTGAATTCCGTTCCATTCCATTCCATTCCTTTCCGTTCCGTTCCGTTCCGTTCCGTTCCGTTCCGTTCCGTTCTACTCGGATTGATTCCATTCTATTCCAATCCATTCCATTCGATTCCATTCGATTCCATTCGATTCCATTCGTTTCCATTCCATTCCATTCCATTCCATTGAATTCCATTCCATTCCATTCCATTCCATTCCATTCCATTCCATTCCTTGGAATTCCGTTCCATTCCGTTCCGTTCCATTGAATTCCGTTCCGTTCCATTTAATTCCATTCCATTCCATTCCATCGAATTCCATTCCATTCCATTCCATTCCATTCCATTCCATTCCATTGAATTCCGTTCCATTCCATTGAATTCCATTCCATTCCGTTCCATTCCATTGAATTCCGTTCCGTTCCGTTCCGTTCCATTCCGTTCTACTCGGGTTGATTCCATTCTATTCCATTCCAATCCACTCGATTCCATTCCATTCCATTCCATTCCATTCCATTCCATTCCGTTCTACTCGGGTTCATTCCATTCCATTCCTTTCCGTTCCGTTCCGTTCCGTTCCGTTCCGTTCCGTTCTACTCGGGTTGATTCCATTCTATTCCATTCCATTCCATTCGATTCCATTCTATTCCATTCGATTCCATTCGATTCAATTCGATTCGATTCCATTCCATTCCATTCCATTCCATCGCATTCCATTGAATTCCATTCCATTCCATTGAATTCCATTCCATTCCATTCCATTCCATTCCATTCCATTCCATTCCATTCCATCGAATTCCATTCCATTCCATTCCATTCCATTCCATTCAATTCCATTCGATTCCATTCGATTCCATTCGATTCCATTCGATTCCATTCCATTCCATTCCATTCCATTGAATTCCATTCCATTCCATTCCATTCCATTGAATTCCGTTCCATTCCTTTCAATTCCATTCCATTCCATTCCATTCCATTCCATTCCATTCCATTCCATTCCATTCCATTCCATTCCATTCCATTCGATTCTACTCGGGTTGATTCCATTCTATTACATTCCATTCCATTCGATTCCATTCGATTCCATTCGATTCCATTCCATTCCATTCCATTCCATTGAATTCCGTTCCATTCCATTCCATTCCATTCCATTCCATTCCATTGAATTCCATTACATTGAATTCCATTCCATTCCATTCCATTCCATGGAATTCCATTCCATTCCGTTCCGTTCCGTTCCGTTCCGTTCCGTACCGTTCCATTCCATTCCATTCCGTTCCATTGAATTCCGTTCCATTCCATTGAATTCCATTCCATTCCGTTCCATTCCATTGAATTCCGTTCCGTTCCGTTCCGTTCCGTTCCGTTCCATTCCGTTCCATTCCACTCCATTCCGTTCTACTCGGGTTCATTCCATTCCATTCCTTTCCGTTCCGTTCCGTTCCATTCCATTCCATTCCATTCCATTCCATTCCATTCTACTCGGGTTGATTCCATTCCATTCCATTCCATTCCATTCGATTCCATTCGATTCCATTCGATTCCATTCCATTCCATTCCATTCAATTGAATTCCATTCCATTCCATTCCATTCCATTCCATTCCATTCCATTCCATTCCATTCCATTCCATTCTACTCGGGATGATTCCATTCTATTACATTCCATTCCATTCGATTCCATTCGATTCCATTCGATTCCATTCCATTCGATTCCATTCAATTGAATTCCATTCCATTCCATTCCATTCCATTCCATTCCATTCCATTCCATTGAATTCCATTCCATTACATTCCATTCCATTGAATTCCATTCCATTCCATTCCATTCCACTCCATTCCATTCCATTCCATTCCATTGAATTCCATTACATTCAATTCCATTCCATTGAATTCCATTCCATTCCGTTCCGTTCCGTTCCGTTCCGTTCCATTCCATTCCATTCCATTCCATTGAATTCCGTTCCATTCCATTGAATTCCATTCCATTCCGTTCCATTCCATTGAATTCCGTTCCGTTCCGTTCCGTTCCGTTCCGTTCCATTCCGTTCCATTCCGTTCCATTCCGTTCTACTCGGGTTGATTCCATTCTATTCCATTCCATTCCATTCGATTCCATTCCATTCCATTCCATTCCATTCCATTCCTTTCTACTCGGGTTCATTCCATTCCATTCCGTTCCGTTCCGTTCCTTTCCGTTCCATTCCTTTCTACTTGTGTTGATTCCATTCCATTCCATTCTATTCCATTGAATTCCATTCCATTCCATTCCATTCCATTCCATTACATGGAATTCCATTGAATTCCATTGAATTCCATTCCATTGAATTCCATTGAATTCCATTCCATTCCATTCCATGGAATTCCATTCCATTCCATTCCATTCCTTGGAATTCCATTCCATTCCATTCCATTCCATTCCATTGAATTCCATTCCATTCCATTCAATTGAATTCCATTCCATTCCATTCCATTCGATTCCATTCCATTCCATTGAATTCCATTCCATTCCATTCCATTCCATTGAATTCCATTGAATTCCATTCCATTGAATTCCATTCCATTCCATTGAATTCCATTCCATTTCATTCCATTCCATTCCGTTCCATTCCATTCCGTTCCATTCCATTCCATTCCATTCCATTCCATTCCATTCCATTACGTTCCGTTCCATTCCGTTCCATTCCATTGAATTCCGATCCATTGCATTGAATTCCGTTCCATTCCATTCCATTCCTTTCCGTTCCGTTCCGTTCCGTTCCGTTCCGTTCTACTCGGATTGATTCCATTCTATTCCATTCCATTCCATTCGATTCCATTCGATTCCATTCGATTCCATTCGATTCCATTCCATTCCATTCCATTCCATTGAATTCCATTCCATTCCATTCCATTCCATTCCATTCCATTGAATTCCATTGAATTCCATTCCATTGAATTCCATTCCATTCCATTCCATTCCGTTCCATTCCATTCCGTTCCATTCCATTCCATTCCATTCCATTCCATTCCGTTCCGTTCCATTCCGTTCCATTCCGTTCCATTCCATTGAATTCCGTTCCATTGCATTGAATTCCGTTCCATTCCATTCCATTCCTTTCCGTTCCGTTCCGTTCCGTTCCGTTCCGTTCCATTCTACTCGGGTTGATTCCATTCCATTCCATTCCATTCCATTCGATTCCATTCTATTCCATTCGATTCCATTCGATTCAATTCGATTCGATTCCATTCCTTTCCATTCCATTCCATTCCATTCCATAGAATTCCATTCCATTCCATTGAATTCCATTCCATTCCATTCCATTCCATTCCATTGAATTCCATTCCATTCCATTGAATTCCATTCCATTCCATTCCATTCGATTCCATTCCATTCCATGGAATTCCATTCCATTCAATTCCATTCCATTCCATGGAATTCCATTTCATTCCATTCCATTCCATTCCATTCCATTCCATTCCATAGAATTCCATTCCGTTCCATTCCATTCCATTCCATTCCATTCCGTTCCATTCCATTCCATCGAATTCCATTCCATTCCATTCCATTCCATTCCATTCCATTCCATTCCATTCTACTCGGGTTGATTCCATTCGATTCCATTCCATTCCATTCGATTCCATTCGATTCCATTCGATTCCATTCGATTCCATTCCATTCCATTCCATTCAATTGAATTCCATTCCATTCCATTCCATTGAATTCCATTCGATTCCATTCCATTCCATGGAATTCCATTCCTTTCCATTCCATTCCATTCCATTCCATCCCATTCCATTGAATTCCATTGAATTCCATTCCATTCCATTGAATTCCATTCCTTTCCATTCCATTCCATTGAATTCCGTTCAATTCCATTCCATTCCATTCCATTCCATTCCATTCCATTCCATTCCATTCCATTCCATTCTACTCGGGTTGATTCCATTCTATTCCATTCCATTCCATTCGATTCCATTCGATTCCTTTCGATTCCATTCCATTCCATTCCATTCCATTCCATTCCATTGAGTTCCATTCCATTCCATTCCATTCCATTCCATTGAATTCCATTCCATTCCATTCCATCGAATTCCATTCCATTCCATTGAATTCCATTCCATTCCATTCCATTCCATTCCATTCCATTCCATTCCATCGAATTCCATTCCATTCCATTCCATTCCATTCCATTCCATTCGATTCCATTCGATTCCATTCGATTCCATTCCATTCCATTCCATTCCATTGAATTCCGTTCCATTCCATTCCATTCCATTCCATTCCCTTCCATTGAATTCCATTACATTGAATTCCATTCCATTCCATTCCATTCCATTCCGTTCCGTTCCGTTCCGTTCCGTTCCGTTTCGTTCCGTTCCGTTCCGTTCCGTTCCATTCCATTCCATTCCATTCCATTGAATTCAGTTCCATTCCATTGAATTCCATTCCATTCCGTTCCATTCCATTGAATTCTGTTCCGTTCCGTTCTGTTCCGTTCCGTTCTATTCCGTTCCATTCCGTTCCTTTCCGTTCTACTCGGGTTGATTCCATTCTATTCCATTCCATTCCATTCGATTCCATTCGATTCCATTCGAATCCATTCGATTCCACTCAATTCCATTCGATTCCATTCCATTCCATTGAATTCCATTCAATTCCATTCCATTCCATTGAATTCCGTTCCATTCCATTCAATTCCATTCCATTCCATTCCTTTCCGTTCCGTTCCGTTCCGTTCCGTTCCGTTCTACTCGGGTTGATTCCATTCTATTCCATTCCATACCATTCGATTCCATTCTATTCCATTCGATTCCATTAGATTCAATTCGATTCCATTCCATTCCATTCCATTCCATTCCATTCCATCGAATTCCATTCCATTCCATTGAATTCCATTCCATTCCATTCCATTCCATTCCATTCCATTCCATTCCATTCCATTCCATTCCATCGAATTCCATTCCATTCCATTCCATTCCATTCCATTCCATTCCATTCCATTCCATTCGATTCCATTCGATTCCATTCGATTCCATTCCATTCCATTCCATTCCATTCCATTCCATTGAATTCCATTCCATTCCATTCCATTCCATTGAATTCCGTTCCATTCCTTTCAATTCCATTCCATTCCATTCCATTCCATTCCATTCCATTCCATTCCATTCCATTCCATTCCATTCCATTCTGCTCGGGTTGATTCCATTCTATTACATTCTATTACATTCCATTCCATTCGATTCCATTCGATTCCATTCGATTCCATTCCATTCCATTCCATTCCATTGAATTCCGTTCCATTCCATTCCATTCCATTCCATTCCATTCCATTCCATTGAATTCCATTACATTGAATTCCATTCCATTCCATTCCATTCCATGGAATTCCATTCCATTCCGTTCCGTTCCGTTCCGTTCCGTACCGTTCCATTCCATTCCATTCCATTCCATTGAATTCCGTTCCATTCCATTGAATTCCATTCCATTCCGTTCCGTTCCATTGAATTCCGTTCCGTTCCGTTCCGTTCGGTTCCGTTCCATTCCGTTCCATTCCATTCCATTCCGTTCTACTCGGTTTCATTCCATTCCATTCCTTTCCGTTCCGTTCCGTTCCGTGCCATTCCGTTCCGTTCCGTTTCGTTCTACTCGGGTTGATTCCATTCTATTCCTTTCCATTCCATTCGATTCCATTCTATTCCATTCGATTCCATTCTATTCAATTCGATTCCATTCCATTCCATTCTATTCCATTCTATTCCATTCGATTCCATTCTATTCAATTCGATTCCATTCCATTCCATTCCATTCCATTCCATTCCATTCCACTGAATTCCATTCCATTCCATTCCGTTCCATTCCATTCCGTTCCATTCCATTGAATTCCATTCCATTCCATTCCATTACGTTCCGTTCCATTCCGTTCCATTCCATTGAATTCCGATCCATTGCATTGAATTCCGTTCCATTCCATTCCATTCCTTTCCGTTCCGTTTCGTTCCGTTCCGTTCTACTCGGGTTGATTCCATTCTATTCCATTCCATTCCATTCGATTCCATTCTATTCCATTCGATTCCATTCGATTCAATTCTATTCGATTCCATTCCATTCCATTCCATTCCATTCCATTGAATTCCATTCCATTCCATAGAATTCCATTCCATTCCATTCCATTCCATTCCATTCCATTCCATTGAATTCCATTCCATTCCATTGAATTCCACTCCATTCCATTCCATTCGATTCCATTCCATTCCATGGAATTCCATTCCATTCGATTCCATTCCATTCCATGGAATTCCATTTCATTCCATTCCATTCCATTCCATTCCATTCCATAGAATTCCATTCCATTCCATTCCATTCCATTCCATTCCATTCCATTGAATTCCATTCCATTCCATTGAATTCCATTCCATTCCATTCCATTCGATTCCATTCCATTCCATGGAATTCCATTCCATTCGATTCCATTCCATTCCATGGAATTCCATTCCTTTCCATTCCATTCCATTCCATTCCATTCCATCCCATTCCATGGAATTCCATTGAATTCCATTCCATTCCATTGAATTCCATTCCTTTCCATTCCATTCCATTGAATTCCGTTCAATTCCATTCCATTCCATTCCATTCCATTCCATTCCATTCGAATTCCATTCCATTCCATTCCATTCCATTCCATTCCATTCCATTCCATTCTACTCGGGTTGATTCCATTCTATTCCATTCCATTCCATTCGATTCCATTCGATTCCTTTCGATTCCATTCCATTCCATTCCATTCCATTGAATTCCATTCCATTCCATTCCATTCCATTCCATTGAATTCCATTCCATTCCATTCCATCGAATTCCATTCCATTCCATTGAATTCCATTCCATTCCATTCCATTCCATTGCATTCCATTCCATTCCATTCCATTCCATCGAATTCCATTCCATTCCATTCCATTCCATTCCATTCCATTCCATTCCATTCCATTCCATTCCATTCGATTCCATTCGATTCCATTCGATTCCATTCCATTCCATTCCATTCCGTTCCGTTCCATTCCGTTCCATTCCGTTCCATTCCATTGAATTCTGTTCCATTGCATTGAATTCCGTTCCATTCCATTCCGTACCTTTCCGTTCCGTTCCGTTCCGTTCCGTTCCGTTCTACTCGGGTTGATTCCATTCTATTCCATTCCATTCCATTCGATTCCATTCTATTCCATTCGATTCCATTCGATTCAATTCAATTCCATTCAATTCCATTCCATTCCATTCCATTCCATTGAATTCCATTCCATTCCATTGAATTCCATTCCATTCCATTCCATTCCATTCCATTCCATTCCATTGAATTCCATTCCATTCCATGGAATTCCATTCCATTCCATTCCATTCCATTCGATTCCATTCCATTCCATTCCATTCCATTCCATTCCATTCCATTCCATTGAATTCCATTGAATTCCATTGAATTCCATTCCATTCCATTGAATTCCATTCCTTTCCATTCCATTCCATTGAATTCCGTTCAATTCCATTCCATTGCATTCCATTCCATTCCATTCCATTCGAATTCCATTCCATTCCATTCCATTCCATTCCACTCCATTCCATTCTACTCGGGTTGATTCCATTCTATTCCATTCCATTCCATTCGATTCCATTCGATTCCTTTCGATTCCATTCGATTCCATTCCATTCCATTCCATTCCATTGAATTCCATTCCATTCCATTCCATTCCATTCCATTCCATTCCATTCCATTCCATTCTACTCGGGTTGATTCCATTCTATTCCATTCCATTCCATTCGATTCCATTCGATTCCTTTCGATTCCATTCGATTCCATTCCATTCCATTCCATTCCATCGAATTCCATTCCATTCCATTCCATTCCATTCCATTCCATTCCATTCCATTCCATTCTACTCGAGTTGATTCCATTCTATTACATTCCATTCCATTCGATTCCATTCGATTCCATTCGATTCCATTCGATTCCATTCCATTCCATTCCATTCAATTGAATTCCATTCCATTCCATTCCATTCCATTCCATTCCATTCCATTCCATTCCATTCCTTTCTACTCGGGATGATTCCATTCTATTACATTCCATTCCATTCGATTCCATTCGATTCCATTCGATTCCATTCGATTCCATTCCATTCGATTCCATTCAATTGAATTCCATTCCATTCCATTCCATTCCATTCCATTCCATTCCATTCCATTGAATTCCATTCCATTCCATTGAATTCCATTCCATTACATTCCATTCCATTGAATTCCATTCCATTCCATTCCATTCCACTCCATTCCATTCCATTCCATTCCATTGAATTCCATTACATTCAATTCCATTCCATTCCATTCCATTCCATGGAATTCCATTCCATTCCGTTCCGTTCCGTTCCGTTCCGTTCCATTCCATTCCATTCCATTCCATTGAATTCCGTTCCATTCCATTGAATTCCATTCCATTCCGTTCCAATCCATTGAATTCCGTTCCGTTCCGTTCCGTTCCGTTCCATTCCGTTCCATTCCGTTCCATTCCGTTCTACTCGGGTTGATTCCATTCTATTCCATTCCATTCCATTCGATTCCATTCCATTCCATTCCATTCCATTCCATTCTTTTCTACTCGGGTTCATTGCATTCCATTCCGTTCCGTTCCGTTCCGTTCCGTTCTACTCGGGTTGATTCCATTCTATTCCATTCCATTCCATTCGATTCCATTCTATTCCATTCCATTCCATTCGATTCCATTCTATTCCATTCTATTCCATTCGATTCCATTCGATTCAATTCGATTCCATTCCATTCCATTCCATTCCATTCCATTCCATTCCATTCCATTCCATTCCATTGAATTCCATTCCATTCCATTCCGTTCCATTCCATTCCGTTCCATTCCATTCCATTCCATTCCATTACGTTCCGTTCCATTCCGTTCCATTCCGTTCCATTCCATTGAATTCCGATCCATTGCATTGAATTCCGTTCCATTCCATTCCATTCCTTTCCGTTCCGTTCCGTTCCGTTCCGTTCCGTTCCGTTCTACTCGGATTGATTCCATTCTATTCCAATCCATTCCATTCGATTCCATTCGATTCCATTCGATTCCATTCGTTTCCATTCCATTCCATTCCATTCCATGGAATTCCATTCCATTCCATTCCATTCCATTCCATTCCATTCCATGGAATTCCGTTCCATTCCGTTCCGTTCCATTGAATTCCGTTCCGTTCCATTGAATTCCATTCCATTCCATTCCATCGAATTCCATTCCATTCCATTCCATTCCATTCCATTCCATTGAATTCCGTTCCATTCCATTGAATTCCATTCCATTCCGTTCCATTCCATTGAATTCCGTTCCGTTCCGTTCCGTTCCATTCCGTTCTACTCGGGTTGATTCCATTCTATTCCATTCCAATCCACTCGATTCCATTCCATTCCATTCCATTCCATTCCATTCCATTCCATTCCGTTCTACTCGGGTTCATTCCATTCCATTCCTTTCCGTTCCGTTCCGTTCCGTTCCGTTCCGTTCCGTTCTACTCGGGTTGATTCAATTCTATTCCATTCCATTCCATTCGATTCCATTCTATTCCATTCGATTCAATTCGATTCGATTCCATTCCATTCCATTCCATTCCATTGCATTCCATTGAATTCCATTCCATTCCATTGAATTCCATTCCATTCCATTCCATTCCATTCCATTCCATTCCATTCCATCGAATTCCATTCCATTCCATTCCATTCCATTCCATTCAATTCCATTCGATTCCATTCGATTCCATTCCATTCCATTGAATTCCATTCCATTCCATTCCATTCCATTGAATTCCGTTCCATTCCTTTCAATTCCATTCCATTCCATTCCATTCCATTCCATTCCATTCCATTCCATTCCATTCCATTTGAATTCCATTCCATTCCATTCCATTCCATTCCATTCCATTCCATTCTATTCTACTCGGGTTGATTCCATTCTATTCCATTCCATTCCATTCGATTCCACTCGATTCCATTCGATTCCATTCGATTCCATTCGATTCAATTCGATTCCATTCCATTCCATTCCATTCCATTCCATTCCATTCCATGGAATTCCATTCCATTCCATTCCGTTCCGTTCCGTTCCGTTCTACTCGGGTTGATTCCATTCTATTCCATTCCATTCCATTCGATTCCATTCTATTCCATTCGATTCCATTCTATTCAATTCGATTCCATTCCATTCCATTCCATTCCATTACGTTCCGTTCCATTCCGTTCCATTCCATTGAATTCCGATCCATTGCATTGAATTCCGTTCCATTCCATTCCATTCCTTTCCGTTCCGTTCCGTTCTGTTCCGTTCTACTCGGGTTGATTCCATTCTATTCCATTCCATTCCATTCGATTCCATTCTATTCCATTCGATTCCATTCGATTCAATTTGATTCGATTCGATTCCATTCCATTCCATTCCATTCCATTCCATTGAATTCCATTCCATTCCATAGAATTCCATTCCATTCCATTCCATAGAATTCCATTCCATTCCATTCCATTCCATTCCATTCCATTCCATTCCATTGAATTCCATTCCATTCCATTGAATTCCATTCCATTCCATTCCATTCGATTCCATTCCATTCCATGGAATTCCATTCCATTCGATTCCATTCCATTCCATGGAATTCCATTTCATTCCATTCCATTCCATTCCATTCCATTCCATTCCATAGAATTCCATCCCATTCCATTCCATTCCATTCCATTCCGTTCCATTCCATTCCATCGAATTCCATTCCATTCCATTCCATTCCATTCCATTCCATTCCATTCCATTCCATTCCATTCCATTCCATTCCATTCCATTCCATTCTACTCGGGTTGATTCCATTCTATTCCATTCCATTCCATTCGATTCCATTCGATTCCATTCGATTCCATTCGATTCCATTCCATTCCATTCCATTCCATTCAATTCCATTCCATTCCATTCCATTCCATTCCATTCCATTCCATTCCATTCCATTCCATTCCATTGAATTCCATTCCATTCCATTGAATTCCATTCCATTCCATTCCATTCCATTCCATTCCATTCCATTCCATTCCATTCCATTCCATTCCATTCCATTGAATTCCATTACATTGAATTCCATTCCATTCCATTCCATTCCATTGAATTCCATTCCATTCCATTGAATTCCATTCCATTCCATTCCATTCGATTCCATTCCATTCCATGGAATTCCATTCCTTTCCATTCCATTCCATTCCATTCCATTCCATTCCATTCCATTCCATGGAATTCCATTGAATTCCATTCCATTCCATTGAATTCCATTCCTTTCCATTCCATTCCATTGAATTCCGTTCAATTCCATTCCATTCCATTCCATTCCATTCCATTCGAATTCCATTCCATTCCATTCCATTCCATTCCATTCCATTCCATTCCATTCCATTCCATTCTACTCGGGTTGATTCCATTCTATTCCATTCCATTCCATTCGATTCCATTCGATTCCTTTCGATTCCATTCCATTCCATTCCATTCCATTCCATTCCATGGAATTCCATTCCATTCCATTCCATTCCATTCCATTGAATTCCACTCCATTCCATTCCATCGAATTCCATTCCATTCCATTGAATTCCATTCCATTCCATTCCATTCCATTCCATTCCATTCCATTCCATTCCATTCCATCGAATTCCATTCCATTCCATTCCATTCCATTCCATTCCATTCCATTCCATTCCGTTCCGTTCCATTCCGTTCCATTCCGTCCCATTCCATTGAATTCCGTTCCATTGCATTGAATTCCGTTCCATTCCATTCCATTCCTTTCCGTTCCGTTCCGTTCCGTTCCGCTCCGTTCTACTCGGGTTGATTCCATTCTATTCCATTCCATTCCATTCGATTCCATTCTATTCCATTCGATTCCATTCGATTCAATTCGATTCCATTCCATTCCATTCCATTCCATTCCATTCCATTGAATTCCATTCCATTCCATTGAATTCCATTCCATTCCATTCCGTTCCATTCCATTCCATTCCATTGAATTCCATTCCATTCCATTGAATTCCATTCCATTCCATTCCATTCGATTCCATTCCATTCCATGGAATTCCATTCCATTCCATTCCATTCCATTGAATTCCATTGAATTCCATTGAATTCCATTCCATTCCATTGAATTCCATTCCTTTCCATTCCATTCCATTGAATTCAGTTCAATTCCATTCCATTGCATTCCATTCCATTCCATTCCATTCGTATTCCATTCCATTCCATTCCATTCCATTCCATTCCATTCCATTCCATTCTACTCGGGTTGATTCCATTCTATTCCATTCCATTCCATTCGATTCCATTCGATTCCTTTCGATTCCTTTCCATTCCATTCCATTCCATTCCATTCCATTGAATTCCATTCCATTCCATTCCATTCCATTCCATTGAATTCCATTCCATTCCATTCCATTCCATGGAATTCCATTCCATTCCGTTCCGTTCCGTTCCGTTCCGTTCCGTACCGTTCCATTCCATTCCATTCCGTTCCATTGAATTCCGTTCCATTCCATTGAATTCCATTCCATTCCGTTCCATTCCATTGAATTCCGTTCCGTTCCGTTCCGTTCCGTTCCGTTCCGTTCCATTCCGTTCCATTCCATTCCATTCCGTTCTACTCGGGTTCATTCCATTCCATTCCTTTCCGTTCCGTTCCGTTCCGTTCCATTCCGTTCCGTTCCGTTCCATTCCACTCGGGTTGATTCCATTCTATTCCATTCCATTCCATTCCATTCCATTCGATTCCATTCGATTCCATTCGATTCCATTCGATTCCATTCCATTCCATTCCATTCCATTCCATTCCATTCCATTGAATTCTGTTCCATTCCATTCCATTGCATTCCGTTCCATTCCATTCCATTTGATTTCCATTCCATTCCATTCCATTCCATTCCATTCCATTCCATTCCATTCCATTCCATTCTCCTCGGGTTGATTCCATTCTATTCCATTCCATTCCATTCCATTCCATTCGATTCCATTCGATTCCATTCGATTCCATTCCATTCCATTCCATTCCATTCCATTCCATTCCATTCCATTGAATTCCATTCCATTCCATTGAATTCCATTCCATTCCATTCCATTCCATTGAATTCCGTTCCATTCCATTCCATTCCATTCGATTCCATTCCATTGAATTCTATTGAATTCCATTCCATTGAATTCCATTCCATTCCATTGAATTCCATTCCATTTCATTCCATTCCATTCCGTTCCATTCCATTCCGTTCCATTCCATTCCATTCCTTTCCATTCCATTCCATTCCGTTCCATTCCATTGAATTCCGTTCCATTGCATTGAATTCCGTTCCATTCCATTCCATTCCTTTCCGTTCCGTTCCGTTCCGTTCCGTTCCGTTCCGTTCCGTTCTACTCGGGTTGATTCCATTCTATTCCATTCCATTCCATTCGATTCCATTCTATTCCATTCTATTCCATTCGATTCCATTCGATTCAATTCGATTCCATTCCATTCCATTCCATTCCATTCCATTCCATTGAATTCCATTCCATTCCATTCCGTTCCATTCCATTCGGTTCCATTCCATTCCATTCCATTCCATTACGTTCCGTTCCATTCCGTTCCATTCCGTTCCATTCCATTGAATTCCGATCCATTGCACTGAATTCCGTTCCATTCCATTCCATTCCTTTCCGTTCCGTTCCGTTCCGTTCCGTTCCATTCTACTCGGATTGATTCCATTCTATTCCAATCCATTCCATTCGATTCCATTCGATTCCATTCGATTCCATTCGTTTCCATTCCATTCCATTCCATTCCATTGAATTCCATTCCATTCCATTCCATTCCATTCCATTCCATTCCATGGAATTCCGTTCCATTCCGTTCCGTTCCATTGAATTCCGTTCCGTTCCATTGAATTCCATTCCATTCCATTCCATTGAATTCCATTCCATTCCATTCCATTCCATTCCATTCCATTCCATCGAATTCCATTCCATTCCATTCCATTCCATTCCATTGAATTCCGTTCCATTCCATTGAATTCCATTCCATTCCGTTCCATTCCATTGAATTCCGTTCCGTTCCGTTCCGTTCCATTCCGTTCTACTCGGGTTGATTCCATTCTATTCCATTCCAATCCACTCGATTCCATTCCATTCCATTCCATTCCATTCCATTCCATTCCGTTCTACTCGGGTTCATTCCATTCCATTCCTTTCCGTTCCATTCCGTTCCGTTCCGTTCCGTTCTACTCGGGTTGATTCCATTCTATTCCATTCCATTCCATTCGATTCCATTCTATTCCATTCGATTCCATTCGATTCAATTCGATTCGATTCCATTCCATTCCATTCCATTCCATTGCATTCCATTGAATTCCATTCCATTCCATTGAATTCCATTCCATTCCATTCCATTCCATTCCATTCCATTCCATTCCATTCCATTCCATTCCATCAAATTCCATTCCATTCCATTCCATTCCATTCCATTCAATTCCATTCGATTCCATTCGATTCCATTCGATTCCATTCGATTCCATTCCATTCCATTCCATTCCATTGAATTCCATTCCATTCCATTCCATTCCATTGAATTCCGTTCCATTCCTTTCAATTCCATTCCATTCCATTCCATTCCATTCCATTCCATTCCATTCCATTCCATTCCATTCCATTCTACTCGGGTTGATTCCATTCTATTACATTCCATTCCATTCGATTCCATTCGATTCCATTCGATTCCATTCGATTCCATTCCATTCCATTCCATTCCATTGAATTCCGTTCCATTCCATTCCATTCCATTCCATTCCATTCCATTCCTTTGAATTCCATTACATTGAATTCCATTCCATTCCTTTCCGTTCCGTTCCGTTCCGTTCCGTACCGTTCCATTCCATTCCATTCCGTTCCATTGAATTCCGTTCCATTCCATTGAATTCCATTCCATCCCGTTCCATTCCATTGAATTCCGTTCCGTTCCGTTCCGTTCCGTTCCGTTCTACTCGGGTTGATTCCATTCTATTCCATTCCATTCCATTCGATTCCATTCTATTCCATTCGATTCCATTCGATTCAATTCGATTCGATTCCATTCCATTCCATTCCATTCCATTGCATTCCATTGAATTCCATTCCATTCCATTGAATTCCATTCCATTCCATTCCATTCCATTCCATTCCATTCCATTCCATTCCATCGAATTCCATTCCATTCCATTCCATTCCATTCCATTCAATTCCATTCGATTCCATTCGATTCCATTCGATTCCATTCGATTCCATTCCATTCCATTCCATTCCATTGAATTCCATTCCATTCCATTCCATTCCATTGAATTCCGTTCCATTCCTTTCAATTCCATTCCATTCCATTCCATTCCATTCCATTCCATTCCATTCCATTCCATTCCATTCCATTCCATTCCATTCGATTCTACTCGGGTTGATTCCATTCTATTACATTCCATTCCATTCGATTCCATTCGATTCCATTCGATTCCATTCCATTCCATTCCATTCCATTGAATTCCGTTCCATTCCATTCCATTCCATTCCATTCCATTCCATTCCATTGAATTCCATTACATTGAATTCCATTCCATTCCATTCCATTCCATGGAATTCCATTCCATTCCGTTCCGTTCCGTTCCGTTCCGTTCCGTACCGTTCCATTCCATTCCATTCCGTTCCATTGAATTCCGTTCCATTCCATTGAATTCCATTCCATTCCGTTCCATTCCATTGAATTCCGTTCCGTTCCGTTCCGTTCCGTTCCGTTCCATTCCGTTCCATTCCATTCCATTCCGTTCTACTCGGGTTCATTCCATTCCATTCCTTTCCGTTCCGTTCCGTTCCATTCCATTCCATTCCATTCCATTCCATTCCATTCTACTCGGGTTGATTCCATTCCATTCCATTCCATTCCATTCGATTCCATTCGATTCCATTCGATTCCATTCCATTCCATTCCATTCAATTGAATTCCATTCCATTCCATTCCATTCCATTCCATTCCATTCCATTCCATTCCATTCCATTCTACTCGGGATGATTCCATTCTATTACATTCCATTCCATTCGATTCCATTCGATTCCATTCGATTCCATTCCATTCGATTCCATTCAATTGAATTCCATTCCATTCCATTCCATTCCATTCCATTCCATTCCATTCCATTGAATTCCATTCCATTACATTCCATTCCATTGAATTCCATTCCATTCCATTCCATTCCACTCCATTCCATTCCATTCCATTCCATTGAATTCCATTACATTCAATTCCATTCCATGGAATTCCATTCCATTCGGTTCCGTTCCGTTCCGTTCCGTTCCATTCCATTCCATTCCATTCCATTGAATTCCGTTCCATTCCATTGAATTCCATTCCATTCCGTTCCATTCCATTGAATTCCGTTCCGTTCCGTTCCGTTCCGTTCCGTTCCATTCCGTTCCATTCCGTTCCATTCCGTTCTACTCGGGTTGATTCCATTCTATTCCATTCCATTCCATTCGATTCCATTCCATTCCATTCCATTCCATTCCATTCCTTTCTACTCGGGTTCATTCCATTCCATTCCGTTCCGTTCCGTTCCTTTCCGTTCCATTCCTTTCTACTTGTGTTGATTCCATTCCATTCCATTCTATTCCATTGAATTCCATTCCATTCCATTCCATTCCATTCCATTACATGGAATTCCATTGAATTCCATTGAATTCCATTCCATTGAATTCCATTGAATTCCATTCCATTCCATTCCATGGAATTCCATTCCATTCCATTCCATTCCTTGGAATTCCATTCCATTCCATTCCATTCCATTCCATTGAATTCCATTCCATTCCATTCAATTGAATTCCATTCCATTCCATTCCATTCGATTCCATTCCATTCCATTGAATTCCATTCCATTCCATTCCATTCCATTGAATTCCATTGAATTCCATTCCATTGAATTCCATTCCATTCCATTGAATTCCATTCCATTTCATTCCATTCCATTCCGTTCCATTCCATTCCGTTCCATTCCATTCCATTCCATTCCATTCCATTCCATTCCATTACGTTCCGTTCCATTCCGTTCCATTCCATTGAATTCCGATCCATTGCATTGAATTCCGTTCCATTCCATTCCATTCCTTTCCGTTCCGTTCCGTTCCGTTCCGTTCCGTTCTACTCGGATTGATTCCATTCTATTCCATTCCATTCCATTCGATTCCATTCGATTCCATTCGATTCCATTCGATTCCATTCCATTCCATTCCATTCCATTGAATTCCATTCCATTCCATTCCATTCCATTCCATTCCATTGAATTCCATTGAATTCCATTCCATTGAATTCCATTCCATTCCATTCCATTCCGTTCCATTCCATTCCGTTCCATTCCATTCCATTCCATTCCATTCCATTCCGTTCCGTTCCATTCCGTTCCATTCCGTTCCATTCCATTGAATTCCGTTCCATTGCATTGAATTCCGTTCCATTCCATTCCATTCCTTTCCGTTCCGTTCCGTTCCGTTCCGTTCCGTTCCATTCTACTCGGGTTGATTCCATTCCATTCCATTCCATTCCATTCGATTCCATTCTATTCCATTCGATTCCATTCGATTCAATTCGATTCGATTCCATTCCTTTCCATTCCATTCCATTCCATTCCATAGAATTCCATTCCATTCCATTGAATTCCATTCCATTCCATTCCATTCCATTCCATTGAATTCCATTCCATTCCATTGAATTCCATTCCATTCCATTCCATTCGATTCCATTCCATTCCATGGAATTCCATTCCATTCAATTCCATTCCATTCCATGGAATTCCATTTCATTCCATTCCATTCCATTCCATTCCATTCCATTCCATAGAATTCCATTCCGTTCCATTCCATTCCATTCCATTCCATTCCGTTCCATTCCATTCCATCGAATTCCATTCCATTCCATTCCGTTCCATTCCATTCCATTCCATTCCATTCTACTCGGGTTGATTCCATTCGATTCCATTCCATTCCATTCGATTCCATTCGATTCCATTCGATTCCATTCGATTCCATTCCATTCCATTCCATTCAATTGAATTCCATTCCATTCCATTCCATTCCATTCCATTCCATTCCATTCCATTCCATTGAATTCCATTCCATTACATTGAATTCCATTCCATTCCATTCCATTCCATTGAATTCCGTTCCATTCCATTCCTTTCCATTCCATTCCATTCCATTGAATTCCATTACATTGAATTCCATTCCATTCCATTCCATTCCATTCCATTCCATTGAATTCCATTCCATTCCATTGAATTCCATTCCATTGAATTCCATTCGATTCCATTCCATTCCATGGAATTCCATTCCTTTCCATTCCATTCCATTCCATTCCATCCCATTCCATTGAATTCCATTGAATTCCATTCCATTCCATTGAATTCCATTCCTTTCCATTCCATTCCATTGAATTCCGTTCAATTCCATTCCATTCCATTCCATTCCATTCCATTCCATTCCATTCCATTCCATTCCATTCTACTCGGGTTGATTCCATTCTATTCCATTCCATTCCATTCGATTCCATTCGATTCCTTTCGATTCCATTCCATTCCATTCCATTCCATTCCATTGAGTTCCATTCCATTCCATTCCATTCCATTCCATTGAATTCCATTCCATTCCATTCCATCGAATTCCATTCCATTCCATTGAATTCCATTCCATTCCATTCCATTCCATTCCATTCCATTCCATTCCATTCCATTCCATCGAATTCCATTCCATTCCATTCCATTCCATTCCATTCCATTCGATTCCATTCGATTCCATTCGATTCCATTCCATTCCATTCCATTCCATTGAATTCCGTTCCATTCCATTCCATTCCATTCCATTCCCTTCCATTGAATTCCATTACATTGAATTCCATTCCATTCCATTCCATTCCATTCCGTTCCGTTCCGTTCCGTTCCGTTCCGTTTCGTTCCGTTCCGTTCCGTTCCGTTCCATTCCATTCCATTCCATTCCATTGAATTCAGTTCCATTCCATTGAATTCCATTCCATTCCGTTCCATTCCATTGAATTCTGTTCCGTTCCGTTCTGTTCCGTTCCGTTCTATTCCGTTCCATTCCGTTCCTTTCCGTTCTACTCGGGTTGATTCCATTCTATTCCATTCCATTCCATTCGATTCCATTCGATTCCATTCGAATCCATTCGATTCCACTCGATTCCATTCGATTCCATTCCATTCCATTGAATTCCATTCAATTCCATTCCATTCCATTGAATTCCGTTCCATTCCATTCAATTCCATTCCATTCCATTCCTTTCCGTTCCGTTCCGTTCCGTTCCGTTCCGTTCTACTCGGGTTGATTCCATTCTATTCCATTCCATACCATTCGATTCCATTCTATTCCATTCGATTCCATTAGATTCAATTCGATTCCATTCCATTCCATTCCATTCCATTCCATTCCATTGAATTCCGTTCCATTCCATTGAATTCCATTCCATTGAATTCCATTCCATTGAATTCCGCTCCGTTCCGTTCCGTTCCGTTCCGTTCCATTCCGTTCCATTCCGTTCCATTCCGTTCTACTCGGGTTGATTCCATTCTATTCCATTCCATTCCATTCGATTCCATTCTATTCCATTCGATTCCATTCGATTCAATTCGATTCCATTCCATTCCATTCCATTCCATTCCATTCCATTGAATTCCATTGAATTCCATTCCATTCCATTCCGTTCCATTCCATTCCGTTCCATTCCATTCCATTCCATTCCATTCCATTCCATTCCGTTCTACTCGGGTTCATTCCATTCCATTCCGTTCCGTTCCGTTCCGTTCCGTTCCTTTCCTTTCTACTTGTGTTGATTCCATTCCATTCCATTCTATTCCATTGAATTCCATTCCATTCCATTCCATTCCATTCCATTACATGGAATTCCATTGAATTCCATTGAATTCCATTCCATAGAATTCCATTCCATTCCATTCCATTCCATTCCATGGAATTCCATTCCATTCCATTCCATTCCATTCCATTGAATTCCATTCCATTCCATTCCATTGAATTCCATTCCATTCCATTCCATTCGATTCCATTTCATTCCATTGAATTCCATTCCATTCCATTCCATTCCATTGAATTCCATTGAATTCCATTCCATTGAATTCCATTCCACTCCATTGAATTCCATTCCATTTCATTCCATTCCATTCCGTTCCATTCCATTCCGTTCCATTCCATTCCATTCCTTTCCATTCCATTCCATTCCGTTCCATTCCATTGAATTCCGTTCCATTGCATTGAATTCCGTTCCATTCCATTCCATTCCTTTCCGTTCCGTTCCGTTCCGTTCCGTTCCGTTCCGTTCTACTCGGGTTGATTCCATTCTATTCCATTCCATTCCATTCGATTCCATTCTATTCCATTCGATTCCATTCGATTCAATTCGATTCCATTCGATTCCATTCCATTCCATTCCATTCCATTCCATTCCATTGAATTCCATTCCATTCCATTCCGTTCCATTCCATTCCGTTCCATTCCATTCCATTCCATTCCATTCCATTCCATTCCGTTCCATTCCATTCCATTCCTTTCCATTCCATTCCTTTCCGTTCCATTCCGTTCCGTTCCATTCCGTTCTACTCGGATTGATTCCATTCTATTCCATTCCATTCCATTCGATTCCATTCGATTCCATTCGATTCCATTCGATTCCATTCCATTCCATTCCATTCCATTCCATTCCATTCCATTGAACTCCATTCCATTCCATTCCATTCCATTCCATTCCATTCCATTCCATTCCATTGAATTCCATTCCATTCCATTCCATTCCATTGAATTCTGTTCCATTCAATTCCATTCCATTCCATTCCGTTCTACTCGGGTTGATTCCATGCTATTCCATTCCGTTCCTTTCCGTTCCGTTCCGTTCCGTTCCGTTCCGTTCCATTCCACTCGGGTTGATTCCATTCTATTCCATTCCATTCCATTCCATTCCATTCCATTCCATTCCATTCCATTCGATTCCATTCGATTCCATTCGATTCCATTCGATTCCATTCCATTCCATTGAATTCCATTCCATTCCATTCCATTCCATTGAATTCCGTTCCATTCCATTCCATTGCATTCCATTCCATTCCATTCCATTTGAATTCCATTCCATTCCATTCCATTCCATTCCATTCCATTCTACTCGGGTTGATTCCATTCTATTCCATTCCATTCCATTCGATTCCATTCGATTCCATTCGATTCCATTCGATTCCATTCCATTCCATTCCATTCCATTCCATTCCATTCCATTCCATTCCATTGAATTCCATTCCATTCCATTGAATTCCATTCCATTCCATTCCATTCCATTGAATTCCGTTCCATTCCATTCCATTCCATTCCATTCCATTCCATTGAATTCCATTCCATTGAATTCCATTCCATTCCATTCCATTCCATTGAATTCCATTCCATTCCGTTCCGTTCCGTTCCATTCCGTTTCGTTCCGTTCCGTTCCGTTCCGTTCCATTCCATTCCATTCCATTCCATTGAATTCCGTTCCATTCCATTGAATTCCATTCCATTCCGTTCCATTCCATTGAATTCTGTTCCGTTCCGTTCCGTTCCGTTCCGTTCCATTCCGTTCCATTCCGTTCCTTTCCGTTCTACTCGGGTTGATTCCATTCTATTCCATTCCATTCCATTCGATTCCATTCTATTCCATTCGATTCCATTCGATTCAATTAGATTCCATTCCATTCCATTCCATTCCATTCCATTCCATTGAATTCCGTTCCATTCCATTGAATTCCATTCCATTCCGTTCCATTCCATTGAATTCCGCTCCGTTCCGTTCCGTTCCGTTCCGTTCCATTCCGTACCATTCCGATCCATTCCGTTCTACTCGGGTTGATTCCATTCTATTCCATTCCATTCCATTCGATTCCATTCCATTCCATTCCATTCCATTCCATTCTGTTCTACTCGGGTTCATTCCATTCCATTCCGTTCCGTTCCGTTCCGTTCCTTTCCTTTCTACTTGTGTTGATTCCATTCCATTCCTTTCTATTCCATTCCATTCCATGGAATTCCATTCCATTCCATTCCATTCCATTCCATTGAATTCCATTCCATTTCATTCCATTCCATTCCGTTCCATTCCATTCCGTTCCATTCCATTCCATTCCTTTCCATTCCATTCCATTCCGTTCCATTCCATTGAATTCCGTTCCATTGCATTGAATTCCGTTCCATTCCATTCCATTCCTTTCCGTTCCGTTCCGTTCCGTTCCGTTCCGTTCCGTTCTACTCGGGTTGATTCCATTCTATTCCATTCCATTCCATTCGATTCCATTCTATTCCATTCGATTCCATTCGATTCAATTCGATTCCATTCCATTCCATTCCATTCCATTCCATTCCATTCCATTCCATTCCATTGAATTCCATTCCATTCAATTCCGTTCCATTCCATTCCGTTCCATTCCATTCCGTTCCATTCCATTCCATTCCATTACGTTCCGTTCCATTCCGTTCCATTCCGTTCCATTCCATTGAATTCCGATCCATTGCATTGAATTCCGTTCCATTCCATTCCATTCCTTTCCGTTCCGTTCCGTTCCGTTCCGTTCCGTTCCGTTCTACTCGGATTGATTCCATTCTATTCCATTCCATTCCATTCGATTCCATTCGATTCCATTCGATTCCATTCGATTCCATTCCATTCCATTCCATTCCATTGAATTCCATTCCATTCCATTCCATTCCATTCCATTCCATTGAATTCCATTGAATTCCATTCCATTGAATTCCATTCCATTCCATTCCATTCCGTTCCATTCCATTCCGTTCCATTCCATTCCATTCCATTCCATTCCATTCCGTTCCGTTCCATTCCGTTCCATTCCGTTCCATTCCATTGAATTCCGTTCCATTGCATTGAATTCCGTTCCATTCCATTCCATTCCTTTCCGTTCCGTTCCGTTCCGTTCCGTTCCGTTCCGTTCTACTCGGGTTGATTCCATTCTATTCCATTCCATTCCATTCGATTCCATTCTATTCCATTCGATTCCATTCGATTCAATTCGATTCGATTCCATTCCATTCCATTCCATTCCATTCCATTCCATAGAATTCCATTCCATTCCATTGAATTCCATTCCATTCCATTCCATTCCATTCCATTGAATTCCATTCCATTCCATTGAATTCCATTCCATTCCATTCCATTCGATTCCATTCCATTCCATGGAATTCCATTCCATTCAATTCCATTCCATTCCATGGAATTCCATTTCATTCCATTCCATTCCATTCCATAGAATTCCATTCCGTTCCATTCCATTCCATTCCATTCCAATCCGTTCCATTCCATTCCATCGAATTCCATTCCATTCCATTCCATTCCATTCCATTCCATTCCATTCCATTCTACTCGGGTTGATTCCATTCTATTACATTCCATTCCATTCGATTCCATTCGATTCCATTCGATTCCATTCGATTCCATTCCATTCCATTCCATTCAATTGAATTCCATTCCATTCCATTCCATTCCATTCCATTCCATTCCATTCCATTGAATTCCATTCCATTACATTGAATTCCATTCCATTCCATTCCATTCCATTGAATTCCGTTCCATTCCATTCCTTTCCATTCCATTCCATTCCATTGAATGCCATTACATTGAATTCCATTCCATTCCATTCCATTCCATTCCATTCCTTTGAATTCCATTCCATTCCATTGAATTCCATTCCATTGAATTCCATTCGATTCCATTCCATTCCATGGAATTCCTTTCCATTCCATTCCATTCCATTCCATTCCATTCCATTCCATTGAATTCCATTTCATTGAATTCCATTCCATTCCATTCCATTCCATTCCATTGAATTCCATTCCATTCCATTCCATTCGATTCCATTCCATTCCATGGA
Organism: Gorilla gorilla gorilla; assembly: GCF_029281585.2. Lineage (NCBI taxonomy): Eukaryota > Metazoa > Chordata > Mammalia > Primates > Hominidae > Gorilla > Gorilla gorilla. The sequence continues at coordinate 41,305,207 of NC_073242.2, forward strand.
ATTCCATTCCTTTCCATTCCATTCCATTCCATTCCATTCCATTCCATTGAATTCCATTGAATTCCATTCCATTCCATTGAATTCCATTCCTTTCCATTCCATTCCATTGAATTCCGTTCAATTCCATTCCATTCCATTCCATTCCATTCCATTCCATTCGAATTCATTCCATTCCATTCCATTCCATTCCATTCCATTCCATTCTACTCGGGTTGATTCCATTCTATTCCATTCCATTCCAGTCGATTCCATTCGATTCCTTTCGATTCCATTCCATTCCATTCCATTCCATTCCATTCCATTCCATTCCATTCCATTCCATTCGATTCCATCGAATTCCATTCCATTCCATTCCATTCCATTCCATTCGATTCCATTCGATTCCATTCGATTCCATTCCATTCCATTCCATTCCATTGAATTCCGTTCCATTCCATTCCATTCCATTCCATTCCCTTCCATTGAATTCCATTACATTGAATTCCATTCCATTCAATTCCATTCCATGGAATTCCATTCCATTCCGTTCCGTTCCGTTCCGTTCCGTACTGTTCCATTCCATTCCATTCCATTCCATTGAATTCCGTTCCATTCCATTGAATTCCATTCCATTCCGTTCCATTCCATTGAATTACGTTCCGTTCCGTTCCGTTCCGTTCCGTTCCGTTCCATTCCGTTCCATTCCATTCCATTCCGTTCTACTCGGGTTCATTCCATTCCATTCCTTTCCGTTCCGTTCTGTTCCGTTCCATTCCGTTCCGTTCCGTTCCGTTCTACTCGGGTTGATTCCATTCTATTCCATTCCATTCCATTCGATTCCATTCGAATCAATTCTATTCCATTCCATTCCATTCCATTTCATTCCATTCCATTCCATTCCATTGAATTCCATTCCATTCCATTCCGTTCCATTCCATTCCGTTCCATTCCATTCCATTCCATTCCATTCCATTCCTTTCCGTTCCGTTCCTTTCCGTTCCATTCCGTTCTACTCGGATTGATTCCATTCTATTCCATTCCATTCCATTCGATTCCATTCGATTCCATTCGATTCCATTCCATTCCATTCCATTCCATTCCATTCCATTCCATTCCATTCCATTCCATTGAACTCCATTCCATTCCATTCCATTCCATTCCATTCCATTCCATTCCATTCCATTCCATTGAATTCCATTCCATTCCATTCCATTCCATTGAATTCTGTTCCATTCAATTCCATTCCATTCCATTCCGTTCTACTCGGGTTGATTCCATTCTATTCCATTCCGTTCCGTTCCTTTCCGTTCCGTTCCGTTCCGTTCCATTCCACTCGGGTTGATTCCATTCTATTCCATTCCATTCCATTCCATTCCATTCGATTCCATTCGATTCCATTCGATTCCATTCGATTCCATTCCATTCCATTGAATTCCATTCCATTCCATTCCATTCCATGGAATTCCGTTCCATTCCATTCCATTGCATTCCATTCCATTCCATTCCATTTGAATTCCATTCCATTCCATTCCATTCCATTCCATTACATTCCATTCCATTCCATTCCATTCCATTCTACTCGGGTTGATTCCATTCTATTCCATTCCATTCCATTCGATTCCATTCGATTCCATTCGATTCCATTCCATTCCATTCCATTCCATTCCATTCCATTCCATTGAATTCCATTGCATTCCATTGAATTCCATTCCATTCCATTCCATTCCATTCCATTGAATTCCATTCCATTCCATTGAATTCCATTCCATTCCATTCCATTCCATTGAATTCCGTTCCATTCCATTCCATTCCATTCCATTCCATTCCATTGAATTCCATTCCATTGAATTCCATTCCATTCCATTCCATTCCATTGAATTCCATTCCATTCCGTTCCGTTCTGTTCCGTTCCGTTCCGTTTCGTTCCGTTCCGTTCCGTTCCGTTCCATTCCATTCCATTCCATTCCATTGAATTCCGTTCCATTCCATTGAATTCCATTCCATTCCGTTCCATTCCATTGAATTCTGTTCCGTTCCGTTCCGTTCCGTTCCGTTCCATTCCGTTCCATTCCGTTCCTTTCCGTTCTACTCGGGTTGATTCCATTCTATTCCATTCCATTCCATTCGATTCCATTCGATTCCATTCGAATCCATTCGATTCCATTCGATTCCATTCGATTCCATTCTATTCCATTGAATTCCATTCCATTCCATTCCATTCCATTGAATTCCGTTCCATTCCATTCAATTCCATTCCATTCCATTCCTTTCCGTTCCGTTCCGTTCCGTTCCGTTCCGTTCCCTTCTACTCGGGTTGATTCCATTCTATTCCATTCGATTCCATTCGATTCAATTCGATTCCATTCCATTCCATTCCATTCCATTCCATTCCATTGAATTCCGTTCCATTCCATTGAATTCCATTCCATTCCGTTCCATTCCATTGAATTCCGCTCCGTTCCGTTCCGTTCCGTTCCGTTCCATTCCGTACCATTCCGTTCCATTCCGTTCTACTCGGGTTGATTCCATTCTATTCCATTCCATTCCATTCGATTCCATTCCATTCCATTCCATTCCATTCCATTCCGTTCTACTCGGGTTCATTCCATTCCATTCCGTTCCGTTCCATTCCATTCCGTTCCTTTCCTTTCTACTTGTGTTGATTCCATTCCATTCCTTTCTATTCCATTGAATTCCATTGCATTCCATTCCATTCCATTCCATTACATGGAATTCCATTGAATTCCATTGAATTCCATTCCATTGAATTCCATTCCATTCCATTCCATTCCATTCCATTCCATGGAATTCCATTCCATTCCATTCCATTCCATTCCATTGAATTCCATTCCATTCCATTCCATTCGATTCCATTTCATTCCATTGAATTCCATTCCATTCCATTCCATTCCATTGAATTCCATTGAATTCCATTCCATTGAATTCCATTCCATTCCATTCCATCGATTCAATTCGATTCCATTCCATTCCATTCCATTCCATTCCATTGAATTCCATTCCATTCCATTCCGTTCCATTCCATTCGGTTCCATTCCATTCCATTCCATTCCATTACGTTCCGTTCCATTCCGTTCCATTCCATTGAATTCCGATCCATTGCATTGAATTCCGTTCCATTCCATTCCATTCCTTTCCGTTCCGTTCCGTTCCGTTCCGTTCCGTTCTACTCGGATTGATTCCATTCTATTCCAATCCATTCCATTCGATTCCATTCGATTCCATTCGATTCCATTCGTTTCCATTCCATTCCATTCCATTCCATTGAATTCCATTCCATTCCATTCCATTCCATTCCATTCCATTCCATGGAATTCCGTTCCATTCCGTTCCGTTCCATTGAATTCCGTTCCGTTCCATTGAATTCCATTCCATTCCATTCCATTGAATTCCATTCCATTCCATTCCATTCCATTCCATTCCATTCCATTCCATCGAATTCCATTCCATTCCATTCCATTCCATTCCATTCCATTGAATTCCGTTCCATTCCATTGAATTCCATTCCATTCCGTTCCATTCCATTGAATTCCGTTCCGTTCCGTTCCGTTCCATTCCGTTCTACTCGGGTTGATTCCATTCTATTCCATTCCAATCCACTCGATTCCATTCCATTCCATTCCATTCCATTCCATTCCATTCCGTTCTACTCGGGTTCATTCCATTCCATTCCTTTCCGTTCCATTCCGTTCCGTTCCGTTCCGTTCCGTTCTACTCGGGTTGATTCCATTCTATTCCATTCCATTCCATTCGATTCCATTCTATTCCATTCGATTCCATTCGATTCAATTCGATTCGATTCCATTCCATTCCATTCCATTCCATTGCATTCCATTGAATTCCATTCCATTCCATTGAATTCCATTCCATTCCATTCCATTCCATTCCATTCCATTCCATTCCATTCCATTCCATTCCATCAAATTCCATTCCATTCCATTCCATTCCATTCCATTCAATTCCATTCGATTCCATTCGATTCCATTCGATTCCATTCGATTCCATTCCATTCCATTCCATTCCATTGAATTCCATTCCATTCCATTCCATTCCATTGAATTCCGTTCCATTCCTTTCAATTCCATTCCATTCCATTCCATTCCATTCCATTCCATTCCATTCCATTCCATTCCATTCCATTCCATTCTACTCGGGTTGATTCCATTCTATTACATTCCATTCCATTCGATTCCATTCGATTCCATTCGATTCCATTCGATTCCATTCCATTCCATTCCATTCCATTGAATTCCGTTCCATTCCATTCCATTCCATTCCATTCCATTCCATTCCTTTGAATTCCATTACATTGAATTCCATTCCATTCCTTTCCGTTCCGTTCCGTTCCGTTCCGTACCGTTCCATTCCATTCCATTCCGTTCCATTGAATTCCGTTCCATTCCATTGAATTCCATTCCATCCCGTTCCATTCCATTGAATTCCGTTCAGTTCCGTTCCGTTCCGTTCCGTTCCGTTCCATTCCGTTCCATTCCATTCCATTGCGTTCTACTCGGGTTCATTCCATTCCATTCCTTTCCGTTCCGTTCCGTTCCGTTCCATTCCGTTCCGTTCCGTTCCGTTCTACTCGGGTTGATTCAATTCTATTCCATTCCATTCCATTCGATTCCATTCTATTCCATTCGATTCCATTCTATTCAATTCGATTCCATTCCATTCCATTCCATTCCATTCCATTCCATTCCATTGAATTCCATTCCATTCCATTCCGTTCCATTCCATTCCGTTCCATTCCATTCCATTCCATTCCATTCCATTCCATTACGTTCCGTTCCATTCCGTTCCATTCCATTGAATTCCGCTCCATTGCATTGAATTCCGTTCCATTCCATTCCATTCCTTTCCGTTCCGTTCCGTTCCGTTCCGTTCTACTCGGGTTGATTCCATTCTATTCCATTCCATTCCATTCGATTCCATTCTATTCCATTCGATTCCATTCGATTCAATTCTATTCGATTCCATTCCATTCCATTCCATTCCATTCCATTGAATTCCATTCCGTTCCATAGAATTCCATTCCATTCCATTCCATTCCATTCCATTCCATTGAATTCCATTCCATTCCATTGAATTCCATTCCATTCCATTCCATTCGATTCCATTCCATTCCATGGAATTCCATTCCATTCGATTCCATTCCATTCCATGGAATTCCATTTCATTCCATTCCATTCCATTCCATTCCATTCCATGGAATTCCATTCCATTCCATTCCATTCCATTCCATTCCGTTCCATTCCATTCCATCGAATTCCATTCCATTCCATTCCATTCCATTCCATTCCATTCCATTCCATTCCATTCCATTCCATTCTACTCGGGTTGATTCCATTCTATTCCATTCCATTCCATTCGATTCCATTCGATTCCATTCGATTCCATTCGATTCCATTCCATTCCATTCCATTCCATTCAATTCCATTCCATTCCATTCCATTCCATTCCATTCCATTCCATTCCATTCCATTGAATTCCATTCCATTCCATTGAATTCCATTCAATTCCATTCCATTCCATTGAATTCCGTTCCATTCCATTCCTTTCCATTCCATTCCATTCCATTGAATTCCATTACATTGAATTCCATTCCATTCCATTCCATTCCATTGAATTCCATTCCATTCCATTGAATTCCATTCCATTCCATTCCATTCGATTGCATTCCATTCCATGGAATTCCATTCCTTTCCATTCCATTCCATTCCATTCCATTCCATTCCATTCCATTCCATTCCATTCCATTCCATTCCATTCCATTCTCCTCGGGTTGATTCCATTCTATTCCATTCCATTCCATTCCATTCCATTCGATTCCATTCGATTCCATTCGATTCCATTCCATTCCATTCCATTCCATTCCATTCCATTCCATTCCATTCCATTCCATTGAATTCCATTCCATTCCATTGAATTCCATTCCATTCCATTCCATTCCATTGAATTCCGTTCCATTCCATTCCATTCCATTCGATTCCATTCCATTGAATTCCATTGAATTCCATTCCATTGAATTCCATTCCATTCCATTGAATTCCATTCCATTTCATTCCATTCCATTCCGTTCCATTCCATTCCGTTCCATTCCATTCCATTCCTTTCCATTCCATTCCATTCCGTTCCATTCCATTGAATTCCGTTCCATTGCATTGAATTCCGTTCCATTCCATTCCATTCCTTTCCGTTCCGTTCCGTTCCGTTCCGTTCCGTTCCGTTCCGTTCTACTCGGGTTGATTCCATTCTATTCCATTCCATTACATTCGATTCCATTCTATTCCATTCTATTCCATTCGATTCCATTCGATTCAATTCGATTCCATTCCATTCCATTTCATTCCATTCCATTCCATTCCATTCCATTGAATTCCATTCCATTCCATTCCGTTCCATTCCATTCGGTTCCATTCCATTCCATTCCATTCCATTACGTTCCGTTCCATTCCGTTCCATTCCGTTCCATTCCATTGAATTCCGATCCATTGCATTGAATTCCGTTCCATTCCATTCCATTCCTTTCCGTTCCGTTCCGTTCCGTTCCGTTCTACTCGGATTGATTCCATTCTATTCCAATCCATTCCATTCGATTCCATTCGATTCCATTCGATTCCATTCGTTTCCATTCCATTCCATTCCATTCCATTGAATTCCATTCCATTCCATTCCATTCCATTCCATTCCATTCCATGGAATTCCGTTCCATTCCGTTCCGTTCCATTGAATTCCGTTCCGTTCCATTGAATTCCATTCCATTCCATTCCATTGAATTCCATTCCATTCCATTCCATTCCATTCCATTCCATTCCATTCCATTCCATCGAATTCCATTCCATTCCATTCCATTCCATTCCATTCCATTGAATTCTGTTCCATTCCATTGAATTCCATTCCATTCCGTTCCATTCCATTGAATTCCGTTCCGTTCCGTTCCGTTCCATTCCGTTCTACTCGGGTTGATTCCATTCTATTCCATTCCAATCCACTCGATTCCATTCCATTCCATTCCATTCAATTCCATTCCATTCCGTTCTACTCGGGTTCATTCCATTCCATTCCTTTCCGTTCCATTCCGTTCCGTTCCGTTCCGTTCCGTTCTACTCGGGTTGATTCCATTCTATTCCATTCCATTCCATTCGATTCCATTCTATTCCATTCGATTCCATTCGATTCAATTCGATTCGATTCCATTCCATTCCATTCCATTCCATTGCATTCCATTGAATTCCATTCCATTCCATTGAATTCCATTCCATTCCATTCCATTCCATTCCATTCCATCAAATTCCATTCCATTCCATTCGATTCCATTCAATTCCATTCGATTCCATTCGATTCCATTCGATTCCATTCGATTCCATTCCATTCCATTCCATTCCATTGAATTCCATTCCATTCCATTCCATTCCATTCCATTCCATTCCATTCCATTCCATTCCATTCCATTCTACTCGGGTTGATTCCATTCTATTACATTCCATTCCATTCGATTCCATTCGATTCCATTCGATTCCATTCGATTCCATTCCATTCCATTCCATTCCATTGAATTCCATTCCATTCCATTCCATTCCATTCCATTCCTTTGAATTCCATTACATTGAATTCCATTCCATTCCTTTCCGTTCCGTTCCGTTCCGTACCGTTCCAATCCATTCCATTCCGTTCCATTGAATTCCGTTCCATTCCATTCCATTGAATTCCATTCCATTCCATTCCATTCCATTCCATTCCATTCCATTCCATTCTACTCGGGATGATTCCATTCTATTACATTCCATTCCATTCGATTCCATTCGATTCCATTAGATTCCTTTCGATTCCATTCCATTCGATTCCATTCAATTGAATTCCATTCCATTCCATTCCATTCCATTCCATTCCATTCCATTGAATTCCATTCCATTCCATTGAATTCCATTCCATTACATTCCATTCCATTGAATTCCATTCCATTCCATTCCATTCCACTCCATTCCATTCCATTCCATTCCATTGAATTCCATTACATTCAATTCCATTCCATTCCATTCCATTCCATGGAATTCCATTCCATTCTGTTCCGTTCCGTTCCGTTCCATTCCATTCCATTCCATTCCATTGAATTCCGTTCCATTCCATTGAATTCCATTCCATTCCGTTCCATTCCATTGAATTCCGTTCCGTTCCGTTCCGTTCCGTTCCATTCCGTTTCATTCCGTTCCTTTCCGTTCTACTCGGGTTGATTCCATTCTATTCCATTCCATTCCATTCGATTCCATTCCATTCCATTCCATTCCATTCCATTCCTTTCTACTCGGGTTCATTCCATTCCATTCCGTTCCGTTCCGTTCTGATCCGTTCCATTCCTTTCTACTTGTGTTGATTCCATTCCATTCCATTCTATTCCATTGAATTCCATTCCTTTCCATTCCATTCCATTGAATTCCGTTCAATTCCATTCCATTCCATTCCATTCCATTCCATTCCATTCCATTCGAATTCATTCCATTCCATTCCATTCCATTCCATTCCATTCCATTCTACTCGGGTTGATTCCATTCTATTCCATTCCATTCCAGTCGATTCCATTCGATTCCTTTCGATTCCATTCCATTCCATTCCATTCCATTCCATTCCATTCCATTCCATTCCATTCCATTCGATTCCATCGAATTCCATTCCATTCCATTCCATTCCATTCCATTCCATTCGATTCCATTCGATTCCATTCGATTCCATTCCATTCCATTCCATTCCATTGAATTCCGTTCCATTCCATTCCATTCCATTCCATTCCCTTCCATTGAATTCCATTACATTGAATTCCATTCCATTCAATTCCATTCCATGGAATTCCATTCCATTCCGTTCCGTTCCGTTCCGTTCCGTTCCGTACTGTTCCATTCCATTCCATTCCATTCCATTGAATTCCGTTCCATTCCATTGAATTCCATTCCATTCCGTTCCATTCCATTGAATTACGTTCCGTTCCGTTCCGTTCCGTTCCGTTCCGTTCCATTCCGTTCCATTCCATTCCATTCCGTTCTACTCGGGTTCATTCCATTCCATTCCTTTCCGTTCCGTTCTGTTCCGTTCCATTCCGTTCCGTTCCGTTCCGTTCTACTCGGGTTGATTCCATTCTATTCCATTCCATTCCATTCGATTCCATTCGAATCAATTCTATTCCATTCCATTCCATTCCATTTCATTCCATTCCATTCCATTCCATTGAATTCCATTCCATTCCATTCCGTTCCATTCCATTCCGTTCCATTCCATTCCATTCCATTCCATTCCATTCCATTCCTTTCCGTTCCGTTCCTTTCCGTTCCATTCCGTTCTACTCGGATTGATTCCATTCTATTCCATTCCATTCCATTCGATTCCATTCGATTCCATTCGATTCCATTCCATTCCATTCCATTCCATTCCATTCCATTCCATTCCATTCCATTCCATTGAACTCCATTCCATTCCATTCCATTCCATTCCATTCCATTCCATTCCATTCCATTCCATTGAATTCCATTCCATTCCATTCCATTCCATTGAATTCTGTTCCATTCAATTCCATTCCATTCCATTCCGTTCTACTCGGGTTGATTCCATTCTATTCCATTCCGTTCCGTTCCTTTCCGTTCCGTTCCGTTCCGTTCCATTCCACTCGGGTTGATTCCATTCTATTCCATTCCATTCCATTCCATTCCATTCGATTCCATTCGATTCCATTCGATTCCATTCGATTCCATTCCATTCCATTGAATTCCATTCCATTCCATTCCATTCCATGGAATTCCGTTCCATTCCATTCCATTGCATTCCATTCCATTCCATTCCATTTGAATTCCATTCCATTCCATTCCATTCCATTCCATTACATTCCATTCCATTCCATTCCATTCCATTCCATTCTACTCGGGTTGATTCCATTCTATTCCATTCCATTCCATTCGATTCCATTCGATTCCATTCGATTCCATTCCATTCCATTCCATTCCATTCCATTCCATTCCATTGAATTCCATTGCATTCCATTGAATTCCATTCCATTCCATTCCATTCCATTCCATTGAATTCCATTCCATTCCATTGAATTCCATTCCATTCCATTCCATTCCATTGAATTCCGTTCCATTCCATTCCATTCCATTCCATTCCATTCCATTGAATTCCATTCCATTGAATTCCATTCCATTCCATTCCATTCCATTGAATTCCATTCCATTCCGTTCCGTTCTGTTCCGTTCCGTTCCGTTTCGTTCCGTTCCGTTCCGTTCCGTTCCATTCCATTCCATTCCATTCCATTGAATTCCGTTCCATTCCATTGAATTCCATTCCATTCCGTTCCATTCCATTGAATTCTGTTCCGTTCCGTTCCGTTCCGTTCCGTTCCATTCCGTTCCATTCCGTTCCTTTCCGTTCTACTCGGGTTGATTCCATTCTATTCCATTCCATTCCATTCGATTCCATTCGATTCCATTCGAATCCATTCGATTCCATTCGATTCCATTCGATTCCATTCTATTCCATTGAATTCCATTCCATTCCATTCCATTCCATTGAATTCCGTTCCATTCCATTCAATTCCATTCCATTCCATTCCTTTCCGTTCCGTTCCGTTCCGTTCCGTTCCGTTCCCTTCTACTCGGGTTGATTCCATTCTATTCCATTCGATTCCATTCGATTCAATTCGATTCCATTCCATTCCATTCCATTCCATTCCATTCCATTGAATTCCGTTCCATTCCATTGAATTCCATTCCATTCCGTTCCATTCCATTGAATTCCGCTCCGTTCCGTTCCGTTCCGTTCCGTTCCATTCCGTACCATTCCGTTCCATTCCGTTCTACTCGGGTTGATTCCATTCTATTCCATTCCATTCCATTCGATTCCATTCCATTCCATTCCATTCCATTCCATTCCGTTCTACTCGGGTTCATTCCATTCCATTCCGTTCCGTTCCTTTCCATTCCGTTCCTTTCCTTTCTACTTGTGTTGATTCCATTCCATTCCTTTCTATTCCATTGAATTCCATTGCATTCCATTCCATTCCATTCCATTACATGGAATTCCATTGAATTCCATTGAATTCCATTCCATTGAATTCCATTCCATTCCATTCCATTCCATTCCATTCCATGGAATTCCATTCCATTCCATTCCATTCCATTCCATTGAATTCCATTCCATTCCATTCCATTCGATTCCATTTCATTCCATTGAATTCCATTCCATTCCATTCCATTCCATTGAATTCCATTGAATTCCATTCCATTGAATTCCATTCCATTCCATTCCATCGATTCAATTCGATTCCATTCCATTCCATTCCATTCCATTCCATTCCATTCCGTTCCATTCCATTCGGTTCCATTCCATTCCATTCCATTCCATTACGTTCCGTTCCATTCCGTTCCATTCCATTGAATTCCGATCCATTGCATTGAATTCCGTTCCATTCCATTCCATTCCTTTCCGTTCCGTTCCGTTCCGTTCCGTTCCGTTCTACTCGGATTGATTCCATTCTATTCCAATCCATTCCATTCGATTCCATTCGATTCCATTCGATTCCATTCGATTCAATTCGATTCGATTCCATTCCATTCCATTCCATTCCATTGCATTCCATTGAATTCCATTCCATTCCATTGAATTCCATTCCATTCCATTCCATTCCATTCCATTCCATTCCATTCCATTCCATTCCATTCCATTCCATCAAATTCCATTCCATTCCATTCCATTCCATTCCATTCAATTCCATTCGATTCCATTCGATTCCATTCGATTCCATTCGATTCCATTCCATTCCATTCCATTCCATTGAATTCCATTCCATTCCATTCCATTCCATTGAATTCCGTTCCATTCCTTTCAATTCCATTCCATTCCATTCCATTCCATTCCATTCCATTCCATTCCATTCCATTCCATTCCATTCCATTCTACTCGGGTTGATTCCATTCTATTACATTCCATTCCATTCGATTCCATTCGATTCCATTCGATTCCATTCGATTCCATTCCATTCCATTCCATTCCATTGAATTCCGTTCCATTCCATTCCATTCCATTCCATTCCATTCCATTCCTTTGAATTCCATTACATTGAATTCCATTCCATTCCTTTCCGTTCCGTTCCGTTCCGTTCCGTACCGTTCCATTCCATTCCATTCCGTTCCATTGAATTCCGTTCCATTCCATTGAATTCCATTCCATCCCGTTCCATTCCATTGAATTCCGTTCAGTTCCGTTCCGTTCCGTTCCGTTCCGTTCCATTCCGTTCCATTCCATTCCATTGCGTTCTACTCGGGTTCATTCCATTCCATTCCTTTCCGTTCCGTTCCGTTCCGTTCCATTCCGTTCCGTTCCGTTCCGTTCTACTCGGGTTGATTCAATTCTATTCCATTCCATTCCATTCGATTCCATTCTATTCCATTCGATTCCATTCTATTCAATTCGATTCCATTCCATTCCATTCCATTCCATTCCATTCCATTCCATTGAATTCCATTCCATTCCATTCCGTTCCATTCCATTCCGTTCCATTCCATTCCATTCCATTCCATTCCATTCCATTACGTTCCGTTCCATTCCGTTCCATTCCATTGAATTCCGCTCCATTGCATTGAATTCCGTTCCATTCCATTCCATTCCTTTCCGTTCCGTTCCGTTCCGTTCCGTTCTACTCGGGTTGATTCCATTCTATTCCATTCCATTCCATTCGATTCCATTCTATTCCATTCGATTCCATTCGATTCAATTCTATTCGATTCCATTCCATTCCATTCCATTCCATTCCATTGAATTCCATTCCGTTCCATAGAATTCCATTCCATTCCATTCCATTCCATTCCATTCCATTGAATTCCATTCCATTCCATTGAATTCCATTCCATTCCATTCCATTCGATTCCATTCCATTCCATGGAATTCCATTCCATTCGATTCCATTCCATTCCATGGAATTCCATTTCATTCCATTCCATTCCATTCCATTCCATTCCATGGAATTCCATTCCATTCCATTCCATTCCATTCCATTCCGTTCCATTCCATTCCATCGAATTCCATTCCATTCCATTCCATTCCATTCCATTCCATTCCATTCCATTCCATTCCATTCCATTCTACTCGGGTTGATTCCATTCTATTCCATTCCATTCCATTCGATTCCATTCGATTCCATTCGATTCCATTCGATTCCATTCCATTCCATTCCATTCCATTCAATTCCATTCCATTCCATTCCATTCCATTCCATTCCATTCCATTCCATTCCATTGAATTCCATTCCATTCCATTGAATTCCATTCAATTCCATTCCATTCCATTGAATTCCGTTCCATTCCATTCCTTTCCATTCCATTCCATTCCATTGAATTCCATTACATTGAATTCCATTCCATTCCATTCCATTCCATTGAATTCCATTCCATTCCATTGAATTCCATTCCATTCCATTCCATTCGATTGCATTCCATTCCATGGAATTCCATTCCTTTCCATTCCATTCCATTCCATTCCATTCCATTCCATTCCATTCCATTCCATTCCATTCCATTCTCCTCGGGTTGATTCCATTCTATTCCATTCCATTCCATTCCATTCCATTCGATTCCATTCGATTCCATTCGATTCCATTCCATTCCATTCCATTCCATTCCATTCCATTCCATTCCATTCCATTGAATTCCATTCCATTCCATTGAATTCCATTCCATTCCATTCCATTCCATTGAATTCCGTTCCATTCCATTCCATTCCATTCGATTCCATTCCATTGAATTCCATTGAATTCCATTCCATTGAATTCCATTCCATTCCATTGAATTCCATTCCATTTCATTCCATTCCATTCCGTTCCATTCCATTCCGTTCCATTCCATTCCATTCCTTTCCATTCCATTCCATTCCGTTCCATTCCATTGAATTCCGTTCCATTGCATTGAATTCCGTTCCATTCCATTCCATTCCTTTCCGTTCCGTTCCGTTCCGTTCCGTTCCGTTCCGTTCCGTTCTACTCGGGTTGATTCCATTCTATTCCATTCCATTACATTCGATTCCATTCTATTCCATTCTATTCCATTCGATTCCATTCGATTCAATTCGATTCCATTCCATTCCATTTCATTCCATTCCATTCCATTCCATTCCATTGAATTCCATTCCATTCCATTCCGTTCCATTCCATTCGGTTCCATTCCATTCCATTCCATTCCATTACGTTCCGTTCCATTCCGTTCCATTCCGTTCCATTCCATTGAATTCCGATCCATTGCATTGAATTCCGTTCCATTCCATTCCATTCCTTTCCGTTCCGTTCCGTTCCGTTCCGTTCTACTCGGATTGATTCCATTCTATTCCAATCCATTCCATTCGATTCCATTCGATTCCATTCGATTCCATTCGTTTCCATTCCATTCCATTCCATTCCATTGAATTCCATTCCATTCCATTCCATTCCATTCCATTCCATTCCATGGAATTCCGTTCCATTCCGTTCCGTTCCATTGAATTCCGTTCCGTTCCATTGAATTCCATTCCATTCCATTCCATTGAATTCCATTCCATTCCATTCCATTCCATTCCATTCCATTCCATTCCATTCCATCGAATTCCATTCCATTCCATTCCATTCCATTCCATTCCATTCCATTGAATTCTGTTCCATTCCATTGAATTCCATTCCATTCCGTTCCATTCCATTGAATTCCGTTCCGTTCCGTTCCGTTCCATTCCGTTCTACTCGGGTTGATTCCATTCTATTCCATTCCAATCCACTCGATTCCATTCCATTCCATTCCATTCAATTCCATTCCATTCCGTTCTACTCGGGTTCATTCCATTCCATTCCTTTCCGTTCCATTCCGTTCCGTTCCGTTCCGTTCCGTTCTACTCGGGTTGATTCCATTCTATTCCATTCCATTCCATTCGATTCCATTCTATTCCATTCGATTCCATTCGATTCAATTCGATTCGATTCCATTCCATTCCATTCCATTCCATTGCATTCCATTGAATTCCATTCCATTCCATTGAATTCCATTCCATTCCATTCCATTCCATTCCATTCCATCAAATTCCATTCCATTCCATTCCATTCCATTCAATTCCATTCGATTCCATTCGATTCCATTCGATTCCATTCGATTCCATTCCATTCCATTCCATTCCATTGAATTCCATTCCATTCCATTCCATTCCATTCCATTCCATTCCATTCCATTCCATTCTACTCGGGTTGATTCCATTCTATTACATTCCATTCCATTCGATTCCATTCGATTCCATTCGATTCCATTCGATTCCATTCCATTCCATTCCATTCCATTGAATTCCGTTCCATTCCATTCCATTCCATTCCATTCCATTCCATTCCTTTGAATTCCATTACATTGAATTCCATTCCATTCCTTTCCGTTCCGTTCCGTTCCGTACCGTTCCAATCCATTCCATTCCGTTCCATTGAATTCCGTTCCATTCCATTCCATTGAATTCCATTCCATTCCATTCCATTCCATTCCATTCCATTCCATTCCATTCTACTCGGGATGATTCCATTCTATTACATTCCATTCCATTCGATTCCATTCGATTCCATTAGATTCCTTTCGATTCCATTCCATTCGATTCCATTCAATTGAATTCCATTCCATTCCATTCCATTCCATTCCATTCCATTCCATTGAATTCCATTCCATTCCATTGAATTCCATTCCATTACATTCCATTCCATTGAATTCCATTCCATTCCATTCCATTCCACTCCATTCCATTCCATTCCATTCCATTGAATTCCATTACATTCAATTCCATTCCATTCCATTCCATTCCATGGAATTCCATTCCATTCTGTTCCGTTCCGTTCCGTTCCATTCCATTCCATTCCATTCCATTGAATTCCGTTCCATTCCATTGAATTCCATTCCATTCCGTTCCATTCCATTGAATTCCGTTCCGTTCCGTTCCGTTCCGTTCCATTCCGTTCCATTCCGTTCCTTTCCGTTCTACTCGGGTTGATTCCATTCTATTCCATTCCATTCCATTCGATTCCATTCCATTCCATTCCATTCCATTCCATTCCTTTCTACTCGGGTTCATTCCATTCCATTCCGTTCCGTTCCGTTCTGATCCGTTCCATTCCTTTCTACTTGTGTTGATTCCATTCCATTCCATTCTATTCCATTGAATTCCATTCCATTCCATTCCATTACATGGAATTCCATTGAATTCCATTGAATTCCATTGAATTCCATTGAATTCCATTCCATTGAATTCCATTGAATTCCATTCCATTCCATTCCATGGAATTCCATTCCATTCCATTCCATTCCTTGGAATTCCATTCCATTCCATTCTATTCCATTCCATTGAATTCCATTCCATTCCATTCAATTGAATTCCATTCCATTCCATTCCATTCGATTCCATTCCATTCCATTGAATTCCATTCCATTCCATTGAATTCCATTCCATTTCATTCCATTCCATTCCGTTCCATTCCATTCCGTTCCATTCCATTCCATTCCTTTCCATTCCATTCCATTCCGTTCCTTTCCATTGAATTCCGTTCCATTGCATTGAATTCCGTTCCATTCCATTCCATTCCTTTCCGTTCCGTTCCGTTCCGTTCCGTTCCGTTCTACTCGGGTTGATTCCATTCTATTCCATTCCATTCCATTCGATTCCATTCTATTCCATTCTATTCCATTCGATTCCATTCGATTCAATTCGATTCCATTCCATTCCATTCCATTCCATTCCATTCCATTCCATTCCATTCCATTGAATTCCATTCCATTCCATTCCGTTCCATTCCATTCCGTTCCATTCCATTCCATTCCATTCCATTACGTTCCGTTCCATTCCGTTCCATTCCGTTCCATTCCATTGAATTCCGATCCATTGCATTGAATTCCGTTCCATTCCATTCCATTCCTTTCCGTTCCGTTCCGTTCCGTTCCGTTCCGTTCCGTTCTACTCGGATTGATTCCATTCTATTCCAATCCATTCCATTCGATTCCATTCGATTCCATTCGATTCCATTCGTTTCCATTCCATTCCATTCCATTCCATTGAATTCCATTCCATTCCATTCCATTCCATTCCATTCCATTCCATTCCATGGAATTCCGTTCCATTCCGTTCCGTTCCATTGAATTCCGTTCCGTTCCATTGAATTCCATTCCATTCCATTCCATCGAATTCCATTCCATTCCATTCCATTCCATTCCATTCCATTCCATTGAATTCCGTTCCATTCCATTGAATTCCATTCCATTCCGTTCCATTCCATTGAATTCCGTTCCGTTCCGTTCCGTTCCATTCCGTTCTACTCGGGTTGATTCCATTCTATTCCATTCCAATCCACTCGATTCCATTCCATTCCATTCCATTCCATTCCATTCCATTCCGTTCTACTCGGGTTCATTCCATTCCATTCCTTTCCGTTCCGTTCCGTTCCGTTCCGTTCCGTTCCGTTCTACTTGGGTTGATTCCATTCTATTCCATTCCATTCCATTCGATTCCATTCTATTCCATTCGATTCCATTCGATTCAATTCGATTCGATTCCATTCCATTCCATTCCATTCCATTGCATTCCATTGAATTCCATTCCATTCCATGGAATTCCATTCCATTCCATTCCATTCCATTCCATTCCATTCCATTCCATTCCATTCCATCGAATTCCATTCCATTCCATTCCATTCCATTCCATTCAATTCCATTCGATTCCATTCGATTCCATTCGATTCCATTCGATTCCATTCCATTCCATTCCATTCCATTGAATTCCATTCCATTCCATTCCATTCCATTGAATTCCATTCGATTCCATTCTACTCGGGTTGATTCCATTCTATTACATTCCATTCCATTCGATTCCATTCGATTCCATTCGATTCCATTCGATTCCATTCTATTCCATTCCATTCCATTGAATTCCGTTCCATTCCATTCCATTCCATTCCATTCCATTCCATTGAATTCCATTACATTGAATTCCATTCCATTCCATTCCATTCCATGGAATTCCATTCCATTCCGTTCCGTTCTGTTCCGTTCCGTACCGTTCCATTCCATTCCATTCCATTCCATTGAATTCCGTTCCATTCCATTGAATTCCATTCCATTCCGTTCCATTCCATTGAATTCCGTTCCGTTCCGTTCCGTTCCGTTCCGTTCCGTTCCATTCCGTTCCCTTCCATTCCATTCCGTTCTACTCGGGTTCATTCCATTCCATTCCTTTCCGTTCCGTTCCGTTCCGTTCCGTTCCGTTCCGTTCCGTTCTACTCGGGTTGATTCCATTCTATTCCATTCCATTCCATTCGATTCCATTCTATTCCATTCGATTCCATTCTATTCAATTCGATTCCATTCCATTCCATTCCATTCCATTCCATTCCATTGAATTCCATTCCATTCCATTCCGTTCCATTCCATTCCGTTCCATTCCATTCCATTCCATTCCATTCCATTCCATTACATTCCGTTCCATTCCGTTCCATTCCATTGAATTCCGATCCATTGCATTGAATTCCGTTCCATTCCATTCCATTCCTTTCCGTTCCGTTCCGTTCTGTTCCGTTCTACTCGGGTTGATTCCATTCTATTCCATTCCATTCCATTCGATTCCATTCTATTCCATTCGATTCCATTCGATTCAATTCGATTCGATTCCATTCCATTCCATTCCATTCCATTCCATTCCATTGAATTCCATTCCATTCCATAGAATTCCATTCCATTCCATTCCATTCCATTCCATTCCATTCCATTGAATTCCATTCCATTCCATTGAATTCCATTCCATTCCATTCCATTCGATTCCATTCCATTCCATGGAATTCCATTCCATTCGATTCCATTCCATTCCATGGAATTCCATTTCATTCCATTCCATTCCATTCCATTCCATTCCATTCCATAGAATTCTATTCCATTCCATTCCATTCCATTCCATTCCATTCCGTTCCATTCCATTCCATCGAATTCCATTCCATTCCATTCCATTCCATTCCATTCCATTCCATTCCATTCCATTCCATTCTACTAGGGTTGATTCCATTCTATTCCATTCCATTCCATTCGATTCCATTCGATTCCATTCGATTCCATTCGATTCCATTCCATTCCATTCCATTCCATTCAATTCCATTCCATTCCATTCCATTCCATTCCATTCCATTCCATTCCATTGAATTCCATTCCATTCCATTGAATTCCATTCCATTCCATTGAATTCCATTCCATTCCATTCCGTTCGATTCCATTCCATTCCATGGAATTCCATTCCTTTCCATTCCATTCCATTCCTTTCCATTCCATTCCATTGAATTCCGTTCAATTCCATTCCATTGCATTCCATTCCATTCCATTCCATTGAATTCCATTCCATTCCATTCGATTCCATTCGATTCCATTCCATTCCATTCCATTCTATTCCATTGAATTCCATTCCATTCCATTCCATTCCATTCCATTCCATTGAATTCCGTTCCGTTCCGTTCCGTTCCGTTCCGTTCCATTCCGTTCCATTCCGTTCCATTCCGTTCTACTCGGGTTGATTCCATTCTATTCCATTCCATTCCATTCGATTCCATTCCATTCCATTCCATTCCATTCCATTCCGTTCTACTCGGGTTCATTCCATTCCATTCCGTTCCGTTCCGTTCCGTTCCGTTCCATTCCTTTCTACTTGTGTTGATTCCATTCCATTCCATTCTATTCCATAGAATTCCATTCCATTCCATTCCATTCCATTCCATTACATGGAATTCCATGGAATTCCATTCCATTCCATTCCATTCCATTCCATTGAATTCCATTCCATTCCATTCCATTCCATTCCATTCCATTCTACTCGGGTTGATTCCATTCTATTCCATTCCATTCCATTCCATTCAATTGAATTCCATTCCATTCCATTCCATTCCATTCCATTCCATTCCATTGAATTCCATTCCATTCCATTGAATTCCATTCCATTCCATTCCATTCCATTGAATTCCGTTCCATTCCATTCCTTTCCATTCCATTCCATTCCATTGAATTCCATTACATTGAATTCCATTCCATTCCATTCCATTCCATTGAATTCCATTCCATTCCATAGAATTCCATTCCATTCCATTCCATTCGATTCCATTCCATTCCATGGAATTCCATTCCTTTCCATTCCATTCCATTCCATTCCATTCCATTCCATTGAATTCCATTGAATTCCATTCCATTCCATTGAATTCCATTCCTTTCCATTCCATTCCATTGAATTCCGTTCAATTCCATTCCATTCCATTCCATTCCATTCCATTCCATTCGAATTCCATTCCATTCCATTCCATTCCATTCCATTCCTTTCCATTCCATTCCATTCTACTCGGGTTGATTCCATTCTATTCCATTCCATCGAATTCCATTCCATTCCATTCCATTCCATTCCATTCCATTCCATTCCATTCCATTCGATTCCATTCGATTCCATTCGATTCCATTCGATTCCATTCCATTCCATTCCATTCCGTTCCGTTCCATTCCGTTCCATTCCGTTCCATTCCATTGAATTCCGTTCCATTGCATTGAATTCCGTTCCATTCCATTCCATTCCTTTCCGTTCCGTTCCGTTCCGTTCCGTTCCGTTCTACTCGGGTTGATTCCATTCTATTCCATTCCATTCCATTCGATTCCATTCTATTCCATTCGATTCCTTTCGATTCAATTCAATTCCATTCCATTCCATTCCATTCCATTCCATTGAATTCCATTCCATTCCATTGAATTCCATTCCATTCCATTCCATTCCATTCCATTCCATTGAATTCCACTCCATTCCATTGAATTCCATTCCATTCCATTCCATTCGATTCCATTCCATTCAATGGAATTCCATTCCATTCCATTCCATTCCATTCCATTGAATTCCATTGAAATCCATTGAATTCCATTGAATTCCATTCCATTCCATTGAATTCCATTCCTTTCCATTCCATTCCATTGAATTCCGTTCAATTCCATTCCATTGCATTCCATTCCATTCCATTCCATTCGAATTCCATTCCATTCCATTCCTTTCCATTCCATTCCATTCCATTCCATTCCATTCTACTCGGGTTGATTCCATTCTATTCCATTCCATTCCATTCGATTCCATTCGATTCCTTTCGATTCCATTCGATTCCATTCCATTCCATTCCATTCCATTGAATTCCATTCCATTCCATTCCATTCCATTCCATTCCATTCTACTCGGGTTGATTCCATTCTATTCCATTCCATTCCATTCGATTCCATTCGATTCCTTTCGATTCCATTCGATTCGATTCCATTCCATTCCATTCCATCGAATTTCATTCCATTCCATTCCATTCCATTCCATTCCATTCCATTCCATTCCATTCCATTCCATTCCATTCCATTCTACTCGGGTTGATTCCATTCTATTACATTCCATTCCATTCGATTCCATTCGATTCCATTCGATTCCATTCGATTCCATTCCATTCCATTCCATTCAATTGAATTCCATTCCATTCCATTCCATTCCATTACATTCCATTCCATTCCATTCCATTCCATTTCATTCCATTCCATTCTACTCGGGTTGATTCCATTCTATTACATTCCATTCCATTCGATTCCATTCGATTCCATTCGATTCCATTCGATTCCATTCCATTCGATTCCATTCAATTGAATTCCATTCCATTCCATTCCATTCCATTCCATTCCATTACATTCCATTCCATTCCATTGAATTCCATTCCATTCCATTGAATTCCATTCCATTACATTCCATTCCATTGAATTCCATTCCATTCCATTCCATTCCATTCCATTCCATTGAATTCCGTTCCATTCCATTCCATTCCATTCCATTCCATTCCATTGAATTCCATTCCATTGAATTCCATTCCATTCCATACCATTCCACTGAATTCCATTCCATTCCATTCCGTTCCGTTCCGTTCCGTTCCGTTCCGTTCCATTCCATTCCATTCCATTCCATTGAATTCCATTCCATTCCATTGAATTCCATTCCATTCCGTTCCATTCCATTGAATTCCGTTCCGTTCCATTCCGTTCCGTTCCGTTCCATTACGTTCCATTCTGTTCCATTCCGTTCTACTCGGGTTGATTCCATTCTATTCCATTCCATTCCATTCGATTCCATTCCATTCCATTCCATTCCATTCCATTCCATTCCATCGAATTCCATTCCATTCCATTGAATTCCATTCCATTCCATTCCATTCCATTCCATTCCATTCCATCGAATTCCATTCCATTCCATTCCATTCCATTCCATTCCATTCCATTCCATTCCATTCCATTCCATTCGATTCCATTCGATTCCATTCGATTCCATTCGATTCCATTCCATTCCATTCCATTCCGTTCCGTTCCATTCCGTTCCATTCCGTCCCATTCCATTGAATTCCGTTCCATTGCATTGAATTCCGTTCCATTCCATTCCATTCCTTTCCGTTCCGTTCCGTTCCGTTCCGCTCCGTTCTACTCGGGTTGATTCCATTCTATTCCATTCCATTCCATTCGATTCCATTCTATTCCATTCGATTCCATTCGATTCAATTCGATTCCATTCCATTCCATTCCATTCCATTCCATTGAATTCCATTCCATTCCATTGAATTCCATTCCATTCCATTCCATTCCATTCCATTCCATTCCATTCCATGGAATTCCATTCCATTCCATTGAATTCCATTCCATTCCATTCCATTCGATTCCATTCCATTCCATGGAATTCCATTCCATTCCATTCCATTCCATTCCATTCCATGGAATTCCATTGAATTCCATTGAATTCCATTCCATTCCATTGAATTCCATTCCTTTCCATTCCATTCCATTGAATTCCGTTCAATTCCATTCCATTGCATTCCATTCCATTCCATTCCATTCGAATTCCATTCCATTCCATTCCATTCCATTCCATTCCATTCCATTCCATTCCATTCTACTCGGGTTGATTCCATTCTATTCCATTCCATTCCATTCGATTCCATTCGATTCCTTTCGATTCCATTCGATTCCATTCCATTCCATTCCATTCCACTGAATTCCATTCCATTCCATTCCATTCCATTCCATTCCATTCCATTCCATTCCATTCCATTCCATCGAATTCCATTCCATTCCATTCCATTCCATTCCATTCAATTCCATTCGATTCCATTCGATTCCATTCGATTCCATTCGATTCCATTCCATTCCATTCCATTCCATTGAATTCCATTCCATTCCATTCCATTCCATTGAATTCCATTCGATTCCATTCTACTCGGGTTGATTCCATTCTATTACATTCCATTCCATTCGATTCCATTCGATTCCATTCGATTCCATTCGATTCCATTCTATTCCATTCCATTCCATTGAATTCCGTTCCATTCCATTCCATTCCATTCCATTCCATTCCATTGAATTCCATTACATTGAATTCCATTCCATTCCATTCCATTCCATGGAATTCCATTCCATTCCGTTCCGTTCTGTTCCGTTCCGTACCGTTCCATTCCATTCCATTCCATTCCATTGAATTCCGTTCCATTCCATTGAATTCCATTCCATTCCGTTCCATTCCATTGAATTCCGTTCCGTTCCGTTCCGTTCCGTTCCGTTCCGTTCCATTCCGTTCCCTTCCATTCCATTCCGTTCTACTCGGGTTCATTCCATTCCATTCCTTTCCGTTCCGTTCCGTTCCGTTCCGTTCCGTTCCGTTCCGTTCTACTCGGGTTGATTCCATTCTATTCCATTCCATTCCATTCGATTCCATTCTATTCCATTCGATTCCATTCTATTCAATTCGATTCCATTCCATTCCATTCCATTCCATTCCATTCCATTCCATTGAATTCCATTCCATTCCATTCCGTTCCATTCCATTCCGTTCCATTCCATTCCATTCCATTCCATTCCATTCCATTACATTCCGTTCCATTCCGTTCCATTCCATTGAATTCCGATCCATTGCATTGAATTCCGTTCCATTCCATTCCATTCCTTTCCGTTCCGTTCCGTTCTGTTCCGTTCTACTCGGGTTGATTCCATTCTATTCCATTCCATTCCATTCGATTCCATTCTATTCCATTCGATTCCATTCGATTCAATTCGATTCGATTCCATTCCATTCCATTCCATTCCATTCCATTCCATTGAATTCCATTCCATTCCATAGAATTCCATTCCATTCCATTCCATTCCATTCCATTCCATTCCATTGAATTCCATTCCATTCCATTGAATTCCATTCCATTCCATTCCATTCGATTCCATTCCATTCCATGGAATTCCATTCCATTCGATTCCATTCCATTCCATGGAATTCCATTTCATTCCATTCCATTCCATTCCATTCCATTCCATTCCATAGAATTCTATTCCATTCCATTCCATTCCATTCCATTCCATTCCGTTCCATTCCATTCCATCGAATTCCATTCCATTCCATTCCATTCCATTCCATTCCATTCCATTCCATTCCATTCCATTCTACTAGGGTTGATTCCATTCTATTCCATTCCATTCCATTCGATTCCATTCGATTCCATTCGATTCCATTCGATTCCATTCCATTCCATTCCATTCCATTCAATTCCATTCCATTCCATTCCATTCCATTCCATTCCATTCCATTCCATTGAATTCCATTCCATTCCATTGAATTCCATTCCATTCCATTGAATTCCATTCCATTCCATTCCGTTCGATTCCATTCCATTCCATGGAATTCCATTCCTTTCCATTCCATTCCATTCCTTTCCATTCCATTCCATTGAATTCCGTTCAATTCCATTCCATTGCATTCCATTCCATTCCATTCCATTGAATTCCATTCCATTCCATTCGATTCCATTCGATTCCATTCCATTCCATTCCATTCTATTCCATTGAATTCCATTCCATTCCATTCCATTCCATTCCATTCCATTGAATTCCGTTCCGTTCCGTTCCGTTCCGTTCCGTTCCATTCCGTTCCATTCCGTTCCATTCCGTTCTACTCGGGTTGATTCCATTCTATTCCATTCCATTCCATTCGATTCCATTCCATTCCATTCCATTCCATTCCATTCCGTTCTACTCGGGTTCATTCCATTCCATTCCGTTCCGTTCCGTTCCGTTCCGTTCCATTCCTTTCTACTTGTGTTGATTCCATTCCATTCCATTCTATTCCATAGAATTCCATTCCATTCCATTCCATTCCATTCCATTACATGGAATTCCATGGAATTCCATTCCATTCCATTCCATTCCATTCCATTGAATTCCATTCCATTCCATTCCATTCCATTCCATTCCATTCTACTCGGGTTGATTCCATTCTATTCCATTCCATTCCATTCCATTCAATTGAATTCCATTCCATTCCATTCCATTCCATTCCATTCCATTCCATTGAATTCCATTCCATTCCATTGAATTCCATTCCATTCCATTCCATTCCATTGAATTCCGTTCCATTCCATTCCTTTCCATTCCATTCCATTCCATTGAATTCCATTACATTGAATTCCATTCCATTCCATTCCATTCCATTGAATTCCATTCCATTCCATAGAATTCCATTCCATTCCATTCCATTCGATTCCATTCCATTCCATGGAATTCCATTCCTTTCCATTCCATTCCATTCCATTCCATTCCATTCCATTGAATTCCATTGAATTCCATTCCATTCCATTGAATTCCATTCCTTTCCATTCCATTCCATTGAATTCCGTTCAATTCCATTCCATTCCATTCCATTCCATTCCATTCCATTCGAATTCCATTCCATTCCATTCCATTCCATTCCATTCCTTTCCATTCCATTCCATTCTACTCGGGTTGATTCCATTCTATTCCATTCCATCGAATTCCATTCCATTCCATTCCATTCCATTCCATTCCATTCCATTCCATTCCATTCCATTCCATTCGATTCCATTCGATTCCATTCGATTCCATTCGATTCCATTCCATTCCATTCCATTCCGTTCCGTTCCATTCCGTTCCATTCCGTTCCATTCCATTGAATTCCGTTCCATTGCATTGAATTCCGTTCCATTCCATTCCATTCCTTTCCGTTCCGTTCCGTTCCGTTCCGTTCCGTTCTACTCGGGTTGATTCCATTCTATTCCATTCCATTCCATTCGATTCCATTCTATTCCATTCGATTCCTTTCGATTCAATTCAATTCCATTCCATTCCATTCCATTCCATTCCATTGAATTCCATTCCATTCCATTGAATTCCATTCCATTCCATTCCATTCCATTCCATTCCATTGAATTCCACTCCATTCCATTGAATTCCATTCCATTCCATTCCATTCGATTCCATTCCATTCAATGGAATTCCATTCCATTCCATTCCATTCCATTCCATTGAATTCCATTGAAATCCATTGAATTCCATTGAATTCCATTCCATTCCATTGAATTCCATTCCTTTCCATTCCATTCCATTGAATTCCGTTCAATTCCATTCCATTGCATTCCATTCCATTCCATTCCATTCGAATTCCATTCCATTCCATTCCTTTCCATTCCATTCCATTCCATTCCATTCCATTCTACTCGGGTTGATTCCATTCTATTCCATTCCATTCCATTCGATTCCATTCGATTCCTTTCGATTCCATTCGATTCCATTCCATTCCATTCCATTCCATTGAATTCCATTCCATTCCATTCCATTCCATTCCATTCCATTCTACTCGGGTTGATTCCATTCTATTCCATTCCATTCCATTCGATTCCATTCGATTCCTTTCGATTCCATTCGATTCGATTCCATTCCATTCCATTCCATCGAATTTCATTCCATTCCATTCCATTCCATTCCATTCCATTCCATTCCATTCCATTCCATTCCATTCCATTCCATTCCATTCTACTCGGGTTGATTCCATTCTATTACATTCCATTCCATTCGATTCCATTCGATTCCATTCGATTCCATTCGATTCCATTCCATTCCATTCCATTCAATTGAATTCCATTCCATTCCATTCCATTCCATTACATTCCATTCCATTCCATTCCATTCCATTTCATTCCATTCCATTCTACTCGGGTTGATTCCATTCTATTACATTCCATTCCATTCGATTCCATTCGATTCCATTCGATTCCATTCGATTCCATTCCATTCGATTCCATTCAATTGAATTCCATTCCATTCCATTCCATTCCATTCCATTCCATTACATTCCATTCCATTCCATTGAATTCCATTCCATTCCATTGAATTCCATTCCATTACATTCCATTCCATTGAATTCCATTCCATTCCATTCCATTCCATTCCATTCCATTGAATTCCGTTCCATTCCATTCCATTCCATTCCATTCCATTCCATTGAATTCCATTCCATTGAATTCCATTCCATTCCATACCATTCCACTGAATTCCATTCCATTCCATTCCGTTCCGTTCCGTTCCGTTCCGTTCCGTTCCATTCCATTCCATTCCATTCCATTGAATTCCATTCCATTCCATTGAATTCCATTCCATTCCGTTCCATTCCATTGAATTCCGTTCCGTTCCATTCCGTTCCGTTCCGTTCCATTACGTTCCATTCTGTTCCATTCCGTTCTACTCGGGTTGATTCCATTCTATTCCATTCCATTCCATTCGATTCCATTCCATTCCATTCCATTCCATTCCATTCCATTCCATCGAATTCCATTCCATTCCATTGAATTCCATTCCATTCCATTCCATTCCATTCCATTCCATTCCATCGAATTCCATTCCATTCCATTCCATTCCATTCCATTCCATTCCATTCCATTCCATTCCATTCCATTCCATTCCATTCGATTCCATTCGATTCCATTCGATTCCATTCGATTCCATTCCATTCCATTCCATTCCGTTCCGTTCCATTCCGTTCCATTCCGTCCCATTCCATTGAATTCCGTTCCATTGCATTGAATTCCGTTCCATTCCATTCCATTCCTTTCCGTTCCGTTCCGTTCCGTTCCGCTCCGTTCTACTCGGGTTGATTCCATTCTATTCCATTCCATTCCATTCGATTCCATTCTATTCCATTCGATTCCATTCGATTCAATTCGATTCCATTCCATTCCATTCCATTCCATTCCATTGAATTCCATTCCATTCCATTGAATTCCATTCCATTCCATTCCATTCCATTCCATTCCATTCCATTGAATTCCATTCCATTCCATTGAATTCCATTCCATTCCATTCCATTCGATTCCATTCCATTCCATGGAATTCCATTCCATTCCATTCCATTCCATTCCATTCCATGGAATTCCATTGAATTCCATTGAATTCCATTCCATTCCATTGAATTCCATTCCTTTCCATTCCATTCCATTGAATTCCGTTCAATTCCATTCCATTGCATTCCATTCCATTCCATTCCATTCGAATTCCATTCCATTCCATTCCATTCCATTCCATTCCATTCCATTCCATTCCATTCTACTCGGGTTGATTCCATTCTATTCCATTCCATTCCATTCGATTCCATTCGATTCCTTTCGATTCCATTCGATTCCATTCCATTCCATTCCATTCCACTGAATTCCATTCCATTCCATTCCATTCCATTCCATTCCATTCCATTCCATTCTACTCGGGTTGATTCCATTCTATTCCATTCCATTCCATTCGATTCCATTCGATTCCTTTCGATTCCATTCGATTCCATTCCATTCCATTCCATTCCATCGAATTCCATTCCATTCCATTCCATTCCATTCCATTCCATTCCATTCCATTCCATTCCATTCCATTCCATTCTACTCGGGTTGATTCCATTCTATTACATTCCATTCCATTCGATTCCATTCGATTCCATTCGATTCCATTCGATTCCATTCCATTCCATTCCATTCAATTGAATTCCATTCCATTCCATTCCATTCCATTCCATTCCATTCCATTCCATTCCATTCCATTCTACTCGGGATGATTCCATTCTATTACATTCCATTCCATTCGATTCCATTCGATTCCATTAGATTCCTTTCGATTCCATTCCATTCGATTCCATTCAATTGAATTCCATTCCATTCCATTCCATTCCATTCCATTCCATTCCATTGAATTCCATTCCATTCCATTGAATTCCATTCCATTACATTCCATTCCATTGAATTCCATTCCATTCCATTCCATTCCACTCCATTCCATTCCATTCCATTCCATTGAATTCCATTACATTCAATTCCATTCCATTCCATTCCATTCCATGGAATTCCATTCCATTCTGTTCCGTTCCGTTCCGTTCCATTCCATTCCATTCCATTCCATTGAATTCCGTTCCATTCCATTGAATTCCATTCCATTCCATACCATTCCACTGAATTCCATTCCATTCCATTCCGTTCCGTTCCGTTCCGTTCCGTTCCGTTCCATTCCATTCCATTCCATTCCATTGAATTCCATTCCATTCCATTGAATTCCATTCCATTCCGTTCCATTCCATTGAATTCCGTTCCGTTCCATTCCGTTCCGTTCCGTTCCATTACGTTCCATTCTGTTCCATTCCGTTCTACTCGGGTTGATTCCATTCTATTCCATTCCATTCCATTCGATTCCATTCCATTCCATTCCATTCCATTCCATTCCATTCCATCGAATTCCATTCCATTCCATTGAATTCCATTCCATTCCATTCCATTCCATTCCATTCCATTCCATCGAATTCCATTCCATTCCATTCCATTCCATTCCATTCCATTCCATTCCATTCCATTCCATTCCATTCGATTCCATTCGATTCCATTCGATTCCATTCGATTCCATTCCATTCCATTCCATTCCGTTCCGTTCCATTCCGTTCCATTCCGTCCCATTCCATTGAATTCCGTTCCATTGCATTGAATTCCGTTCCATTCCATTCCATTCCTTTCCGTTCCGTTCCGTTCCGTTCCGCTCCGTTCTACTCGGGTTGATTCCATTCTATTCCATTCCATTCCATTCGATTCCATTCTATTCCATTCGATTCCATTCGATTCAATTCGATTCCATTCCATTCCATTCCATTCCATTCCATTGAATTCCATTCCATTCCATTGAATTCCATTCCATTCCATTCCATTCCATTCCATTCCATTCCATTGAATTCCATTCCATTCCATTGAATTCCATTCCATTCCATTCCATTCGATTCCATTCCATTCCATGGAATTCCATTCCATTCCATTCCATTCCATTCCATTCCATGGAATTCCATTGAATTCCATTGAATTCCATTCCATTCCATTGAATTCCATTCCTTTCCATTCCATTCCATTGAATTCCGTTCAATTCCATTCCATTGCATTCCATTCCATTCCATTCCATTCGAATTCCATTCCATTCCATTCCATTCCATTCCATTCCATTCCATTCCATTCCATTCTACTCGGGTTGATTCCATTCTATTCCATTCCATTCCATTCGATTCCATTCGATTCCTTTCGATTCCATTCGATTCCATTCCATTCCATTCCATTCCACTGAATTCCATTCCATTCCATTCCATTCCATTCCATTCCATTCCATTCCATTCTACTCGGGTTGATTCCATTCTATTCCATTCCATTCCATTCGATTCCATTCGATTCCTTTCGATTCCATTCGATTCCATTCCATTCCATTCCATTCCATCGAATTCCATTCCATTCCATTCCATTCCATTCCATTCCATTCCATTCCATTCCATTCCATTCCATTCCATTCTACTCGGGTTGATTCCATTCTATTACATTCCATTCCATTCGATTCCATTCGATTCCATTCGATTCCATTCGATTCCATTCCATTCCATTCCATTCAATTGAATTCCATTCCATTCCATTCCATTCCATTCCATTCCATTCCATTCCATTCCATTCCATTCCATTCTACTCGGGATGATTCCATTCTATTACATTCCATTCCATTCGATTCCATTCGATTCCATTAGATTCCTTTCGATTCCATTCCATTCGATTCCATTCAATTGAATTCCATTCCATTCCATTCCATTCCATTCCATTCCATTCCATTGAATTCCATTCCATTCCATTGAATTCCATTCCATTACATTCCATTCCATTGAATTCCATTCCATTCCATTCCATTCCACTCCATTCCATTCCATTCCATTCCATTGAATTCCATTACATTCAATTCCATTCCATTCCATTCCATTCCATGGAATTCCATTCCATTCTGTTCCGTTCCGTTCCGTTCCATTCCATTCCATTCCATTCCATTGAATTCCGTTCCATTCCATTGAATTCCATTCCATTCCGTTCCATTCCATTGAATTCCGTTCCGTTCCGTTCCGTTCCGTTCCATTCCGTTCCATTCCGTTCCTTTCCGTTCTACTCGGGTTGATTCCATTCTATTCCATTCCATTCCATTCGATTCCATTCCATTCCATTCCATTCCATTCCATTCCTTTCTACTCGGGTTCATTCCATTCCATTCCGTTCCGTTCCGTTCTGATCCGTTCCATTCCTTTCTACTTGTGTTGATTCCATTCCATTCCATTCTATTCCATTGAATTCCATTCCATTCCATTCCATTCCATTCCATTACATGGAATTCCATTGAATTCCATTGAATTCCATTGAATTCCATTGAATTCCATTCCATTGAATTCCATTGAATTCCATTCCATTCCATTCCATGGAATTCCATTCCATTCCATTCCATTCCTTGGAATTCCATTCCATTCCATTCTATTCCATTCCATTGAATTCCATTCCATTCCATTCAATTGAATTCCATTCCATTCCATTCCATTCGATTCCATTCCATTCCATTGAATTCCATTCCATTCCATTGAATTCCATTCCATTTCATTCCATTCCATTCCGTTCCATTCCATTCCGTTCCATTCCATTCCATTCCTTTCCATTCCATTCCATTCCGTTCCTTTCCATTGAATTCCGTTCCATTGCATTGAATTCCGTTCCATTCCATTCCATTCCTTTCCGTTCCGTTCCGTTCCGTTCCGTTCCGTTCCGTTCTACTCGGGTTGATTCCATTCTATTCCATTCCATTCCATTCGATTCCATTCTATTCCATTCTATTCCATTCGATTCCATTCGATTCAATTCGATTCCATTCCATTCCATTCCATTCCATTCCATTCCATTCCATTCCATTCCATTGAATTCCATTCCATTCCATTCCGTTCCATTCCATTCCGTTCCATTCCATTCCATTCCATTCCATTACGTTCCGTTCCATTCCGTTCCATTCCGTTCCATTCCATTGAATTCCGATCCATTGCATTGAATTCCGTTCCATTCCATTCCATTCCTTTCCGTTCCGTTCCGTTCCGTTCCGTTCCGTTCCGTTCTACTCGGATTGATTCCATTCTATTCCAATCCATTCCATTCGATTCCATTCGATTCCATTCGATTCCATTCGTTTCCATTCCATTCCATTCCATTCCATTGAATTCCATTCCATTCCATTCCATTCCATTCCATTCCATTCCATTCCATGGAATTCCGTTCCATTCCGTTCCGTTCCATTGAATTCCATTCCGTTCCATTGAATTCCATTCCATTCCATTCCATCGAATTCCATTCCATTCCATTCCATTCCATTCCATTCCATTCCATTGAATTCCGTTCCATTCCATTGAATTCCATTCCATTCCGTTCCATTCCATTGAATTCCGTTCCGTTCCGTTCCGTTCCATTCCGTTCTACTCGGGTTGATTCCATTCTATTCCATTCCAATCCACTCGATTCCATTCCATTCCATTCCATTCCATTCCATTCCATTCCGTTCTACTCGGGTTCATTCCATTCCATTCCTTTCCGTTCCGTTCCGTTCCGTTCCGTTCCATTCCGTTCTACTCGGGTTGATTCCATTCTATTCCATTCCATTCCATTCGATTCCATTCTATTCCATTCGATTCCATTCGATTCAATTCGATTCGACTCCATTCCATTCCATTCCATTCCATTGCATTCCATTGAATTCCATTCCATTCCATGGAATTCCATTCCATTCCATTCCATTCCATTCCATTCCATTCCATTCCATTCCATTCCATTCCATTCGATTCCATTCGATTCCATTCGATTCCATTCGATTCCATTCCATTCCATTCCATTCCGTTCCGTTCCATTCCGTTCCATTCCGTCCCATTCCATTGAATTCCGTTCCATTGCATTGAATTCCGTTCCATTCCATTCCATTCCTTTCCGTTCCGTTCCGTTCCGTTCCGCTCCGTTCTACTCGGGTTGATTCCATTCTATTCCATTCCATTCCATTCGATTCCATTCTATTCCATTCGATTCCATTCGATTCAATTCGATTCCATTCCATTCCATTCCATTCCATTCCATTCCATTCCATTCCATTCCATTCCATTCCATTGAATTCCATTCCATTCCATTGAATTCCATTCCATTCCATTCCATTCGATTCCATTCCATTCCATGGAATTCCATTCCATTCCATTCCATTCCATTCCATTCCATGGAATTCCATTGAATTCCATTGAATTCCATTCCATTCCATTGAATTCCATTCCTTTCCATTCCATTCCATTGAATTCCGTTCAATTCCATTCCATTGCATTCCATTCCATTCCATTCCATTCGAATTCCATTCCATTCCATTCCATTCCATTCCATTCCATTCCATTCTACTCGGGTTGATTCCATTCTATTCCATTCCATTCCATTCGATTCCATTCGATTCCTTTCGATTCCATTCGATTCCATTCCATTCCATTCCATTCCACTGAATTCCATTCCATTCCATTCCATTCCATTCCATTCCATTCCATTCCATTCTACTCGGGTTGATTCCATTCTATTCCATTCCATTCCATTCGATTCCATTCGATTCCTTTCGATTCCATTCGATTCCATTCCATTCCATTCCATTCCATCGAATTCCATTCCATTCCATTCCATTCCATTCCATTCCATTCCATTCCATTCCATTCCATTCCATTCCATTCTACTCGGGTTGATTCCATTCTATTACATTCCATTCCATTCGATTCCATTCGATTCCATTAGATTCCTTTCGATTCCATTCCATTCGATTCCATTCAATTGAATTCCATTCCATTCCATTCCATTCCATTCCATTCCATTCCATTGAATTCCATTCCATTCCATTGAATTCCATTCCATTACATTCCATTCCATTGAATTCCATTCCATTCCATTCCATTCCACTCCATTCCATTCCATTCCATTCCATTGAATTCCATTACATTCAATTCCATTCCATTCCATTCCATTCCATGGAATTCCATTCCATTCTGTTCCGTTCCGTTCCGTTCCATTCCATTCCATTCCATTCCATTGAATTCCGTTCCATTCCATTGAATTCCATTCCATTCCGTTCCATTCCATTGAATTCCGTTCCGTTCCGTTCCGTTCCGTTCCATTCCGTTCCATTCCGTTCCTTTCCGTTCTACTCGGGTTGATTCCATTCTATTCCATTCCATTCCATTCGATTCCATTCCATTCCATTCCATTCCATTCCATTCCTTTCTACTCGGGTTCATTCCATTCCATTCCGTTCCGTTCCGTTCTGATCCGTTCCATTCCTTTCTACTTGTGTTGATTCCATTCCATTCCATTCTATTCCATTGAATTCCATTCCATTCCATTCCATTCCATTCCATTACATGGAATTCCATTGAATTCCATTGAATTCCATTGAATTCCATTGAATTCCATTCCATTGAATTCCATTGAATTCCATTCCATTCCATTCCATGGAATTCCATTCCATTCCATTCCATTCCTTGGAATTCCATTCCATTCCATTCTATTCCATTCCATTGAATTCCATTCCATTCCATTCAATTGAATTCCATTCCATTCCATTCCATTCGATTCCATTCCATTCCATTGAATTCCATTCCATTCCATTGAATTCCATTCCATTTCATTCCATTCCATTCCGTTCCATTCCATTCCGTTCCATTCCATTCCATTCCTTTCCATTCCATTCCATTCCGTTCCTTTCCATTGAATTCCGTTCCATTGCATTGAATTCCGTTCCATTCCATTCCATTCCTTTCCGTTCCGTTCCGTTCCGTTCCGTTCCGTTCCGTTCTACTCGGGTTGATTCCATTCTATTCCATTCCATTCCATTCGATTCCATTCTATTCCATTCTATTCCATTCGATTCCATTCGATTCAATTCGATTCCATTCCATTCCATTCCATTCCATTCCATTCCATTCCATTCCATTCCATTGAATTCCATTCCATTCCATTCCGTTCCATTCCATTCCGTTCCATTCCATTCCATTCCATTCCATTACGTTCCGTTCCATTCCGTTCCATTCCGTTCCATTCCATTGAATTCCGATCCATTGCATTGAATTCCGTTCCATTCCATTCCATTCCTTTCCGTTCCGTTCCGTTCCGTTCCGTTCCGTTCCGTTCTACTCGGATTGATTCCATTCTATTCCAATCCATTCCATTCGATTCCATTCGATTCCATTCGATTCCATTCGTTTCCATTCCATTCCATTCCATTCCATTGAATTCCATTCCATTCCATTCCATTCCATTCCATTCCATTCCATTCCATGGAATTCCGTTCCATTCCGTTCCGTTCCATTGAATTCCATTCCGTTCCATTGAATTCCATTCCATTCCATTCCATCGAATTCCATTCCATTCCATTCCATTCCATTCCATTGAATTCCGTTCCATTCCATTGAATTCCATTCCATTCCGTTCCATTCCATTGAATTCCGTTCCGTTCCGTTCCGTTCCATTCCGTTCTACTCGGGTTGATTCCATTCTATTCCATTCCAATCCACTCGATTCCATTCCATTCCATTCCATTCCATTCCATTCCATTCCGTTCTACTCGGGTTCATTCCATTCCATTCCTTTCCGTTCCGTTCCGTTCCGTTCCGTTCCGTTCCGTTCTACTCGGGTTGATTCCATTCTATTCCATTCCATTCCATTCGATTCCATTCTATTCCATTCGATTCCATTCGATTCAATTCGATTCGACTCCATTCCATTCCATTCCATTCCATTGCATTCCATTGAATTCCATTCCATTCCATGGAATTCCATTCCATTCCATTCCATTCCATTCCATTCCATTCCATTCCATTCCATTCCATTCCATTCGATTCCATTCGATTCCATTCGATTCCATTCGATTCCATTCCATTCCATTCCATTCCGTTCCGTTCCATTCCGTTCCATTCCGTCCCATTCCATTGAATTCCGTTCCATTGCATTGAATTCCGTTCCATTCCATTCCATTCCTTTCCGTTCCGTTCCGTTCCGTTCCGCTCCGTTCTACTCGGGTTGATTCCATTCTATTCCATTCCATTCCATTCGATTCCATTCTATTCCATTCGATTCCATTCGATTCAATTCGATTCCATTCCATTCCATTCCATTCCATTCCATTCCATTCCATTCCATTCCATTCCATTCCATTCCATTCCATTCCATTCCATTGAATTCCATTCCATTCCATTGTATTCCATTCCATTCCATTCCATTCGATTCCATTCCATTCCATGGAATTCCATTCCATTCCATTCCATTCCATTCCATTCCATGGAATTCCATTGAATTCCATTGAATTCCATTCCATTCCATTGAATTCCATTCCTTTCCATTCCATTCCATTGAATTCCGTTCAATTCCATTCCATTGCATTCCATTCCATTCCATTCCATTCGAATTCCATTCCATTCCATTCCATTCCATTCCATTCCATTCCATTCTACTCGGGTTGATTCCATTCTATTCCATTCCATTCCATTCGATTCCATTCGATTCCTTTCGATTCCATTCGATTCCATTCCATTCCATTCCATTCCACTGAATTCCATTCCATTCCATTCCATTCCATTCCATTCCATTCCATTCCATTCTACTCGGGTTGATTCCATTCTATTCCATTCCATTCCATTCGATTCCATTCGATTCCTTTCGATTCCATTCGATTCCATTCCATTCCATTCCATTCCATCGAATTCCATTCCATTCCATTCCATTCCATTCCATTCCATTCCATTCCATTCCATTCCATTCCATTCCATTCTACTCGGGTTGATTCCATTCTATTACATTCCATTCCATTCGATTCCATTCGATTCCATTCGATTCCATTCGATTCCATTCCATTCCATTCCATTCAATTGAATTCCATTCCATTCCATTCCATTCCATTCCATTCCATTCCATTCCATTCCATTCCATTCCATTCCATTCTACTCGGGATGATTCCATTCTATTACATTCCATTCCATTCGATTCCATTCGATTCCATTAGATTCCTTTCGATTCCATTCCATTCGATTCCATTCAATTGAATTCCATTCCATTCCATTCCATTCCATTCCATTCCATTCCATTGAATTCCATTCCATTCCATTGAATTCCATTCCATTACATTCCATTCCATTGAATTCCATTCCATTCCATTCCATTCCACTCCATTCCATTCCATTCCATTCCATTGAATTCCATTACATTCAATTCCATTCCATTCCATTCCATTCCATGGAATTCCATTCCATTCTGTTCCGTTCCGTTCCGTTCCATTCCATTCCATTCCATTCCATTGAATTCCGTTCCATTCCATTGAATTCCATTCCATTCCGTTCCATTCCATTGAATTCCGTTCCGTTCCGTTCCGTTCCGTTCCGTTCCATTCCGTTCCATTCCGTTCCTTTCCGTTCTACTCGGGTTGATTCCATTCTATTCCATTCCATTCCATTCGATTCCATTCTATTCCATTCGATTCCATTCGATTCAATTCGATTCGATTCCATTCCATTCCATTCCATTCCATTGCATTCCATTGAATTCCATTCCATTCCATGGAATTCCATTCCATTCCATTCCATTCCATTCCATTCCATTCCATTCCATTCCATTCCATTCCATTCCATTCGATTCCATTCGATTCCATTCGATTCCATTCGATTCCATTCCATTCCATTCCATTCCGTTCCGTTCCATTCCGTTCCATTCCGTCCCATTCCATTGAATTCCGTTCCATTGCATTGAATTCCGTTCCATTCCATTCCATTCCTTTCCGTTCCGTTCCGTTCCGTTCCGCTCCGTTCTACTCGGGTTGATTCCATTCTATTCCATTCCATTCCATTCGATTCCATTCTATTCCATTCGATTCCATTCGATTCAATTCGATTCCATTCCATTCCATTCCATTCCATTCCATTCCATTCCATTCCATTCCATTCCATTGAATTCCATTCCATTCCATTGAATTCCATTCCATTCCATTCGATTCCATTCCATTCCATGGAATTCCATTCCATTCGATTCCATTCCATTCCATGGAATTCCATTTCATTCCATTCCATTCCATTCCATTCCATTCCATTCCATTCCATTCCATTGAATTCCATTCCATTCCATTCCGTTCCATTCCATTCCGTTCCATTCCATTCCATTCCATTCCATTACGTTCCGTTCCATTCCGTTCCATTCCGTTCCATTCCATTGAATTCCGATCCATTGCATTGAATTCCGTTCCATTCCATTCCATTCCTTTCCGTTCCGTTCCGTTCCGTTCCGTTCCGTTCCGTTCTACTCGGATTGATTCCATTCTATTCCAATCCATTCCATTCGATTCCATTCGATTCCA
Organism: Gorilla gorilla gorilla; assembly: GCF_029281585.2. NCBI lineage: Eukaryota > Metazoa > Chordata > Mammalia > Primates > Hominidae > Gorilla > Gorilla gorilla. The sequence goes on from NC_073242.2 coordinate 41,343,807, forward strand.
TTCGATTCCATTCGTTTCCATTCCATTCCATTCCATTCCATTGAATTCCATTCCATTCCATTCCATTCCATTCCATTCCATTCCATTCCATGGAATTCCGTTCAATTCCGTTCCGTTCCATTGAATTCCGTTCCGTTCCATTGAATTCCATTCCATTCCATTCCATCGAATTCCATTCCATTCCATTCCATTCCATTCCATTCCATTCCATTGAATTCCGTTCCATTCCATTGAATTCCATTCCATTCCGTTCCATTCCATTGAATTCCGTTCCGTTCCGTTCCGTTCCATTCCGTTCTACTCGGGTTGATTCCATTCTATTCCATTCCAATCCACTCGATTCCATTCCATTCCATTCCATTCCATTCCATTCCATTCCGTTCTACTCGGGTTCATTCCATTCCATTCCTTTCCGTTCCGTTCCGTTCCGTTCCGTTCCGTTCCGTTCTACTCGGGTTGATTCCATTCTATTCCATTCCATTCCATTCGATTCCATTCTATTCCATTCGATTCCATTCGATTCAATTCGATTCGATTCCATTCCATTCCATTCCATTCCATTGCATTCCATTGAATTCCATTCCATTCCACGGAATTCCATTCCATTCCATTCCATTCCATTCCATTCCATTCCATTCCATTCCATTCCATTCCATCGAATTCCATTCCATTCCATTCCATTCCATTCCATTCAATTCCATTCGATTCCATTCGATTCCATTCGATTCCATTCGATTCCATTCCATTCCATTCCATTCCATTGAATTCCATTCCATTCCATTCCATTCCATTGAATTCCATTCGATTCCATTCTACTAGGGTTGATTCCATTCTATTACATTCCATTCCATTCGATTCCATTCGATTCCATTCGATTCCATTCGATTCCATTCTATTCCATTCCATTCCATTGAATTCCGTTCCATTCCATTCCATTCCATTCCATTCCATTCCATTGAATTCCATTACATTGAATTCCATTCCATTCCATTCCATTCCATGGAATTCCATTCCATTCCGTTCCGTTCTGTTCCGTTCCGTACCGTTCCATTCCATTCCATTCCATTCCATTGAATTCCGTTCCATTCCATTGAATTCCATTCCATTCCGTTCCATTCCATTGAATTCCGTTCCGTTCCGTTCCGTTCCGTTCCGTTCCGTTCCATTCCGTTCCCTTCCATTCCATTCCGTTCTACTCGGGTTCATTCCATTCCATTCCTTTCCGTTCCGTTCCGTTCCGTTCCGTTCCGTTCCGTTCCGTTCTACTCGGGTTGATTCCATTCTATTCCATTCCATTCCATTCGATTCCATTCTATTCCATTCGATTCCATTCTATTCAATTCGATTCCATTCCATTCCATTCCATTCCATTCCATTCCATTCCATTGAATTCCATTCCATTCCATTCCGTTCCATTCCATTCCGTTCCATTTCATTCCATTCCATTCCATTCCATTCCATTCCATTCCATTCCATTCCATTGAATTCCATTCCATTCCATTCCGTTCCATTCCATTCCGTTCCATTCCATTCCATTCCATTCCATTACGTTCCGTTCCATTCCGTTCCATTCCGTTCCATTCCATTGAATTCCGATCCATTGCATTGAATTCCGTTCCATTCCATTCCATTCCTTTCCGTTCCGTTCCGTTCCGTTCCGTTCCGTTCCGTTCTACTCGGATTGATTCCATTCTATTCCAATCCATTCCATTCGATTCCATTCGATTCCATTCGATTCCATTCGTTTCCATTCCATTCCATTCCATTCCATTGAATTCCATTCCATTCCATTCCATTCCATTCCATTCCATTCCATTCCATGGAATTCCGTTCAATTCCGTTCCGTTCCATTGAATTCCGTTCCGTTCCATTGAATTCCATTCCATTCCATTCCATCGAATTCCATTCCATTCCATTCCATTCCATTCCATTCCATTCCATTGAATTCCGTTCCATTCCATTGAATTCCATTCCATTCCGTTCCATTCCATTGAATTCCGTTCCGTTCCGTTCCGTTCCATTCCGTTCTACTCGGGTTGATTCCATTCTATTCCATTCCAATCCACTCGATTCCATTCCATTCCATTCCATTCCATTCCATTCCATTCCGTTCTACTCGGGTTCATTCCATTCCATTCCTTTCCGTTCCGTTCCGTTCCGTTCCGTTCCGTTCCGTTCTACTCGGGTTGATTCCATTCTATTCCATTCCATTCCATTCGATTCCATTCTATTCCATTCGATTCCATTCGATTCAATTCGATTCGATTCCATTCCATTCCATTCCATTCCATTGCATTCCATTGAATTCCATTCCATTCCACGGAATTCCATTCCATTCCATTCCATTCCATTGAATTCCGTTCCATTCCATTCCTTTCCATTCCATTCCATTCCATTGAATTCCATTACATTGAATTCCATTCCATTCCATTCCATTCCTTTGAATTCCATTACATTGAATTCCATTCCATTCCTTTCCGTTCCGTTCCGTTCCGTACCGTTCCAATCCATTCCATTCCGTTCCATTGAATTCCGTTCCATTCCATTCCATTGAATTCCATTCCATTCCATTCCATTCCATTCCATTCCATTCCATTCCATTCTACTCGGGATGATTCCATTCTATTACATTCCATTCCATTCGATTCCATTCGATTCCATTAGATTCCTTTCGATTCCATTCCATTCGATTCCATTCAATTGAATTCCATTCCATTCCATTCCATTCCATTCCATTCCATTCCATTGAATTCCATTCCATTCCATTGAATTCCATTCCATTACATTCCATTCCATTGAATTCCATTCCATTCCATTCCATTCCACTCCATTCCATTCCATTCCATTCCATTGAATTCCATTACATTCAATTCCATTCCATTCCATTCCATTCCATGGAATTCCATTCCATTCTGTTCCGTTCCGTTCCGTTCCATTCCATTCCATTCCATTCCATTGAATTCCGTTCCATTCCATTGAATTCCATTCCATTCCGTTCCATTCCATTGAATTCCGTTCCGTTCCGTTCCGTTCCGTTCCATTCCGTTTCATTCCGTTCCTTTCCGTTCTACTCGGGTTGATTCCATTCTATTCCATTCCATTCCATTCGATTCCATTCCATTCCATTCCATTCCATTCCATTCCTTTCTACTCGGGTTCATTCCATTCCATTCCGTTCCGTTCCGTTCTGATCCGTTCCATTCCTTTCTACTTGTGTTGATTCCATTCCATTCCATTCTATTCCATTGAATTCCATTCCTTTCCATTCCATTCCATTGAATTCCGTTCAATTCCATTCCATTCCATTCCATTCCATTCCATTCCATTCCATTCGAATTCATTCCATTCCATTCCATTCCATTCCATTCCATTCCATTCTACTCGGGTTGATTCCATTCTATTCCATTCCATTCCAGTCGATTCCATTCGATTCCTTTCGATTCCATTCCATTCCATTCCATTCCATTCCATTCCATTCCATTCCATTCCATTCGATTCCATCGAATTCCATTCCATTCCATTCCATTCCATTCCATTCCATTCGATTCCATTCGATTCCATTCGATTCCATTCCATTCCATTCCATTCCATTGAATTCCGTTCCATTCCATTCCATTCCATTCCATTCCCTTCCATTGAATTCCATTACATTGAATTCCATTCCATTCAATTCCATTCCATGGAATTCCATTCCATTCCGTTCCGTTCCGTTCCGTTCCGTTCCGTACTGTTCCATTCCATTCCATTCCATTCCATTGAATTCCGTTCCATTCCATTGAATTCCATTCCATTCCGTTCCATTCCATTGAATTACGTTCCGTTCCGTTCCGTTCCGTTCCGTTCCGTTCCATTCCGTTCCATTCCATTCCATTCCGTTCTACTCGGGTTCATTCCATTCCATTCCTTTCCGTTCCGTTCTGTTCCGTTCCATTCCGTTCCGTTCCGTTCCGTTCTACTCGGGTTGATTCCATTCTATTCCATTCCATTCCATTCGATTCCATTCGAATCAATTCTATTCCATTCCATTCCATTCCATTTCATTCCATTCCATTCCATTCCATTGAATTCCATTCCATTCCATTCCGTTCCATTCCATTCCGTTCCATTCCATTCCATTCCATTCCATTCCATTCCTTTCCGTTCCGTTCCTTTCCGTTCCATTCCGTTCTACTCGGATTGATTCCATTCTATTCCATTCCATTCCATTCGATTCCATTCGATTCCATTCGATTCCATTCCATTCCATTCCATTCCATTCCATTCCATTCCATTCCATTCCATTCCATTGAACTCCATTCCATTCCATTCCATTCCATTCCATTCCATTCCATTCCATTCCATTCCATTGAATTCCATTCCATTCCATTCCATTCCATTGAATTCTGTTCCATTCAATTCCATTCCATTCCATTCCGTTCTACTCGGGTTGATTCCATTCTATTCCATTCCGTTCCGTTCCTTTCCGTTCCGTTCCGTTCCGTTCCATTCCACTCGGGTTGATTCCATTCTATTCCATTCCATTCCATTCCATTCCATTCGATTCCATTCGATTCCATTCGATTCCATTCGATTCCATTCCATTCCATTGAATTCCATTCCATTCCATTCCATTCCATGGAATTCCGTTCCATTCCATTCCATTGCATTCCATTCCATTCCATTCCATTTGAATTCCATTCCATTCCATTCCATTCCATTCCATTACATTCCATTCCATTCCATTCCATTCCATTCCATTCTACTCGGGTTGATTCCATTCTATTCCATTCCATTCCATTCGATTCCATTCGATTTCATTCGATTCCATTCCATTCCATTCCATTCCATTCCATTCCATTCCATTGAATTCCATTGCATTCCATTGAATTCCATTCCATTCCATTCCATTCCATTCCATTGAATTCCATTCCATTCCATTGAATTCCATTCCATTCCATTCCATTCCATTGAATTCCGTTCCATTCCATTCCATTCCATTCCATTCCATTCCATTGAATTCCATTCCATTGAATTCCATTCCATTCCATTCCATTCCATTGAATTCCATTCCATTCCGTTCCGTTCTGTTCCGTTCCGTTCCGTTTCGTTCCGTTCCGTTCCGTTCCGTTCCATTCCATTCCATTCCATTCCATTGAATTCCGTTCCATTCCATTGAATTCCATTCCATTCCGTTCCATTCCATTGAATTCTGTTCCGTTCCGTTCCGTTCCGTTCCGTTCCATTCCGTTCCATTCCGTTCCTTTCCGTTCTACTCGGGTTGATTCCATTCTATTCCATTCCATTCCATTCGATTCCATTCGATTCCATTCGAATCCATTCGATTCCATTCGATTCCATTCGATTCCATTCTATTCCATTGAATTCCATTCCATTCCATTCCATTCCATTGAATTCCGTTCCATTCCATTCAATTCCATTCCATTCCATTCCTTTCCGTTCCGTTCCGTTCCGTTCCGTTCCGTTCCCTTCTACTCGGGTTGATTCCATTCTATTCCATTCGATTCCATTCGATTCAATTCGATTCCATTCCATTCCATTCCATTCCATTCCATTCCATTGAATTCCGTTCCATTCCATTGAATTCCATTCCATTCCGTTCCATTCCATTGAATTCCGCTCCGTTCCGTTCCGTTCCGTTCCGTTCCATTCCGTACCATTCCGTTCCATTCCGTTCTACTCGGGTTGATTCCATTCTATTCCATTCCATTCCATTCGATTCCATTCCATTCCATTCCATTCCATTCCATTCCGTTCTACTCGGGTTCATTCCATTCCATTCCGTTCCGTTCCTTTCCATTCCGTTCCTTTCCTTTCTACTTGTGTTGATTCCATTCCATTCCTTTCTATTCCATTGAATTCCATTGCATTCCATTCCATTCCATTCCATTACATGGAATTCCATTGAATTCCATTGAATTCCATTCCATTGAATTCCATTCCATTCCATTCCATTCCATTCCATTCCATGGAATTCCATTCCATTCCATTCCATTCCATTCCATTGAATTCCATTCCATTCCATTCCATTCGATTCCATTTCATTCCATTGAATTCCATTCCATTCCATTCCATTCCATTGAATTCCATTGAATTCCATTCCATTGAATTCCATTCCATTCCATTCCATCGATTCAATTCGATTCCATTCCATTCCATTCCATTCCATTCCATTCCATTCCGTTCCATTCCATTCGGTTCCATTCCATTCCATTCCATTCCATTACGTTCCGTTCCATTCCGTTCCATTCCATTGAATTCCGATCCATTGCATTGAATTCCGTTCCATTCCATTCCATTCCTTTCCGTTCCGTTCCGTTCCGTTCCGTTCCGTTCTACTCGGATTGATTCCATTCTATTCCAATCCATTCCATTCGATTCCATTCGATTCCATTCGATTCCATTCGATTCAATTCGATTCGATTCCATTCCATTCCATTCCATTCCATTGCATTCCATTGAATTCCATTCCATTCCATTGAATTCCATTCCATTCCATTCCATTCCATTCCATTCCATTCCATTCCATTCCATTCCATTCCATTCCATCAAATTCCATTCCATTCCATTCCATTCCATTCCATTCAATTCCATTCGATTCCATTCGATTCCATTCGATTCCATTCGATTCCATTCCATTCCATTCCATTCCATTGAATTCCATTCCATTCCATTCCATTCCATTGAATTCCGTTCCATTCCTTTCAATTCCATTCCATTCCATTCCATTCCATTCCATTCCATTCCATTCCATTCCATTCCATTCCATTCCATTCTACTCGGGTTGATTCCATTCTATTACATTCCATTCCATTCGATTCCATTCGATTCCATTCGATTCCATTCGATTCCATTCCATTCCATTCCATTCCATTGAATTCCGTTCCATTCCATTCCATTCCATTCCATTCCATTCCATTCCTTTGAATTCCATTACATTGAATTCCATTCCATTCCTTTCCGTTCCGTTCCGTTCCGTTCCGTACCGTTCCATTCCATTCCATTCCGTTCCATTGAATTCCGTTCCATTCCATTGAATTCCATTCCATCCCGTTCCATTCCATTGAATTCCGTTCAGTTCCGTTCCGTTCCGTTCCGTTCCGTTCCATTCCGTTCCATTCCATTCCATTGCGTTCTACTCGGGTTCATTCCATTCCATTCCTTTCCGTTCCGTTCCGTTCCGTTCCATTCCGTTCCGTTCCGTTCCGTTCTACTCGGGTTGATTCAATTCTATTCCATTCCATTCCATTCGATTCCATTCTATTCCATTCGATTCCATTCTATTCAATTCGATTCCATTCCATTCCATTCCATTCCATTCCATTCCATTCCATTGAATTCCATTCCATTCCATTCCGTTCCATTCCATTCCGTTCCATTCCATTCCATTCCATTCCATTCCATTCCATTACGTTCCGTTCCATTCCGTTCCATTCCATTGAATTCCGCTCCATTGCATTGAATTCCGTTCCATTCCATTCCATTCCTTTCCGTTCCGTTCCGTTCCGTTCCGTTCTACTCGGGTTGATTCCATTCTATTCCATTCCATTCCATTCGATTCCATTCTATTCCATTCGATTCCATTCGATTCAATTCTATTCGATTCCATTCCATTCCATTCCATTCCATTCCATTGAATTCCATTCCGTTCCATAGAATTCCATTCCATTCCATTCCATTCCATTCCATTCCATTGAATTCCATTCCATTCCATTGAATTCCATTCCATTCCATTCCATTCGATTCCATTCCATTCCATGGAATTCCATTCCATTCGATTCCATTCCATTCCATGGAATTCCATTTCATTCCATTCCATTCCATTCCATTCCATTCCATGGAATTCCATTCCATTCCATTCCATTCCATTCCATTCCGTTCCATTCCATTCCATCGAATTCCATTCCATTCCATTCCATTCCATTCCATTCCATTCCATTCCATTCCATTCCATTCCATTCTACTCGGGTTGATTCCATTCTATTCCATTCCATTCCATTCGATTCCATTCGATTCCATTCGATTCCATTCGATTCCATTCCATTCCATTCCATTCCATTCAATTCCATTCCATTCCATTCCATTCCATTCCATTCCATTCCATTCCATTCCATTGAATTCCATTCCATTCCATTGAATTCCATTCAATTCCATTCCATTCCATTGAATTCCGTTCCATTCCATTCCTTTCCATTCCATTCCATTCCATTGAATTCCATTACATTGAATTCCATTCCATTCCATTCCATTCCATTGAATTCCATTCCATTCCATTGAATTCCATTCCATTCCATTCCATTCGATTGCATTCCATTCCATGGAATTCCATTCCTTTCCATTCCATTCCATTCCATTCCATTCCATTCCATTCCATTCCATTCCATTCCATTCCATTCTCCTCGGGTTGATTCCATTCTATTCCATTCCATTCCATTCCATTCCATTCGATTCCATTCGATTCCATTCGATTCCATTCCATTCCATTCCATTCCATTCCATTCCATTCCATTCCATTCCATTGAATTCCATTCCATTCCATTGAATTCCATTCCATTCCATTCCATTCCATTGAATTCCGTTCCATTCCATTCCATTCCATTCGATTCCATTCCATTGAATTCCATTGAATTCCATTCCATTGAATTCCATTCCATTCCATTGAATTCCATTCCATTTCATTCCATTCCATTCCGTTCCATTCCATTCCGTTCCATTCCATTCCATTCCTTTCCATTCCATTCCATTCCGTTCCATTCCATTGAATTCCGTTCCATTGCATTGAATTCCGTTCCATTCCATTCCATTCCTTTCCGTTCCGTTCCGTTCCGTTCCGTTCCGTTCCGTTCTACTCGGGTTGATTCCATTCTATTCCATTCCATTACATTCGATTCCATTCTATTCCATTCTATTCCATTCGATTCCATTCGATTCAATTCGATTCCATTCCATTCCATTTCATTCCATTCCATTCCATTCCATTCCATTGAATTCCATTCCATTCCATTCCGTTCCATTCCATTCGGTTCCATTCCATTCCATTCCATTCCATTACGTTCCGTTCCATTCCGTTCCATTCCGTTCCATTCCATTGAATTCCGATCCATTGCATTGAATTCCGTTCCATTCCATTCCATTCCTTTCCGTTCCGTTCCGTTCCGTTCCGTTCTACTCGGATTGATTCCATTCTATTCCAATCCATTCCATTCGATTCCATTCGATTCCATTCGATTCCATTCGTTTCCATTCCATTCCATTCCATTCCATTGAATTCCATTCCATTCCATTCCATTCCATTCCATTCCATTCCATGGAATTCCGTTCCATTCCGTTCCGTTCCATTGAATTCCGTTCCGTTCCATTGAATTCCATTCCATTCCATTCCATTGAATTCCATTCCATTCCATTCCATTCCATTCCATTCCATTCCATTCCATTCCATCGAATTCCATTCCATTCCATTCCATTCCATTCCATTCCATTGAATTCTGTTCCATTCCATTGAATTCCATTCCATTCCGTTCCATTCCATTGAATTCCGTTCCGTTCCGTTCCGTTCCATTCCGTTCTACTCGGGTTGATTCCATTCTATTCCATTCCAATCCACTCGATTCCATTCCATTCCATTCCATTCAATTCCATTCCATTCCGTTCTACTCGGGTTCATTCCATTCCATTCCTTTCCGTTCCATTCCGTTCCGTTCCGTTCCGTTCCGTTCTACTCGGGTTGATTCCATTCTATTCCATTCCATTCCATTCGATTCCATTCTATTCCATTCGATTCCATTCGATTCAATTCGATTCGATTCCATTCCATTCCATTCCATTCCATTGCATTCCATTGAATTCCATTCCATTCCATTGAATTCCATTCCATTCCATTCCATTCCATTCCATTCCATCAAATTCCATTCCATTCCATTCCATTCCATTCAATTCCATTCGATTCCATTCGATTCCATTCGATTCCATTCGATTCCATTCCATTCCATTCCATTCCATTGAATTCCATTCCATTCCATTCCATTCCATTCCATTCCATTCCATTCCATTCCATTCTACTCGGGTTGATTCCATTCTATTACATTCCATTCCATTCGATTCCATTCGATTCCATTCGATTCCATTCGATTCCATTCCATTCCATTCCATTCCATTGAATTCCGTTCCATTCCATTCCATTCCATTCCATTCCATTCCATTCCTTTGAATTCCATTACATTGAATTCCATTCCATTCCTTTCCGTTCCGTTCCGTTCCGTACCGTTCCAATCCATTCCATTCCGTTCCATTGAATTCCGTTCCATTCCATTCCATTGAATTCCATTCCATTCCATTCCATTCCATTCCATTCCATTCCATTCCATTCTACTCGGGATGATTCCATTCTATTACATTCCATTCCATTCGATTCCATTCGATTCCATTAGATTCCTTTCGATTCCATTCCATTCGATTCCATTCAATTGAATTCCATTCCATTCCATTCCATTCCATTCCATTCCATTCCATTGAATTCCATTCCATTCCATTGAATTCCATTCCATTACATTCCATTCCATTGAATTCCATTCCATTCCATTCCATTCCACTCCATTCCATTCCATTCCATTCCATTGAATTCCATTACATTCAATTCCATTCCATTCCATTCCATTCCATGGAATTCCATTCCATTCTGTTCCGTTCCGTTCCGTTCCATTCCATTCCATTCCATTCCATTGAATTCCGTTCCATTCCATTGAATTCCATTCCATTCCGTTCCATTCCATTGAATTCCGTTCCGTTCCGTTCCGTTCCGTTCCATTCCGTTCCATTCCGTTCCTTTCCGTTCTACTCGGGTTGATTCCATTCTATTCCATTCCATTCCATTCGATTCCATTCCATTCCATTCCATTCCATTCCATTCCTTTCTACTCGGGTTCATTCCATTCCATTCCGTTCCGTTCCGTTCTGATCCGTTCCATTCCTTTCTACTTGTGTTGATTCCATTCCATTCCATTCTATTCCATTGAATTCCATTCCATTCCATTCCATTACATGGAATTCCATTGAATTCCATTGAATTCCATTGAATTCCATTGAATTCCATTCCATTGAATTCCATTGAATTCCATTCCATTCCATTCCATGGAATTCCATTCCATTCCATTCCATTCCTTGGAATTCCATTCCATTCCATTCTATTCCATTCCATTGAATTCCATTCCATTCCATTCAATTGAATTCCATTCCATTCCATTCCATTCGATTCCATTCCATTCCATTGAATTCCATTCCATTCCATTGAATTCCATTCCATTTCATTCCATTCCATTCCGTTCCATTCCATTCCGTTCCATTCCATTCCATTCCTTTCCATTCCATTCCATTCCGTTCCTTTCCATTGAATTCCGTTCCATTGCATTGAATTCCGTTCCATTCCATTCCATTCCTTTCCGTTCCGTTCCGTTCCGTTCCGTTCCGTTCTACTCGGGTTGATTCCATTCTATTCCATTCCATTCCATTCGATTCCATTCTATTCCATTCTATTCCATTCGATTCCATTCGATTCAATTCGATTCCATTCCATTCCATTCCATTCCATTCCATTCCATTCCATTCCATTCCATTGAATTCCATTCCATTCCATTCCGTTCCATTCCATTCCGTTCCATTCCATTCCATTCCATTCCATTACGTTCCGTTCCATTCCGTTCCATTCCGTTCCATTCCATTGAATTCCGATCCATTGCATTGAATTCCGTTCCATTCCATTCCATTCCTTTCCGTTCCGTTCCGTTCCGTTCCGTTCCGTTCCGTTCTACTCGGATTGATTCCATTCTATTCCAATCCATTCCATTCGATTCCATTCGATTCCATTCGATTCCATTCGTTTCCATTCCATTCCATTCCATTCCATTGAATTCCATTCCATTCCATTCCATTCCATTCCATTCCATTCCATTCCATTCCATGGAATTCCGTTCCATTCCGTTCCGTTCCATTGAATTCCGTTCCGTTCCATTGAATTCCATTCCATTCCATTCCATCGAATTCCATTCCATTCCATTCCATTCCATTCCATTCCATTCCATTGAATTCCGTTCCATTCCATTGAATTCCATTCCATTCCGTTCCATTCCATTGAATTCCGTTCCGTTCCGTTCCGTTCCATTCCGTTCTACTCGGGTTGATTCCATTCTATTCCATTCCAATCCACTCGATTCCATTCCATTCCATTCCATTCCATTCCATTCCATTCCGTTCTACTCGGGTTCATTCCATTCCATTCCTTTCCGTTCCGTTCCGTTCCGTTCCGTTCCGTTCCGTTCTACTTGGGTTGATTCCATTCTATTCCATTCCATTCCATTCGATTCCATTCTATTCCATTCGATTCCATTCGATTCAATTCGATTCGATTCCATTCCATTCCATTCCATTCCATTGCATTCCATTGAATTCCATTCCATTCCATGGAATTCCATTCCATTCCATTCCATTCCATTCCATTCCATTCCATTCCATTCCATTCCATCGAATTCCATTCCATTCCATTCCATTCCATTCCATTCAATTCCATTCGATTCCATTCGATTCCATTCGATTCCATTCGATTCCATTCCATTCCATTCCATTCCATTGAATTCCATTCCATTCCATTCCATTCCATTGAATTCCATTCGATTCCATTCTACTCGGGTTGATTCCATTCTATTACATTCCATTCCATTCGATTCCATTCGATTCCATTCGATTCCATTCGATTCCATTCTATTCCATTCCATTCCATTGAATTCCGTTCCATTCCATTCCATTCCATTCCATTCCATTCCATTGAATTCCATTACATTGAATTCCATTCCATTCCATTCCATTCCATGGAATTCCATTCCATTCCGTTCCGTTCTGTTCCGTTCCGTACCGTTCCATTCCATTCCATTCCATTCCATTGAATTCCGTTCCATTCCATTGAATTCCATTCCATTCCGTTCCATTCCATTGAATTCCGTTCCGTTCCGTTCCGTTCCGTTCCGTTCCGTTCCATTCCGTTCCCTTCCATTCCATTCCGTTCTACTCGGGTTCATTCCATTCCATTCCTTTCCGTTCCGTTCCGTTCCGTTCCGTTCCGTTCCGTTCCGTTCTACTCGGGTTGATTCCATTCTATTCCATTCCATTCCATTCGATTCCATTCTATTCCATTCGATTCCATTCTATTCAATTCGATTCCATTCCATTCCATTCCATTCCATTCCATTCCATTGAATTCCATTCCATTCCATTCCGTTCCATTCCATTCCGTTCCATTCCATTCCATTCCATTCCATTCCATTCCATTACATTCCGTTCCATTCCGTTCCATTCCATTGAATTCCGATCCATTGCATTGAATTCCGTTCCATTCCATTCCATTCCTTTCCGTTCCGTTCCGTTCTGTTCCGTTCTACTCGGGTTGATTCCATTCTATTCCATTCCATTCCATTCGATTCCATTCTATTCCATTCGATTCCATTCGATTCAATTCGATTCGATTCCATTCCATTCCATTCCATTCCATTCCATTCCATTGAATTCCATTCCATTCCATAGAATTCCATTCCATTCCATTCCATTCCATTCCATTCCATTCCATTGAATTCCATTCCATTCCATTGAATTCCATTCCATTCCATTCCATTCGATTCCATTCCATTCCATGGAATTCCATTCCATTCGATTCCATTCCATTCCATGGAATTCCATTTCATTCCATTCCATTCCATTCCATTCCATTCCATTCCATAGAATTCTATTCCATTCCATTCCATTCCATTCCATTCCATTCCGTTCCATTCCATTCCATCGAATTCCATTCCATTCCATTCCATTCCATTCCATTCCATTCCATTCCATTCCATTCCATTCTACTAGGGTTGATTCCATTCTATTCCATTCCATTCCATTCGATTCCATTCGATTCCATTCGATTCCATTCGATTCCATTCCATTCCATTCCATTCCATTCAATTCCATTCCATTCCATTCCATTCCATTCCATTCCATTCCATTCCATTGAATTCCATTCCATTCCATTGAATTCCATTCCATTCCATTGAATTCCATTCCATTCCATTCCGTTCGATTCCATTCCATTCCATGGAATTCCATTCCTTTCCATTCCATTCCATTCCTTTCCATTCCATTCCATTGAATTCCGTTCAATTCCATTCCATTGCATTCCATTCCATTCCATTCCATTGAATTCCATTCCATTCCATTCGATTCCATTCGATTCCATTCCATTCCATTCCATTCTATTCCATTGAATTCCATTCCATTCCATTCCATTCCATTCCATTCCATTGAATTCCGTTCCGTTCCGTTCCGTTCCGTTCCGTTCCATTCCGTTCCATTCCGTTCCATTCCGTTCTACTCGGGTTGATTCCATTCTATTCCATTCCATTCCATTCGATTCCATTCCATTCCATTCCATTCCATTCCATTCCGTTCTACTCGGGTTCATTCCATTCCATTCCGTTCCGTTCCGTTCCGTTCCGTTCCATTCCTTTCTACTTGTGTTGATTCCATTCCATTCCATTCTATTCCATAGAATTCCATTCCATTCCATTCCATTCCATTCCATTACATGGAATTCCATGGAATTCCATTCCATTCCATTCCATTCCATTCCATTGAATTCCATTCCATTCCATTCCATTCCATTCCATTCCATTCTACTCGGGTTGATTCCATTCTATTCCATTCCATTCCATTCCATTCAATTGAATTCCATTCCATTCCATTCCATTCCATTCCATTCCATTCCATTGAATTCCATTCCATTCCATTGAATTCCATTCCATTCCATTCCATTCCATTGAATTCCGTTCCATTCCATTCCTTTCCATTCCATTCCATTCCATTGAATTCCATTACATTGAATTCCATTCCATTCCATTCCATTCCATTGAATTCCATTCCATTCCATAGAATTCCATTCCATTCCATTCCATTCGATTCCATTCCATTCCATGGAATTCCATTCCTTTCCATTCCATTCCATTCCATTCCATTCCATTCCATTGAATTCCATTGAATTCCATTCCATTCCATTGAATTCCATTCCTTTCCATTCCATTCCATTGAATTCCGTTCAATTCCATTCCATTCCATTCCATTCCATTCCATTCCATTCGAATTCCATTCCATTCCATTCCATTCCATTCCATTCCTTTCCATTCCATTCCATTCTACTCGGGTTGATTCCATTCTATTCCATTCCATCGAATTCCATTCCATTCCATTCCATTCCATTCCATTCCATTCCATTCCATTCCATTCGATTCCATTCGATTCCATTCGATTCCATTCGATTCCATTCCATTCCATTCCATTCCGTTCCGTTCCATTCCGTTCCATTCCGTTCCATTCCATTGAATTCCGTTCCATTGCATTGAATTCCGTTCCATTCCATTCCATTCCTTTCCGTTCCGTTCCGTTCCGTTCCGTTCCGTTCTACTCGGGTTGATTCCATTCTATTCCATTCCATTCCATTCGATTCCATTCTATTCCATTCGATTCCTTTCGATTCAATTCAATTCCATTCCATTCCATTCCATTCCATTCCATTGAATTCCATTCCATTCCATTGAATTCCATTCCATTCCATTCCATTCCATTCCATTCCATTGAATTCCACTCCATTCCATTGAATTCCATTCCATTCCATTCCATTCGATTCCATTCCATTCAATGGAATTCCATTCCATTCCATTCCATTCCATTCCATTGAATTCCATTGAAATCCATTGAATTCCATTGAATTCCATTCCATTCCATTGAATTCCATTCCTTTCCATTCCATTCCATTGAATTCCGTTCAATTCCATTCCATTGCATTCCATTCCATTCCATTCCATTCGAATTCCATTCCATTCCATTCCTTTCCATTCCATTCCATTCCATTCCATTCCATTCTACTCGGGTTGATTCCATTCTATTCCATTCCATTCCATTCGATTCCATTCGATTCCTTTCGATTCCATTCGATTCCATTCCATTCCATTCCATTCCATTGAATTCCATTCCATTCCATTCCATTCCATTCCATTCCATTCTACTCGGGTTGATTCCATTCTATTCCATTCCATTCCATTCGATTCCATTCGATTCCTTTCGATTCCATTCGATTCGATTCCATTCCATTCCATTCCATCGAATTTCATTCCATTCCATTCCATTCCATTCCATTCCATTCCATTCCATTCCATTCCATTCCATTCCATTCCATTCTACTCGGGTTGATTCCATTCTATTACATTCCATTCCATTCGATTCCATTCGATTCCATTCGATTCCATTCGATTCCATTCCATTCCATTCCATTCAATTGAATTCCATTCCATTCCATTCCATTCCATTACATTCCATTCCATTCCATTCCATTCCATTTCATTCCATTCCATTCTACTCGGGTTGATTCCATTCTATTACATTCCATTCCATTCGATTCCATTCGATTCCATTCGATTCCATTCGATTCCATTCCATTCGATTCCATTCAATTGAATTCCATTCCATTCCATTCCATTCCATTCCATTCCATTACATTCCATTCCATTCCATTGAATTCCATTCCATTCCATTGAATTCCATTCCATTACATTCCATTCCATTGAATTCCATTCCATTCCATTCCATTCCATTCCATTCCATTGAATTCCGTTCCATTCCATTCCATTCCATTCCATTCCATTCCATTGAATTCCATTCCATTGAATTCCATTCCATTCCATACCATTCCACTGAATTCCATTCCATTCCATTCCGTTCCGTTCCGTTCCGTTCCGTTCCGTTCCATTCCATTCCATTCCATTCCATTGAATTCCATTCCATTCCATTGAATTCCATTCCATTCCGTTCCATTCCATTGAATTCCGTTCCGTTCCATTCCGTTCCGTTCCGTTCCATTACGTTCCATTCTGTTCCATTCCGTTCTACTCGGGTTGATTCCATTCTATTCCATTCCATTCCATTCGATTCCATTCCATTCCATTCCATTCCATTCCATTCCATTCCATCGAATTCCATTCCATTCCATTGAATTCCATTCCATTCCATTCCATTCCATTCCATTCCATTCCATCGAATTCCATTCCATTCCATTCCATTCCATTCCATTCCATTCCATTCCATTCCATTCCATTCCATTCGATTCCATTCGATTCCATTCGATTCCATTCGATTCCATTCCATTCCATTCCATTCCGTTCCGTTCCATTCCGTTCCATTCCGTCCCATTCCATTGAATTCCGTTCCATTGCATTGAATTCCGTTCCATTCCATTCCATTCCTTTCCGTTCCGTTCCGTTCCGTTCCGCTCCGTTCTACTCGGGTTGATTCCATTCTATTCCATTCCATTCCATTCGATTCCATTCTATTCCATTCGATTCCATTCGATTCAATTCGATTCCATTCCATTCCATTCCATTCCATTCCATTGAATTCCATTCCATTCCATTGAATTCCATTCCATTCCATTCCATTCCATTCCATTCCATTCCATTCCATGGAATTCCATTCCATTCCATTGAATTCCATTCCATTCCATTCCATTCGATTCCATTCCATTCCATGGAATTCCATTCCATTCCATTCCATTCCATTCCATTCCATGGAATTCCATTGAATTCCATTGAATTCCATTCCATTCCATTGAATTCCATTCCTTTCCATTCCATTCCATTGAATTCCGTTCAATTCCATTCCATTGCATTCCATTCCATTCCATTCCATTCGAATTCCATTCCATTCCATTCCATTCCATTCCATTCCATTCCATTCCATTCCATTCTACTCGGGTTGATTCCATTCTATTCCATTCCATTCCATTCGATTCCATTCGATTCCTTTCGATTCCATTCGATTCCATTCCATTCCATTCCATTCCACTGAATTCCATTCCATTCCATTCCATTCCATTCCATTCCATTCCATTCCATTCCATTCCATTCCATCGAATTCCATTCCATTCCATTCCATTCCATTCCATTCAATTCCATTCGATTCCATTCGATTCCATTCGATTCCATTCGATTCCATTCCATTCCATTCCATTCCATTGAATTCCATTCCATTCCATTCCATTCCATTGAATTCCATTCGATTCCATTCTACTCGGGTTGATTCCATTCTATTACATTCCATTCCATTCGATTCCATTCGATTCCATTCGATTCCATTCGATTCCATTCTATTCCATTCCATTCCATTGAATTCCGTTCCATTCCATTCCATTCCATTCCATTCCATTCCATTGAATTCCATTACATTGAATTCCATTCCATTCCATTCCATTCCATGGAATTCCATTCCATTCCGTTCCGTTCTGTTCCGTTCCGTACCGTTCCATTCCATTCCATTCCATTCCATTGAATTCCGTTCCATTCCATTGAATTCCATTCCATTCCGTTCCATTCCATTGAATTCCGTTCCGTTCCGTTCCGTTCCGTTCCGTTCCGTTCCATTCCGTTCCCTTCCATTCCATTCCGTTCTACTCGGGTTCATTCCATTCCATTCCTTTCCGTTCCGTTCCGTTCCGTTCCGTTCCGTTCCGTTCCGTTCTACTCGGGTTGATTCCATTCTATTCCATTCCATTCCATTCGATTCCATTCTATTCCATTCGATTCCATTCTATTCAATTCGATTCCATTCCATTCCATTCCATTCCATTCCATTCCATTCCATTGAATTCCATTCCATTCCATTCCGTTCCATTCCATTCCGTTCCATTCCATTCCATTCCATTCCATTCCATTCCATTACATTCCGTTCCATTCCGTTCCATTCCATTGAATTCCGATCCATTGCATTGAATTCCGTTCCATTCCATTCCATTCCTTTCCGTTCCGTTCCGTTCTGTTCCGTTCTACTCGGGTTGATTCCATTCTATTCCATTCCATTCCATTCGATTCCATTCTATTCCATTCGATTCCATTCGATTCAATTCGATTCGATTCCATTCCATTCCATTCCATTCCATTCCATTCCATTGAATTCCATTCCATTCCATAGAATTCCATTCCATTCCATTCCATTCCATTCCATTCCATTCCATTGAATTCCATTCCATTCCATTGAATTCCATTCCATTCCATTCCATTCGATTCCATTCCATTCCATGGAATTCCATTCCATTCGATTCCATTCCATTCCATGGAATTCCATTTCATTCCATTCCATTCCATTCCATTCCATTCCATTCCATAGAATTCTATTCCATTCCATTCCATGGAATTCCATTCCATTCCGTTCCATTCCATTCCATCGAATTCCATTCCATTCCATTCCATTCCATTCCATTCCATTCCATTCCATTCCATTCCATTCTACTAGGGTTGATTCCATTCTATTCCATTCCATTCCATTCGATTCCATTCGATTCCATTCGATTCCATTCGATTCCATTCCATTCCATTCCATTCCATTCAATTCCATTCCATTCCATTCCATTCCATTCCATTCCATTCCATTCCATTGAATTCCATTCCATTCCATTGAATTCCATTCCATTCCATTGAATTCCATTCCATTCCATTCCGTTCGATTCCATTCCATTCCATGGAATTCCATTCCTTTCCATTCCATTCCATTCCTTTCCATTCCATTCCATTGAATTCCGTTCAATTCCATTCCATTGCATTCCATTCCATTCCATTCCATTGAATTCCATTCCATTCCATTCGATTCCATTCGATTCCATTCCATTCCATTCCATTCTATTCCATTGAATTCCATTCCATTCCATTCCATTCCATTCCATTCCATTGAATTCCGTTCCGTTCCGTTCCGTTCCGTTCCGTTCCATTCCGTTCCATTCCGTTCCATTCCGTTCTACTCGGGTTGATTCCATTCTATTCCATTCCATTCCATTCGATTCCATTCCATTCCATTCCATTCCATTCCATTCCGTTCTACTCGGGTTCATTCCATTCCATTCCGTTCCGTTCCGTTCCGTTCCGTTCCATTCCTTTCTACTTGTGTTGATTCCATTCCATTCCATTCTATTCCATAGAATTCCATTCCATTCCATTCCATTCCATTCCATTACATGGAATTCCATGGAATTCCATTCCATTCCATTCCATTCCATTCCATTGAATTCCATTCCATTCCATTCCATTCCATTCCATTCCATTCTACTCGGGTTGATTCCATTCTATTCCATTCCATTCCATTCCATTCAATTGAATTCCATTCCATTCCATTCCATTCCATTCCATTCCATTCCATTGAATTCCATTCCATTCCATTGAATTCCATTCCATTCCATTCCATTCCATTGAATTCCGTTCCATTCCATTCCTTTCCATTCCATTCCATTCCATTGAATTCCATTACATTGAATTCCATTCCATTCCATTCCATTCCATTGAATTCCATTCCATTCCATAGAATTCCATTCCATTCCATTCCATTCGATTCCATTCCATTCCATGGAATTCCATTCCTTTCCATTCCATTCCATTCCATTCCATTCCATTCCATTGAATTCCATTGAATTCCATTCCATTCCATTGAATTCCATTCCTTTCCATTCCATTCCATTGAATTCCGTTCAATTCCATTCCATTCCATTCCATTCCATTCCATTCCATTCGAATTCCATTCCATTCCATTCCATTCCATTCCATTCCTTTCCATTCCATTCCATTCTACTCGGGTTGATTCCATTCTATTCCATTCCATCGAATTCCATTCCATTCCATTCCATTCCATTCCATTCCATTCCATTCCATTCCATTCCATTCGATTCCATTCGATTCCATTCGATTCCATTCGATTCCATTCCATTCCATTCCATTCCGTTCCGTTCCATTCCGTTCCATTCCGTTCCATTCCATTGAATTCCGTTCCATTGCATTGAATTCCGTTCCATTCCATTCCATTCCTTTCCGTTCCGTTCCGTTCCGTTCCGTTCCGTTCTACTCGGGTTGATTCCATTCTATTCCATTCCATTCCATTCGATTCCATTCTATTCCATTCGATTCCTTTCGATTCAATTCAATTCCATTCCATTCCATTCCATTCCATTCCATTGAATTCCATTCCATTCCATTGAATTCCATTCCATTCCATTCCATTCCATTCCATTCCATTGAATTCCACTCCATTCCAT
The DNA here is from genome assembly GCF_029281585.2 of Gorilla gorilla gorilla. NCBI lineage: Eukaryota > Metazoa > Chordata > Mammalia > Primates > Hominidae > Gorilla > Gorilla gorilla. The sequence continues at coordinate 41,364,937 of NC_073242.2, forward strand.
TGAATTCCATTCCATTCCATTCCATTCGATTCCATTCCATTCAATGGAATTCCATTCCATTCCATTCCATTCCATTCCATTGAATTCCATTGAAATCCATTGAATTCCATTGAATTCCATTCCATTCCATTGAATTCCATTCCTTTCCATTCCATTCCATTGAATTCCGTTCAATTCCATTCCATTGCATTCCATTCCATTCCATTCCATTCGAATTCCATTCCATTCCATTCCTTTCCATTCCATTCCATTCCATTCCATTCCATTCTACTCGGGTTGATTCCATTCTATTCCATTCCATTCCATTCGATTCCATTCGATTCCTTTCGATTCCATTCGATTCCATTCCATTCCATTCCATTCCATTGAATTCCATTCCATTCCATTCCATTCCATTCCATTCCATTCTACTCGGGTTGATTCCATTCTATTCCATTCCATTCCATTCGATTCCATTCGATTCCTTTCGATTCCATTCGATTCGATTCCATTCCATTCCATTCCATCGAATTTCATTCCATTCCATTCCATTCCATTCCATTCCATTCCATTCCATTCCATTCCATTCCATTCCATTCCATTCCATTCTACTCGGGTTGATTCCATTCTATTACATTCCATTCCATTCGATTCCATTCGATTCCATTCGATTCCATTCGATTCCATTCCATTCCATTCCATTCAATTGAATTCCATTCCATTCCATTCCATTCCATTACATTCCATTCCATTCCATTCCATTCCATTTCATTCCATTCCATTCTACTCGGGTTGATTCCATTCTATTACATTCCATTCCATTCGATTCCATTCGATTCCATTCGATTCCATTCGATTCCATTCCATTCGATTCCATTCAATTGAATTCCATTCCATTCCATTCCATTCCATTCCATTCCATTACATTCCATTCCATTCCATTGAATTCCATTCCATTCCATTGAATTCCATTCCATTACATTCCATTCCATTGAATTCCATTCCATTCCATTCCATTCCATTCCATTCCATTGAATTCCGTTCCATTCCATTCCATTCCATTCCATTCCATTCCATTGAATTCCATTCCATTGAATTCCATTCCATTCCATACCATTCCACTGAATTCCATTCCATTCCATTCCGTTCCGTTCCGTTCCGTTCCGTTCCGTTCCATTCCATTCCATTCCATTCCATTGAATTCCATTCCATTCCATTGAATTCCATTCCATTCCGTTCCATTCCATTGAATTCCGTTCCGTTCCATTCCGTTCCGTTCCGTTCCATTACGTTCCATTCTGTTCCATTCCGTTCTACTCGGGTTGATTCCATTCTATTCCATTCCATTCCATTCGATTCCATTCCATTCCATTCCATTCCATTCCATTCCATTCCATCGAATTCCATTCCATTCCATTGAATTCCATTCCATTCCATTCCATTCCATTCCATTCCATTCCATCGAATTCCATTCCATTCCATTCCATTCCATTCCATTCCATTCCATTCCATTCCATTCCATTCCATTCCATTCGATTCCATTCGATTCCATTCGATTCCATTCGATTCCATTCCATTCCATTCCATTCCGTTCCGTTCCATTCCGTTCCATTCCGTCCCATTCCATTGAATTCCGTTCCATTGCATTGAATTCCGTTCCATTCCATTCCATTCCTTTCCGTTCCGTTCCGTTCCGTTCCGCTCCGTTCTACTCGGGTTGATTCCATTCTATTCCATTCCATTCCATTCGATTCCATTCTATTCCATTCGATTCCATTCGATTCAATTCGATTCCATTCCATTCCATTCCATTCCATTCCATTGAATTCCATTCCATTCCATTGAATTCCATTCCATTCCATTCCATTCCATTCCATTCCATTCCATTGAATTCCATTCCATTCCATTGAATTCCATTCCATTCCATTCCATTCGATTCCATTCCATTCCATGGAATTCCATTCCATTCCATTCCATTCCATTCCATTCCATGGAATTCCATTGAATTCCATTGAATTCCATTCCATTCCATTGAATTCCATTCCTTTCCATTCCATTCCATTGAATTCCGTTCAATTCCATTCCATTGCATTCCATTCCATTCCATTCCATTCGAATTCCATTCCATTCCATTCCATTCCATTCCATTCCATTCCATTCCATTCCATTCTACTCGGGTTGATTCCATTCTATTCCATTCCATTCCATTCGATTCCATTCGATTCCTTTCGATTCCATTCGATTCCATTCCATTCCATTCCATTCCACTGAATTCCATTCCATTCCATTCCATTCCATTCCATTCCATTCCATTCCATTCTACTCGGGTTGATTCCATTCTATTCCATTCCATTCCATTCGATTCCATTCGATTCCTTTCGATTCCATTCGATTCCATTCCATTCCATTCCATTCCATCGAATTCCATTCCATTCCATTCCATTCCATTCCATTCCATTCCATTCCATTCCATTCCATTCCATTCCATTCTACTCGGGTTGATTCCATTCTATTACATTCCATTCCATTCGATTCCATTCGATTCCATTCGATTCCATTCGATTCCATTCCATTCCATTCCATTCAATTGAATTCCATTCCATTCCATTCCATTCCATTCCATTCCATTCCATTCCATTCCATTCCATTCTACTCGGGATGATTCCATTCTATTACATTCCATTCCATTCGATTCCATTCGATTCCATTAGATTCCTTTCGATTCCATTCCATTCGATTCCATTCAATTGAATTCCATTCCATTCCATTCCATTCCATTCCATTCCATTCCATTGAATTCCATTCCATTCCATTGAATTCCATTCCATTACATTCCATTCCATTGAATTCCATTCCATTCCATTCCATTCCACTCCATTCCATTCCATTCCATTCCATTGAATTCCATTACATTCAATTCCATTCCATTCCATTCCATTCCATGGAATTCCATTCCATTCTGTTCCGTTCCGTTCCGTTCCATTCCATTCCATTCCATTCCATTGAATTCCGTTCCATTCCATTGAATTCCATTCCATTCCATACCATTCCACTGAATTCCATTCCATTCCATTCCGTTCCGTTCCGTTCCGTTCCGTTCCGTTCCATTCCATTCCATTCCATTCCATTGAATTCCATTCCATTCCATTGAATTCCATTCCATTCCGTTCCATTCCATTGAATTCCGTTCCGTTCCATTCCGTTCCGTTCCGTTCCATTACGTTCCATTCTGTTCCATTCCGTTCTACTCGGGTTGATTCCATTCTATTCCATTCCATTCCATTCGATTCCATTCCATTCCATTCCATTCCATTCCATTCCATTCCATCGAATTCCATTCCATTCCATTGAATTCCATTCCATTCCATTCCATTCCATTCCATTCCATTCCATCGAATTCCATTCCATTCCATTCCATTCCATTCCATTCCATTCCATTCCATTCCATTCCATTCCATTCGATTCCATTCGATTCCATTCGATTCCATTCGATTCCATTCCATTCCATTCCATTCCGTTCCGTTCCATTCCGTTCCATTCCGTCCCATTCCATTGAATTCCGTTCCATTGCATTGAATTCCGTTCCATTCCATTCCATTCCTTTCCGTTCCGTTCCGTTCCGTTCCGCTCCGTTCTACTCGGGTTGATTCCATTCTATTCCATTCCATTCCATTCGATTCCATTCTATTCCATTCGATTCCATTCGATTCAATTCGATTCCATTCCATTCCATTCCATTCCATTCCATTGAATTCCATTCCATTCCATTGAATTCCATTCCATTCCATTCCATTCCATTCCATTCCATTCCATTGAATTCCATTCCATTCCATTGAATTCCATTCCATTCCATTCCATTCGATTCCATTCCATTCCATGGAATTCCATTCCATTCCATTCCATTCCATTCCATTCCATGGAATTCCATTGAATTCCATTGAATTCCATTCCATTCCATTGAATTCCATTCCTTTCCATTCCATTCCATTGAATTCCGTTCAATTCCATTCCATTGCATTCCATTCCATTCCATTCCATTCGAATTCCATTCCATTCCATTCCATTCCATTCCATTCCATTCCATTCCATTCCATTCTACTCGGGTTGATTCCATTCTATTCCATTCCATTCCATTCGATTCCATTCGATTCCTTTCGATTCCATTCGATTCCATTCCATTCCATTCCATTCCACTGAATTCCATTCCATTCCATTCCATTCCATTCCATTCCATTCCATTCCATTCTACTCGGGTTGATTCCATTCTATTCCATTCCATTCCATTCGATTCCATTCGATTCCTTTCGATTCCATTCGATTCCATTCCATTCCATTCCATTCCATCGAATTCCATTCCATTCCATTCCATTCCATTCCATTCCATTCCATTCCATTCCATTCCATTCCATTCCATTCTACTCGGGTTGATTCCATTCTATTACATTCCATTCCATTCGATTCCATTCGATTCCATTCGATTCCATTCGATTCCATTCCATTCCATTCCATTCAATTGAATTCCATTCCATTCCATTCCATTCCATTCCATTCCATTCCATTCCATTCCATTCCATTCCATTCTACTCGGGATGATTCCATTCTATTACATTCCATTCCATTCGATTCCATTCGATTCCATTAGATTCCTTTCGATTCCATTCCATTCGATTCCATTCAATTGAATTCCATTCCATTCCATTCCATTCCATTCCATTCCATTCCATTGAATTCCATTCCATTCCATTGAATTCCATTCCATTCCATTCCATTCCATTGAATTCCATTCCATTCCATTCCATTCCACTCCATTCCATTCCATTCCATTCCATTGAATTCCATTACATTCAATTCCATTCCATTCCATTCCATTCCATGGAATTCCATTCCATTCTGTTCCGTTCCGTTCCGTTCCATTCCATTCCATTCCATTCCATTGAATTCCGTTCCATTCCATTGAATTCCATTCCATTCCGTTCCATTCCATTGAATTCCGTTCCGTTCCGTTCCGTTCCGTTCCATTCCGTTCCATTCCGTTCCTTTCCGTTCTACTCGGGTTGATTCCATTCTATTCCATTCCATTCCATTCGATTCCATTCCATTCCATTCCATTCCATTCCATTCCTTTCTACTCGGGTTCATTCCATTCCATTCCGTTCCGTTCCGTTCTGATCCGTTCCATTCCTTTCTACTTGTGTTGATTCCATTCCATTCCATTCTATTCCATTGAATTCCATTCCATTCCATTCCATTCCATTCCATTACATGGAATTCCATTGAATTCCATTGAATTCCATTGAATTCCATTGAATTCCATTCCATTGAATTCCATTGAATTCCATTCCATTCCATTCCATGGAATTCCATTCCATTCCATTCCATTCCTTGGAATTCCATTCCATTCCATTCTATTCCATTCCATTGAATTCCATTCCATTCCATTCAATTGAATTCCATTCCATTCCATTCCATTCGATTCCATTCCATTCCATTGAATTCCATTCCATTCCATTGAATTCCATTCCATTTCATTCCATTCCATTCCGTTCCATTCCATTCCGTTCCATTCCATTCCATTCCTTTCCATTCCATTCCATTCCGTTCCTTTCCATTGAATTCCGTTCCATTGCATTGAATTCCGTTCCATTCCATTCCATTCCTTTCCGTTCCGTTCCGTTCCGTTCCGTTCCGTTCCGTTCTACTCGGGTTGATTCCATTCTATTCCATTCCATTCCATTCGATTCCATTCTATTCCATTCTATTCCATTCGATTCCATTCGATTCAATTCGATTCCATTCCATTCCATTCCATTCCATTCCATTCCATTCCATTCCATTCCATTGAATTCCATTCCATTCCATTCCGTTCCATTCCATTCCGTTCCATTCCATTCCATTCCATTCCATTACGTTCCGTTCCATTCCGTTCCATTCCGTTCCATTCCATTGAATTCCGATCCATTGCATTGAATTCCGTTCCATTCCATTCCATTCCTTTCCGTTCCGTTCCGTTCCGTTCCGTTCCGTTCCGTTCTACTCGGATTGATTCCATTCTATTCCAATCCATTCCATTCGATTCCATTCGATTCCATTCGATTCCATTCGTTTCCATTCCATTCCATTCCATTCCATTGAATTCCATTCCATTCCATTCCATTCCATTCCATTCCATTCCATTCCATGGAATTCCGTTCCATTCCGTTCCGTTCCATTGAATTCCATTCCGTTCCATTGAATTCCATTCCATTCCATTCCATCGAATTCCATTCCATTCCATTCCATTCCATTCCATTCCATTCCATTGAATTCCGTTCCATTCCATTGAATTCCATTCCATTCCGTTCCATTCCATTGAATTCCGTTCCGTTCCGTTCCGTTCCATTCCGTTCTACTCGGGTTGATTCCATTCTATTCCATTCCAATCCACTCGATTCCATTCCATTCCATTCCATTCCATTCCATTCCATTCCGTTCTACTCGGGTTCATTCCATTCCATTCCTTTCCGTTCCGTTCCGTTCCATTCCGTTCCATTCCGTTCTACTCGGGTTGATTCCATTCTATTCCATTCCATTCCATTCGATTCCATTCTATTCCATTCGATTCCATTCGATTCAATTCGATTCGACTCCATTCCATTCCATTCCATTCCATTGCATTCCATTGAATTCCATTCCATTCCATGGAATTCCATTCCATTCCATTCCATTCCATTCCATTCCATTCCATTCCATTCCATTCCATTCCATTCGATTCCATTCGATTCCATTCGATTCCATTCGATTCCATTCCATTCCATTCCATTCCGTTCCGTTCCATTCCGTTCCATTCCGTCCCATTCCATTGAATTCCGTTCCATTGCATTGAATTCCGTTCCATTCCATTCCATTCCTTTCCGTTCCGTTCCGTTCCGTTCCGCTCCGTTCTACTCGGGTTGATTCCATTCTATTCCATTCCATTCCATTCGATTCCATTCTATTCCATTCGATTCCATTCGATTCAATTCGATTCCATTCCATTCCATTCCATTCCATTCCATTCCATTCCATTCCATTCCATTCCATTCCATTGAATTCCATTCCATTCCATTGAATTCCATTCCATTCCATTCCATTCGATTCCATTCCATTCCATGGAATTCCATTCCATTCCATTCCATTCCATTCCATTCCATGGAATTCCATTGAATTCCATTGAATTCCATTCCATTCCATTGAATTCCATTCCTTTCCATTCCATTCCATTGAATTCCGTTCAATTCCATTCCATTGCATTCCATTCCATTCCATTCCATTCGAATTCCATTCCATTCCATTCCATTCCATTCCATTCCATTCCATTCTACTCGGGTTGATTCCATTCTATTCCATTCCATTCCATTCGATTCCATTCGATTCCTTTCGATTCCATTCGATTCCATTCCATTCCATTCCATTCCACTGAATTCCATTCCATTCCATTCCATTCCATTCCATTCCATTCCATTCCATTCTACTCGGGTTGATTCCATTCTATTCCATTCCATTCCATTCGATTCCATTCGATTCCTTTCGATTCCATTCGATTCCATTCCATTCCATTCCATTCCATCGAATTCCATTCCATTCCATTCCATTCCATTCCATTCCATTCCATTCCATTCCATTCCATTCCATTCCATTCCATTCTACTCGGGTTGATTCCATTCTATTACATTCCATTCCATTCGATTCCATTCGATTCCATTAGATTCCTTTCGATTCCATTCCATTCGATTCCATTCAATTGAATTCCATTCCATTCCATTCCATTCCATTCCATTCCATTCCATTGAATTCCATTCCATTCCATTGAATTCCATTCCATTACATTCCATTCCATTGAATTCCATTCCATTCCATTCCATTCCACTCCATTCCATTCCATTCCATTCCATTGAATTCCATTACATTCAATTCCATTCCATTCCATTCCATTCCATGGAATTCCATTCCATTCTGTTCCGTTCCGTTCCGTTCCATTCCATTCCATTCCATTCCATTGAATTCCGTTCCATTCCATTGAATTCCATTCCATTCCGTTCCATTCCATTGAATTCCGTTCCGTTCCGTTCCGTTCCGTTCCATTCCGTTCCATTCCGTTCCTTTCCGTTCTACTCGGGTTGATTCCATTCTATTCCATTCCATTCCATTCGATTCCATTCCATTCCATTCCATTCCATTCCATTCCTTTCTACTCGGGTTCATTCCATTCCATTCCGTTCCGTTCCGTTCTGATCCGTTCCATTCCTTTCTACTTGTGTTGATTCCATTCCATTCCATTCTATTCCATTGAATTCCATTCCATTCCATTCCATTCCATTCCATTACATGGAATTCCATTGAATTCCATTGAATTCCATTGAATTCCATTGAATTCCATTCCATTGAATTCCATTGAATTCCATTCCATTCCATTCCATGGAATTCCATTCCATTCCATTCCATTCCTTGGAATTCCATTCCATTCCATTCTATTCCATTCCATTGAATTCCATTCCATTCCATTCAATTGAATTCCATTCCATTCCATTCCATTCGATTCCATTCCATTCCATTGAATTCCATTCCATTCCATTGAATTCCATTCCATTTCATTCCATTCCATTCCGTTCCATTCCATTCCGTTCCATTCCATTCCATTCCTTTCCATTCCATTCCATTCCGTTCCTTTCCATTGAATTCCGTTCCATTGCATTGAATTCCGTTCCATTCCATTCCATTCCTTTCCGTTCCGTTCCGTTCCGTTCCGTTCCGTTCCGTTCTACTCGGGTTGATTCCATTCTATTCCATTCCATTCCATTCGATTCCATTCTATTCCATTCTATTCCATTCGATTCCATTCGATTCAATTCGATTCCATTCCATTCCATTCCATTCCATTCCATTCCATTCCATTCCATTCCATTGAATTCCATTCCATTCCATTCCGTTCCATTCCATTCCGTTCCATTCCATTCCATTCCATTCCATTACGTTCCGTTCCATTCCGTTCCATTCCGTTCCATTCCATTGAATTCCGATCCATTGCATTGAATTCCGTTCCATTCCATTCCATTCCTTTCCGTTCCGTTCCGTTCCGTTCCGTTCCGTTCCGTTCTACTCGGATTGATTCCATTCTATTCCAATCCATTCCATTCGATTCCATTCGATTCCATTCGATTCCATTCGTTTCCATTCCATTCCATTCCATTCCATTGAATTCCATTCCATTCCATTCCATTCCATTCCATTCCATTCCATTCCATGGAATTCCGTTCCATTCCGTTCCGTTCCATTGAATTCCATTCCGTTCCATTGAATTCCATTCCATTCCATTCCATCGAATTCCATTCCATTCCATTCCATTCCATTCCATTGAATTCCGTTCCATTCCATTGAATTCCATTCCATTCCGTTCCATTCCATTGAATTCCGTTCCGTTCCGTTCCGTTCCATTCCGTTCTACTCGGGTTGATTCCATTCTATTCCATTCCAATCCACTCGATTCCATTCCATTCCATTCCATTCCATTCCATTCCATTCCGTTCTACTCGGGTTCATTCCATTCCATTCCTTTCCGTTCCGTTCCGTTCCGTTCCGTTCCGTTCCGTTCTACTCGGGTTGATTCCATTCTATTCCATTCCATTCCATTCGATTCCATTCTATTCCATTCGATTCCATTCGATTCAATTCGATTCGACTCCATTCCATTCCATTCCATTCCATTGCATTCCATTGAATTCCATTCCATTCCATGGAATTCCATTCCATTCCATTCCATTCCATTCCATTCCATTCCATTCCATTCCATTCCATTCCATTCGATTCCATTCGATTCCATTCGATTCCATTCGATTCCATTCCATTCCATTCCATTCCGTTCCGTTCCATTCCGTTCCATTCCGTCCCATTCCATTGAATTCCGTTCCATTGCATTGAATTCCGTTCCATTCCATTCCATTCCTTTCCGTTCCGTTCCGTTCCGTTCCGCTCCGTTCTACTCGGGTTGATTCCATTCTATTCCATTCCATTCCATTCGATTCCATTCTATTCCATTCGATTCCATTCGATTCAATTCGATTCCATTCCATTCCATTCCATTCCATTCCATTCCATTCCATTCCATTCCATTCCATTCCATTCCATTCCATTGAATTCCATTCCATTCCATTGTATTCCATTCCATTCCATTCCATTCGATTCCATTCCATTCCATGGAATTCCATTCCATTCCATTCCATTCCATTCCATTCCATGGAATTCCATTGAATTCCATTGAATTCCATTCCATTCCATTGAATTCCATTCCTTTCCATTCCATTCCATTGAATTCCGTTCAATTCCATTCCATTGCATTCCATTCCATTCCATTCCATTCGAATTCCATTCCATTCCATTCCATTCCATTCCATTCCATTCCATTCTACTCGGGTTGATTCCATTCTATTCCATTCCATTCCATTCGATTCCATTCGATTCCTTTCGATTCCATTCGATTCCATTCCATTCCATTCCATTCCACTGAATTCCATTCCATTCCATTCCATTCCATTCCATTCCATTCCATTCCATTCTACTCGGGTTGATTCCATTCTATTCCATTCCATTCCATTCGATTCCATTCGATTCCTTTCGATTCCATTCGATTCCATTCCATTCCATTCCATTCCATCGAATTCCATTCCATTCCATTCCATTCCATTCCATTCCATTCCATTCCATTCCATTCCATTCCATTCCATTCTACTCGGGTTGATTCCATTCTATTACATTCCATTCCATTCGATTCCATTCGATTCCATTCGATTCCATTCGATTCCATTCCATTCCATTCCATTCAATTGAATTCCATTCCATTCCATTCCATTCCATTCCATTCCATTCCATTCCATTCCATTCCATTCCATTCCATTCTACTCGGGATGATTGCATTCTATTACATTCCATTCCATTCGATTCCATTCGATTCCATTAGATTCCTTTCGATTCCATTCCATTCGATTCCATTCAATTGAATTCCATTCCATTCCATTCCATTCCATTCCATTCCATTCCATTGAATTCCATTCCATTCCATTGAATTCCATTCCATTACATTCCATTCCATTGAATTCCATTCCATTCCATTCCATTCCACTCCATTCCATTCCATTCCATTCCATTGAATTCCATTACATTCAATTCCATTCCATTCCATTCCATTCCATGGAATTCCATTCCATTCTGTTCCGTTCCGTTCCGTTCCATTCCATTCCATTCCATTCCATTGAATTCCGTTCCATTCCATTGAATTCCATTCCATTCCGTTCCATTCCATTGAATTCCGTTCCGTTCCGTTCCGTTCCGTTCCGTTCCATTCCGTTCCATTCCGTTCCTTTCCGTTCTACTCGGGTTGATTCCATTCTATTCCATTCCATTCCATTCGATTCCATTCTATTCCATTCGATTCCATTCGATTCAATTCGATTCGATTCCATTCCATTCCATTCCATTCCATTGCATTCCATTGAATTCCATTCCATTCCATGGAATTCCATTCCATTCCATTCCATTCCATTCCATTCCATTCCATTCCATTCCATTCCATTCCATTCCATTCGATTCCATTCGATTCCATTCGATTCCATTCGATTCCATTCCATTCCATTCCATTCCGTTCCGTTCCATTCCGTTCCATTCCGTCCCATTCCATTGAATTCCGTTCCATTGCATTGAATTCCGTTCCATTCCATTCCATTCCTTTCCGTTCCGTTCCGTTCCGTTCCGCTCCGTTCTACTCGGGTTGATTCCATTCTATTCCATTCCATTCCATTCGATTCCATTCTATTCCATTCGATTCCATTCGATTCAATTCGATTCCATTCCATTCCATTCCATTCCATTCCATTCCATTCCATTCCATTCCATTCCATTGAATTCCATTCCATTCCATTGAATTCCATTCCATTCCATTCGATTCCATTCCATTCCATGGAATTCCATTCCATTCGATTCCATTCCATTCCATGGAATTCCATTTCATTCCATTCCATTCCATTCCATTCCATTCCATTCCATTCCATTCCATTGAATTCCATTCCATTCCATTCCGTTCCATTCCATTCCGTTCCATTCCATTCCATTCCATTCCATTACGTTCCGTTCCATTCCGTTCCATTCCGTTCCATTCCATTGAATTCCGATCCATTGCATTGAATTCCGTTCCATTCCATTCCATTCCTTTCCGTTCCGTTCCGTTCCGTTCCGTTCCGTTCCGTTCTACTCGGATTGATTCCATTCTATTCCAATCCATTCCATTCGATTCCATTCGATTCCATTCGATTCCATTCGTTTCCATTCCATTCCATTCCATTCCATTGAATTCCATTCCATTCCATTCCATTCCATTCCATTCCATTCCATTCCATGGAATTCCGTTCAATTCCGTTCCGTTCCATTGAATTCCGTTCCGTTCCATTGAATTCCATTCCATTCCATTCCATCGAATTCCATTCCATTCCATTCCATTCCATTCCATTCCATTCCATTGAATTCCGTTCCATTCCATTGAATTCCATTCCATTCCGTTCCATTCCATTGAATTCCGTTCCGTTCCGTTCCGTTCCATTCCGTTCTACTCGGGTTGATTCCATTCTATTCCATTCCAATCCACTCGATTCCATTCCATTCCATTCCATTCCATTCCATTCCATTCCGTTCTACTCGGGTTCATTCCATTCCATTCCTTTCCGTTCCGTTCCGTTCCGTTCCGTTCCGTTCCGTTCTACTCGGGTTGATTCCATTCTATTCCATTCCATTCCATTCGATTCCATTCTATTCCATTCGATTCCATTCGATTCAATTCGATTCGATTCCATTCCATTCCATTCCATTCCATTGCATTCCATTGAATTCCATTCCATTCCACGGAATTCCATTCCATTCCATTCCATTCCATTCCATTCCATTCCATTCCATTCCATTCCATTCCATCGAATTCCATTCCATTCCATTCCATTCCATTCCATTCAATTCCATTCGATTCCATTCGATTCCATTCGATTCCATTCGATTCCATTCCATTCCATTCCATTCCATTGAATTCCATTCCATTCCATTCCATTCCATTGAATTCCATTCGATTCCATTCTACTAGGGTTGATTCCATTCTATTACATTCCATTCCATTCGATTCCATTCGATTCCATTCGATTCCATTCGATTCCATTCTATTCCATTCCATTCCATTGAATTCCGTTCCATTCCATTCCATTCCATTCCATTCCATTCCATTGAATTCCATTACATTGAATTCCATTCCATTCCATTCCATTCCATGGAATTCCATTCCATTCCGTTCCGTTCTGTTCCGTTCCGTACCGTTCCATTCCATTCCATTCCATTCCATTGAATTCCGTTCCATTCCATTGAATTCCATTCCATTCCGTTCCATTCCATTGAATTCCGTTCCGTTCCGTTCCGTTCCGTTCCGTTCCGTTCCATTCCGTTCCCTTCCATTCCATTCCGTTCTACTCGGGTTCATTCCATTCCATTCCTTTCCGTTCCGTTCCGTTCCGTTCCGTTCCGTTCCGTTCCGTTCTACTCGGGTTGATTCCATTCTATTCCATTCCATTCCATTCGATTCCATTCTATTCCATTCGATTCCATTCTATTCAATTCGATTCCATTCCATTCCATTCCATTCCATTCCATTCCATTCCATTGAATTCCATTCCATTCCATTCCGTTCCATTCCATTCCGTTCCATTTCATTCCATTCCATTCCATTCCATTCCATTCCATTCCATTCCATTCCATTGAATTCCATTCCATTCCATTCCGTTCCATTCCATTCCGTTCCATTCCATTCCATTCCATTCCATTACGTTCCGTTCCATTCCGTTCCGTTCCGTTCCATTCCATTGAATTCCGATCCATTGCATTGAATTCCGTTCCATTCCATTCCATTCCTTTCCGTTCCGTTCCGTTCCGTTCCGTTCCGTTCCGTTCTACTCGGATTGATTCCATTCTATTCCAATCCATTCCATTCGATTCCATTCGATTCCATTCGATTCCATTCGTTTCCATTCCATTCCATTCCATTCCATTGAATTCCATTCCATTCCATTCCATTCCATTCCATTCCATTCCATTCCATGGAATTCCGTTCAATTCCGTTCCGTTCCATTGAATTCCGTTCCGTTCCATTGAATTCCATTCCATTCCATTCCATCGAATTCCATTCCATTCCATTCCATTCCATTCCATTCCATTCCATTGAATTCCGTTCCATTCCATTGAATTCCATTCCATTCCGTTCCATTCCATTGAATTCCGTTCCGTTCCGTTCCGTTCCATTCCGTTCTACTCGGGTTGATTCCATTCTATTCCATTCCAATCCACTCGATTCCATTCCATTCCATTCCATTCCATTCCATTCCATTCCGTTCTACTCGGGTTCATTCCATTCCATTCCTTTCCGTTCCGTTCCGTTCCGTTCCGTTCCGTTCCGTTCTACTCGGGTTGATTCCATTCTATTCCATTCCATTCCATTCGATTCCATTCTATTCCATTCGATTCCATTCGATTCAATTCGATTCGATTCCATTCCATTCCATTCCATTCCATTGCATTCCATTGAATTCCATTCCATTCCACGGAATTCCATTCCATTCCATTCCATTCCATTCCATTCCATTCCATTCCATTCCATTCCATTCCATCGAATTCCATTCCATTCCATTCCATTCCATTCCATTCAATTCCATTCGATTCCATTCGATTCCATTCGATTCCATTCGATTCCATTCCATTCCATTCCATTCCATTGAATTCCATTCCATTCCATTCCATTCCATTGAATTCCATTCGATTCCATTCTACTAGGGTTGATTCCATTCTATTACATTCCATTCCATTCGATTCCATTCGATTCCATTCGATTCCATTCGATTCCATTCTATTCCATTCCATTCCATTGAATTCCGTTCCATTCCATTCCATTCCATTCCATTCCATTCCATTGAATTCCATTACATTGAATTCCATTCCATTCCATTCCATTCCATGGAATTCCATTCCATTCCGTTCCGTTCTGTTCCGTTCCGTACCGTTCCATTCCATTCCATTCCATTCCATTGAATTCCGTTCCATTCCATTGAATTCCATTCCATTCCGTTCCATTCCATTGAATTCCGTTCCGTTCCGTTCCGTTCCGTTCCGTTCCGTTCCATTCCGTTCCCTTCCATTCCATTCCGTTCTACTCGGGTTCATTCCATTCCATTCCTTTCCGTTCCGTTCCGTTCCGTTCCGTTCCGTTCCGTTCCGTTCTACTCGGGTTGATTCCATTCTATTCCATTCCATTCCATTCGATTCCATTCTATTCCATTCGATTCCATTCTATTCAATTCGATTCCATTCCATTCCATTCCATTCCATTCCATTCCATTCCATTGAATTCCATTCCATTCCATTCCGTTCCATTCCATTCCGTTCCATTCCATTCCATTCCATTCCATTCCATTCCATTACATTCCGTTCCATTCCGTTCCATTCCATTGAATTCCGATCCATTGCATTGAATTCCGTTCCATTCCATTCCATTCCTTTCCGTTCCGTTCCGTTCTGTTCCGTTCTACTCGGGTTGATTCCATTCTATTCCATTCCATTCCATTCGATTCCATTCTATTCCATTCGATTCCATTCGATTCAATTCGATTCGATTCCATTCCATTCCATTCCATTCCATTCCATTCCATTGAATTCCATTCCATTCCATAGAATTCCATTCCATTCCATTCCATTCCATTCCATTCCATTCCATTGAATTCCATTCCATTCCATTGAATTCCATTCCATTCCATTCCATTCGATTCCATTCCATTCCATGGAATTCCATTCCATTCGATTCCATTCCATTCCATGGAATTCCATTCCATTCCATTCCATTCCATTCCATTCCATTCCATTCCATAGAATTCTATTCCATTCCATTCCATTCCATTCCGTTCCATTCCGTTCCATTCCATTCCATCGAATTCCATTCCATTCCATTCCATTCCATTCCATTCCATTCCATTCCATTCCATTCCATTCTACTAGGGTTGATTCCATTCTATTCCATTCCATTCCATTCGATTCCATTCGATTCCATTCGATTCCATTCGATTCCATTCCATTCCATTCCATTCCATTCAATTCCATTCCATTCCATTCCATTCCATTCCATTCCATTCCATTCCATTGAATTCCATTCCATTCCATTGAATTCCATTCCATTCCATTCCATTCCATTGAATTCCGTTCCATTCCATTCCTTTCCATTCCATTCCATTCCATTGAATTCCATTACATTGAATTCCATTCCATTCCATTCCATTCCATTGAATTCCATTCCATTCCATTGAATTCCATTCCATTCCATTCCGTTCGATTCCATTCCATTCCATGGAATTCCATTCCTTTCCATTCCATTCCATTCCTTTCCATTCCATTCCATTGAATTCCGTTCAATTCCATTCCATTGCATTCCATTCCATTCCATTCCATTGAATTCCATTCCATTCCATTCGATTCCATTCGATTCCATTCCATTCCATTCCATTCTATTCCATTAAATTCCATTCCATTCCATTCCATTCCATTCCATTCCATTGAATTCCGTTCCGTTCCGTTCCGTTCCGTTCCGTTCCATTCCGTTCCATTCCGTTCCATTCCGTTCTACTCGGGTTGATTCCATTCTATTCCATTCCATTCCATTCCATTCCATTCCATTCCATTCCATTCCATTCCATTCCATTCTACTCGGGTTCATTCCATTCCATTCCGTTCCGTTCCGTTCCGTTCCGTTCCATTCCTTTCTACTTGTGTTGATTCCATTCCATTCCATTCTATTCCATAGAATTCCATTCCATTCCATTCCATTCCATTCCATTACATGGAATTCCATGGAATTCCATTCCATTCCATTCCATTCCATTCCATTGAATTCCATTCCATTCCATTCCATTCCATTCCATTCCATTCCATTCCATTCCATTCCATTCCATTCTACTCGGGTTGATTCCATTCTATTCCATTCCATTCCATTCCATTCAATTGAATTCCATTCCATTCCATTCCATTCCATTCCTTTCCATTCCATTGAATTCCATTCCATTCCATTGAATTCCATTCCATTCCATTCCATTCCATTGAATTCCGTTCCATTCCATTCCTTTCCATTCCATTCCATTCCATTGAATTCCATTACATTGAATTCCATTCCATTCCATTCCATTCCATTGAATTCCATTCCATTCCATAGAATTCCATTCCATTCCATTCCATTCGATTCCATTCCATTCCATGGAATTCCATTCCTTTCCATTCCATTCCATTCCATTCCATTCCATTCCATTGAATTCCATTGAATTCCATTCCATTCCATTGAATTCCATTCCTTTCCATTCCATTCCATTGAATTCCGTTCAATTCCATTCCATTCCATTCCATTCCATTCCATTCCATTCGAATTCCATTCCATTCCATTCCATTCCATTCCATTCCTTTCCATTCCATTCCATTCTACTCGGGTTGATTCCATTCTATTCCATTCCATCGAATTCCATTCCATTCCATTCCATTCCATTCCATTCCATTCCATTCCATTCGATTCCATTCGATTCCATTCGATTCCATTCGATTCCATTCCATTCCATTCCATTCCGTTCCGTTCCATTCCGTTCCATTCCGTTCCATTCCATTGAATTCCGTTCCATTGCATTGAATTCCGTTCCATTCCATTCCATTCCTTTCCGTTCCGTTCCGTTCCGTTCCGTTCCGTTCTACTCGGGTTGATTCCATTCTATTCCATTCCATTCCATTCGATTCCATTCTATTCCATTCGATTCCTTTCGATTCAATTCAATTCCATTCCATTCCATTCCATTCCATTCCATTCCATTGAATTCCATTCCATTCCATTGAATTCCATTCCATTCCATTCCATTCCATTCCATTCCATTGAATTCCACTCCATTCCATTGAATTCCATTCCATTCCATTCCATTCGATTCCATTCCATTCAATGGAATTCCATTCCATTCCATTCCATTCCATTCCATTGAATTCCATTGAAATCCATTGAATTCCATTGAATTCCATTCCATTCCATTGAATTCCATTCCTTTCCATTCCATTCCATTGAATTCCGTTCAATTCCATTCCATTGCATTCCATTCCATTCCATTCCATTCGAATTCCATTCCATTCCATTCCTTTCCATTCCATTCCATTCCATTCCATTCCATTCTACTCGGGTTGATTCCATTCTATTCCATTCCATTCCATTCGATTCCATTCGATTCCTTTCGATTCCATTCGATTCCATTCCATTCCATTCCATTCCATTGAATTCCATTCCATTCCATTCCATTCCATTCCATTCCATTCCATTCTACTCGGGTTGATTCCATTCTATTCCATTCCATTCCATTCGATTCCATTCGATTCCTTTCGATTCCATTCGATTCGATTCCATTCCATTCCATTCCATCGAATTTCATTCCATTCCATTCCATTCCATTCCATTCCATTCCATTCCATTCCATTCCATTCCATTCCATTCCATTCTACTCGGGTTGATTCCATTCTATTACATTCCATTCCATTCGATTCCATTCGATTCCATTCGATTCCATTCGATTCCATTCCATTCCATTCCATTCAATTGAATTCCATTCCATTCCATTCCATTCCATTACATTCCATTCCATTCCATTCCATTCCATTTCATTCCATTCCATTCTACTCGGGTTGATTCCATTCTATTACATTCCATTCCATTCGATTCCATTCGATTCCATTCGATTCCATTCGATTCCATTCCATTCGATTCCATTCAATTGAATTCCATTCCATTCCATTCCATTCCATTCCATTCCATTCCATTCCATTCCATTCCATTGAATTCCATTCCATTCCATTGAATTCCATTCCATTACATTCCATTCCATTGAATTCCATTCCATTCCATTCCATTCCATTCCATTCCATTGAATTCCATTACATTCAATTCCATTCCATTCCATTCCATTCCATGGAATTCCATTCCATTCCGTTCCGTTCCGTTCCGTTCCGTTCCATTCCATTCCATTCCATTCCATTGAATTCCGTTCCATTCCATTGAATTCCATTCCATTCCGTTCCATTGCATTGAATTCCGTTCCATTCCGTTCCGTTCCGTTCCGTTCCACTCCGTTCTACTCGGGTTGATTCCATTCTATTCCATTCCAATCCACTCGATTCCATTCCATTCCATTCCATTCCATTCCATTCCATTCCATTCCGTTCTACTCGGTTTCATTCCATTCCATTCCTTTCCGTTCCGTTCCGTTCCGTTCCGTTCTACTCGGGTTGATTCCATTCTATTCCATTCCATTCCATTCCATTCCATTCGATTCCATTCGATTTCATTCGATTCCATTCCATTCCATTCCATTCCATTCCATTCCATTCCATTGAATTCCATTCCATTCCATTCCATTCCATTGAATTCCGTTCCATTCCATTCCATTCCATTCCATTCCATTCCATTGAATTCCATTCCATTGAATTCCATTCCATTCCACTGAATTCCATTCCATTCTGTTCCGTTCCGTTCCGTTCCGTTCCGTTCCGTTCCATTCCATTCCATTGAATTCCGTTCCATTCCATTGAATTCCATTCCATTCCATTCCATTCCATTGAATTCCGTTCCGTTCCGTTCCGTTCCGTTCCGTTCCATTCCGTTCCATTCCGTTCCATTCCGTTCTACTCGGGTTGATTCCATTCTATTCCATTCCATTCCATTCGATTCAATTCCATTCCATTCCATTCCATTCCATTCCGTTCTACTCGGGTTCATTCCATTCCATTCCGTTCCGTTCCGTTCCGTTCCGTTCCATTCTTTCTACTTGTGTTGATTCCATTCCATTCCATTCTATTCCATTGAATGCCATTCCATTCCATTCCATTCCATTACATGGAATTCCATGGAATTCCATTGAATTCCATTCCATGGAATTCCATTCCATTCCATTCCATTCCATTCCATTGAATTCCATTCCATTCCATTCCATTCCATTCCATTCCATTCCATTCCATTCCATTCCATTGAATTCCATTCCATTCCATGGAATTCCATTCCATTCCGTTCCGTTCCGTTCCGTTCCGTTCCGTTCCGTTCCGTTCCGTTCCATTCCGTTCCATTCCGTTCTACTCGGGTTGATTCCATTCTATTCCATTCCATTCCACTCGATTCCATTCCATTCCATTCCATTCCATTCCATTCCATTCCGTTCTACTCGGGTTCATTCCATTCCATTCCTTTCCGTTCCGTTCCGTTCCATTCCGTTCCATTCGGTTCTACTCGGGTTGATTCCATTCTATTCCATTCCATTCCACTCGATTCCATTCCATTCCGTTCCATTCCATTCCATTCCATTCCGTTCTACTCGGGTTCATTCCATTCCATTCCTTTCCGTTCCGTTCCGTTCCGTTCCGTTCCGTTCCGTTCCGTTCTACTCGGGTTGATTCCATTCTATTCCCTTCCATTCCATTCGATTCCATTCGATTCCATTCGATTCCATTCGATTACATTCCATTCCATTCCATTCCATTCCATTGAATTCCATTCCATTCCATTCCATTCCATTGAATTCCGTTCCATTCCATTCCATTCCATTCCATTCCATTCCATTGAATTCCATTCCATTGAATTCCATTCCATTCCATACCATTCCACTGAATTCCATTCCATTCCATTCCGTTCCGTTCCGTTCCGTTCCGTTCTGTTCCATTCCATTCCATTCCATTCCATTGAATTCCATTCCATTCCATTGAATTCCATTCCATTCCGTTCCATTCCATTGAATTCCGTTCCGTTCCGTTCCGTTCCGTTCCGTTCCATTCCGTTCCATTCTGTTCCATTCCGTTCTACTCGGGTTGATTCCATTCTATTCCATTCCATTCCATTCGATTCCATTCCATTCCATTCCATTCCATTCCATTCCATTCCATTCCATTCCTTTCTACTCGGGTTCATTCCATTCCATTCCGTTCCGTTCCGTTCCGTTCCGTTCCATTCCTTTCTACTTGTGTTGATTCCATTCCATTCCATTCTATTCCATTGAATTCCATTCCATTCCATTCCATTCCATTCCATTCCATTACATGGAATTCCATTGAAATCCATTGAATTCCATTCCATTGAATTCCATTGAATTCCATTCCATTCCATTCCATGGAATTCCATTTCATTCCATTCCATTCCTTGGAATTCCATTGAATTCCATTCCATTCCATTCAATTGAATTCCATTCCATTCCATTCCATTCGATTCCATTCCATTCCATTGAATTCCATTCCATTCCATTCCATTCCATTGAATTCCATTGAATTCCATTCCATTGATTTCCATTCCATTCCATTGAATTCCATTCCATTTCATTCCATTCCATTCCGTTCCATTCCATTCCGTTCCATTCCATTCCATTCCTTTCCATTCCATTCCATTCCGTTCCATTCCATTGAATTCCGTTCCATTGCATTGAATTCCGTTCCATTCCATTCCATTCGATTCCATTCCATTCCATGGAATTCCATTCCTTTCCATTCCATTCCATTCCATTCCATTCCATTCCATTCCATTCCATTGAATTCCATTGAATTCCATTCCATTCCATTGAATTCCATTCCTTTCCATTCCATTCCATTGAATTCCGTTCAATTCCATTCCATTCCATTCCATTCCATTCCATTCCGTTCGAATTCCATTCCATTCCATTCCATTCCATTCCATTCCATTCCATTCCATCGAATTCCATTCCATTCCATTGAATTCCATTCCATTCCATTCCATTCCATTCCATTCCATTCCATTCCATTCCATTCCATCGAATTCCATTCCATTCCATTCCATTCCATTCCATTCCATTCCATTCCATTCGATTCCATTCGATTCCATTCGATTCCATTCCATTCCATTCCATTCCATTCCATTCCATTGAATTCCATTCCATTCCATTCCATTCCATTGAATTCCGTTCCATTCCTTTCAATTCCATTCCATTCCATTCCATTCCATTCCATTCCATTCCATTCCATTCCATTCCATTCCATTCCATTCCATTCTGCTCGGGTTGATTCCATTCTATTACATTCCATTCCATTCGATTCCATTCGATTCCATTCGATTCCATTCGATTCCATTCCATTCCATTCCATTCCATTGAATTCCGTTCCATTCCATTCCATTCCATTCCATTCCATTCCATTCCATTGAATTCCATTACATTGAATTCCATTCCATTCCATTCCATTCCATGGAATTCCATTCCATTCCGTTCCGTTCCGTTCCGTTACGTACCGTTCCATTCCATTCCATTCCATTCCATTGAATTCCGTTCCATTCCATTGAATTCCATTCCATTCCGTTCCATTCCATTGAATTACGTTCCGTTCCGTTCCGTTCGGTTCCGTTCCATTCCGTTCCATTCCATTCCATTCCGTTCTACTCGGGTTCATTCCATTCCATTCCTTTCCGTTCCGTTCCGTTCCGTGCCATTCCGTTCCGTTCCGTTTCGTTCTACTCGGGTTGATTCCATTCTATTCCTTTCCATTCCATTCGATTCCATTCTATTCCATTCGATTCCATTCTATTCAATTCGATTCCATTCCATTCCATTCCATTCCATTCCATTCCATTCCATTCCACTGAATTCCATTCCATTCCATTCCGTTCCATTCCATTCCGTTCCATTCCATTGAATTCCATTCCATTCCATTCCATTACGTTCCGTTCCATTCCATTCCATTCCATTGAATTCCGATCCATTGCATTGAATTCCGTTCCATTCCATTCCATTCCTTTCCGTTCCGTTCCGTTCCGTTCCGTTCTACTCGGGTTGATTCCATTCTATTCCATTCCATTCCATTCGATTCCATTCTATTCCATTCGATTCCATTCGATTCAATTCTATTCGATTCCATTCCATTCCATTCCATTCCATTCCATTGAATTCCATTCCATTCCATAGAATTCCATTCCATTCCATTCCATTCCATTCCATTCCATTCCATTGAATTCCATTCCATTCCATTGAATTCCACTCCATTCCATTCCATTCGATTCCATTCCATTCCATGGAATTCCATTCCATTCGATTCCATTCCATTCCATGGAATTCCATTTCATTCCATTCCATTCCATTCCATTCCATTCCATAGAATTCCATTCCATTCCATTCCATTCCATTCCATTGAATTCCATTCCATTCCATTGAATTCCATTCCATTCCATTCCATTCGATTCCATTCCATTCCATGGAATTCCATTCCATTCGATTCCATTCCATTCCATGGAATTCCATTCCTTTCCATTCCATTCCATTCCATTCCATTCCATCCCATTCCATGGAATTCCATTGAATTCCATTCCATTCCATTGAATTCCATTCCTTTCCATTCCATTCCATTGAATTCCGTTCAATTCCATTCCATTCCATTCCATTCCATTCCATTCCATTCGAATTCCATTCCATTCCATTCCATTCCATTCCATTCCATTCCATTCCATTCCATTCCATTCTACTCGGGTTGATTCCATTCTATTCCATTCCATTCCATTCGATTCCATTCGATTCCTTTCGATTCCATTCCATTCCATTGAATTCCATTCCATTCCATTCCATTCCATTCCATTGAATTCCATTCCATTCCATTCCATCGAATTCCATTCCATTCCATTGAATTCCATTCCATTCCATTCCATTCCATTGCATTCCATTCCATTCCATTCCATTCCATCGAATTCCATTCCATTCCATTCCATTCCATTCCATTCCATTCCATTCCATTCCATTCCATTCGATTCCATTCGATTCCATTCGATTCCATTCGATTCCATTCCATTCCATTCCATTCCGTTCCGTTCCATTCCGTTCCATTCCGTTCCATTCCATTGAATTCTGTTCCATTGCATTGAATTCCGTTCCATTCCATTCCGTACCTTTCCGTTCCGTTCCGTTCCGTTCCGTTCCGTTCTACTCGGGTTGATTCCATTCTATTCCATTCCATTCCATTCGATTCCATTCTATTCCATTCGATTCCATTCGATTCAATTCAATTCCATTCCATTCCATTCCATTCCATTCCATTCCATTGAATTCCATTCCATTCCATTGAATTCCATTCCATTCCATTCCATTCCATTCCATTCCATTCCATTGAATTCCATTCCATTCCATGGAATTCCATTCCATTCCATTCCATTCCATTCGATTCCATTCCATTCCATTCCATTGCATTCCATTCCATTCCATTCCATTGAATTCCATTGAATTCCATTGAATTCCATTCCATTCCATTGAATTCCATTCCTTTCCATTCCATTCCATTGAATTCCGTTCAATTCCATTCCATTGCATTCCATTCCATTCCATTCCATTCGAATTCCATTCCATTCCATTCCATTCCATTCCATTCCATTCCATTCCATTCTACTCGGGTTGATTCCATTCTATTCCATTCCATTCCATTCGATTCCATTCGATTCCTTTCGATTCCATTCGATTCCATTCCATTCCATTCCATTCCATTGAATTCCATTCCATTCCATTCCATTCCATTCCATTCCATTCCATTCCATTCCATTCTACTCGGGTTGATTCCATTCTATTCCATTCCATTCCATTCGATTCCATTCGATTCCTTTCGATTCCATTCGATTCCATTCCATTCCATTCCATTCCATCGAATTCCATTCCATTCCATTCCATTCCATTCCATTCCATTCCATTCCATTCCATTCCATTCTACTCGAGTTGATTCCATTCTATTACATTCCATTCCATTCGATTCCATCCGATTCCATTCGATTCCATTCGATTCCATTCCATTCCCTTCCATTCAATTGAATTCCATTCCATTCCATTCCATTCCATTCCATTCCATTCCATTCCATTCCATTCCATTCTACTCGGGATGATTCCATTCTATTACATTCCATTCCATTCGATTCCATTCGATTCCATTCGATTCCATTCGATTCCATTCCATTCGATTCCATTCAATTGAATTCCATTCCATTCCATTCCATTCCATTCCATTCCATTCCATTCCATTCCATTGAATTCCATTCCATTCCATTGAATTCCATTCCATTACATTCCATTCCATTGAATTCCATTCCATTCCATTCCATTCCACTCCATTCCATTCCATTCCATTCCATTGAATTCCATTACATTCAATTCCATTCCATTCCATTCCATTCCATGGAATTCCATTCCATTCCGTTCCGTTCCGTTCCGTTCCGTTCCATTCCATTCCATTCCATTCCATTGAATTCCGTTCCATTCCATTGAATTCCATTCCATTCCGTTCCAATCCATTGAATTCCGTTCCGTTCCGTTCCGTTCCGTTCCATTCCGTTCCATTCCGTTCCATTCCGTTCTACTCGGGTTGATTCCATTCTATTCCATTCCATTCCATTCGATTCCATTCCATTCCATTCCATTCCATTCCATTCCTTTCTACTCGGGTTCATTGCATTCCATTCCGTTCCGTTCCGTTCCGTTCCGTTCTACTCGGGTTGATTCCATTCTATTCCATTCCATTCCATTCGATTCCATTCTATTCCATTCCATTCCATTCGATTCCATTCTATTCCATTCTATTCCATTCGATTCCATTCGATTCAATTCGATTCCATTCCATTCCATTCCATTCCATTCCATTCCATTCCATTCCATTCCATTGAATTCCATTCCATTCCATTCCGTTCCATTCCATTCCGTTCCATTCCATTCCATTCCATTCCATTACGTTCCGTTCCATTCCGTTCCATTCCGTTCCATTCCATTGAATTCCGATCCATTGCATTGAATTCCGTTCCATTCCATTCCATTCCTTTCCGTTCCGTTCCGTTCCGTTCCGTTCCGTTCCGTTCTACTCGGATTGATTCCATTCTATTCCAATCCATTCCATTCGATTCCATTCGATTCCATTCGATTCCATTCGTTTCCATTCCATTCCATTCCATTCCATGGAATTCCATTCCATTCCATTCCATTCCATTCCATTCCATTCCATGGAATTCCGTTCCATTCCGTTCCGTTCCATTGAATTCCGTTCCGTTCCATTGAATTCCATTCCATTCCATTCCATCGAATTCCATTCCATTCCATTCCATTCCATTCCATTCCATTGAATTCCGTTCCATTCCATTGAATTCCATTCCATTCCGTTCCATTCCATTGAATTCCGTTCCGTTCCGTTCCGTTCCATTCCGTTCTACTCGGGTTGATTCCATTCTATTCCATTCCAATCCACTCGATTCCATTCCATTCCATTCCATTCCATTCCATTCCATTCCATTCCGTTCTACTCGGGTTCATTCCATTCCATTCCTTTCCGTTCCGTTCCGTTCCGTTCCGTTCCGTTCCGTTCTACTCGGGTTGATTCAATTCTATTCCATTCCATTCCATTCGATTCCATTCTATTCCATTCGATTCCATTCGATTCAATTCGATTCGATTCCATTCCATTCCATTCCATTCCATTGCATTCCATTGAATTCCATTCCATTCCATTGAATTCCATTCCATTCCATTCCATTCCATTCCATTCCATTCCATTCCATCGAATTCCATTCCATTCCATTCCATTCCATTCCATTCAATTCCATTCGATTCCATTCGATTCCATTCCATTCCATTGAATTCCATTCCATTCCATTCCATTCCATTGAATTCCGTTCCATTCCTTTCAATTCCATTCCATTCCATTCCATTCCATTCCATTCCATTCCATTCCATTCCATTCCATTCCATTTGAATTCCATTCCATTCCATTCCATTCCATTCCATTCCATTCCATTCTATTCTACTCGGGTTGATTCCATTCTATTCCATTCCATTCCATTCGATTCCACTCGATTCCATTCGATTCCATTCGATTCCATTCGATTCAATTCGATTCCATTCCATTCCATTCCATTCCATTCCATTCCATTCCATGGAATTCCATTCCATTCCGTTCCGTTCCGTTCCGTTCCGTTCCGTACCGTTCCATTCCATTCCATTCCATTCCATTCCATTGAATTCCGATCCATTCCATTGAATTCCATTCCATTACGTTCCATTGCATTGAATTCCGTTCCGTTCCGTTCCGTTCCGTTCCGTTCCGTTCCATTCCGTTCCATTCCATTCCATTCCGTTCTACTCAGGTTCATTCCATTCCATTCCTTTCCGTTCCGTTCCGTTCCGTTCCATTCCGTTCCGTTCCGTTCCGTTCTACTCGGGTTGATTCCATTCTATTCCATTCCATTCCATTCGATTCCATTCTATTCCATTCGATTCCATTCTATTCAATTCGATTCCATTCCATTCCATTCCATTCCATTACGTTCCGTTCCATTCCGTTCCATTCCATTGAATTCCGATCCATTGCATTGAATTCCGTTCCATTCCATTCCATTCCTTTCCGTTCCGTTCCGTTCTGTTCCGTTCTACTCGGGTTGATTCCATTCTATTCCATTCCATTCCATTCGATTCCATTCTATTCCATTCGATTCCATTCGATTCAATTTGATTCGATTCGATTCCATTCCATTCCATTCCATTCCATTCCATTGAATTCCATTCCATTCCATGGAATTCCATTCCATTCCATTCCATAGAATTCCATTCCATTCCATTCCATTCCATTCCATTCCATTCCATTGAATTCCATTCCATTCCATTGAATTCCATTCCATTCCATTCCATTCGATTCCATTCCATTCCATGGAATTCCATTCCATTCGATTCCATTCCATTCCATGGAATTCCATTTCATTCCATTCCATTCCATTCCATTCCATTCCATTCCATAGAATTCCATTCCATTCCATTCCATTCCATTCCATTCCGTTCCATTCCATTCCATCGAATTCCATTCCATTCCATTCCATTCCATTCCATTCCATTCCATTCCATTCCATTCCATTCCATTCCATTCCATTCTACTCGGGTTGATTCCATTCTATTCCATTCCATTCCATTCGATTCCATTCGATTCCATTCGATTCCATTCGATTCCATTCCATTCCATTCCATTCCATTCAATTCCATTCCATTCCATTCCATTCCATTCCATTCCATTCCATTCCATTCCATTCCATTCCATTGAATTCCATTCCATTCCATTGAATTCCATTCCATTCCATTCCATTCCATTGAATTCCGTTCCATTCCATTCCTTTCCATTCCATTCCATTCCATTGAATTCCCTTACATTGAATTCCATTCCATTCCATTCCATTCCATTGAATTCCATTCCATTCCATAGAATTCCATTCCATTCCATTCCATTCGATTCCATTCCATTCCATGGAATTCCATTCCTTTCCATTCCATTCCATTCCATTCCATTCCATTCCATTCCATTCCATGGAATTCCATTGAATTCCATTCCATTCCATTGAATTCCATTCCTTTCCATTCCATTCCATTGAATTCCGTTCAATTCCATTCCATTCCATTCCATTCCATTCCATTCCATTCGAATTCCATTCCATTCCATTCCATTCCATTCCATTCCATTCCATTCCATTCTACTCGGGTTGATTCCATTCTATTCCATTCCATTCCATTCGATTCCATTCGATTCCTTTCGATTCCATTCCATTCCATTCCATTCCATTCCATGGAATTCCATTCCATTCCATTCCATTCCATTCCATTGAATTCCACTCCATTCCATTCCATCGAATTCCATTCCATTCCATTGAATTCCATTCCATTCCATTCCATTCCATTCCATTCCATTCCATTCCATTCCATCGGATTCCATTCCATTCCATTCCATTCCATTCCATTCCATTCCATTCCGTTCCGTTCCATTCCGTTCCATTCCGTCCCATTCCATTGAATTCCGTTCCATTGCATTGAATTCCGTTCCATTCCATTCCATTCCTTTCCGTTCCGTTCCGTTCCGTTCCGCTCTGTTCTACTCGGGTTGATTCCATTCTATTCCATTCCATTCCATTCGATTCCATTCTATTCCATTCGATTCCATTCGATTCAATTCGATTCCATTCCATTCCATTCCATTCCATTCCATTCCATTGAATTCCATTCCATTCCATTGAATTCCATTCCATTCCATTCCGTTCCATTCCATTCCATTCCATTGAATTCCATTCCATTCCATTGAATTCCATTCCATTCCATTCCATTCCATTCCATTCCATTCCATGGAATTCCATTCCATTCCATTCCATTCCATTGAATTCCATTGAATTCCATTGAATTCCATTCCATTCCATTGAATTCCATTCCTTTCCATTCCATTCCATAGAATTCCGTTCAATTCCATTCCATTGCATTCCATTCCATTCCATTCCATTCGAATTCCATTCCATTCCATTCCATTCCATTCCATTCCATTCCATTCCATTCTACTCGGGTTGATTCCATTCTATTCCATTCCATTCCATTCGATTCCATTCGATTCCTTTCGATTCCTTTCCATTCCATTCCATTCCATTCCATTCCATTGAATTCCATTCCATTCCATTCCATTCCATTCCATTGAATTCCATTCCATTCCATTCCATTCCATGGAATTCCATTCCATTCCGTTCCGTTCCGTTCCGTTCCGTTCCGTACCGTTCCATTCCATTCCATTCCGTTCCATTGAATTCCGTTCCATTCCATTGAATTCCATTCCATTCCGTTCCATTCCATTGAATTCCGTTCCGTTCCGTTCCGTTCCGTTCCGTTCCGTTCCATTCCGTTCCATTCCATTCCATTCCGTTCTACTCGGGTTCATTCCATTCCATTCCTTTCCGTTCCGTTCCGTTCCGTTCCGTTCCGTTCCGTTCCGTTCCATTCCACTCGGGTTGATTCCATTCTATTCCATTCCATTCCATTCCATTCCATTCGATTCCATTCGATTCCATTCGATTCCATTCGATTCCATTCCATTCCATTCCATTCCATTCCATTGCATTCCATTGAATTCTGTTCCATTCCATTCCATTGCATTCCGTTCCATTCCATTCCATTTGATTTCCATTCCATTCCATTCCATTCCATTCCATTCCATTCCATTCCATTCCATTCCATTCCATTCTCCTCGGGTTGATTCCATTCTATTCCATTCCATTCCATTCCATTCCATTCGATTCCATTCGATTCCATTCGATTCCATTCCATTCCATTCCATTCCATTCCATTCCATTCCATTCCATTCCATTGAATTCCATTCCATTCCATTGAATTCCATTCCATTCCATTCCATTCCATTGAATTCCGTTCCATTCCATTCCATTCGATTCCATTCCATTGAATTCCATTGAATTCCATTCCATTGAATTCCATTCCATTCCATTGAATTCCATTCCATTTCATTCCATTCCATTCCGTTCCATTCCATTCCGTTCCATTCCATTCCATTCCTTTCCATTCCATTCCATTCCGTTCCATTCCATTGAATTCCGTTCCATTGCATTGAATTCCGTTCCATTCCATTCCATTCCTTTCCGTTCCGTTCCGTTCCGTTCCGTTCCGTTCCGTTCCGTTCTACTCGGGTTGATTCCATTCTATTCCATTCCATTCCATTCGATTCCATTCTATTCCATTCTATTCCATTCGATTCCATTCGATTCAATTCGATTCCATTCCATTCCATTCCATTCCATTCCATTCCATTGAATTCCATTCCATTCCATTCCGTTCCATTCCATTCGGTTCCATTCCATTCCATTCCATTCCATTACGTTCCGTTCCATTCCGTTCCATTCCGTTCCATTCCATTGAATTCCGATCCATTGCATTGAATTCCGTTCCATTCCATTCCATTCCTTTCCGTTCAGTTCCGTTCCGTTCCGTTCCGTTCTACTCGGATTGATTCCATTCTATTCCAATCCATTCCATTCGATTCCATTCGATTCCATTCGATTCCATTCGTTTCCATTCCATTCCATTCCATTCCATTGAATTCCATTCCATTCCATTCCATTCCATTCCATTCCATTCCATGGAATTCCGTTCCATTCCGTTCCGTTCCATTGAATTCCGTTCCGTTCCATTGAATTCCATTCCATTCCATTCCATTGAATTCCATTCCATTCCATTCCATTCCATTCCATTCCATTCCATTCCATCGAATTCCATTCCATTCCATTCCATTCCATTCCATTCCATTGAATTCCGTTCCATTCCATTGAATTCCATTCCATTCCGTTCCATTCCATTGAATTCCGTTCCGTTCCGTTCCGTTCCATTCCGTTCTACTCGGGTTGATTCCATTCTATTCCATTCCAATCCACTCGATTCCATTCCATTCCATTCCATTCCATTCCATTCCATTCCATTCCGTTCTACTCGGGTTCATTCCATTCCATTCCTTTCCGTTCCATTCCGTTCCGTTCCGTTCCGTTCTACTCGGGTTGATTCCATTCTATTCCATTCCATTCCATTCGATTCCATTCTATTCCATTCGATTCCATTCGATTCAATTCGATTCGATTCCATTCCATTCCATTCCATTCCATTGCATTCCATTGAATTCCATTCCATTCCATTGAATTCCATTCCATTCCATTCCATTCCATTCCATTCCATTCCATTCCATTCCATTCCATCAAATTCCATTCCATTCCATTCCATTCCATTCCATTCAATTCCATTCGATTCCATTCGATTCCATTCGATTCCATTCGATTCCATTCCATTCCATTCCATTCCATTGAATTCCATTCCATTCCATTCCATTGAATTCCGTTCCATTCCTTTCAATTCCATTCCATTCCATTCCATTCCATTCCATTCCATTCCATTCCATTCCATTCCATTCCATTCCATTCTACTCGGGTTGATTCCATTCTATTACATTCCATTCCATTCGATTCCATTCGATTCCATTCGATTCCATTCGATTCCATTCCATTCCATTCCATTGAATTCCGTTCCATTCCATTCCATTCCATTCCATTCCATTCCATTCCTTTGAATTCCATTACATTGAATTCCATTCCATTCCTTTCCGTTCCGTTCCGTTCCGTTCCGTACCGTTCCATTCCATTCCATTCCGTTCCATTGAATTCCGTTCCATTCCATTGAATTCCAT
Source organism: Gorilla gorilla gorilla (assembly GCF_029281585.2). Classification (NCBI taxonomy): domain Eukaryota; kingdom Metazoa; phylum Chordata; class Mammalia; order Primates; family Hominidae; genus Gorilla; species Gorilla gorilla. The sequence goes on from NC_073242.2 coordinate 41,397,025, forward strand.
TCCATCCCGTTCCATTCCATTGAATTCCGTTCCGTTCCGTTCCGTTCCGTTCCGTTCCGTTCCATTCCGTTCCATTCCATTCCATTGCGTTCTACTCGGGTTCATTCCATTCCATTCCTTTCCGTTCCGTTCCGTTCCGTTCCATTCCGTTCCGTTCCGTTCCGTTCTACTCGGGTTGATTCAAATCTATTCCATTCCATTCCATTCGATTCCATTCTATTCCATTCGATTCCATTCTATTCAATTCGATTCCATTCCATTCCATTCCATTCCATTCCATTCCATTCCATTGAATTCCATTCCATTCCATTCCGTTCCATTCCATTCCGTTCCATTCCATTCCATTCCATTCCATTCCATTCCATTCCATTACGTTCCGTTCCATTCCGTTCCATTCCATTGAATTCCGCTCCATTGCATTGAATTCCGTTCCATTCCATTCCATTCCTTTCCGTTCCGTTCCGTTCCGTTCCGTTCTACTCGGGTTGATTCCATTCTATTCCATTCCATTCCATTCGATTCCATTCTATTCCATTCGATTCCATTCGATTCAATTCTATTCGATTCCATTCCATTCCATTCCATTCCATTCCATTGAATTCCATTCCATTCCATAGAATTCCATTCCATTCCATTCCATTCCATTCCATTCCATTCCATTGAATTCCATTCCATTCCATTGAATTCCATTCCATTCCATTCCATTCGATTCCATTCCATTCCATTCCATTCCATTCCATTCCATGGAATTCCATTCCATTCCATTCCATTCCATTCCATTCCGTTCCATTCCATTCCATCGAATTCCATTCCATTCCATTCCATTCCATTCCATTCCATTCCATTCCATTCCATTCCATTCCATTCCATTCTACTCGGGTTGATTCCATTCTATTCCATTCCATTCCATTCGATTCCATTCGATTCCATTCGATTCCATTCGATTCCATTCCATTCCATTCCATTCCATTCAATTCCATTCCATTCCATTCCATTCCATTCCATTCCATTCCATTCCATTCCATTGAATTCCATTCCATTCCATTGAATTCCATTCAATTCCATTCCATTCCATTGAATTCCGTTCCATTCCATTCCTTTCCATTCCATTCCATTCCATTGAATTCCATTACATTGAATTCCATTCCATTCCATTCCATTCCATTGAATTCCATTCCATTCCATTGAATTCCATTCCATTCCATTCCATTCGATTCCATTCCATTCCATGGAATTCCATTCCTTTCCATTCCATTCCATTCCATTCCATTCCATTCCATTCCATTCCATTCCATTCTCCTCGGGTTGATTCCATTCTATTCCATTCCATTCCATTCCATTCCATTCGATTCCATTCGATTCCATTCGATTCCATTCCATTCCATTCCATTCCATTCCATTCCATTCCATTCCATTGAATTCCATTCCATTCCATTGAATTCCATTCCATTCCATTCCATTCCATAGAATTCCGTTCCATTCCATTCCATTCCATTCGATTCCATTCCATTGAATTCCATTGAATTCCATTCCATTGAATTCCATTCCATTCCATTGAATTCCATTCCATTTCATTCCATTCCATTCCGTTCCATTCCATTCCGTTCCATTCCATTCCATTCCTTTCCATTCCATTCCATTCCGTTCCATTCCATTGAATTCCGTTCCATTGCATTGAATTCCGTTCCATTCCATTCCATTCCTTTCCGTTCCGTTCCGTTCCGTTCCGTTCCGTTCCGTTCCGTTCTACTCGGGTTGATTCCATTCTATTCCATTCCATTCCATTCGATTCCATTCTATTCCATTCTATTCCATTCGATTCCATTCGATTCAATTCGATTCCATTCCATTCCATTTCATTCCATTCCATTCCATTCCATTCCATTGAATTCCATTCCATTCCATTCCGTTCCATTCCATTCGGTTCCATTCCATTCCATTCCATTCCATTACGTTCCGTTCCATTCCGTTCCATTCCATTGAATTCCGATCCATTGCATTGAATTCCGTTCCATTCCATTCCATTCCTTTCCGTTCCGTTCCGTTCCGTTCCGTTCCGTTCTACTCGGATTGATTCCATTCCATTCCATTCCATTCCATTGAATTCCATTCCATTCCATTCCATTCCATTCCATTCCATTCCATGGAATTCCGTTCCATTCCGTTCCGTTCCATTGAATTCCGTTCCGTTCCATTGAATTCCATTCCATTCCATTCCATTGAATTCCATTCCATTCCATTCCATTCCATTCCATTCCATTCCATTCCATTCCTTCGAATTCCATTCCATTCCATTCCATTCCATTCCATTCCATTGAATTCCGTTCCATTCCATTGAATTCCATTCCATTCCGTTCCATTCCATTGAATTCCGTTCCGTTCCGTTCCGTTCCATTCCGTTCTACTCGGGTTGATTCCATTCTATTCCATTCCAATCCACTCGATTCCATTCCATTCCATTCCATTCAATTCCATTCCATTCCGTTCTACTCGGGTTCATTCCATTCCATTCCTTTCCGTTCCATTCCGTTCCGTTCCGTTCCGTTCCGTTCTACTCGGGTTGATTCCATTCTATTCCATTCCATTCCATTCGATTCCATTCTATTCCATTCGATTCCATTCGATTCAATTCGATTCGATTCCATTCCATTCCATTCCATTCCATTGCATTCCATTGAATTCCATTCCATTCCATTGAATTCCATTCCATTCCATTCCATTCCATTCCATTCCATTCCATTCCATTCCATTCCATCAAATTCCATTCCATTCCATTCCATTCCATTCCATTCAATTCCATTCGATTCCATTCGATTCCATTCGATTCCATTCGATTCCATTCCATTCCATTCCATTCCATTGAATTCCATTCCATTCCATTCCATTCCATGGAATTCCGTTCCATTCCTTTCAATTCCATTCCATTCCATTCCATTCCATTCCATTCCATTCCATTCCATTCCATTCTACTCGGGTTGATTCCATTCTATTACATTCCATTCCATACGATTCCATTCGATTCCATTCGATTCCATTCGATTCCATTCCATTCCATTCCATTCCATTGAATTCCGTTCCATTCCATTCCATTCCATTCCATTCCATTCCATTCCTTTGAATTCCATTACATTGAATTCCATTCCATTCCTTTCCGTTCCGTTCCGTTCCGTACCGTTCCATTCCATTCCATTCCGTTCCATTGAATTCCGTTCCATTCCATTGAATTCCATTCCATTCCGTTCCATTCCATTGAATTCCGTTCCGTTCCGTTCCGTTCCGTTCCGTTCCATTCCGTTCCATTCCATTCCATTGCGTTCTACTCGGGTTCATTCCATTCCATTCCTTTCCGTTCCGTTCCGTTCCGTTCCATTCCGTTCCGTTCCGTTCCGTTCTACTCGGGTTGATTCAATTCTATTCCATTCCATTCCATTCGATTCCATTCTATTCCATTCGATTCCATTCTATTCATTTCGATTCCATTCCATTCCATTCCATTCCATTCCATTCCATTGAATTCCATTCCATTCCATTCCGTTCCATTCCATTCCGTTCCATTCCATTCCATTCCATTCCATTCCATTCCATTACGTTCCGTTCCATTCCGTTCCATTCCATTGAATTCCGCTCCATTGCATTGAATTCCGTTCCATTCCATTCCATTCCTTTCCGTTCCGTTCCATTCCGTTCCGTTCTACTCGGGTTGATTCCATTCTATTCCATTCCATTCCATTCGATTCCATTCTATTCCATTCGATTCCATTCGATTCAATTCTATTCGATTCCATTCCATTCCATTCCATTCCATTCCATTCCATTGAATTCCATTCCATTCCATAGAATTCCATTCCATTCCATTCCATTCTATTCCATTCCATTCCATTGAATTCCATTCCATTCCATTGAATTCCATTCCATTCCATTCCATTCGATTCCATTCCATTCCATGGAATTCCATTCCATTCGATTCCATTCCATTCCATGGAATTCCATTTCATTCCATTCCATTCCATTCCATTCCATTCCATTCCATAGAATTCCATTCCATTCCATTCCATTCCATTCCATTCCGTTCCATTCCATTCCATCGAATTCCATTCCATTCCATTCCATTCCATTCCATTCCATTCCATTCCATTCCATTCCATTCCATTCCATTCCATTCTACTCGGGTTGATTCCATTCTATTCCATTCCATTCCATTCGATTCCATTCGATTCCATTCGATTCCATTCGATTCCATTCCATTCCATTCCATTCCATTCAATTCCATTCCATTCCATTCCATTCCATTCCATTCCATTCCATTCCATTCCATTGAATTCCATTCCATTCCATTGAATTCCATTCAATTCCATTCCATTCCATTGAATTCCGTTCCATTCCATTCCTTTCCATTCCATTCCATTCCATTGAATTCCATTACATTGAATTCCATTCCATTCCATTCCATTCCATTGAATTCCATTCCATTCCATTGAATTCCATTCCATTCCATTCCATTCGATTCCATTCCATTCCATGGAATTCCATTCCTATCCATTCCATTCCATTCCATTCCATTCCATTCCATTCCATGGAATTCCATTGAATTCCATTCCATTCCATTGAATTCCATTCCTTTCCATTCCATTCCATTGAATTTCGTTCAATTCCATTCCATTCCATTCCATTCCATTCCATGCCATTCGAATTCCATTCCATTCCATTCCATTCTTTCCATTCCATTCCATTCCATTCCATTCTACTCGGGTTGATTCGATTCTATTCCATTCCATTCCATTCGATTCCATTCGATTCCTTTCGATTCCATTCCATTCCATTCCATTCCATTCCATTGAATTCCATTCCATTCCATTCCATTCCATTCCATTGAATTCCATTCCATTCCATTCCATCGAATTCCTTTCCATTCCATTGAATTCCATTCCATTCCATTCCATTCCATTCCATTCCATTCCATTCCATTCCATTCCATTCCATTCCATTCCATCGAATTCCATTCCATTCCATTAAATTCCATTCCATTCCATTCCATTCCATTCCATTCCATTCCATTCCATTCGATTCCATTCGATTCCATTCGATTCCATTCCATTCCATTCCATTCCGTTCCGTTCCATTCCGTTCCATTCCGTTCCATTCCATTGAATTCTGTTCCATTGCATTGAATTCCGTTCCATTCCATTCCATACCTTTCCGTTCCGTTCCGTTCCGTTCCGTTCCGTTCTACTCGGGTTGATTCCATTCTATTCCATTCCATTCCATTCGATTCCATTCTATTCCATTCGATTCCATTCGATTCAATTCGATTCCATTCCATTCCATTCCATTCCATTCCATTCCATCGAATTCCATTCCATTCCATTGAATTCCATTCCATTCCATTCCATTCCATTCCATTCCATTCCATTCCATTCCATCTAATTCCATTCCATTCCATTCCATTCCATTCCATTCCATTCGATTCCATTCGATTCCATTCGATTCCATTCCATTCCATTCCATTCCATTCCATTCCATTCCATTCCATTCCATTCCATTCCATTCTCCTCCGGTTGATTGCATTCTATTACATTCCATTCCATTCGATTCCATTCGATTCCTCTCGATTCCATTCCATTCCATTCCATTCCATTCCATTGAATTCCATTCCATTCCATTCCATTCCATTCCATTGAATTCCATTCCATTCCATTCCATTCCATTCCATTCCGTTCCATTCCATTCCATTCCATTCCATTCCATTGAATTCCATTACATTGAATTCCATTCCATTCCATTCCATTCCATGGAATTCCATTCCATTCTGTTCCGTTCCGTTCCGTTCCGTTCCGTACCGTTCCATTCCATTCCATTCCATTCCATTGAATTCCGATCCATTCCATTGAATTCCATTCCATTCCGTTCCATTCCTTTCCATTCCGTTCCTTTCCTTTCTACTTGTGTTGATTCCATTCCATTCCTTTCTATTCCATTGAATTCCATTGCATTCCATTCCATTCCATTCCATTACATGGAATTCCATTGAATTCCATTGAATTCCATTGGATTGAATTCCATTCCATTCCATTCCATTCCATTCCATTCCATGGAATTCCATTCCATTCCATTCCATTCCATTCCATTGAATTCCATTCCATTCCATTCCATTCGATTCCATTTCATTCCATTGAATTCCATTCCATTCCATTCCATTCCATTCCATTCCATTCCATAGAATTCCATTGAATTCCATTCCATTGAATTCCATTCCATTCCATTCCATCGATTCAATTCGATTCCATTCCATTCCATTCCATTCCATTCCATTGAATTCCATTCCATTCCATTCCGTTCCATTCCATTCGGTTCCATTCCATTCCATTCCATTCCATTACGTTCCGTTCCATTCCGTTCCATTCCATTGAATTCCGATCCATTGCATTGAATTCCGTTCCATTCCATTCCATTCCTTTCCGTTCCGTTCCGTTCCGTTCCGTTCCGTTCTACTCGGATTGATTCCATTCTATTCCAATCCATTCCATTCGATTCCATTCGATTCCTTTCGATTCCATTCGTTTCCATTCCATTCCATTCCATTCCATTGAATTCCATTCCATTCCATTCCATTCCATTCCATTCCATTCCATGGAATTCCGTTCCATTCCGTTCCGTTCCATTGAATTCCGTTCCGTTCCATTGAATTCCATTCCATTCCATTCCATTGAATTCCATTCCATTCCATTCCATTCCATTCCATTCCATTCCATTCCATGGAATTCCATTCCATTCCATTCCATTCCATTCCATTGAATTCCATTCCATTCCATTCCATTCGATTCCATTTCATTCCATTGAATTCCATTCCATTCCATTCCATTCCATTCCATTCCATTGAATTCCATTGAATTCCATTCCATTGAATTCCATTCCATTCCATTGAATTCCATTCCATTTCATTCCATTCCATTCCGTTCCATTCCATTCCGTTCCATTCCATTCCATTCCTTTCCATTCCATTCCATTCCGTTCCATTCCATTGAATTCCGTTCCATTGCACTGAATTCCGTTCCATTCCATTCCATTCCTTTCCGTTCCGTTCCGTTCCGTTCCGTTCCGTTCCGTTCTACTCGGGTTGATTCCATTCTATTCCATTCCATTCCATTCGATTCCATTCTATTCCATTCGATTCCATTCGATTCAATTCGATTCCATTCCATTCCATTCCATTCCATTCCATTCCATTCCATTCCATTGAATTCCATTCCATTCCATTCCGTTCCATTCCATTCCGTTCCATTCCATTCCATTCCATTCCATTCCATTCCATTCCATTACGTTCCGTTCCATTCCGTTCCATTCCGTTCCATTCCATTGAATTCCGATCCATTGCATTGAATTCCGTTCCATTCCATTCCATTCCTTTCCGTTCCGTTCCGTTCCGTTCCGTTCCATTCCGTTCTACTCGGATTGATTCCATTCTATTCCATTCCATTCCATTCGATTCCATTCGATTCCATTCGATTCCATTCGATTCCATTCCATTCCATTCCATTCCATTCCATTGAATTCCATTCCATTCCATTCCATTCCATTCCATTGAATTCCATTGAATTCCATTCCATTGAATTCCATTCCATTCCATTCCATTGAATTCCATTCCATTCCATTCCATTCCGTTCCATTCCATTCCGTTCCATTCCATTCCATTCCATTCCATTCCATTGAATTCTGTTCCATTCAATTCCATTGCATTCCATTCCGTTCTACTCGGGTTGATTCCATGCTATTCCATTCCGTTCCATTCCGTTCCGTTCCGTTCCGTTCCGTTCCGTTCCATTCCACTCGGGTTGATTCCATTCTATTCCATTCCATTCCATTCCATTCCATTCCATTCCATTCGATTCCATTCGATTCCATTCGATTCCATTCGATTCCATTCGATTCCATTCCATTCCATTGAATTCCATTCCATTCCATTCCATTCCATTGAATTCCGTTCCATTCCATTCCATTGCATTCCATTCCATTCCATTCCATTTGAATTCCATTCCATTCCATTCCATTCCATTCCATTCTACTCGGGTTGATTCCATTCTATTCCATTCCATTCCATTCGATTCCATTCGATTCCATTCGATTCCATTCCATTCCATTCCATTCCATTCCATTCCATTGAATTCCATTCCATTCCATTGAATTCCATTCCATTCCATTCCATTCCATTGAATTCCGTTCCATTCCATTCCATTCCATTCCATTCCATTCCATTGAATTCCATTCCATTGAATTCCATTCCATTCCATTCCATTCCATTGAATTCCATTCCATTCCGTTCCGTTCCGTTCCGTTCCGTTTCGTTCCGTTCCGTTCCGTTCCGTTCCATTCCATTCCATTCCATTCCATTGAATTCCGTTCCATTCCATTGAATTCCATTCCATTCCGTTCCATTCCATTGAATTCTGTTCCGTTCCGTTCCGTTCCGTTCCGTTCCATTCCGTTCCATTCCGTTCCTTTCCGTTCTACTCGGGTTGATTCCATTCTATTCCATTCCATTCCATTCGATTCCATTCGATTCCATTCGAATCCATTCGATTCCATTCGATTCCATTCGATTCCATTCTATTCCATTGAATTCCATTCCATTCCATTCCATTCCATTGAATTCCGTTCCATTCCATTCAATTCCATTCCATTCCATTCCTTTCCGTTCCGTTCCGTTCCGTTCCGTTCCGTTCCCTTCTACTCGGGTTGATTCCATTCTATTCCATTCGATTCCATTCGATTCAATTCGATTCCATTCCATTCCATTCCATTCCATTCCATTCCATTGAATTCCGTTCCATTCCATTGAATTCCATTCCATTCCGTTCCATTCCATTGAATTCCGCTCCGTTCCGTTCCGTTCCGTTCCGTTCCATTCCGTACCATTCCGTTCCATTCCGTTCTACTCGGGTTGATTCCATTCTATTCCATTCCATTCCATTCGATTCCATTCCATTCCATTCCATTCCATTCCATTCCGTTCTACTCGGGTTCATTCCATTCCATTCCGTTCCGTTCCTTTCCATTCCGTTCCTTTCCTTTCTACTTGTGTTGATTCCATTCCATTCCTTTCTATTCCATTGAATTCCATTGCATTCCATTCCATTCCATTCCATTCCATTCCATTCCATTGAATTCCATTCCATTCCATTCCATTCGATTCCATTTCATTCCATTGAATTCCATTCCATTCCATTCCATTCCATTCCATTCCATTCCATTCCATTCCATAGAATTCCATTGAATTCCATTCCATTGAATTCCATTCCATTCCATTCCATCGATTCAATTCGATTCCATTCCATTCCATTCCATTCCATTCTATTGAATTCCATTCCATTCCATTCCTTTCCATTCCATTCGGTTCCATTCCATTCCATTCCATTCCATTACGTTCCGTTCCATTCCGTTCCATTCCATTGAATTCCGATCCATTGCATTGAATTCCGTTCCATTCCATTCCATTCCTTTCCGTTCCGTTCCGTTCCGTTCCGTTCCGTTCTACTCGGATTGATTCCATTCTATTCCAATCCATTCCATTCGATTCCATTCGATTCCATTCGATTCCATCCGTTTCCATTCCATTCCATTCCATTCCATTGAATTCCATTCCATTCCATTCCATTCCATTCCATTCCATTCCATGGAATTCCGTTCCATTCCGTTCCGTTCCATTGAATTCCGTTCCGTTCCATTGAATTCCATTCCATTCCATTCCATTGAATTCCATTCCATTCCATTCCATTCCATTCCATTCCATTCCATTCCATTCCATGGAATTCCATTCCATTCCATTCCATTCCATTCCATTGAATTCCATTCCATTCCATTCCATTCGATTCCATTTCATTCCATTGAATTCCATTCCATTCCATTCCATTCCATTCCATTCCATTGAATTCCATTGAATTCCATTCCATTGAATTCCATTCCATTCCATTGAATTCCATTCCATTTCATTCCATTCCATTCCGTTCCATTCCATTCCGTTCCATTCCATTCCATTCCTTTCCATTCCATTCCATTCCGTTCCATTCCATTGAATTCCGTTCCATTGCACTGAATTCCGTTCCATTCCATTCCATTCCTTTCCGTTCCGTTCCGTTCCGTTCCGTTCCGTTCCGTTCTACTCGGGTTGATTCCATTCTATTCCATTCCATTCCATTCGATTCCATTCTATTCCATTCGATTCCATTCGATTCAATTCGATTCCATTCCATTCCATTCCATTCCATTCCATTCCATTCCATTCCATTGAATTCCATTCCATTCCATTCCGTTCCATTCCATTCCGTTCCATTCCATTCCATTCCATTCCATTCCATTCCATTCCATTACGTTCCGTTCCATTCCGTTCCATTCCGTTCCATTCCATTGAATTCCGATCCATTGCATTGAATTCCGTTCCATTCCATTCCATTCCTTTCCGTTCCGTTCCGTTCCGTTCCGTTCCATTCCGTTCTACTCGGATTGATTCCATTCTATTCCATTCCATTCCATTCGATTCCATTCGATTCCATTCGATTCCATTCGATTCCATTCCATTCCATTCCATTCCATTCCATTGAATTCCATTCCATTCCATTCCATTCCATTCCATTGAATTCCATTGAATTCCATTCCATTGAATTCCATTCCATTCCATTCCATTCCGTTCCATTCCATTCCGTTCCATTCCATTCCATTCCATTCCATTCCATTGAATTCTGTTCCATTCAATTCCATTCCATTCCATTCCGTGCTACTCGGGTTGATTCCATTCTATTCCATTCCGTTCCGTTGCGTTCCGTTCCGTTCCGTTCCGTTCCGTTCCGTTCCGTTCCATTCCACTCGAGTTGATTCCATTCTATTCCATTCCATTCCATTCCATTCCATTCGATTCCATTCGATTCCATTCGATTCCATTCGATTCCATTCCATTCCATTGAATTCCATTCCATTCCATTCCATTCCATGGAATTCCGTTCCATTCCATTCCATTGCATTCCATTCCATTCCATTCCATTTGAATTCCATTCCATTCCATTCCATTCCATTCCATTCCATTCCATTCCATTCCATTCCATTCTACTCGGGTTGATTCCATTCTATTCCATTCCATTCCATTCGATTCCATTCGATTCCATTCGATTCCATTCGATTCCATTCCATTCCATTCCATTCCATTCCATTCCATTCCATTCCATTGAATTCCATTCCATTCCATTGAATTCCATTCCATTCCATTCCATTCCATTCCATTGAATTCCGTTCCATTCCATTCCATTCCGTTCCGTTCCATTCCGTTCCGTTCCGTTCCGTTCCGTTGCGTTCCGTTCTACTCGGGTTGATTCCATTCTATTCCATTCCATTCCATTCGATTCCATTCTATTCCATTCTATTCCATTCGATTCCATTCGATTCCATTCGATTCCATTCCATTCCATTCCATTCCATTCCATTCCATTGAATTCCATTCCATTCCATTAAATTCCATTCCATTCCATTCCATTCCACTCCACTCCATTCCACTCCACTCCACTCCACTCCACTCCACTCCATTCCATTCCATTGAATTCCATTGAATTCCATTGAATTCCATTCCATTGAATTCCATTCCGTTCTGTTCCGCTCCGTTCCATTCCGTTCCGCTCTACTCGGGTTGATTCCATTCTATTCCATTCCATTCCATTCGATTCCATTCTATTCCATTCGATTCCATTCGATTCCATTCGATTCCATTCGATTCCATTCCATTCCATTCCATTCCATTCCATTCCATTCCATTCCTTTCCATTCCATTCCATTCCATTGAATTCCATTACATTGAATTCCATTCCATTCCATTCCATTCCATTGAATTCCATTCCATTCCATTCCATTGCATTGAATTCTGTTCCATTCCATTCCATTCCATTCCATTCCATTCCATTGAATTCCATTCCATTGAATTCCATTCCATTCCATTCCATTCCATTGAATTCCATTCCATTCCGTTCCGTTCCGTTCCGTTCCGTTCCGTTTCGTTCCGTTCCGTTCCGTTCCGTTCCATTCCATTCCATTCCATTCCATTGAATTCCGTTCCATTCCATTGAATTCCATTCCATTCCGTTCCATTCCATTGAATTCTGTTCCGTTCCGTTCCGTTCCGTTCCGTTCCATTCCGTTCCATTCCGTTCCTTTCCGTTCTACTCGGGTTGATTCCATTCTATTCCATTCAATTCCATTCGATTCCATTCGATTCCATTCGAATCCATTCGATTCCATTCGATTCCATTCGATTCCATTCCATTCCATTGAATTCCATTCCATTCCATTCCATTCCATTGAATTCCGTTCCATTCCATTCAATTCCATTCCATTCCATTCCTTTCCGTTCCGTTCCGTTCCGTTCCGTTCCGTTCCGTTCTACTCGGGTTGATTCCATTCTATTCCATTCCATACCATTCGATTCCATTCTATTCCATTCGATTCCATTCGATTCAATTCGATTCCATTCCATTCCATTCCATTCCATTCCATTGAATTCCGTTCCATTCCATTGAATTCCATTCCATTCCGTTCCATTCCATTGAATTCCGCTCCGTTCCGTTCCGTTCCGTTCCGTTCCATTCCGTTCCATTCCGTTCCATTCCGTTCTACTCGGGTTGATTCCATTCTATTCCATTCCATTCCATTCGATTCCATTCTATTCCATTCGATTCCATTCGATTCAATTCGATTCCATTCCATTCCATTCCATTCCATTCCATTCCATTGAATTCCATTGAATTCCATTCCATTCCATTCCGTTCCATTCCATTCCGTTCCATTCCATTCCATTCCATTCCATTCCATTCCATTCCATTCCATTCCATTCCGTTCTACTCGGGTTCATTCCATTCCATTCCGTTCCGTTCCGTTCCGTTCCGTTCCTTTCCTTTCTACTTGTGTTGATTCCATTCCATTCCATTCTATTCCATTGAATTCCATTCCATTCCATTCCATTACATGGAATTCCATTGAATTCCATGGAATTCCATTCCATAGAATTCCATTCCATTCCATTCCATTCCATTCCATGGAATTCCATTCCATTCCATTCCATTGAATTCCATTCCATTCCATTCCATTCGATTCCATTTCATTCCATTGAATTCCATTCCATTCCATTCCATTCCATTGAATTCCATTGAATTCCATTCCATTGAATTCCTTTCCACTCCATTGAATTCCATTCCATTTCATTCCATTCCATTCCGTTCCATTCCATTCCGTTCCATTCCATTCCATTCCTTTCCATTCCATTCCATTCCGTTCCATTCCATTGAATTCCGTTCCATTGAATTGAATTCCGTTCCATTCCATTCCATTCCTTTCCGTTCCGTTCCGTTCCGTTCCGTTCCGTTCCGTTCTACTCGGGTTGATTCCATTCTATTCCATTCCATTCCATTCGATTCCATTCTATTCCATTCGATTCCATTCGATTCAATTCGATTCCATGCGATTCCATTCCATTCCATTCCATTCCATTCCATTCCATTCCATTGAATTCCATTCCATTCCATTCCGTTCCATTCCATTCCGTTCCATTCCATTCCATTCCATTCCATTCCATTCCGTTCCATTCCATTCCATTCCTTTCCATTCCATTCCTTTCCGTTCCATTCCGTTCCGTTCCATTCCGTTCTACTCGGATTGATTCCATTCTATTCCATTCCATTCCATTCGATTCCATTCGATTCCATTCGATTCCATTGGATTCCATTCCATTCCATTCCATTCCATTCCATTCCATTCCATTCCATTGAACTCCATTCCATTCCATTCCATTCCATTCCATTCCATTCCATTCCATTGTATTCCATTCCATTCCATTCCATTCCATTGAATTCTGTTCCATTCAATTCCATTGCATTCCATTCCGTTCTACTCGGGTTGATTCCATGCTATTCCATTCCGTTCCATTCCGTTCCGTTCCGTTCCGTTCCGTTCCATTCCACTCGGGTTGATTCCATTCTATTCCATTCCATTCCATTCCATTCCATTCCATTCCATTCGATTCCATTCGATTCCATTCGATTCCATTCGATTCCATTCGATTCCATTCCATTCCATTGAATTCCATTCCATTCCATTCCATTCCATTGAATTCCGTTCCATTCCATTCCATTGCATTCCATTCCATTCCATTCCATTTGAATTCCATTCCATTCCATTCCATTCCATTCCATTCCATTCCATTCTACTCGGGTTGATTCCATTCTATTCCATTCCATTCCATTCGATTCCATTCGATTCCATTCGATTCCATTCCATTCCATTCCATTCCATTCCATTCCATTGAATTCCATTCCATTCCATTGAATTCCATTCCATTCCATTCCATTCCATTGAATTCCGTTCCATTCCATTCCATTCCATTCCATTCCATTGAATTCTGTTCCATTCAATTCCATTCCATTCCATTCCGTGCTACTCGGGTTGATTCCATTCTATTCCATTCCGTTCCGTTGCGTTCCGTTCCGTTCCGTTCCGTTCCGTTCCGTTCCGTTCCATTCCACTCGAGTTGATTCCATTCTATTCCATTCCATTCCATTCCATTCCATTCGATTCCATTCGATTCCATTCGATTCCATTCGATTCCATTCCATTCCATTGAATTCCATTCCATTCCATTCCATTCCATGGAATTCCGTTCCATTCCATTCCATTGCATTCCATTCCATTCCATTCCATTTGAATTCCATTCCATTCCATTCCATTCCATTCCATTCCATTCCATTCCATTCCATTCTACTCGGGTTGATTCCATTCTATTCCATTCCATTCCATTCGATTCCATTCGATTCCATTCCATTCCATTCCATTCCATTCCATTCCATTCCATTCCATTGAATTCCATTCCATTCCATTGAATTCCATTCCATTCCATTCCATTCCATTCCATTGAATTCCGTTCCATTCCATTCCATTCCATTCCGTTCCATTCCGTTCCGTTCCGTTCCGTTCCGTTGCGTTCCGTTCTACTCGGGTTGATTCCATTCTATTCCATTCCATTCCATTCGATTCCATTCTATTCCATTCTATTCCATTCGATTCCATTCGATTCCATTCGATTCCATTCCATTCCATTCCATTCCATTCCATTCCATTGAATTCCATTCCATTCCATTAAATTCCATTCCATTCCATTCCATTCCACTCCACTCCATTCCACTCCACTCCACTCCACTCCACTCCACTCCATTCCATTCCATTGAATTCCATTGAATTCCATTGAATTCCATTCCATTGAATTCCATTCCGTTCTGTTCCGCTCCGTTCCATTCCGCTCCGCTCTACTCGGGTTGATTCCATTCTATTCCATTCCATTCCATTCGATTCCATTCTATTCCATTCGATTCCATTCGATTCCATTCGATTCCATTCGATTCCATTCCATTCCATTCCATTCCATTCCATTCCATTCCATTCCTTTCCATTCCATTCCATTCCATTGAATTCCATTACATTGAATTCCATTCCATTCCATTCCATTCCATAGAATTCCATTCCATTCCATTCCATTGCATTGAATTCTGTTCCATTCCATTCCATTCCATTCCATTCCATTGAATTCCATTCCATTGAATTCCATTCCATTCCATTCCATTCCATTGAATTCCATTCCATTCCGTTCCGTTCCGTTCCGTTCCGTTCCGTTTCGTTCCGTTCCGTTCCGTTCCGTTCCATTCCATTCCATTCCATTCCAATGAATTCCGTTCCATTCCATTGAATTCCATTCCATTCCGTTCCATTCCATTGAATTCTGTTCCGTTCCGTTCCGTTCCGTTCCGTTCCATTCCGTTCCATTCCGTTCCTTTCCGTTCTACTCGGGTTGATTCCATTCTATTCCATTCAATTCCATTCGATTCCATTCGATTCCATTCGAATCCATTCGATTCCATTCGATTCCATTCGATTCCATTCCATTCCATTGAATTCCATTCCATTCCATTCCATTCCATTGAATTCCGTTCCATTCCATTCAATTCCATTCCATTCCATTCCTTTCCGTTCCGTTCCGTTCCGTTCCGTTCCGTTCCGTTCTACTCGGGTTGATTCCATTCTATTCCATTCCATACCATTCGATTCCATTCTATTCCATTCGATTCCATTCGATTCAATTCGATTCCATTCCATTCCATTCCATTCCATTCCATTGAATTCCGTTCCATTCCATTGAATTCCATTCCATTCCGTTCCATTCCATTGAATTCCGCTCCGTTCCGTTCCGTTCCGTTCCGTTCCATTCCGTTCCATTCCGTTCCATTCCGTTCTACTCGGGTTGATTCCATTCTATTCCATTCCATTCCATTCGATTCCATTCTATTCCATTCGATTCCATTCGATTCAATTCGATTCCATTCCATTCCATTCCATTCCATTCCATTCCATTGAATTCCATTGAATTCCATTCCATTCCATTCCGTTCCATTCCATTCCGTTCCATTCCATTCCATTCCATTCCATTCCATTCCATTCCATTCCATTCCGTTCTACTCGGGTTCATTCCATTCCATTCCGTTCCGTTCCGTTCCGTTCCGTTCCTTTCCTTTCTACTTGTGTTGATTCCATTCCATTCCATTCTATTCCATTGAATTCCATTCCATTCCATTCCATTACATGGAATTCCATTGAATTCCATGGAATTCCATTCCATAGAATTCCATTCCATTCCATTCCATTCCATTCCATGGAATTCCATTCCATTCCATTCCATTCCATTCCATTCCATGGAATTCCATTCCATTCCATTCCATTGAATTCCATTCCATTCCATTCCATTCGATTCCATTTCATTCCATTGAATTCCATTCCATTCCATTCCATTCCATTGAATTCCATTGAATTCCATTCCATTGAATTCCTTTCCACTCCATTGAATTCCATTCCATTTCATTCCATTCCATTCCGTTCCATTCCATTCCGTTCCATTCCATTCCATTCCTTTCCATTCCATTCCATTCCGTTCCATTCCATTGAATTCCGTTCCATTGCATTGAATTCCGTTCCATTCCATTCCATTCCTTTCCGTTCCGTTCCGTTCCGTTCCGTTCCGTTCCGTTCTACTCGGGTTGATTCCATTCTATTCCATTCCATTCCATTCGATTCCATTCTATTCCATTCGATTCCATTCGATTCAATTCGATTCCATGCGATTCCATTCCATTCCATTCCATTCCATTCCATTCCATTCCATTGAATTCCATTCCATTCCATTCCGTTCCATTCCATTCCGTTCCATTCCATTCCATTCCATTCCATTCCATTCCGTTCCATTCCATTCCATTCCTTTCCATTCCATTCCTTTCCGTTCCATTCCGTTCCGTTCCATTCCGTTCTACTCGGATTGATTCCATTCTATTCCATTCCATTCCATTCGATTCCATTCGATTCCATTCGATTCCATTGGATTCCATTCCATTCCATTCCATTCCATTCCATTCCATTCCATTCCATTCCATTGAACTCCATTCCATTCCATTCCATTCCATTCCATTCCATTCCATTGTATTCCATTCCATTCCATTCCATTCCATTGAATTCTGTTCCATTCAATTCCATTGCATTCCATTCCGTTCTACTCGGGTTGATTCCATGCTATTCCATTCCGTTCCATTCCGTTCCGTTCCGTTCCGTTCCGTTCCGTTCCATTCCACTCGGGTTGATTCCATTCTATTCCATTCCATTCCATTCCATTCCATTCCATTCCATTCGATTCCATTCGATTCCATTCGATTCCATTCGATTCCATTCGATTCCATTCCATTCCATTGAATTCCATTCCATTCCATTCCATTCCATTGAATTCCGTTCCATTCCATTCCATTGCATTCCATTCCATTCCATTCCATTTGAATTCCATTCCATTCCATTCCATTCCATTCCATTCCATTCCATTCTACTCGGGTTGATTCCATTCTATTCCATTCCATTCCATTCGATTCCATTCGATTCCATTCGATTCCATTCCATTCCATTCCATTCCATTCCATTCCATTGAATTCCATTCCATTCCATTGAATTCCATTCCATTCCATTCCATTCCATTGAATTCCGTTCCATTCCATTCCATTCCATTCCATTCCATTCCATTGAATTCCATTCCATTGAATTCCATTCCATTCCATTCCATTCCATTGAATTCCATTCCATTCCGTTCCGTTCCGTTCCGTTCCGTTTCGTTCCGTTCCGTTCCGTTCCGTTCCATTCCATTCCATTCCATTCCATTGAATTCCGTTCCATTCCATTGAATTCCATTCCATTCCATTCCATTCCATTGAATTCCGTTCCATTCCATTCCATTCCATTCCATTCCATTCCATTGAATTCCATTCCATTGAATTCCATTCCATTCCATTCCATTCCATTGAATTCCATTCCATTCCGTTCCGTTCCGTTCCGTTCCGTTCCATTCCGTTCCATTCCGTTCCTTTCCGTTCTACTCGGGTTGATTCCATTCTATTCCATTCCATTCCATTCGATTCCATTCGATTCCATTCGAATCCATTCGATTCCATTCGATTCCATTCGATTCCATTCTATTCCATTGAATTCCATTCCATTCCATTCCATTCCATTGAATTCCGTTCCATTCCATTCAATTCCATTCCATTCCATTCCTTTCCGTTCCGTTCCGTTCCGTTCCGTTCCGTTCCCTTCTACTCGGGTTGATTCCATTCTATTCCATTCGATTCCATTCGATTCAATTCGATTCCATTCCATTCCATTCCATTCCATTCCATTCCATTGAATTCCGTTCCATTCCATTGAATTCCATTCCATTCCGTTCCATTCCATTGAATTCCGCTCCGTTCCGTTCCGTTCCGTTCCGTTCCATTCCGTACCATTCCGTTCCATTCCGTTCTACTCGGGTTGATTCCATTCTATTCCATTCCATTCCATTCGATTCCATTCCATTCCATTCCATTCCATTCCATTCCGTTCTACTCGGGTTCATTCCATTCCATTCCGTTCCGTTCCTTTCCATTCCGTTCCTTTCCTTTCTACTTGTGTTGATTCCATTCCATTCCTTTCTATTCCATTGAATTCCATTGCATTCCATTCCATTCCATTCCATTACATGGAATTCCATTGAATTCCATTGAATTCCATTCCATTGAATTCCATTCCATTCCATTCCATTCCATTCCATTCCATGGAATTCCATTCCATTCCATTCCATTCCATTCCATTGAATTCCATTCCATTCCATTCCATTCGATTCCATTTCATTCCATTGAATTCCATTCCATTCCATTCCATTCCATTCCATTCCATTCCATAGAATTCCATTGAATTCCATTCCATTGAAATCCATTCCATTCCATTCCATCGATTCAATTCGATTCCATTCCATTCCATTCCATTCCATTCCATTGAATTCCATTCCATTCCATTCCGTTCCATTCCATTCGGTTCCATTCCATTCCATTCCATTCCATTACGTTCCGTTCCATTCCGTTCCATTCCATTGAATTCCGATCCATTGCATTGAATTCCGTTCCATTCCATTCCATTCCTTTCCGTTCCGTTCCGTTCCATTCCGTTCCGTTCTACTCGGATTGATTCCATTCTATTCCAATCCATTCCATTCGATTCCATTCGATTCCATTCGATTCCATTCGTTTCCATTCCATTCCATTCCATTCCATTGAATTCCATTCCATTCCATTCCATTCCATTCCATTCCATTCCATGGAATTCCGTTCCATTCCGTTCCGTTCCATTGAATTCCGTTCCGTTCCATTGAATTCCATTCCATTCCATTCCATTGAATTCCATTCCATTCCATTCCATTCCATTCCATTCCATTCCATTCCATGGAATTCCATTCCATTCCATTCCATTCCATTCCATTGAATTCCATTCCATTCCATTCCATTCGATTCCATTTCATTCCATTGAATTCCATTCCATTCCATTCCATTCCATTCCATTCCATTGAATTCCATTGAATTCCATTCCATTGAATTCCATTCCATTCCATTGAATTCCATTCCATTTCATTCCATTCCATTCCGTTCCATTCCATTCCGTTCCATTCCATTCCATTCCTTTCCATTCCATTCCATTCCGTTCCATTCCATTGAATTCCGTTCCATTGCACTGAATTCCGTTCCATTCCATTCCATTCCTTTCCGTTCCGTTCCGTTCCGTTCCGTTCCGTTCCGTTCTACTCGGGTTGATTCCATTCTATTCCATTCCATTCCATTCGATTCCATTCTATTCCATTCGATTCCATTCGATTCAATTCGATTCCATTCCATTCCATTCCATTCCATTCCATTCCATTCCATTCCATTGAATTCCATTCCATTCCATTCCGTTCCATTCCATTCCGTTCCATTCCATTCCATTCCATTCCATTCCATTCCATTCCATTACGTTCCGTTCCATTCCGTTCCATTCCGTTCCATTCCATTGAATTCCGATCCATTGCATTGAATTCCGTTCCATTCCATTCCATTCCTTTCCGTTCCGTTCCGTTCCGTTCCGTTCCATTCCGTTCTACTCGGATTGATTCCATTCTATTCCATTCCATTCCATTCGATTCCATTCGATTCCATTCGATTCCATTCGATTCCATTCCATTCCATTCCATTCCATTCCATTGAATTCCATTCCATTCCATTCCATTCCATTCCATTGAATTCCATTGAATTCCATTCCATTGAATTCCATTCCATTCCATTCCATTGAATTCCATTCCATTCCATTCCATTCCGTTCCATTCCATTCCGTTCCATTCCATTCCATTCCATTCCATTCCATTGAATTCTGTTCCATTCAATTCCATTGCATTCCATTCCGTTCTACTCGGGTTGATTCCATGCTATTCCATTCCGTTCCATTCCGTTCCGTTCCGTTCCGTTCCGTTCCATTCCACTCGGGTTGATTCCATTCTATTCCATTCCATTCCATTCCATTCCATTCCATTCCATTCGATTCCATTCGATTCCATTCGATTCCATTCGATTCCATTCGATTCCATTCCATTCCATTGAATTCCATTCCATTCCATTCCATTCCATTGAATTCCGTTCCATTCCATTCCATTGCATTCCATTCCATTCCATTCCATTTGAATTCCATTCCATTCCATTCCATTCCATTCCATTCTACTCGGGTTGATTCCATTCTATTCCATTCCATTCCATTCGATTCCATTCGATTCCATTCGATTCCATTCCATTCCATTCCATTCCATTCCATTCCATTGAATTCCATTCCATTCCATTGAATTCCATTCCATTCCATTCCATTCCATTGAATTCCGTTCCATTCCATTCCATTCCATTCCATTCCATTCCATTGAATTCCATTCCATTGAATTCCATTCCATTCCATTCCATTCCATTGAATTCCATTCCATTCCGTTCCGTTCCGTTCCGTTCCGTTCCATTCCGTTCCATTCCGTTCCTTTCCGTTCTACTCGGGTTGATTCCATTCTATTCCATTCCATTCCATTCGATTCCATTCGATTCCATTCGAATCCATTCGATTCCATTCGATTCCATTCGATTCCATTCTATTCCATTGAATTCCATTCCATTCCATTCCATTCCATTGAATTCCGTTCCATTCCATTCAATTCCATTCCATTCCATTCCTTTCCGTTCCGTTCCGTTCCGTTCCGTTCCGTTCCCTTCTACTCGGGTTGATTCCATTCTATTCCATTCGATTCCATTCGATTCAATTCGATTCCATTCCATTCCATTCCATTCCATTCCATTCCATTGAATTCCGTTCCATTCCATTGAATTCCATTCCATTCCGTTCCATTCCATTGAATTCCGCTCCGTTCCGTTCCGTTCCGTTCCGTTCCATTCCGTACCATTCCGTTCCATTCCGTTCTACTCGGGTTGATTCCATTCTATTCCATTCCATTCCATTCGATTCCATTCCATTCCATTCCATTCCATTCCATTCCGTTCTACTCGGGTTCATTCCATTCCATTCCGTTCCGTTCCTTTCCATTCCGTTCCTTTCCTTTCTACTTGTGTTGATTCCATTCCATTCCTTTCTATTCCATTGAATTCCATTGCATTCCATTCCATTCCATTCCATTACATGGAATTCCATTGAATTCCATTGAATTCCATTCCATTGAATTCCATTCCATTCCATTCCATTCCATTCCATTCCATGGAATTCCATTCCATTCCATTCCATTCCATTCCATTGAATTCCATTCCATTCCATTCCATTCGATTCCATTTCATTCCATTGAATTCCATTCCATTCCATTCCATTCCATTCCATTCCATTCCATAGAATTCCATTGAATTCCATTCCATTGAAATCCATTCCATTCCATTCCATCGATTCAATTCGATTCCATTCCATTCCATTCCATTCCATTCCATTGAATTCCATTCCATTCCATTCCGTTCCATTCCATTCGGTTCCATTCCATTCCATTCCATTCCATTACGTTCCGTTCCATTCCGTTCCATTCCATTGAATTCCGATCCATTGCATTGAATTCCGTTCCATTCCATTCCATTCCTTTCCGTTCCGTTCCGTTCCGTTCCGTTCCGTTCTACTCGGATTGATTCCATTCTATTCCAATCCATTCCATTCGATTCCATTCGATTCCATTCGATTCCATTCGTTTCCATTCCATTCCATTCCATTCCATTGAATTCCATTCCATTCCATTCCATTCCATTCCATTCCATTCCATGGAATTCCGTTCCATTCCGTTCCGTTCCATTGAATTCCGTTCCGTTCCATTGAATTCCATTCCATTCCATTCCATTGAATTCCATTCCATTCCATTCCATTCCATTCCATTCCATTCCATTCCATGGAATTCCATTCCATTCCATTCCATTCCATTCCATTGAATTCCATTCCATTCCATTCCATTCGATTCCATTTCATTCCATTGAATTCCATTCCATTCCATTCCATTCCATTCCATTCCATTGAATTCCATTGAATTCCATTCCATTGAATTCCATTCCATTCCATTGAATTCCATTCCATTTCATTCCATTCCATTCCGTTCCATTCCATTCCGTTCCATTCCATTCCATTCCTTTCCATTCCATTCCATTCCGTTCCATTCCATTGAATTCCGTTCCATTGCACTGAATTCCGTTCCATTCCATTCCATTCCTTTCCGTTCCGTTCCGTTCCGTTCCGTTCCGTTCCGTTCTACTCGGGTTGATTCCATTCTATTCCATTCCATTCCATTCGATTCCATTCTATTCCATTCGATTCCATTCGATTCAATTCGATTCCATTCCATTCCATTCCATTCCATTCCATTCCATTCCATTCCATTGAATTCCATTCCATTCCATTCCGTTCCATTCCATTCCGTTCCATTCCATTCCATTCCATTCCATTCCATTCCATTCCATTACGTTCCGTTCCATTCCGTTCCATTCCGTTCCATTCCATTGAATTCCGATCCATTGCATTGAATTCCGTTCCATTCCATTCCATTCCTTTCCGTTCCGTTCCGTTCCGTTCCGTTCCATTCCGTTCTACTCGGATTGATTCCATTCTATTCCATTCCATTCCATTCGATTCCATTCGATTCCATTCGATTCCATTCGATTCCATTCCATTCCATTCCATTCCATTCCATTGAATTCCATTCCATTCCATTCCATTCCATTCCATTGAATTCCATTGAATTCCATTCCATTGAATTCCATTCCATTCCATTCCATTGAATTCCATTCCATTCCATTCCATTCCGTTCCATTCCATTCCGTTCCATTCCATTCCATTCCATTCCATTCCATTGAATTCTGTTCCATTCAATTCCATTGCATTCCATTCCGTTCTACTCGGGTTGATTCCATGCTATTCCATTCCGTTCCATTCCGTTCCGTTCCGTTCCGTTCCGTTCCATTCCACTCGGGTTGATTCCATTCTATTCCATTCCATTCCATTCCATTCCATTCCATTCCATTCGATTCCATTCGATTCCATTCGATTCCATTCGATTCCATTCGATTCCATTCCATTCCATTGAATTCCATTCCATTCCATTCCATTCCATTGAATTCCGTTCCATTCCATTCCATTGCATTCCATTCCATTCCATTCCATTTGAATTCCATTCCATTCCATTCCATTCCATTCCATTCTACTCGGGTTGATTCCATTCTATTCCATTCCATTCCATTCGATTCCATTCGATTCCATTCGATTCCATTCCATTCCATTCCATTCCATTCCATTCCATTGAATTCCATTCCATTCCATTGAATTCCATTCCATTCCATTCCATTCCATTGAATTCCGTTCCATTCCATTCCATTCCATTCCATTCCATTCCATTGAATTCCATTCCATTGAATTCCATTCCATTCCATTCCATTCCATTGAATTCCATTCCATTCCGTTCCGTTCCGTTCCGTTCCGTTTCGTTCCGTTCCGTTCCGTTCCGTTCCATTCCATTCCATTCCATTCCATTGAATTCCGTTCCATTCCATTGAATTCCATTCCATTCCGTTCCATTCCATTGAATTCTGTTCCGTTCCGTTCCGTTCCGTTCCGTTCCATTCCGTTCCATTCCGTTCCTTTCCGTTCTACTCGGGTTGATTCCATTCTATTCCATTCCATTCCATTCGATTCCATTCGATTCCATTCGAATCCATTCGATTCCATTCGATTCCATTCGATTCCATTCTATTCCATTGAATTCCATTCCATTCCATTCCATTCCATTGAATTCCGTTCCATTCCATTCAATTCCATTCCATTCCATTCCTTTCCGTTCCGTTCCGTTCCGTTCCGTTCCGTTCCCTTCTACTCGGGTTGATTCCATTCTATTCCATTCGATTCCATTCGATTCAATTCGATTCCATTCCATTCCATTCCATTCCATTCCATTCCATTGAATTCCGTTCCATTCCATTGAATTCCATTCCATTCCGTTCCATTCCATTGAATTCCGCTCCGTTCCGTTCCGTTCCGTTCCGTTCCATTCCGTACCATTCCGTTCCATTCCGTTCTACTCGGGTTGATTCCATTCTATTCCATTCCATTCCATTCGATTCCATTCCATTCCATTCCATTCCATTCCATTCCGTTCTACTCGGGTTCATTCCATTCCATTCCGTTCCGTTCCTTTCCATTCCGTTCCTTTCCTTTCTACTTGTGTTGATTCCATTCCATTCCTTTCTATTCCATTGAATTCCATTGCATTCCATTCCATTCCATTCCATTACATGGAATTCCATTGAATTCCATTGAATTCCATTCCATTGAATTCCATTCCATTCCATTCCATTCCATTCCATTCCATGGAATTAAAATTCCATTCCATTCCATTCCATTCCATTGAATTCCATTCCATTCCATTCCATTCGATTCCATTTCATTCCATTGAATTCCATTCCATTCCATTCCATTCCATTCCATTCCATTCCATAGAATTCCATTGAATTCCATTCCATTGAATTCCATTCCATTCCATTCCATCGATTCAATTCAATTCCATTCCATTCCATTCCATTCCATTCCATTGAATTCCATTCCATTCCATTCCGTTCCATTCCATTCGGTTCCATTCCATTCCATTCCATTCCATTACGTTCCGTTCCATTCCGTTCCATTCCATTGAATTCCGATCCATTGCATTGAATTCCGTTCCATTCCATTCCATTCCTTTCCGTTCCGTTCCGTTCCGTTCCGTTCCGTTCTACTCGGATTGATTCCATTCTATTCCAATCCATTCCATTCGATTCCATTCGATTCCATTCGATTCCATTCGTTTCCATTCCATTCCATTCCATTCCATTGAATTCCATTCCATTCCATTCCATTCCATTCCATTCCATTCCATGGAATTCCGTTCCATTCCGTTCCGTTCCATTGAATTCCGTTCCGTTCCATTGAATTCCATTCCATTCCATTCCATTGAATTCCATTCCATTCCATTCCATTCCATTCCATTCCATTCCATTCCATGGAATTCCATTCCATTCCATTCCATTCCATTCCATTGAATTCCATTCCATTCCATTCCATTCGATTCCATTTCATTCCATTGAATTCCATTCCATTCCATTCCATTCCATTCCATTCCATTGAATTCCATTGAATTCCATTCCATTGAATTCCATTCCATTCCATTGAATTCCATTCCATTTCATTCCATTCCATTCCGTTCCATTCCATTCCGTTCCATTCCATTCCATTCCTTTCCATTCCATTCCATTCCGTTCCATTCCATTGAATTCCGTTCCATTGCACTGAATTCCGTTCCATTCCATTCCATTCCTTTCCGTTCCGTTCCGTTCCGTTCCGTTCCGTTCCGTTCTACTCGGGTTGATTCCATTCTATTCCATTCCATTCCATTCGATTCCATTCTATTCCATTCGATTCCATTCGATTCAATTCGATTCCATTCCATTCCATTCCATTCCATTCCATTCCATTGAATTCCATTCCATTCCATTCCGTTCCATTCCATTCCGTTCCATTCCATTCCATTCCATTCCATTCCATTCCATTCCATTACGTTCCGTTCCATTCCGTTCCATTCCGTTCCATTCCATTGAATTCCGATCCATTGCATTGAATTCCGTTCCATTCCATTCCATTCCTTTCCGTTCCGTTCCGTTCCGTTCCGTTCCATTCCGTTCTACTCGGATTGATTCCATTCTATTCCATTCCATTCCATTCGATTCCATTCGATTCCATTCGATTCCATTCGATTCCATTCCATTCCATTCCATTCCATTCCATTGAATTCCATTCCATTCCATTCCATTCCATTCCATTGAATTCCATTGAATTCCATTCCATTGAATTCCATTCCATTCCATTCCATTCCGTTCCATTCCATTCCGTTCCATTCCATTCCATTCCATTCCATTCCATTGAATTCTGTTCCATTCAATTCCATTCCATTCCATTCCGTGCTACTCGGGTTGATTCCATTCTATTCCATTCCGTTCCGTTGCGTTCCGTTCCGTTCCGTTCCGTTCCGTTCCGTTCCGTTCCATTCCACTCGAGTTGATTCCATTCTATTCCATTCCATTCCATTCCATTCCATTCGATTCCATTCGATTCCATTCGATTCCATTCGATTCCATTCCATTCCATTGAATTCCATTCCATTCCATTCCATTCCATGGAATTCCGTTCCATTCCATTCCATTGCATTCCATTCCATTCCATTCCATTTGAATTCCATTCCATTCCATTCCATTCCATTCCATTCCATTCCATTCCATTCCATTCCATTCTACTCGGGTTGATTCCATTCTATTCCATTCCATTCCATTCGATTCCATTCGATTCCATTCGATTCCATTCGATTCCATTCCATTCCATTCCATTCCATTCCATTCCATTCCATTCCATTGAATTCCATTCCATTCCATTGAATTCCATTCCATTCCATTCCATTCCATTCCATTGAATTCCGTTCCATTCCATTCCATTCCGTTCCGTTCCATTCCGTTCCGTTCCGTTCCGTTCCGTTGCGTTCCGTTCTACTCGGGTTGATTCCATTCTATTCCATTCCATTCCATTCGATTCCATTCTATTCCATTCTATTCCATTCGATTCCATTCGATTCCATTCGATTCCATTCCATTCCATTCCATTCCATTCCATTCCATTGAATTCCATTCCATTCCATTAAATTCCATTCCATTCCATTCCATTCCACTCCACTCCATTCCACTCCACTCCACTCCACTCCACTCCATTCCATTCCATTGAATTCCATTGAATTCCATTGAATTCCATTCCATTGAATTCCATTCCGTTCTGTTCCGCTCCGTTCCATTCCGTTCCGCTCTACTCGGGTTGATTCCATTCTATTCCATTCCATTCCATTCGATTCCATTCTATTCCATTCGATTCCATTCGATTCCATTCGATTCCATTCGATTCCATTCCATTCCATTCCATTCCATTCCATTCCATTCCATTCCTTTCCATTCCATTCCATTCCATTGAATTCCATTACATGGAATTCCATTCCATTCCATTCCATTCCATTGAATTCCATTCCATTCCATTCCATTGCATTGAATTCTGTTCCATTCCATTCCATTCCATTCCATTCCATTCCATTGAATTCCATTCCATTGAATTCCATTCCATTCCATTCCATTCCATTGAATTCCATTCCATTCCGTTCCGTTCCGTTCCGTTCCGTTCCGTTTCGTTCCGTTCCGTTCCGTTCCGTTCCATTCCATTCCATTCCATTCCATTGAATTCCGTTCCATTCCATTGAATTCCATTCCATTCCGTTCCATTCCATTGAATTCTGTTCCGTTCCGTTCCGTTCCGTTCCGTTCCATTCCGTTCCATTCCGTTCCTTTCCGTTCTACTCGGGTTGATTCCATTCTATTCCATTCAATTCCATTCGATTCCATTCGATTCCATTCGAATCCATTCGATTCCATTCGATTCCATTCGATTCCATTCCATTCCATTGAATTCCATTGCATTCCATTCCATTCCATTGAATTCCGTTCCATTCCATTCAATTCCATTCCATTCCATTCCTTTCCGTTCCGTTCCGTTCCGTTCCGTTCCGTTCCGTTCTACTCGGGTTGATTCCATTCTATTCCATTCCATACCATTCGATTCCATTCTATTCCATTCGATTCCATTCGATTCAATTCGATTCCATTCCATTCCATTCCATTCCATTCCATTGAATTCCGTTCCATTCCATTGAATTCCATTCCATTCCGTTCCATTCCATTGAATTCCGCTCCGTTCCGTTCCGTTCCGTTCCGTTCCATTCCGTTCCATTCCGTTCCATTCCGTTCTACTCGGGTTGATTCCATTCTATTCCATTCCATTCCATTCGATTCCATTCTATTCCATTCGATTCCATTCGATTCAATTCGATTCCATTCCATTCCATTCCATTCCATTCCATTCCATTGAATTCCATTGAATTCCATTCCATTCCATTCCGTTCCATTCCATTCCGTTCCATTCCATTCCATTCCATTCCATTCCATTCCATTCCATTCCATTCCGTTCTACTCGGGTTCATTCCATTCCATTCCGTTCCGTTCCGTTCCGTTCCGTTCCTTTCCTTTCTACTTGTGTTGATTCCATTCCATTCCATTCTATTCCATTGAATTCCATTCCATTCCATTCCATTACATGGAATTCCATTGAATTCCATGGAATTCCATTCCATAGAATTCCATTCCATTCCATTCCATTCCATTCCATGGAATTCCATTCCATTCCATTCCATTGAATTCCATTCCATTCCATTCCATTCGATTCCATTTCATTCCATTGAATTCCATTCCATTCCATTCCATTCCATTGAATTCCATTGAATTCCATTCCATTGAATTCCTTTCCACTCCATTGAATTCCATTCCATTTCATTCCATTCCATTCCGTTCCATTCCATTCCGTTCCATTCCATTCCATTCCTTTCCATTCCATTCCATTCCGTTCCATTCCATTGAATTCCGTTCCATTGCATTGAATTCCGTTCCATTCCATTCCATTCCTTTCCGTTCCGTTCCGTTCCGTTCCGTTCCGTTCCGTTCTACTCGGGTTGATTCCATTCTATTCCATTCCATTCCATTCGATTCCATTCTATTCCATTCGATTCCATTCGATTCAATTCGATTCCATGCGATTCCATTCCATTCCATTCCATTCCATTCCATTCCATTCCATTCCATTGAATTCCATTCCATTCCATTCCGTTCCATTCCATTCCGTTCCATTCCATTCCATTCCATTCCATTCCATTCCATTCCATTCCATTCCTTTCCATTCCATTCCTTTCCGTTCCATTCCGTTCCGTTCCATTCCGTTCTACTCGGATTGATTCCATTCTATTCCATTCCATTCCATTCGATTCCATTCGATTCCATTCGATTCCATTGGATTCCATTCCATTCCATTCCATTCCATTCCATTCCATTCCATTCCATTCCATTCCATTGAACTCCATTCCATTCCATTCCATTCCATTCCATTCCATTGTATTCCATTCCATTCCATTCCATTCCATTGAATTCTGTTCCATTCAATTCCATTGCATTCCATTCCGTTCTACTCGGGTTGATTCCATGCTATTCCATTCCGTTCCATTCCGTTCCGTTCCGTTCCGTTCCGTTCCGTTCCATTCCACTCGGGTTGATTCCATTCTATTCCATTCCATTCCATTCCATTCCATTCCATTCCATTCGATTCCATTCGATTCCATTCGATTCCATTCGATTCCATTCGATTCCATTCCATTCCATTGAATTCCATTCCATTCCATTCCATTCCATTGAATTCCGTTCCATTCCATTCCATTGCATTCCATTCCATTCCATTCCATTTGAATTCCATTCCATTCCATTCCATTCCATTCCATTCCATTCCATTCTACTCGGGTTGATTCCATTCTATTCCATTCCATTCCATTCGATTCCATTCGATTCCATTCGATTCCATTCCATTCCATTCCATTCCATTCCATTCCATTGAATTCCATTCCATTCCATTGAATTCCATTCCATTCCATTCCATTCCATTGAATTCCGTTCCATTCCATTCCATTCCATTCCATTCCATTCCATTGAATTCCATTCCATTGAATTCCATTCCATTCCATTCCATTCCATTGAATTCCATTCCATTCCGTTCCGTTCCGTTCCGTTCCGTTTCGTTCCGTTCCGTTCCGTTCCGTTCCATTCCATTCCATTCCATTCCATTGAATTCCGTTCCATTCCATTGAATTCCATTCCATTCCGTTCCATTCCATTGAATTCTGTTCCGTTCCGTTCCGTTCCGTTCCGTTCCATTCCGTTCCATTCCGTTCCTTTCCGTTCTACTCGGGTTGATTCCATTCTATTCCATTCCATTCCATTCGATTCCATTCGATTCCATTCGAATCCATTCGATTCCATTCGATTCCATTCGATTCCATTCTATTCCATTGAATTCCATTCCATTCCATTCCATTCCATTGAATTCCGTTCCATTCCATTCAATTCCATTCCATTCCATTCCTTTCCGTTCCGTTCCGTTCCGTTCCGTTCCGTTCCCTTCTACTCGGGTTGATTCCATTCTATTCCATTCGATTCCATTCGATTCAATTCGATTCCATTCCATTCCATTCCATTCCATTCCATTCCATTGAATTCCGTTCCATTCCATTGAATTCCATTCCATTCCGTTCCATTCCATTGAATTCCGCTCCGTTCCGTTCCGTTCCGTTCCGTTCCATTCCGTACCATTCCGTTCCATTCCGTTCTACTCGGGTTGATTCCATTCTATTCCATTCCATTCCATTCGATTCCATTCCATTCCATTCCATTCCATTCCATTCCGTTCTACTCGGGTTCATTCCATTCCATTCCGTTCCGTTCCTTTCCATTCCGTTCCTTTCCTTTCTACTTGTGTTGATTCCATTCCATTCCTTTCTATTCCATTGAATTCCATTGCATTCCATTCCATTCCATTCCATTACATGGAATTCCATTGAATTCCATTGAATTCCATTCCATTGAATTCCATTCCATTCCATTCCATTCCATTCCATTCCATGGAATTCCATTCCATTCCATTCCATTCCATTCCATTGAATTCCATTCCATTCCATTCCATTCGATTCCATTTCATTCCATTGAATTCCATTCCATTCCATTCCATTCCATTCCATTCCATTCCATAGAATTCCATTGAATTCCATTCCATTGAATTCCATTCCATTCCATTCCATCGATTCAATTCGATTCCATTCCATTCCATTCCATTCCATTCCATTGAATTCCATTCCATTCCATTCCGTTCCATTCCATTCGGTTCCATTCCATTCCATTCCATTCCATTACGTTCCGTTCCATTCCGTTCCATTCCATTGAATTCCGATCCATTGCATTGAATTCCGTTCCATTCCATTCCATTCCTTTCCGTTCCGTTCCGTTCCGTTCCGTTCCGTTCTACTCGGATTGATTCCATTCTATTCCAATCCATTCCATTCGATTCCATTCGATTCCATTCGATTCCATTCGTTTCCATTCCATTCCATTCCATTCCATTGAATTCCATTCCATTCCATTCCATTCCATTCCATTCCATTCCATGGAATTCCGTTCCATTCCGTTCCGTTCCATTGAATTCCGTTCCGTTCCATTGAATTCCATTCCATTCCATTCCATTGAATTCCATTCCATTCCATTCCATTCCATTCCATTCCATTCCATTCCATCGAATTCCATTCCATTCCATTCCATTCCATTCCATTCCATTGAATTCCGTTCCATTCCATTGAATTCCATTCCATTCCGTTCCATTCCATTGAATTCCGTTCCGTTCCGTTCCGTTCCATTCCGTTCTACTCGGGTTGATTCCATTCTATTCCATTCCAATCCACTCGATTCCATTCCATTCCATTCCATTCCATTCCATTCCATTCCGTTCTACTCGGGTTCATTCCATTCCATTCCTTTCCGTTCCATTCCGTTCCGTTCCGTTCCGTTCCGTTCTACTCGGGTTGATTCCATTCTATTCCATTCCATTCCATTCGATTCCATTCTATTCCATTCGATTCCATTCGATTCAATTCGATTCGATTCCATTCCATTCCATTCCATTCCATTGCATTCCATTGAATTCCATTCCATTCCATTGAATTCCATTCCATTCCATTCCATTCCATTCCATTCCATTCCATTCCATTCCATTCCATCAAATTCCATTCCATTCCATTCCATTCCATTCCATTCAATTCCATTCGATTCCATTCGATTCCATTCGATTCCATTCGATTCCATTCCATTCCATTCCATTCCATTGAATTCCATTCCATTCCATTCCATTCCATTGAATTCCGTTCCATTCCTTTCAATTCCATTCCATTCCATTCCATTCCATTCCATTCCATTCCATTCCATTCCATTCCATTCCATTCTACTCGGGTTGATTCCATTCTATTACATTCCATTCCATTCGATTCCATTCGATTCCATTCGATTCCATTCGATTCCATTCCATTCCATTCCATTCCATTGAATTCCGTTCCATTCCATTCCATTCCATTCCATTCCATTCCATTCCTTTGAATTCCATTACATTGAATTCCATTCCATTCCTTTCCGTTCCGTTCCGTTCCGTTCCGTACCGTTCCATTCCATTCCATTCCGTTCCATTGAATTCCGTTCCATTCCATTGAATTCCATTCCATCCCGTTCCATTCCATTGAATTCCGTTCCGTTCCGTTCCGTTCCGTTCCGTTCCGTTCCATTCCGTTCCATTCCATTCCATTGCGTTCTACTCGGGTTCATTCCATTCCATTCCTTTCCGTTCCGTTCCGTTCCGTTCCATTCCGTTCCGTTCCGTTCCGTTCTACTCGGGTTGATTCAATTCTATTCCATTCCATTCCATTCGATTCCATTCTATTCCATTCGATTCCATTCTATTCAATTCGATTCCATTCCATTCCATTCCATTCCATTCCATTCCATTCCATTGAATTCCATTCCATTCCATTCCGTTCCATTCCATTCCGTTCCATTCCATTCCATTCCATTCCATTCCATTCCATTACGTTCCGTTCCATTCCGTTCCATTCCATTGAATTCCGCTCCATTGCATTGAATTCCGTTCCATTCCATTCCATTCCTTTCCGTTCCGTTCCGTTCCGTTCCGTTCTACTCGGGTTGATTCCATTCTATTCCATTCCATTCCATTCGATTCCATTCTATTCCATTCGATTCCATTCGATTCAATTCTATTCGATTCCATTCCATTCCATTCCATTCCATTCCATTGAATTCCATTCCATTCCATAGAATTCCATTCCATTCCATTCCATTCCATTCCATTCCATTCCATTGAATTCCATTCCATTCCATTGAATTCCATTCCATTCCATTCCATTCGATTCCATTCCATTCCATGGAATTCCATTCCATTCGATTCCATTCCATTCCATGGAATTCCATTTCATTCCATTCCATTCCATTCCATTCCATTCCATTCCATGGAATTCCATTCCATTCCATTCCATTCCATTCCATTCCGTTCCATTCCATTCCATCGAATTCCATTCCATTCCATTCCATTCCATTCCATTCCATTCCATTCCATTCCATTCCATTCCATTCTACTCGGGTTGATTCCATTCTATTCCATTCCATTCCATTCGATTCCATTCGATTCCATTCGATTCCATTCGATTCCATTCCATTCCATTCCATTCCATTCAATTCCATTCCATTCCATTCCATTCCATTCCATTCCATTCCATTCCATTCCATTGAATTCCATTCCATTCCATTGAATTCCATTCAATTCCATTCCATTCCATTGAATTCCGTTCCATTCCATTCCTTTCCATTCCATTCCATTCCATTGAATTCCATTACATTGAATTCCATTCCATTCCATTCCATTCCATTGAATTCCATTCCATTCCATTGAATTCCATTCCATTCCATTCCATTCGATTCCATTCCATTCCATGGAATTCCATTCCTTTCCATTCCATTCCATTCCATTCCATTCCATTCCATTCCATTCCATTCCATTCCATTCCATTCTCCTCGGGTTGATTCCATTCTATTCCATTCCATTCCATTCCATTCCATTCGATTCCATTCGATTCCATTCGATTCCATTCCATTCCATTCCATTCCATTCCATTCCATTCCATTCCATTCCATTGAATTCCATTCCATTCCATTGAATTCCATTCCATTCCATTCCATTCCATTGAATTCCGTTCCATTCCATTCCATTCCATTCGATTCCATTCCATTGAATTCCATTGAATTCCATTCCATTGAATTCCATTCCATTCCATTGAATTCCATTCCATTTCATTCCATTCCATTCCGTTCCATTCCATTCCGTTCCATTCCATTCCATTCCTTTCCATTCCATTCCATTCCGTTCCATTCCATTGAATTCCGTTCCATTGCATTGAATTCCGTTCCATTCCATTCCATTCCTTTCCGTTCCGTTCCGTTCCGTTCCGTTCCGTTCCTTTCCGTTCTACTCGGGTTGATTCCATTCTATTCCATTCCATTACATTCGATTCCATTCTATTCCATTCTATTCCATTCGATTCCATTCGATTCAATTCGATTCCATTCCATTCCATTTCATTCCATTCCATTCCATTCCATTCCATTGAATTCCATTCCATTCCATTCCGTTCCATTCCATTCGGTTCCATTCCATTCCATTCCATTCCATTACGTTCCGTTCCATTCCGTTCCATTCCGTTCCATTCCATTGAATTCCGATCCATTGCATTGAATTCCGTTCCATTCCATTCCATTCCTTTCCGTTCCGTTCCGTTCCGTTCCGTTCTACTCGGATTGATTCCATTCTATTCCAATCCATTCCATTCGATTCCATTCGATTCCATTCGATTCCATTCGTTTCCATTCCATTCCATTCCATTCCATTGAATTCCATTCCATTCCATTCCATTCCATTCCATTCCATTCCATGGAATTCCGTTCCATTCCGTTCCGTTCCATTGAATTCCGTTCCGTTCCATTGCATTCCATTCCATTCCATTCCATTGAATTCCATTCCATTCCATTCCATTCCATTCCATTCCATTCCATTCCATTCCATCGAATTCCATTCCATTCCATTCCATTCCATTCCATTTCATTGAATTCCGTTCCATTCCATTGAATTCCATTCCATTCCGTTCCATTCCATTGAATTCCGTTCCGTTCCGTTCCGTTCCATTCCGTTCTACTCGGGTTGATTCCATTCTATTCCATTCCAATCCACTCGATTCCATTCCATTCCATTCCATTCAATTCCATTCCATTCCGTTCTACTCGGGTTCATTCCATTCCATTCCTTTCCGTTCCATTCCGTTCCGTTCCGTTCCGTTCCGTTCTACTCGGGTTGATTCCATTCTATTCCATTCCATTCCATTCGATTGCATTCTATTCCATTCGATTCCATTCGATTCAATTCGATTCGATTCCATTCCATTCCATTCCATTCCATTGCATTCCATTGAATTCCATTCCATTCCATTGAATTCCATTCCATTCCATTCCATTCCATTCCATTCCATTCCATTCCATTCAATTCCATCAAATTCCATTCCATTCCATTCCATTCCATTCAATTCCATTCGATTCCATTCGATTCCATTCGATTCCATTCGATTCCATTCCATTCCATTCCATTCCATTCCATTGAATCCCATTCCATTCCATTCCATTCCATGGAATTCCGTTCCATTCCTTTCAATTCCATTCCATTCCATTCCATTCCATTCCATTCCATTCCATTCCATTCCATTCCATTCCATTCCATTCCATTCTACTCGGGTTGATTCCATTCTATTACATTCCATTCCATTCGATTCCATTCGATTCCATTCGATTCCATTCGATTCCATTCCATTCCATTCCATTCCATTGAATTCCGTTCCATTCCATTCCATTCCATTCCATTCCATTCCATTCCTTTGAATTCCATTACATTGAATTCCATTCCATTCCTTTCCGTTCCGTTCCGTTCCGTACCGTTCCAATCCATTCCATTCCGTTCCATTGAATTCCGTTCCATTCCATTGAATTCCATTCCATTCCGTTCCATTGCATTGAATTCCGTTCCGTTCCGTTCCGTTCCGTTCCGTTCCGTTCCATTCCGTTCCATTCCATTCCATTGCGTTCTACTCGGGTTCATTCCATTCCATTCCTTTCCGTTCCGTTCCGTTCCGTTCCATTCCGTTCCGTTCCGTTCCGTTCTACTCGGGTTGATTCAATTCTATTCCATTCCATTCCATTCGATTCCATTCTATTCCATTCGATTCCATTCTATTCATTTCGATTCCATTCCATTCCATTCCATTCCATTCCATTCCATTCCATTGAATTCCATTCCATTCCCTTCCGTTCCATTCCATTCCGTTCCATTCCATTCCATTCCATTCCATTCCATTCCATTACGTTCCGTTCCATTCCGTTCCATTCCATTGAATTCCGCTCCATTGCATTGAATTCCGTTCCATTCCATTCCATTCCTTTCCGTTCCGTTCCGTTCCGTTCCGTTCTACTCGGGTTGATTCCATTCTATTCCATTCCATTCTATTCGATTCCATTCTATTCCATTCGATTCCATTCGATTCAATTCTATTCGATTCCATTCCATTCCATTCCATTCCATTGAATTCCATTCCATTCCATAGAATTCCATTCCATTCCATTCCATTCCATTCCATTCCATTCCATTGAATTCCATTCCATTCCATTGAATTCCATTCCATTCCATTCCATTCGATTCCATTCCATTCCATGGAATTCCATTCCATTCGATTCCATTCCATTCCATGGAATTCCATTTCATTCCATTCCATTCCATTCCATTCCATTCCATTCCATAGAATTCCATTCCATTCCATTCCATTCCATTCCATTCCGTTCCATTCCATTCCATCGAATTCCATTCCATTCCATTCCATTCCATTCCATTCCATTCCATTCCTTTCCATTCCATTCTACTCGGGTTGATTCCATTCTATTCCATTCCATTCCATTCGATTCCATTCGATTCCATTCGATTCCATTCGATTCCATTCCATTCCATTCCATTCCATTCAATTCCATTCCATTCCATTCCATTCCATTCCATTCCATTCCATTCCATTCCATTCCATTGAATTCCATTCCATTCCATTGAATTCCATTCAATTCCATTCCATTCCATTAAATTCCGTTCCATTCCATTCCTTTCCATTCCATTCCATTCCATTGAATTCCATTACATTGAATTCCATTCCATTCCATTCCATTCCATTGAATTCCATTCCATTCCATTGAATTCCATTCCATTCCATTCCATTCGATTCCATTCCATTCCATGGAATTCCATTCCTTTCCATTCCATTCCATTCCATTCCATTCCATTCCATTCCATGGAATTCCATTGAATTCCATTCCATTCCATTGAATTCCATTCCTTTCCATTCCATTCCATTGAATTTCGTTCAATTCCATTCCATTCCATTCCATTCCATTCCATGCCATTCGAATTCCATTCCATTCCATTCCATTCTTTCCATTCCATTCCATTCCATTCCATTCTACTCGGGTTGATTCGATTCTATTCCATTCCATTCCATTCGATTCCATTCGATTCCTTTCGATTCCATTCCATTCCATTCCATTCCATTCCATTCCATTGAATTCCATTCCATTCCATTCCATTCCATTCCATTGAATTCCATTCCATTCCATTCCATCGAATTCCTTTCCATTCCATTGAATTCCATTCCATTCCATTGAATTCCATTCCATTCCATTCCATTCCATTCCATTCCATTCCATCGAATTCCATTCCATTCCATTAAATTCCATTCCATTCCATTCCATTCCATTCCATTCCATTCCATTCCATTCGATTCCATTCGATTCCATTCGATTCCATTCCATTCCATTCCATTCCGTTCCGTTCCATTCCGTTCCATTCCGTTCCATTCCATTGAATTCTGTTCCATTGCATTGAATTCCGTTCCATTCCATTCCATACCTTTCCGTTCCGTTCCGTTCCGTTCCGTTCCGTTCTACTCGGGTTGATTCCATTCTATTCCATTCCATTCCATTCGATTCCATTCTATTCCATTCGATTCCATTCGATTCAATTCGATTCCATTCCATTCCATTCCATTCCATCGAATTCCATTCCATTCCATTGAATTCCATTCCATTCCATTCCATTCCATTCCATTCCATTCCATTCCATTCCATCGAATTCCATTCCATTCCATTCCATTCCATTCCATTCCATTCCATTCCATTCCATTCGATTCCATTCGATTCCATTCGATTCCATTCCATTCCATTCCATTCCATTCCATTCCATTCCATTCCATTCCATTCTACTCCGGTTGATTCCATTCTATTACATTCCATTCCATTCGATTCCATTCGATTCCTTTCGATTCCATTCCATTCCATTCCATTCCATTCCATTCCATTCCATTCCATTGAATTCCATTCCATTCCATTCCATTCCATTCCATTGAATTCCATTCCATTCCATTCCATTCCATTCCATTCCATTCCATTCCATTCCATTCCATTCCATTCCATTGAATTCCATTACACTGAATTCCATTCCATTCCATTCCATTCCATGGAATTCCATTCCATTCCGTTCCGTTCCGTTCCGTTCCGTTCCGTACCGTTCCATTCCATTCCATTCCATTCCATTGAATTCCGATCCATTCCATTGAATTCCATTCCATTCCGTTCCATTCCATTGAATTCCGTTCCGTTCCGTTCCGTTCCGTTCCGTTACGTTCCATTCCGTTCCATTCCATTCCATTCCGTTCTACTCGGGTTCATTCCATTCCATTCCTTTCCGTTCCGTTCCGTTCCGTTCCATTCCGTTCCGTTCCGTTCCGTTCTACTCGGGTTGATTCCATTCTATTCCATTCCATTCCATTCGATTCCATTCTATTCCATTCGATTCCATTCTATTCAATTCGATTCCAATCCATTCCATTCCATTCCATTACGTTCCGTTCCATTCCGTTCCATTCCATTGAATTCCGATCCATTGCATTGAATTCCGTTCCATTCCATTCCATTCCTTTCCGTTCCGTTCCGTTCCGTTCCGTTCTACTCGGGTTGATTCAATTCTATTCCATTCCATTCCATTCGATTCCATTCTATTCCATTCGATTCCATTCGATTCAATTCTATTCGATTCCATTCCATTCCATTCCATTCCATTCCATTCCATTCGATTCCATTCCATTCCATGGAATTCCATTCCATTCGATTCCATTCCATTCCATGGAATTCCATTTCATTCCATTCCATTCCATTCCATTCCATTCCATTCCATAGAATTCCATTCCATTCCATTCCATTCCATTCCATTCCATTCCGTTCCATTCCATTCCATCGAATTCCATACCATTCCATTCCATTCCATTCCATTCCATTCCATTCCATTCCATTCCATTCCATTCTACTCGGGTTGATTCCATTCTATTCCATTCCATTCCATTCGATTCCATTCGATTCCATTCGATTCCATTCGATTCCATTCCATTCCATTCCATTCCATTCAATTCCATTCCATTCCATTCCATTCCATTCCATTCCATTCCATTCCATTGAATTCCATTCCATTCCATTGAATTCCATTCCATTCCATTCCATTCCATGGAATTCCGTTCCATTCCATTCCTTTCCATTCCATTCCATTCCATTGAATTCCATTACATTGAATTCCATTCCATTCCATTCTATTCCATTGAATTCCATTCCATTCCATTGAATTCCATTCCATTCCATTCCATTCGATTCCATTCCATTCCATGGAATTCCATTCCTTTCCATTCCATTCCATTCCATTCCATTCCATTCCATTCCATGGAATTCCATTGAATTCCATTCCATTCCATTGAATTCCATTCCTTTCCATTCCATTCCATTGAATTCCGTTCAATTCCATTCCATTCCATTCCATTCCATTCCATTCCATTCGAATTCCATTCCATTCCATTCCATTCCATTCCATTCCATTCCATTCCATTCCATTCCATTCCATTCTACTCGGGTTGATTCCATTCTATTCCATTCCATTCCATTCGATTCCATTCAATTCCTTTCGATTCCATTCCATTCCATTCCATTGAATTCCATTCCATTCCATTCCATTCCATTCCATTGAATTCCATTCCATTCCATTCCATTCCATTCCATTGAATTCCATTCCATTCCATTCCATCGAATTCCATTCCATTCCATTGAATTCCATTCCATTCCATTCCATTCCATTCCATTCCATTCCATTCCATTCCATCGAATTCCATTCCATTCCATTCCATTCCATTCCATTCCATTCCATTCCATTCCATTCGATTCCATTCGATTCCATTCGATTCCATTCGATTCCATTCCATTCCATTCCATTCCGTTCCGTTCCATTCCGTTCCATTCCGTCCCATTCCATTGAATTCCGTTCCATTGCATTGAATTCCGTTCCATTCCATTCCATTCCTTTCCGTTCCGTTCCGTTCCGTTCCGCTCCGTTCTACTCGGGTCGATTCCATTCTATTCCATTCCATTCCATTCGATTCCATTCGATTCCATTCGATTCCATTCGATTCAATTCGATTCCATTCCATTCCATTCCATTCCATTCCATTCGATTGAATTCCATTCCATTCCATTGAATTCCATTCCATTCCATTCCATTCCATTCCATTCCATTCCATTGAATTCCATTCCATTCCATTGAATTCCATTCCATTCCATTCCATTCGATTCCATTCCGTTCCATGGAATTCCATTCCATTCCATTCCATTCCATTCCATTCCATTCCATTCCATGGAATTCCATTGAATTCCATTGAATTCCATTCCATTCCATTGAATTCCATTCCTTTCCATTCCATTCCATTGAATTCCGTTCAATTCCATTCCATTGCATTCCATTCCATTCCATTCCATTCGAATTCCATTCCATTCCATTCCATTCCATTCCATTCCATTCCATTCTACTCGGGTTGATTCCATTCTATTCCATTCCATTCCATTCGATTCCATTCGATTCCTTTCGATTCCATTCGATTCCATTCCATTCCATTCCATTCCACTGAATTCCATTCCATTCCATTCCATTCCATTCCATTCCATTCCATTCCATTCTACTCGGGTTGATTCCATTCTATTCCATTCCATTCCATTCGATTCCATTTGATTCCTTTCGATTCCATTCGATTCCATTCCATTCCATTCCATTCCATTGAATTCCATTCCATTCCATTCCATTGCATTCCATTCCATTCCATTCCATTCCGTTCCATTCTACTCGGGTTGATTCCATTCTATTACATTCCATTCCATTCGATTCCATTCGATTCCATTCGATTCCATTCGATTCCATTCCATTCCATTCCATTCAATTGAATTCCATTCCATTCCATTCCATTCCATTCCATTCCATTCCATTCCATTCCATTCCATTCCATTCTACTCGGGATGATTCCATTCTATTACATTCCATTCCATTCGATTCCATTCGATTCCATTCGATTCCATTCGATTCCATTCCATTCGATTCCATTCAATTGAATTCCATTCCATTCCATTCCATTCCATTCCATTCCATTCCATTGAATTCCATTCCATTCCATTGAATTCCATTCCATTACATTCCATTCCATTGAATTCCATTCCATTCCATTCCATTCCACTCCATTCCATTCCATTCCATTCCATTGAATTCCATTACATTCAATTCCATTCCATTCCATTCCATTCCATGGAATTGCATTCCATTCTGTTCCGTTCCGTTCCGTTCCATTCCATTCCATTCCATTCCATTGAATTCCGTTCCATTCCATTGAATTCCATTCCATTCCGTTCCATTCCATTGAATTCCGTTCCGTTCCGTTCCGTTCCGTTCCATTCCGTTCCATTCCGTTCCTTTCCGTTCTACTCGGGTTGATTCCATTCTATTCCATTCCATTCCATTCGATTCCATTCCATTCCATTCCATTCCATTCCATTCCTTTCTACTCGGGTTCATTCCATTCCATTCCGTTCCGTTCCGTTCTGTTCCGTTCCAATCCTTTCTACTTGTGTTGATTCCATTCCATTCCATTCTATTCCATTGAATTCCATTCCATTCCATTCCATTCCATTCCATTACATGGAATTCCATTGAATTCCATTGAATTCCATTGAATTCCATTGAATTCCATTCCATTGAATTCCATTGAATTCCATTCCATGGAATTCCATGGAATTCCATTCCATTCCATTCCATTCCTTGGAATTCCATTCCATTCCATTCAATTGAATTCCATTCCATTCCATTCCATTCGATTCCATTCGATTCCATTCCATTCCATTCCATTCCGTTCCGTTCCATTCCGTTCCATTCCGTTCCATTCCATTGAATTCTGTTCCATTGCATTGAATTCCGTTCCATTCCATTCCATACCTTTCCGTTCCGTTCCGTTCCGTTCCGTTCCGTTCTACTCGGGTTGATTCCATTCTATTCCATTCCATTCCATTCGATTCCATTCTATTCCATTCGATTCCATTCGATTCAATTCGATTCCATTCCATTCCATTCCATTCCATCGAATTCCATTCCATTCCATTGAATTCCATTCCATTCCATTCCATTCCATTCCATTCCATTCCATTCCATTCCATCGAATTCCATTCCATTCCATTCCATTCCATTCCATTCCATTCCATTCCATTCGATTCCATTCGATTCCATTCGATTCCATTCCATTCCATTCCATTCCATTCCATTCCATTCCATTCCATTCCATTCTACTCCGGTTGATTCCATTCTATTACATTCCATTCCATTCGATTCCATTCGATTCCTTTCGATTCCATTCCATTCCATTCCATTCCATTCCATTGAATTCCATTCCATTCCATTCCATTCCATTCCATTGAATTCCATTCCATTCCATTCCATTCCATTCCATTCCATTCCATTCCATTCCATTCCATTCCATTGAATTCCATTACATTGAATTCCATTCCATTCCATTCCATTCCATGGAATTCCATTCCATTCCGTTCCGTTCCGTTCCGTTCCGTTCCGTACCGTTCCATTCCATTCCATTCCATTCCATTGAATTCCGATCCATTCCATTGAATTCCATTCCATTCCGTTCCATTCCATTGAATTCCGTTCCGTTCCGTTCCGTTCCGTTCCGTTACGTTCCATTCCGTTCCATTCCATTCCATTCCGTTCTACTCGGGTTCATTCCATTCCATTCCTTTCCGTTCCGTTCCGTTCCGTTCCATTCCGTTCCGTTCCGTTCCGTTCTACTCGGGTTGATTCCATTCTATTCCATTCCATTCCATTCGATTCCATTCTATTCCATTCGATTCCATTCTATTCAATTCGATTCCATTCCATTCCATTCCATTCCATTACGTTCCGTTCCATTCCGTTCCATTCCATTGAATTCCGATCCATTGCATTGAATTCCGTTCCATTCCATTCCATTCCTTTCCGTTCCGTTCCGTTCCGTTCCGTTCTACTCGGGTTGATTCAATTCTATTCCATTCCATTCCATTCGATTCCATTCTATTCCATTCGATTCCATTCGATTCAATTCTATTCGATTCCATTCCATTCCATTCCATTCCATTCCATTCCATTCGATTCCATTCCATTCCATGGAATTCCATTCCATTCGATTCCATTCCATTCCATGGAATTCCATTTCATTCCATTCCATTCCATTCCATTCCATTCCATTCCATAGAATTCCATTCCATTCCATTCCATTCCATTCCATTCCATTCCGTTTCATTCCATTCCATCGAATTCCATACCATTCCATTCCATTCCATTCCATTCCATTCCATTCCATTCCATTCCATTCCATTCTACTCGGGTTGATTCCATTCTATTCCATTCCATTCCATTCGATTCCATTCGATTCCATTCGATTCCATTCGATTCCATTCCATTCCATTCCATTCCATTCCATTCCATTCCATTACATTCCATTCCATTCCATTCCATTCCATTCCATTCCATTGAATTCCATTCCATTCCATTGAATTCCATTCCATTCCATTCCATTCCATGGAATTCCGTTCCATTCCATTCCTTTCCATTCCATTCCATTCCATTGAATTCCATTACATTGAATTCCATTCCATTCCATTCTATTCCATTGAATTCCATTCCATTCCATTGAATTCCATTCCATTCCATTCCATTCGATTCCATTCCATTCCATGGAATTCCATTCCTTTCCATTCCATTCCATTCCATTCCATTCCATTCCATTCCATGGAATTCCATTGAATTCCATTCCATTCCATTGAATTCCATTCCTTTCCATTCCATTCCATTGAATTCCGTTCAATTCCATTCCATTCCATTCCATTCCATTCCATTCCATTCGAATTCCATTCCATTCCATTCCATTCCATTCCATTCCATTCCATTCCATTCCATTCCATTCCATTCCATTC
Organism: Gorilla gorilla gorilla; assembly: GCF_029281585.2. Lineage (NCBI taxonomy): Eukaryota > Metazoa > Chordata > Mammalia > Primates > Hominidae > Gorilla > Gorilla gorilla. Next base: position 41,441,994 of record NC_073242.2, read on the forward strand.
TACTCGGGTTGATTCCATTCTATTCCATTCCATTCCATTCGATTCCATTCAATTCCTTTCGATTCCATTCCATTCCATTCCATTGAATTCCATTCCATTCCATTCCATTCCATTCCATTGAATTCCATTCCATTCCATTCCATTCCATTCCGTTGAATTCCATTCCATTCCATTCCATCGAATTCCATTCCATTCCATTGAATTCCATTCCATTCCATTCCATTCCATTCCATTCCATTCCATTCCATTCCATCGAATTCCATTCCATTCCATTCCATTCCATTCCATTCCATTCCATTCCATTCCATTCGATTCCATTCGATTCCATTCGATTCCATTCGATTCCATTCCATTCCATTCCATTCCGTTCCGTTCCATTCCGTTCCATTCCGTCCCATTCCATTGAATTCCGTTCGATTGCATTGAATTCCGTTCCATTCCATTCCATTCCTTTCCGTTCCGTTCCGTTCCGTTCCGCTCCGTTCTACTCGGGTTGATTCCATTCTATTCCATTCCATTCCATTCGATTCCATTCTATTCCATTCGATTCCATTCGATTCAATTCGATTCCATTCCATTCCATTCCATTCCATTCCATTCCATTGAATTCCATTCCATTCCATTGAATTCCATTCCATTCCATTCCATTCCATTCCATTGAATTCCATTCCATTCCATTGAATTCCATTCCATTCCATTCCATTCGATTCCATTCCATTCCATGGAATTCCATTCCATTCCATTCCATTCCATTCCATTCCATTCCATTCCATTCCATGGAATTCCATTGAATTCCATTGAATTCCATTCCATTCCATTGAATTCCATTCCTTTCCATTCCATTCCATTGAATTCCGTTCAATTCCATTCCATTGCATTCCATTCCATTCCATTCCATTCGAATTCCATTCCATTCCATTCCATTCCATTCCATTCCATTCCATTCTACTCGGGTTGATTCCATTCTATTCCATTCCATTCCATTCGATTCCATTCGATTCCTTTCGATTCCATTCGATTCCATTCCATTCCATTCCATTCCACTGAATTCCATTCCATTCCATTCCATTCCATTCCATTCCATTCAATTCCATTCTACTCGGGTTGATTCCATTCTATTCCATTCCATTGCATTCGATTCCATTTGATTCCTTTCGATTCCATTCGATTCCATTCCATTCCATTCCATTCCATCGAATTCCATTCCATTCCATTCCATTCCATTCCATTCCATTCCATTCCATTCCATTCCGTTCCATTCTACTCGGGTTGATTCCATTCTATTACATTCCATTCCATTCGATTCCATTCGATTCCATTCGATTCCATTCGATTCCATTCCATTCCATTCCATTCAATTGAATTCCATTCCATTCCATTCCATTCCATTCCATTCCATTCCATTGAATTCCATTCCATTCCATTCCATTGAATTCCATTACATTGGATTCCATTCCATTCCATGGAATTCCATTCCGTTCCATTCCGTCCCATTCCATTGAATTCCGTTCCATTGCATTGAATTCCGTTCCATTCCATTCCATTCCATTCCGTTCCGTTCCGTTCCGTTCCGCTCCGTTCTACTCGGGTTGATTCCATTCTATTCCATTCCATTCCATTCGATTCCATTCGATTCAATTCGATTCGATTCGATTCCATTCCATTCCATTCCATTCCATTGAATTCCATTCCATTCCATTGAATTCCATTCCATTCCATTCCATTCCATTCCATTACATGGAATTCCATTCCATTCCATTGAATTCCATTCCATTCCATTCCATTCGATTCCATTCCATTCCATGGAATTCCATTCCATTCGATTCCATTCCATTCCATGGAATTCCATTTCATTCCATTGCATTCCATTCCATTCCATTCCATTCCATTCCATAGAATTCCATTCCATTCCATTCCATTCCATTCCATTCCATTCCATTCCATTCCATTCCATTCCATCGAATTCCATTCCATTCCATTCCATTCCATTCCATTCCATTCCATTCCATTCCATTCTATTCCATTCTACTCGGGTTGATTCCATTCTATTACATTCGATTCCATTCGATTCCATTCGATTCCATTCGATTCCATTCGATTCCATTCCATTCCATTCCATTCAATTGAATTCCATTCCATTCCATTCCATTCCATTCCATTCCATTCCATTCCATTCCATTGAATTCCATTCCATTCCATTGAATTCCATTCCATTCCGTTCCATTCCATTGAATTCCGTTCCGTTTCGTTCCGTTCCGTTCCGTTCCATTCCGTTCCATTCCATTCCATTCCGTTCTACTCGGGTTCATTCCATTCCATTCCTTTCCGTTCCGTTCCGTTCCGTTCCGTTCCGTTGCGTTCCGTTCCGTTCTACTCGGGTTGATTCCATTCTATTCCATTCCATTCCATTCGATTCCATTCTATTCCATTCGATTCCATTCTATTCAATTCGATTCCATTCCATTCCATTCCATTCCATTGAATTCCATTCCATTCCATTCCATTCCATTCCATTGAATTCCATTGAATTCCATTCCATTGAATTCCATTCCATTCCATTCCATTCCGTTCCATTCCATTCCGTTCCATTCCATTCCATTCCATTCCATTCCATTCCGTTCCGTTCCATTCCGTTCCATTCCGTTCCATTCCAATGAATTCCGTTCCATTGCATTGAATTCCGTTCCATTCCATTCCATTCCTTTCCGTTCGGTTCCGTTCCGTTCCGTTCTGTTCTAGTCGGGTTGATTCCATTCTATTCCATTCCATTCCATTCGATTCCATTCTATTCCATTCGATTCCATTCGATTCAATTCGATTCGATTCCATTCCATTCCATTCCATTCCATTCCATTCCATAGAATTCCATTCCATTCCATTGAATTCCATTCCATTCCATTCCATTCCATTCCATTGAATTCCATTCCATTCCATTGAATTCCATTCCATTCCATTCCATTCGATTCCATTCCATTCCATGGAATTCCATTCCATTCGATTCCATTCCATTCCATGGAATTCCATTTCATTCCATTCCATTCCATTCCATTCCATTCCATAGAATTCCATTCCGTTCCATTCCATTCCATTCCATTCCATTCCGTTCCATTCCATTCCATCGAATTCCATTCCATTCCATTCCATTCCATTCCATTCCATTCCATTCCATTCTACTCGGGTTGATTCCATTCTATTACATTCCATTCCATTCGATTCCATTCGATTCCATTCGATTCCATTCCATTCAATTGAATTCCATTCCATTCCATTCCATTCCATTCCATTCCATTCCATTGAATTCCATTCCATTACATTGAATTCCATTCCATTCCATTCCATTCCATTGAATTCCGTTCCATTCCATTCTTTCCATTCCATTCCATTCCATTGAATTCCATTACATTGAATTCCATTCCATTCCATTCCATTCCATTCCATTCCATTGAATTCCATTCCATTCCATTGAATTCCATTCCTTTCCATTCCATTCCATTGAATTCCGTTCAATTCCATTCCATTCCATTCCATTCCATTCCATTCCATTCCATTCGAATTCCATTCCATTCCATTCCATTCCATTCCATTCCATTCCATTCCATTCCATTCTACTCGGGTTGATTCCATTCTATTCCATTCCATTCCATTCGATTCCATTCGATTCCTTTCGATTCCATTCCATTCCATTCCATTCCATTCCATTGAATTCCATTCCATTCCATTCCATTCCATTCCATTGGATTCCATTCCATTCCATTCCATCGAATTCCATTCCATTCCATTGAATTCCATTCCATTCCATTCCATTCCATTCCATTCCATTCCATTCCATTCCATCGAATTCCATTCCATTCCATTCCATTCCATTCCATTCGATTCCATTCGATTCCATTCGATTCCATTCCATTCCATTCCATTCCATTGAATTCCGTTCCATTCCATTCCATTCCATTCCATTCCCTTCCATTGAATTCCATTACATTGAATTCCATTCCATTCCATTCCATTCCATGGAATTCCATTCCATTCCGTTCCGTTCCGTTCCGTTCCGTTCCATACCGTTCCATTCCATTCCATTCCATTCCATTGAATTCCGTTCCATTCCATTGAATTCCATTCCATTCCGTTCCATTCCATTGAATTCCGTTCCGTTCCGTTCCGTTCCGTTCCGTTCCGTTCCGTTCCATTCCGTTCCATTCCATTCCATTCCGTTCTACTCGGGTTCATTCCATTCCATTCCTTTCCGTTCCGTTCCGTTCCGTACCATTCCGTTCCGTTCTACTCGGGTTGATTCCATTCTATTCCATTCCATTCCATTCGATTCCATTCTATTCCATTCGATTCCATTCTATTCAATTCGATTCCATTCCATTCCAATCCATTCCATTACATTCCATTGAATTCCATTCCATTCCATTCCGTTCCATTCCATTCCGTTCCATTCCATTCCATTCCATTCCATTCCATTCCATTACGTTCCGTTCCATTCCGTTCCATTCCATTGAATTCCGATCCATTGCATTGAATTCCGTTCCATTCCATTCCATTCCATTCCATTCCATTCCATTCCATTGAATTCCATTCCATTGAATTCCATTCCATTCCATTCCATTCCACTGAATTCCATTCCATTCCGTTCCGTTCCGTTCCGTTCCGTTCCATTCCGTTCCATTCCATTCCATTCCATTCCATTGAATTCCGTTCCATTCCATTGAATTCCATTCCATTCCGTTCCATTCCATTGAATTCCGTTCCGTTCCGTTCCGTTCCGTTCCGTTCCATTCCGTTCCATTCCGTTCCATTCCGTTCTACTCGGGTTGATTCCATTCTATTCCATTCCATTCCATTGGATTCCATTCCATTCCATTCCATTCCATTCCATTTCATTCCTTTCTACTCGGGTTCATTCCATTCCATTCCGTTCCGTTCCGTTCCGTTCCGTTCCATTCCTTTCTACTTGTGTTGATTCCATTCCATTCCATTCTATTCCATTGAATTCCATTCCATTCCATTCCATTCCATTCCATTACATGGAATGCCATTGAATTGCATTGAATTCCATTACATTGAATTCCATTGAATTCCATTCCATTCCATTCCATGGAATTCAATTCCATTCCATTCCATTCCTTGGAATTCCATTCCATTCCATTCCATTCCATTCCATTGAATTCCATTCCATTCCATTCAATTGAATTCCATTCCATTCCATTCCATTCGATTCCATTCCATTCCATTGAATTCAATTCCGTTCCATTCCATTCCATTGAATTCCATTGAATTCCATTCCATTGAATTCCATTCCATTCCATTGAATTCCATTCCATTTCATTCCATTCCATTCCGTTCCATTCCATTCCGTTCCATTCCATTCCATTCCTTTCCATTCCATTCCATTCCGTTCCATTCCATTGAATTCCGTTCCATTGCACTGAATTCCGTTCCATTCCATTCCATCCCTTTCCGTTCCGTTCCGTTCCGTTCCGTTCCGTTCCGTTCTACTCGGGTTGATTCCATTCTATTCCTTTCCATTCCATTCGATTCCATTCTATTCCATTCGATTCCATTCGATTCAATTCGATTCCATTCCATTCCATTCCATTCCATTCCATTCCATTCCATTGAATTCCATTCCATTCCATTCCGTTCCATTCCATTCCGTTCCATTCCATTACATTCCATTCCATTACGTTCCGTTCCATTCCGTTCCATTCCGTTCCATTCCATTGAATTCCGATCCATTGCATTGAATTCCGTTCCATTCCATTCCATTCCTTTCCGTTCCGTTCCGTTCCGTTCCGTTCCGTTCCGTTCCGTTCTACTCGGATTGATTCCATTCTATTCCATTCCATTCCATTCGATTCCATTCGATTCCATTCGATTCCATTCGATTCCATTCCATTCCATTCCATTCCATTGAATTCCATTCCATTCCATTCCATTCCATTTCTTTCCATTCCATTGAATTCCATTGAATTCCATTCCATTGAATTCCATTCCATTCCATTCCATTCCGTTCCATTCCATTCCGTTCCATTCCATTCCATTCCATTCCATTCCATTCCATTCCGTTCCGTTCCATTCCGTTCCATTCCGTTCCATTCCATTGAATTCCGTTCCATTCCATTACATTCCTTTACGTTCTGTTCCGTTCCGTTCCGTTCCGTTCCGTTCTACTCGGGTTGATTCCATTCTATTCCATTCCATTCCATTCCATTCCATTCTATTCCATTCGATTCCATTCGATTCAATTCGATTCGATTCGATTCCATTCCATTCCATTCCATTCCATTGAATTCCATTCCATTCCATTGAATTCCATTCCATTCCATTCCATTCCATTCCATTCCATGGAATTCCATTCCATTCCATTGAATTCCATTCCATTCCATTCCATTCGATTCCATTCCATTCCATGGAATTCCATTCCATTCGATTCCATTCCATTCCATGGAATTCCATTTCATTCCATTCCATTCCATTCCATTCCATTCCATTCCATTCCATAGAATTCCATTCCATTCCATTCCATTCCATTCCATTCCATTCCATTCCATCGAATTCCATTCCATTCCATTCCATTCCATTCCATTCCATTCCATTCCATTCTATTCCATTCTACTCGGGTTGATTCCATTCTATTACATTCGATTCCATTCGATTCCATTCGATTCCATTCGATTCCATTCGATTCCATTCCATTCAATTGAATTCCATTCCATTCCATTCCATTCCATTCCATTCCATTCCATTCCATTCCATTCCATTGAATTCCATTCCATTCCATTGAATTCCATTCCATTCCGTTCCATTCCATTGAATTCCGTTCCGTTCCGTTCCGTTCCGTTCCGTTCCATTCCGTTCCATTCCATTCCATTCCGTTCTACTCGGGTTCATTCCATTCCATTCCTTTCCGTTCCGTTCCGTTCCGTTCCGTTCCGTTGCGTTCCGTTCCGTTCTACTCGGGTTGATTCCATTCTTTTCCATTCCATTCCATTCGATTCCATTCTATTCCATTCGATTCCATTCTATTCAATTCGATTCCATTCCATTCCATTCCATTGAATTCCATTCCATTCCATTCCGTTCCATTCCATTCAGTTCCATTCCATTCCATTCCATTCCATTCCATTCCTTTCCGTTACGTTCCGTTCCGTTCCATTCCGTTCTACTCGGATTGATTCCATTCTATTCCATTCCATTCCATTCGATTCCATTCGATTCCATTCGATTCCATTCGATTCCATTCCATTCCATTCCATTCCATTGAACTCCATTCCATTCCATTCCATTCCATTCCATTCCATTCCATTGAACTCCATTCCATTCCATTCCATTCCATTCCATTCCATTCCATTCCATTCCATTGAATTCCATTCCATTCCATTCCATTCCATTGAATTCCGTTCCATTCCATTCCTTTCCATTCCATTCCATTCCATTGAATTCCATTACATTGAATTCCATTCCATTCCATTCCATTCCATTCCATTCCATTCCATTGAATTCCATTCCATTCCATAGAATTCCATTCCATTCCATTCCATTCGATTCCATTCCATTCCATGGAATTCCATTCCTTTCCATTCCATTCCATTCCATTCCATTCCATTCCATTCCATTGAATTCCATTGAATTCCATTCCATTCCATTGAATTCCATTCTTTTCCATTCCATTCCATTGAATTCCTTTCAATTCCATTCCATTCCATTCCATTCCATTCCATTCCATTCGAATTCCATTCCATTCCATTCCATTCCATTCCATTCCATTCCATTCTACTCGGGTTGATTCCATTCTATTCCATTCCATTCCATTCGATTCCATTCGATTGCTTTCGATTCCATTCCATTCCATTCCATTCCATTCCATTCCATTGTATTCCATTCCATTCCATTCCATTCCATTGAATTCCATTCCATTCCATTCCATCGAATTCCATTCCATTCCATTGAATTCCATTCCATTGCATTCCATTCCATTCCATTCCATTCCATTCCATTCCATTCTATTCCATTCCTTCGAATTCCATTCCATTGCATTCCATTCCATTCGATTCCATTCGATTCCATTCGATTCCATTCGATTCCATTCGATTCCATTCGATTCCATTCCATTCCATTCCATTCCATTGAATTCCATTCCATTCCATTCCATTCCATTGAATTCCGTTCCATTCCTTTCAATTCCATTCCATTCCATTCCATTCCATTCCATTCCATTCCGTTCTACTCGGGTTCATTCCATTCCATTCCTTTCCTTTCCGTTCCGTTCCATTCCGTTCCGTTCCGTTCTACTCGGGTTGATTCCATTCTATTCCATTCCATACCATTCGATTCCATTCTATTCCATTCGATTCAATTCTATTCCATTCCTTTCCATTCCATTTCATTCCTTTCCATTCCATTCCATTGAATTCCATTCCATTCCATTCCGTTCCATTCCATTCCGTTCCATTCCATTCCATTCCATTCCATTCCATTCCTTTCCGTTACGTTCCGTTCCGTTCCATTCCGTTCTACTCGGATTGATTCCATTCTATTCCATTCCATTCCATTCGATTCCATTCGATTCCATTCGATTCCATTCGATTCCATTCCATTCCATTCCATTCCATTCCATTCCATTCCATTGAACTCCATTCCATTCCATTCCATTCCATTCCATTCCATTCCATTCCATTGAATTCCATTCCATTCCATTCCATTCCATTGAATTCTGTTCCATTCAATTCCATTCCATTCCATTCCGTTCTACTCGGGTTGATTCCATTCTATTCCATTCCGTTCCGTTCCGTTCCGTTCCGTTCCGTTCCGTTCCATTCCACTCGGGTTGATTCCATTCTATTCCATTCCATTCCATTCCATTCCATTCGATTCCATTCGATTCCATTCGATTCCATTCGATTCCATTCCATTCCATTGAATTCCATTCCATTCCATGGAATTCCGTTCCATTCCATTCCATTGCATTCCATTCCATTCCATTCCATTTGGATTCCATTCCATTCTATTCCATTCCATTCCATTCCATTCCATTCCATTCCATTCCATTCCATTCTACTCTGGTTGATTCCATTCTATTCCATTCCATTCCATTCGATTCCATTCGATTCCATTCGATTCCATTCGATTCCATTCCATTCCATTCCATTCCATTCCATTCCATTGAATTCCATTCCATTCCATTGAATTCCATTCCATTCCATTCCATTCCATTGAATTCCGTTCCATTCCATTGCATTCCATTCCTTTCCATTCCATTGAATTCCATTCCATTGAATTCCATTCCATTCCATTCCATTCCATGGAATTCCATTCCATTCCGTTCCGTTCCGTTCCGTTCCTTTCCGTTTCGTTCCGTTCCGTTCCGTTCCGTTCCATTCCATTCCATTCCATTCCATTGAAATCCGTTCCATTCCATTGAATTCCATTCCATTCCGTTCCATTCCATTGAATTCTGTTCCGTTCCGTTCCGTTCCGTTCCGTTCCATTCCGTTCCATTCCATTGAATTCCATTGAATTCCATTCCATTCCATTCCGTTCCATTCCATTCCGTTCCGTTCCATTCCATTCCATTCCATTCCATTCCATTCCATTCCGTTCTACTCGGGTTCATTCCATTCCATTCCGTTCCGTTCCGTTCCGTTCCGTTCCTTTCCTTTCTACTTGTGTTGATTCCATTCCATTCCATTCTATTCCATTGAATTCCATTCCATTCCATTCCATTCCATTCCATTACATGGAATTCCATTGAATTCCATTGAATTCCATTCCATAGAATTCCATTCCATTCCATTCCATTCCATTCCATGGGATTCCATTCCATTCCATTCCATTCCATTCCATTGAATTCCATTCCATTCCATTCCATTGAATTCCATTCCATTCCATTCCATTCGATTCCATTTCATTCCATTGAATTCCATTCCATTCCATTGAATTCCATTGAATTCCATTCCATTGAATTCCATTCCACTCCATTGAATTCCATTCCATTTCATTCCATTCCATTCCGTTCCATTCCATTCCGTTCCATTCCATTCCATTCCTTTCCATTCCATTCCATTCCGTTCCATTCCATTGAATTCCGTTCCATTGCATTGAATTCCGTTCCATTCCATTCCATTCCTTTCCGTTCCGTTCCGTTCCGTTCCGTTCCGTTCCGTTCTACTCGGGTTGATTCCATTCTATTCCATTCCATTCCATTCGATTCCATTCTATTCCATTCGATTCCATTCGATTCAATTCGATTCCATTCGATTCCATTCCATTCCATTCCATTCCATTCCACTCCATTCCATTGAATTCCATTCCATTCCATTCCGTTCCATTCCATTCCGTTCCATTCCATTAAATTCCATTCCATTCCATTCCATTCCGTTCCATTCCATTCCATTCCTTTCCATTCCATTCCTTTCCGTTCCATTCCGTTCCTTTCCATTCCGTTCTACTCGGATTTATTCCATTCTATTCCATTCCATTCCATTCGATTCCATTCGATTCCATTCGATTCCATTCGATTCCATTCCATTCCATTCCATTCCATTCCATTCCATTCCATTCCATTGAACTCCATTCCATTCCATTCCATTCCATTCCATTCCATTCCATTCCATTGAATTCCATTCCATTCCATTCCATTCCATTGAATTCTGTTCCATTCAATTCCATTCCATTCCATTCCGTTCTACTCGGGTTGATTCCATGCTATTCCATTCCGTTCCATTCCGTTCCGTTCCGTTCCGTTCCGTTCCGTTCCATTCCACTCGGGTTGATTCCATTCTATTCCATTCCATTCCATTCCATTCCATTCCATTCGATTCCATTCGATTCCATTCGATTCCATTCGATTCCATTCGATTCCATTCCATTCCATTGAATTCCATTCCATTCCATTCCATTCCATTGAATTCCGTTCCATTCCATTCCATTGCATTCCATTATATTCCATTCCATTTGAATTCCATTCCATTCCATTCCATTCCATTCCATTCCATTCCATTCCATTCCATTCCATTCTACTCGGGTTGATTCCATTCTATTCCATTCCATTCCATTCGATTCCATTCGATTCCATTCGATTCCATTCGATTCCATTCCATTCCATTCCATTCCATTCCATTCCATTCCATTCCATTCCATTGAATTCCATTCCATTCCATTGAATTCCATTCCATTCCATTCCATTCCATTGAATTCCGTTCCATTCCATTCCATTCCATTCCATTCCATTCCATTGAATTCCATTCCATTGAATTCCATTCCATTCCATTCCATTCCATTGAATTCCATTCCATTCCGTTCCGTTCCGTTCCGTTCCGTTTCGTTCCGTTCCGTTCTGTTCCGTTCCATTCCATTCCATTCCATTCCATTGAATTCCGTTCCATTCCATTGAATTCCATTCCATTCCGTTCCATTCCATTGAATTCTGTTCCGTTCCGTTCCGTTCCGTTCCGTTCCATTCCGTTCCATTCCGTTCCTTTCCGTTCTACTCGGGTTGATTCCATTCTATTCCATTCCACTCCATTCGATTCCATTCGATTCCATTCGAATCCATTCGATTCCATTCGATTCCATTCGATTCCATTCCATTCCATTGAATTCCATTCCATTCCATTCCATTCCATTGAATTCCGTTCCATTCCATTCAATTCCATTCCATTCCATTCCATTCCATTCCTTTCCGTTCCGTTCCGTTCCGTTCCGTTCCGTTCCGTTCTACTCGGGTTGATTCCATTCTATTCCATTCCATTCCATTCGATTCCATTCTATTCCATTCGATTCCATTCGATTCAATTAGATTCCATTCCATTCCATTCCATTCCATTCCATTCCATTGGATTCCGTTCCATTCCATTGAATTCCATTCCATTCCGTTCCATTCCATTGAATTCCGCTCCGTTCCGTTCCGTTCCGTTCCGTTCCATTCCGTACCATTCCATTCCATTCCGTTCTACTCGGGTTGATTCCATTCTATTCCATTCCATTCCATTCGATTCCATTCCATTCCATTCCATTCCATTCCATTCCATTCCGTTCTACTCGGGTTCATTCCATTCCATTCCGTTCCGTTCCGTTCCGTTCCGTTCCTTTCCTTTCTACTTGTGTTGATTCCATTCCATTCCTTTCTATTCCATTGAATTCCATTCCATTCCATTCCATTCCATTCCATTCCATTACATGGAATTCCATTGAATTCCATTGAATTCCATTCCATTGAATTCCATTCCATTCCATTCCATTCCATTCCATTCCATGGAATTCCATTCCATTCCATTCCATTCCATTCCATTGAATTCCATTCCATTCCATTCCATTGAATTCCATTCCATTCCATTCCATTCGATTCCATTTCATTCCATTGAATTCCATTCCATTCCATTCCATTCCATTCCATTCCATTGAATTCCATTGAATTCCATTCCATTGAATTCCATTCCATTCCATTGAATTCCATTCCATTTCATTCCATTCCATTCCGTTCCATTCCATTCCGTTCCATTCCATTCCATTCCTTTCCATTCCATTCCATTCCGTTCCATTCCATTGAATTCCGTTCCATTGCATTGAATTCCGTTCCATTCCGTTCCATTCCTTTCCGTTCCGTTCCGTTCCGTTCCGTTCCGTTCCGTTCTACTCGGGTTGATTCCATTCTATTCCATTCCATTCCATTCGATTCCATTCTATTCCATTCGATTCCATTCGATTCAATTCGATTCCATTCCATTCCATTCCATTCCATTCCATTCCATTGAATTCCATTCCATTCCATTCCGTTCCATTCCATTCCGTTCCATTCCATTCCATTCCATTCCATTCCATTCCATTACGTTCCGTTCCATTCAGTTCCATTCCATTCCATTCCATTCCATGGAATTCCATTCCATTCGATTCCATTCCATTCCATGGAATTCCATTTCATTCCGTTCCATTCCATTCCATTCCATTCCATTCCATAGAATTCCATTCCGTTCCATTCCATTCCATTCCATTCCATTCCATTCCATTCCATTCTACTCGGGTTGATTCCATTCTATTGCATTCCATTCCATTCGATTCCATTCGATTCCATTCGATTCCATTCGATTCCATTCCATTCCATTCCATTCAATTGAATTCCATTCCATTCCATTCCATTCCATTCCATTCCATTGAATTCCATTCCATTACATTGAATTCCATTCCATTCCATTCCATTCCATTGAATTCCGTTCCATTCCATTCCTTTCCATTCCATTCCATTCCATTGAATTCCATTACATTGAATTCCATTCCATTCCATTCCATTCCATTCCATTGAATTCAATTCCATTCCATTGAATTCCATTCCATTCCATTCCATTCGACTCCATTCCATTCCATGGAATTCCATTCCTTTCCATTCCATTCCATTCCATTCCATTCCATCCCATTGAATTGCATTGAATTCCATTCCATTCCATTGAATTCCGTTCAATTCCATTCCATTCCATTCCATTCCATTCCATTCCATTCGAATTCCATTCCATTCCATTCCATTCCATTCCATTCCATTCCATTCCATTCTACTCGGGTTGATTCCATTCTATTCCATTCCATTCCATTCGATTCCATTCGATTCCTTTCGATTCCATTCCATTCCATTCCATTCCATTCCATTCCATTCCATGGAATTCCATTCCATTCCATTCCATTCCATTCCATTGAATTCCATTCCATTCCATTCCATCGAATTCCATTCCATTCCATTGAATTCCATTCCATTCCATTCCATTCCATTCCATTCCATTCCATTCCATTCCATTCCATTCCATTCCATCGAATTCCATTCCATTCCATTCCATTCCATTCCATTCCATTCCATTCCATTCCATTCCATTCCATTCCATTCCATTCGATTCCATTCGATTCCATTCCATTCCATTCCATTCCATTCCATTCCATTCCATTCTACTCCGGTTGATTCCATTCTATTACATTCCATTCCATTCGATTCCATTAGATTCCATTCGATTCCATTCGATTCCATTCCATTCCATTCCATTCCATTCCATTGAATTCCGTTCCATTCCATTCCATTCCATTCCATTCCATTCCATTGAATTCCATTACATTGAATTCCATTCCATTCCATTCCATTCCATGGAATTCCATTCCATTCCGTTCCGTTCCGTTCCGTTCCGTTCCGTACCGTTCCATTCCATTCCATTCCATTCCATTGAATTCCGTTCCATTCCATTTAATTCCATTCCATTCCGTTCCATTCCATTGAATTCCGTTCCGTTCCGTTCCGTTCCGTTCCGTTCCGTTCCATTCCGTTCCATTCCATTCCATTCCGTTCTACTCGGGTTCATTCCATTCCATTCCTTTCCGTTCCATTCGATTCCAATCTATTCCATTCGATTCCATTCGATTCAATTCTATTCCATTCCATTCCATTTCATTCCATTCCATTCCATTCCATTGAATTCCATTCCATTCCATTCCGTTCCATTCCATTCCGTTCCATTCCATTCCATTCCATTCCATTCCATTCCGTTCCATTCCATTCCGTTCCATTCCATTCCATTCCATTCCATTCCATTCCATTCCATTCCATTCCATGGAACTCCATTCCATTCCATTCCATTCCATTCCATTCCATTCCATTCCATTGAATTCCATTCCATTCCATTCCATTCCATTGAATTCTGTTCCATTCAATTCCATTCCATTCCATTCCGTTCTACTCGGGTTGATTCCATGCTATTCCATTCCGTTCCATTCCGTTCCGTTCCGTTCCGTTCCGTTCCGTTCCATTCCACTCGGGTTGATTCCATTCTATTCCATTCCATTCCATTCCATTCCATTCCATTCCATTCCATTCGATTCCATTCGGTTCCATTCGATTCCATTCGATTCCATTCGATTCCATTCCATTCCATTGAATTCCATTCCATTCCATTCCATTCCATTGAATTCCGTTCCATTCCATTCCAATGCATTCCATTCCATTCCATTCCATTTGAATTCCATTCCATTCCATTCCATTCCATTCCATTCCATTCCATTCCATTCCATTCTACTCGGGTTGATTCCATTCTATTCCATTCCATTCCATTCGATTCCATTCGATTCCATTCGATTCCATTCGATTCCATTCCATTCCATTCCATTCCATTCCATTCCATTCCATTCCATTCCATTGAATTCCATTCCATTCCATTGAATTCCATTCCATTCCATTCCATTCCATTGAATTCCGTTCCATTCCATTCCATTCCATTCCATTCCATTCCATTGAATTCCATTCCATTGAATTCCATTCCATTCCATTCCATTGAATTCCATTCCATTCCATTCCATTCGATTCCATTTCATTCCATTGAATTCCATTCCATTCCATTCCATTCCATTCCATTCCATTGAATTCCATTGAATTCCATTCCATTGAATTCCATTCCATTCCATTGAATTCCATTCCATTTCATTCCATTCCATTCCGTTCCATTCCATTCCGTCCCATTCCATTCCATTCCTTTCCATTCCATTCCATTCCGTTCCATTCCATTGAATTCCGTTCCATTGCATTGAATTCCGTTCCATTCCATTCCATTCCTTTCCGTTCCGTTCCGTTCCGTTCCGTTCCGTTCCGTTCTACTCGGGTTGATTCCATTCTATTCCATTCCATTCCATTCGATTCCATTCTATTCCATTCGATTCCATTCGATTCAATTCGATTCCATTCCATTCCATTCCATTCCATTCCATTCCATTCCATTGAATTCCATTCCATTCCATTCCGTTCCATTCCATTCCGTTCCATTCCATTCCATTCCATTCCATTCCATTCCATTACGTTCCTTTCCATTCCGTTCCATTCCGTTCCATTCCATTGAATTCCGATCCATTGCATTGAATTCCGTTCCATTCCATTCCATTCCTTTCCGTTCCGTTCCGTTCCGTTCCGTTCCGTTCTACTCGGATTGATTCCATTCTATTCCATTCCATTCCATTCGATTCCATTCGATTCCATTCGATTCCATTCGATTCCATTCCATTCCATTCCATTCCATTGAATTCCATTCCATTCCATTCCATTCCATTCCATTCCATTCCATTGAATTCCATTGAATTCCATTCCATTGAATTCCATTCCATTCCATTCCATTCCGTTCCATTCCATTCCGTTCCATTCCATTCCATTCCATTCCATTCCATTCCGCTCCGTTCCATTCCGTTCCATTCCGTTCCATTCCATTGAATTCCGTTCCATTGCATTGAATTCCGTTCCATTCCATTCCATTCCTTTCCGTTCCGTTCCGTTCCGTTCCGTTCCGTTCCGTTCTACTCGGGTTGATTCCATTCTATTCCATTCCATTCCATTCCATTCCATTCTATTCCATTCGATTCCATTCGATTCAATTCGATTCGATTCCATTCCATTCCATTCCATTCCATTCCATTCCATAGAATTCCATTCCATTCCATTGAATTCAATTCCATTCCATTCCATTCCATTCCATTGAATTCCATTCCATTCCATTGAATTCCATTCCATTCCATTCCATTCGATTCCATTCCATTCCATGTAATTCCATTCCATTCGATTCCATTCCATTCCATGGAATTCCATTTCATTCCATTCCATTCCGTTCCATTCCATTCCATCGAATTCCATTCCATTCCATTCCATTCCATTCCATTCCATTCCATTCCATTCCATTCTACTCGGGTTCATTCCATTCTATTACATTCCATTCCATTCGATTCCATTCGATTCCATTCGATTCCATTCGATTCCATTCCATTCCATTCCATTCAATTGAATTCCATTCCATTCCATTCCATTCCATTCCATTCCATTCCATTCCATTCCATTGAATTCCATTCCATTACATTGAATTCCATTCCATTCCATTCCATTCCATTGAATTCCGTTCCATTCCATTCCTTTCCATTCCATTCCATTCCATTGAATTCCATTACATTGAATTCCATTCCATTCCATTCCATTCCATTCCATTCCATTGAATTCCATTCCATTCCATTGAATTCCATTCCATTCCATTCCATTCGATTCCATTCCATTCCATGGAATTCCATTCCTTTCCATTCCATTCCATTCCATTCCATTCCATTGAATTCCATTGAATTCCATTCCATTCCATTGAATTCCATTCCTTTCCATTCCATTCCATTGAATTCCGTTCAATTCCATTCCATTCCATTCCATTCCATTCCATTCCATTCGAATTCCATTCCATTCCATTCCATTCCATTCCATTCTATTCCATTCCATTCTACTCGGGTTGATTCCATTCTATTCCAATCCATTCCATTCGATTCCATTCTATTCCATTCGATTCCATTCGATTCAATTAGATTCCATTCCATTCCATTCCATTCCATTCCATTCCATTGAATTCCGTTCCATTCCATTGAATTCCATTCCATTCCGTTCCATTCCATTGAATTCCGCTCCGTTCCGTTCCGTTCCGTTCCGTTCCATTCCGTACCATTCCGTTCCATTCCGTTCTACTCGGGTTGATTCCATTCTATTCCATTCCATTCCATTCGATTCCATTCCATTCCATTCCATTCCATTCCATTCCGTTCTACTCGGGTTCATTCCATTCCATTCCGTTCCGTTCCGTTCCGTTCCGTTCCTTTCCTTTCTACTTGTGTTGATTCCATTCCATTCCTTTCTATTCCATTGAATTCCATTCCTTTCCATTCCATTCCATTCCATTACATGGAATTCCATTGAATTCCATTCCATTGAATTCCATTCCATTCCATTGAATTCCATTCCATTTCTTTCCATTCCATTCCGTTCCATTCCATTCCGTCCCATTCCATTCCATTCCTTTCCATTCCATTCCATTCCGTTCCATTCCATTGAATTCCGTTCCATTGCATTGAATTCCGTTCCATTCCATTGAATTCCGTTCCATTGCATTGAATTCCGTTCCATTACATTCCATTCCTTTCCGTTCCGTTCCGTTCCGTTCCGTTCCGTTCCGTTCCGTTCTACACGGGTTGATTCCATTCTATTCCATTCCATTCCATTCGATTCCATTCTATTCCATTCGATTCCATTCGATTCAATTCGATTCCATTCCATTCCATTCCATTCCATTCCATTCCATTCCATTCCATTCCATTGAATTCCATTCCATTCCATTCCGTTCCATTCCATTCCGTTCCATTCCATTCCATTCCATTCCATTCCATTCCATTACGTTCCGTTCCATTCCGTTCCATTCCGTTCCATTCCATTGAATTCCGATCCATTGCATTGAATTCCGTTCCATTCCATTCCATTCCTTTCCGTTCCGTTCCGTTCCGTTCCGTTCCGTTCCGTTCTACTCGGATTGATTCCATTCTATTCCATTCCATTCCATTCGATTCCATTCGATTCCATTCGATTCCATTCGATTCCATTCCATTCCATTCCATTCCATTGAATTCCATTCCATTCCATTCCATTCCATTCCATTCCATTGAATTCCATTGAATTCCATTCCATTGAATTCCATTCCATTCCATTCCATTCCGTTCCATTCCATTCCGTTCCATTCCATTCCATTCCATTCCATTCCATTCCGCTCCGTTCCATTCCGTTCCATTCCGTTCCATTCCATTGAATTCCGTTCCATTGCATTGAATTCCGTTCCATTCCATTCCATTCCTTTCCGTTCCGTTCCGTTCCGTTCCGTTCCGTTCCGTTCTACTCGGGTTGATTCCATTCTATTCCATTCCATTGAATTCCATTCCATTCCATTCCATTCGATTCCATTCCATTCCATGTAATTCCATTCCATTCGATTCCATTCCATTCCATGGAATTCCATTTCATTCCATTCCATTCCGTTCCATTCCATTCCATCGAATTCCATTCCATTCCATTCCATTCCATTCCATTCCATTCCATTCCATTCTACTCGGGTTGATTCCATTCTATTACATTCCATTCCATTCGATTCCATTCGATTCCATTCGATTCCATTCGATTCCATTCCATTCCATTCCATTCAATTGAATTCCATTCCATTCCATTCCATTCCATTCCATTCCATTCCATTCCATTGAATTCCATTCCATTACATTGAATTCCATTCCATTCCATTCCATTCCATTGAATTCCGTTCCATTCCATTCCTTTCCATTCCATTCCATTCCATTGAATTCCATTACATTGAATTCCATTCCATTCCATTCCATTCCATTCCATTCCATTGAATTCCATTCCATTCCATTGAATTCCATTCCATTCCATTCCATTCGATTCCATTCCATTCCATGGAATTCCATTCCTTTCCATTCCATTCCATTCCATTCCATTCCATTCCATTCCATTGAATTCCATTGAATTCCATTCCATTCCATTGAATTCCATTCCTTTCCATTCCATTCCATTGAATTCCGTTCAATTCCATTCCATTCCATTCCATTCCATTCCATTCCATTCGAATTCCATTCCATTCCATTCCATTCCATTCCATTCCATTCCATTCCATTCTACTCGGGTTTATTCCATTCCATTCCATTCCATTCCATTCCATTCCATTCCTTTCGATTCCATTCCATTCCATTCCATTCCATTCCATTGAATTCCATTCCATTCCATTCCATTCCATTCCATTGAATTCCATTCCATTCCATTCCATCGAATTCCATTCCATTCCATTGAATTCCATTCCATTCCATTCCATTCCATTCCATTCCATTCCATTCCATTCCATTCCATCGAATTCCATTCCATTCCATTCCATTCCATTCCATTCCATTCGATTCCATTCGATTCCATTCGATTCCATTCCATTCCATTCCATTCCATTGAATTCCGTTCCATTCCATTCCATTCCATTCCATTCCATTCCATTGAATTCCGTTCCATTCCATTGAATTCCATTCCATTCCGTTCCATTCCATTGAATTCCGTTCCGTTCCGTTCCGTTCCGTTCCGTTCCGTTCCATTCCGTTCCATTCCATTCCATTCCGTTCTACTCGGGTTCATTCCATTCCATTCCTTTCCGTTCCGTTCCGTTCCGTACCATTCCGTTCCGTTCTACTCGGGTTGATTCCATTCTATTCCATTCCATTCCATTCGATTCCATTCTATTCCATTCGATTCCATTCTATTCAATTCGATTCCATTCCATTCCAATCCATTCCATTACATTCCATTGAATTCCATTCCATTCCATTCCGTTCCATTCCATTCCGTTCCATTCCATTCCATTCCATTCCATTCCATTCCATTACGTTCCGTTCCATTCCGTTCCATTCCATTGAATTCCGATCCATTGCATTGAATTCCGTTCCATTCCATTCCATTCCATTCCATTCCATTCCATTGAATTCCATTCCATTGAATTCCATTCCATTCCATTCCATTCCACTGAATTCCATTCCATTCCGTTCCGTTCCGTTCCGTTCCGTTCCGTTCCGTTCCATTCCATTCCATTCCATTCCATTGAATTCCGTTCCATTCCATTGAATTCCATTCCATTCCGTTCCATTCCATTGAATTCCGTTCCGTTCCGTTCCGTTCCGTTCCGTTCCATTCCGTTCCATTCCGTTCCATTCCGTTCTACTCGGGTTGATTCCATTCTATTCCATTCCATTCCATTCGATTCCATTCCATTCCATTCCATTCCATTCCATTCCATTCCTTTCTACTCGGGTTCATTCCATTCCATTCCGTTCCGTTCCGTTCCATTCCGTTCCGTTCCATTCCTTTCTACTTGTGTTGATTCCATTCCATTCCATTCTATTCCATTGAATTCCATTCCATTCCATTCCATTCCATTCCATTCCATTACATGGAATTCCATTGAATTCCATTGAATTCCATTCCATTTAATTCCATTGAATTCCATTCCATTCCATTCCATGGAATTCAATTCCATTCCATTCCATTCCTTGGAATTCCGTTCCATTCCATTCCATTCCATTCCATTGAATTCCATTCCATTCCATTCAATTGAATTCCATTCCATTCCATTCCATTCGATTCCATTCCATTCCATTGAATTCCATTCCGTTCCATTCCATTCCATTGAATTCCATTCGATTCCATTCTATTCCATTCGATTCCATTCGATTCAATTCGATTCCATTCCATTCCATTCCATTCCATTCCATTCCATTCCATTCCATTGAATTCCATTCCATTCCATTCCGTTCCATTCCATTCCGTTCCATTCCATTCCATTCCATTCCATTACGTTCCGTTCCATTCCGTTCCATTCCGTTCCATTCCATTGAATTCCGATCCGTTGCATTGAATTCCGTTCCATTCCATTCCGTTCCTTTCCGTTCCGTTCCTTTCCGTTCCGTTCCGTTCCGTTCCGTTGTACTCGGATTGATTCCATTCTATTCCATTCCATTCCATTCGATTCCATTCGATTCCATTCGATTCCATTCGATTCCATTCGAATCCATTCGATTCCATTCCATTCCATTCCATTCCATTGAATTCCATTCCATTCCATTCCATTCCATTCCATTCCATGGAATTCCATTCCATTCCATGGAATTCCATTCCATTCCATTCCATTCGATTCCATTCCATTCCATGGAATTCCATTCCATTCGATTCCATTCCATTCCATGGAATTCCATTTCATTCCATTCCATTCCATTCCATTCCATTCCATTCCATTCCATTCCATTCCATTCCATCGAATTCCATTCCATTCCATTCCATTCCATTCCATTCCATTCCATTCCATTCCATTCTACTCGGGTTGATTCCATTCTATTACATTCCATTCCATTCGATTCCATTCGATTCCATTCGATTCCATTCGATTCCATTCCATTCCATTCCATTCCATTCCATTCAATTGAATTCCATTCCATTCCATTCCATTCCATTCCATTCCATTCCATTCCATTCCATTCCATTGAATTCCATTCCATTCCATTGAATTCCATTCCATTCCGTTCCATTCCATTGAATTCCGTTCCGTTCCGTTCCGTTCCGTTCCGTTCCGTTCCGTTCCATTCCGTTCCATTCCATTCCATTCCTTTCTACTCGGGTTCATTCCATTCCATTCCTTTCCGTTCCGTTCCGTTCCGTTCCGTTCCGTTGCGTTCCGTTCCGTTCTACTCGGGTTGATTCCATTCTATTCCATTCCATTCCATTCGATTCCATTCTATTCCATTCGATTCCATTCTATTCAATTCGATTCCATTCCATTCCATTCCATTCCATTCCATTCCATTGAATTCCATTCCATTCCATTCCGTTCCATTCCATTCCGTTCCATTCCATTCCATTCCATTCCATTCCATTCCATTACGTTCCGTTCCATTCCGTTCCATTCCATTGAATTCCGATCCATTGCATTGAATTCCGTTCCATTCCATTCCACTCCTTTCCGTTCCGTTCCGTTCCGTTCTGTTCCATTCTACGCGGGTTGATTCCATTCTATTCCATTCCATTCCATTCGATTCCAATCTATTCCATTCGATTCCATTCGATTCAATTCGATTCCATTCCATTCCATTCCATTCCATTCCATTCCATTGAATTCCATTCCATTCCATTCCGTTCCATTCCATTCCGTTCCATTCCATTCCATTCCATTCCATTCCATTCCTTTCCGTTACGTTCCGTTCCGTTCCATTCCGTTCTACTCGGATTGATTCCATTCTATTCCATTCCATTCCATTCGATTCCATTCGATTCCATTCGATTCCATTCGATTCCATTCCATTCCATTCCATTCCATTGAATTCCATTCCATTCCATTCCATTCCATTCCATTCCATTCCATTGAACTCCATTCCATTCCATTCCATTCCATTCCATTCCATTCCATTCCATTCCATTCCATTGAATTCCATTCCATTCCATTCCATTCCATTGAATTCCGTTCCATTCCATTCCTTTCCATTCCATTCCATTCCATTGAATTCCATTACATTGAATTCCATTCCATTTCATTCCATTCCATTCCATTCCATTCCATTGAATTCCATTCCATTCCATAGAATTCCATTCCATTCCATTCCATTCGATTCCATTCCATTCCATGGAATTCCATTCCTTTCCATTCCATTCCATTCCATTCCATTCCATTGAATTCCATTGAATTCCATTCCATTCCATTGAATTCCATTCTTTTCCATTCCATTCCATTGAATTCCGTTCAATTCCATTCCATTCCATTCCATTTCATTCCATTCCATTCGAATTCCATTCCATTCCATTCCATTCCATTCCATTCCATTCAACTCGGGTTGATTCTATTCCATTCCATTCCATTCCATTCCATTGAATTCCATTCCATTCCATTGAATTCCATTCCATTCCATTCCATCGAATTCCATTCCATTCCATTGAATTCCATTCCATTGCATTCCATTCCATTCCATTCCATTCCATTCCATTCCATTCCATTCCATTCCTTCGAATTCCATTCCATTCCATTCCATTCCATTCCATTCCATTCGATTCCATTCGATTCCATTCGATTCCATTCGATTCCATTCGATTCCATTCCATTCCATTCCATTCCATTGAATTCCATTCCATTCCATTCCATTCCATTGAATTCCGTTCCATTCCTTTCAATTCCATTCCATTCCATTCCATTCCATTCCATTCCATTCCATTCCATTCCATTCCTTTCTACTCGGGTTGATTCCATTCTATTACGTTCCATTCCATTCGATTCCATTCGATTCCATTCGATTCCATTCCATTCCATTCCATTCCATTGAATTCCGTTCCATTCCATTCCATTCCATTCCATTCCATTCCATTGAATTCCTTTACATTGAATTCCATTCCATTCCATTCCATTCCATGGAATTCCATTCCATTCCGTTCCGTTCCGTTCCGTTCCGTTCCGTACCGTTCCATTCCATTCCATTCCATTCCATTGAATTCCGTTCCATTCCATTGAATTCCATTCCATTCCGTTCCATTCCATTGAATTCCGTTCCGTTCCGTTCCGTTCCGTTCCGTTCCGTTCCATTCCGTTCCATTCCATTCCATTCCGTTCTACTCGGGTTCATTCCATTCCATTCCCTTCCTTTCCGTTCCGTTCCGTTCCGTTCCGTTCCGTTCCGTTCCGTTCTACTAGGGTTGATTCCATTCTATTCCATTCCATTCCATTCGATTCCATTCTATTCCATTCGATTCCATTCTATTCAATTCGATTCCATTCCATTCCAATCCATTCCATTACATTCCATTGAATTCCATTCCATTCCATTCCGTTCCATTCCATTCCGTTCCATTCCATTCCATTTCATTCCATTCCATTCCATTACGTTCCGTTCCATTCCGTTCCATTCCATTGAATTCCGATCCATTGCATTGAATTCCGTTCCATTCCATTCCACTCCTTTCCGTTCCGTTCCGTTCCGTTCCGTTCCGTTCTACTCGGGTTGATTCCATTCTATTCCATTCCATTCCATTCGATTCCAATCTATTCCATTCGATTCCATTCGATTCAATTCTATTCCATTCCATTCCATTCCATTTCATTCCATTCCATTCCATTCAATTGAATTCCATTCCATTCCATTCCGTTCCATTCCATTCTGTTCCATTCCATTCCATTCCATTCCATTCCATTCCTTTCCGTTACGTTCCGTTCCGTTCCATTCCGTTCTACTCGGATTGATTTCATTCTATTCCATTCCATTCCATTCGATTCCATTCGATTCCATTCGATTCCATTCCATTCCATTCCATTCCATTCCATTCCATTCCATTCCATTGAACTCCATTCCATTCCATTCCATTCCATTCCATTCCATTCCATTCCATTGAATTCCATTCCATTCCATTCCATTCCATTGAATTCTGTTCCATTCAATTCCATTCCATTCCATTCCGTTCTACTCGGGTTGATTCCTTTCTATTCCATTCCGTTCCGTTCCGTTCCGTTCCGATCCATTCCGTTCCGTTCCATTCCACTCGGGTTGATTCCATTCTATTCCATTCCATTCCATTCCATTCCATTCGATTCCATTCGATTCCATTCGATTCCATTCGATTCCATTCCATTCCATTGAATTCCATTCCATTCCATTCCATTCCATGGAATTCCGTTCCATTCCATTCCATTGCATTCCATTCCATTCCATTCCATTTGAATTCCATTCCATTCCATTCCATTCCATTCCATTCCATTCCATTCCATTCCATTCCATTCCATTCTACTCGGGTTGATTCCATTCTATTCCATTCCATTCCATTCCATTCCATTCGATTCCATTCGATTCCATTCGATTCCATTCCATTCCATTCCATTCCATTCCATTCCATTCCATTGAATTCCATTCCATTCCATTGAATTCCATTCCATTCCATTCCATTCCATTGAATTCCGTTCCATTCCATTCCATTCCATTCCATTCCATTCCATTCCATTGAATTCCATTCCATTGAATTCCATTCCATTCCATTCCATTCCATTGAATTCCATTCCATTCCGTTCCGTTCCGTTCCGTTCCGTTCCGTTTCGTTCCGTTCCGTTCCGTTCCGTTCCATTCCTTTCCATTCCATTCCATTGAATTCCGTTCCATTCCATTGAATTCCATTCCATTCCGTTCCATTCCATTGAATTCTGTTCCGTTCCGTTCCGTTCCGTTCCGTTCCATTCCGTTCCATTCCATTGAATTCTATTGAATTCCATTCCATTCCATTCCGTTCCATTCCATTCCGTTCCGTTCCATTCCATTCCATTCCATTCCATTCCATTCCATTCCGTTCTACTCGGGTTCATTCCATTCCATTCCGTTCCGTTCCGTTCCGTTCCGTTCCTTTCCTTTCTACTTGTGTTGATTCCATTCCATTCCATTCTATTCCATTGAATTCCATTCCATTCCATTCCATTCCATTCCATTACATGGAATTCCATTGAATTCCATTGAATTCCATTCCATAGAATTCCATTCCATTCCATTCCATTCCATTCCTTGGAATTCCATTCCATTCCATTCCATTCCATTCCATTGAATTCCATTCCATTCCATTCCATTGAATTCCATTCCATTCCATTCCATTCGATTCCATTTCATTCCATTGAATTCCATTCCATTCCATTCCATTCCATTCCTTTGAATTCCATTGAATTCTATTCCATTGAATTCCATTCCACTCCATTGAATTCCATTCCATTTCATTCCATTCCATTCCGTTCCATTCCATTCCGTTCCATTCCATTCCATTCCTTTCCATTCCATTCCATTCCGTTCCATTCCATTGAATTCCGTTCCATTGCATTGAATTCCGTTCCATTCCATTCCATTCCTTTCCGTTCCGTTCCGTTCTGTTCCGTTCCGTTCCGTTCTACTCGGGTTGATTCCATTCTATTCCATTCCATTCCATGCGATTCCATTCTATTCCATTCGATTCCATTCGATTCAATTCGATTCCATTCGATTCCATTCCATTCCATTCCATTCCATTCCATTCCATTGAATTCCATTCCATTCCATTCCGTTCCATTCCATTCCGTTCCATTCCATTCCATTCCATTCCATTCCATTCCGTTCCATTCCATTCCATTCCTTTCCATTCCATTCCTTTCCGTTCCATTCCGTTCCGTTCCATTCCGTTCTACTCGGATTGATTCCTTTCTATTCCATTCCATTCCATTCGATTCCATTCGATTCCATTCGATTCCATTCGATTCCATTCCATTCCATTCCATTCCATTCCATTCCATTCCATTCCATTGAACTCCATTCCATTCCATTCCATTCCATTCCATTCCATTCCATTCCATTCCATTCCATTCCATTCCATTGAATTCCATTCCATTCCATTCCATTCCATTGAATTCTGTTCCATTCAATTCCATTCCATTCCATTCCGTTCTACTCGGGTTGATTCCATGCTATTCCATTCTGTTCCATTCCGTTCCGTTCCGTTCCGTTCCGTTCCGTTCCATTCCACTCGGGTTGATTCCATTCTATTCCATTCCATTCCATTCCATTCCATTCGATTCCATTCGATTCCATTCGATTCCATTCGATTCCATTCGATTCCATTCCATTCCATTGAATTCAATTCCATTCCATTCCATTCCATTGAATTCCGTTCCATTCCATTCCATTGCATTCCATTCCATTCCATTCCATTTGAATTCCATTCCATTCCATTCCATTCCATTCCATTCCATTCCATTCCATTCCATTCCATTCTACTCGGGTTGATTCCATTCCATTCCATTCCATTGAATTCCATTCCATTCCGTTCCGTTCCGTTCCGTTTCGTTCCGTTCCGTTCCGTTCCGTTCCATTCCATTCCATTCCATTCCATTGAATTCCGTTCCATTCCATTGAATTCCATTCCATTCCGTTCCATTCCATTGAATTCTGTTCCGTTCCGTTCCGTTCCGTTCCGTTCCATTCCGTTCCATTCCGTTCCTTTCCGTTCTACTCGGGTTGATTCCATTCTATTCCATTCCATTCCATTCGATTCCATTCGATTCCATTCGAATCCATTCGATTCCATTCGATTCCATTCGATTCCATTCCATTCCATTGAATTCCATTCCATTCCATTCCATTCCATTGAATTCCGTTCCATTCCATTCAATTCCATTCCATTCCATTCCTTTCCGTTCCGTTCCGTTCCGTTCCGTTCCGTTCCGTTCTACTCGGGTTGATTCCATTCTATTCCATTCCATTCCATTCGATTCCATTCTATTCCATTCGATTCCATTCGATTCAATTAGATTCCATTCCATTCCATTCCATTCCATTCCATTCCATTGAATTCCGTTCCATTCCATTGAATTCCATTCCATTCCGTTCCATTCCATTGAATTCCGCTCCGTTCCGTTCCGTTCCGTTCCGTTCCATTCCGTACCATTCCATTCCATTCCGTTCTACTCGGGTTGATTCCATTCTATTCCATTCCATTCCATTTGATTCCATTCCATTCCATTCCATTCCATTCCATTCCGTTCTACTCGGGTTCATTCCATTCCATTCCGTTCCGTTCCGTTCCGTTCCGTTCCTTTCCTTTCTACTTGTGTTGATTCCATTCCATTCCTTTCTATTCCATTGAATTCCATTCCATTCCATTCCATTCCATTCCATTACATGGAATTCCATTGAATTCCATCGAATTCCATTCCATTGAATTCCATTCCATTCCATTCCATTCCATTCCATTCCATGGAATTCCATTCCATTGAATTCCATTCCATTCCATTCCATTCGATTCCATTTCATTCCATTGAATTCCATTCCATTCCATTCCATTCCATTCCATTCCATTCCATTCCATTCCATTGAATTCCATTGAATTCCATTCCATTGAATTCCATTCCATTCCATTGAATGGAATGGAATGGAATGGAATGGAATGGAATGGAATGGAATCGCAACGAATCGAATGGAATCGAATGGAATCGAATGGAATGGAATGGAATGGAATGGAATGGAATCAACCCGAGTAGAATGGAATGGAATGGAACGGAACGGAATGGAACGGAACGGAACGGAATGGAATGGAATGGAATTCAACGGAATGGAATGGAATGGAATGGAATGGAATCAACCCGAGTAGAATGGAATGGATCGGAATGGATTGGAATGGAATGGAATGGAATGGAACGGAATCGAATCGAATCGAATGGAATGGAATGGAATGGAATGGAATGGAATGGAATGGAATGGAATGGAATGGAATGGAATGGAATGGAATCAACCCGAGTAGAACGGAATGGATTGGAATGGAATGGAATGGAATGGAATTAAATGGAATAGAATGGAATGGAAAGGAATGGAGTGGAATGGAATGGATTGGAATTCAATGGAATAGAATGGAATGGAATGGAATGGAATGGAATGGAATGGAATGGAATCGAATCGAATGGAATCGAACGGAATCAAATGGAATGGAGTGGAATAGAATGGAATCAACCCGATTATAATGGAATGGAATGGAATGGAACGGAATGGAACGAACCCGAGTAGAACGGAACTGAACGGAACGGAACGGAACGGAACGGAACGGAGTGAAATGGAATGGAATGGAATCGAATGGAACCGAATGGAATGGAATGGAATGGAATGGAATGGAATGGAATGGAATGGAATGGAATCAACCCTAGTAGAATGGAATGGAATCGAATGGAATGGAATGGAATGGAATGGAATGGAATCAACCCGAGTAGAATGGAATGGATTGTAATGGAATGGAATGGAATGGAATGGAATGGAATGGAATGGAATCGAATGGAATGGAAAGGAATGGAATGGAATGGAATGGAATCAACCAGAGTGGAGTGGAGTTAAGTGGAGTGGAGTGGAGTGGAGTGGAGTGGAATGGAATGGAATGGAATGGAATGGAATGGAATGGAATGGAATGGAATAGAATGGAATCAACCCGAGTAGAACGGAATGGAATGGAATGGAATGGAATGGAACGGAATGGAAGAGAACGGAATGGAAAGGAACGGAACAGAACGGAATGGAGTTTAATGAACCCGAGTAGAACGGAATGGAATGGAATGGAATGGAATGGAATGGAATGGAATGGAATCGAATCGAATGGAATCGAATGGAATGGAAAGGAATGGAATGGAATGGAATGGAATGGAATGGAATCATCCCGAGAAGAACGGAATGGAATGGAATGGAGTGGAATGGAATGGAATTGAATGGAATGGAATGGAATAAACCCGTGTAGAATGGAATGGATTGGAATGGAATGGAATGGAATGCAATGGAATGGAATGGAATGGAATGGAATGGAGTGGAATAGAATGGAATCAACCCGAGTAGAACGGAATGGAATGGAATGGAACGGAATGGAACGAACCCGATCCATTCCATTGAATTCCATTCCATTCCATTCCATTCCTTTGAATTCCGTTCCATTCCATTCCATTCCATTCCATTCCATTGAATTCCGTTCCATTCCATTGAATTCCATTCCATTCCGTTCCATTCCATTGAATTCCGTTCCGTTCCGTTCCGTTCCGTTCCGTTCCGTTCCATTCCGTTCCATTCCGTTCTACTGGGGTTGCTTCCATTTTATTCCATTCCATTCCACTCGATTCCATTCCATTCCATTCCATTCCATTCCATTCCATTCCATTCCATTCCGTTCTACTCGGGTTCATTCCATTCCATTCCTTTCCGTTCCGTTCCGTTCCGTTCTACTCGGGTTGATTCCATTCTATTCCATTCCATTCCATTCGATTCCATTCGATTCAATTCGATTCCATTCCAATCCATTCCATTCCATTCCATTGAACTCCATTCCATTCCATTCCGTTCCATTCCATTCCATTACGTTCCGTTCCATTCCGTTCCATTCCATTGAATTCCGATCCATTGCATTGAATTCCGTTCCATTCCATTCCATTCCTTTCCGTTCCGTTCCGTTCCGTTCCGTTCCGTTCTACTCGGGTTGATTCCATTCTATTCCATTCCATTCCATTCGATTCCAATCTATTCCATTCGATTCCATTCGATTCAATTCGATTCCATTCCATTCCATTCCATTCCATTCCATTCCATTGAATTCCGTTCCATTCCATTCCATTGCATTCCATTCCATTCCATTCCATTTTAATTCCATTCCATTCCATTCCATTCCATTCCATTCCATTCCATTCCATTCCATTCCATTCCATTCCATTCTACTCGGGTTGATTCCATTCTATTCCATTCCATTCCATTCGATTCCATTCGATTCCATTCGATTCCATTCGATTCCATTCCATTCCATTCCATTCCATTGAATTCCATTCCATTCCATTGAATTCCATTCCATTCCATTCCATTCCATTGAATTCCGTTCCATTCCATTCCATTCCATTCCATTCCATTCCATTGAATTCCATTCCATTGAATTCCATTCCATTCCATTCCATTCCATTGAATTCCATTCCATTCCGTTCCGTTCCGTTCCTTTCCGTTCCGTTTCGTTCCGTTCCGTTCCGTTCCTTTCCTTTCCATTCCATTCCATTCCATTGAATTCCGTTCCATTCCATTGAATTCCATTCCATTCCGTTCCATTCCATTGAATTCTGTTCCGTTCCGTTCCGTTCCGTTCCGTTCCATTCCGTTTCATTCCGTTCCTTTCCGTTCTACTCGGATTGATTCCATTCCATTCCATTCCATTCCATTCGATTCCATTCGATTCCATTCGAATCCATTCGATTCCATTCGATTCCATTCGATTCCATTCCATTCCATTGAATTCCATTCCATTCCATTCCATTCCATTGAATTCCGTTCCATTCCATTCAATTCCATTCCATTCCATTCCTTTCCATTCCGTTCCGTTCCGTTCCGTTCCGTTCCGTTCTACTCGGGTTGATTCCATTCTATTCCATTCCATTCCATTCGATTCCAATCTATTCCATTCGATTCCATTCGATTCAATTCGATTCGATTCCATTCCATTCCATTCCATTCCATTCCATTGAATTCCATTCCATTCCATTCCGTTCCATTCCATTCCATTCCATTCCATTCCATTCCATTCTATTCCATTCCATTACGTTCCGTTCCATTCCGTTCCATTCCGTTCCTTTCCATTGAATTCCGATCCATTGCATTGAATTCCGTTCCATTCCATTCCATTCCTTTCCGTTCCATTCCGTTCCGTTCCATTCCGTTCTACTCGGATTGATTCCATTCTAATCCATTCCATTCCATTCGATTCCATTCGATTCCATTCGATTGCATTCGATTCCATTCCATTCCATTCCATTCCATTCCATTCCGTTCCATTGAATTCCGTTCCATTCCATTCCATTCCATTCCATTCCATTCCATTGAATTCCATTCCATTGAATTCCATTCCATTCCATTCCATTCCATTGAATTCCATTCCATTCCGTTCCGTTCCGTTCCGTTCCGTTCCGTTCTGTTCCGTTCCGTTTCGTTCCGTTCCGTTCCGTTCCGTTCCATTCCATTCCATTCCATTCCATTGAATTCCGTTCCATTCCATTGAATTCCATTCCATTCCGTTCCATTCCATTGAATTCTGTTCCGTTCCGTTCCGTTCCGTTCCGTTCCATTCCGTTCCATTCTGTTCCTTTCCGTTCTACTCGGATTGATTCCATTCTATTCCATTCCATTCCATTCGATTCCATTCGATTCCATTCGAATCCATTCGATTCCATTCGATTCCATTCGATTCCATTCCACTCCATTGAATTCCATTCCATTCCATTCCATTCCATTGAATTCCGTTCCATTCCATTCAATTCCATTCCATTCCATTCCTTTCCGTTCCGTTCCGTTCCGTTCCGTTCCGTTATACAAGGGTTGATTCCATTCTATTCCATTCCATTCCATTCGATTCCATTCTATTCCATTCGATTCCATTCGATTCAATTCGATTCCATTCCATTCCATTCCATTCCATTCCATTCCATTCCATTCCATTCCATTGAATTCCATTCCATTCCATTCCGTTCCATTCCATTCCGTTCCATTCCATTCCGTTCCATTCCATTCCATTCCATTCCATTCCCTTCCATTCCGTTCCATTCCGTTCCATTCCATTGAATTCCGATCCATTGCATTGAATTCCGTTCCATTCCATTCCATTCCTTTCCATTCCGTTCCGTTCTGTTCCGTACCGTTCTACTCGGATTGATTCCATTCTATTCCATTCCATTCCATTCGATTCCATTCGATTCCATTCGATTCCATTCGACTCCATTCCATTCCATTCCATTCCATTCCATTCCATTCCATTGAACTCCATTCCATTCCATTCCATTCCATTCCATTCCATTCCATTGAATTCCATTCCATTCCATTCCATTCCTTTGAATTCTGTTCCATTCCATTCCATTCCATTCCATTCCGTTCTACTCGGGTTGATTCCATTCTATTCCATTCCGTTCCGTTCCGTTCCGTTCCGTTCCATTCCATTCCACTCGGGTTGATTCCATTCTATTCCATTGCATTCCATTCGATTCCATTCGATTCCATTCGATTCCATTCGATTCCATTCGATTCCATTCCATTCCATTCCATTCCATTGAATTCCATTCCATTCCATTCCATTCCATTGAATTCCGTTCCATTCCATTCAATTCCATTCCATTCCATTCCATTCCATTCCATTTGAATTCCATTCCATTCCATTCCATTCAATTCCATTCCATTCCATTCCATTCCATTCCATTCCATTCCATTCCATTCTACTCGGGTTGATTCCATCCTATTCCATTCCATTCCATTCGATTCCATTCGATTCCATTCGATTCCATTCGATTCCATTCCATTCCATTCCATTCCATTCCATTCCATTCCATTCCATTCCATTCCATTGAATTCCATTCCATTCCATTGAATTCCATTCCATTCCATTCCTTTCCATTGAATTCCGTTCCGTTCCATTCCTTTCCATTCCATTCCATTCCATTCCATTGAATTCCATTCCATTCCATTGAATTCCATTCCATTCCATTCCATTCCATTGAATTCCGTTCCGTTCCATTCCTTTCCATTCCATTCCATTCCATTGTATTCCATTACATTGAATTCCATTCCATTCCATTCCATTCCATTGTATTCCATTACATTGAATTCCATTCCATTCCATTCCATTCCATTGAATTCCATTCCATTCCATTGAATTACATTCCATTCCATTCCATTCGATTCCATTCCATTCCATGGAATTCCATTCCTTTCCATTCCATTCCATTCCATTGAATTCCATTGAATTCCATTCCATTCCATTGAATTCCATTCCTTTCCATTCCATTCCATTGAATTCCGTTCAATTCCATTCCATTCCATTCCATTCCATTCCATTCCATTCCATTCGAATTCCATTCCATTCCTTTCCATTCCATTAAATTCCATTCCATTCCATTCTACTCGTGTTGATTCCATTCTATTCCATTCCATTCCATTCCATTCAATTCGATTCCTTTCGATTCCATTCCATTCCATTCCATTCCATTCCATTCCATTGAATTCCATTCCATTCCATTCCATTCCATTGAATTCCATTCCATTCCATTCCATCGAATTCCATTCCATTCCATTGAATTCCATTCCATCCATTCCATTCCATTCCATTCCATTCCATTGAATTCCGTTCCATTCCATTCCATTGCATTCCATTCCATTCCATTCCATTTGAATTCCATTCCATTCCATTCCATTCCATTCCATTCCATTCCATTCCATTCCATTCTACTCGGGTTGATTCCATTCTATTCCATTCCATTCCATTCCATTCCATTCCATTCCATTCCATTCCATTCCTTTCCATTCCATTCCATTCCATTCCATGGAATTCCATTCCATTCCATTGAATTCCATTCCATTCCATTCCATTCCATTCCATTCCGTTCCATTCCATTCCATTCCTTTCCATTCCATTCCTTTCCGTTCAATTCCGTTCCGTTCCATTCCGTTCTACTCGGATTGATTCCATTCTATTCCATTCCATTCCATTCGATTCCATTTGATTCCATTCGATTCCATTCGATTCCATTCCATTCCATTCCATTCCATTCCA
The DNA here is from genome assembly GCF_029281585.2 of Gorilla gorilla gorilla. Classification (NCBI taxonomy): domain Eukaryota; kingdom Metazoa; phylum Chordata; class Mammalia; order Primates; family Hominidae; genus Gorilla; species Gorilla gorilla. The sequence continues at coordinate 41,476,453 of NC_073242.2, forward strand.
TTCCATTCCATTCCATGGAACTCCATTCCATTCCATTCCATTCCATTCCATTCCATTGAATTCCATTCCATTGCATTCCATTCCATTGAATTCTGTTCCATTCAATTCCATTCCATTCCATTCCGTTCTACTCGGGTTGATTCCATGCTATTCCATTCCGTTCCATTCCGTTCCGTTCCGTTCCGTTCCGTTCCGTTCCATTCCACTCGGGTTGATTCCATTCTATTCCATTCCATTCCATTCCATTCCATTCCATTCCATTCCATTCGATTCCATTCGATTCCATTCGATTCCATTCGATTCCATTCGATTCCATTCCATTCCATTGAATTCCATTCCATTCCATTCCATTCCATTGAATTCCGTTCCATTCCATTCCATTGCATTCAATTCCATTCCATTCCATTTGAATTCCATTCCATTCCATTCCATTCCATTCCATTCCATTCCATTCCATTCCATTCTACTCGGGTTGATTCCATTCTATTCCATTCCATTCCATTCGATTACATTCGATTCCATTCGATTCCATTCGATTCCATTCCATTCCATTCCATTCCATTCCATTCCATTCCATTCCATTGAATTCCATTCCATTCCATTGAATTCCATTCCATTCCATTCCATTCCATTGAATTCCGTTCCATTCCATTCCATTCCATTCCATTCCATTCCATTGAATTCCATTCCATTGAGTTCCATTCCATTCCATTCCATTGAATTCCATTCCATTCCATTCCATTCGATTCCATTTCATTCCATTGAATTCCATTCCATTCCATTCCATTCCATTCCATTCCATTGAATTCCATTGAATTCCATTCCATTGAATTCCATTCCATTCCATTGAATTCCATTCCATTTCAATCCATTCCATTCCGTTCCATTCCATTCCGTCCCATTCCATTCCATTCCTTTCCATTCCATTCCATTCCGTTCCATTCCATTGAATTCCGTTCCATTGCATTGAATTCCGTTCCATTCCATTCCATTCCTTTCCGTTCCGTTCCGTTCCGTTCCGTTCCGTTCCGTTCTACTCGGGTTGATTCCATTCTATTCCATTCCATTCCATTCGATTCCATTGTATTCCATTCGATTCCATTCGATTCAATTCGATTCCATTCCATTCCATTCCATTCCATTCCATTCCATTCCATTGAATTCCATTCCATTCCATTCCGTTCCATTCCATTCCGTTCCATTCCATTCCATTCCATTCCATTCCATTCCATTACGTTCCTTTCCATTCCGTTCCATTCCGTTCCATTCCATTGAATTCCGATCCATTGCATTGAATTCCGTTCCATTCCATTCCATTCCTTTCCGTTCCGTTCCGTTCCGTTCCGTTCCGTTCTACTCGGATTGATTCCATTCTATTCCATTCCATTCCATTCGATTCCATTCGATTCCATTCGATTCCATTCGATTCCATTCCATTCCATTCCATTCCATTGAATTCCGTTCCATTCCATTCCATTCCATTCCATTCCATTCCATTGAATTCCATTGAATTGCATTCCATTGAATTCCATTCCATTCCATTCCATTCCGTTCCATTCCATTCCGTTCCATTCCATTCCATTCCATTCCATTCCATTCTGCTCCGTTCCATTCCGTTCCATTCCGTTCCATTCCATTGAATTCCGTTCCATTGCATTGAATTCCGTTCCATTCCATTCCATTCCTTTCCGTTCCGTTCCGTTCCGTTCCGTTCCGTTCCGTTCTACTCGGGTTGATTCCATTCTATTCCATTCCATTCCATTCCATTCCATTCTATTCCATTCGATTCAATTCGATTCAATTCGATTCGATTCCATTCCATTCCATTCCATTCCATTCCATTCCATAGAATTCCATTCCATTCCATTGAATTCAATTCCATTCCATTCCATTCCATTCCATTGAATTCCATTCCATTCCATTGAATTCCATTCCATTCCATTCCATTCGATTCCATTCCATTCCATGTAATTCCATTCCATTCGATTCCATTCCATTCCATGGAATTCCATTTCATTCCATTCCATTCCGTTCCATTCCATTCCATCGAATTCCATTCCATTCCATTCCATTCCATTCCATTCCATTCCATTCCATTCTACTCGGGTTGATTCCATTCTATTACATTCCATTCCATTCGATTCCATTCGATTCCATTCGATTCCATTCCATTCCATTCCATTCCATTCCATTCAATTGAATTCCATTCCATTCCATTCCATTCCATTCCATTCCATTCCATTCCATTGAATTCCATTCCATTACATTGAATTCCATTCCATTCCATTCCATTCCATTGAATTCCGTTCCATTCCATTCCTTTCCATTCCATTCCATTCCATTGAATTCCATTCCATTGAATTCCATTCCATTCCATTCCATTCCATTCCATTCCATTGAATTCCATTCCATTCCATTGAATTCCATTCCATTCCATTCCATTCGATTCCATTCCATTCCATGGAATTCCATTCCTTTCCATTCCATTCCATTCCATTCCATTCCATTCCATTCCATTGAATTCCATTGAATTCCATTCCATTCCATTGAATTCCATTCCTTTCCATTCCATTCCATTGAATTCCGTTCAATTCCATTCCATTCCATTCCATTCCATTCCATTCCATTCGAATTCCATTCCATTCCATTCCATTCCATTCCATTCCATTCCATTCTACTCGGGTTGATTCCATTCTATTCCATTCCATTCCATTCCATTCCATTCCATTCCTTTCGATTCCATTCCATTCCATTCCATTCCATTCCATTGAATTCCATTCCATTCCATTCCATTCCATTCCATTGAATTCCATTCCATTCCATTCCATCGAATTCCATTCCATTCCATTGAATTCCATTCCATTCCATTCCATTCCATTCCATTCCATTCCATTCCATTCCATTCCATCGAATTCCATTCCATTCCATTCCATTCCATTCCATTCCATTCGATTCCATTCGATTCCATTCGATTCCATTCCATTCCATTCCATTCCATTGAATTCCGTTCCATTCCATTCCATTCCATTCCATTCCCTTCCATTGAATTCCATTACATTGAATTCCATTCCATTCCATTCCATTCCATGGAATTCCATTCCATTCCGTTCCGTTCCGTTCCGTTCCGTTCCGTACCGTTCCATTCCATTCCATTCCATTCCATTGAATTCCGTTCCATTCCATTGAATTCCATTCCATTCCGTTCCATTCCATTGAATTCCGTTCCGTTCCGTTCCGTTCCGTTCCGTTCCGTTCCATTCCGTTCCATTCCATTCCATTCCGTTCTACTCGGGTTCATTCCATTCCATTCCTTTCCGTTCCGTTCCGTTCCGTACCATTCCGTTCCGTTCTACTCGGGTTGATTCCATTCTATTCCATTCCATTCCATTCGATTCCATTCTATTCCATTCGATTCCATTCTATTCAATTCGATTCCATTCCATTCCAATCCATTCCATTACATTCCATTGAATTCCATTCCATTCCATTCCGTTCCATTCCATTCCGTTCCATTCCATTCCATTCCATTCCATTCCATTCCATTACCTTCCGTTCCATTCCGTTCCATTCCATTGAATTCCGATCCATTGCATTGAATTCCGTTCCATTCCATTCCATTCCATTCCATTCCATTCCATTGAATTCCATTCCATTGAATTCCATTCCATTCCATTCCATTCCACTGAATTCCATTCCATTCCGTTCCGTTCCGTTCCGTTCCGTTCCGTTCCGTTCCATTCCATTCCATTCCATTCCATTGAATTCCGTTCCATTCCATTCCATTCCATTCCATTGAATTCCGTTCCATTCCATTGAATTCCATTCCATTCCGTTCCATTCCATTGAATTCCGTTCCGTTCCGTTCCGTTCCGTTCCGTTCCATTCCGTTCCATTCCGTTCCATTCCGTTCTACTCGGGTTGATTCCATTCTATTCCATTCCATTCCATTCGATTCCATTCCATTCCATTCCATTCCATTCCATTCCATTCCTTTCTACTCGGGTTCATTCCATTCCATTCCGTTCCGTTCCGTTCCGTTCCGTTCCGTTCCATTCCTTTCTACTTGTGTTGATTCCATTCCATTCCATTCTATTCCATTGAATTCCATTCCATTCCATTCCATTCCATTCCATTGAATTCCATTCCATTCCATTGAATTCCATTCCATTGAATTCCATTCCATTCCATTCCATCGAATTCCATTCCATTCCATTGAATTCCATTCCATTCCATTCCATTCCATTCCATTCCATTCCATTCCATTCCATTCCATCGAATTCCATTCCATTCCATTCCATTCCATTCCATTCGATTCCATTCGATTCCATTCGATTCCATTCCATTCCATTCCATTCCATTGAATTCCGTTCCATTCCATTCCATTCCATTCCATTCCCTTCCATTGAATTCCATTACATTGAATTCCATTCCATTCCATTCCATTCCATGGAATTCCATTCCATTCCGTTCCGTTCCGTTCCGTTCCGTTCCGTACCGTTCCATTCCATTCCATTCCATTCCATTGAATTCCGTTCCATTCCATTGAATTCCATTCCATTCCGTTCCATTCCATTGAATTCCGTTCCGTTCCGTTCCGTTCCGTTCCGTTCCGTTCCATTCCGTTCCATTCCATTCCATTCCGTTCTACTCGGGTTCATTCCATTCCATTCCTTTCCGTTCCGTTCCGTTCCGTACCATTCCGTTCCGTTCTACTCGGGTTGATTCCATTCTATTCCATTCCATTCCATTCGATTCCATTCTATTCCATTCGATTCCATTCTATTCAATTCGATTCCATTCCATTCCAATCCATTCCATTACATTCCATTGAATTCCATTCCATTCCATTCCGTTCCATTCCATTCCGTTCCATTCCATTCCATTCCATTCCATTCCATTCCATTACCTTCCGTTCCATTCCGTTCCATTCCATTGAATTCCGATCCATTGCATTGAATTCCGTTCCATTCCATTCCATTCCATTCCATTCCATTCCATTGAATTCCATTCCATTGAATTCCATTCCATTCCATTCCATTCCACTGAATTCCATTCCATTCCGTTCCGTTCCGTTCCGTTCCGTTCCGTTCCGTTCCATTCCATTCCATTCCATTCCATTGAATTCCGTTCCATTCCATTCCATTCCATTCCATTGAATTCCGTTCCATTCCATTGAATTCCATTCCATTCCGTTCCATTCCATTGAATTCCGTTCCGTTCCGTTCCGTTCCGTTCCGTTCCATTCCGTTCCATTCCGTTCCATTCCGTTCTACTCGGGTTGATTCCATTCTATTCCATTCCATTCCATTCGATTCCATTCCATTCCATTCCATTCCATTCCATTCCATTCCTTTCTACTCGGGTTCATTCCATTCCATTCCGTTCCGTTCCGTTCCGTTCCGTTCCGTTCCATTCCTTTCTACTTGTGTTGATTCCATTCCATTCCATTCTATTCCATTGAATTCCATTCCATTCCATTCCATTCCATTCCATTCCATTACATGGAATTCCATTGAATTCCATTGAATTCCATTCCATTGAATTCCATTGAATTCCATTCCATTCCATTCCATGGAATTCAATTCCATTCCATTCCATTCCTTGGAATTCCGTTCCATTCCATTCCATTCCATTCCATTGAATTCCATTCCATTCCATTCAATTGAATTCCATTCCATTCCATTCCATTCGATTCCATTCCATTCCATTGAATTCCATTCCGTTCCATTCCATTCCATTGAATTCCATTCGATTCCATTCTATTCCATTCGATTCCATTCGATTCAATTCGATTCCATTCCATTCCATTCCATTCCATTCCATTCCATTCCATTCCATTGAATTCCATTCCATTCCATTCCGTTCCATTCCATTCCGTTCCATTCCATTCCATTCCATTCCATTACGTTCCGTTCCATTCCGTTCCATTCCGTTCCATTCCATTGAATTCCGATCCGTTGCATTGAATTCCGTTCCATTCCATTCCATTCCATTCCATTCCATTCCATTCCATTCCATTCCATTGAATTCCATTCCATTCCATTGAATTCCATTCCATTCCGTTCCATTCCATTGAATTCCGTTCCGTTCCGTTCCGTTCCGTTCCGTTCCGTTCCGTTCCATTCCGTTCCATTCCATTCCATTCCTTTCTACTCGGGTTCATTCCATTCCATTCCTTTCCGTTCCGTTCCGTTCCGTTCCGTTCCGTTGCGTTCCGTTCCGTTCTACTCGGGTTGATTCCATTCTATTCCATTCCATTCCATTCGATTCCATTCTATTCCATTCGATTCCATTCTATTCAATTCGATTCCATTCCATTCCATTCCATTCCATTCCATTCCATTGAATTCCATTCCATTCCATTCCGTTCCATTCCATTCCGTTCCATTCCATTCCATTCCATTCCATTCCATTCCATTACGTTCCGTTCCATTCCGTTCCATTCCATTGAATTCCGATCCATTGCATTGAATTCCGTTCCATTCCATTCCACTCCTTTCCGTTCCGTTCCGTTCCGTTCCGTTCCGTTCTACTCGGGTTGATTCCATTCTATTCCATTCCATTCCATTCGATTCCAATCTATTCCATTCGATTCCATTCGATTCAATTCGATTCCATTCCATTCCATTCCATTCCATTCCATTCCATTGAATTCCATTCCATTCCATTCCGTTCCATTCCATTCCGTTCCATTCCATTCCATTCCATTCCATTCCATTCCTTTCCGTTACGTTCCGTTCCGTTCCATTCCGTTCTACTCGGATTGATTCCATTCTATTCCATTCCATTCCATTCGATTCCATTCGATTCCATTCGATTCCATTCGATTCCATTCCATTCCATTCCATTCCATTGAACTCCATTCCATTCCATTCCATTCCATTCCATTCCATTCCATTGAACTCCATTCCATTCCATTCCATTCCATTCCATTCCATTCCATTCCATTCCATTCCATTGAATTCCATTCCATTCCATTCCATTCCATTGAATTCCGTTCCATTCCATTCCTTTCCATTCCATTCCATTCCATTGAATTCCATTACATTGAATTCCATTCCATTTCATTCCATTCCATTCCATTCCATTCCATTGAATTCCATTCCATTCCATAGAATTCCATTCCATTCCATTCCATTCGATTCCATTCCATTCCATGGAATTCCATTCCTTTCCATTCCATTCCATTCCATTCCATTCCATTGAATTCCATTGAATTCCATTCCATTCCATTGAATTCCATTCTTTTCCATTCCATTCCATTGAATTCCGTTCAATTCCATTCCATTCCATTCCATTCCATTCCATTCCATTCGAATTCCATTCCATTCCATTCCATTCCATTCCATTCCATTCAACTCGGGTTGATTCTATTCCATTCCATTCCATTCCATTCCATTGAATTCCATTCCATTCCATTGAATTCCATTCCATTCCATTCCATCGAATTCCATTCCATTCCATTGAATTCCATTCCATTGCATTCCAATCCATTCCATTCCATTCCATTCCATTCCATTCCATTCCTTCGAATTCCATTCCATTCCATTCCATTCCATTCCATTCCATTCGATTCCATTCGATTCCATTCGATTCCATTCGATTCCATTCGATTCCATTCCATTCCATTCCATTCCATTGAATTCCATTCCATTCCATTCCATTCCATTGAATTCCGTTCCATTCCTTTCAATTCCATTCCATTCCATTCCATTCCATTCCATTCCATTCCATTCCATTCCATTCCATTCCATTCCATTCCATTCCATTCTACTCGGGTTGATTCCATTCTATTACGTTCCATTCCATTCGATTCCATTCGATTCCATTCGATTCCATTCGATTCCATTCCATTCCATTCCATTCCATTGAATTCCGTTCCATTCCATTCCATTCCATTCCATTCCATTCCATTGAATTCCATTACATTGAATTCCATTCCATTCCATTCCATTCCATGGAATTCCATTCCATTCCGTTCCGTTCCGTTCCGTTCCGTTCCGTACCGTTCCATTCCATTCCATTCCATTCCATTGAATTCCGTTCCATTCCATTGAATTCCATTCCATTCCGTTCCATTCCATTGAATTCCGTTCCGTTCCGTTCCGTTCCGTTCCGTTCCGTTCCATTCCGTTCCATTCCATTCCATTCCGTTCTACTCGGGTTCATTCCATTCCATTCCCTTCCTTTCCGTTCCATTCCGTTCCGTTCCGTTCCGTTCCGTTCCGTTCTACTAGGGTTGATTCCATTCTATTCCATTCCATTCCATTCGATTCCATTCTATTCCATTCGATTCCATTCTATTCAATTCGATTCCATTCCATTCCAATCCATTCCATTACATTCCATTGAATTCCATTCCATTCCATTCCGTTCCATTCCATTCCGTTCCATTCCATTCCATTTCATTCCATTCCATTCCATTACGTTCCGTTCCATTCCGTTCCATTCCATTGAATTGCGATCCATTGCATTGAATTCCGTTCCATTCCATTCCACTCCTTTCCGTTCCGTTCCGTTCCGTTCCGTTCCGTTCTACTCGGGTTGATTCCATTCTATTCCATTCCATTCCATTCGATTCCAATCTATTCCATTCGATTCCATTCGATTCAATTCTATTCCATTCCATTCCATTCCATTTCATTCCATTCCATTCCATTCCATTGAATTCCATTCCATTCCATTCCGTTCCATTCCATTCTGTTCCATTCCATTCCATTCCATTCCATTCCATTCCTTTCCGTTACGTTCCGTTCCGTTCCATTCCGTTCTACTCGGATTGATTCCATTCTATTCCATTCCATTCCATTCGATTCCATTCGATTCCATTCGATTCCATTCCATTCCATTCCATTCCATTCCATTCCATTCCATTCCATTGAACTCCATTCCATTCCATTCCATTCCATTCCATTCCATTCCATTCCATTGAATTCCATTCCATTGAATTCCATTCCATTCCATTCCATTGAATTCCATTCCATTCCATTCCATTCGATTCCATTTCATTCCATTGAATTCCATTCCATTCCATTCCATTCCATTCCATTCCATTGAATTCCATTGAATTCCATTCCATTGAATTCCATTCCATTCCATTGAATTCCATTCCATTTCAATCCATTCCATTCCGTTCCATTCCATTCCGTCCCATTCCATTCCATTCCTTTCCATTCCATTCCATTCCGTTCCATTCCATTGAATTCCGTTCCATTGCATTGAATTCCGTTCCATTCCATTCCATTCCTTTCCGTTCCGTTCCGTTCCGTTCCGTTCCGTTCCGTTCTACTCGGGTTGATTCCATTCTATTCCATTCCATTCCATTCGATTCCATTGTATTCCATTCGATTCCATTCGATTCAATTCGATTCCATTCCATTCCATTCCATTCCATTCCATTCCATTCCATTGAATTCCATTCCATTCCATTCCGTTCCATTCCATTCCGTTCCATTCCATTCCATTCCATTCCATTCCATTCCATTACGTTCCTTTCCATTCCGTTCCATTCCGTTCCATTCCATTGAATTCCGATCCATTGCATTGAATTCCGTTCCATTCCATTCCATTCCTTTCCGTTCCGTTCCGTTCCGTTCCGTTCCGTTCTACTCGGATTGATTCCATTCTATTCCATTCCATTCCATTCGATTCCATTCGATTCCATTCGATTCCATTCGATTCCATTCCATTCCATTCCATTCCATTGAATTCCGTTCCATTCCATTCCATTCCATTCCATTCCATTCCATTGAATTCCATTGAATTCCATTCCATTGAATTCCATTCCATTCCATTCCATTCCGTTCCATTCCATTCCGTTCCATTCCATTCCATTCCATTCCATTCCATTCTGCTCCGTTCCATTCCGTTCCATTCCGTTCCATTCCATTGAATTCCGTTCCATTGCATTGAATTCCGTTCCATTCCATTCCATTCCTTTCCGTTCCGTTCCGTTCCGTTCCGTTCCGTTCTACTCGGGTTGATTCCATTCTATTCCATTCCATTCCATTCCATTCCATTCTATTCCATTCGATTCCATTCGATTCAATTCGATTCGATTCCATTCCATTCCATTCCATTCCATTCCATTCCATAGAATTCCATTCCATTCCATTGAATTCAATTCCATTCCATTCCATTCCATTCCATTGAATTCCATTCCATTCCATTGAATTCCATTCCATTCCATTCCATTCGATTCCATTCCATTCCATGTAATTCCATTCCATTCGATTCCATTCCATTCCATGGAATTCCATTTCATTCCATTCCATTCCGTTCCATTCCATTCCATCGAATTCCATTCCATTCCATTCCATTCCATTCCATTCCATTCCATTCCATTCTACTCGGGTTCATTCCATTCTATTACATTCCATTCCATTCGATTCCATTCGATTCCATTCGATTCCATTCGATTCCATTCCATTCCATTCCATTCAATTGAATTCCATTCCATTCCATTCCATTCCATTCCATTCCATTCCATTCCATTGAATTCCATTCCATTACATTGAATTCCATTCCATTCCATTCCATTCCATTGAATTCCGTTCCATTCCATTCCTTTCCATTCCATTCCATTCCATTGAATTCCATTACATTGAATTCCATTCCATTCCATTCCATTCCATTCCATTGAATTCCATTCCTTTCCATTGAATTCCATTCCATTCCATTCCATTCGATTCCATTCCATTCCATGGAATTCCATTCCTTTCCGTTCCATTCCATTCCATTCCATTCCATTCCATTCCATTGAATTCCATTGAATTCCATTCCATTCCATTGAATTCCATTCCTTTCCATTCCATTCCATTGAATTCCGTTCAATTCCATTCCATTCCATTCCATTCCATTCCATTCCATTCGAATTCCATTCCATTCCATTCCATTCCATTCCATTCTATTCCATTCCATTCTACTCGGGTTGATTCCATTCTATTCCATTCCATTCCATTCGATTCCATTCTATTCCATTCGATTCCATTCGATTCAATTAGATTCCATTCCATTCCATTCCATTCCATTCCATTCCATTGAATTCCGTTCCATTCCATTGAATTCCATTCCATTCCGTTCCATTCCATTGAATTCCGCTCCGTTCCGTTCCGTTCCGTTCCGTTCCATTCCGTACCATTCCGTTCCATTCCGTTCTACTCGGGTTGATTCCATTCTATTCCATTCCATTCCATTCGATTCCATTCCATTCCATTCCATTCCATTCCATTCCGTTCTACTCGGGTTCATTCCATTCCATTCCGTTCCGTTCCGTTCCGTTCCGTTCCTTTCCTTTCTACTTGTGTTGATTCCATTCCATTCCTTTCTGTTCCATTGAATTCCATTCCTTTCCATTCCATTCCATTCCATTACATGGAATTCCATTCCATTCCATTGAATTCCATTCCATTTCTTTCCATTCCATTCCGTTCCATTCCATTCCGTCCCATTCCATTCCATTCCTTTCCATTCCATTCCATTCCGTTCCATTCCATTGAATTCCGTTCCATTGCATTGAATTCCGTTCCATTCCATTGAATTCCGTTCCATTGCATTGAATTCCGTTCCATTCCATTCCATTCCTTTCCGTTCCGTTCCGTTCCGTTCCGTTCCGTTCCGTTCCGTTCTACACGGGTTGATTCCATTCTATTCCATTCCATTCCATTCGATTCCATTCTATTCCATTCGATTCCATTCGATTCAATTCGATTCCATTCCATTCCATTCCATTCCATTCCATTCCATTCCATTCCATTGAATTCCATTCCATTCCATTCCGTTCCATTCCATTCCGTTCCATTCCATTCCATTCCATTCCATTCCATTCCATTACGTTCCGTTCCATTCCGTTCCATTCCGTTCCATTCCATTGAATTCCGATCCATTGCATTGAATTCCGTTCCATTCCATTCCATTCCTTTCCGTTCCGTTCCGTTCCGTTCCGTTCCGTTCCGTTCTACTCGGATTGATTCCATTCTATTCCATTCCATTCCATTCGATTCCATTCTATTCCATTCGATTCCATTCGATTCCATTCCATTCCATTCCATTCCATTGAATTCCATTCCATTCCATTCCATTCCATTCCATTCCATTGAATTCCATTGAATTCCATTCCATTGAATTCCATTCCATTCCATTCCATTCCGTTCCATTCCATTCCGTTCCATTCCATTCCATTCCATTCCATTCCATTCCGCTCCGTTCCATTCCGTTCCATTCCGTTCCATTCCATTGAATTCCGTTCCATTGCATTGAATTCCGTTCCATTCCATTCCATTCCTTTCCGTTCCGTTCCGTTCCGTTCCGTTCCGTTCCGTTCTACTCGGGTTGATTCCATTCTATTCCATTCCATTGAATTCCATTCCATTCCATTCCATTCGATTCCATTCCATTCCATGTAATTCCATTCCATTCGATTCCATTCCATTCCATGGAATTCCATTTCATTCCATTCCATTCCGTTCCATTCCATTCCATCGAATTCCATTCCATTCCATTCCATTCCATTCCATTCCATTCCATTCCATTCTACTCGGGTTGATTCCATTCTATTACATTCCATTCCATTCGATTCCATTCGATTCCATTCGATTCCATTCGATTCCATTCCATTCCATTCCATTCAATTGAATTCCATTCCATTCCATTCCATTCCATTCCATTCCATTCCATTCCATTGAATTCCATTCCATTACATTGAATTCCATTCCATTCCATTCCATTCCATTGAATTCCGTTCCATTCCATTCCTTTCCATTCCATTCCATTCCATTGAATTCCATTACATTGAATTCCATTCCATTCCATTCCATTCCATTCCATTCCATTGAATTCCATTCCATTCCATTGAATTCCATTCCATTCCATTCCATTCGATTCCATTCCATTCCATGGAATTCCATTCCTTTCCATTCCATTCCATTCCATTCCATTCCATTCCATTCCATTGAATTCCATTGAATTCCATTCCATTCCATTGAATTCCATTCCTTTCAATTCCATTCCATTGAATTCCGTTCAATTCCATTCCATTCCATTCCATTCCATTCCATTCCATTCGAATTCCATTCCATTCCATTCCATTCCATTCCATTCCATTCCATTCCATTCCATTCTACTCGGGTTGATTCCATTCTATTCCATTCCATTCCATTCCATTCCATTCCATTCCTTTCGATTCCATTCCATTCCATTCCATTCCATTCCATTGAATTCCATTCCATTCCATTCCATTCCATTCCATTGAATTCCATTCCATTCCATTCCATCGAATTCCATTCCATTCCATTGAATTCCATTCCATTCCATTCCATTCCATTCCATTCCATTCCATTCCATTCCATTCCATCGAATTCCATTCCATTCCATTCCATTCCATTCCATTCCATTCGATTCCATTCGATTCCATTCGATTCCATTCCATTCCATTCCATTCCATTGAATTCCGTTCCATTCCATTCCATTCCATTCCATTCCCTTCCATTGAATTCCATTACATTGAATTCCATTCCATTCCATTCCATTCCATGGAATTCCATTCCATTCCGTTCCGTTCCGTTCCGTTCCGTTCCGTACCGTTCCATTCCATTCCATTCCATTCCATTGAATTCCGTTCCATTCCATTGAATTCCATTCCATTCCGTTCCATTCCATTGAATTCCGTTCCGTTCCGTTCCGTTCCGTTCCGTTCCGTTCCATTCCGTTCCATTCCATTCCATTCCGTTCTACTCGGGTTCATTCCATTCCATTCCTTTCCGTTCCGTTCCGTTCTGTACCATTCCGTTCCGTTCTACTCGGGTTGATTCCATTCTATTCCATTCCATTCCATTCGATTCCATTCTATTCCATTCGATTCCATTCTATTCAATTCGATTCCATTCCATTCCAATCCATTCCATTACATTCCATTGAATTCCATTCCATTCCATTCCGTTCCATTCCATTCCGTTCCATTCCATTCCATTCCATTCCATTCCATTCCATTACCTTCCGTTCCATTCCGTTCCATTCCATTGAATTCCGATCCATTGCATTGAATTCCGTTCCATTCCATTCCATTCCATTCCATTCCATTCCATTGAATTCCATTCCATTGAATTCCATTCCATTCCATTCCATTCCACTGAATTCCATTCCATTCCGTTCCGTTCCGTTCCGTTCCGTTCCGTTCCGTTCCATTCCATTCCATTCCATTCCATTGAATTCCGTTCCATTCCATTGAATTCCATTCCATTCCGTTCCATTCCATTGAATTCCGTTCCGTTCCGTTCCGTTCCGTTCCGTTCCATTCCGTTCCATTCCGTTCCATTCCGTTCTACTCGGGTTGATTCCATTCTATTCCATTCCATTCCATTCGATTCCATTCGATTCCATTCCATTCCATTCCATTCCATTCCTTTCTACTCGGGTTCATTCCATTCCATTCCGTTCCGTTCCGTTCCGTTCCGTTCCGTTCCATTCCTTTCTACTTGTGTTGATTCCATTCCATTCCATTCTATTCCATTGAATTCCATTCCATTCCATTCCATTCCATTCCATTCCATTACATGGAATTCCATTGAATTCCATTGAATTCCATTCCATTGAATTCCATTGAATTCCATTCCATTCCATTCCATGGAATTCAATTCCATTCCATTCCATTCCTTGGAATTCCGTTCCATTCCATTCCATTCCATTCCATTGAATTCCATTCCATTCCATTCAATTGAATTCCATTCCATTCCATTCCATTCGATTCCATTCCATTCCATTGAATTCCATTCCGTTCCATTCCATTCCATTGAATTCCATTCGATTCCATTCTATTCCATTCGATTCCATTCGATTCAATTCGATTCCATTCCATTCCATTCCATTCCATTCCATTCCATTCCATTGAATTCCATTCCATTCCATTCCGTTCCATTCCATTCCGTTCCATTCCATTCCATTCCATTACGTTCCGTTCCATTCCGTTCCATTCCGTTCCATTCCATTGAATTCCGATCCGTTGCATTGAATTCCGTTCCATTCCATTCCATTCCATTCCATTCCATTCCATTCCATTCCATTCCATTGAATTCCATTCCATTCCATTGAATTCCATTCCATTCCGTTC
Source organism: Gorilla gorilla gorilla (assembly GCF_029281585.2). NCBI lineage: Eukaryota > Metazoa > Chordata > Mammalia > Primates > Hominidae > Gorilla > Gorilla gorilla. The sequence continues at coordinate 41,491,556 of NC_073242.2, forward strand.
CATTCCATTGAATTCCGTTCCGTTCCGTTCCGTTCCGTTCCGTTCCGTTCCGTTCCATTCCGTTCCATTCCATTCCATTCCTTTCTACTCGGGTTCATTCCATTCCATTCCTTTCCGTTCCGTTCCGTTCCGTTCCGTTCCGTTGCGTTCCGTTCCGTTCTACTCGGGTTGATTCCATTCTATTCCATTCCATTCCATTCGATTCCATTCTATTCCATTCGATTCCATTCTATTCAATTCGATTCCATTCCATTCCATTCCATTCCATTCCATTCCATTCCATTGAATTCCATTCCATTCCATTCCATTCCGTTCCATTCCATTCCGTTCCATTCCATTCCATTCCATTCCATTCCATTCCATTACGTTCCGTTCCATTCCGTTCCATTCCATTGAATTCCGATCCATTGCATTGAATTCCGTTCCATTCCATTCCACTCCTTTCCGTTCCGTTCCGTTCCGTTCCGTTCCGTTCTACTCGGGTTGATTCCATTCTATTCCATTCCATTCCATTCGATTCCAATCTATTCCATTCGATTCCATTCGATTCAATTCGATTCCATTCCATTCCATTCCATTCCATTCCATTCCATTGAATTCCATTCCATTCCATTCCGTTCCATTCCATTCCGTTCCATTCCATTCCATTCCATTCCATTCCATTCCTTTCCGTTACGTTCCGTTCCGTTCCATTCCGTTCTACTCGGATTGATTCCATTCTATTCCATTCCATTCCATTCGATTCCATTCGATTCCATTCGATTCCATTCGATTCCATTCCATTCCATTCCATTCCATTGAACTCCATTCCATTCCATTCCATTCCATTCCATTCCATTCCATTGAACTCCATTCCATTCCATTCCATTCCATTCCATTCCATTCCATTCCATTCCATTCCATTGAATTCCATTCCATTCCATTCCATTCCATTGAATTCCGTTCCATTCCATTCCTTTCCATTCCATTCCATTCCATTGAATTCCATTACATTGAATTCCATTCCATTTCATTCCATTCCATTCCATTCCATTCCATTGAATTCCATTCCATTCCATAGAATTCCATTCCATTCCATTCCATTCGATTCCATTCCATTCCATGGAATTCCATTCCTTTCCATTCCATTCCATTCCATTCCATTCCATTTCATTCCATTCCATTCCATTCAATTGAATTCCATTCCATTCCATTCCGTTCCATTCCATTCTGTTCCATTCCATTCCATTCCATTCCATTCCATTCCTTTCCGTTACGTTCCGTTCCGTTCCATTCCGTTCTACTCGGATTGATTTCATTCTATTCCATTCCATTCCATTCGATTCCATTCGATTCCATTCGATTCCATTCCATTCCATTCCATTCCATTCCATTCCATTCCATTCCATTGAACTCCATTCCATTCCATTCCATTCCATTCCATTCCATTCCATTCCATTGAATTCCATTCCATTCCATTCCATTCCATTGAATTCTGTTCCATTCAATTCCATTCCATTCCATTCCGTTCTACTCGGGTTGATTCCATTCTATTCCATTCCGTTCCGTTCCGTTCCGTTCCGTTCCGTTCCGTTCCGTTCCATTCCACTCGGGTTGATTCCATTCTATTCCATTCCATTCCATTCCATTCCATTCGATTCCATTCGATTCCATTTGATGCCATTCGATTCCATTCCATTCCATTGAATTGCATTCCATTCCATTCCATTCCATGGAATTCCGTTCCATTCCATTCCATTGCATTCCATTCCATTCCATTCCATTTGAATTCCATTCCATTCCATTCCATTCCATTCCATTCCATTCCATTCCATTCCATTCCATTCCATTCCATTCTACTCGGGTTGATTCCATTCTATTCCATTCCATTCCATTCGATTCCATTCGATTCCATTCGATTCCATTCGATTCCATTCCATTCCATTCCATTCCATTCCATTCCATTCCATTGAATTCCATTCCATTCCATTGAATTCCATTCCATTCCATTCCATTCCATTGAATTCCGTTCCATTCCATTCCATTCCATTCCATTCCATTCCATTGAATTCCATTCCATTGAATTCCATTCCATTCCATTCCATTCCATTGAATTCCATTGCATTCCGTTCCGTTCCGTTCCGTTCCGTTCCGTTTCGTTCCGTTCCGTTCCGTTCCGTTCCATTCCTTTCCATTCCATTCCATTGAATTCCGTTCCATTCCATTGAATTCCATTCCATTCCGTTCCATTCCATTGAATTCTGTTCCGTTCCGTTCCGTTCCGTTCCGTTCCATTCCGTTCCATTCCATTGAATTCTATTGAATTCCATTCCATTCCATTCCGTTCCATTCCATTCCGTTCCGTTCCATTCCATTCCATTCCATTCCATTCCATTCCATTCCATTCCGTTCTACTCGGGTTCATTCCATTCCATTCCGTTCCGTTCCGTTCCGTTCCGTTCCTTTCCTTTCTACTTGTGTTGATTCCATTCCATTCCATTCTATTCCATTGAATTCCATTCCATTCCATTCCATTCCATTCCATTACATGGAATTCCATTGAATTCCATTGAATTCCATTCCATAGAATACCATTCCATTCCATTACATTCCATTCCTTGGAATTCCATTCCATTCCATTCCATTCCATTCCATTGAATTCCATTCCATTCCATTCCATTGAATTCCATTCCATTCCATTCCATTCGATTCCATTTCATTCCATTGAATTCCATTCCATTCCATTCCATTGAATTCCATTGAATTCCATTCCATTGAATTCCATTCCACTCCATTGAATTCCATTCCATTTCATTCCATTCCATTCCGTTCCATTCCATTCCGTTCCATTCCATTCCATTCCTTTCCATTCCATTCCATTCCGTTCCATTCCATTGAATTCCGTTCCATTGCATTGAATTCCGTTCCATTCCATTCCATTCCTTTCCGTTCCGTTCCGTTCCGTTCCGTTCCGTTCCGTTCTACTCGGGTTGATTCCATTCTATTCCATTCCATTCCATGCGATTCCATTCTATTCCATTCGATTCCATTCGATTCAATTCGATTCCATTCGATTCCATTCCATTCCATTCCATTCCATTCCATTCCATTGAATTCCATTCCATTCCATTCCGTTCCATTCCATTCCGTTCCATTCCATTCCATTCCATTCCATTCCATTCCATTCCGTTCCATTCCATTCCATTCCTTTCCATTCCATTCCTTTCCGTTCCATTCCGTTCCGTTCCATTCCGTTCTACTCGGATTGATTCCATTCTATTCCATTCCATTCCATTCGATTCCATTCGATACCATTCGATTCCATTCGATTCCATTCCATTCCATTCCATTCCATTCCATTCCATTCCATTGAACTCCATTCCATTCCATTCCATTCCATTCCATTCCATTCCATTCCATTCCATTCCATTGAATTCCATTCCATTCCATTCCATTCCATTGAATTCTGTTCCATTCAATTCCATTCCATTCCATTCCGTTCTACTCGGGTTGATTCCATGCTATTCCATTCCGTTCCATTCCGTTCCGTTCCGTTCCGTTCCGTTCCGTTCCATTCCACTCGGGTTGATTCCATTCTATTCCATTCCATTCCATTCCATTCCATTCGATTCCATTCGATTCCATTCGATTCCATTCGATTCCATTCGATTCCATTCCATTCCATTGAATTCCATTCCATTCCATTCCATTCCATTGAATTCCGTTCCATTCCATTCCATTGCATTCCATTCCATTCCATTCCATTTGAATTCCATTCCATTCCATTCCATTCCATTCCATTCCATTCCATTCCATTCCATGGAATTCCATTCCATTCCATTCCATTCCATTCCATTGAATTCCATTCCATTGAATTCCATTCCATTCCATTCCATTCGATTCCATTTCATTCCATTGAATTCCATTCCATTCCATTCCATTCCATTCCATTCCATTCCATTCCATTGAATTCCATTGAATTCCATTCCATTGAATTCCATTCCATTCCATTGAATGGAATGGAATGGAATGGAATGGAATGGAATGGAATGGAATCGCAACGAATCGAATGGAATCGAATGGAATCGAATGGAATGGAATGGAATGGAATGGAATGGAATCAACCCGAGTAGAATGGAATGGAATGGAACGGAACGGAATGGAACGGAACGGAACGGAATGGAATGGAATGGAATTCAACGGAATGGAATGGAATGGAATGGAATGGAATCAACCCGAGTAGAATGGAATGGATCGGAATGGATTGGAATGGAATGGAATGGAATGGAACGGAATCGAATCGAATGGAATCGAATGGAATGGAATGGAATGGAATGGAATGGAATGGAATGGAATGGAATGGAATGGAATCAACCCGAGTAGAACGGAATGGATTGGAATGGAATGGAATGGAATGGAATTAAAAGGAATAGAATGGAATGGAAAGGAATGGAGTGGAATGGAATGGATTGGAATTCAATGGAATAGAATGGAATGGAATGGAATGGAATGGAATGGAATGGAATGGAATGGAATCGAATCGAATGGAATCGAACGGAATCAAATGGAATGGAGTGGAATAGAATGGAATCAACCCGATTATAATGGAATGGAATGGAATGGAACGGAATGGAACGAACCCGAGTAGAACGGAACTGAACGGAACGGAACGGAACGGAACGGAACGGAACGGAGTGAAATGGAATGGAATGGAATCGAATGGAACCGAATGGAATGGAATGGAATGGAATGGAATGGAATGGAATGGAATGGAATGGAATGGAATCAACCCTAGTAGAATGGAATGGAATCGAATGGAATGGAATGGAATGGAATGGAATGGAATCAACCCGAGTAGAATGGAATGGATTGGAATGGAATGGAATGGAATGGAATGGAATGGAATGGAATGGAATCGAATGGAATGGAAAGGAATGGAATGGAATGGAATGGAATCAACCAGAGTGGAGTGGAGTTAAGTGGAGTGGAGTGGAGTGGAGTGGAGTGGAATGGAATGGAATGGAATGGAATGGAATGGAATGGAATGGAATGGAATAGAATGGAATCAACCCGAGTAGAACGGAATGGAATGGAATGGAATGGAATGGAACGGAATGGAACAGAACGGAATGGAAAGGAACGGAACAGAACGGAATGGAGTTTAATGAACCCGAGTAGAACGGAATGGAATGGAATGGAATGGAATGGAATGGAATGGAATGGAATCGAATCGAATGGAATCGAATGGAATGGAAAGGAATGGAATGGAATGGAATGGAATGGAATGGAATCATCCCGAGAAGAACGGAATGGAATGGAATGGAGTGGAATGGAATGGAATTGAATGGAATGGAATGGAATAAACCCGTGTAGAATGGAATGGATTGGAATGGAATGGAATGGAATGGAATGGAATGGAATGGAATGGAATGGAATGGAATGGAGTGGAATAGAATGGAATCAACCCGAGTAGAACGGAATGGAATGGAATGGAACGGAATGGAACGAACCCGATCCATTCCATTGAATTCCATTCCATTCCATTCCATTCCTTTGAATTCCGTTCCATTCCATTCCATTCCATTCCATTCCATTGAATTCCGTTCCATTCCATTGAATTCCATTCCATTCCGTTCCATTCCATTGAATTCCGTTCCGTTCCGTTCCGTTCCGTTCCGTTCCGTTCCATTCCGTTCCATTCCGTTCTACTGGGGTTGCTTCCATTTTATTCCATTCCATTCCACTCGATTCCATTCCATTCCATTCCATTCCATTCCATTCCATTCCATTCCGTTCTACTCGGGTTCATTCCATTCCATTCCTTTCCGTTCCGTTCCGTTCCGTTCTACTCGGGTTGATTCCATTCTATTCCATTCCATTCCATTCGATTCCATTCGATTCAATTCGATTCCATTCCAATCCATTCCATTCCATTCCATTGAATTCCATTCCATTCCATTCCGTTCCATTCCATTCCATTACGTTCCGTTCCATTCCGTTCCATTCCATTGAATTCCGATCCATTGCATTGAATTCCGTTCCATTCCATTCCATTCCTTTCCGTTCCGTTCCGTTCCGTTCCGTTCCGTTCTACTCGGGTTGATTCCATTCTATTCCATTCCATTCCATTCGATTCCAATCTATTCCATTCGATTCCATTCGATTCAATTCGATTCCATTCCATTCCATTCCATTCCATTCCATTCCATTGAATTCCGTTCCATTCCATTCCATTGCATTCCATTCCATTCCATTCCATTTTAATTCCATTCCATTCCATTCCATTCCATTCCATTCCATTCCATTCCATTCCATTCTACTCGGGTTGATTCCATTCTATTCCATTCCATTCCATTCGATTCCATTCGATTCCATTCGATTCCATTCGATTCCATTCCATTCCATTCCATTCCATTGAATTCCATTCCATTCCATTGAATTCCATTCCATTCCATTCCATTCCATTGAATTCCGTTCCATTCCATTCCATTCCATTCCATTCCATTCCATTGAATTCCATTCCATTGAATTCCATTCCATTCCATTCCATTCCATAGAATTCCATTCCATTCCGTTCCGTTCCGTTCCTTTCCGTTCCGTTTCGTTCCGTTCCGTTCCGTTCCTTTCCTTTCCATTCCATTCCATTCCATTGAATTCCGTTCCATTCCATTGAATTCCATTCCATTCCGTTCCATTCCATTGAATTCTGTTCCGTTCCGTTCCGTTCCGTTCCGTTCCATTCCGTTCCATTCCGTTCCTTTCCGTTCTACTCGGATTGATTCCATTCCATTCCATTCCATTCCATTCCATTCCATTCGATTCCATTCGAATCCATTCGATTCCATTCGATTCCATTCGATTCCATTCCATTCCATTGAATTCCATTCCATTCCATTCCATTCCATTGAATTCCGTTCCATTCCATTCAATTCCATTCCATTCCATTCCTTTCCATTCCGTTCCGTTCCGTTCCGTTCCGTTCCGTTCTACTCGGGTTGATTCCATTCTATTCCATTCCATTCCATTCGATTCCAATCTATTCCATTCGATTCCATTCGATTCAATTCGATTCCATTCCATTCCATTCCATTCCATTCCATTCCATTGAATTCCATTCCATTCCATTCCGTTCCATTCCATTCCATTCCATTCCATTCCATTCCATTCTATTCCATTCCATTACGTTCCGTTCCATTCCATTCCATTCCATTCTACTCGGGTTGATTCCATTCTATTCCATTCCATTCCATTCCATTCCATTCCATTCCATTCCTTTCGATTCCATCGAATTCCATTCCATTCCATTCCATTCCATTCCATTCCATTCGATTCCATTCCATCGAATTCCATTCCATTCCATTCCATTCCATTCCATTCCATTCGATTCCATTCGATTCCATTCGATTCCATTCCATTCCATTCCATTCCATTGAATTCCGTTCCATTGAATTCCATTCCATTCCATTCCATTCCATTCCATCGAATTCCATTCCATTCCATTCCATTCCATTCCATTCCATTCGATTCCATTCGATTCCATTCGATTCCATTCCATTCCATTCCATTCCATTGAATTCCGTTCCATTCCATTCCATTCCATTCCATTCCCTTCCATTGAATTCCATTACATTGAATTCCATTCCATTCCATTCCATTCCATGGAATTCCATTCCATTCCGTTCCGTTCCGTTCCGTTCCGTTCCGTACCGTTCCATTCCATTCCATTCCATTCCATTGAATTCCGTTCCATTCCATTGAATTCCATTCCATTCCGTTCCATTCCATTGAATTCCGTTCCGTTCCGTTCCGTTCCGTTCCGTTCCGTTCCATTCCGTTCCATTCCATTCCATTCCGTTCTACTCGGGTTCATTCCATTCCATTCCTTTCCGTTCCGTTCCGTTCCGTACCATTCCGTTCCGTTCTACTCGGGTTGATTCCATTCTATTCCATTCCATTCCATTCGATTCCATTCTATTCCATTCGATTCCATTCTATTCAATTCGATTCCATTCCATTCCAATCCATTCCATTACATTCCATTGAATTCCATTCCATTCCATTCCGTTCCATTCCATTCCGTTCCATTCCATTCCATTCCATTCCATTCCATTCCATTTCGTTCCGTTCCATTCCGTTCCATTCCATTGAATTCCGATCCATTGCATTGAATTCCGTTCCATTCCATTCCATTCCATTCCATTCCATTCCATTGAATTCCATTCCATTGAATTCCATTCCATTCCATTCCATTCCACTGAATTCCATTCCATTCCGTTCCGTTCCGTTCCGTTCCGTTCCGTTCCGTTCCATTCCATTCCATTCCATTCCATTGAATTCCGTTCCATTCCATTGAATTCCATTCCATTCCGTTCCATTCCATTGAATTCCGTTCCGTTCCGTTCCGTTCCGTTCCGATCCATTCCGTTCCATTCTGTTCCATTCCGTTCTACTCGGGTTGATTCCATTCTATTCCATTCCATTCCATTCGATTCCATTCCATTCCATTCCATTCCATTCCATTCCATTCCTTTCTACTCGGGTTCATTCCATTCCATTCCGTTCCGTTCCGTTCCGTTCCGTTCCGTTCCATTCCTTTCTACTTGTGTTGATTCCATTCCATTCCATTCTATTCCATTGAATTCCATTCCATTCCATTCCATTCCATTCCATTCCATTACATGGAATTCCATTGAATTCCATTGAATTCCATTCCATTGAATTCCATTGAATTCCATTCCATTCCATTCCATGGAATTCAATTCCATTCCATTCCATTCCTTGGAATTCCGTTCCATTCCATTCCATTGAATTCCATTCCATTCCATTCAATTGAATTCCATTCCATTCCATTCCATTCGATTCCATTCCATTCCATTGAATTCCATTCCGTTCCATTCCATTCCATTGAATTCCATTCGATTCCATTCTATTCCATTCGATTCCATTCGATTCAATTCGATTCCATTCCATTCCATTCCATTCCATTCCATTCCATTCCATTGAATTCCATTCCATTCCATTCCGTTCCATTCCATTCCGTTCCATTCCATTCCATTCCATTCCATTACGTTCCGTTCCATTCCGTTCCATTCCGTTCCATTCCATTGAATTCCGATCCGTTGCATTGAATTCCGTTCCATTCCATTCCATTCCATTCCATTCCATTCCATTCCATTGAATTCCATTCCATTCCATTGAATTCCATTCCATTCCGTTCCATTCCATTGAATTCCGTTCCGTTCCGTTCCGTTCCGTTCCGTTCCGTTCCGTTCCATTCCGTTCCATTCCATTCCATTCCTTTCTACTCGGGTTCATTCCATTCCATTCCTTTCCGTTCCGTTCCGTTCCGTTCCGTTCCGTTGCGTTCCGTTCCGTTCTACTCGGGTTGATTCCATTCTATTCCATTCCATTCCATTCGATTCCATTCTATTCCATTCGATTCCATTCTATTCAATTCGATTCCATTCCATTCCATTCCATTCCATTCCATTCCATTGAATTCCATTCCATTCCATTCCGTTCCATTCCATTCCGTTCCATTCCATTCCATTCCATTCCATTCCATTCCATTACGTTCCGTTCCATTCCGTTCCATTCCATTGAATTCCGATCCATTGCATTGAATTCCGTTCCATTCCATTCCACTCCTTTCCGTTCCGTTCCGTTCCGTTCCGTTCCGTTCTACTCGGGTTGATTCCATTCTATTCCATTCCATTCCATTCGATTCCAATCTATTCCATTCGATTCCATTCGATTCAATTCGATTCCATTCCATTCCATTCCATTCCATTCCATTCCATTGAATTCCATTCCATTCCATTCCGTTCCATTCCATTCCGTTCCATTCCATTCCATTCCATTCCATTCCATTCCTTTCCGTTACGTTCCGTTCCGTTCCATTCCGTTCTACTCGGATTGATTCCATTCTATTCCATTCCATTCCATTCGATTCCATTCGATTCCATTCGATTCCATTCGATTCCATTCCACTCCATTCCATTCCATTGAACTCCATTCCATTCCATTCCATTCCATTCCACTGAATTCCATTCCATTCCGTTCCGTTCCGTTCCGTTCCGTTCCGTTCCGTTCCATTCCATTCCATTCCATTCCATTGAATTCCGTTCCATTCCATTGAATTCCATTCCATTCCGTTCCATTCCATTGAATTCCGTTCCGTTCCGTTCCGTTCCGTTCCGTTCCATTCCGTTCCATTCCGTTCCATTCCGTTCTACTCGGGTTGATTCCATTCTATTCCATTCCATTCCATTCGATTCCATTCCATTCCATTCCATTCCATTCCATTCCATTCCTTTCTACTCGGGTTCATTCCATTCCATTCCGTTCCGTTCCGTTCCGTTCCGTTCCGTTCCATTCCTTTCTACTTGTGTTGATTCCATTCCATTCCATTCTATTCCATTGAATTCCATTCCATTCCATTCCATTCCATTCCATTCCATTACATGGAATTCCATTGAATTCCATTGAATTCCATTCCATTGAATTCCATTGAATTCCATTCCATTCCATTCCATGGAATTCAATTCCATTCCATTCCATTCCTTGGAATTCCGTTCCATTCCATTCCATTGAATTCCATTCCATTCCATTCAATTGAATTCCATTCCATTCCATTCCATTCGATTCCATTCCATTCCATTGAATTCCATTCCGTTCCATTCCATTCCATTGAATTCCATTCGATTCCATTCTATTCCATTCGATTCCATTCGATTCAATTCGATTCCATTCCATTCCATTCCATTCCATTCCATTCCATTCCATTGAATTCCATTCCATTCCATTCCGTTCCATTCCATTCCGTTCCATTCCATTCCATTCCATTCCATTACGTTCCGTTCCATTCCGTTCCATTCCGTTCCATTCCATTGAATTCCGATCCGTTGCATTGAATTCCGTTCCATTCCATTCCATTCCATTCCATTCCATTCCATTCCATTCCATTCCATTGAATTCCATTCCATTCCATTGAATTCCATTCCATTCCGTTCCATTCCATTGAATTCCGTTCCGTTCCGTTCCGTTCCGTTCCGTTCCGTTCCGTTCCATTCCGTTCCATTCCATTCCATTCCTTTCTACTCGGGTTCATTCCATTCCATTCCTTTCCGTTCCGTTCCGTTCCGTTCCGTTCCGTTGCGTTCCGTTCCGTTCTACTCGGGTTGATTCCATTCTATTCCATTCCATTCCATTCGATTCCATTCTATTCCATTCGATTCCATTCTATTCAATTCGATTCCATTCCATTCCATTCCATTCCATTCCATTCCATTGAATTCCATTCCATTCCATTCCGTTCCATTCCATTCCGTTCCATTCCATTCCATTCCATTCCATTCCATTCCATTACGTTCCGTTCCATTCCGTTCCATTCCATTGAATTCCGATCCATTGCATTGAATTCCGTTCCATTCCATTCCACTCCTTTCCGTTCCGTTCCGTTCCGTTCCGTTCCGTTCTACTCGGGTTGATTCCATTCTATTCCATTCCATTCCATTCGATTCCAATCTATTCCATTCGATTCCATTCGATTCAATTCGATTCCATTCCATTCCATTCCATTCCATTCCATTCCATTGAATTCCATTCCATTCCATTCCGTTCCATTCCATTCCGTTCCATTCCATTCCATTCCATTCCATTCCATTCCTTTCCGTTACGTTCCGTTCCGTTCCATTCCGTTCTACTCGGATTGATTCCATTCTATTCCATTCCATTCCATTCGATTCCATTCGATTCCATTCGATTCCATTCGATTCCATTCCACTCCATTCCATTCCATTGAACTCCATTCCATTCCATTCCATTCCATTCCATTCCATTCCATTGAACTCCATTCCATTCCATTCCATTCCATTCCATTCCATTCCATTCCATTCCATTGAATTCCATTCCATTCCATTCCATTCCATTGAATTCCGTTCCATTCCATTCCTTTCCATTCCATTCCATTCCATTGAATTCCATTACATTGAATTCCATTCCATTTCATTCCATTCCATTCCATTCCATTCCATTCCATTGAATTCCATTCCATTCCATAGAATTCCATTCCATTCCATTCCATTCGATTCCATTCCATTCCATGGAATTCCATTCCTTTCCATTCCATTCCATTCCATTCCATTCCATTGAATTCCATTGAATTCCATTCCATTCCATTGAATTCCATTCTTTTCCATTCCATTCCATTGAATTCCGTTCAATTCCATTCCATTCCATTCCATTCCATTCCATTCCATTCGAATTCCATTCCATTCCATTCCATTCCATTCCATTCCATTCAACTCGGGTTGATTCTATTCCATTCCATTCCATTCCATTCCATTGAATTCCATTCCATTCCATTGAATTCCATTCCATTCCATTCCATCGAATTCCATTCCATTCCATTGAATTCCATTCCATTGCATTCCATTCCATTCCATTCGATTCCATTCCATTCCATTCCATTCCATTCCTTCGAATTCCATTCCATTCCATTCCATTCCATTCCATTCCATTCGATTCCATTCGATTCCATTCGATTCCATTCGATTCCATTCGATTCCATTCCATTCCATTCCATTCCATTGAATTCCATTCCATTCCATTCCATTCCATTGAATTCCGTTCCATTCCTTTCAATTCCATTCCATTCCATTCCATTCCATTCCATTCCATTCCATTCCATTCCATTCCATTCCATTCTACTCGGGTTGATTCCATTCTATTACGTTCCATTCCATTCGATTCCATTCGATTCCATTCGATTCCATTCGATTCCATTCCATTCCATTCCATTCCATTGAATTCCGTTCCATTCCATTCCATTCCATTCCATTCCATTCCATTGAATTCCATTACATTGAATTCCATTCCATTCCATTCCATTCCATGGAATTCCATTCCATTCCGTTCCGTTCCGTTCCGTTCCGTTCCGTACCGTTCCATTCCATTCCATTCCATTCCATTGAATTCCGTTCCATTCCATTGAATTCCATTCCATTCCGTTCCATTCCATTGAATTCCGTTCCGTTCTGTTCCGTTCCGTTCCGTTCCGTTCCATTCCGTTCCATTCCATTCCATTCCGTTCTACTCGGGTTCATTCCATTCCATTCCCTTCCTTTCCGTTCCGTTCCGTTCCGTTCCGTTCCGTTCCGTTCCGTTCTACTCGGGTTGATTCCATTCTATTCCATTCCATTCCATTCGATTCCATTCTATTCCATTCGATTCCATTCGATTCAATTAGATTCCATTCCATTCCATTCCATTCCATTCCATTCCATTGAATTCCGTTCCATTCCATTGAATTCCATTCCATTCCGTTCCATTCCATTGAATTCCGCTCCGTTCCATTCCGTTCCGTTCCGTTCCATTCCGTACCATTCCATTCCATTCCGTTCTACTCGGGTTGATTCCATTCTATTCCATTCCATTCCATTTGATTCCATTGCATTCCATTCCATTCCATTCCATTCCGTTCTACTCGGGTTCATTCCATTCCATTCCGTTCCGTTCCGTTCCGTTCCGTTCCTTTCCTTTCTACTTGTGTTGATTCCATTCCATTCCTTTCTATTCCATTGAATTCCATTCCATTCCATTCCATTCCATTCCATTACATGGAATTCCATTGAATTCCATCGAATTCCATTCCATTGAATTCCATTCCATTCCATTCCATTCCATTCCATTCCATGGAATTCCATTCCATTCCATTCCATTCCATTCCATTGAATTCCATTCCATTGAATTCCATTCCATTCCATTCCATTCGATTCCATTTCATTCCATTGAATTCCATTCCATTCCATTCCATTCCATTCCATTCCATTCCATTCCATTGAATTCCATTGAATTCCATTCCATTGAATTCCATTCCATTCCATTGAATGGAATGGAATGGAATGGAATGGAATGGAATGGAATGGAATCGCAACGAATCGAATGGAATCGAATGGAATCGAATGGAATGGAATGGAATGGAATGGAATGGAATCAACCCGAGTAGAATGGAATGGAATGGAACGGAACGGAATGGAACGGAACGGAACGGAATGGAATGGAATGGAATTCAACGGAATGGAATGGAATGGAATGGAATGGAATCAACCCGAGTAGAATGGAATGGATCGGAATGGATTGGAATGGAATGGAATGGAATGGAACGGAATCGAATCGAATGGAATCGAATGGAATGGAATGGAATGGAATGGAATGGAATGGAATGGAATGGAATGGAATGGAATGGAATCAACCCGAGTAGAACGGAATGGATTGGAATGGAATGGAATGGAATGGAATTAAAAGGAATAGAATGGAATGGAAAGGAATGGAGTGGAATGGAATGGATTGGAATTCAATGGAATAGAATGGAATGGAATGGAATGGAATGGAATGGAATGGAATGGAATGGAATCGAATCGAATGGAATCGAACGGAATCAAATGGAATGGAGTGGAATAGAATGGAATCAACCCGATTATAATGGAATGGAATGGAATGGAACGGAATGGAACGAACCCGAGTAGAACGTAACTGAATGGAACGGAACGGAACGGAACGGAACGGAACGGAACGGAGTGAAATGGAATGGAATGGAATCAACCCGAGTAGAATGGAATGGATTGGAATGGAATGGAATGGAATGGAATGGAATGGAATGGAATGGAATGGAATCAACCCTAGTAGAATGGAATGGAATCGAATGGAATGGAATGGAATGGAATGGAATGGAATCAACCCGAGTAGAATGGAATGGATTGGAATGGAATGGAATGGAATGGAATGGAATGGAATGGAATCGAATGGAATGGAAAGGAATGGAATGGAATGGAATGGAATCAACCAGAGTGGAGTGGAGTTAAGTGGAGTGGAGTGGAGTGGAGTGGAATGGAATGGAATGGAATGGAATGGAATGGAATGGAATGGAATGGAATAGAATGGAATCAACCCGAGTAGAACGGAATGGAATGGAATGGAATGGAATGGAACGGAATGGAACAGAACGGAATGGAAAGGAACGGAACAGAACGGAATGGAGTTTAATGAACCCGAGTAGAACGGAATGGAATGGAATGGAATGGAATGGAATGGAATCGAATCGAATGGAATCGAATGGAATGGAAAGGAATGGAATGGAATGGAATGGAATGGAATGGAATCATCCCGAGAAGAACGGAATGGAATGGAATGGAGTGGAATGGAATGGAATTGAATGGAATGGAATGGAATAAACCCGTGTAGAATGGAATGGATTGGAATGGAATGGAATGGAATGGAATGGAATGGAATGGAATGGAATGGAATGGAATGGAGTGGAATAGAATGGAATCAACCCGAGTAGAACGGAATGGAATGGAATGGAACGGAATGGAACGAACCCGATCCATTCCATTGAATTCCATTCCATTCCATTCCATTCCTTTGAATTCCGTTCCATTCCATTCCATTCCATTCCATTCCATTGAATTCCGTTCCATTCCATTGAATTCCATTCCATTCCGTTCCATTCCATTGAATTCCGTTCCGTTCCGTTCCGTTCCGTTCCGTTCCGTTCCATTCCGTTCCATTCCGTTCTACTGGGGTTGCTTCCATTTTATTCCATTCCATTCCACTCGATTCCATTCCATTCCATTCCATTCCATTCCATTCCATTCCATTCCGTTCTACTCGGGTTCATTCCATTCCATTCCTTTCCGTTCCGTTCCGTTCCGTTCTACTCGGGTTGATTCCATTCTATTCCATTCCATTCCATTCGATTCCATTCGATTCAATTCGATTCCATTCCAATCCATTCCATTCCATTCCATTGAATTCCATTCCATTCCATTCCGTTCCATTCCATTCCATTACGTTCCGTTCCATTCCGTTCCATTCCATTGAATTCCGATCCATTGCATTGAATTCCGTTCCATTCCATTCCATTCCTTTCCGTTCCGTTCCGTTCCGTTCCGTTCCGTTCTACTCGGGTTGATTCCATTCTATTCCATTCCATTCCATTCGATTCCAATCTATTCCATTCGATTCCATTCGATTCAATTCGATTCCATTCCATTCCATTCCATTCCATTCCATTCCATTGAATTCCGTTCCATTCCATTCCATTGCATTCCATTCCATTCCATTCCATTTTAATTCCATTCCATTCCATTCCATTCCATTCCATTCCATTCCATTCCATTCCATTCCATTCTACTCGGGTTGATTCCATTCTATTCCATTCCATTCCATTCGATTCCATTCGATTCCATTCGATTCCATTAGATTCCATTCCATTCCATTCCATTCCATTGAATTCCATTCCATTCCATTGAATTCCATTCCATTCCATTCCATTCCATTGAATTCCGTTCCATTCCATTCCATTCCATTCCATTCCATTCCATTGAATTCCATTCCATTGAATTCCATTCCATTCCATTCCATTCCATTGAATTCCATTCCATTCCGTTCCGTTCCGTTCCTTTCCGTTCCGTTTCGTTCCGTTCCGTTCCGTTCCTTTCCTTTCCATTCCATTCCATTCCATTGAATTCCGTTCCATTCCATTGAATTCCATTCCATTCCGTTCCATTCCATTGAATTCTGTTCCGTTCCGTTCCGTTCCGTTCCGTTCCATTCCGTTCCATTCCGTTCCTTTCCGTTCTACTCGGATTGATTCCATTCCATTCCATTCCATTCCATTCCATTCCATTCGATTCCATTCGAATCCATTCGATTCCATTCGATTCCATTCGATTCCATTCCATTCCATTGAATTCCATTCCATTCCATTCCATTCCATTGAATTCCGTTCCATTCCATTCAATTCCATTCCATTCCATTCCTTTCCATTCCGTTCCGTTCCGTTCCGTTCCGTTCCGTTCTACTCGGGTTGATTCCATTCTATTCCATTCCATTCCATTCGATTCCAATCTATTCCATTCGATTCCATTCGATTCAATTCGATTCCATTCCATTCCATTCCATTCCATTCCATTCCATTGAATTCCATTCCATTCCATTCCGTTCCATTCCATTCCATTCCATTCCATTCCATTCTATTCCATTCCATTACGTTCCGTTCCATTCCGTTCCATTCCGTTCCTTTCCATTGAATTCCGATCCATTGCATTGAATTCCGTTCCATTCCATTCCATTCCTTTCCGTTCCATTCCGTTCCGTTCCATTCCGTTCTACTCGGATTGATTCCATTCTAATCCATTCCATTCCATTCGATTCCATTCGATTCCATTCGATTGCATTCGATTCCATTCCATTCCATTCCATTCCATTCCATTCCGTTCCATTGAATTCCGTTCCATTCCATTCCATTCCATTCCATTCCATTCCATTCCATTGAATTCCATTCCATTGAATTCCATTCCATTCCATTCCATTCCATTGAATTCCATTCCATTCCGTTCCGTTCCGTTCCGTTCCGTTCCGTTCCGTTCCGTTCCGTTTCGTTCCGTTCCGTTCCGTTCCGTTCCATTCCATTCCATTCCATTCCATTGAATTCCGTTCCATTCCATTGAATTCCATTCCATTCCGTTCCATTCCATTGAATTCTGTTCCGTTCCGTTCCGTTCCGTTCCGTTCCATTCCGTTCCATTCCGTTCCTTTCCGTTCTACTCGGATTGATTCCATTCTATTCCATTCCATTCCATTCGATTCCATTCGATTCCATTCGAATCCATTCGATTCCATTCGATTCCATTCGATTCCATTCCATTCCATTGAATTCCATTCCATTCCATTCCATTCCATTGAATTCCGTTCCATTCCATTCAATTCCATTCCATTCCATTCCTTTCCGTTCCGTTCCGTTCCGTTCCGTTCCGTTATACAAGGGTTGATTCCATTCTATTCCATTCCATTCCATTCGATTCCATTCTATTCCATTCGATTCCATTCGATTCAATTCGATTCCATTCCATTCCATTCCATTCCATTCCATTCCATTCCATTCCATTGAATTCCATTCCATTCCATTCCGTTCCATTCCATTCCGTTCCATTCCATTCCATTCCATTCCATTCCATTCCATTCCATTCCCTTCCATTCCGTTCCATTCCGTTCCATTCCATTGAATTCCGATCCATTGCATTGAATTCCGTTCCATTCCATTCCATTCCTTTCCATTCCGTTCCGTTCCGTTCCGTACCGTTCTACTCGGATTGATTCCATTCTATTCCATTCCATTCCATTCGATTCCATTCGATTCCATTCGATTCCATTCGACTCCATTCCATTCCATTCCATTCCATTCCATTCCATTCCATTGAACTCCATTCCATTCCATTCCATTCCATTCCATTCCATTCCATTCCATTGAATTCCATTCCATTCCATTCCATTCCTTTGAATTCTGTTCCATTCCATTCCATTCCATTCCATTCCGTTCTACTCGGGTTGAATCCATTCTATTCCATTCCGTTCCGTTCCGTTCCGTTCCGTTCCATTCCATTCCACTCGGGTTGATTCCATTCTATTCCATTGCATTCCATTCGATTCCATTCGATTCCATTCGATTCCATTCGATTCCATTCGATTCCATTCCATTCCATTCCATTCCATTGAATTCCATTCCATTCCATTCCATTCCATTGAATTCCGTTCCATTCCATTCAATTCCATTCCATTCCATTCCATTCCATTCCATTTGAATTCCATTCCATTCCATTCCATTCAATTCCATTCCATTCCATTCCATTCCATTCCATTCCATTCCATTCTACTCGGGTTGATTCCATTCTATTCCATTCCATTCCATTCGATTCCATTCGATTCCATTCGATTCCATTCGATTCCATTCCATTCCATTCCATTCCATTCCATTCCATTCCATTCCATTCCATTCCATTCCATTGAATTCCATTCCATTCCATTGAATTCCATTCCATTCCATTCCATTCCATTGAATTCCGTTCCGTTCCATTCCTTTCCATTCCATTCCATTCCATTCCATTGAATTCCATTCCATTCCATTGAATTCCATTCCATTCCATTCCATTCCATTGAATTCCGTTCCGTTCCATTCCTTTCCATTCCATTCCATTCCATTGTATTCCATTACATTGAATTCCATTCCATTCCATTCCATTCCATTGTATTCCATTACATTGAATTCCATTCCATTCCATTCCATTCCATTGAATTCCATTCCATTCCATTGAATTACATTCCATTCCATTCCATTCGATTCCATTCCATTCCATTGAATTCCATTCCTTTCCATTCCATTCCATTGAATTCCGTTCAATTCCATTCCATTCCATTCCATTCCATTCCATTCCATTCCATTCGAATTCCATTCCATTCCTTTCCATTCCATTAAATTCCATTCCATTCCATTCTACTCGTGTTGATTCCATTCTATTCCATTCCATTCCATTCGATTCAATTCGATTCCTTTCGATTCCATTCCATTCCATTCCATTCCATTCCATTCCATTGAATTCCATTCCATTCCATTCCATTCCATTGAATTCCATTCCATTCCATTCCATCGAATTCCATTCCATTCCATTGAATTCCATTCCATCCATTCCATTCCATTCCATTCCATTCCATTGAATTCCGTTCCATTCCATTCCATTGCATTCCATTCCATTCCATTCCATTTGAATTCCATTCCATTCCATTCCATTCCATTCCATTCCATTCCATTCCATTCCATTCTACTCGGGTTGATTCCATTCTATTCCATTCCATTCCATTCCATTCCATTCCATTCCATTCCATTCCATTCCATTCCTTTCCATTCCATTCCATTACATTCCATGGAATTCCATTCCATTCCATTGAATTCCATTCCATTCCATTCCATTCCATTGAATTCCGTTCCATTCCATTCCATTCCATTCCATTCCATTCCATTGAATTCCATTCCATTGAATTCCATTCCATTCCATTCCATTCCATTGAATTCCATTCCATTCCGTTCCGTTCCGTTCCGTTCCATTCCGTTTCGTTCCGTTCCGTTCCGTTCCGTTCCATTCCATTCCATTCCATTCCATTGAATTCCGTTCCATTCCATTGAATTCCATTCCATTCCGTTCCATTCCATTGAATTCTGTTCCGTTCCGTTCCGTTCCGTTCCATTCCGTTCCATTCCGTTCCTTTCCGTTCTACTCGGATTGATTCCATTCTATTCCATTCCATTCCATTCGATTCCATTCGATTCCATTCGAATCCATTCGATTCCATTCGATTCCATTCGATTCCATTCCATTCCATTGAATTCCATTCCATTCCATTCCATTCCATTGAATTCCGTTCCATTCCATTCAATTCCATTCCATTCCATTCCTTTCCGTTCCGTTCCGTTCCGTTCCGTTCCGTTCCGTTCTACTCGGGTTGATTCCATTCTATTCCATTCCATTCCATTCGATTCCAATCTATTCCATTCGATTCCATTCGATTCAATTCGATTCCATTCCATTCCATTCCATTCCATTCCATTGAATTCCATTCCATTCCATTCCATCGAATTCCATTCCATTCCATTGAATTCCATTCCATTCCATTCCATTCCATTCCATTCCATTCCATTCCATTCCATTCCATCGAATTCCATTCCATTCTATTCCATTCCATTCCATTCCATTCCATTCCATTCGATTCCATTCGATTCCATTCGATTCCATTCGATTCCATTCCATTCCATTCCATTCCATTGAATTCCATTCCATTCCATTCCATTCCATTCTACTCGGGTTGATTCCATTCTATTCCATTCCATTCCATTCGATTCCATTCTATTCCATTCGATTCCATTCGATTCAATTCGATTCGATTCCATTCCATTCCATTCCATTCCATTCCATTCCATTGAATTCCATTCCATTCCATAGAATTCCATTCCATTCCATTCCATTCCATTCCATTCCATTCCATTCCATTGAATTCCATTCCATTCCATTGAATTCCATTCCATTCCATTCCATTCGATTCCATTCCATTCCATGGAATTCCATTCCATTCGATTCCATTCCATTCCATGGAATTCCATTTCATTCCATTCCATTCCATTCCATTCCATTCCATTCCCTAGAATTCCATTCCATTCCATTCCATTCCATTCCATTCCATTCCATTCCGTTCCATTCCATTCCATCGAATTCCATTCCATTCCATTCCATTCCATTCCATTCCATTCCATTCCATTCCATTCCATTCCACTCTACTCGGGTTGATTCCATTCTATTACATTCCATTCCATTCGATTCCATTCGATTCCATTCGATTCCTTTCGATTCCATTCCATTCAATTGAATTCCATTCCATTCCATTCCATTCCATTCCATTCCATTCCATTGAATTCCATTCCATTCCATTGAATTCCATTCCATTCCATTCCATTCCATGGAATTCCGTTCCATTCCATTCCTTTCCATTCCATTGAATTCCATTACATTGAATTCCATTCCATTCCATTCCATTCCATTGAATTCCATTCCATTCCATTGAATTCCATTCCATTCCATTCCATTCCATACCATTCCATTCCATTCCTTTGAATTCCATTGAATTCCATTCCATTCCATTGAATTCCATTCCTTTCCATTCCATTCCATTGAATTCCGTTCAATTCCATTCCATTCCATTCCATTCCATTCCATTCCATTCCATTCGAATTCCATTCCATTCCATTGAATTCCATTCCATTCCATTCCATTCGATTCCATTCCATTCCATGGAATTCCATTCCATTCGATTCCATTCCATTCCATGGAATTCCATTTCATTCCATTCCATTCCATTCCATTCCATTCCATTCCCTAGAATTCCATTCCATTCCATTCCATTCCATTCCATTCCATTCCGTTCCATTCCATTCCATCGAATTCCATTCCATTCCGTTCCATTCCATTCCATTCCATTCCATTCCATTCCATTCCATTCCATTCCATTCCATTCCATTCCATTCCATTCCATTCCACTCAACTCGGGTTGATTCCATTCTATTACATTCCATTCCATTCGATTCCATTCGATTCCATTCGATTCCATTCCATTCCATTCCATTCCATTCCATTCCATTCCATTCCATTCCATTCCATTGAACTCCATTCCATTCCATTCCATTCCATTCAATTCCATTCCATTCCATTGAATTCCATTCCATTCCATTCCATTCCATTGAATTCTGTTCCATTCAATTCCATTCCATTCAATTCCGTTCTACTCGGGTTGATTCCATTCTATTCCATTCCGTTCCGTTCCGTTCCGTTCCGTTCCGTTCCGTTCCGTTCCCTTCCACTCGGGTTGATTCCATTCTATTCCATTCCATTCCATTCCATTCCATTCGATTCCATTCGATTCCATTCGATTCCATTCGATTCCATTCCATTCCATTGAATTCCATTCCATTCCATTCCATTCCATGGAATTCCGTTCCATTCCATTCCATTGCATTCCATTCCAT
The DNA here is from genome assembly GCF_029281585.2 of Gorilla gorilla gorilla. NCBI lineage: Eukaryota > Metazoa > Chordata > Mammalia > Primates > Hominidae > Gorilla > Gorilla gorilla. The sequence goes on from NC_073242.2 coordinate 41,513,943, forward strand.
TCCATTCCATTTGAATTCCATTCCATTCCATTCCATTCCATTCCATTCCATTCCATTCCATTCCATTCCATTCTACTCGGGTTGATTCCATTCTATTCCATTCCATTCCATTCCAATCCATTGAATTCCATTCCATTCCGTTCCGTTCCGTTCCGTTCCATTCCGTTTCGTTCCGTTCCGTTCCGTTCCGTTCCATTCCATTCCATTCCATTCCATTGAATTCCGTTCCATTCCATTGAATTCCATTCCATTCCGTTCCATTCCATTGAATTCTGTTCCGTTCAGTTCCGTTCCGTTCGGTTCCATTCCGTTCCATTCCGTTCCTTTCCGTTCTACTCGGGTTGATTCCATTCTATTCCATTCCATTCCATTCGATTCCATTCGATTCCATTCGAATCCATTCGATTCCATTCGATTCCATTCGATTCCATTCCATTCCATTGAATTCCATTCCATTCCATTCCATTCCATTGAATTCCGTTCCATTCCATTCAATTCCATTCCATTCCATTCCTTTCCGTTCCGTTCCGTTCCGTTCCGTTCCGTTCTACTCGGGTTGATTCCATTCTATTCCATTCCATACCATTCGATTCCATTCTATTCCATTCGATTCCATTCGATTCAATTCGATTCCATTCCATTCCATTCCATTCCATTCCATTCCATTGAATTCCATTCCATTCAATTCGATTCCATTCCATTCCATTCCATTCCATTCCATTCCATTGAATTCCATTGAATTCCATTCCATTCCGTTCCATTCCATTCCGTTCCATTCCATTCCATTCCATTCCATTCCATTCCATTCCATTCCATTCCATTCCGTTCTACTCGGGTTCATTCCATTCCATTCCGTTCCGTTCCGTTCCGTTCCGTTCCTTTCCTTTCTACTTGTGTTGATTCCATTCCATTCCATTCTATTCCATTGAATTCCATTCCATTCCATTCCATTCCATTCCATTCCATTACATGGAATTCCATTGAATTCCATTGAATTCCATTCCATAGAATTCCATTCCATTCCATTCCATTCCATTCCATGGAATTCCATTCCATTCCATTCCATTCCATTGAATTCCATTCCATTCCATTCCATTGAATTCCATTCCATTCCATTCCATTCGATTCCATTTCATTCCATTGAATTCCATTCCATTCCATTGAATTCCATTCCATTCCGTTCCCTTCCATTGAATTCTGTTCCGTTCCGTTCCGTTCCGTTCCGTTCCATTCCGTTCCATTCCGTTCCTTTCCGTTCTACTCGGGTTGATTCCATTCTATTCCATTCCATTCCATTCGATTCCATTCTATTCCATTCGATTCCATTCGATTCAATTAGATTCCATTCCATTCCATTCCATTCCATTCCATTGAATTCCGTTCCATTCCATTGAATTCCATTCCATTCCGTTCCATTCCATTGAATTCCGCTCCGTTCCGTTCCGTTCCGTTCCGTTCCATTCCGTACCATTCCGTTCCATTCCGTTCTACTCGGGTTGATTCCATTCTATTCCATTCCATTCCATTCGATTCCATTCCATTCCATTCCATTCCATTCCATTCCGTTCTACTCGGGTTCATTCCATTCCATTCCATTACATGGAATTCCATTGAATTCCATTGAATTCCATTCCATTGAATTCCACTCCATTCCATTCCATTCCATTCCATTCCATGGAATTCCATTCCATTCCATTCCATTCCATTCCATTGAATTCCATTCCATTCCATTCCATTGAATTCCATTCCATTCCATTCCATTCGATTCCATTTCATTCCATTGAATTCCATTCCATTCCATTCCATTCCATTCCATTCCATTGAATTCCATTGAATTCCATTCCATTGAATTCCATTCCATTCCATTGAATTCCATTCCATTCCATTGAATTCCATTCCATTTCATTCCATTCCATTCCGTTCCATTCCATTCCGTTCCATTCCATTCCATTCCTTTCCATTCCATTCCATTCCGTTCCATTCCATTGAATTCCGTTCCATTGCATTGAATTCCGTTCCATTCCATTCCATTCCTTTCCGTTCCGTTCCGTTCCGTTCCGTTCCGTTCCGTTCTACTCGGGTTGATTCCATTCTATTCCATTCCATTCCATTCGATTCCATTCGATTCAATTCGATTCCATTCGATTCCATTCCATTCCATTCCATTCCATTCCATTCCATTGAATTCCATTCCATTCCATTCCGTTCCATTCCATTCCGTTCCATTCCATTCCATTCCATTCCATTCCATTCCATTCCATTCCGTTCCATTCCATTCCATTCCTTTCCATTCCATTCCTTTCCGTTCCATTCCGTTCCGTTCCATTCCGTTCTACTCGGATTGATTCCATTCTATTCCATTCCATTCCATTCGATTCCATTCGATTCCATTCGATTCCATTCGATTCCATTCCATTCCATTCCATTCCATTCCATTCCATTCCATTCCATTGAACTCCATTCCATTCCATTCCATTCCATTCCATTCCATTGAATTCCATTCCATTCCATTCCATTCCATTGAATTCTTTTCCATTCAATTCCATTCCATTCCATTCCGTTCTACTCGGGTTGATTCCATGCTATTCCATTCCGTTCCATTCCGTTCCGTTCCGTTCCGTTCCGTTCCGTTCCGTTCCATTCCACTCGGGTTGATTCCATTCTATTCCATTCCATTCCATTCCATTCCATTCCATTCCATTCGATTCCATTCGATTCCATTCGATTCCATTCGATTCCATTCCATTCCATTCCATTCCATTCCGTTCTACTCGGGTTCATTCCATTCCATTCCATTACATGGAATTCCATTGAATTCCATTGAATTCCATTCCATTGAATTCCACTCCATTCCATTCCATTCCATTCCATTCCATGGAATTCCATTCCATTCCATTCCATTCCATGGAATTCCATTCCATTCCATTCCATTCCATGGAATTCCATTCCATTCCATTCCATTCCATGGAATTCCATTCCATTCCATTCCATTCCATTCCATTGAATTCCATTGAATTCCATTCCATTGAATTCCATTCCATTCCATTGAATTCCATTCCATTTCATTCCATTCCATTCCGTTCCATTCCATTCCGTTCCATTCCATTCCATTCCTTTCCATTCCATTCCATTCCGTTCCATTCCATTGAATTCCGTTCCATTCCATTCCATTCCTTTCCGTTCCGTTCCGTTCCGTTCCGTTCCGTTCCGTTCTACTCGGGTTGATTCCATTCTATTCCATTCCATTCCATTCGATTCCATTCGATTCAATTCGATTCCATTCGATTCCATTCCATTCCATTCCATTCCATTCCATTCCATTGAATTCCATTCCATTCCATTCCGTTCCATTCCATTCCGTTCCATTCCATTCCATTCCATTCCATTCCATTCCATTCCGTTCCATTCCATTCCATTCCTTTCCATTCCATTCCTTTCCGTTCCATTCCGTTCCGTTCCATTCCGTTCTACTCGGATTGATTCCATTCTATTCCATTCCATTCCATTCGATTCCATTCGATTCCATTCGATTCCATTCGATTCCATTCCCTTCCATTCCATTCCATTCCATTCCATTCCATTCCATTGAACTCCATTCCATTCCATTCCATTCCATTCCATTCCATTGAATTCCATTCCATTCCATTCCATTCCATTGAATTCTGTTCCATTCAATTCCATTCCATTCCATTCCGTTCTACTCGGGTTGATTCCATGCTATTCCATTCCGTTCCATTCCGTTCCGTTCCGTTCCGTTCCGTTCCGTTCCTTTCCATTCCACTCGGGTTGATTCCATTCTATTCCATTCCATTCCATTCCATTCCATTCCATTCGATTCCATTCGATTCCATTCGATTCCATTCGATTCCATTCCATTCCATTCCATTCCATTGAATTCCATTGCATTCCATTCCATTCCATTGAATTCCGTTCCATTCCATTCCATTGCATTCCATTCCATTCCATTCCATTTGAATTCCATTCCATTCCATTCCATTCCATTCCATTCCATTCTACTCGGGTTGATTCCATTCTATTCCATTCCATTCCATTCGATTCCATTCGATTGCATTCGATTCCATTCGATTCCATTCCATTTCATTCCATTCCATTCCATTCCATTCCATTCCATTCCATTGAATTCCATTACATTCCATTCCGTTCCATTCCATTCCGTTCCATTCCATTCCATTCCATTCCATTCCATTCCATTCCATTACGTTCCGTTCCATTCCGTTCCATTCCATTGAATTCCGATCGATTGCATTGAATTCCGTTCCATTCCATTCCATTCCTTTCCGTTCCGTTCCGTTCCGTTCCGTTCTACTCGGGTTGATTCCATTCTATTCCATTCCATTCCATTCGATTCCATTCTATTCCATTCGATTCCATTCGATTCAATTCGATTCGATTCCATTCCATTCCATTCCATTCCATTCCATTCCATTGAATTCCATTCCATTCCATAGAATTCCATTCCATTCCATTCCATTCCATTCCATTCCATTGAATTCCATTCCATTCCATTGAATTCCATTCCATTCCATTCCATTCGATTCCATTCCATTCCATGGAATTCCATTCCATTCGATTCCATTCCATTCCATGGAATTCCATTTCATTCCATTCCATTCCATTCCATTCCATTCCATTCCATTCCATTCCATTCCATAGAATTCCATTCCATTCCATTCCATTCCATTCCATTCCGTTCCATTCCATTCCATCGAATTCCATTCCATTCCATTCCATTCCATTCCATTCCATTCCATTCCATTCCATTCCATTCCATTCCATTCTACTCGGGTTGATTCCATTCTATTACATTCCATTCCATTCGATTCCATTCGATTCCATTCGATTCCATTCGATTCCATTCCATTCCATTCCATTCAATTGAATTCCATTCCATTCCATTCCATTCCATTCCATTCCATTGAATTCCATTCCATTCCATTGAATTCCATTCCATTCCATTCCATTCCATTGAATTCCGTTCCATTCCATTCCTTTCCATTCCATTCCATTCCATGGAATTCCATTCCATTCCATTCCATTCGATTCCATTCCATTCCATGGAATTCCATTCCTTTCCATTCCATTCCATTCCATTGAATTCCATTCCATTCCATTCCATTCCATTCCATTGAATTCCATTCCATTCCATTCCATTCCATTCCATTCCATCGAATTCCATTCCATTCCATTGAATTCCATTCCATTGAATTCCATTCCATTCCATTCCATTCCATTCCATCGAATTCCATTCCATTCCATTCCATTCCATTCGATTCCATTCGATTCCATTCCATTCCATTCCATTCCATTCCATTCCATTCCATTCCATTCCATTCCATTCTACTCTGGTTGATTCCATTCTATTACATTCCATTCCATTCGATTCCATTAGATTCCATTCGATTCCATTCGATTCCATTCCATTCCATTCCATTCCATTGAATTCCGTTCCATTCCATTCCATTCCATTCCATTCCATGGAATTCCATTCCATTCCGTTCCGTTCCGTTCCGTTCCGTTCCGTACCGTTCCATTCCATTCCATTCCATTCCATTGAATTCCGTTCCATTCCATTGAATTCCATTCCATTCCGTTCCATTCCATTGAATTCCGTTCCGTTCCGTTCCGTTCCGTTCCATTCCGTTCCATTCCATTCCATTCCGTTCTACTCGGGTTCATTCCATTCCATTCCTTTCCGTTCCGTTCCGTTCCGTTCCGTTCCGTTCCGTTCCGTTCTACTCGGGTTGATTCCATTCTATTCCATTCCATTCCATTCGATTCCATTCTATTCCATTCGATTCCATTCTATTCAATTCGATTCCATTCCATTCCATTCCATTCCATTCCATTCCATTCCATTGAATTCCATGCCATTCCATTCCGTTCCATTCCATTCCGTTCCATTCCATTCCATTCCATTCCATTCCATTCCATTCCATTACGTTCCGTTCCATTCCGTTCCATTCCATTGAATTCCGATCCATTGCATTGAATTCCGTTCCATTCCATTCCATTCCTTTCCGTTCCGTTCCGTTCCGTTCCGTTCTACTCGGGTTGATTCCATTCTATTCCATTCCATTCCATTCGATTCCATTCTATTCCATTCGATTCCATTCGATTCAATTCGATTCGATTCGATTCCATTCCATTCCATTCCATTCCATTCCATTGAATTCCATTCCATTCCATTGAATTCCATTCCATTCCATTCCATTCGATTCCATTCCATTCCATGGAATTCCATTCCATTCGATTCCATTCCATTCCATGGAATTCCATTTCATTCCATTCCATTCCATTCCATTCCATTCCATTCCATTCCATTCCATAGAATTCCATTCCATTCCATTCCATTCCATTCCATTCCATTCCATTCCGTTCCATTCCATTCCATCGAATTCCATTCCATTCCATTCCATTCCATTCCATTCCATTCCATTCCATTCCATTCCATTCTACTCGGGTTGATTCCATTCTATTACATTCCATTCCATTCGATTCCATTCGATTCCATTCGATTCCATTCGATTCCATTCCATTCCATTCCATTCAATTGAATTCCATTCCATTCCATTCCATTCCATTCCATTCCATTCAATTGAATTCCATTCCATTCCATTGAATTCCATTCCATTCCATTGAATTCCGTTCCATTCCATTCCTTTCCATTCCATTCCATTCCATTGAATTCCATTACATTGAATTCCATTCCATTCCATTCCATTCCATTGAATTCCATTCCATTCCATTCCATTCGATTCCATTCCATTCCATGGAATTCCATTCCTTTCCATTCCATTCCATTCCATTCCTTTCCATTCCATTCCATTGAATTCCAATGAATTCCATTCCATTCCATTGAATTCCATTCCTTTCCATTCCATTCCATTGAATTCCGTTCCATTCCATTGAATTCCATTCCATTCCGTTCCATTCCATTGAATTCCGCTCCGTTCCGTTCCGTTCCGTTCCGTTCCATTCCGTTCCATTCCATTCCATTCCGTTCTACTCGGGTTCATTCCATTCCATTCCTTTCCGTTCCGTTCCGTTCCGTTCCATTCCGTTCCGTTCCGTTCCGTTCTACTCGGGTTGATTCCATTCTATTCCATTCCATTCCATTCGATTCCAATCTATTCCATTCGATTCCATTCGATTCAATTCTATTCCATTCCATTCCATTCCATTGAATTCCATTCCATTCCATTCCATTGAATTCCATTCCATTCCATTCCGTTCCATTCCATTCCGTTCCATTCCATTCCATTCCATTCCTTTCCATTCCGTTCCGTTCCGTTCCATTCCGTTCTACTCGGATTGATTCCATTCGATTCCATTCCATTCCATTCCATTCCATTCCATTCCATTCCATTGAACTCCATTCCATTCCATTCCATTCCATTCAATTCCATTCCATTCCATTGAATTCCATTCCATTCCATTCCATTCCATTGAATTCTGTTCCATTCAATTCCATTCCATTCCATTCCGTTCTACTCGGGTTGATTCCATTCTATTCCATTCCGTTCCGTTCCGTTCCGTTCCGTTCTGTTCCGTTCCGTTCCCTTCCACTCGGGCTGATTCCATTCTATTCCATTCCATTCCATTCCATTCCATTCGATTCCATTCGATTCCATTCGATTCCATTCGATTCCATTCCATTCCATTGAATTCCATTCCATTCCATTCCATTCCATGGAATTCCGTTCCATTCCATTCCATTGCATTCCATTCCATTCCATTCCATTTGAATTCCATTCCATTCCATTCCATTCCATTCCATTCCATTCCATTCCACTCCATTCCATTCCATTCTACTCGGGTTGATTCCATTCTATTCCATTCCATTCCATTCGATTCCATTCGATTCCATTCGATTCCATTCCATTCCATTCCATTCCATTCCATTCCATTCCATTCCATTGAATTCCATTCCATTCCATTGAATTCCATTCCATTCCATTCCATTCCATTGAATTCCGTTCCATTCCATTCCATTCCATTCCATTCCATTCCATTGAATTCCATTCCATTGAATTCCATTCCATTCCATTCCAATCCATGGAATTCCATTCCATTCCGTTCCGTTCCGTTCCGTTCCGTTCCGTTTCGTTCCGTTCCGTTCCGTTCCGTTCCATTCCATTCCATTCCATTCCATTGAATTCCGTTCCATTCCATTGAATTCCATTCCATTCCGTTCCATTCCATTGAATTCTGTTCCGTTCAGTTCCGTTCCGTTCCGTTCCATTCCGTTCCATTCCGTTCCTTTCCATTCTACTCGGGTTGATTCCATTCTATTCCATTCCATTCCATTCGATTCCATTCGATTCCATTCGAATCCATTCGATTCCATTCGATTCCATTCGATTCCATTCCATTCCATTGAATTCCATTCCATTCCATTCCATTCCATTGAATTCCGTTCCATTCCATTCAATTCCATTCCATTCCATTCCTTTCCGTTCCGTTCCGTTCCGTTCCGTTCCGTTCCGTTCTACTCGGGTTGATTCCATTCTATTCCATTCCATACCATTCGATTCCATTCTATTCCATTCGATTCCATTCGATTCAATTCGATTCCATTCCATTCCATTCCATTCCATTCCATTCCATTCCATTGAATTCCATTGGATTCCATTCCATTCCATTCCGTTCCATTCCATTCCGTTCCATTCCATTCCATTCCATTCCATTCCATTCCATTCCATTCCATTCCATTCCGTTCTACTCGGGTTCATTCCATTCCATTCCGTTCCGTTCCGTTCCGTTCCGTTCCGTTCCGTTCCTTTCCTTTCTACTTGTGTTGATTCCATTCCATTCCATTCTATTCCATTGAATTCCATTCCATTCCATTCCATTCCATTCCATTACATGGAATTCCATTGAATTCCATTGAATTCCATTCCATAGAATTCCATTCCATTCCATTCCATGGAATTCCATTCCATTCCATTCCATTCCATTGAATTCCATTCCATTCCATTCCATTGAATTCCATTCCATTCCATTCCATTCGATTCCATTTCATTCCATTGAATTCCATTCCATTCCATTGAATTCCATTCCATTCCGTTCCCTTCCATTGAATTCTGTTCCGTTCCGTTCCGTTCCGTTCCGTTCCATTCCGTTCCATTCCGTTCCTTTCCGTTCTACTCGGGTTGATTCCATTCTATTCCATTCCATTCCATTCGATTCCATTCTATTCCATTCGATTCCATTCGATTCAATTAGATTCCATTCCATTCCATTCCATTCCATTCCATTGAATTCCGTTCCATTCCATTGAATTCCATTCCATTCCGTTCCATTCCATTGAATTCCGCTCCGTTCCGTTCCGTTCCATTCCGTACCATTCCGTTCCATTCCGTTCTACTCGGGTTGATTCTATTCTATTCCATTCCATTCCATTCGATTCCATTCCATTCCATTCCATTCCATTCCATTCCGTTCTACTCGGGTTCATTCCATTCCATTCCATTACATGGAATTCCATTGAATTCCATTGAATTCCATTCCATTGAATTCCATTCCATTCCATTCCATTCCATTCCATTCCATGGAATTCCATTCCATTCCATTCCATTCCATTCCATTGAATTCCATTCCATTCCATTCCATTGAATTCCATTCCATTCCATTCCATTCGATTCCATTTCATTCCATTGAATTCCATTCCATTCCATTCCATTCCATTCCATTCCATTGAATTCCATTGAATTCCATTCCATTGAATTCCATTCCATTCCATTGAATTCCATTCCATTTCATTCCATTCCATTCCGTTCCATTCCATTCCGTTCCATTCCATTCCATTCCTTTCCATTCCATTCCATTCCGTTCCATTCCATTGAATTCCGTTCCATTGCATTGAATTCCGTTCCATTCCATTCCATTCCTTTCCGTTCCGTTCCGTTCCATTCCGTTCCGTTCCGTTCTACTCGGGTTGATTCCATTCTATTCCATTCCATTCCATTCGATTCCATTCTATTCCATTCGATTCCATTCGATTCAATTCGATTCCATTCGATTCCATTCCATTCCATTCCATTCCATTCCATTCCATTGAATTCCATTCCATTCCATTCCGTTCCATTCCATTCCGTTCCATTCCATTCCATTCCATTCCATTCCATTCCATTCCGTTCCATTCCATTCCATTCCTTTCCATTCCATTCCTTTCCGTTCCATTCCGTTCCGTTCCATTCCGTTCTACTCGGATTGATTCCATTCTATTCCATTCCATTCCATTCGATTCCATTCGATTCCATTCGATTCCATTCGATTCCATTCCATTCCATTCCATTCCATTCCATTCCATTCCATTCCATTGAACTCCATTCCATTCCATTCCATTCCATTCCATTCCATTCCATTGAATTCCGTTCCATTCCATTCCATTCCATTGAATTCTGTTCCATTCAATTCCATTCCATTCCATTCCGTTCTACTCGGGTTGATTCCATGCTATTCCATTCCGTTCCATTCCGTTCCGTTCCGTTCCGTTCCGTTCCGTTCCATTCCACTCGGGTTGATTCCATTCTATTCCATTCCATTCCATTCCATTCCATTCCATTCCATTCCATTCGATTCCATTCGATTCCATTCGATTCCATTCGATTCCATTCCATTCCATTCCATTCCATTGAATTCCATTCCATTCCATTCCATTCCATTGAATTCCGTTCCATTCCATTCCATTGCATTGCATTCCATTCCATTCCATTTGAATTCCATTCCATTCCATTCCATTCCATTCCATTCCATTCTACTCGGGTTGATTCCATTCTATTCCATTCCATTCCATTCGATTCCATTCGATTCCATTCGATTCCATTCGATTCCATTCCATTCCATTCCATTCCATTCCATTCCATTCCATTCCATTCCATTGAATTCCATTCCATTCCATTGAATTCCATTCCATTCCATTCCATTCCATTGAATTCCGTTCCATTCCATTCCATTCCATTCCATTCCATTCCATTGAATTCCATTCCATTGAATTCCATTCCATTCCATTCCATTCCATTGAATTCCATTCCATTCCGTTCCGTTCCGTTCCGTTCCGTTTCGTTCCGTTCCGTTCCGTTCCGTTCCATTCCATTCCATTCCATTCCATTGAATTCCGTTCCATTCCATTGAATTCCATTCCATTCCGTTCCATTCCATTGAATTCTGTTCCGTTCCGTTCCGTTCCGTTCCATTCCATTCCGTTCCATTCCGTTCCTTTCCGTTCTACTCGGGTTGACTCCATTCTATTCCATTCCATTCCATTCGATTCCATTCGATTCCTTTCGATTCCATTCCATTCCATTCCATTCCATTCCATTGAATTCCATTCCATTCCATTCCATTCCATTCCATTCCATTGAATTCCATTCCATTCCATTCCATTCCATTCCATTCCATTCCATTCCATTCCATTCCATCGAATTCCATTCCATTCCATTCCATTCCATTCCATTCCATTCGATTCAATTCGATTCCATTCGATTCCATTCCATTCCATTCCATTCCATTGAATTCCGTTCCATTCCATTCCATTCCATTCCATTCCCTTCCATTGAATTCCATTACATTGAATTCCATTCCATTCCATTCCATTCCATGGAATTCCATTCCATTCCGTTCCGTTCCGTTCCGTTCCGTTCCGTACCGTTCCATTCCATTCCATTCCATTCCATTGAATTCCGTTCCATTCCATTGAATTCCATTCCATTCCGTTCCATTCCATTGAATTCCGTTCCGTTCCGTTCCGTTCCGTTCCGTTCCGTTCCATTCCGTTCCATTCCATTCCATTCCGTTCTACTCGGGTTCATTCCATTCCATTCCTTTCCGTTCCGTTCCGTTCCGTTCCATTCCGTTCCGTTCCGTTCCGTTCTACTCGGGTTGATTCCATTCTATTCCATTCCATTCCATTCGATTCCAATCTATTCCATTCGATTCCATTCGATTCAATTCTATTCCATTCCATTCCATTCCATTTCATTCCATTCCATTCCATTCCATTGAATTCCATTCCATTCCATTCCGTTCCATTCCATTCCGTTCCATTCCATTCCATTCCATTCCATTCCATTCCTTTCCGTTCCGTTCCGTTCCGTTCCATTCCGTTCTACTCGGATTGATTCCATTCTATTCCATTCCATTCCATTCGATTCCATTCGATTCCATTCGATTCCATTCGATTCCATTCCATTCCATTCCATTCCATTCCATTCCATTCCATTCCATTGAACTCCATTCCATTCCATTCCATTCCATTCAATTCCATTCCATTCCATTGAATTCCATTCCATTCCATTCCATTCCATTGAATTCTGTTCCATTCAATTCCATTCCATTCCATTCCGTTCTACTCGGGTTGATTCCATTCTATTCCATTCCGTTCCGTTCCGTTCCGTTCCGTTCCGTTCCGTTCCCTTCCACTCGGGTTGATTCCATTCTATTCCATTCCATTCCATTCCATTCCATTCGATTCCATTCGATTCCATTCGATTATATTCGATTCCATTCCATTCCATTGAATTCCATTCCATTCCATTCCATTCCATGGAATTCCGTTCCATTCCATTCCATTGCATTCCATTCCATTCCATTCCGTTCCATTCCATTCCATTCCGTTCTACTCGGGTTCATTCCATTCCATTCCATTCCATTCCATTCTACTCGGGTTGATTCCATTCTATTCCATTCCATTCCATTCGATTCCATTCGATTCCATTCGATTCCACTCGATTCCATTCCATTCCATTCCATTCCATTCCATTCCATTCCATTCCATTCCATTGAATTCCATTCCATTCCATTGAATTCCATTCCATTCCATTCCATTCCATTGAATTCCGTTCCATTCCATTCCATTCCATTCCATTCCATTCCATTGAATTCCATTCCATTGAATTCCATTCCATTCCATTCCAATCCATTGAATTCCATTCCATTCCGTTCCGTTCCGTTCCGTTCCGTTCCGTTTCGTTCCGTTCCGTTCCGTTCCGTTCCATTCCATTCCATTCCATTCCATTGAATTCCGTTCCATTCCATTGAATTCCATTCCATTCCGTTCCATTCCATTGAATTCTGTTCCGTTCAGTTCCGTTCCGTTCGGTTCCATTCCGTTCCATTCCGTTCCTTTCCGTTCTACTCGGGTTGATTCCATTCTATTCCATTCCATTCCATTCGATTCCATTCGATTCCATTCGAATCCATTCGATTCCATTCGATTCCATTCGATTCCATTCCATTCCATTGAATTCCATTCCATTCCATTCCATTCCATTGAATTCCGTTCCATTCCATTCAATTCCATTCCATTCCATTCCTTTCCGTTCCGTTCCGTTCTGTTCCGTTCCGTTCCGTTCTACTCGGGTTGATTCCATTCTATTCCATTCCATACCATTCGATTCCATTCTATTCCATTCGATTCCATTCGATTCAATTCGATTCCATTCCATTCCATTCCATTCCATTCCATTCCATTCCATTGAATTCCGTTCCATTCCATTGAATTCCATTCCATTCCGTTCCATTCCATTGAATTCCCCTCCGTTCCGTTCCGTTCCGTTCCGTTCCATTCCGTTCCATTCCGTTCTATTCCGTTCTACTCGGGTTGATTCCATTCTATTCCATTCCATTCCATTCGATTCCATTCTATTCCATTCGATTCCATTCTATTCAATTCGATTCCATTCCATTCCATTCCATTCCATTCCATTCCATTGAATTCCATTGAATTCCATTCCATTCCATTCCGTTCCATTCCATTCCGTTCCATTCCATTCCATTCCATTCCATTCCATTCCATTCCATTCCGTTCTACTCGGGTTCATTCCATTCCATTCCGTTCCGTTCCGTTCCGTTCCGTTCCTTTCCTTTCTACTTGTGTTGATTCCATTCCATTCCATTCTATTCCATTGAATTCCATTCCATTCCATTCCATTCCATTCCATTACATGGAATTCCATTGAATTCCATTGAATTCCATTCCATAGAATTCCATTCCATTCCATTCCATTCCATTCCATGGAATTCCTTTCCATTCCATTCCATTCCATTGAATTCCATTCCATTCCATTCCATTGAATTCCATTCCATTCCATTCCATTCGATTCCATTTCATTCCATTGAATTCCATTCCATTCCATTGAATTCCATTCCATTCCGTTCCCTTCCATTGAATTCTGTTCCGTTCCGTTCCGTTCCGTTCCGTTCCATTCCGTTCCATTCCGTTCCTTTCCGTTCTACTCGGGTTGATTCCATTCTATTCCATTCCATTCCATTCGATTCCATTCTATTCCATTCGATTCCATTCGATTCAATTAGATTCCATTCCATTCCATTCCATTCCATTCCATTGAATTCCGTTCCATTCCATTGAATTCCATTCCATTCCGTTCCATTCCATTGAATTCCGCTCCGTTCCGTTCCGTTCCGTTCCGTTCCATTCCGTACCATTCCGTTCCATTCCGTTCTACTCGGGTTGATTCCATTCTATTCCATTCCATTCCATTCGATTCCATTCCATTCCATTCCATTCCATTCCATTCCGTTCTACTCGGGTTCATTCCATTCCATTCCATTACATGGAATTCCATTGAATTCCATTGAATTCCATTCCATTGAATTCCACTCCATTCCATTCCATTCCATTCCATTCCATGGAATTCCATTCCATTCCATTCCATTCCATTCCATTGAATTCCATTCCATTCCATTCCATTGAATTCCATTCCATTCCATTCCATTCGATTCCATTTCATTCCATTGAATTCCATTCCATTCCATTCCATTCCATTCCATTCCATTGAATTCCATTGAATTCCATTCCATTGAATTCCATTCCATTCCATTGAATTCCATTCCATTTCATTCCATTCCATTCCGTTCCATTCCATTCCGTTCCATTCCATTCCATTCCTTTCCATTCCATTCCATTCCGTTCCATTCCATTGAATTCCGTTCCATTGCATTGAATTCCGTTCCATTCCATTCCATTCCTTTCCGTTCCGTTCCGTTCCGTTCCGTTCCGTTCCGTTCTACTCGGGTTGATTCCATTCTATTCCATTCCATTCCATTCGATTCCATTCGATTCAATTCGATTCCATTCGATTCCATTCCATTCCATTCCATTCCATTCCATTCCATTGAATTCCATTCCATTCCATTCCGTTCCATTCCATTCCGTTCCATTCCATTCCATTCCATTCCATTCCATTCCATTCCATTCCGTTCCATTCCATTCCATTCCTTTCCATTCCATTCCTTTCCGTTCCATTCCGTTCCGTTCCATTCCGTTCTACTCGGATTGATTCCATTCTATTCCATTCCATTCCATTCGATTCCATTCGATTCCATTCGATTCCATTCGATTCCATTCCATTCCATTCCATTCCATTCCATTCCATTCCATTCCATTGAACTCCATTCCATTCCATTCCATTCCATTCCATTCCATTGAATTCCATTCCATTCCATTCCATTCCATTGAATTCTGTTCCATTCAATTCCATTCCATTCCATTCCGTTCTACTCGGGTTGATTCCATGCTATTCCATTCCGTTCCATTCCGTTCCGTTCCGTTCCGTTCCGTTCCGTTACATTCCACTCGGGTTGATTCCATTCTATTCCATTCCATTCCATTCCATTCCATTCCATTCCATTCGATTCCATTCGATTCCATTCGATTCCATTCGATTCCATTCCATTCCATTCCATTCCATTGAATTCCATTCCATTCCATTCCATTCCATTGAATTCCGTTCCATTCCATTCCATTGCATTCCATTCCATTCCATTCCATTTGAATTCCATTCCATTCCATTCCATTCCATTCCATTCCATTCTACTCGGGTTGATTCCATTCTATTCCATTCCATTCCATTCGATTCCATTCGATTCCATTCGATTCCATTCGATTCCATTCCATTCCATTCCATTCCATTCCATTCCATTCCATTCCATTGAATTCCATTCCATTCCATTGAATTCCATTCCATTCCATTCCATTCCATTGAATTCTGTTCCATTCAATTCCATTCCATTCCATTCCGTTCTACTCGGGTTGATTCCTTTCTATTCCATTCCGTTCCGTTCCGTTCCGTTCCGTTCCGTTCCGTTCCGTTCCCTTCCACTCGGGTTGATTCCATTCTATTCCATTCCATTCCATTCCATTCCATTCCATTCGATTCCATTCGATTCCATTCGATTCCATTCGATTCCATTCCATTCCATTGAATTCCATTCCATTCCATTCCATTCCATGGAATTCCGTTCCATTCCATTCCATTGCATTCCATTCCATTCCATTCCATTTGAATTCCATTCCATTCCATTCCATTCCATTCCATTCCATTCCATTCCATTCCATTCCATTCTACTCGGGTTGATTCCATTCTATTCCATTCCATTCCATTCGATTCCATTCGATTCCATTCGATTCCATTCGATTCCATTCCATTCCATTCCATTCCATTCCATTCCATTCCATTGAATTCCATTCCATTCCATTGAATTCCATTCCATTCCATTCCATTCCATTGAATTCCGTTCCATTCCATTCCATTCCATTCCATTCCATTCCATTGAATTCCATTCCATTGAATTCCATTCCATTCCATTCCAATCCATTGAATTCCATTCCATTCCGTTCCGTTCCGTTCCGTTCCGTTCCGTTTCGTTCCGTTCCATTCCGTTCCGTTCCATTCCATTCCATTCCATTCCATTGAATTCCGTTCCATTCCATTGAATTCCATTCCATTCCGTTCCATTCCATTGAATTCTGTTCCGTTCAGTTCCGTTCCGTTCGGTTCCATTCCGTTCCATTCCGTTCCTTTCCGTTCTACTCGGGTTGATTCCATTCTATTCCATTCCATTCCATTCGATTCCATTCGATTCCATTCGAATCCATTCGATTCCATTCGATTCCATTCGATTCCATTCCATTCCATTGAATTCCATTCCATTCCATTCCATTCCATTGAATTCCGTTCCATTCCATTCAATTCCATTCCATTCCATTCCTTTCCGTTCCGTTCCGTTCCGTTCCGTTCCGTTCCGTTCTACTCGGGTTGATTCCATTCTATTCCATTCCATACCATTCGATTCCATTCTATTCCATTCGATTCCATTCGATTCAATTCGATTCCATTCCATTCCATTCCATTCCATTCCATTCCATTGAATTCCGTTCCATTCCATTGAATTCCATTCCATTCCGTTCCATTCCATTGAATTCCGCTCCGTTCCGTTCCGTTCCGTTCCGTTCCATTCCGTTCCATTCCGTTCCATTCCGTTCTACTCGGGTTGATTCCATTCTATTCCATTCCATTCCATTCGATTCCATTCTATTCCATTCGATTCCATTCTATTCAATTCGATTCCATTCCATTCCATTCCATTCCATTCCATTCCATTGAATTCCATTGAATTCCATTCCATTCCATTCCGTTCCATTCCATTCCGTTCCATTCCATTCCATTCCATTCCATTCCATTCCATTCCATTCCATTCCGTTCTACTCGGGTTCATTCCATTCCATTCCGTTCCGTTCCGTTCCGTTACGTTCCTTTCCTTTCTACTTGTGTTGATTCCATTCCATTCCATTCTATTCCATTGAATTCCATTCCATTCCATTCCATTCCATTCCATTACATGGAATTCCATTGAATTCCATTGAATTCCATTCCATAGAATTCCATTCCATTCCATTCCATTCCATTCCATTCCATGGAATTCCATTCCATTCCATTCCATTCCATTCCATTCCATGGAATTCCATTCCATTCCATTCCATTCCATTGAATTCCATTCCATTCCATTCCATTGAATTCCATTCCATTCCATTCCATTCGATTCCATTTCATTCCATTGAATTCCATTCCATTCCATTGAATTCCATTCCATTCCGTTCCGTTCCGTTCCGTTCCGTTTCGTTCCGTTCCGTTCCGTTCCGTTCCATTCCATTCCATTCCATTGAATTCCGTTCCATTCCATTGAATTCCATTCCATTCCGTTCCATTCCATTGAATTCTGTTCCGTTCCGTTCCGTTCCGTTCCATTCCATTCCGTTCCATTCCGTTCCTTTCCGTTCTACTCGGGTTGATTCCATTCTATTCCATTCCATTCCATTCGATTCCATTCGATTCCATTCGAATCCATTCGATTCCATTCGATTCCATTCGATTCCATTCCATTCCATTGAATTCCATTCCATTCCATTCCATTCCATTGAATTCCGTTCCATTCCATTCAATTCCATTCCATTCCATTCCTTTCCGTTCCGTTCCGTTCCGTTCCGTTCCGTTCCCTTCTACTCGGGTTGATTCCATTCTATTCCATTCCATTCCATTCGATTCCATTCTATTCCATTCGATTCCATTCGATTCAATTTGATTCCATTCCATTCCATTCCATTCCATTCCATTCCATTGAATTCCGTTCCATTCCATTGAATTCCATTCCATTCCGTTCCATTCCATTGAATTCCGCTCCGTTCCGTTCCGTTCCGTTCCGTTCCATTCCGTACCATTCCATTCCATTCCGTTCTACTCGGGTTCATTCCATTCCATTCCGTTCCGTTCCGTTCCGTTCCGTTCCTTTCCTTTCTACTTGTGTTGATTCCATTCCATTCCTTTCTATTCCATTGAATTCCATTCCATTCCATTCCATTGAATTCCATTCCATTCCATTCCATTCCATTCCATTCCATTGAATTCCATTCCATTCCATTCCATTGAATTCCATTCCATTCCATTCCATTCGATTCCATTTCATTCCATTGAATTCCATTCCATTCCATTCCATTCCATTCCATTCCATTGAATTCCATTGAATTCCATTCCATTGAATTCCATTCCATTCCATTGAATTCCATTCCATTTCATTCCATTCCATTCCGTTCCATTCCATTCCGTTCCATTCCATTCCATTCCTTTCCATTCCATTCCATTCCGTTCCATTCCATTGAATTCCGTTCCATTGCATTGAATTCCGTTCCATTCCATTCCATTCCTTTCCGTTCCTTTCCGTTCCGTTCCGTTCCGTTCCGTTCTACTCGGGTTGATTCCATTCTATTCCATTCCATTCCATTCGATTCCATTCTATTCCATTCGATTCCATTCGATTCAATATGATTCGATTCCATTCCATTCCATTCCATTCCATTCCATTCCATAGAATTCCATTCCATTCCATTGAATTCCATTCCATTCCATTCCATTCCATTGAATTCTATTCCATTCCATGGAATTCCATTCCATTCCATTCCATTCGATTCCATTCCATTCCATGGAATTCCATTCCATTCGATTCCATTCCATTCCATGGAATTCCATTTCATTCCATTCCATTCCGTTCCATTCCATTGAATTCCATTCCATTCCATTGAATTCCATTCCATTCCATTCCATTGAATTCCATTCCATTCCATTGAATTCCATTCCATTAAATTCCATTCCATTCCATTCCATGGAATTCCATTCCATTCCATTGAATTCCATTCCATTCCATTCAATTCGATTCCATTCCATTCCATGGAATTCCATTCCATTCGATTCCATTCCATTCCATGGAATTCCATTTCATTCCATTCCATTCCATTCCATTCCATTCCATTCCATTCCATAGAATTCCATTCCGTTCCATTCCATTCCATTCCATTCCATTCCGTTCCATTCCATTCCATCGAATTCCATTCCATTCCATTCCATTCCATTCCATTCCATTCCATTCCATTCCATTCCATTCCATTCTACTCGGGTTGATTCCATTCTATTACATTCCATTCCATTCGATTCCATTCGATTCCATTCGATTCCATTCGATTCCATTCCATTCCATTCCATTCAATTGAATTCCATTCCATTCCATTCCATTCCATTCCATTCCATTCCATTGAATTCCATTCCATTCCATTGAATTCCATTCCATTCCATGGAATTCCATTCCATTCCATTCCATTCGATTCCATTCCATTCCATGGAATTCCATTCCATTCGATTCCATTCCATTCCATGGAATTCCATTTCATTCCATTCCATTCCGTTCCATTCCATTCCATCGAATTCCATTCCATTCCATTCCATTCCATTCCATTCCATTCCATTCCATTCCATTCCATTCCATTCTACTCGGGTTGATTCCATTCTATTACATTCCATTCCATTCGATTCCATTCGATTCCATTCGATTCCATTCGATTCCATTCCATTCCATTCCATTCAATTGAATTCCATTCCATTCCATTCCATTCCATTCCATTCCATTCCATTCCATTGAATTCCATTCCAGTACATTGAATTCCATTCCATTCCATTCCATTCCATTGAATTCCGTTCCATTCCATTCCTTTCCATTCCATTCCATTCCATTGAATTCCATTACATTGAATTCCATTCCATTCCATTCCATTCCATTCCATTCCATTGAATTCCATTCCATTCCATTGAATTCCATTCCATTCCATTCCATTCGATTCCATTCCATTCCATGGAATTCCATTCCTTTCCATTCCATTCCATTCCATTCCATTCCATTCCATTGAATTCCATTGAATTCCATTCCATTCCATTGAATTCCATTCCTTTCCATTCCATTCCATTGAATTCCGTTCAATTCCATTCCATTCCATTCCATTCCATTCCATTCGAATTCCATTCCATTCCATTCCATTCCATTCCATTCCATTCCATTCCATTCCATTCTACTCGGGTTGATTCCATTCTATTCCATTCCATTCCATTCGATTCCATTCGATTCCTTTCGATTCCATTCCATTCCATTCCATTCCATTCCATTGAATTCCATTCCATTCCATTCCATTCCATTCCATTGAATTCCATTCCATTCCATTCCATCGAATTCCATTCCATTCCATTGAATTCCATTCCATTCCATTCCATTCCATTCCATTCCATTCCATTCCATTCCATTCCATCGAATTCCATTCCATTCCATTCCATTCCATTCCATTCCATTCCATTCGATTCCATTCGATTCCATTCGATTCCATTCCATTCCATTCCATTCCATTGAATTCCGTTCCATTCCATTCCATTCCATTCCATTCCCTTCCATTGAATTCCATTCCATGGAATTCCATTCCATTCCATTCCATTCCATGGAATTCCATTCCATTCCGTTCCGTTCCGTTCCGTTCCGTTCCGTACCGTTCCATTCCATTCCATTTCATTCCATTGAATTCCGTTCCATTCCATTGAATTCCTTTCCATTCCGTTCCATTCCATTGAATTCCGTTCCGTTCCGTTCCGTTCCGTTCCGTTCCGTTCCATTCCGTTCCATTCCATTCCATTCCGTTCTACTCGGGTTCATTCCATTCCATTCCTTTCCGTTCCGTTCCGTTCCGTACCATTCCGTTCCGTTCTACTCGGGTTGATTCCATTCTATTCCATTCCATTCCATTCGATTCCATTCTATTCCATTCGATTCCATTCTATTCAATTCGATTCCATTCCATTCCAATCCATTCCATTACATTCCATTGAATTCCATTCCATTCCATTCCGTTCCATTCCATTCCGTTCCATTCCATTCCATTCCATTCCATTCCATTCCATTCCATTCCATTACGTTCCGTTCCATTCCGTTCCATTCCATTGAATTCCGATCCATTGCATTGAATTCCGTTCCATTCCATTCCATTCCATTCCATTCCATTCCATTGAATTCCATTCCATTGAATTCCATTCCATTCCATTCCATTCCATTGAATTCCGTTCCATTCCATTGAATTCCATTCCATTCCGTTCCATTCCATTGAATTCCGTTCCGTTCCGTTCCGTTCCGTTCCGTTCCATTCCGTTCCATTCCGTTCTACTCGGGTTGATTCCATTCTATTCCATTCCATTCCATTCGATTCCATTCCATTCCATTCCATTCCATTCCATTCCATTCCTTTCTACTCGGGTTCATTCCATTCCATTCCGTTCCGTTCCGTTCCGTTCCGTTCCATTCCTTTCTACTTGTGTTGATTCCATTCCATTCCATTCTATTCCATTGAATTCCATTCCATTCCATTCCATTCCATTCCATTACATGGAATTCCATTGAATTCCATTGAATTCCATTCCATTGAATTCCATTGAATTCCATTCCATTCCATTCCATGGAATTCAATTCCATTCCATTCCATTCCTTGGAATTCCATTCCATTCCATTCCATTCCATTGAATTCCATTCCATTCCATTCAATTGAATTCCATTCCATTCCATTCCATTCGATTCCATTCCATTCCATTGAATTCAATTCCGTTCCATTCCATTCCATTGAATTCCATTGAATTCCATTCCATTGAATTCCATTCCATTCCATTGAATTCCATTCCATTTCATTCCATTCCATTCCGTTCCATTCCATTCCGTTCCATTCCATTCCATTCCTTTCCATTCCATTCCATTCCGTTCCATTCCATTGAATTCCGTTCCATTGCACTGAATTCCGTTCCATTCCATTCCATTCCTTTCCGTTCCGTTCCGTTCCGTTCCGTTCCGTTCCGTTCTACTCGGGTGGATTCCATTCTATTCCTTTCCATTCCATTCGATTCCATTCTATTCCATTCGATTCCATTCGATTCAATTCGATTCCATTCCATTCCATTCCATTCCATTCCATTCCATTCCATTGAATTCCATTCCATTCCATTCCGTTCCATTGCATTCCGTTCCATTCCATTCCATTCCATTCCATTACGTTCCGTTCCATTCCGTTCCATTCCGTTCCATTCCATTGAATTCCGATCCATTGCATTGAATTCCGTTCCATTCCATTCCATTCCTTTCCGTTCCGTTCCATTCCGTTCCGTTCCGTTCCGTTCCGTTCTACTCGGATTGATTCCATTCTATTCCATTCCATTCCATTCGATTCCATTCGATTCCATTCGATTCCATTCGATTCCATTCCATTCCATTCCATTCCATTGAATTCCATTCCATTCCATTCCATTCCATTCCATTCCATTGAATTCCATTGAATTCCATTCCATTGAATTCCATTCCATTCCATTCCATTCCGTTCCATTCCATTCCGTTCCATTCCATTCCATTCCATTCCATTCCATTCCGTTCCGTTCCATTCCGTTCCATTCCGTTCCATTCCATTGAATTCCGTTCCATTCCATTACATTCCTTTACGTTCCGTTCCGTTCCGTTCCGTTCTGTTCCGTTCTACTCGGGTTGATTCCATTCTATTCCATTCCATTCCATTCGATTCCATTCTATTCCATTCGATTCCATTCGATTCCATTCTATTCAATTCGATTCCATTCCATTTCATTCCATTCCATTGAATTCCATTCCATTCCATTGAATTCCATTCCATTCCATTCCATTCCATTCCATTCCATGGAATTCCATTCCATTCCATTGAATTCCATTCCATTCCATTCCATTCGATTCCATTCCATTCCATGGAATTCCATTCCATTCGATTCCATTCCATTCCATGGAATTCCATTTCATTCCATTCCATTCCATTCCATTCCATTCCATTCCATTCCATAGAATTCCATTCCGTTCCATTCCATTCCATTCCATTCCATTCCATTCCGTTCCATTCCATTCCATCGAATTCCATTCCATTCCATTCCATTCCATTCCATTCCATTCCATTCCATTCCATTCCATTCCATTCTACTCGGGTTGATTCCATTCTATTACATTCCATTCCATTCGATTCCATTCGATTCCATTCGATTCCATTCGATTCCATTCCATTCCATTCCATTCCATGGAATTCCATTCCATTCCATTCCATTCCATTCCATTCCATTGAATTCCATTGAATTCCATTCCATTGAATTCCATTCCATTCCATTCCATTCCGTTCCATTCCATTCCGTTCCATTCCATTCCATTCCATTCCATTCCATTCCGTTCCGTTCCATTCCGTTCCATTCCGTTCCATTCCATTGAATTCCGTTCCATTGCATTGAATTCCGTTCCATTCCATTCCATTCCTTTCCGTTCCGTTCCGTTCCGTTCCGTTCCGTTCCGTTCTACTCGGGTTGATTCCATTCTATTCCATTCCATTCCATTCGATTCCATTCGATTCCTTTCGATTCCATTCCATTCCATTCCATTCCATTGAATTCCATTGCATTCCATTCCATTCCATTCCATTGAATTCCATTCCATTCCATTCCATCGAATTCCATTCCATTCCATTCCATTCCATTCCATTCCATTCCATTCCATTCCATTCCATTCCATCGAATTCCATTCCATTCCATTCCATTCCATTCCATTCCATTCCATTCGATTCCATTCGATTCCATTCGATTCCATTCCATTCCATTCCATTCCATTGAATTCCGTTCCATTCCATTCCATTCCATTCCATGGAATTCCGTTCCATTCCATTGAATTCCATTCCATTCCGTTCCATTCCATTGAATTCCGTTCCGTTCCGTTCCGTTCCGTTCCGTTCCATTCCGTTCCATTCCATTCCATTCCGTTCTACTCGGGTTCATTCCATTCCATTCCTTTCCGTTCCGTTCCGTTCCGTACCATTCCGTTCCGTTCTACTCGGGTTGATTCCATTCTATTCCATTCCATTCCATTCGATTCCATTCTATTCCATTCGATTCCATTCTATTCAATTCGATTCCATTCCATTCCAATCCATTCCATTACATTCCATTGAATTCCATTCCATTCCATTCCGTTCCATTCCATTCCGTTCCATTCCATTCCATTCCATTCCATTCCATTCCATTACGTTCCGTTCCATTCCGTTCCATTCCATTGAATTCCGATCCATTGCATTGAATTCCGTTCCATTCCATTCCATTCCATTCCATTCCATTCCATTCCATTGAATTCCATTCCATTGAATTCCGTTCCATTCCATTGAATTCCATTCCATTCCGTTCCATTCCATAGAATTCCGTTCCGTTCCGTTCCGTTCCGTTCCGTTCCATTCCGTTCCATTCCGTTCCATTCCGTTCTACTCGGGTTGATTCCATTCTATTCCATTCCATTCCATTCGATTCCATTCCATTCCATTCCATTCCATTCCATTCCATTCCTTTCTACTCGGGTTCATTCCATTCCATTCCGTTCCGTTCCGTTCCGTTCCGTTCCATTCCTTTCTACTTGTGTTGATTCCATTCCATTCCATTCTATTCCATTGAATTCCATTCCATTCCATTCCATTCCATTACATTACATGGAATTCCATTGAATTCCATTGAATTCCATTCCATTGAATTCCATTGAATTCCATTCCATTCCATTCCATGGAATTCAATTCCATTCCATTCCATTCCTTGGAATTCCATTCCATTCCATTCCATTCCATTCCATTGAATTCCATTCCATTCCATTCAATTGAATTCCATTCCATTCCATTCCATTCGATTCCATTCCATTCCATTGAATTCGATTCCGTTCCATTCCATTCCATTGAATTCCATTGAATTCCATTCCATTGAATTCCATTCCATTCCATTGAATTCCATTCCACTTCATTCCATTCCATTCCGTTCCATTCCATTCCGTTCCATTCCATTCCATTCCTTTCCATTCCATTCCATTCAGTTCCATTCCATTGAATTCCGTTCCATTGCACTGAATTCCGTTCCATTCCATTCCATTCCTTTCCGTTCCGTTCCGTTCCGTTCCGTTCCTTTCTACTCGGGTTGATTCCATTCTATTCCTTTCCATTCCATTCGATTCCATTCTATTCCATTCGATTCCATTCGATTCAATTCGATTCCATTCCATTCCATTCCATTCCATTCCATTGAATTCCATTCCATTCCATTCCGTTCCATTCCATTCCGTTCCATTCCATTCCATTCCATTCCATTACGTTCCGTTCCATTCCGTTCCATTCCGTTCCATTCCATTGAATTCCGATCCATTGCATTGAATTCCGTTCCATTCCATTCCATTCCTTTCCGTTCCGTTCCGTTCCGTTCCGTTCCGTTCTATTCTACTCGGATTGATTCCATTCTATTCCATTCCATTCCATTCGATTCCATTCGATTCCATTCGATTCCATTCGATTCCATTCCATTCCATTCCATTCCATTGAATTCCATTCCATTCCATTCCATTCCATTCCATTCCATGGAATTCCATTGAATTCCATTCCATTGAATTCCATTCCATTCCATTCCATTCCGTTCCATTCCATTCCGTTCCATTCCATTCCATTCCATTCCATTCCATTCCGTTCCGTTCCATTCCGTTCCATTCCGTTCCATTCCATTGAATTCCGTTCCATTCCATTACATTCCTTTACGTTCCGTTCCGTTCCGTTCCGTTCCGTTCCGTTCTACTCGGGTTGATTCCATTCTATTCCATTCCATTCCATTCGATTCCATTCTATTCCATTCGATTCCATTCGATTCAATTCGATTCGTTTCGATTCCATTCCATTCCATTCCATTGCATTGAATTCCATTCCATTCCATTGAATTCCATTCCATTCCATTCCATTCCATTCCATTCCATGGAATTCCATTCCATTCCATTGAATTCCATTCCATTCCATTCCATTCGATTCCATTCCATTCCATGGAATTCCATTCCATTCGATTCCATTCCATTCCATGGAATTCCATTTCATTCCATTCCATTCCATTCCATTCCATTCCATAGAATTCCATTCCATTCCATTCCATTCCATTCCATTCCATTCCATTCCATCGAATTCCATTCCATTCCATTCCATTCCATTCCATTCCATTCCATTCCATTCCATTCTACTCGGGTTGATTCCATTCTATTACATTCCATTCCATTCGATTCCATTCGATTCCATTCGATTCCATTCGATTCCATTCCATTCCATTCCATTCAATTGAATTCCATTCCATTCCATTCCATTCCATTCCATTCCATTCCACTCCATTCCATTCCATTGAATTCCATTCCATTCCATTGAATTCCATTCCATTCCGTTCCATTCCATTGAATTCCGTTCCGTTCCGTTCCGTTCCGTTCCGTTCCGTTCCATTCCGTTCCATTCCATTCCATTCCGTTCTACTCGGGTTCATTCCATTCCATTCCTTTCCGTTCCGTTCCGTTCCGTTCCGTTCCGTTGCGTTCCGTTCCGTTCTACTCGGGTTGATTCCATTCTATTCCATTCCATTCCATTCGATTCCATTCTATTCCATTCGATTCCATTCTATTCAATTCGATTCCATTCCATTCCATTCCATTCCATTCCATTCCATTGAATTCCATTCCATTCCATTCCGTTCCATTCCATTCCGTTCCATTCCATTCCATTCCATTCCATTCCATTCCATTACGTTCCGTTCCATTCCGTTCCATTCCATTGAATTCCGATCCATTGCATTGAATTCCGTTCCATTCCATTCCACTCCTTTCCGTTCCATTCCGTTCCGTTCCGTTCCGTTCTACTCGGGTTAATTCCATTCTATTCCATTCCATTCCATTCGATTCCAATCTATTCCATTCGATTCCATTCGATTCAATTCGATTCCATTCCATTCCATTCCATTCCATTCCATTCCATTCCATTCCATTGAATTCCATTCCATTCCATTCCGTTCCATTCCATTCCGTTCCATTCCATTCCATTCCATTCCATTCCATTCCTTTCCGTTACGTTCCGTTCCGTTCCATTCCGTTCTACTCGGATTGATTCCATTCTATTCCATTCCATTCCATTCGATTCCATTCGATTCCATTCGATTCCATTCCATTCCATTCCATTCCATTGAATTCCATTCCATTCCATTCCGTTCCATTCCATTCCGTTCCATTCCATTCCATTCCATTCCATTACGTTCCGTTCCATTCCGTTCCATTCCGTTCCATTCCATTGAATTCCGATCCATTGCATTGAATTCCGTTCCATTCCATTCCATTCCTTTCCGTTCCGTTCCGTTCCGTTCCGTTCCGTTCCGTTCTACTCGGATTGATTCCATTCTATTCCATTCCATTCCATTCGATTCCATTCGATTCCATTCGATTCCATTCGATTCCATTCCATTCCATTCCATTCCATTGAATTCCATTCCATTCCATTCCATTCCATTCCATTCCATTCCATTGAATTCCATTGAATTCCATTCCATTGAATTCCATTCCATTCCATTCCATTCCGTTCCATTCCATTCCGTTCCATTCCATTCCATTCCATTCCATTCCATTCCGTTCCGTTCCATTCCGTTCCATTCCGTTCCATTCCATTGAATTCCGTTCCATTCCATTACATTCCTTTACGTTCCGTTCCGTTCCGTTCCGTTCCGTTCCGTTCTACTCCGGTTGATTCCATTCTATTCCATTCCATTCCATTCGATTCCATTCTATTCCATTCGATTCCATTCGATTCAATTCGATTCGATTCGATTCCATTCCATTCCATTCCATTCCATTGAATTCCATTCCATTCCATTGAATTCCATTCCATTCCATTCCATTCCATTCCATTCCATGGAATTCCATTCCATTCCATGGAATTCCATTCCATTCCATTCCATTCGATTCCATTCCATTCCATGGAATTCCATTCCATTCGATTCCATTCCATTCCATGGAATTCCATTTCATTCCATTCCATTCCATTCCATTCCATTCCATAGAATTCCATTCCATTCCATTCCATTCCATTCCATTCCATTCCATTCCATCGAATTCCATTCCATTCCATTCCATTCCATTCCATTCCATTCCATTCCATTCTACTCGGGTTGATTCCATTCTATTACATTCCATTCCATTCGATTCCATTCGATTCCATTCGATTCCATTCGATTCCATTCCATTCCATTCCATTCAATTGAATTCCATTCCATTCCATTGCATTCCATTCCATTACACTCCATTCCATTCCATTGAATTCCATTCCATTCCATTGAATTCCATTCCATTCCGTTCCATTCCATTGAATTCCGTTCCGTTCCGTTCCGTTCCGTTCCGTTCCGTTCCGTTCCATTCCGTTCCATTCCATTCCATTCCGTTCTACTCGGGTTCATTACATTCCATTCCTTTCCGTTCCGTTCCGTTCCGTTCCGTTCCGTTGCGTTCCGTTCCGTTCTACTCGGGTTGATTCCATTCTATTCCATTCCATTCCATTCGATTCCATTCTATTCCATTCGATTCCATTCTATTCAATTCGATTCC
The DNA here is from genome assembly GCF_029281585.2 of Gorilla gorilla gorilla. Lineage (NCBI taxonomy): Eukaryota > Metazoa > Chordata > Mammalia > Primates > Hominidae > Gorilla > Gorilla gorilla. The sequence continues at coordinate 41,543,073 of NC_073242.2, forward strand.
ATTCCATTCCATTCCATTCCATTCCATTCCATTGAATTCCATTCCATTCCATTCCGTTCCATTCCATTCCGTTCCATTCCATTCCATTCCATTCCATTCCATTCCATTACGTTCCGTTACATTCCGTTCCATTCCATTGAATTCCGATCCATTGCATTGAATTCCGTTCCATTCCATTCCACTCCTTTCCGTTCCATTCCGTTCCGTTCCGTTCCGTTCTACTCGGGTTGATTCCATTCTATTCCATTCCATTCCATTCGATTCCAATCTATTCCATTCGATTCCATTCGATTCAATTCGATTCCATTCCATTCCATTCCATTCCATTCCATTCCATTCCATTCCATTGAATTCCATTCCATTCCATTCCGTTCCATTCCATTCCGTTCGATTCCATTCCATTCCATTCCATTCCATTCCTTTCCGTTACGTTCCGTTCCGTTCCATTCCGTTCTACTCGGATTGATTCCATTCTATTCCATTCCATTCCATTTGATTCCATTCGATTCCATTCGATTCCATTCCATTCCATTCCATTCCATTGAACTCCATTCCATTCCATTCCATTCCATTCCATTCCATCGAATTCCATTCCATTCCATTGAATTCCATTCCATTCCATTCCATTCCATTCCATTCCATTCCATTCCATTCCATCGAATTCCATTCCATTCCATTCCATTCCATTCGATTCCATTCTATTCCATTCGATTCCATTCGATTCAATTCGATTCCATTCCATTCCATTCCATTCCATTCCATTCCATTGAATTCCATTCCATTCCATTCCGTTCCATTCCATTCCGTTCCATTCCATTCCATTCCATTCCATTCCATTCCATTCCATTCCATTACGTTCCGTTCCATTCCGTTCCATTCCGTTCCATTCCATTGAATTCCGATCCACTGCATTGAATTCCGTTCCATTCCATTCCATTCCTTTCCGTTCCGTTCCGTTCCGTTCCGTTCCGTTCTACTCGGATTGATTCCATTCTATTCCATTCCATTCCATTCGATTCCATTCGATTCCATTCGATTCCATTCGATTCCATTCCATTCCATTCCATTCCATTGAATTCCATTCCATTCCATTCCATTCCATTCCATTGAATTCCATTGAATTCCATTCCATTGAATTCCATTCCATTCCATTCCATTCCGTTCCATTCCATTCCGTTCCATTCCATTCCATTCCATTCCATTCCATTCCGTTCCGTTCCATTCCGTTCCATTCCGTTCCATTCCATTGAATTCCGTTCCATTCCATTCCATTCCTTTCCGTTCCGTTCCGTTCCGTTCCGTTCCGTTCCGTTCTACTCGGGTTGATTCCATTCTATTCCATTCCATTCCATTCGATTCCATTCTATTCCATTCGATTCCATTCGATTCAATTCGATTCGATTCCATTCCATTCCATTCCATTCCATTCCATTCCATAGAATTCCATTCCATTCCATTGAATTCCATTCCATTCCATTCCATTCCATTCCATTGAATTCCATTCCATTCCATTGAATTCCATTCCATTCCATTCCATTCGATTCCATTCCATTCCATGGAAATCCATTCCATTCGATTCCATTCCATTCCATGGAATTCCATTTCATTCCATTCGATTGCATTCCATTCCATTCCATTCCATAGAATTCCATTCCGTTCCATTCCATTCCATTCCATTCCATTCCGTTCCATTCCATTCCATCGAATTCCATTCCATTCCATTCCATTCCATTCCATTCCATTCCATTCTACTCGGGTTGATTCCATTCTATTACATTCCATTCCATTCGATTCCATTCGATTCCATTCGATTCCATTCCATTCCATTCCATTCAATTGAATTCCATTCCATTCCATTCCATTCCATTCCATTCCATTGAATTCCATTCCATTACATTGAATTCCATTCCATTCCATTCCATTCCATTGAATTCCGTTCCATTCCATTCCTTTCCATTCCATTCCATTCCATTGAATTCCATTACATTGAATTCCATTCCATTCCATTCCATTCCATTCCATTCCATTGAATTCAATTCCATTCCATTGAATTCCATTCCATTCCATTCCATTCGATTCCATTCCATTCCATGGAATTCCATTCCTTTCCATTCCATTCCATTCCATTCCATTCCATTCCATTGAATTCCATTGAATTCCATTCCATTCCATTGAATTCCATTCCTTTCCATTCCATTCCATTGAATTCCGTTCAATTCCATTCCATTCCATTCCATTCCATTCCATTCCATTACATTGAATTCCATTCCATTCCATTCCATTCCATTGAATTCCGTTCCATTCCATTCCTTTCCATTCCATTCCATTCCATTGAATTCCATTACATTGAATTCCATTCCATTCCATTCCATTCCATTCCATTCCATTGAATTCAATTCCATTCCATTGAATTCCATTCCATTCCATTCCATTCGATTCCATTCCATTCCATGGAATTCCATTTCATTCCATTCGATTGCATTCCATTCCATTCCATTCCATAGAATTCCATTCCGTTCCATTCCATTCCATTCCATTCCATTCCGTTCCATTCCATTCCATCGAATTCCATTCCATTCCATTCCATTCCATTCCATTCCATTCCATTCCATTCCATTCTACTGGGGTTGATTCCATTCTATTCCATTCCATTCCATTCGATTGCATTCGATTCCTTTCGATTCCATTCCATTCCATTCCATTCCATTCCATTCCATTGAATTCCATTCCATTCCATTCCATTCCATTCCATTGAATTCCATTCCATTCCATTCCATCGAATTCCATTCCATTCCATTGAATTCCATTCCATTCCATTCCATTCCATTCCATTCCATTCCATTCCATTCCATTCCATTCCATCGAATTCCATTCCATTCCATTCCATTCCATTCCATTCCATTCGATTCCATTCGATTCCATTCGATTCCATTCGATTCCATTCCATTCCATTCCATTCCATTCCATTCCATTCCATTCCATTCCATTCCATTCTACTCCGGTTGATTCCATTCTATTACATTCCATTCCATTCGATTCCATTAGATTCCATTCGATTCCATTCCATTCCATTCCATTCCATTCCATTCCATTGAATTCCGTTCCATTCCATTCCATTCCATTCCATTCCATTCCATTGAATTCCATTACATTGAATTCCATTCCATTCCATTCCATTCCATGGAATTCCATTCCATTCCATTCCATTCCATGGAATTCCATTCCATTCCGTTCCGTTCCGTTCCGTTCCGTTCCGTACCGTTCCATTCCATTCCATTCCATTCCATTGAATTCCGTTCCATTCCATTGAATTCCATTCCATTCCGTTCCATTCCATTGAATTCCGTTCCGTTCCGTTCCGTTCCGTTTCGTTCCATTCCGTTCCATTCCATTCCATTCCGTTCTACTCGGGTTCATTCCATTCCATTCCTTTCCGTTCCGTTCCGTTCCGTTCCGTTCCGTTCCGTTCCGTTCTACTCGGGTTGATTCCATTCTATTCCATTCCATTCCATTCGATTCCATTCTATTCCATTCGATTCCATTCTATTCAATTCGATTCCATTCCATTCCATTCCATTCCATTCCATTCCATTCCATTCCATTGAATTCCATTCCATTCCATTCCGTTCCATTCCATTCCGTTTCATTCCATTCCATTCCATTCCATTCCATTCCATTCCATTACGTTCCGTTCCATTCCGTTCCATTCCATTGAATTCCGATCCATTGCATTGAATTCCGTTCCATTCCATTCCATTCCTTTCCGTTCCGTTCCGTTCCGTTCCGTTCTACTCGGGTTGATTCCATTCTATTCCATTCCATTCCATTCGATTCCATTCTATTCCATTCGATTCCATTCGATTCAATTCGATTCGATTCCATTCCATTCCATTCCATTCCATTCCATTCCATTCCATTCCATTGAATTCCATTCCATTCCATAGAATTCCATTCCATTCCATTCCATTCCATTCCATTCCATTGAATTCCATTCCATTCCATTGAATTCCATTCCATTCCATTCCATTCGATTCCATTCCATTCCATGGAATTCCATTCCATTCGATTCCATTCCATTCCATGGAATTCCATTTCATTCCATTCCATTCCATTCCATTCCATTCCATTCCATTCCATTCCATAGAATTCCATTCCATTCCATTCCATTCCATTCCATTCCGTTCCATTCCATTCCATCGAATTCCATTCCATTCCATTCCATTCCATTCCATTCCATTCCATTCCATTCCATTCTACTCGGGTTGATTCCATTCTATTACATTCCATTCCATTCGATTCCATTCGATTCCATTCGATTCCATTCGATTCCATTCCATTCCATTCCATTCAATTGAATTCCATTCCATTCCATTCCATTCCATTCCATTCCATTCCATTGAATTCCATTCCATTCCATTGAATTCCATTCAATTCCATTCCATTCCATTGAATTCCGTTCCATTCCATTCCTTTCCATTCCATTCCATTCCATTGAATTCCATTCCATTCCATTCCATTCGATTCCATTCCATTCCATGGAATTCCATTCCTTTCCATTCCATTCCATTCCATTGAATTCCATTCCATTCCATTCCATTCCATTCCATTGAATTCCATTCCATTCCATTCCATTCCATTCCATTCCATCGAATTCCATTCCATTCCATTGAATTCCATTCCATTCCATTCCATTCCATTCCATTCCATTCCATTCCATTCCATCGAATTCCATTCCATTCCATTCCATTCCATTCGATTCCATTCGATTCCATTCGATTCCATTCGATTCCATTCCATTCCATTCCATTCCATTCCATTCCATTCCATTCCATTCCATTCCATTCCATTCTACTCTGGTTGATTCCATTCTATTACATTCCATTCCATTCGATTCCATTAGATTTCATTCGATTCCATTCGATTCCATTCCATTCCATTCCATTCCATTGAATTCCGTTCCATTCCATTCCATTCCATTCCATTCCATGGAATTCCATTCCATTCCGTTCCGTTCCGTTCCGTTCCGTTCCGTACCGTTCCATTCCATTCCATTCCATTCCATTGAATTCCGTTCCATTCCATTGAATTCCATTCCATTCCGTTCCATTCCATTGAATTCCGTTCCGTTCCGTTCCGTTCCGTTCCATTCCGTTCCATTCCATTCCATTCCGTTCTATTCGGGTTCATTCCATTCCATTCCTTTCCGTTCCGTTCCGTTCCGTTCCGTTCCGTTCCGTTCTACTCGGGTTGATTCCATTCTATTCCATTCCATTCCATTCGATTCCATTCTATTCCATTCGATTCCATTCTATTCAATTCGATTCCATTCCATTCCATTCCATTCCATTCCATTCCATTCCATTCCATTGAATTCCATGCCATTCCATTCCGTTCCATTCCATTCCGTTCCATTCCATTCCATTCCATTCCATTCCATTCCATTCCATTCCATTACGTTCCGTTCCATTCCGTTCCATTCCATTGAATTCCGATCCATTGCATTGAATTCCGTTCCATTCCATTCCATTCCTTTCCGTTCCGTTCTGTTCCGTTCCGTTCTACTCGGGTTGATTCCATTCTATTCCATTCCATTCCATTCGATTCCATTCTATTCCATTCGATTCCATTCGATTCAATTCGATTCGATTCGATTCCATTCCATTCCATTCCATTCCATTCCATTGAATTCCATTCCATTCCATTGAATTCCATTCCATTCCATTCCATTCGATTCCATTCCATTCCATGGAATTCCATTCCATTCGATTCCATTCCATTCCATGGAATTCCATTTCATTCCATTCCATTCCATTCCATTCCATTCCATTCCATTCCATTCCATAGAATTCCATTCCATTCCATTCCATTCCATTCCATTCCATTCCGTTCCATTCCATTCCATCGAATTCCATTCCATTCCATTCCATTCCATTCCATTCCATTCCATTCCATTCCATTCCATTCCATTCCATTCCATTCTACTCGGGTTGATTCCATTCTATTACATTCCATTCCATTCGATTCCATTCGATTCCATTCGATTCCATTCGATTCCATTCCATTCCATTCCATTCAATTGAATTCCATTCCATTCCATTCCATTCCATTCCATTCCATTCCATTCCATTCCATTGAATTCCATTCCATTCCATTGAATTCCATTCCATTCCATTCCATTCCATTGAATTCCGTTCCATTCCATTCCTTTCCATTCCATTCCATTCCATTGAATTCCATTACATTGAATTCCATTCCATTCCATTCCATTCCATTGAATTCCATTCCATTCCATTCCATTCGATTCCATTCCATTCCATGGAATTCCATTCCTTTCCATTCCATTCCATTCCATTCCTTTCCATTCCATTCCATTGAATTCCATTGAATTCCATTCCATTCCATTGAATTCAATTCCTTTCCATTCCATTCCATTGAATTCCGTTCCATTCCATTGAATTCCATTCCATTCCGTTCCATTCCATTGAATTCCGCTCCGTTCCGTTCCGTTCCGTTCCGTTCCATTCCGTTCCATTCCATTCCATTCCGTTCTACTCGGGTTCATTCCATTCCATTCCTTTCCGTTCCGTTCCGTTCCGTTCCATTCCGTTCCGTTCCGTTCCGTTCTACTCGGGTTGATTCCATTCTATTCCATTCCATTCCATTCGATTCCAATCTATTCCATTCGATTCCATTCGATTCAATTCTATTCCATTCCATTCCATTCCATTTCATTCCATTCCATTCCATTCCATTGAATTCCATTCCATTCCATTCCGTTCCATTCCATTCCGTTCCATTCCATTCCATTCCATTCCATTCCATTCCTTTCCGTTCCGTTCCGTTCCGTTCCATTCCGTTCTACTCGGATTGATTCCATTCGATTCCATTCCATTCCATTCCATTCCATTCCATTCCATTCCATTGAACTCCATTCCATTCCATTCCATTCCATTCAATTCCATTCCATTCCATTGAATTCCATTCCATTCCATTCCATTCCATTGAATTCTGTTCCATTCAATTCCATTCCATTCCATTCCGTTCTACTCGGGTTGATTCCATTCTATTCCATTCCGTTCCGTTCCGTTCCGTTCCGTTCCGTTCCGTTCCCTTCCACTCGGGCTGATTCCATTCTATTCCATTCCATTCCATTCCATTCCATTCGATTCCATTCGATTCCATTCGATTCCATTCGATTCCATTCCATTCCATTGAATTCCATTCCATTCCATTCCATTCCATGGAATTCCGTTCCATTCCATTCCATTGCATTCCATTCCATTCCATTCCATTTGAATTCCATTCCATTCCATTCCATTCCATTCCATTCCATTCCATTCCACTCCATTCCATTCCATTCTACTCGGGTTGATTCCATTCTATTCCATTCCATTCCATTCGATTCCATTCGATTCCATTCGATTCCATTCCATTCCATTCCATTCCATTCCATTCCATTCCATTCCATTGAATTCCATTCCATTCCATTGAATTCCATTCCATTCCATTCCATTCCATTGAATTCCGTTCCATTCCATTCCATTCCATTCCATTCCATTCCATTCCATTGAATTCCATTCCATTGAATTCCATTCCATTCCATTCCAATCCATTGAATTCCATTCCATTCCGTTCCGTTCCGTTCCGTTCCGTTCCGTTTCGTTCCGTTCCGTTCCGTTCCGTTCCATTCCATTCCATTCCATTCCATTGAATTCCGTTCCATTCCATTGAATTCCATTCCATTCCGTTCCATTCCATTGAATTCTGTTCCGTTCAGTTCCGTTCCGTTCCGTTCCATTCCGTTCCATTCCGTTCCTTTCCGTTCTACTCGGGTTGATTCCATTCTATTCCATTCCATTCCATTCGATTCCATTCGATTCCATTCGAATCCATTCGATTCCATTCGATTCCATTCGATTCCATTCCATTCCATTGAATTCCATTCCATTCCATTCCATTCCATTCCATGGAATTCCATTTCATTCCATTCCATTCCATTCCATTCCATTCCATTCCATTCCATTCCATAGAATTCCATTCCATTCCATTCCATTCCATTCCATTCCATTCCATTCCGTTCCATTCCATTCCATCGAATTCCATTCCATTCCATTCCATTCCATTCCATTCCATTCCATTCCATTCCATTCCATTCCATTCCATTCCATTCTACTCGGGTTGATTCCATTCTATTACATTCCATTCCATTCGATTCCATTCGATTCCATTCGATTCCATTCGATTCCATTCCATTCCATTCCATTCAATTGAATTCCATTCCATTCCATTCCATTCCATTCCATTCCATTCCATTCCATTCCATTGAATTCCATTCCATTCCATTGAATTCCATTCCATTCCATTCCATTCCATTGAATTCCGTTCCATTCCATTCCTTTCCATTCCATTCCATTCCATTGAATTCCATTACATTGAATTCCATTCCATTCCATTCCATTCCATTGAATTCCATTCCATTCCATTCCATTCGATTCCATTCCATTCCATGGAATTCCATTCCTTTCCATTCCATTCCATTCCATTCCTTTCCATTCCATTCCATTGAATTCCATTGAATTCCATTCCATTCCATTGAATTCAATTCCTTTCCATTCCATTCCATTGAATTCCGTTCCATTCCATTGAATTCCATTCCATTCCGTTCCATTCCATTGAATTCCGCTCCGTTCCGTTCCGTTCCGTTCCGTTCCATTCGGTTCCATTCCATTCCATTCCGTTCTACTCGGGTTCATTCCATTCCATTCCTTTCCGTTCCGTTCCGTTCCGTTCCATTCCGTTCCGTTCCGTTCCGTTCTACTCGGGTTGATTCCATTCTATTCCATTCCATTCCATTCGATTCCAATCTATTCCATTCGATTCCATTCGATTCAATTCTATTCCATTCCATTCCATTCCATTTCATTCCATTCCATTCCATTCCATTGAATTCCATTCCATTCCATTCCGTTCCATTCCATTCCGTTCCATTCCATTCCATTCCATTCCATTCCATTCCTTTCCGTTCCGTTCCGTTCCGTTCCATTCCGTTCTACTCGGATTGATTCCATTCGATTCCATTCCATTCCATTCCATTCCATTCCATTCCATTCCATTGAACTCCATTCCATTCCATTCCATTCCATTCAATTCCATTCCATTCCATTGAATTCCATTCCATTCCATTCCATTCCATTGAATTCTGTTCCATTCAATTCCATTCCATTCCATTCCGTTCTACTCGGGTTGATTCCATTCTATTCCATTCCGTTCCGTTCCGTTCCGTTCCGTTCCGTTCCGTTCCCTTCCACTCGGGCTGATTCCATTCTATTCCATTCCATTCCATTCCATTCCATTCGATTCCATTCGATTCCATTCGATTCCATTCGATTCCATTCCATTCCATTGAATTCCATTCCATTCCATTCCATTCCATGGAATTCCGTTCCATTCCATTCCATTGCATTCCATTCCATTCCATTCCATTTGAATTCCATTCCATTCCATTCCATTCCATTCCATTCCATTCCATTCCACTCCATTCCATTCCATTCTACTCGGGTTGATTCCATTCTATTCCATTCCATTCCATTCGATTCCATTCGATTCCATTCGATTCCATTCCATTCCATTCCATTCCATTCCATTCCATTCCATTCCATTGAATTCCATTCCATTCCATTGAATTCCATTCCATTCCATTCCATTCCATTGAATTCCGTTCCATTCCATTCCATTCCATTCCATTCCATTCCATTCCATTGAATTCCATTCCATTGAATTCCATTCCATTCCATTCCAATCCATTGAATTCCATTCCATTCCGTTCCGTTCCGTTCCGTTCCGTTCCGTTTCGTTCCGTTCCGTTCCGTTCCGTTCCATTCCATTCCATTCCATTCCATTGAATTCCGTTCCATTCCATTGAATTCCATTCCATTCCGTTCCATTCCATTGAATTCTGTTCCGTTCAGTTCCGTTCCGTTCCGTTCCATTCCGTTCCATTCCGTTCCTTTCCGTTCTACTCGGGTTGATTCCATTCTATTCCATTCCATTCCATTCGATTCCATTCGATTCCATTCGAATCCATTCGATTCCATTCGATTCCATTCGATTCCATTCCATTCCATTGAATTCCATTCCATTCCATTCCATTCCATTGAATTCCGTTCCATTCCATTCAATTCCATTCCATTCCATTCCTTTCCGTTCCGTTCCGTTCCGTTCCGTTCCGTTCCGTTCTACTCGGGTTGATTCCATTCTATTCCATTCCATACCATTCGATTCCATTCTATTCCATTCGATTCCATTCGATTCAATTCGATTCCATTCCATTCCATTCCATTCCATTCCATTCCATTGAATTCCGTTCCATTCCATTGAATTCCATTCCATTCCGTTCCATTCCATTGAATTCCGCTCCGTTCCGTTCCGTTCCGTTCTGTTCCATTCCGTTCCATTCCGTTCCATTCCGTTCTACTCGGGTTGATTCCATTCTATTCCATTCCATTCCATTCGATTCCATTCTATTCCATTCGATTCCATTCGATTCAATTCGATTCCATTCCATTCCATTCCATTCCATTGAATTCCATTGGATTCCATTCCATTCCATTCCGTTCCATTCCATTCCGTTCCATTCCATTCCATTCCATTCCATTCCATTCCATTCCATTCCATTCCGTTCTACTCGGGTTCATTCCATTCCATTCCGTTCCGTTCCGTTCCGTTCCGTTCCTTTCCTTTCTACTTGTGTTGATTCCATTCCATTCCATTCTATTCCATTGAATTCCATTCCATTCCATTCCATTCCATTCCATTACATGGAATTCCATTGAATTCCATTGAATTCCATTCCATAGAATTCCATTCCATTCCATTCCATTCCATTCCATGGAATTCCATTCCATTCCATTCCATTCCATTGAATTCCATTCCATTCCATTCCATTGAATTCCATTCCATTCCATTCCATTCGATTCCATTTCATTCCATTGAATTCCATTCCATTCCATTGAATTCCATTCCATTCCGTTCCCTTCCATTGAATTCTGTTCCGTTCCGTTCCGTTCCGTTCCGTTCCATTCCGTTCCATTCCGTTCCTTTCCGTTCTACTCGGGTTGATTCCATTCTATTCCATTCCATTCCATTCGATTCCATTCTATTCCATTCGATTCCATTCGATTCAATTAGATTCCATTCCATTCCATTCCATTCCATTCCATTGAATTCCGTTCCATTCCATTGAATTCCATTCCATTCCGTTCCATTCCATTGAATTCCGCTCCGTTCCGTTCCGTTCCATTCCGTACCATTCCGTTCCATTCCGTTCTACTCGGGTTGATTCCATTCTATTCCATTCCATTCCATTCGATTCCATTCCATTCCATTGCATTCCATTCCATTCCGTTCTATTCGGGTTCATTCCATTCCATTCCATTACATGGAATTCCATTGAATTCCATTGAATTCCATTCCATTGAATTCCATTCCATTCCATTCCATTCCATTCCATTCCATGGAATTGCATTCCATTCCATTCCATTCCATTCCATTGAATTCCATTCCATTCCATTCCATTGAATTCCATTCCATTCCATTCCATTCGATTCCATTTCATTCCATTGAATTCCATTCCATTCCATTCCATTCCATTGAATTCCATTCGATTCCATTCCATTCCATTCCATTCCATTCCATTCAATTCCATTCCATTCCATTCCATTCCATTCCATTTGAATTCCATTCCATTCCATTCCATTCCATTCCATTCCATTCCATTCCATTCTACTCGGGTTGATTCCATTCTATTCCATTCCATTCCATTCGATTCCATTCGATTCCTTTCGTTTCCATTCCATTCCATTCCATTCCATTCCATTCCATTCCATTGAATTCCATTCCATTCCATTCCATCGAATTCCATTCCATTCCATTGAATTCCATTCCATTCCATTCCATTCCATTCCATTCCATTCCATTCCATACCATCGAATTCCATTCCATTCCATTCCATTCCATTCCATTCCATTCCATTCCATTCCATTCCATTCCATTGAATTCCATTCCATTTCATTCCATTCCATTCCGTTCCATTCCATTCCATTCCATTCCATTCCTTTCCATTCCATTCCATTCCGTTCCATTCCATTGAATTCCGTTCCATTGCATTGAATTCCGTTCCATTCCATTCCATTCCTTTCCGTTCCGTTCCGTTCCGTTCCGTTCCGTTCCGTTCTACTCGGGTTGATTCCATTCTATTCCATTCCATTCCATTCGATTCCATTCTATTCCATTCGATTCCATTCGATTCAATTCGATTCCATTCGATTCCATTCCATTCCATTCCATTCCATTCCATTCCATTGAATTCCATTCCATTCCATTCCGTTCCATTCCATTCCGTTCCATTCCATTCCATTCCATTCCATTCCATTCCATTCCATTCCGTTCCATTCCATTCCATTCCTTTCCATTCCATTCCTTTCCGTTCCATTCCATTCCGTTCCATTCCGTTCTACTCGGATTGATTCCATTGTATTCCATTCCATTCCATTCCATTCCATTCGATTCCATTCGATTCCATTCGATTCCATTCCATTCCATTCCATTCCATTCCATTCCATTCCATTCCATTGAACTCCATTCCATTCCATTCCATTCCATTCCATTCCATTGAATTCCATTCCATTCCATTCCATTCCATTGAATTCTGTTCCATTCAATTCCATTCCATTCCATTCCGTTCTACTCGGGTTGATTCCATGCTATTCCATTCCGTTCCATTCCGTTCCGTTCCGTTCCGTTCCGTTCCGTTCCATTCCACTCGGGTTGATTCCATTCTATTCCATTCCATTCCATTCCATTCCATTCCATTCCATTCCATTCGATTCCATTCGATTCCATTCGATTCCATTCGATTCCATTCCATTCCATTCCATTCCATTGAATTCCATTCCATTCCATTCCATTCCATTGAATTCCGTTCCATTCCATTCCATTGCATTCCATTCCATTCCATTCCATTTGAATTCCATTCCATTCCATTCCATTCCATTCCATTCCATTCTACTCGGGTTGATTCCATTCTATTCCATTCCATTCCATTCGATTCCAATCTATTCCATTCGATTCCATTCGATTCAATTCTATTCCATTCCATTCCATTCCATTTCATTACATTCCATTCCATTCCATTGAATTCCATTCCATTCCATTCCGTTCCATTCCATTCCGTTCCATTCCATTCCATTCCATTCCATTCCATTCCTTTCCGTTCCGTTCCGTTCCGTTCCATTCCGTTCTACTCGGATTGATTCCATTCTATTCCATTCCATTCCATTCGATTCCATTCGATTCCATTCGATTCCATTCGATTCCATTCCATTCCATTCCATTCCATTCCATTCCATTCCATTCCATTGAACTCCATTCCATTCCATTCCATTCCATTCAATTCCATTCCATTCCATTGAATTCCATTCCATTCCATTCCATTCCATTGAATTCAGTTCCATTCAATTCCATTCCATTCCATTCCGTTCTACTCGGGTTGATTCCATTCTATTCCATTCCGTTCCGTTCCGTTCCGTTCCGTTCCGTTCCCTTCCACTCGGGTTGATTCCATTCTATTCCATTCCATTCCATTCCATTCCATTCGATTCCATTCGATTCCATTCGATTCCATTCGATTCCATTCCATTCCATTGAATTCCATTCCATTCCATTCCATTCCATGGAATTCCGTTCCATTCCATTCCATTGCATTCCATTCCATTCCATTCCATTTGAATTCCATTCCATTCCATTCCATTCCATTCCATTCCATTCCATTCCATTCCATTCCATTCTACTCGGGTTGATTCCATTCTATTCCATTCCATTCCATTCGATTCCATTCGATTCCATTCGATTCCATTCGATTCCATTCCATTCCATTCCATTCCATTCCATTCCATTCCATTCCATTGAATTCCATTCCATTCCATTGAATTCCATTCCATTCCATTCCATTCCATTGAATTCCGTTCCATTCCATTCCATTCCATTCCATTCCATTCCATTGAATTCCATTCCATTGAATTCCATTCCATTCCATTCCAATCCATTGAATTCCATTCCATTCCGTTCCGTTCCGTTCCGTTCCTTTCCGTTTCGTTCCGTTCCGTTCCGTTCCATTCCATTCCATTCCATTCCATTCCATTGAATTCCGTTCCATTCCCTTGAATTCCATTCCATTCCGTTCCATTCCATTGAATTCTGTTCCGTTCAGTTCCGTTCCGTTCGGTTCCATTCCGTTCCATTCCGTTCCTTTCCGTTCTACTCGGGTTGATTCCATTCTATTCCATTCCATTCCATTCGATTCCATTCGATTCCATTCGAATCCATTCGATTCCATTCGATTCCATTCGATTCCATTCCATTCCATTGAATTCCATTCCATTCCATTCCATTCCATTGAATTCCGTTCCATTCCATTCAATTCCATTCCATTCCTTTCCTTTCCGTTCCGTTCCGTTCCGTTCCGTTCCGTTCCGTTCTACTCGGGTTGATTCCATTCTATTCCATTCCATACCATTCGATTCCATTCTATTCCATTCGATTCCATTCGATTCAATTCGATTCGATTCCATTCCATTCCATTCCATTCCATTCCATTGAATTCCGTTCCATTCCATTGAATTCCATTCCATTCCGTTCCATTCCATTGAATTCCGCTCCGTTCCGTTCCGTTCCGTTCCGTTCCATTCCGTTCCATTCCGTTCCATTCCGTTCTACTCGGGTTGATTCCATTCTATTCCATTCCATTCCATTCGATTCCATTCTATTCCATTCGATTCCATTCTATTCAATTCGATTCCATTCCATTCCATTCCATTCCATTCCATTCCATTGAATTCCATTGAATTCCATTCCATTCCATTCCGTTCCATTCCATTCCGTTCCATTCCATTCCATTCCATTCCATTCCATTCCATTCCATTCCATTCCGTTCTACTCGGGTTCATTCCATTCCATTCCGTTCCGTTCCGTTCCGTTCCGTTCCTTTCCTTTCTACTTGTGTTGATTCCATTCCATTCCATTCTATTCCATTGAATTCCATTCCATTCCATTCCATTCCATTCCATTACATGGAATTCCATTGAATTCCATTGAATTCCATTCCATAGAATTCCATTCCATTCCATTCCATTCCATTCCATGGAATTCCATTCCATTCCATTCCATTCCATTGAATTCCATTCCATTCCATTCCATTGAATTCCATTCCATTCCATTCCATTCGATTCCATTTCATTCCATTGAATTCCATTCCATTCCATTGAATTCCATTCCATTCCGTTCCCTTCCATTGAATTCTGTTCCGTTCCGTTCCGTTCCGTTCCGTTCCATTCCGTTCCATTCCGTTCCTTTCCGTTCTACTCGGGTTGATTCCATTCTATTCCATTCCATTCCATTCGATTCCATTCTATTCCATTCGATTCCATTCGATTCAATTAGATTCCATTCCATTCCATTCCATTCCATTCCATTGAATTCCGTTCCATTCCATTGAATTCCATTCCATTCCGTTCCATTCCATTGAATTCCGCTCCGTTCCGTTCCGTTCCGTTCCGTTCCATTCCGTACCATTCCGTTCCATTCCGTTCTACTCGGGTTGATTCCATTCTATTCCATTCCATTCCATTCGATTCCATTCCATTCCATTCCATTCCATTCCATTCCGTTCTACTCGGGTTCATTCCATTCCATTCCATTACATGGAATTCCATTGAATTCCATTGAATTCCATTCCATTGAATTCCACTCCATTCCATTCCATTCCATTCCATTCCATGGAATTCCATTCCATTCCATTCCATTCCATTCCATTGAATTCCATTCCATTCCATTCCATTGAATTCCATTCCATTCCATTCCATTCGATTCCATTTCATTCCATTGAATTCCATTCCATTCCATTCCATTCCATTCCATTCCATTGAATTCCATTGAATTCCATTTCATTGAATTCCATTCCATTCCATTGAATTCCATTCCATTTCATTCCATTCCATTCCGTTCCATTCCATTCCGTTCCATTCCATTCCATTCCTTTCCATTCCATTCCATTCCGTTCCATTCCATTGAATTCCGTTCCATTGCATTGAATTCCGTTCCATTCCATTCCATTCCTTTCCGTTCCGTTCCGTTCCGTTCCGTTCCGTTCCGTTCTACTCGGGTTGATTCCATTCTATTCCATTCCATTCCATTCGATTCCATTCGATTTAATTCGATTCCATTCGATTCCATTCCATTCCATTCCATTCCATTCCATTCCATTGAATTCCATTCCATTCCATTCCGTTCCATTCCATTCCGTTCCATTCCATTCCATTCCATTCCATTCCATTCCATTCCATTCCGTTCCATTCCATTCCATTCCTTTCCATTCCATTCCTTTCCGTTCCATTCCGTTCCGTTCCATTCCGTTCTACTCGGATTGATTCCATTCTATTCCATTCCATTCCATTCGATTCCATTCGATTCCATTCGATTCCATTCGATTCCATTCCATTCCATTCCATTCCATTCCATTCCATTCCATTCCATTGAACTCCATTCCATTCCATTCCATTCCATTCCATTCCATTGAATTCCATTCCATTCCATTCCATTCCATTGAATTCTGTTCCATTCAATTCCATTCCATTCCATTCCGTTCTACTCGGGTTGATTCCATTCTATTCCATTCCGTTCCGTTCCGTTCCGTTCCGTTCCATTCCACTCGGGTTGATTCCATTCTATTCCATTCCATTCCATTCCATTCCATTCCATTCCATTCGATTCCATTCGATTCCATTCGATTCCATTCGATTCCATTCCATTCCATTCCATTCCATTGAATTCCATTCCATCCCATTCCATTCCATTGAATTCCGTTCCATTCTATTCCATTGCATTCCATTCCATTCCATTCCATTTGAATTCCATTCCATTCCATTCCATTCCATTCCATTCCATTCTACTCGGGTTGATTCCATTCTATTCCATTCCATTCCATTCGATTCCATTCGATTCCATTCGATTCCATTCGATTCCATTCCATTCCATTCCATTCCATTCCATTCCATTCCATTGAATTCCATTCCATTCCATTGAATTCCATTCCATTCCATTCCATTCCATTGAATTCTGTTCCATTCAATTCCATTCCATTCCATTCCGTTCTACTCGGGTTGATTCCTTTCTATTCCATTCCGTTCCGTTCCGTTCCGTTCCGTTCCGTTCCGTTCCGTTCCCTTCCACTCGGGTTGATTCCATTCTATTCCATTCCATTCCATTCCATTCCATTCGATTCCATTCGATTCCATTCGATTCCATTCGATTCCATTCCATTCCATTGAATTCCATTCCATTCCATTCCATTCCATGGAATTCCGTTCCATTCCATTCCATTGCATTCCATTCCATTCCATTCCATTTGAATTCTATTCCATTCCATTCCATTCCATTCCATTCCATTCCATTCCATTCCATTCCATTCTACTCGGGTTGATTCCATTCTATTCCATTCCATTCCATTCGATTCCATTCGATTCCATTCGATTCCATTCGATTCCATTCCATTCCATTCCATTCCATTCCATTCCATTCCATTGAATTCCATTCCATTCCATTGAATTCCATTCCATTCCATTCCATTCCATTGAATTCCGTTCCATTCCATTCCATTCCATTCCATTCCATTGAATTCCGTTCCATTCCATTCCATTCCATTCCATTCCATTGAATTCCATTCCATTGAATTACATTCCATTCCATTCCAATCCATTGAATTCCATTCCATTCCGTTCCGTTCCGTTCCGTTCCGTTCCGTTTCGTTCCGTTCCATTCCGTTCCGTTCCATTCCATTCCATTCCATTCCATTGAATTCCGTTCCATTCCATTGAATTCCATTCCATTCCGTTCCATTCCATTGAATTCTGTTCCGTTCAGTTCCGTTCCGTTCGGTTCCATTCCGTTCCATTCCGTTCCTTTCCGTTCTACTCGGGTTGATTCCATTCTATTCCATTCCATTCCATTCGATTCCATTCGATTCCATTCGAATCCATTCGATTCCATTCGATTCCATTCGATTCCATTCCATTCCATTGAATTCCATTCCATTCCTTTCCATTCCATTGAATTCCGTTCCATTCCATTCAATTCCATTCCATTCCATTCCTTTCCGTTCCGTTCCGTTCCGTTCCGTTCCGTTCCGTTCTACTCGGGTTGATTCCATTCTATTCCATTCCATACCATTCGATTCCATTCTATTCCATTCGATTCCATTCGATTCAATTCGATTCCATTCCATTCCATTCCATTCCATTCCATTCCATTGAATTCCGTTCCATTCCATTGAATTCCATTCCATTCCGTTCCATTCCATTGAATTCCGCTCCGTTCCGTTCCGTTCCGTTCCGTTCCATTCCGTTCCATTCCGTTCCATTCCGTTCTACTCGGGTTGATTCCATTCTATTCCATTCCATTCCATTCGATTCCATTCTATTCCATTCGATTCCATTCTATTCAATTCGATTCCATTCCATTCCATTCCATTCCATTCCATTCCATTCCATTGAATTCCATTGAATTCCATTCCATTCCATTCCGTTCCATTCCATTCCGTTCCATTCCATTCCATTCCATTCCATTCCATTCCATTCCATTCCATTCCGTTCTACTCGGGTTCATTCCATTCCATTCCGTTCCGTTCCGTTCCGTTCCGTTCCTTTCCTTTCTACTTGTGTTGATTCCATTCCATTCCATTCTATTCCATTGAATTCCATTCCATTCCATTCCATTCCATTCCATTACATGGAATTCCATTGAATTCCATTGAATTCCATTCCATAGAATTCCATTCCATTCCATTCCATTCCATTCCATGGAATTCCATTCCATTCCATTCCATTCCATTGAATTCCATTCCATTCCATTCCATTGAATTCCATTCCATTCCATTCCATTCGATTCCATTTCATTCCATTGAATTCCATTCCATTCCATTGAATTCCATTCCATTCCGTTCCGTTCCGTTCCGTTCCGTTTCGTTCCGTTCCGTTCCGTTCCGTTCCATTCGATTCCATTCCATTGAATTCCGTTCCATTCCATTGAATTCCATTCCATTCCGTTCCATTCCATTGAATTCTGTTCCGTTCCGTTCCGTTCCGTTCCATTCCATTCCGTTCCATTCCGTTCCTTTCCGTTCTACTCGGGTTGATTCCATTCTATTCCATTCCATTCCATTCGATTCCATTCGATTCCATTCGAATCCATTCGATTCCATTCGATTCCATTCGATTCCATTCCATTCCATTGAATTCCATTCCATTCCATTCCATTCCATTGAATTCCGTTCCATTCCATTCAATTCCATTCCATTCCATTCCTTTCCGTTCCGTTCCGTTCCGTTCCGTTCCTTTCCGTTCTACTCGGGTTGATTCCATTCTATTCCATTCCATTCCATTCGATTCCATTCTATTCCATTCGATTCCATTCGATTCAATTTGATTCCATTCCATTCCATTCCATTCCATTCCATTCCATTCCATTGAATTCCGTTCCATTCCATTGAATTCCATTCCATTCCGTTCCATTCCATTGAATTCCGCTCCGTTCCGTTCCGTTCCGTTCCGTTCCATTCCGTACCATTCCGTTCCATTCCGTTCTACTCCGGTTGATTCCATTCTATTCCATTCCATTCCATTCGATTCCATTCCATTCGATTCCATTCCATTCCATTCCGTTCTACTCGGGTTCATTCCATTCCATTCCGTTCCGTTCCGTTCCGTTCCGTTCCTTTCCTTTCTACTTGTGTTGATTCCATTCCATTCCTTTCTATTCCATTGAATTCCATTCCTTTCCATTCCATTCCATTCCATTACATGGAATTCCATTGAATTCAATTGAATTCCATTCCATTGAATTCCATTCCATTCCATTCCATTCCATTCCATTCCATTGAATTCCATTCCATTCCATTCCATTGAATTCCATTCCATTCCATTCCATTCGATTCCATTTCATTCCATTGAATTCCATTCCATTCCATTCCATTCCATTCCATTCCATTGAATTCCATTGAATTCCATTCCATTGAATTCCATTCCATTCCATTGAATTCCATTCCATTTCATTCCATTCCATTCCGTTCCATTCCATTCCGTTCCATTCCATTCCATTCCTTTCCATTCCATTCCATTCCGTTCCATTCCATTGAATTCCGTTCCATTGCATTGAATTCCGTTCCATTCCATTCCATTCCTTTCCGTTCCTTTCCGTTCCGTTCCGTTCCGTTCCGTTCTACTCGGGTTGATTCCATTCTATTCCATTCCATTCCATTCGATTCCATTCTATTCCATTCGATTCCATTCGATTCAATTCGATTCCATTCCATTCCATTCCATTCCATTCCATTCCATTCCATTCCATTGAATTCCATTCCATTCCATTCCGTTCCATTCCATTCCGTTCCATTCCATTCCATTCCATTCCATTCCATTCCATTACGTTCCGTTCCATTCCGTTCCATTCCGTTCCATTCTATTGAATTCCGATCCATTGCATTGAATTCCGTTCCATTCCATTCCATTCCTTTCCGTTCCGTTCCGTTCCGTTCCGTTCCGTTCCGTTCTACTCGGATTGATTCCATTCTATTCCATTCCATTCCATTCGATTCCATTCGATTCCATTCGATTCCATTCCATTCCATTCCATTCCATTGAATTCCATTCCATTCCATTCCATTCCATTCCATTCCATTGAATTCCATTGAATTCCATTCCATTGAATTCCATTCCATTCCATTCCATTCCGTTCCATTCCATTCCGTTCCATTCCATTCCATTCCATTCCATTCCATTCCGTTCCGTTCCATTCCGTTCCATTCCGTTCCATTCCATTGAATTCCGTTCCATTGCATTGAATTCCGTTCCATTCCATTCCATTCCTTTCCGTTCCGTTCCGTTCCGTTCCGTTCCGTTCCGTTCTACTCGGGTTGATTCCATTCTATTCCATTCCATTCCATTCGATTCCATTCTATTCCATTCGATTCCATTCGATTCAATTCGATTCGATTCGATTCCATTCCATTCCATTCCATTCCATTCCATAGAATTCCATTCCATTCCATTGAATTCCATTCCATTCCATTCCATTCCATTCCATTGAATTCCATTCCATTCCATGGAATTCCATTCCATTCCATTCCATTCGATTCCATTCCATTCCATGGAATTCCATTCCATTCGATTCCATTCCATTCCATGGAATTCCATTTCATTCCATTCCATTCCGTTCCATTCCATTGAATTCCATTCCATTCCATTGAATTCCATTCCATTCCATTCCATTGAATTCCATTCCATTCCATTGAATTCCATTCCATTCCATTCCATTCCATTCTATTCCATGGAATTCCATTCCATTCCATTGAATTCCATTCCATTCCATTCCATTCGATTCCATTCCATTCCATGGAATTCCATTCCATTCGATTCCATTCCATTCCATGGAATTCCATTTCATTCCATTCCATTCCATTCCATTCCATCGAATTCCATTCCATTCCATTGAATTCCATTCCATTCCATTCCATTCCATTCCATTCCATTCCATTCCATTCCATTCCATTCCATCGAATTCCATTCCATTCCATTCCATTCCATTCCATTCCATTCGATTCCATTCGATTCCATTCGATTCCATTCGATTCCATTCCATTCCATTCCATTCCATTCCATTCCATTCCATTCCATTCCATTCCATTCCATTCTACTCCGGTTGATTCCATTCTATTACATTCCATTCCATTCGATTCCATTAGATTCCATTCGATTCCATTCCATTCCATTCCATTCCATTCCATTCCATTGAATTCCGTTCCATTCCATTCCATTCCATTCCATTCCATTCCATTGAATTCCATTACATTGAATTCCATTCCATTCCATTCCATTCCATGGAATTCCATTCCATTCCATTCCATTCCATGGAATTCCATTCCATTCCGTTCCGTTCCGTTCCGTTCCGTTCCGTACCGTTCCATTCCATTCCATTCCATTCCATTGAATTCCGTTCCATTCCATTGAATTCCATTCCATTCCGTTCCATTCCATTGAATTCCGTTCCGTTCCGTTCCGTTCCGTTTCGTTCCATTCCGTTCCATTCCATTCCATTCCGTTCTACTCGGGTTCATTCCATTCCATTCCTTTCCGTTCCGTTCCGTTCCGTTCCGTTCCGTTCCGTTCCGTTCTACTCGTGTTGATTCCATTCTATTCCATTCCATTCCATTCGATTCCATTCTATTCCATTCGATTCCATTCTATTCAATTCGATTCCATTCCATTCCATTCCATTCCATTCCATTCCATTCCATTCCATTGAATTCCATTCCATTCCATTCCGTTCCATTCCATTCCGTTTCATTCCATTCCATTCCATTCCATTCCATTCCATTCCATTACGTTCCGTTCCATTCCGTTCCATTCCATTGAATTCCGATCCATTGCATTGAATTCCGTTCCATTCCATTCCATTCCTTTCCGTTCCGTTCCGTTCCGTTCCGTTCTACTCGGGTTGATTCCATTCTATTCCATTCCATTCCATTCGATTCCATTCTATTCCATTCGATTCCATTCGATTCAATTCGATTCGATTCCATTCCATTCCATTCCATTCCATTCCATTCCATTCCATTCCATTGAATTCCATTCCATTCCATAGAATTCCATTCCATTCCATTCCATTCCATTCCATTCCATTGAATTCCATTCCATTCCATTGAATTCCATTCCATTCCATTCCATTCGATTCCATTCCATTCCATGGAATTCCATTCCATTCGATTCCATTCCATTCCATGGAATTCCATTTCATTCCATTCCATTCCATTCCATTCCATTCCATTCCATTCCATTCCATAGAATTCCATTCCATTCCATTCCATTCCATTCCATTCCGTTCCATTCCATTCCATCGAATTCCATTCCATTCCATTCCATTCCATTCCATTCCATTCCATTCCATTCCATTCTACTCGGGTTGATTCCATTCTATTACATTCCATTCCATTCGATTCCATTCGATTCCATTCGATTCCATTCGATTCCATTCCATTCCATTCCATTCAATTGAATTCCATTCCATTCCATTCCATTCCATTCCATTCCATTCCATTGAATTCCATTCCATTCCATTGAATTCCATTCAATTCCATTCCATTCCATTGAATTCCGTTCCATTCCATTCCTTTCCATTCCATTCCATTCCATTGAATTCCATTCCATTCCATTCCATTCGATTCCATTCCATTCCATGGAATTCCATTCCTTTCCATTCCATTCCATTCCATTGAATTCCATTCCATTCCATTCCATTCCATTCCATTGAATTCCATTCCATTCCATTCCATTCCATTCCATTCCATCGAATTCCATTCCATTCCATTGAATTCCATTCCATTCCATTCCATTCCATTCCATTCCATTCCATTCCATTCCATCGAATTCCATTCCATTCCATTCCATTCCATTCGATTCCATTCGATTCCATTCGATTCCATTCGATTCCATTCCATTCCATTCCATTCCATTCCATTCCATTCCATTCCATTCCATTCCATTCCATTCTACTCTGGTTGATTCCATTCTATTACATTCCATTCCATTCGATTCCATTAGATTTCATTCGATTCCATTCGATTCCATTCCATTCCATTCCATTCCATTGAATTCCGTTCCATTCCATTCCATTCCATTCCATTCCATGGAATTCCATTCCATTCCGTTCCGTTCCGTTCCGTTCCGTTCCGTACCGTTCCATTCCATTCCATTCCATTCCATTGAATTCCGTTCCATTCCATTGAATTCCATTCCATTCCGTTCCATTCCATTGAATTCCGTTCCGTTCCGTTCCGTTCCGTTCCATTCCGTTCCATTCCATTCCATTCCGTTCTATTCGGGTTCATTCCATTCCATTCCTTTCCGTTCCGTTCCGTTCCGTTCCGTTCCGTTCCGTTCTACTCGGGTTGATTCCATTCTATTCCATTCCATTCCATTCGATTCCATTCTATTCCATTCGATTCCATTCTATTCAATTCGATTCCATTCCATTCCATTCCATTCCATTCCATTCCATTCCATTCCATTGAATTCCATGCCATTCCATTCCGTTCCATTCCATTCCGTTCCATTCCATTCCATTCCATTCCATTCCATTCCATTCCATTCCATTACGTTCCGTTCCATTCCGTTCCATTCCATTGAATTCCGATCCATTGCATTGAATTCCGTTCCATTCCATTCCATTCCTTTCCGTTCCGTTCTGTTCCGTTCCGTTCTACTCGGGTTGATTCCATTCTATTCCATTCCATTCCATTCGATTCCATTCTATTCCATTCGATTCCATTCGATTCAATTCGATTCGATTCGATTCCATTCCATTCCATTCCATTCCATTCCATTGAATTCCATTCCATTCCATTGAATTCCATTCCATTCCATTCCATTCGATTCCATTCCATTCCATGGAATTCCATTCCATTCGATTCCATTCCATTCCATGGAATTCCATTTCATTCCATTCCATTCCATTCCATTCCATTCCATTCCATTCCATTCCATAGAATTCCATTCCATTCCATTCCATTCCATTCCATTCCATTCCATTCCGTTCCATTCCATTCCATCGAATTCCATTCCATTCCATTCCATTCCATTCCATTCCATTCCATTCCATTCCATTCCATTCCATTCCATTCCATTCCATTCTACTCGGGTTGATTCCATTCTATTACATTCCATTCCATTCGATTCCATTCGATTCCATTCGATTCCATTCGATTCCATTCCATTCCATTCCATTCAATTGAATTCCATTCCATTCCATTCCATTCCATTCCATTCCATTCCATTCCATTCCATTGAATTCCATTCCATTCCATTGAATTCCATTCCATTCCATTCCATTCCATTGAATTCCGTTCCATTCCATTCCTTTCCATTCCATTCCATTCCATTGAATTCCATTACATTGAATTCCATTCCATTCCATTCCATTCCATTGAATTCCATTCCATTCCATTCCATTCGATTCCATTCCATTCCATGGAATTCCATTCCTTTCCATTCCATTCCATTCCATTCCTTTCCATTCCATTCCATTGAATTCCATTGAATTCCATTCCATTCCATTGAATTCAATTCCTTTCCATTCCATTCCATTGAATTCCGTTCCATTCCATTGAATTCCATTCCATTCCGTTCCATTCCATTGAATTCCGCTCCGTTCCGTTCCGTTCCGTTCCGTTCCATTCCGTTCCATTCCATTCCATTCCGTTCTACTCGGGTTCATTCCATTCCATTCCTTTCCGTTCCGTTCCGTTCCGTTCCATTCCGTTCCGTTCCGTTCCGTTCTACTCGGGTTGATTCCATTCTATTCCATTCCATTCCATTCGATTCCAATCTATTCCATTCGATTCCATTCGATTCAATTCTATTCCATTCCATTCCATTCCATTTCATTCCATTCCATTCCATTCCATTGAATTCCATTCCATTCCATTCCGTTCCATTCCATTCCGTTCCATTCCATTCCATTCCATTCCATTCCATTCCTTTCCGTTCCGTTCCGTTCCGTTCCATTCCGTTCTACTCGGATTGATTCCATTCGATTCCATTCCATTCCATTCCATTCCATTCCATTCCATTCCATTGAACTCCATTCCATTCCATTCCATTCCATTCAATTCCATTCCATTCCATTGAATTCCATTCCATTCCATTCCATTCCATTGAATTCTGTTCCATTCAATTCCATTCCATTCCATTCCGTTCTACTCGGGTTGATTCCATTCTATTCCATTCCGTTCCGTTCCGTTCCGTTCCGTTCCGTTCCGTTCCCTTCCACTCGGGCTGATTCCATTCTATTCCATTCCATTCCATTCCATTCCATTCGATTCCATTCGATTCCATTCGATTCCATTCGATTCCATTCCATTCCATTGAATTCCATTCCATTCCATTCCATTCCATGGAATTCCGTTCCATTCCATTCCATTGCATTCCATTCCATTCCATTCCATTTGAATTCCATTCCATTCCATTCCATTCCATTCCATTCCATTCCATTCCACTCCATTCCATTCCATTCTACTCGGGTTGATTCCATTCTATTCCATTCCATTCCATTCGATTCCATTCGATTCCATTCGATTCCATTCCATTCCATTCCATTCCATTCCATTCCATTCCATTCCATTGAATTCCATTCCATTCCATTGAATTCCATTCCATTCCATTCCATTCCATTGAATTCCGTTCCATTCCATTCCATTCCATTCCATTCCATTCCATTCCATTCCATTGAATTCCATTCCATTGAATTCCATTCCATTCCATTCCAATCCATTGAATTCCATTCCATTCCGTTCCGTTCCGTTCCGTTCCGTTCCGTTTCGTTCCGTTCCGTTCCGTTCCGTTCCATTCCATTCCATTCCATTCCATTGAATTCCGTTCCATTCCATTGAATTCCATTCCATTCCGTTCCATTCCATTGAATTCTGTTCCGTTCAGTTCCGTTCCGTTCCGTTCCATTCCGTTCCATTCCGTTCCTTTCCGTTCTACTCGGGTTGATTCCATTCTATTCCATTCCATTCCATTCGATTCCATTCGATTCCATTCGAATCCATTCGATTCCATTCGATTCCATTCGATTCCATTCCATTCCATTGAATTCCATTCCATTCCATTCCATTCCATTGAATTCCGTTCCATTCCATTCAATTCCATTCCATTCCATTCCTTTCCGTTCCGTTCCGTTCCGTTCCGTTCCGTTCCGTTCTACTCGGGTTGATTCCATTCTATTCCATTCCATACCATTCGATTCCATTCTATTCCATTCGATTCCATTCGATTCAATTCGATTCCATTCCATTCCATTCCATTCCATTCCATTCCATTGAATTCCGTTCCATTCCATTGAATTCCATTCCATTCCGTTCCATTCCATTGAATTCCGCTCCGTTCCGTTCCGTTCCGTTCTGTTCCATTCCGTTCCATTCCGTTCCATTCCGTTCTACTCGGGTTGATTCCATTCTATTCCATTCCATTCCATTCGATTCCATTCTATTCCATTCGATTCCATTCGATTCAATTCGATTCCATTCCATTCCATTCCATTCCATTGAATTCCATTGGATTCCATTCCATTCCATTCCGTTCCATTCCATTCCGTTCCATTCCATTCCATTCCATTCCATTCCATTCCATTCCATTCCATTCCGTTCTACTCGGGTTCATTCCATTCCATTCCGTTCCGTTCCGTTCCGTTCCGTTCCTTTCCTTTCTACTTGTGTTGATTCCATTCCATTCCATTCTATTCCATTGAATTCCATTCCATTCCATTCCATTCCATTCCATTACATGGAATTCCATTGAATTCCATTGAATTCCATTCCATAGAATTCCATTCCATTCCATTCCATTCCATTCCATGGAATTCCATTCCATTCCATTCCATTCCATTGAATTCCATTCCATTCCATTCCATTGAATTCCATTCCATTCCATTCCATTCGATTCCATTTCATTCCATTGAATTCCATTCCATTCCATTGAATTCCATTCCATTCCGTTCCCTTCCATTGAATTCTGTTCCGTTCCGTTCCGTTCCGTTCCGTTCCATTCCGTTCCATTCCGTTCCTTTCCGTTCTACTCGGGTTGATTCCATTCTATTCCATTCCATTCCATTCGATTCCATTCTATTCCATTCGATTCCATTCGATTCAATTAGATTCCATTCCATTCCATTCCATTCCATTCCATTGAATTCCGTTCCATTCCATTGAATTCCATTCCATTCCGTTCCATTCCATTGAATTCCGCTCCGTTCCGTTCCGTTCCATTCCGTACCATTCCGTTCCATTCCGTTCTACTCGGGTTGATTCCATTCTATTCCATTCCATTCCATTCGATTCCATTCCATTCCATTGCATTCCATTCCATTCCGTTCTATTCGGGTTCATTCCATTCCATTCCATTACATGGAATTCCATTGAATTCCATTGAATTCCATTCCATTGAATTCCATTCCATTCCATTAAATTCCATTCCATTCCATGGAATTGCATTCCATTCCATTCCATTCCATTCCATTGAATTCCATTCCATTCCATTCCATTGAATTCCATTCCATTCCATTCCATTCGATTCCATTTCATTCCATTGAATTCCATTCCATTCCATTCCATTCCATTGAATTCCATTCGATTCCATTCCATTCCATTCCATTCCATTCCATTCAATTCCATTCCATTCCATTCCATTCCATTCCATTTGAATTCCATTCCATTCCATTCCATTCCATTCCATTCCATTCCATTCCATTCTACTCGGGTTGATTCCATTCTATTCCATTCCATTCCATTCGATTCCATTCGATTCCTTTCGTTTCCATTCCATTCCATTCCATTCCATTCCATTCCATTCCATTGAATTCCATTCCATTCCATTCCATCGAATTCCATTCCATTCCATTGAATTCCATTCCATTCCATTCCATTCCATTCCATTCCATTCCATTCCATACCATCGAATTCCATTCCATTCCATTCCATTCCATTCCATTCCATTCCATTCCATTCCATTCCATTCCATTGAATTCCATTCCATTTCATTCCATTCCATTCCGTTCCATTCCATTCCATTCCATTCCATTCCTTTCCATTCCATTCCATTCCGTTCCATTCCATTGAATTCCGTTCCATTGCATTGAATTCCGTTCCATTCCATTCCATTCCTTTCCGTTCCGTTCCGTTCCGTTCCGTTCCGTTCCGTTCTACTCGGGTTGATTCCATTCTATTCCATTCCATTCCATTCCATTCCATTCTATTCCATTCGATTCCATTCGATTCAATTCGATTCCATTCGATTCCATTCCATTCCATTCCATTCCATTCCGTTCCATTGAATTCCATTCCATTCCATTCCGTTCCATTCCATTCCGTTCCATTCCATTCCATTCCATTCCATTCCATTCCATTCCATTCCGTTCCATTCCATTCCATTCCTTTCCATTCCATTCCTTTCCGTTCCATTCCATTCCGTTCCATTCCGTTCTACTCGGATTGATTCCATTGTATTCCATTCCATTCCATTCCATTCCATTCGATTCCATTCGATTCCATTCGATTCCATTCCATTCCATTCCATTCCATTCCATTCCATTCCATTCCATTGAACTCCATTCCATTCCATTCCATTCCATTCCATTCCATTGAATTCCATTCCATTCCATTCCATTCCATTGAATTCTGTTCCATTCAATTCCATTCCATTCCATTCCGTTCTACTCGGGTTGATTCCATGCTATTCCATTCCGTTCCATTCCGTTCCGTTCCGTTCCGTTCCGTTCCGTTCCATTCCACTCGGGTTGATTCCATTCTATTCCATTCCATTCCATTCCATTCCATTCCATTCCATTCCATTCGATTCCATTCGATTCCATTCGATTCCATTCGATTCCATTCCATTCCATTCCATTCCATTGAATTCCATTCCATTCCATTCCATTCCATTGAATTCCGTTCCATTCCATTCCATTGCATTCCATTCCATTCCATTCCATTTGAATTCCATTCCATTCCATTCCATTCCATTCCATTCCATTCTACTCGGGTTGATTCCATTCTATTCCATTCCATTCCATTCGATTCCAATCTATTCCATTCGATTCCATTCGATTCAATTCTATTCCATTCCATTCCATTCCATTTCATTACATTCCATTCCATTCCATTGAATTCCATTCCATTCCATTCCGTTCCATTCCATTCCGTTCCATTCCATTCCATTCCATTCCATTCCATTCCTTTCCGTTCCGTTCCGTTCCGTTCCATTCCGTTCTACTCGGATTGATTCCATTCTATTCCATTCCATTCCATTCGATTCCATTCGATTCCATTCGATTCCATTCGATTCCATTCCATTCCATTCCATTCCATTCCATTCCATTCCATTCCATTGAACTCCATTCCATTCCATTCCATTCCATTCAATTCCATTCCATTCCATTGAATTCCATTCCATTCCATTCCATTCCATTGAATTCAGTTCCATTCAATTCCATTCCATTCCATTCCGTTCTACTCGGGTTGATTCCATTCTATTCCATTCCGTTCCGTTCCGTTCCGTTCCGTTCCGTTCCCTTCCACTCGGGTTGATTCCATTCTATTCCATTCCATTCCATTCCATTCCATTCGATTCCATTCGATTCCATTCGATTCCATTCGATTCCATTCCATTCCATTGAATTCCATTCCATTCCATTCCATTCCATGGAATTCCGTTCCATTCCATTCCATTGCATTCCATTCCATTCCATTCCATTTGAATTCCATTCCATTCCATTCCATTCCATTCCATTCCATTCCATTCCATTCCATTCCATTCTACTCGGGTTGATTCCATTCTATTCCATTCCATTCCATTCGATTCCATTCGATTCCATTCGATTCCATTCGATTCCATTCCATTCCATTCCATTCCATTCCATTCCATTCCATTCCATTGAATTCCATTCCATTCCATTGAATTCCATTCCATTCCATTCCATTCCATTGAATTCCGTTCCATTCCATTCCATTCCATTCCATTCCATTCCATTGAATTCCATTCCATTGAATTCCATTCCATTCCATTCCAATCCATTGAATTCCATTCCATTCCGTTCCGTTCCGTTCCGTTCCTTTCCGTTTCGTTCCGTTCCGTTCCGTTCCATTCCATTCCATTCCATTCCATTCCATTGAATTCCGTTCCATTCCATTGAATTCCATTCCATTCCGTTCCATTCCATTGAATTCTGTTCCGTTCAGTTCCGTTCCGTTCGGTTCCATTCCGTTCCATTCCGTTCCTTTCCGTTCTACTCGGGTTGATTCCATTCTATTCCATTCCATTCCATTCGATTCCATTCGATTCCATTCGAATCCATTCGATTCCATTCGATTCCATTCGATTCCATTCCATTCCATTGAATTCCATTCCATTCCATTCCATTCCATTGAATTCCGTTCCATTCCATTCAATTCCATTCCATTCCTTTCCTTTCCGTTCCGTTCCGTTCCGTTCCGTTCCGTTCCGTTCTACTCGGGTTGATTCCATTCTATTCCATTCCATACCATTCGATTCCATTCTATTCCATTCGATTCCATTCGATTCAATTCGATTCGATTCCATTCCATTCCATTCCATTCCATTCCATTGAATTCCGTTCCATTCCATTGAATTCCATTCCATTCCGTTCCATTCCATTGAATTCCGCTCCGTTCCGTTCCGTTCCGTTCCGTTCCATTCCGTTCCATTCCGTTCCATTCCGTTCTACTCGGGTTGATTCCATTCTATTCCATTCCATTCCATTCGATTCCATTCTATTCCATTCGATTCCATTCTATTCAATTCGATTCCATTCCATTCCATTCCATTCCATTCCATTCCATTGAATTCCATTGAATTCCATTCCATTCCATTCCGTTCCATTCCATTCCGTTCCATTCCATTCCATTCCATTCCATTCCATTCCATTCCATTCCATTCCGTTCTACTCGGGTTCATTCCATTCCATTCCGTTCCGTTCCGTTCCGTTCCGTTCCTTTCCTTTCTACTTGTGTTGATTCCATTCCATTCCATTCTATTCCATTGAATTCCATTCCATTCCATTCCATTCCATTCCATTACATGGAATTCCATTGAATTCCATTGAATTCCATTCCATAGAATTCCATTCCATTCCATTCCATTCCATTCCATGGAATTCCATTCCATTCCATTCCATTCCATTGAATTCCATTCCATTCCATTCCATTGAATTCCATTCCATTCCATTCCATTCGATTCCATTTCATTCCATTGAATTCCATTCCATTCCATTGAATTCCATTCCATTCCGTTCCCTTCCATTGAATTCTGTTCCGTTCCGTTCCGTTCCGTTCCGTTCCATTCCGTTCCATTCCGTTCCTTTCCGTTCTACTCGGGTTGATTCCATTCTATTCCATTCCATTCCATTCGATTCCATTCTATTCCATTCGATTCCATTCGATTCAATTAGATTCCATTCCATTCCATTCCATTCCATTCCATTGAATTCCGTTCCATTCCATTGAATTCCATTCCATTCCGTTCCATTCCATTGAATTCCGCTCCGTTCCGTTCCGTTCCGTTCCGTTCCATTCCGTACCATTCCGTTCCATTCCGTTCTACTCGGGTTGATTCCATTCTATTCCATTCCATTCCATTCGATTCCATTCCATTCCATTCCATTCCATTCCATTCCGTTCTACTCGGGTTCATTCCATTCCATTCCATTACATGGAATTCCATTGAATTCCATTGAATTCCATTCCATTGAATTCCACTCCATTCCATTCCATTCCATTCCATTCCATGGAATTCCATTCCATTCCATTCCATTCCATTCCATTGAATTCCATTCCATTCCATTCCATTGAATTCCATTCCATTCCATTCCATTCGATTCCATTTCATTCCATTGAATTCCATTCCATTCCATTCCATTCCATTCCATTCCATTGAATTCCATTGAATTCCATTTCATTGAATTCCATTCCATTCCATTGAATTCCATTCCATTTCATTCCATTCCATTCCGTTCCATTCCATTCCGTTCCATTCCATTCCATTCCTTTCCATTCCATTCCATTCCGTTCCATTCCATTGAATTCCGTTCCATTGCATTGAATTCCGTTCCATTCCATTCCATTCCTTTCCGTTCCGTTCCGTTCCGTTCCGTTCCGTTCCGTTCTACTCGGGTTGATTCCATTCTATTCCATTCCATTCCATTCGATTCCATTCGATTTAATTCGATTCCATTCGATTCCATTCCATTCCATTCCATTCCATTCCATTCCATTGAATTCCATTCCATTCCATTCCGTTCCATTCCATTCCGTTCCATTCCATTCCATTCCATTCCATTCCATTCCATTCCATTCCGTTCCATTCCATTCCATTCCTTTCCATTCCATTCCTTTCCGTTCCATTCCGTTCCGTTCCATTCCGTTCTACTCGGATTGATTCCATTCTATTCCATTCCATTCCATTCGATTCCATTCGATTCCATTCGATTCCATTCGATTCCATTCCATTCCATTCCATTCCATTCCATTCCATTCCATTCCATTGAACTCCATTCCATTCCATTCCATTCCATTCCATTCCATTGAATTCCATTCCATTCCATTCCATTCCATTGAATTCTGTTCCATTCAATTCCATTCCATTCCATTCCGTTCTACTCGGGTTGATTCCATTCTATTCCATTCCGTTCCGTTCCGTTCCGTTCCGTTCCATTCCACTCGGGTTGATTCCATTCTATTCCATTCCATTCCATTCCATTCCATTCCATTCCATTCGATTCCATTCGATTCCATTCGATTCCATTCGATTCCATTCCATTCCATTCCATTCCATTGAATTCCATTCCATCCCATTCCATTCCATTGAATTCCGTTCCATTCTATTCCATTGCATTCCATTCCATTCCATTCCATTTGAATTCCATTCCATTCCATTCCATTCCATTCCATTCCATTCTACTCGGGTTGATTCCATTCTATTCCATTCCATTCCATTCGATTCCATTCGATTCCATTCGATTCCATTCGATTCCATTCGATTCCATTCGATTCCATTCCATTCCATTCCATTCCATTCCATTCCATTCCATTCCATTGAATTCCATTCCATTCCATTGAATTCCATTCCATTCCATTCCATTCCATTGAATTCTGTTCCATTCAATTCCATTCCATTCCATTCCGTTCTACTCGGGTTGATTCCTTTCTATTCCATTCCGTTCCGTTCCGTTCCGTTCCGTTCCGTTCCGTTCCGTTCCCTTCCACTCGGGTTGATTCCATTCTATTCCATTCCATTCCATTCCATTCCATTCGATTCCATTCGATTCCATTCGATTCCATTCGATTCCATTCCATTCCATTGAATTCCATTCCATTCCATTCCATTCCATGGAATTCCGTTCCATTCCATTCCATTGCATTCCATTCCATTCCATTCCATTTGAATTCTATTCCATTCCATTCCATTCCATTCCATTCCATTCCATTCCATTCCATTCCATTCTACTCGGGTTGATTCCATTCTATTCCATTCCATTCCATTCGATTCCATTCGATTCCATTCGATTCCATTCGATTCCATTCCATTCCATTCCATTCCATTCCATTCCATTCCATTGAATTCCATTCCATTCCATTGAATTCCATTCCATTCCATTCCATTCCATTGAATTCCGTTCCATTCCATTCCATTCCATTCCATTCCATTGAATTCCGTTCCATTCCATTCCATTCCATTCCATTCCATTGAATTCCATTCCATTGAATTACATTCCATTCCATTCCAATCCATTGAATTCCATTCCATTCCGTTCCGTTCCGTTCCGTTCCGTTCCGTTTCGTTCCGTTCCATTCCGTTCCGTTCCATTCCATTCCATTCCATTCCATTGAATTCCGTTCCATTCCATTGAATTCCATTCCATTCCGTTCCATTCCATTGAATTCTGTTCCGTTCAGTTCCGTTCCGTTCGGTTCCATTCCGTTCCATTCCGTTCCTTTCCGTTCTACTCGGGTTGATTCCATTCTATTCCATTCCATTCCATTCGATTCCATTCGATTCCATTCGAATCCATTCGATTCCATTCGATTCCATTCGATTCCATTCCATTCCATTGAATTCCATTCCATTCCATTCCATTCCATTGAATTCCGTTCCATTCCATTCAATTCCATTCCATTCCATTCCTTTCCGTTCCGTTCCGTTCCGTTCCGTTCCGTTCCGTTCTACTCGGGTTGATTCCATTCTATTCCATTCCATACCATTCGATTCCATTCTATTCCATTCGATTCCATTCGATTCAATTCGATTCCATTCCATTCCATTCCATTCCATTCCATTCCATTGAATTCCGTTCCATTCCATTGAATTCCATTCCATTCCGTTCCATTCCATTGAATTCCGCTCCGTTCCGTTCCGTTCCGTTCCGTTCCATTCCGTTCCATTCCGTTCCATTCCGTTCTACTCGGGTTGATTCCATTCTATTCCATTCCATTCCATTCGATTCCATTCTATTCCATTCGATTCCATTCTATTCAATTCGATTCCATTCCATTCCATTCCATTCCATTCCATTCCATTGAATTCCATTGAATTCCATTCCATTCCATTCCGTTCCATTCCATTCCGTTCCATTCCATTCCATTCCATTCCATTCCATTCCATTCCATTCCATTCCGTTCTACTCGGGTTCATTCCATTCCATTCCGTTCCGTTCCGTTCCGTTCCGTTCCTTTCCTTTCTACTTGTGTTGATTCCATTCCATTCCATTCTATTCCATTGAATTCCATTCCATTCCATTCCATTCCATTCCATTACATGGAATTCCATTGAATTCCATTGAATTCCATTCCATAGAATTCCATTCCATTCCATTCCATTCCATTCCATGGAATTCCATTCCATTCCATTCCATTCCATTGAATTCCATTCCATTCCATTCCATTGAATTCCATTCCATTCCATTCCATTCGATTCCATTTCATTCCATTGAATTCCATTCCATTCCATTGAATTCCATTCCATTCCGTTCCGTTCCGTTCCGTTCCGTTTCGTTCCGTTCCGTTCCGTTCCGTTCCATTCGATTCCATTCCATTGAATTCCGTTCCATTCCATTGAATTCCATTCCATTCCGTTCCATTCCATTGAATTCTGTTCCGTTCCGTTCCGTTCCGTTCCATTCCATTCCGTTCCATTCCGTTCCTTTCCGTTCTACTCGGGTTGATTCCATTCTATTCCATTCCATTCCATTCGATTCCATTCGATTCCATTCGAATCCATTCGATTCCATTCGATTCCATTCGATTCCATTCCATTCCATTGAATTCCATTCCATTCCATTCCATTCCATTGAATTCCGTTCCATTCCATTCAATTCCATTCCATTCCATTCCTTTCCGTTCCGTTCCGTTCCGTTCCGTTCCTTTCCGTTCTACTCGGGTTGATTCCATTCTATTCCATTCCATTCCATTCGATTCCATTCTATTCCATTCGATTCCATTCGATTCAATTTGATTCCATTCCATTCCATTCCATTCCATTCCATTCCATTGAATTCCGTTCCATTCCATTGAATTCCATTTAATTCCGTTCCATTCCATTGAATTCCGCTCCGTTCCGTTCCGTTCCGTTCCGTTCCATTCCGTACCATTCCGTTCCATTCCGTTCTACTCCGGTTGATTCCATTCTATTCCATTCCATTCCATTCGATTCCATTCCATTCGATTCCATTCCATTCCATTCCGTTCTACTCGGGTTCATTCCATTCCATTCCGTTCCGTTCCGTTCCGTTCCGTTCCTTTCCTTTCTACTTGTGTTGATTCCATTCCATTCCTTTCTATTCCATTGAATTCCATTCCTTTCCATTCCATTCCATTCCATTACATGGAATTCCATTGAATTCAATTGAATTCCATTCCATTGAATTCCATTCCATTCCATTCCATTCCATTCCATTCCATTGAATTCCATTCCATTCCATTCCATTGAATTCCATTCCATTCCATTCCATTCGATTCCATTTCATTCCATTGAATTCCATTCCATTCCATTCCATTCCATTCCATTCCATTGAATTCCATTGAATTCCATTCCATTGAATTCCATTCCATTCCATTGAATTCCATTCCATTTCATTCCATTCCATTCCGTTCCATTCCATTCCGTTCCATTCCATTCCATTCCTTTCCATTCCATTCCATTCCGTTCCATTCCATTGAATTCCGTTCCATTGCATTGAATTCCGTTCCATTCCATTCCATTCCTTTCCGTTCCTTTCCGTTCCGTTCCGTTCCGTTCCGTTCTACTCGGGTTGATTCCATTCTATTCCATTCCATTCCATTCGATTCCATTCTATTCCATTCGATTCCATTCGATTCAATTCGATTCCATTCCATTCCATTCCATTCCATTCCATTCCATTCCATTCCATTGAATTCCATTCCATTCCATTCCGTTCCATTCCATTCCGTTCCATTCCATTCCATTCCATTCCATTCCATTCCATTACGTTCCGTTCCATTCCGTTCCATTCCGTTCCATTCTATTGAATTCCGATCCATTGCATTGAATTCCGTTCCATTCCATTCCATTCCTTTCCGTTCCGTTCCGTTCCGTTCCGTTCCGTTCCGTTCTACTCGGATTGATTCCATTCTATTCCATTCCATTCCATTCGATTCCATTCGATTCCATTCGATTCCATTCCATTCCATTCCATTCCATTGAATTCCATTCCATTCCATTCCATTCCATTCCATTCCATTGAATTCCATTGAATTCCATTCCATTGAATTCCATTCCATTCCATTCCATTCCGTTCCATTCCATTCCGTTCCATTCCATTCCATTCCATTCCATTCCATTCCGTTCCGTTCCATTCCGTTCCATTCCGTTCCATTCCATTGAATTCCGTTCCATTGCATTGAATTCCGTTCCATTCCATTCCATTCCTTTCCGTTCCGTTCCGTTCCGTTCCGTTCCGTTCCGTTCTACTCGGGTTGATTCCATTCTATTCCATTCCATTCCATTCGATTCCATTCTATTCCATTCGATTCCATTCGATTCAATTCGATTCGATTCGATTCCATTCCATTCCATTCCATTCCATTCCATAGAATTCCATTCCATTCCATTGAATTCCATTCCATTCCATTCCATTCCATTCCATTGAATTCCATTCCATTCCATGGAATTCCATTCCATTCCATTCCATTCGATTCCATTCCATTCCATGGAATTCCATTCCATTCGATTCCATTCCATTCCATGGAATTCCATTTCATTCCATTCCATTCCGTTCCATTCCATTGAATTCCATTCCATTCCATTGAATTCCATTCCATTCCATTCCATTGAATTCCATTCCATTCCATTGAATTCCATTCCATTCCATTCCATTCCATTCTATTCCATGGAATTCCATTCCATTCCATTGAATTCCATTCCATTCCATTCCATTCGATTCCATTCCATTCCATGGAATTCCATTCCATTCGATTCCATTCCATTCCATGGAATTCCATTTCATTCCATTCCATTCCATTCCATTCCATAGAATTCCATTCCGTTCCATTCCATTCCATTCCATTCCATTCCGTTCCATTCCATTCCATCGAATTCCATTCCATTCCATTCCATTCCATTCCATTCCATTCCATTCCATTCCATTCCATTCTACTCGGGTTGATTCCATTCTATTACATTCCATTCCATTCGATTCCATTCGATTCCATTCCATTCCATTCCATTCCATTCCATTCAATTGAATTCCATTCCATTCCATTCCATTCCATTCCATTCCATTCCATTGAATTCCATTCCATTACATTGAATTCCATTCCATTCCATTCCATTCCATTCCATTGAATTCCGTTCCATTCCATTCCTTTCCATTCCATTCCATTCCATTGAATTCCATTACATTGAATTCCATTCCATTCCATTCCATTCCATTCCATTCCATTGAATTCCATTCCATTCCATTGAATTCCATTCCATTCCATTCCATTCGATTCCATTCCATTCCATGGAATTCCATTCCTTTCCATTCCATTCCATTCCATTCCATTCCATTCCATTGAATTCCATTGAATTCCATTCCATTCCATTGAATTCCATTCCTTTCCATTCCATTCCATTGAATTCCGTTCAATTCCATTCCATTCCATTCCATTCCATTCCATTCCATTCGAATTCCATTCCATTCCATTCCATTCCATTCCATTCCATTCCATTCCATTCCATTCTACTCGGGTTGATTCCATTCTATTCCATTCCATTCCATTCGATTCCATTCGATTCCTTTCGATTCCATTCCATTCCATTCCATTCCATTCCATTGAATTCCATTCCATTCCATTCCATTCCATTCCATTGAATTCCATTCCATTCCATTCCATCGAATTCCATTCCATTCCATTGAATTCCATTCCATTCCATTCCATTCCATTCCATTCCATTCCATTCCATTCCATCGAATTCCATTCCATTCCATTCCATTCCATTCCATTCCATTCCATTCCATTCGATTCCATTCGATTCCATTCCATTCCATTCCATTCCATTGAATTCCGTTCCATTCCATTCCATTCCATTCCATTCCCTTCCATTGAATTCCATTACATTGAATTCCATTCCATTCCATTCCATTCTATGGAATTCCATTCCATTCCGTTCCGTTCCGTTCCGTTCCGTTCCGTACCGTTCCATTCCATTCCATTCCATTCCATTGAATTCCGTTCCATTCCATTGAATTCCATTCCATTCCGTTCCATTCCATTGAATTCCGTTCCGTTCCGTTCCGTTCCGTTCCGTTCCGTTCCATTCCGTTCCATTCCATTCCATTCCGTTCTACTCGGGTTCATTCCATTCCATTCCTTTCCGTTCCGTTCCGTTCCGTACCATTCCGTTCCGTTCTACTCGGGTTGATTCCATTCTATTCCATTCCATTCCATTCGATTCCATTCTATTCCATTCGATTCCATTCTATTCAATTCGATTCCATTCCATTCCAATCCATTCCATTACATTCCATTGAATTCCATTCCATTCCATTCCGTTCCATTCCATTCCGTTCCATTCCATTCCATTCCATTCCATTCCATTACGTTCCGTTCCATTCCGTTCCATTCCATTGAATTCCGATCCATTGCATTGAATTCCGTTCCATTCCATTCCATTCCATTCCATTCCATTCCATTGAATTCCATTCCATTGAATTCCGTTCCATTCCATTCCATTCCATTCCATTACATTCCATTGAATTCCATTCCATTCCATTCCATTCCATGGAATTCCGTTCCATTCCATTCCATTGCATTCCATTCCATTCCATTCCATTTGAATTCCATTCCATTCCATTCCATTCCATTCCATTCCATTCCATTCCATTCCATTCCACTCTACTCGGGTTGATTCCATTCTATTCCATTCCATTCCATTCGATTCCATTCGATTCCATTCGATTCCATTCGATTCCATTCCATTCCATTCCATTCCATTCCATTCCATTCCATTGAATTCCATTCCATTCCATTGAATTCCATTCCATTACATTCCATTCCATTGAATTCCGTTCCATTCCATTCCATTCCATTCCATTCCATTCCATTGAATTCCATTCCATTGAATTCCATTCCATTCCATTCCATTCCATTGAATTCCATTCCATTCCGTTCCGTTCCGGTCCGTTCCGTTCCGTTTCGTTCCGTTCCGTTCCGTTCCGTTCCATTCCATTCCATTCCATTCCATTGAATTCCGTTCCATTCCATTGAATTCCATTCCATTCCGTTCCATTCCATTGAATTCTGTTCCGTTCCGTTCCGTTCCGTTCCGTTCCATTCCGTTCCATTCCGTTCCTTTCCGTTCTACTCGGGTTGATTCCATTCTATTCCATTCCATTCCATTCGATTCCATTCGATTCCATTCGAATCCATTCGATTCCATTCGATTCCATTCGATTCCATTCCATTCCATTGAATTCCATTCCATTCCATTCCATTCCATTGAATTCCGTTCCATTCCATTCAATTCCATTCCATTCCATTCCTTTCCGTTCCGTTCCGTTCCGTTCCGTTCCGTTCCGCTCTACTCGGGTTGATTCCATTCTATTCCATTCCATACCATTCGATTCCATTCTATTCCATTCGATTCCATTCGATTCAATTCGATTCCATTCCATTCCATTCCATTCCATTCCATTCCATTGAATTCCGTTCCATTCCATTGAATTCCATTCCATTCCGTTCCATTCCATTGAATTCCGCTCCGTTCCGTTCCGTTCCGTTCCGTTCCATTCCGTTCCATTCCGTTCCATTCCGTTCTACTCGGGTTGATTCCATTCTATTCCATTCCATTCCATTCGATTCCATTCTATTCCATTCGATTCCATTCGATTCCATTCGATTCCATTCCATTCCATTCCATTCCATTCCATTCCATTCCATTGAATTCCATTGAATTCCATTCCATTCCATTCCGTTCCATTCCATTCCGTTCCATTCCATTCCATTCCATTCCATTCCATTCCATTCCATTCCATTCCGTTCTACTCGGGTTCATTCCATTCCATTCCGTTCCGTTCCGTTCCGTTCCGTTCCTTTCCTTTCTACTTGTGTTGATTCCATTCCATTCCATTCTATTCCATTGAATTCCATTCCATTCCATTCCATTCCATTCCATTACATGGAATTCCATTGAATTCCATTGAATTCCAATCCATAGAATTCCATTCCATTCCATTCCATTCCATTCCATGGAATTCCATTCCATTCCATTCCATTCCATTGAATTCCATTCCATTCCATTCCATTGAATTCCATTCCATTCCATTCCATTCGATTCCATTTCATTCCATTGAATTCCATTCCATTCCATTGAATTCCATTCCATTCCGTTCCATTCCATTGAATTCTGTTCCGTTCCGTTCCGTTCCGTTCCGTTCCATTCCGTTCCATTCCGTTCCTTTCCGTTCTACTCGGGTTGATTCCATTCTATTCCATTCCATTCCATTCGATTCCATTCTATTCCATTCGATTCCATTCGATTCAATTAGATTCCATTCCATTCCATTCCATTCCATTCCATTGAATTCCGTTCCATTCCATTGAATTCCATTCCATTCCGTTCCATTCCATTGAATTCCGCTCCGTTCCGTTCCGTTCCGTTCCGTTCCATTCCGTACCATTCCGTTCCATTCCGTTCTACTCGGGTTGATTCCATTCTATTCCATTCCATTCCATTCGATTCCATTCCATTCCATTCCATTCCATTCCATTCCGTTCTACTCGGGTTCATTCCATTCCATTCCGTTCCGTTCCGTTCCGTTCCGTTCCTTTCCTTTCTACTTGTGTTGATTCCATTCCATTCCTTTCTATTCCATTGAATTCCATTCCATTCCATTCCATTCCATTCCATTCCATGGAATTCCATTCCATTCCATTCCATTCCATTCCATTGAATTCCATTCCATTCCATTCCATTGAATTCCATTCCATTCCATTCCATTCGATTCCATATCATTCCATTGAATTCCATTCCATTCCATTCCATTCCATTCCATTCCATTGAATTCCATTGAATTCCATTCCATAGAATTCCATTCCATTCCATTGAATTCCATTCCATTTCATTCCATTCCATTCCGTT
Source organism: Gorilla gorilla gorilla (assembly GCF_029281585.2). NCBI lineage: Eukaryota > Metazoa > Chordata > Mammalia > Primates > Hominidae > Gorilla > Gorilla gorilla. The sequence goes on from NC_073242.2 coordinate 41,585,381, forward strand.
CCATTCCATTCCGTTCCATTCCATTCCATTCCTTTCCATTCCATTCCATTCCGTTCCATTCCATTGAATTCCGTTCCATTGCATTGAATTCCGTTCCATTCCATTCCATTCCTTTCCGTTCCGTTCCGTTCCGTTCCGTTCCGTTCCGTTCTACTCGGGTTGATTCCATTCTATTCCATTCCATTCCATTCGATTCCATTCTATTCCATTCGATTCCATTCGATTCAATTCGATTCCATTCGATTCCATTCCATTCCATTCCATTCCATTCCATTGAATTCCATTCCATTCCATTCCGTTCCATTCCATTCCGTTCCATTCCATTCCATTCCATTCCATTCCATTCCATTGAATTCCATTCCATTCCATTCCGTTCCATTCCATTCCGTTCCATTCCATTCCATTCCTTTCCATTCCATTCCATTCCGTTCCATTCCATTGAATTCCGTTCCATTGCATTGAATTCCGTTCCATTCCATTCCATTCCTTTCCGTTCCTTTCCGTTCCGTTCCGTTCCGTTCCGTTCTACTCGGGTTGATTCCATTCTATTCCATTCCATTCCATTCGATTCCATTCTATTCCATTCGATTCCATTCGATTCAATTCGATTCCATTCCATTCCATTCCATTCCATTCCATTCCATTCCATTCCATTGAATTCCATTCCATTCCATTCCGTTCCATTCCATTCCGTTCCATTCCATTCCATTCCATTCCATTCCATTCCATTACGTTCCGTTCCATTCCGTTCCATTCCGTTCCATTCTATTGAATTCCGATCCATTGCATTGAATTCCGTTCCATTCCATTCCATTCCTTTCCGTTCCGTTCCGTTCCGTTCCGTTCCGTTCCGTTCTACTCGGATTGATTCCATTCTATTCCATTCCATTCCATTCGATTCCATTCGATTCCATTCGATTCCATTCGATTCCATTCCATTCCATTCCATTCCATTGAATTCCATTCCATTCCATTCCATTCCATTCCATTCCATTGAATTCCATTGAATTCCATTCCATTGAATTCCATTCCATTCCATTCCATTCCATTCCATTGAATTCCATTCCATTCCATGGAATTCCATTCCATTCCATTCCATTCGATTCCATTCCATTCCATGGAATTCCATTCCATTCGATTCCATTCCATTCCATGGAATTCCATTTCATTCCATTCCATTCCGTTCCATTCCATTGAATTCCATTCCATTCCATTGAATTCCATTCCATTCCATTCCATTGAATTCCATTCCATTCCATTGAATTCCATTCCATTCCATTCCATTCCATTCTATTCCATGGAATTCCATTCCATTCCATTGAATTCCATTCCATTCCATTCCATTCGATTCCATTCCATTCCATGGAATTCCATTCCATTCGATTCCATTCCATTCCATGGAATTCCATTTCATTCCATTCCATTCCATTCCATTCCATTCCATTCCATAGAATTCCATTCCGTTCCATTCCATTCCATTCCATTCCATTCCGTTCCATTCCATTCCATCGAATTCCATTCCATTCCATTCCATTCCATTCCATTCCATTCCATTCCATTCCATTCCATTCTACTCGGGTTGATTCCATTCTATTACATTCCATTCCATTCGATTCCATTCGATTCCATTCGATTCCATTCGATTCCATTCCATTCCATTCCATTCAATTGAATTCCATTCCATTCCATTCCATTCCATTCCATTCCATTCCATTGAATTCCATTCCATTACATTGAATTCCATTCCATTCCATTCCATTCCATTCCATTCCATTGAATTCCGTTCCATTCCATTCCTTTCCATTCCATTCCATTCCATTGAATTCCATTACATTGAATTCCATTCCATTCCATTCCATTCCATTCCATTCCATTGAATTCCATTCCATTCCATTGAATTCCATTCCATTCCATTCCATTCGATTCCATTCCATTCCATGGAATTCCATTCCTTTCCATTCCATTCCATTCCATTCCATTCCATTCCATTGAATTCCATTGAATTCCATTCCATTCCATTGAATTCCATTCCTTTCCATTCCATTCCATTGAATTCCGTTCAATTCCATTCCATTCCATTCCATTCCATTCCATTCCATTCGAATTCCATTCCATTCCATTCCATTCCATTCCATTCCATTCCATTCCATTCTACTCGGGTTGATTCCATTCTATTCCATTCCATTCCATTCGATTCCATTCGATTCCTTTCGATTCCATTCCATTCCATTCCATTCCATTCCATTGAATTCCATTCCATTCCATTCCATTCCATTCCATTGAATTCCATTCCATTCCATTCCATCGAATTCCATTCCATTCCATTGAATTCCATTCCATTCCATTCCATTCCATTCCATTCCATTCCATTCCATTCCATCGAATTCCATTCCATTCCATTCCATTCCATTCCATTCCATTCCATTCCATTCGATTCAATTCGATTCCATTCCATTCCATTCCATTCCATTGAATTCCGTTCCATTCCATTCCATTCCATTCCATTCCCTTCCATTGAATTCCATTACATTGAATTCCATTCCATTCCATTCCATTCTATGGAATTCCATTCCATTCCGTTCCGTTCCGTTCCGTTCCGTTCCGTACCGTTCCATTCCATTCCATTCCATTCCATTGAATTCCGTTCCATTCCATTGAATTCCATTCCATTCCGTTCCATTCCATTGAATTCCGTTCCGTTCCGTTCCGTTCCGTTCCGTTCCGTTCCATTCCGTTCCATTCCATTCCATTCCGTTCTACTCGGGTTCATTCCATTCCATTCCTTTCCGTTCCGTTCCGTTCCGTACCATTCCGTTCCGTTCTACTCGGGTTGATTCCATTCTATTCCATTCCATTCCATTCGATTCCATTCTATTCCATTCGATTCCATTCTATTCAATTCGATTCCATTCCATTCCAATCCATTCCATTACATTCCATTGAATTCCATTCCATTCCATTCCGTTCCATTCCATTCCGTTCCATTCCATTCCATTCCATTCCATTCCATTACGTTCCGTTCCATTCCGTTCCATTCCATTGAATTCCGATCCATTGCATTGAATTCCGTTCCATTCCATTCCATTCCATTCCATTCCATTCCATTGAATTCCATTCCATTGAATTCCGTTCCATTCCATTCCATTCCATTCCATTACATTCCATTGAATTCCATTCCATTCCATTCCATTCCATGGAATTCCGTTCCATTCCATTCCATTGCATTCCATTCCATTCCATTCCATTTGAATTCCATTCCATTCCATTCCATTCCATTCCATTCCATTCCATTCCATTCCATTCCACTCTACTCGGGTTGATTCCATTCTATTCCATTCCATTCCATTCGATTCCATTCGATTCCATTCGATTCCATTCGATTCCATTCCATTCCATTCCATTCCATTCCATTCCATTCCATTGAATTCCATTCCATTCCATTGAATTCCATTCCATTACATTCCATTCCATTGAATTCCGTTCCATTCCATTCCATTCCATTCCATTCCATTCCATTGAATTCCATTCCATTGAATTCCATTCCATTCCATTCCATTCCATTGAATTCCATTCCATTCCGTTCCGTTCCGGTCCGTTCCGTTCCGTTTCGTTCCGTTCCGTTCCGTTCCGTTCCATTCCATTCCATTCCATTCCATTGAATTCCGTTCCATTCCATTGAATTCCATTCCATTCCGTTCCATTCCATTGAATTCTGTTCCGTTCCGTTCCGTTCCGTTCCGTTCCATTCCGTTCCATTCCGTTCCTTTCCGTTCTACTCGGGTTGATTCCATTCTATTCCATTCCATTCCATTCGATTCCATTCGATTCCATTCGAATCCATTCGATTCCATTCGATTCCATTCGATTCCATTCCATTCCATTGAATTCCATTCCATTCCATTCCATTCCATTGAATTCCGTTCCATTCCATTCAATTCCATTCCATTCCATTCCTTTCCGTTCCGTTCCGTTCCGTTCCGTTCCGTTCCGCTCTACTCGGGTTGATTCCATTCTATTCCATTCCATACCATTCGATTCCATTCTATTCCATTCGATTCCATTCGATTCAATTCGATTCCATTCCATTCCATTCCATTCCATTCCATTCCATTGAATTCCGTTCCATTCCATTGAATTCCATTCCATTCCGTTCCATTCCATTGAATTCCGCTCCGTTCCGTTCCGTTCCGTTCCGTTCCATTCCGTTCCATTCCGTTCCATTCCGTTCTACTCGGGTTGATTCCATTCTATTCCATTCCATTCCATTCGATTCCATTCTATTCCATTCGATTCCATTCGATTCAATTCGATTCCATTCCATTCCATTCCATTCCATTCCATTGAATTCCATTGAATTCCATTCCATTCCATTCCGTTCCATTCCATTCCGTTCCATTCCATTCCATTCCATTCCATTCCATTCCATTCCATTCCATTCCGTTCTACTCGGGTTCATTCCATTCCATTCCGTTCCGTTCCGTTCCGTTCCGTTCCTTTCCTTTCTACTTGTGTTGATTCCATTCCATTCCATTCTATTCCATTGAATTCCATTCCATTCCATTCCATTCCATTCCATTACATGGAATTCCATTGAATTCCATTGAATTCCAATCCATAGAATTCCATTCCATTCCATTCCATTCCATTCCATGGAATTCCATTCCATTCCATTCCATTCCATTGAATTCCATTCCATTCCATTCCATTGAATTCCATTCCATTCCATTCCATTCGATTCCATTTCATTCCATTGAATTCCATTCCATTCCATTGAATTCCATTCCATTCCGTTCCATTCCATTGAATTCTGTTCCGTTCCGTTCCGTTCCGTTCCGTTCCATTCCGTTCCATTCCGTTCCATTCCGTTCTACTCGGGTTGATTCCATTCTATTCCATTCCATTCCATTCGATTCCATTCTATTCCATTCGATTCCATTCGATTCAATTAGATTCCATTCCATTCCATTCCATTCCATTCCATTGAATTCCGTTCCATTCCATTGAATTCCATTCCATTCCGTTCCATTCCATTGAATTCCGCTCCGTTCCGTTCCGTTCCGTTCCGTTCCATTCCGTACCATTCCGTTCCATTCCGTTCTACTCGGGTTGATTCCATTCTATTCCATTCCATTCCATTCGATTCCATTCCATTCCATTCCATTCCATTCCATTCCGTTCTACTCGGGTTCATTCCATTCCATTCCGTTCCGTTCCGTTCCGTTCCGTTCCTTTCCTTTCTACTTGTGTTGATTCCATTCCATTCCTTTCTATTCCATTGAATTCCATTCCATTCCATTCCATTCCATTCCATTCCATGGAATTCCATTCCATTCCATTCCATTCCATTCCATTGAATTCCATTCCATTCCATTCCATTGAATTCCATTCCATTCCATTCCATTCGATTCCATATCATTCCATTGAATTCCATTCCATTCCATTCCATTCCATTCCATTCCATTGAATTCCATTGAATTCCATTCCATAGAATTCCATTCCATTCCATTGAATTCCATTCCATTTCATTCCATTCCATTCCGTTCCATTCCATTCCGTTCCATTCCATTCCATTCCTTTCCATTCCATTCCATTCCGTTCCATTCCATTGAATTCCGTTCCATTGCATTGAATTCCGTTCCATTCCATTCCATTCCTTTCCGTTCCGTTCCGTTCCGTTCCGTTCCGTTCCGTTCTACTCGGGTTGATTCCATTCTATTCCATTCCATTCCATTCGATTCCATTCTATTCCATTCGATTCCATTCGATTCAATTCGATTCCATTCGATTCCATTCCATTCCATTCCATTCCATTCCATTGAATTCCATTCCATTCCATTCCGTTCCATTCCATTCCGTTCCATTCCATTCCATTCCATTCCATTCCATTCCATTCCGTTCCATTCCATTCCATTCCTTTCCATTCCATTCCTTTCCGTTCCATTCCGTTCCGTTCCATTCCGTTCTACTCGGATTGATTCCATTCTATTCCATTCCATTCCATTCGATTCCATTCGATTCCATTCAATTCCATTCGATTCCATTCCATTCCATTCCATTCCATTCCATTCCATTCCATTGAACTCCATTCCATTCCATTCCATTCCATTCCATTCCATTGAATTCCATTCCATTCCATTCCATTCCATTGAATTCTGTTCCATTCAATTCCATTCCATTCCATTCCGTTCTACTCGGGTTGATTCCATGCTATTCCATTCCGTTCCATTCCGTTCCGTTCCGTTCCGTTCCGTTCCGTTCCATTCCACTCAGGTTGATTCCATTCTATTCCATTCCATTCCATTCCATTCCATTCCATTCCATTCGATTCCATTCGATTCCATTCGATTCCATTCGATTCCATTCGATTCCATTCCATTCCATTGAATTCCATTCCATTCCATTCCATTCCATTGAATTCCGTTCCATTCCATTCCATTGCATTCCATTCCATTCCATTCCATTTGAATTCCATTCCATTCCATTCCATTCCATTCCATTCCATTCTACTCGGGTTGATTCCATTCTATTCCATTCCATTCCATTCGATTCCACTCGATTCCATTCGATTCCATTCGATTCCATTCCATTCCATTCCATTCCATTCCATTCCATTCCATTCCATTGAATTCCATTCCATTCCATTGAATTCCATTCCATTCCATTCCATTCCATTGAATTCCGTTCCATTCCATTCCATTCCATTCCATTCCATTCCATTCCATTGAATTCCATTCCATTGAATTCCATTCCATTGAATTCCATTCCATTGAATTCCATTCCATTCCGTTCCGTTCCGTTCCGTTCCGTTTCGTTCCGTTCCGTTCCGTTCCGTTCCATTCCATTCCATTCCATTCCATTGAATTACGTTCCATTCCATTGAATTCCTTTCCATTCCGTTCCATTCCATTGAATTCTGTTCCGTTCCGTTCCGTTCCGTTCCGTTCCATTCCGTTCCATTCCGTTCCTTTCCGTTCTACTCGGGTTGAATCCATTCTATTCCATTCCATTCCATTCGATTCCATTCGAATCCATTCGATTCCATTCGATTCCATTCGATTCCATTCCATTCCATTGAATTCCATTCCATTCCATTCCATTCCATTGAATTCCGTTCCATTCCATTCAATTCCATTCCATTCCATTCCTTTCCGTTCCGTTCCGTTCCGTTCCGTTCCGTTCCCTTCTACTCGGGTTGATTCCATTCTATTCCATTCCATTCCATTCGATTCCATTCTATTCCATTCGATTCCATTCGATTCAATTAGATTCCATTCCATTCCATTCCATTCCATTCCATTCCATTCCATTGAATTCCGTTCCATTCCATTGAATTCCATTCCATTCCATTCCATTCCATTGAATTCCGCTCCGTTCCGTTCCGTTCCGTTCCGTTCCATTCCGTACCATTCCGTTCCATTCCGTTCTACTCGGGTTGATTCCATTCTATTCCATTCCATTCCATTCGATTCCATTCCATTCCATTCCATTCCATTCCATTCCGTTCTACTCGGGTTCATTCCATTCCATTCCGTTCCGTTCCGTTCCGTTCCGTTCCTTTCCTTTCTACTTGTGTTGATTCCATTCCATTGCTTTCTATTCCATTGAATTCCATTCCTTTCCATTCCATTCCATTCCATTACATGGAATTCCATTGAATTCCATTGAATTCCATTCCATTGAATTCCATTCCATTCCATTCCATTCCATGGAATTCCATTCCATTCCATTCCATTCCATTCCATTGAATTCCATTCCATTCTATTCCATTGAATTCCATTCCATTCCATTCCATTCCATTCCATTACATGGAATTCCATTGAATTCCATAGAATTCCATTCCATTGAATTCCATTGAATTCCATTCCATTCCATTCCATGGAATTCAATTCCATTCCATTCCATTCCTTGGAATTCCATTCCATTCCATTCCATTCCATTCCATTCCATTGAATTCCATTCCATTCCATTCAATTGAATTGCATTCCATTCCATTCCATTCGATTCCATTCCATTCCATTGAATTCAATTCCGTTCCATTCCATTCCATTGAATTCCATTGAATTCCATTCCATTGAATTCCATTCCATTCCATTGAATTCCATTCCATTTCATTCCATTCCATTCCGTTCCATTCCATTCCGTTCCATTCCATTCCATTCCTTTCCATTCCATTCCATTCCGTTCCATTCCATTGAATTCCGTTCCATTGCACTGAATTCCGTTCCATTCCATTCCGTTCCTTTCCGTTCCGTTCCGTTCCGTTCCGTTCCGTTCCGTTCTACTCGGGTGGATTCCATTCTATTCCTTTCCATTCCATTCGATTCCATTCTATTCCATTCGATTCCATTCGATTCAATTCGATTCCATTCCATTCCATTCCATTCCATTCCATTCCATTCCATTGAATTCCATTCCATTCCATTCCGTTCCATTCCATTCCGTTCCATTCCATTTCATTCCATTCCATTACGTTCCGTTCCATTCCGTTCCATTCCGTTCCATTCCATTGAATTCCGATCCATTGCATTGAATTCCGTTCCATTCCATTCCATTCCTTTCCGTTCCGTTCCGTTCCGTTCCGTTCCGTTCCGTTCCGTTCTACTCGGATTGATTCCATTCTATTCCATTCCATTCATTCGATTCCATTCGATTCCATTCGATTCCATTCGATTCCATTCCATTCCATTCCATTCCATTGAATTCCATTCCATTCCATTCCATTCCATTCCATTCCATTCCATTGAATTCCATTGAATTCCATTCCATTGAATTCCATTCCATTCCATTCCATTCCGTTCCATTCCATTCCGTTCCATTCCATTCCATTCCATTCCATTCCATTCCGTTCCGTTCCATTCCGTTCCATTCCGTTCCATTCCATTGAATTCCGTTCCATTCCATTACATTCCTTTACGTTCCGTTCCGTTCCGTTCCGTTACGTTCCGTTCTACTCGGGTTGATTCCATTCTATTCCATTCCATTCCATTCGATTCCATTCTATTCCATTCGATTCCATTCGATTCAATTCGATTCGATTCGATTCCATTCCATTCCATTCCATTCCATTGAATTCCATTCTATTCCATTGAATTCCATTCCATTCCATTCCATTCCATTCCATTCCATGGAATTCCATTCCATTCCATTGAATTCCATTCCATTCCATTCCATTCGATTCCATTCCATTCCATGGAATTCCATTCCATTCGATTCCATTCCATTCCATGGAATTCCATTTCATTCCATTCCATTCCATTCCATTCCATTCCATAGAATTCCATTCCGTTCCATTCCATTCCATTCCATTCCATTCCGTTCCATTCCATTCCATCGAATTCCATTCCATTCCATTCCATTCCATTCCATTCCATTCCATTCCATTCCATTCTACTCGTGTTGATTCCATTCTATTACATTCCATTCCATTCGATTCCATTCGATTCCATTCGATTCCATTCGATTCCATTCCATTCCATTCCATTCCATTGAATTCCATTCCATTCCATTCCATTCCATTCCATTCCATTGAATTCCATTGAATTCCATTCCATTGAATTCCATTCCATTCCATTCCATTCCGTTCCATTCCATTCCGTTCCATTCCATTCCATTCCATTCCATTCCATTCCGTTCCGTTCCATTCCGTTCCATTCCGTTCCATTCCATTGAATTCCGTTCCATTGCATTGAATTCCGTTCCATTCCATTCCATTCCTTTCCGTTCCGTTCCGTTCCGTTCCGTTCCGTTCTACTCGGGTTGATTCCATTCTATTCCATTCCATTCCATTCGATTCCATTCGATTCCTTTCGATTCCATTCCATTCCATTCCATTCCATTCCATTGAATTCCATTCCATTCCATTCCATTCCATTCCATTGAATTCCATTCCATTCCATTCCATCGAATTCCATTCCACTCCATTGAATTCCATTCCATTCCATTCCATTCCATTCCAATCCATTCCATTCCATTCCATTCCATTCCATCGAATTCCATTCTATTCCATTCCATTCCATTCCATTCCATTCGATTCCATTCGATTCCATTCGATTCCATTCCATTCCATTCCATTCCATTGAATTCCGTTCCATTCCATTCCATTCCATTCCATTCCCTTCCATTGAATTCCATTACATTGAATTCCATTCCATTCCATTCCATTCCATGGAATTCCATTCCATTCCGTTCCGTTCCGTTCCGTTCCGTTCCGTACCGTTCCATTCCATTCCATTCCATTCCATTGAATTCCGTTCCATTCCATTGAATTCCATTCCATTCCGTTCCATTCCATTGAATTCCGTTCCGTTCCGTTCCGTTCCGTTCCGTTCCGTTCCATTCCGTTCCATTCCATTCCATTCCGTTCTACTCGGGTTCATTCCATTCCATTCCTTTCCGTTCCGTTCCGTTCCGTACCATTCCGTTCCGTTCTACTCGGGTTGATTCCATTCTATTCCATTCCATTCCATTCGATTCCATTCTATTCCATTCGATTCCATTCTATTCAATTCGATTCCATTCCATTCCAATCCATTCCATTACATTCCATTGAATTCCATTCCATTCCATTCCGTTCCATTCCATTCCGTTCCATTCCATTCCATTCCATTCCATTCCATTCCATTACGTTCCGTTCCATTCCGTTCCATTCCATTGAATTCCGATCCATTGCATTGAATTCCGTTCCATTCCATTCCATTCCATTCCATTCCATGGAATTCCATTCCATTCCATTGAATTCCTTTCCATTCCATTCCATTCCATTGAATTCCGTTCCATTCCATTGAATTCCATTCCATTCCGTTCCATTCCATTGAATTCCATTCCGTTCCGTTCCGTTCCGTTCCGTTCCATTCCGTTCCATTCCGTTCCATTCCGTTCTACTCGGGTTGATTCCATTCTATTCCATTCCATTCCATTCGATTCCATTCCATTCCATTCCATTCCATTCCATTCCATTCCTTTCTACTCGGGTTCATTCCATTCCATTCCGTTCCGTTCCGTTCCGTTCCATTCCATTCCATTCCATTCCATTCCATTCCATTCCATTACGTTCCGTTCCATTCCGTTCCATTCCATTGAATTCCGATCCATTGCATTGAATTCCGTTCCATTCCATTCCATTCCATTCCATTCCATTAGATTCCATTCCATTCCATTGAATTCAATTCCGTTCCATTCCATTCCATTGAATTCCATTGAATTCCATTCCATTGAATTCCATTCCATTCCATTGAATTCCATTCCATTTCATTCCATTCCATTCCGTTCCATTCCATTCCGTTCCATTCCATTCCATTCCTTTCCATTCCATTCCATTCCGTTCCATTCCATTGAATTCCGTTCCATTGCACTGAATTCCGTTCCATTCCATTCCATTCCTTTCCGTTCCGTTCCGTTCCGTTCCGTTCCGTTCTACTCGGGTGGATTCCATTCTATTCCTTTCCATTCCATTCGATTCCATTCTATTCCATTCGATTCCATTCGATTCAATTCGATTCCATTCCATTCCATTCCATTCCATTCCATTCCATTCCATTGAATTCCATTCCATTCCATTCCGTTCCATTCCATTCCGTTCCATTCCATTCCATTCCATTCCATTACGTTCCGTTCCATTCCGTTCCATTCCGTTCCATTCCATTGAATTCCGATCCATTGCATTGAATTCCGTTCCATTCCATTCCATTCCTTTCCGTTCCGTTCCGTTCCGTTCCGTTCCGTTCTACTCGGATTGATTCCATTCTATTCCATTCCATTCCATTCGATTCCATTCGATTCCATTCGATTCCATTCGATTCCATTCCATTCCATTCCATTCCATTGAATTCCATTCCATTCCATTCCATTCCATTCCATTCCATTTCATTCCATTGAATTCCATTGAATTCCATTCCATTGAATTCCATTCCATTCCATTCCATTCCTTTCCATTCCATTCCGTTCCATTCCATTCCATTCCATTCCATTCCATTCCATTCCGTTCCGTTCCATTCCGTTCCATTCCGTTCCATTCCATTGAATTCCGTTCCATTCCATTACATTCCTTTACGTTCCGTTCCGTTCCGTTCCGTTCCGTTCCGTTCTACTCGGGTTGATTCCATTCTATTCCATTCCATTCCATTCGATTCCATTCTATTCCATTCGATTCCATTCGATAAAATTCAATTAGATTCGATTCCATTGAATTCCATTCCATTCCATTGAATTCCATTCCATTCCATTGAATTCCATTCCATTCCATTCCATTCCATTCCATTCCATGGAATTCCATTCCATTCCATTGAATTCCATTCCATTCCATTACATTCGATTCCATTCCATTCCATGGAATTCCATTCCATTCGATTCCATTCCATTCCATGGAATTCCATTTCATTCCATTCCATTCCATTCCATTCCATTCCATTCCATAGAATTCCATTCCGTTCCATTCCATTCCATTCCATTCCATTCCGTTCCATTCCATTCCATCGAATTCCATTCCATTCCATTCCATTCCATTCCATTCCATTCCATTCCATTCCATTCCATTCCATTCCATTCTACTCGGGTTGATTCCATTCTATTACATTCCATTCCATTCGATTCCATTCGATTCCATTCGATTCCATTCGATTCCATTCCATTCCATTCCATTCCATTGAATTCCATTCCATTCCATTCCATTCCATTCCATTCCATTCCATTGAATTCCATTGAATTCCATTCCATTGAATTCCATTCCATTCCATTCCATTCCGTTCCATTCCATTCCGTTCCATTCCATTCCATTCCATTCCATTCCATTCCATTCCGTTCCGTTCCATTCCGTTCCATTCCGTTCCATTCCATTGAATTCCGTTCCATTGCATTGAATTCCGTTCCATTCCATTCCATTCCTTTCCGTTCCGTTCCGTTCCGTTCCGTTCCGTTCCGTTCTACTCGGGTTGATTCCATTCTATTCCATTCCATTCCATTCGATTCCATTCGATTCCTTTCGATTCCATTCCATTCCATTCCATTCCATTCCATTGAATTCCATTCCATTCCATTCCATTCCATTCCATTGAATTCCATTCCATTCCATTCCATCGAATTCCATTCCATTCCATTGAATTCCATTCCATTCCATTCCATTCCATTCCATTCCATCGAATTCCATTCCATTCCATTCCATTCCATTCCATTCGATTCCATTCGATTCCATTCGATTCCATTCCATTCCATTCCATTCCATTCCATTGAATTCCGTTCCATTCCATTCCATTCCATTCCATTCCCTTCCATTGAATTCCATTACATTGAATTCCATTCCATTCCATTCCATTCCATGGAATTCCATTCCATTCTGTTCCGTTCCGTTCCGTTCCGTTCCGTACCGTTCCATTCCATTCCATTCCATTCCATTGAATTCCGTTCCATTCCATTGAATTCCATTCCATTCCGTTCCATTCCATTGAATTCCGTTCCGTTCCGTTCCGTTCCGTTCCGTTCCGTTCCATTCCGTTCCATTCCATTCCATTCCGTTCTACTCGGGTTCATTCCATTCCATTCCTTTCCGTTCCGTTCCGTTCCGTACCATTCCGTTCCGTTCTACTCGGGTTGATTCCATTCTATTCCATTCCATTCCATTCGATTCCATTCTATTCCATTCGATTCCATTCTATTCAATTCGATTCCATTCCATTCCAATCCATTCCATTACATTCCATTGAATTCCATTCCATTCCATTCCGTTCCACTCCATTCCGTTCCATTCCATTCCATTCCATTCCATTCCATTCCATTACGTTCCGTTCCATTCCGTTCCATTCCATTGAATTCCGATCCATTGCATTGAATTCCGTTCCATTCCATTCCATTCCATTCCATTCCATTCCATTGAATTCCATTCCATTGAATTCCGTTCCATTCCATTGAATTCCATTCCATTCCGTTCCATTCCATTGAATTCCGTTCCGTTCCGTTCCGTTCCGTTCCGTTCCATTCCGTTCCATTCCGTTCCATTCCGTTCTACTCGGGTTGATTCCATTCTATTCCATTCCATTCCATTCGATTCCATTCCATTCCATTCCATTCCATTCCATTCCATTCCATTCCATTCCTTTCTACTCGGGTTCATTCCATTCCATTCCGTTCCGTTCCGTTCCGTTCCGTTCCATTCCTTTCTACTTGTGTTGATTCCATTCCATTCCATTCTATTCCATTGAATTCCATTCCATTCCATTCCATTCCATTCCATTACATGGAATTCCATGGAATTCCATTGAATTCCATTCCATTGAATTCCATTCCATTCCATTCCATTCCATTCCATTGAATTCCATTCCATTCCATTCCATTCCATTCCATCGAATTCCATTCCATTCCATTCCATTCCATTCCATTCCATTCGATTCAATTCGATTCCATTCGATTCCATTCCATTCCATTCCATTCCATTGAATTCCGTTCCATTCCATTCCATTCCATTCCATTCCCTTCCATTGAATTCCATTACATTGAATTCCATTCCATTCCATTCCATTGCATGGAATTCCATTCCATTCCGTTCCGCTCCGTTCCGTTCCGTTCCGTACCGTTCCATTCCATTCCATTCCATTGAATTCCGTTCCATTCCATTGAATTCCATTCCATTCCGTTCCATTCCATTGAATTCCGTTCCGTTCCGTTCCGTTCCGTTCCGTTCCGTTCCATTCCGTTCCATTCCATTCCATTCCGTTCTACTCGGGTTCATTCCATTCCATTCCTTTCCGTTCCGTTCCATTCCGTTCCATTCCGTTCCGTTCCGTTCCGTTCTACTCGGGTTGATTCCATTCTATTCCATTCCATTCCATTCGATTCTAATCTATTCCATTCGATTCCATTCGATTCAATTCTATTCCATTCCATTCCATTCCATTTCATTCCATTCCATTCCATTCCATTGAATTCCATTCCATTCCATTCCGTTCCATTCCATTCCGTTCCATTCCATTCCATTCCATTCCATTCCATTCCTTTCCGTTCCGTTCCGTTCCGTTCCATTCCGTTCTACTCGGATTGATTCCATTCTATTCCATTCGATTCCATTCGATTCCATTCGATTCCATTCGATTCCATTCGATTCCATTCCATTCCATTCCATTCCATTCCATTCCATTCCATTCCATTCCATTGAACTCCATTCCATTCCATTCCATTCCATTCAATTCCATTCCATTCCATTGAATTCCATTCCATTCCATTCCATTCCATTGAATTCTGTTCCATTCAATTCCATTCCATTCCATTCCGTTCTACTCGGGTTGATTCCATTGTATTCCATTCCGTTCCGTTCCGTTCCGTTCCGTTCCGTTCCATTCCATTCCACTCGGGTTGATTCCATTCTATTCCATTCCATTCCATTCCATTCCATTCGATTCCATTCGATTCCATTCGATTCCATTCGATTCCATTCCATTCCATTGAATTCCATTCCATTCCATTCCATTCCATGGAATTCCGTTCCATTCCATTCCATTGCATTCCATTCCATTCCATTCCATTTGAATTCCATTCCATTCCATTCCATTCCATTCCATTCCATTCCATTCCATTCCATTCCACTCTACTCGGGTTGATTCCATTCTATTCCATTCCATTCCATTCGATTCCATTCGATTCCATTCTATTCCATTCGATTCCATTCCATTCCATTCCATTCCATTCCATTCCATTGAATTCCATTCCATTCCATTGAATTCCATTCCATTACATTCCATTCCATTGAATTCCGTTCCATTCCATTCCATTCCATTCCATTCCATTCCATTGAATTCCATTCCATTGAATTCCATTCCATTCCATTCCATTCCATTGAATTCCATTCCATTCCGTTCCGTTCCGGTCCGTTCCGTTCCGTTTCGTTCCGTTCCGTTCCGTTCCGTTCCATTCCATTCCATTCCATTCCATTCCATGGAATTCCGTTCCATTCCATTGAATTCCATTCCATTCCGTTCCATTCCATTGAATTCTGTTCCGTTCCGTTCCGTTCCGTTCCGTTCCATTCCGTTCCATTCCGTTCCTTTCCGTTCTACTCGGGTTGATTCCATTCTATTCCATTCCATTCCATTCGATTCCATTCGATTCCATTCGAATCCATTCGATTCCATTCGATTCCATTCGATTCCATTCCATTCCATTGAATTCCATTCCATTCCATTCCATTCCATTGAATTCCGTTCCATTCCATTCAATTCCATTCCATTCCATTCCTTTCCGTTCCGTTCCGTTCCGTTCCGTTCCGTTCCGCTCTACTCGGGTTGATTCCATTCTATTCCATTCCATACCATTCGATTCCATTCTATTCCATTCGATTCCATTCGATTCAATTCGATTCCATTCCATTCCATTCCATTCCATTCCATTCCATTGAATTCCGTTCCATTCCATTGAATTCCATTCCATTCCGTTCCATTCCATTGAATTCCGCTCCGTTCCGTTCCGTTCCGTTCCGTTCCATTCCGTTCCATTCCGTTCCATTCCGTTCTACTCGGGTTGATTCCATTCTATTCCATTCCATTCCATTCGATTCCATTCTATTCCATTCGATTCCATTCGATTCAATTCGATTCCATTCCATTCCATTCCATTCCATTCCATTCCATTGAATTCCATTGAATTCCATTCCATTCCATTCCGTTCCATTCCATTCCGTTCCATTCCATTCCATTCCATTCCATTCCATTCCATTCCATTCCATTCCGTTCTACTCGGGTTCATTCCATTCCATTCCGTTCCGTTCCGTTCCGTTCCGTTCCTTTCCTTTCTACTTGTGTTGATTCCATTCCATTCCATTCTATTCCATTGAATTCCATTCCATTCCATTCCATTCCATTCCATTACATGGAATTCCATTGAATTCCATTGAATTCCAATCCATAGAATTCCATTCCATTCCATTCCATTCCATTCCATGGAATTCCATTCCATTCCATTCCATTCCATTGAATTCCATTCCATTCCATTCCATTGAATTCCATTCCATTCCATTCCATTCGATTCCATTTCATTCCATTGAAATCCATTCCATTCCATTGAATTCCATTCCATTCCGTTCCATTCCATTGAATTCTGTTCCGTTCCGTTCCGTTCCGTTCCGTTCCATTCCGTTCCATTCCGTTCCTTTCCGTTCTACTCGGGTTGATTCCATTCTATTCCATTCCATTCCATTCGATTCCATTCTATTCCATTCGATTCCATTCGATTCAATTAGATTCCATTCCATTCCATTCCATTGCATTCCATTGAATTCCGTTCCATTCCATTGAATTCCATTCCATTCCGTTCCATTCCATTGAATTCCGCTCCGTTCCGTTCCGTTCCGTTCCGTTCCATTCCGTACCATTCCGTTCCATTCCGTTCTACTCGAGTTGATTCCATTCTATTCCATTCCATTCCATTCGATTCCATTCCATTCCATTCCATTCCATTCCATTCCGTTCTACTCGGGTTCATTCCATTCCATTCCGTTCCGTTCCGTTCCGTTCCGTTCCTTTCCTTTCTACTTGGGTTGATTCCATTCCATTCCTTTCTATTCCATTGAATTCCATTCCATTCCATTCCATTCCATTGAATTCCATTCCATTCCATTCCATTCGATTCCATTTCATTCCATTGAATTCCATTCCATTCCATTCCATTCCATTCCATTGAATTCCATTGAATTCCATTCCATTGAATTCCATTCCATTCCATTGAATTCCATTCCATTTCATTCCATTCCATTCCGTTCCATTCCATTCCGTTCCATTCCATTCCATTCCTTTCCATTCCATTCCATTCCGTTCCATTCCATTGAATTCCGTTCCATTGCATTGAATTCCGTTCCATTCCATTCCATTCCTTTCCGTTCCGTTCCGTTCCGTTCCGTTCCGTTCCGTTCTACTCGGGTTGATTCCATTCTATTCCATTCCATTCCATTCGATTCCATTCTATTCCATTCGATTCTATTCGATTCAATTCGATTCCTTTCGATTCCATTCCATTCCATTCCATTCCATTCCATTCCATTGAATTCCATTCCATTCCATTCCGTTCCATTCCATTCCGTTCCATTCCATTCCATTCCATTCCATTCCATTCCGTTCCATTCCATTCCATTCCTTTCCATTCCATTCCTTTCCGTTCCATTCCGTTCCGTTCCATTCCGTTCTACTCGGATTGATTCCATTATATTCCATTCCATTCCATTCCATTCGATTCCATTCGATTCCATTCAATTCCATTCGATTCCATTCCTTTCCATTCCATTCCATTCCATTACATGGAATTCCATTGAATTCCATTGAATTCCATTCCATTGAATTCCATTCCATTCCATTCCATTCCATTCCATTCCATGGAATTCCATTCCATTCCATTCCATTCCATTCCATTGAATTCCATTCCATTCCATTCCATTCCATTGAATTCCGTTCCATTCCATTCCATTGCATTCCATTCCATTCCATTCCATTTGAATTCCATTCCATTCCATTCCATTCCATTCCATTCCATTCTACTCGGGTTGATTCCATTCTATTCCATTCCATTCCATTCGATTCCACTCGATTCCATTCGATTCCATTCGATTCCATTCCATTCCATTCCATTCCATTCCATTCCATTCCATTCCATTCCATTCCATTCCATTCCATTCCATTGAATTCCATTCCATTCCATTCCATTCCATTGAATTCCGTTCCATTCCATTCCATTCCATTCCATTCCATTCCATTGAATTCCATTCCATTGAATTCCATTCCATTGAATTCCATTCCATTGAATTCCATTCCATTCCGTTCCGTTCCGTTCCGTTCCGTTTCGTTCCGTTCCGTTCCGTTCCGTTCCATTCCATTCCATTCCATTCCATTGAATTCCGTTCCATTCCATTGAATTCCATTCCATTCCGTTCCGTTCCATTGAATTCTGTTCCGTTCCGTTCCGTTCCGTTCCGTTCCATTCCGTTCCATTCCGTTCCTTTCCGTTCTACTCGGGTTGATTCCATTCTATTCCATTCCATTCCATTCGATTCCATTCGAATCCATTCGATTCCATTCGATTCCATTCGATTCCATTCCATTCCATTGAATTCCATTCCATTCCATTCCATTCCATTGAATTCCGTTCCATTCCATTCAATTCCATTCCATTCCATTCCTTTCCGTTCCGTTCCGTTCCGTTCCGTTCCGTTCCCTTCTACTCGGGTTGATTCCATTCTATTCCATTCCATTCCATTCGATTCCATTCTATTCCATTCGATTCCATTCGATTCAATTAGATTCCATTCCATTCCATTCCATTCCATTCCATTCCATTGAATTCCGTTCCATTCCATTGAATTCCATTCCATTCCGTTCCATTCCATTGAATTCCGCTCCGTTCCGTTCCGTTCCGTTCCGTTCCATTCCGTACCATTCCGTTCCATTCCGTTCTACTCGGGTTGATTCCATTCTATTCCATTCCATTCCATTCGATTCCATTCCATTCCATTCCATTCCATTCCATTCCGTTCTACTCGGGTTCATTCCATTCCATTCCGTTCCGTTCCGTTCCGTTCCGTTCCTTTCCTTTCTACTGGTGTTGATTCCATTCCATTCCTTTCTATTCCATTGAATTCCATTCCTTTCCATTCCATTCCATTCCATTACATGGAATTCCATTGAATTCCATTGAATTCCATTCCATTGAATTCCATTCCATTCCATTCCATTCCATTCCATTCCATGGAATTCCATTCCATTCCATTCCATTCCATTCCATTGAATTCCATTCCATTCCATTCCATTGAATTCCATTCCATTCCATTCCATTCGATTCCATTCCATTCCATTGAATTCCATTCCATTCCATTCCATTCCATTCCATTCCATTCCATTGAATTCCATTGAATTCCATTCCATTGAATTCCATTCCATTCCATTGAATTCCATTCCATTTCACTCCATTCCATTCCGTTCCATTCCATTCCGTTCCATTCCATTCCATTCCTTTCCATTCCATTCCATTCCGTTCCATTCCATTGAATTCCGTTCCATTGCATTGAATTCCGTTCCATTCCATTCCATTCCTTTCCGTTCCGTTCCGTTCCGTTCCGTTCCGTTCCGTTCTACTCGGGTTGATTCCATTCTATTCCATTCCATTCCATTCGATTCCATTCTATTCCATTCGATTCCATTCGATTCAATTCGATTCCATTCCATTCCATTCCATTCCATTCCATTCCATTCCATTCCATTCCATTCCATTGAATTCCATTCCATTCCATTCCGTTCCATTCCATTCCGTTCCATTCCATTCCATTCCATTCCATTCCATTACATCGAATTCCAGTCCATTCCATTCCATTCCATTCCATTCCATTGTATTCCATTCCATTCCATTGAATTCCATTCCATTCCATTCCATTCCATTGAATTCCGTTCCATTGAATTCCATTCCTTTCCGTTCCCTTCCGTTCCGTTCTGTTCCATTCTACTCGGGTTGATTCCATTCTTTTCCATTACATTTCATTCGATTCCATTCGATTCCATTCCATTCCATTCCATTTGAATTCCATTGCATTCCATTCCATTCCATTCCATTCCATTCCATTCCATTCCATTCCATCGAATTCCATTCCATTCGATTCCATTCCATTCCATTCCATTGTATTCCATTCCATTCCATTCTACTCGGGTTGATTCCATTCTATTCCATTCCATTCCATTCGATTCCATTCGATTCCATTCGATTCCATTCGATTACATTCCATTCAATTCCATTCAATTGAATTCCATTCCATTACATTCCATTCCTTTCCATTCCATTCCATTCCATTCCATTCCATTCCATTCCATTCCATTCCGTTCTGCTCGGGTTGATTCCATTTTATTCCATTCCATTCCATTCGTTTCCATTCGATTCCATTCGATTCCATTCCATTCCATTCCATTCCATTGAATTCCATTCCATTCCATTCCATTCCATTCCATTCCATTCCATTCCATTCCATTCCATTCCATTCCGTTCCATTCCATTCCGTTCCTTTCCTTTCCATTCCGTTCCATTCCATTCCGTTCCGTTCCATTCCATTGCATTCCGTTCCATTCCATTGAATTCCGTTCCATTGCATTGAATTCCATTCCAATCCATTCCATTCCATTCCATTCCATTCCATTCCATTGAATTCCATTCCATTCCATTCCATTCCATTCCATTCCATTCCATTCCATTCCATTGAATTCCATTCCATTCCATTGAATTCCATTCCATTCCATTCCATTCGATTCCATTCCATTCCATTGAATTCCATTCCATTCCTTTCCATTCCATTCCATTCCATTCCATTCCATTGAATTCCATTCCATTGAATTCCATTCCATTCCATTGAATTCCTTTGCAATCCATTCCATTCCATTGAATTCCATTCCATTCCATTCCATTCCATTCCGTTCCATTCCATTTGAATTCCATTCCATTCCATTCCATTCCATTCCATTCTACTTGGGTTGATTCCATTCTATTCCATTCCATTCCATTCCATTCCATTCCATTCCATTCGATTCAATTCGATTCCATTCTATTCCATTCGATTCCATTCGATTCAATTCGATTCCATTCCATTCCATTCCATTCCATTCCATTCCATTCCATTCCATTGAATTCCATTCCATTCCATTCCGTTCCATTCCATTCCGTTCCATTCCATTCCATTCCATTGAACTCCATTCCATTCCATTCCATTCCATTCCATTCCATTCCATTGAATTCCATTCCACTCCATTCCATTCCATTGAATTCAGTTCCATTCAATTCCATTCGATTCCATTCCGTTCTACTCGGGTTGATTCCATTCTATTCCATTCCGTTCCGTTACGTTCCGTTCCGTTCCTTTCCGTTCCATTCCACTCGGGTTGATTCCTTTCTATTCCATTCCATTCCATTCGATTCCATTCGATTCCATTCGATTCCATTCGATTCCATTCGATTCCATTCCATTCCATAGAATTCCATTCCATTCCATTCCATTCCATTGAATTCCGTTCCATTCCATTCAATTCCATTCCATTCAATTCCATTCCATTTGAATTCCATTCCATTCCATTCCATTCCATTCCATTCCATTGAACTCCATTCCATTCCATTCCATTCCATTCCATTCCATTCCATTCCATTGAATTCCATTCCATTGAATTCCATTCCATTCCATTGAATTCCATTGCAATCCATTCCATTCCATTGAATTCCATTCCATTCCATTCCATTCCATTCCGTTCCATTCCATTTGAATTCCATTCCATTCCATTCCATTCCATTCCATTCTACTTGGGTTGATTCCATTCTATTCCATTCCATTCCATTCCATTCCATTCCATTCCATTCGATTCAATTCGATTCCATTCTATTCCATTCGATTCCATTCGATTCAATTCGATTCCATTCCATTCCATTCCATTCCATTCCATTCCATTCCATTCCATTGAATTCCATTCCATTCCATTCCGTTCCATTCCATTCCGTTCCATTCCATTCCATTCCATTCCATTCCATTGAACTCCATTCCATTCCATTCCATTCCATTCCATTCCATTCCATTCCATTGAATTCCATTCCATTCCATTCCATTCCATTGAATTCAGTTCCATTCAATTCCATTCGATTCCATTCCGTTCTACTCGGGTTGATTCCATTCTATTCCATTCCGTTCCGTTACGTTCCGTTCCGTTCCTTTCCGTTCCATTCCATTGAATTCCATTCCATTGAATTCCATTCCATTCCATTGAATTCCTTTGCAATCCATTCCATTCCATTGAATTCCATTCCATTCCATTCCATTCCATTCCGTTCCATTCCATTTGAATTCCATTCCATTCCATTCCATTCCATTCCATTCCACTCGGGTTGATTCCTTTCTATTCCATTCCATTCCATTCGATTCCATTCGATTCCATTCGATTCCATTCGATTCCATTCGATTCCATTCCATTCCATTCCATTCCATTGAATTCCATTCCATTCCATTCCATTCCATTGAATTCCGTTCCATTCCATTCCATTCCATTCCATTCCATTCCATTCCATTCCATTGAATTCCATTCCATTCCATTCCATTCCATTCCGTTCTACTCGGGTTGATTCCATTCTATTCCATTCCGTTCCGTTCCGTTCCGTTCCGTTCCATTCCACTCGGGTTGATTCCATTCTATTCCATTCCATTCCATTCGATTCCATTCGATTCCATTCGATTCCATTCGATTCCATTCGATTCCATTCGATTCCATTCCATTCCATTGAATTCCATTCCATTCCATTGCATTCCATTGAATTCCGTTCCATTCCATTCAATTCCATTCCATTCCATTCCATTCCATTTGAATTCCATTCCATTCCATTCCATTCCATTCCATTCCATTCCATTCCATTCCATTCCATTCCATTCCATTCCATTCCATTCTACACGGGTTGATTCCATTCTATTCCATTCCATTCCATTCGATTCCATTCGATTCCATTCGATTCCATTCCATTCCATTCCATTCTATTCCATTCCATTCCATTCCATTCCATTGAATTCCATTCCATTCCATTGAATTCCATTCCATTCCATTCCATTCCATTGAATTCCGTTCCTTTCCATTCCATTCCATTCCATTCCATTGAATTCCATTCCATTGAATTCCATTCCATTCCATTCCATTCCACTGAATTCCATTCCATTCCGTTCCGTTCCGTTCCGTTCCGTTCCATTCCGTTCCATTCCATTCCATTCCATTCCATTGAATTCCGTTCCATTCCATTGAATTCCATTCCATTCCGTTCCATTCCATTGAATTCCGTTCCGTTCCGTTCCGTTCCATTCCGTTCCATTCCGTTCCATTCCGTTCTACTCGGGTTGATTCCATTCTATTCCATTCCATTCCATTCGATTCCATTCCATTCCATTCGATTCCATTCCATTCCGTTCTACTCGGGTTCATTCCATTCCATTCCGTTCCGTTCCGTTCCGTTCCGTTCCATTCCTTTCTACTTGTGTTGATTCCATTCCATTCCATTCTATTCCATTGAATTCCATTCCATTCCATTCCATTCCATTCCATTCCATTACATGGAATTCCATTGAATTCCATTGAATTCCATTCCATTGAATTCCATTCCATTCCATTGAATTCCATTCCATTCCATTCCATTCCATTCCATTGAATTCCATTCCATTCCATTCCATTCCATTCCATTCCATTCCATTCCATTGAATTCCATTCCATTCCATTCCATTCGATTCCTTTCCATTCCATTGAATTCCATTCCATTCCATTCCATTCCATTCCATTCCATTGAATTCCATTGAATTCCATTCCATTCCGTTCCATTCCATTGAATTCCGTTCCGTTCCGTTCCGTTCCATTCCGTTCCGTTCCATTCCGTTCCATTCTGTTCTATTCCGTTCTACTCGGGTTGATTCCATTCTATTCCATTCCATTCCACTCGATTCCATTCCATTCCATTCCATTCCATTCCATTCCATTCCGTTCTACTCGGGTTCATTCCATTCCATTCCGTTCCGTTCCATTCCTTTCTACTTGTGTTGATTTCATTCCATTCCATTCTATTCCATTGAATTCCATTCCATTCCATTCCATTCCATTCCATGGAATTCCATTGAATTCCATTGAATTCCATTCCATGGAATTCCATTGAATTCCATTGAATTCCATTCCATGGAATTCCATTGAATTCCATTCCATTCCATTCCATGGAATTCCATTCCATTCCATTCCATTCCATTCCATTCCATTCCATTACATGGAATTCCATTGAATTCCATTGAATTCCATTCCATTCCATTCCATTCCATTCCGTTCCATTCCATTCCGATCCATTGCATTGAATTCCGCTCCATTCCATTCCATTCCTTTCCGTTCCGTTCCGTTCCGTTCCGTTCCTTTCCGTTCTACTCAGATTGATTCCATTCTACTCCATTCCATTCCATTCGATTGCATTCGATTCCATTCGATTCCATTCGATTCCATTCCATTCCATTCCATTCCATTCCATTGAATTCCATTACATTCCATTCCATTCCATTCCATTCCATTCCATTCCATTCCATAGAATTCCATTCCATTCCATTCCATTCCATTGAATTCTGTTCCATTCAGTTCCATTCCATTCCATTCCGTTCTACTCGGGTTTATTCCATTCTATTCCATTCCGTTCCGTTCCGTTCCGTTCCTTTCCGTTCCATTCCATTCCACTCGGGTTGGTTCCATTCTATTCCATTCCATTCCATTCGATTCCATTCGATTCCATTCGATTCCATTCGATTCCATTCGATTCCATTCCATTCCATTCCATTCCATTGAATTCCGTTCCATTCCATTCAATTCCATTCCATTCCATTCCATTCCATTTGAATTCCATTCCATTCCATTCCGTTCCATTCCATTCCATTCCATTCCATTCCATTCCGTTCTACTCGGGTTGATTCCATTCTATTCCATTCCATTCCATTCGATTCCATTCGATTCCATTCGATTCCATTCGATTCCATTCCATTCCATTCCATTCCATTCCATTCCATTCCATTCCATTGAATTCCATTCCATTCCATTGAATTCCATTCCATTCCATTCCATTCCATTGAAGTCCGTTCCATTCCATTCCATTCCATTCCATTCCATTCCATTGAATTCCATTCCATTGAATTCCATTCCATTCCATTCCATTCCATTGAATTCCATTCCATTCCGTTCCGTTCCGTTCCGTTCTGTTCCGTTCCGTTCCATTCCATTCCATTCCATTCCATTGAATTCCGTTCCATTCCATTGAATTCCATTCCATTCCGTTCCATTCCATTGAATTCCGTTCCGTTCCGTTCCGTTCCGTTCCATTCCGTTCCATTCCGTTCCATTCCGTTCTACTTGGGTTGATTCCATTCTATTCCATTCCATTCCATTCGATTCCATTCCATTCCGTTCCATTCCATTAAATTCCGTTCTACTCGGGTTCATTCCATTCCATTCCGTTCCTTTCCGTTCCGTACCATTCCTTTCTACTTGTGTTGATTCTATTCCATTCCATTCTATTCCATTGAATTCCATTCCATTCCATTCCATTCCATTCCATTCCATTCCATTGAATTCCATTCCATTCTATTCCATTCCATTCCATAGAATTCCATTCCATTCCATTCCATTCCATTCCATTCCATTCCTTTCCATTCCAATGAATTCCATTGAATTCCGTTCCATTGAATTCCATTCCATTCCATGGAATTCCATTCCATTCCATTCCATTCCATTCCGTTCCATTCCATTCAGTTCCATTCCATTCCATTCCATTCCATTCCGTTCCGTTCCATTCCGTTCCATTCCGTTCCATTCCATTGAATTCCGTTCCCTTGCACTGAATTCCGTTCCATTCCATTCCATTCCTTTCCGTTCCGTTCCGTTCCGTTCCGTTCCGTTCCGTTCTACTCGGGTTGATTCCATTCTATTCCATTCCATTCCATTCGATTCCATTCTAATCCATTCGATTCCATTCGATTCAATTCGATTCCATTCCATTCCATTTCATTCCATTCCATTCCAATGAATTCCATTCCATTCCATTGAATTCCATTCCATTCCATTCCATTCCATTGAATTCCATTCCATTCCATTGAATTCCATTCCATTCCATTCCATTCGATTCCATTCCATTCCATGGAATTCCATTCCATTCCATTCCATTCCATTCCATTCCATTCCATTCCATTCCATTCGATCCATTCTATTCCTTTCGATTCCATTCGATTCCATTCCATTCCATTCCATTGAATTCCATTCCATTCCATTCCATTCCATTGAATTCCATTCTATTCTATTCCATCGAATTCCATTCCATTCCATTGAATTCCGTTCCATTCCATTCCATTCCATTCCATTCCATTCCATTCCATTCCATTCCATTCCATCGAATTCCATTCCATTCCATTCCATTCCATTCCATTCCATTCCATTCCATTCTACTCGGGTTGATTCCATTCTATTACATTCCATTCCATTCGATTCCATTCGATTCCATTCGATTCCATTCGATTCCATTCCATTCCATTCCATTCAATTGAATTCCATTCCATTCCATTCCATTCCATTCCATTCCATTCCATTCAATTACATCGAATTCCAGTACATTCCATTCCATTCCATTCCATTCCATTGTATTCCATTCCATTCCATTGAATTCCATTCCATTCCATTCCATTCCATTGAATTCCGTTCCATTCCATTCCATTCCATTGAATTCCGATCCATTGAATTCCATTCCTTTCCGTTCCCTTCCGTTCCGTTCTGTTCCATTCTACTCGGGTTGATTCCATTCTTTTCCATTACATTCCATTCGATTCCATTCGATTCCATTCCATTCCATTCCATTTGAATTCCATTGCATTCCATTCCATTCCATTCCATTCCATTCCATTCCATCGAATTCCATTCCATTCGATTCCATTCCATTCCATTCCATTGCATTCCATTCCATTCCATTCTACTCGGGTTGATTCCATTCTATTCCATTCCATTCCATTCGATTCCATTTGATTCCATTCGATTCCATTCGATTCCATTCCATTCCATTCCATTCAATTGAATTCCATTCCATTCCATTCCATTCCTTTCCATTCCATTCCATTCCATTCCATTCCATTCCATTCCGTTCTGCTCGGGTTGATTCCATTTTATTCCATTCCATTCCATTCGATTCCATTCGATTCCATTCGATTCCATTCCATTCCATTCCATTCCATTGAATTCCATTCCATTCCATTCCATTCCATTCCATTCCATTCCATTCCATTCCATTCCTTTCCGTTCCATTCCATTCCGTTCCTTTCCTTTCCATTCCGTTCCATTCCATTCCGTTCCGTTCCATTCCATTGCATTCCGTTCCATTCCATTGAATTCCGTTCCATTGCATTGAATTCCATTCCAATCCATTCCATTCCATTCCGTTCCGTTCCGTTCCGTTCCGTTCCGTTCCGTTCTTCTCGGGTTGATTCCATTCTATTCCATTCCATTCCATTCGATTCCATTCGATTCCATTCGATTCCATTCGATTCCATTCGATTCCATTCCATTCAATTCCATTCCATTGAATTCCATTCCATTCCATTGAATTCCATTCCATTCCATTCCATTCCATTCCATTCCATTCCATTCCATTGAATTCCATTCCATTCCATTGAATTCCATTCCATTCCATCCCATTCGATTCCATTCCATTCCATTGAATTCCATTCCATTCCATTCCATTCCATTCCATTCCATTCCATTCCATTGAATTCCATTCCATTGAATTCCATTCCATTCCATTGAATTCCATTGCAATCCATTCCATTCCATTGAATTCCGTTCCATTCCATTCCATTCCATTCCGTTCCATTCCATTTGAATTCCATTCCATTCCATTCCATTCCATTCCATTCCATTCTACTCGGGTTGATTCCATTCTATTCCATTCCATTCCATTCCATTCCATTCCATTCCATTCCATTCAATTCGATTCCATTCTATTCCATTCGATTATATTCGATTCAATTCGATTCCATTCCATTCCATTCCATTCCATTCCATTCCATTGAATTCCATTCCATTCCATTCCGTTCCATTCCATTCCGTTCCATTCCATTCCATTCCATTCAATTCCATTGAACTCCATTCCATTCCATTCCATTCCATTCCATTCCATTCCATTCCATTGAATTCCATTCCATTCCATTCCATTCCATTGAATTCTGTTCCATTCAATTCCATTCGATTCCATTCCGTTCTACTCGGGTTGATTCCATTCTATTCCATTCCGTTCCGTTACGTTCCGTTCCGTTCCTTTCCGTTCCATTCCACTCGGGTTTATTCCTTTCTATTCCATTCCATTCCATTCGATTCCATTCGATTCCATTCGATTCCATTCGATTCCATTCGATTCCATTCCATTCCATTCCATTGAATTCCATTCCATTCCATTCCATTCCATTGAATTCCGTTCCATTCCATTCCATTCCATTCCATTCCATTCCATTCCATTCCATTCCATTGAATTCCATTCCATTCCGTTTCGTTCCGTTCCGTTCCGTTCCTTTCCGTTCCATTCCATTCCACTCGGGTTGGTTCCATTCTATTCCATTCCATTCCATTCGATTCCATTCGATTCCATTCGATTCCATTCGATTCCATTCGATTCCATTCCATTCCATTCCATTCCATTCCATTCCATTCCATTCCATTGAATTCCATTCCATTCCATTGAATTCCATTCCATTCCATTCCATTCCATTGAATTCCGTTCCATTCCATTCCATTCCATTCCATTCCATTCCATTGAATTCCATTCCATTGAATTCCATTCCATTCCATTCCATTCCACTGAATTCCATTCCATGCCGTTCCGTTCCGTTCCGTTCCGTTCCATTCCGTTCCATTCCATTCCATTCCATTCCATTGAATTCCGTTCCATTCCATTGAATTCCATTCCATTCCGTTCCATTCCATTGAATTCCGTTCCGTTCCGTTCCGTTCCGTTCCATTCCGTTCCATTCCGTTCCATTCCGTTCTACTCGGGTTGATTCCATTCTATTCCATTCCATTCCATTCGATTCCATTCCATTCCATTCGATTCCATTCCATTCCGTTCTACTCGGGTTCATTCCATTCCATTCCGTTCCGTTCTGTTCCGTTCCGTTCCATTCCTTTCTACTTGTGTTGATTCCATTCCATTCCATTCTATTCCATTGAATTCCATTCCATTCCATTCCATTCCATTCCATTACATGGAATTCCATTGAATTCCATTGAATTCCATTCCATTGAATTCCATTCCATTCCATTGAATTCCATTCCATTCCTTTCCATTCCATTCCATTGAATTCCATTCCATTCCATTCCATTCCATTCCATTCCATTCCATTCCATTCCATTCCATAGAATTCCATTCCATTCCATTCCATTCGATTCCTTTCCATTCCATTGAATTCCATTCCATTCCATTCCATTCCATTCCATTCCATTGAATTCCATTGAATTCCATTCCATTGAATTCCATTCCATTCCATTGAATTCCATTCCATTCCATTCCATTCCATTCCGTTCCATTCCATTCCGTTCCATTCCATTCCATTCCATTCCATTCCATTCCATTCCTTTCCGTTCCGTTCCGTTCCGTTCTACTCGGGTTGATTCCATTCTATTCCATTCCATTCCATTCCATTCCATTCTATTCCATTCGATTCCATTCGATTCAATTCGATTCCATTCCATACCATTCCATTCCATTCCATTCCATTCCATTGAATTCCATTCCATTCCATTCCGTTCCATTCCATTCCGTTCCATTCCATTCCATTCCATTCCATTCCATTACGTTCCGTTCCATTCCGTTCCATTCCGTTCCATTCCATTGAATTCCGATCCATTGCATTGAATTCCGCTCCATTCCATTCCATTCCTTTCCGTTCCGTTCCGTTCCGTTCCGTTCCGTTCCTTTCCGTTCTACTCAGATTGATTCCATTCTACTCCATTCCATTCCATTCGATTGCATTCGATTCCATTCGATTCCATTCGATTCCATTCCATTCCATTCCATTCCATTCCATTCCATTCCATTGAATTCCATTCCATTCCATTCCATTCCATTCCATTCCATTCCATTCCATTCCATTGAATTCCATTCCATTCCATTCCATTCCATTGAATTCTGTTCCATTCAATTCCATTCCATTCCATTCCGTTCTACTCGGGTTTATTCCATTCTATTCCATTCCGTTCCGTTCCGTTCCGTTCCTTTCCGTTCCATTCCATTCCACTCGGGTTGGTTCCATTCTATTCCATTCCATTCCATTCGATTCCATTCGATTCCATTCGATTCCATTCGATTCCATTCGATTCCATTCCATTCCATTCCATTCCATTGAATTCCGTTCCATTCCATTCAATTCCATTCCATTCCATTCCATTCCATTTGAATTCCATTCCATTCCATTCCGTTCCATTCCATTCCATTCCATTCCATTCCATTCCATTCCATTCCGTTCTACTCGGGTTGATTCCATTCTATTCCATTCCATTCCATTCGATTCCATTCGATTCCATTCGATTCCATTCGATTCCATTCCATTCCATTCGATTCCATTCCATTCCATTCCATTCCATTCCATTCCATTCCATTGAATTCCATTCCATTCCATTGAATTCCATTCCATTCCATTCCATTCCATTGAAGTCCGTTCCATTCCATTCCATTCCATTCCATTCCATTCCATTGAATTCCATTCCATTGAATTCCATTCCATTCCATTCCATTCCATTGAATTCCATTCCATTCCGTTCCGTTCCGTTCTGTTCCGTTCCGTTCCATTCCATTCCATTCCATTCCAATGAATTCCATTCCATTCCATTGAATTCCATTCCATTCCATTCCATTCCATTGAATTCCATTCCATTCCATTGAATTCCATTCCATTCCATTCGATTCGATTCCATTCCATTCCATGGAATTCCATTCCATTCCATTCCATTCCATTCCTTTCCATTCCATTCCATTCCATTCCATTCCATTCCATTCGATTCCATTCGATTCCTTTCGATTCCATTCGATTCCATTCCATTCCATTCCATTCCATTGAATTCCATTCCATTCCATTCCATTCCATTGAATTCCATTCCATTCCATTCCATCGAATTCCATTCCATTCCATTGAATTCCATTCCATTCCATTCCATTCCATTCCATTCCATTCCATTCCATTCCATTCCATTACATCGAATTCCAGTCCATTCCATTCCATTCCATTCCATTCCATTGTATTCCATTCCATTCCATTGAATTCCATTCCATTCCATTCCATTCCATTGAATTCCGTTCCATTGAATTCCATTCCTTTCCGTTCCCTTCCGTTCCGTTCTGTTCCATTCTACTCGGGTTGATTCCATTCTTTTCCATTACATTTCATTCGATTCCATTCGATTCCATTCCATTCCATTCCATTTGAATTCCATTGCATTCCATTCCATTCCATTACGTTCCGTTCCATTCTGTTCCATTCCGTTCCATTCCATTGAATTCCGATCCATTGCATTGAATTCCATTCCATTCCATTCCATTCCATTCCATTCCATTCCATTGAATTCCATTCCATTCCATTCCATTCCATTCCATTCCATTCCATTCCATTCCATTCCATTGAATTCCATTCCACTCCATTCCATTCCATTGAATTCTGTTCCATTCAATTCCATTCCATTCCATTCCGTTCTACTCGGGTTTATTCCATTCTATTCCATTCCGTTCCATTCCGTTCCGTTCCTTTCCGTTCCATTCCATTCCACTCGGGTTGGTTCCATTCTATTCCATTCCATTCCATTCGATTCCATTCGATTCCATTCGATTCCATTCGATTCCATTCGATTCCATTCCATTCCATTCCATTCCATTGAATTCCGTTCCATTCCATTCAATTACATTCCATTCCATTCCATTCCATTTGAATTCCATTCCATTCCATTCCGTTCCATTCCATTCCATTCCATTCCATTCCATTCCATTCCATTCCGTTCTACTCGGGTTGATTCCATTCTATTCCATTCCATTCCATTCGATTCCATTTGATTCCATTCGATTCCATTCGATTCCATTCCATTCCATTCCATTCCATTCCATTCCATTCCATTCCATTGAATTCCATTCCATTCCATTGAATTCCATTCCATTCCATTCCATTCCATTGAAGTCCGTTCCATTCCATTCCATTCCATTCCATTCCATTGAATTCCATTCCATTCCATTCCATTCCATTGAATTCCATTCCATTCCGTTCCGTTCCGTTCCGTTCCGTTCCGTTCCGTTCCATTCCATTCCATTCCATTCCATTGAATTCCGTTCCATTCCATTGAATTCCATTCCATTCCGTTCCATTCCATTGAATTCCGTTCCGTTCCGTTCCGTTCCGTTCCATTCCGTTCCATTCCGTTCCATTCCGTTCTACTTGGGTTGATTCCATTCTATTCCATTCCATTCCATTCGATTCCATTCCATTCCGTTCCATTCCATTAAATTCCGTTCTACTCGGGTTCATTCCATTCCATTCCGTTCCTTTCCGTTCCGTACCATTCCTTTCTACTTGTGTTGATTCCATTCCATTCCATTCTATTCCATTGAATTCCATTCCATTCCATTCCATTCCATTCCATTCCATTGAATTCCATTCCATTCCATTCCATTCCATTCCATTCCATTCCATTGAATTCCATTCCATTCTATTCCATTCCATTCCATTGAATTCCATTCCATTCCATTCCATTCCATTCCATTCCTTTCCATTCCATTGAATTCCATTGAATTCCGTTCCATTGAATTCCATTCCATTCAATGGAATTCCATTCCATTCCATTCCATTCCATTCCGTTCCATTCCATTCCGTTCCATTCCATTCCATTCCATTCCATTCCGTTCCGTTCCATTCCGTTCCATTCCGTTCCATTCCATTGAATTCCGTTCCCTTGCACTGAATTCCGTTCCATTCCATTCCATTCCTTTCCGTTCCGTTCCGTTCCGTTCTGTTCCGTTCCGTTCTACTCGGGTTGATTCCATTCTATTCCATTCCATTCCATTCGATTCCATTCTAATCCATTCGATTCCATTCGATTCAATTCGATTCCATTCCATTCCATTTCATTCCATTCCATTCCAAAGAATTCCATTCCATTCCATTGAATTCCATTCCATTCCATTCCATTCCATTGAATTCCATTCCATTCCATTGAATTCCATTCCATTCCATTCCATTCGATTCCATTCCATTCCATGGAATTCCATTCCATTCCATTCCATTCCATTCCATTCCATTCCATTCCATTCCATTCCATTCCATTCGATTCCTTTCGATTCCATTCGATTCCATTCCATTCCATTCCATTCCATTGAATTCCATTCCATTCCATTCCATTCCATTGAATTCCATTCCATTCCATTCCATCGAATTCCATTCCATTCCATTGAATTCCATTCCATTCCATTCCATTCCATTCCATTCCATTCCATTCCATTACATCGAATTCCAGTCCATTCCATTCCATTCCATTCCATTCCATTGTATTCCATTCCATTCCATTGAATTCCATTCCATTCCATTCCATTCCATTGAATTCCGTTCCATTGAATTCCATTCCTTTCCGTTCCCTTCCGTTCCGTTCTGTTCCATTCTACTCGGGTTGATTCCATTCTTTTCCATTACATTTCATTCGATTCCATTCGATTCCATTCCATTCCATTCAATTCCATTCCATTCCATTGAATTCCTTTCCATTCCATTCCATTCCATTGCATTCCATTCCATTCCATTCCATTGAATTCCATTCCATTCCATTCCATTCCATTCCATTCCATTGAATTCCATTCCATTCCATTCCATTCCATTCCATTCCATTCCATTCCATTCCATTGAATTCCATTGAATTCCATTCCATTGAATTCCATTCCATTCCATTGAATTCCATTCCATTCCATTCCATTCCATTCCCTTCCATTCCATTCCGTTCCATTGCATTCCATTCCATTCCATTCCATTCCGTTCCGTTCCATTCCGTTCCATTCCATTCCATTCCATTGAATTCCGTTCCATTGCATTGAATTCCGTTCCATTCCATTCCATTCCTTTCCGTTCCGTTCCGTTCCGTTCCGTTCCGTTCTACTCGGGTTGATTCCATTCTATTCCATTCCATTCCATTCTATTCCATTGTATTCCATTCGATTCCTTTCGATTCAATTCGATTCCATTCCATTCCATTCCATTCCATTCCATTCCATTCCATTCCATTGAATTCCATTCCATTCCATTCCGTTCCATTCCATTCCGTTGCATTCCATTCCATTCCATTCCATTCCATTCCATTCCGTTCCATTACGTTCCGTTCCATTCCGTTCCATTCCATTGAATTCCGATCCATTGCATTGAATTCCGTTCCATTCCATTCCATTCCTTTCCGTTCTGTTCCGTTCCGTTCCGTTCCGTTCTACTCGGATTGATTCCATTCTATTCCATTCCATTCCATTCCATTCCATTCCCTTCCATTCCATTCCGTTCCATTCCATTCCATTCCATTCCATTCCGTTCCGTTCCATTCCGTTCCATTCCGCTCCATTCCATTGAATTCCGTTCCATTGCATTGAATTCCGTTCCATTCCATTCCATTCCTTTCCGTTCCGTTCCGTTCCGTTCCGTTCCGTTCTACTCGGGTTGATTCCATTCTATTCCATTCCATTCCATTCTATTCCATTGTATTCCATTCGCTTCCATTCGATTCCATTCGACTCCATTCCATTCCATTCCATTCCATTCCATTCCATGGTACTCCATTCCATTCCATTGCATTCCATTCCATTCCTTTCCATTCCATTGAATTCCATTCCATTCCATTCCATTCCATTGAATTCTGTTCCATTCAATTCCATTCGATTCCATTCCGTTCTACTCGGGTTGATTCCATTCTATTCCGTTCCGTTCCGTTCCGTTCCGTTCCGTTCCATTCCATTCCACTCGGGTTGATTCCATTCGATTCCATTCCATTCCATTCGATTCCATTCGATTCCATTCGATTCCATTCGATTCCATTACATTCCATTCCATTCCATTGAATTCCATTCCATTCCATTCCATTCCATTGAATTCCGTTCCATTCCATTCTATTGCATTCCATTCCATTCCATTGAATTCCATTACATTGAATTCCATTCCATTCCATTCCCTTCCATTGAATTCCATTCCATTCCGTTCCGTTCCGTTCCGTTCCGTTCCGTTCCATTCCATTCCATTCCATTCCATTGAATTCCGTTCCATTCCATTGAATACCGTTCCATTCCGTTCCATTCCATTGAATTCCGTTCCGTTCCGTTCCGTTCCGTTCCGTTCCGTTCCATTCCGTTCCATTCCGTTCTACTCGGGTTGATTCCATTCTATTCCGTTCCATTCCACTCGATTCCATTCCATTCAATTCCATTCCATTCCATTCCATTCCGTTCTACTCGGGTTCATTCCATTCCATTCCGTTCCGTTCCGTTCCGTTCCATTCCATTCTACTTGTGTTGATTTCATTCCATTCCATTCTATTCCATTGAATTCCATTCCATTCCATTCCATTCCATTCCATTGAATTCCATTCCATTGCATTCCATTCCATTCCATTCCATTGAATTCCATTGAATTCCATTCCATTGAATTCCATTCCATTCCATTGAATTCCATTCCATTCCATTCCATTCCATTCCGTTCCATTCCATTCCGTTACATTCCATTCCATTCCATTCCATTCCGTTCCATTCCGTTCCATTCCGTTCCATTCCATTGAATTCCGTTCCATTGCATTGAATTCCGTTCCATTCCATTCCATTCCATTCCATTCCGTTCCATTCCATTCCATTCCATTCCATTACGTTCCGTTCCATTCCGTTCCATTCCATTGAATTCCGATCCATTGCATTGAATTCCGTTCCATTCCATTCCATTCCTTTCCGTTCCGTTCCGTTCCGTTCCGTTCCGTTCTACTCGGATTGATTCCATTCTATTCCATTCCATTCCATTCGATTCCATTCGATTCCATTCGATTCCATTCGATTCCATTCCATTCCATTCCATTCCATTGAATTCCATTCCATTCCATTCCATTCCATTCCATTCCATTGAATTCCATTGAATCCCATTCCATTGAATTCCATTCCATTCCATTCCATTCCGTTCCATTCCATTCCGTTCCATTCCATTCCATTCCATTCCATTCCATTCCGTTCCGTTCCATTCCGTTCCATTCCGTTCCATTCCATTGAATTCCGTTCCATTGCATTGAATTCCGTTCCATTCCATTCCATTCCTTTCCGTTCCGTTCCGTTCCGTTCCGTTCCGTTCCATTCTACTCGGGTTGATTCCATTCCATTCCATTCCATTCCATTCGATTCCATTCTATTCCATTCGATTCCATTCGATTCAATTCGATTCGATTCCATTCCTTTCCATTCCATTCCATTCCATTCCATTGAATTCCATTCCATTGCATTCCATTCCATTCCATTCCATTGAATTCCATTGAATTCCATTGAATTCCATTCCATTGAATTCCATTCCATTCCATTGAATTCCATTCCATTCCATTCCATTCCATTCCGTTCCATTCCATTCCGTTACATTCCATTCCATTCCATTCCATTCCGTTCCATTCCGTTCCATTCCGTTCCATTCCATTGAATTCCGTTCCATTGCATTGAATTCCGTTCCATTCCATTCCATTCCATTCCATTCCGTTCCATTCCATTCCATTCCATTCCATTACGTTCCGTTCCATTCCGTTCCATTCCATTGAATTCCGATCCATTGCATTGAATTTCGTTCCATTCCATTCCATTCCTTTCCGTTCCGTTCCGTTCCGTTCCGTTCCGTTCTACTCGGATTGATTCCATTCTATTCCATTCTCTTCCATTCGATTCATTTCGATTCCATTCCATTCCATTCCATTCCATTCCATTCCATTCCATTCCATTCCATTCCATTCTACTCGGGTTGATTCCATTCTATTCCATTCCATTCCATTCGATTCCATTCGATTCCATTCGATTCCATTCCATTCCATTCCATTCCATTCCATTCCATTCCATTCCATTCCATTCCATTGAATTCCATTCCATTCCATTGAATTCCATTCCATTCCATTCCATTCCATTGAATTCCGTTCCATTCCCTTCCATTCCACTCCATTCCATTCCATTGAATTGCATTACATTGAATTCCATTCCATTCCATTCCATTCCATTGAATTCCATTCCATTCCGTTCCGTTCCGTTCCATTCCGTTCCGTTCCTTTCCATTCCATTCCATTCCATTCCATTGAATTCCGTTCCATTCCATTGAATTCCATTCCATTCCGTTCCATTCCATTGAATTCCGTTCCGTTCCGTTCCGTTCCATTCCGTTCCGTTCCATTCCGTTCCATTCCGTTCTATTCCGTTCTACTCGGGTTGATTCCATTCTATTCCATTCCATTCCACTCGATTCCATTCCATTCCATTCCATTCCATTCCATTCCATTCCATTCCGTTCTACTCGGGTTCATTCCATTCCATTCCGTTCCGTTCCATTCCTTTCTACTTGTGTTGATTTCATTCCATTCCATTCTATTCCATTGAATTCCATTCCATTCCATTCCATTCCATTCCATTCCTTTCCATTCCATTCCATTCCATTCCATTCCATTCCATTCGATTCCATTCGATTCCTTTCGATTCCATTCGATTCCATTCCATTCCATTCCATTCCATTGAATTCCATTCCATTCCATTCCATTCCATTGAATTCCATTCCATTCCATTCCATCGAATTCCATTCCATTCCATTGAATTCCATTCCATTCCATTCCATTCCATTCCATTCCATTCCATTCCATTCCATTCCATTCCATTACATCGAATTCCAGTCCATTCCATTCCATTCCATTCCATTCCATTGTATTCCATTCCATTCCATTGAATTCCATTCCATTCCATTCCATTCCATTGAATTCCGTTCCATTGAATTCCATTCGTTTCCGTTCCCTTCCGTTCCGTTCTGTTCCATTCTACTCGGGTTGATTCCATTCTTTTCCATTACATTTCATTCGATTCCATTCGATTCCATTCCATTCCATTCCATTTGAATTCCATTGCATTCCATTCCATTCCATTACGTTCCGTTCCATTCTGTTCCATTCCGTTCCATTCCATTGAATTCCGATCCATTGCATTGAATTCCATTCCATTCCATTCCATAACTTTCCGTTCCGTTCCGTTCCGTTCCGTTCCGTTCCGTTCTACTCGGGTTGATTCCATTCTATTCCATTCCATTCCATTCGATTCCATTCTAATCCATTCGATTCCATTCGATTCTATTCGATTCCATTCCATTCCATTTCATTCCATTCCATTCCAATGAATTCCATTCCATTCCATTGAATTCCATTCCATTCCTTTCCATTCCATTCCATTCCATTCCATTCCATTCCATTCGATTCCATTCGATTCCTTTCGATTCCATTCGATTCCATTCCATTCCATTCCATTCCATTGAATTCCATTCCATTCCATTCCATTCCATTGAATTCCATTCCATTCCATTCCATCGAATTCCATTCCATTCCATTGAATTCCATTCCATTCCATTCCATTCCATTCCATTCCATTCCATTCCATTCCATTCCATTCCATTCCATTACATCGAATTCCAGTCCATTCCATTCCATTCCATTCCATTCCATTGTATTCCATTCCATTCCATTGAATTCCATTCCATTCCATTCCATTCCATTGAATTCCGTTCCATTGAATTCCATTCCTTTCCGTTCCCTTCCGTTCCGTTCCGTTCCGTTCTACTCGGATTGATTCCATTCTACTCCATTCCATTCCATTCGATTGCATTCGATTCCATTCGATTCCATACGATTCCATTCCATTCCATTCCATTCCATTCCATTCCATTCCATTCCATTGAATTCCATTCCATTCCATTCCATTCCATTCCATTCCATTCCATTCCATTCCATTCCATTCCATTGAATTCCATTCCACTCCATTCCATTCCATTGAATTCTGTTCCATTCAATTCCATTCCATTCCATTCCGTTCTACTCGGGTTTATTCCATTCTATTCCATTCCGTTCCATTCCGTTCCGTTCCTTTCCGTTCCATTCCATTCCACTCGGGTTGGTTCCATTCTATTCCATTCCATTCCATTCGATTCCATTCGATTCCATTCGATTCCATTCGATTCCATTCGATTCCATTCCATTCCATTCCATTCCATTGAATTCCGTTCCATTCCATTCAATTACATTCCATTCCATTCCATTCCATTCCATTCCATTCCATTCCATTCCATTCCATTCCGTTCCATTCCATTCCATTCCTTTCCATTCCATTCCGTTCCATTCCATTCCATTCCTTTCCATTCCATTCCGTTCCGTTCCATTCCGTTCCATTCCGTACCATTCCATTGAATTCCGTTCCATTGCATTGAATTCCGTTCCATTCCATTCCATTCCTTTCCGTTCCGTTCCGTTCCGTTCCGTTCCGTTCCGTTCCGTTCCATTCCGTTCTACTCGGGTTGATTCCATTCTATTCCATTCCATTCAGTTCGATTCCATTCCATTCCATTCCATTCCATTCCATTGAATTCCATTCCTTTCCATTCCTTTCCATTCCATTCCGTTCCATTCCATTCCATTCCATTCCATTACGTTCCGTTCCATTCCGTTCCATTCCGTTCCATTCCACTGAATTCCGATCCATTGCATTGAATTCCGTTCCATTCCATTCCATTCCTTTCCGTTCCGTTCCGTTCCGTTCCGTTCTACTCGGATTGATTCCATTCTATTCCATTCCATTCCATTCGATTCCATTCGATTCCATTCGATTCCATTCCATTAAATTCCATTCCATTCCATTCCATTCCATTCCATTCCATTGAATTCCATGGAATTCCACTCCTTTCCATTCCATTCCATTCCATTCCATTCCATTCCATTCCATTGAATTCTGTTCCATTCAATTCCATTCCATTCCATTCCGTTCTACTCGGGTTGATTCCATTCTATTCCATTCCGTTCCGTTCCGTTCCGTTCCGTTCCATTCCACTCGGGTTGATTCCATTCTATTCCATTCCATTCCATTCGATTCCATTCGATTCCATTCGATTCCATTCGATTCCATTCGATTCCATTCGATTCCATTCGATTCCATTCCATTCCATTGAATTCCATTCCATTCCATTCCATTCCATTGAATTCCGTTCCATTCCATTCAATTCCATTCCATTCAATTCCATTCCATTTGAATTCCATTCCATTCCTTTCCGTTCCATTCCATTCCATTCCATTCCATTCCATTCTACTCGGGTTGATTCCATTCTATTCCATTCCATTCCATTCGATTCCATTCGATTCCATTCGATTCCATTCGATTCCATTCCATTCCATTCCATTCCATTCCATTCCATTCCATTCCATTCCATTCCGTTGAATTCCATTCCATTCCATTGAATTCCATTCCATTCCGTTCCATTCCATTGAATTCCGTTCCTTTCCATTCCATTCCATTCCATTCCATTCCATTGAATTCCATTCCATTGAATTCCATTCCATTCCATTCCATTCCATTGAATTCCATTCCATTCCGTTCCGTTCCGTTCCGTTCCGTTCCGTTCCGTTCCATTCCATTCCATTCCATTCCATTGAATTCCGTTCCATTCCATTGAATTCCATTCCATTCCGTTCCATTCCATTGAATTCTGTTCCGTTCCGTTCCGTTCCGTTCCGTTCCATTCCGTTCCATTCCGTTCCTTTCCGTTCTACTCGGGTTGATTCCATTCTATTCCATTCCATTTCATTCGATTCCATTCGATTCCATTCCATTCCATTCCATTCCATTCCATTCCATTCCATTCCATTGAATTCCATTCCATTCCATTCCATCGAATTCCATTCCATTCCATTGAATTCCATTCCATTCCATTCCATTCCATTCCATTCCATTCCATTCCATTCCATTCCATTCCATTCCATTCCATTCTACTCGGGTTGATTCCATTCTATTACATTCCATTCCATTCGATTCCATTCGATTCCATTCGATTCCATTCGATTCCATTCCATTCCATTCCATTCAATTGAATTCCATTCCATTCCATTCCATTCCAATCCATTCCATTCCATTCCATTCCATTCCATTCCATTCCATTCCATTCCATAGAATTCCATTCCATTCCATTGAATTCCATTCCATTCCATTCCATTCCATTGAATTCCGTTCCATTCCATTCCATTCCATTCCATTCCATTCCATTGAATTCCATTACATTCCGTTCCGTTCCGTTCCGTTCCGTTCTGTTCCGTTCCATTCCATTCCATTCCATTCCATTGAATTCCGTTCCATTCCATTGAATTCCATTCCATTCCGTTCCATTCCATTGAATTCCTTTCCGTTCCGTTCCGTTCCGTTCCGTTCCATTCCGTTCCATTCCGTTCCATTACGTTCTACTCGGGTTGATTCCATTCTATTCCATTCCATTCCACTCGATTCCATTCCATTCCATTCCATTCCATTCCATTCCGTTCTACTCGGGTTCATTCCATTCCATTCCTTTCCGTTCCGTTCCGTTCCGTTCCGTTCCGTTCCGTTCTACTCGGGTTGATTCCATTCTATTCCATTCCATTTCATTCGATTCCATTCGATTCCATTCGATTCCATTCCACTCCATTCCATTCCATTCCATTCCATTCCATTCCATTCCATTGAATTCCATTCCATTCCATTCCATTAAATTGAATTCCGTTCCATTCCATTCCATTCCATTCCATTCCATTCCATTGAATTCCATTCCATTGAATTCCATTCCATTCCATTCCATTCCACTGAATTCCATTCCATTCCGTTCTGTTCCGTTCCATTCCGTCCATTCCATTCCATTCCATTCCATTGAATTCCGTTCCATTCCATTGAATTCCATTCCATTCCGTTCCATTCCATTGAATTCCGTTCCGTTCCGTTCCGTTCCGTTCCATTCCGTTCCATTCCGTTCCATGCCGTTCTACTCGGGTTGACTCCATTCTATTCCATTCCATTCCATTCGATTCCATTCGATTCCATTCGATTCCATTCGATTCCATTCCATTCCATTCCATTCCATTCCATTCCATTCCATTGAATTCCATTCCATTCCATTCCATCGAATTCCATTCCATTCCTTTGAATTCCATTCCATTCCATTCCATTCCATTCCATTCCATTCCATTCCATTCCATTCCATTCCATTCCATTCCATTCTACTTGGGTTGATTCCATTCTATTACATTCCATTCCATTCGATTCCATTCGATTCCATTCGATTCCATTCGATTCCATTCCATTCCATTCCATTCAATTGAATTCCATTCCATTCCATTCCATTCCATTCCTTTCCATTCCATTCCATTCCATTCCATTCCATTCCATTGAATTCCATTCCATTCCATTGAATTCCATTCCATTCCATTCCATTCCATTGAATTCCGTTCCGTTCCGTTCCATTCCATTCCATTCCATTCCATTGAATTCCGTTCCATTGCATTGAATTCCATTCCATTCCGTTCCATTCCATTGAATTCTGTTCCATTCCGTTCCGTTCCGTTCCGTTCCGTTCCGTTCTACTCGGATTGATTCCATTCTATTCCATTCCATTCCATTCGATTCCATTCGATTCCATTCGATTCCATTCGACTCCATTCCATTCCATTCAATTCCATTCCATTCCATTCCATTGAACTCCATTCCATTCCACTCCATTCCATTCCATTCCATTCCATTGAATTCCATTCCATTCCATTCCATTCCATTGAATTCTGTTCCATTCCATTCCATTCCATTCCATTCCATTCCATTCCATTCCATTCCATTCCATTACGTTCCGTTCCATTCCGTTCCATTCCATTGAATTCCGATCCATTGCATTGAATTCCGTTCCATTCCATTCCATTCCTTTCCGTTCCGTTCCGTTGCGTTCCGTTCCGTTCTACTCGGGTTGATTCCGTTCCATTCCATTCCATTCCTTTCCGTTCCGTTCCGTTCCGTTCCATTCCGTTCTACTCGGATTGATTCCATTCTAATTCCATTCCAATCCATTCGATTCCATTCGATTCCATTCGATTCCATTCCATTCCATTCCATTCCATTCAATTCCATTGAACTCCATTCCATTCCATTGAATTCCATTCCATTCCATTCCATTCCATTGAATTCCGTTCCATTCCATTCCATTGCATTCCATTCCATTCCATTCCATTTGAATTCCATTCCATTCCATTCCATTCCATTCCATTCCATTCCATTCTACTCGGGTTGATTCCATTCTATTCCATTCCATTCCATTCGATTCCATTCGATTCCATTCGATTCCATTCGATTCCATTCCATTCCATTCCATTCCATTCCATTCCATTGAATTCCATTCCATTCCGTTCCGTTCCGTTCCGTTCCGTTCCGTTTCGTTCCGTTCCGTTCTGTTCCGTTCCATTCCATTCCATTCCATTCCATTGAATTCCGTTCCATTCCATTGAATTCCATTCCATTCCGTTCCATTCCATTGAATTCTGTTCCGTTCCGTTCCGTTCCGTTCCATTCCGTTCCATTCCGTTCCTTTCCGTTCTACTCGGGTTGATTCCATTCTATTCCATTCCATTCCATTCGATTCCATTCGATTCCATTCGAATCCATTCGATTCCATTCGATTCCATTCGATTCAATTCCATTCCATTGAATTCCATTCCATTCCATTCCATTCCATTGAATTCCGTTCCATTCCATTCAATTCCATTCCATTCCATTCCTTTCCGTTCCGTTCCGTTCCGTTCCGTTCCGTTCTACTCGGGTTGATTCCATTCTATTCCATTCCATTCCATTCGATTCCATTCTATTCCATTTGATTCCATTCGATACAATTCGATTCCATTCCATTCTATTCCATTCCATTCCATTCCATTCCATTCCATTCCATTCCAGTGAATTCCATTCCGTTCCTTTCCGTTCCATTCCATTGAATTCCGATCCATTGCATTGAATTCCGTTCCATTCCATTCCATTCCTTTCCGTTCCGTTCCATTCCGTTCCGTTCCGTTCTACTCGGATTGATTCCATTCTATTCCATTCCATTCCATTCGATTCCATTCGATTCCATTCGACTCCATTACATTCCATTCCATTCCATTCCATTCCATTCCATTGAACTCCATTCCATTC
Organism: Gorilla gorilla gorilla; assembly: GCF_029281585.2. NCBI lineage: Eukaryota > Metazoa > Chordata > Mammalia > Primates > Hominidae > Gorilla > Gorilla gorilla. The sequence continues at coordinate 41,630,150 of NC_073242.2, forward strand.
CAATCCATTCCATTCCATTCCATTCCATTCCATTGAATTCCATTCCATTCCATTCCATTCCATTGAATTCTTTTCCATTCCATTCCATTCCATTCCATTCCGTTCTACTCAGGTTGATTCCATTCTATTCCATTCCGTTCCGTTCCGTTCCGTTCCGTTCCGTTCCATTCCACTCGGGTTGATTCCATTCTATTCCATTCCATTCCATTCGATTCCATTCGATTCCATTCGATTCCATTCCATTCCATTCCATTCCATTCCATTGAATTCCATTCCATTCCATTCCATTCCATTCCATTCCATTCCATTAAATTCTATTCCATTGAATTCCATTCCATTCCGTTCCATTCCAATCCATTCCATTCCATTCCATTCCATCGAATTCCGTTCCATTCCATTCCATTCCATTCCATTCCATTCCATTCCATTCTACTCGGGTTGATTCCATTCTATTACATTCCATTCCATTCGATTCCATTCGATTCCATTCGATTCCATTCGATTCCATTCCATTCCATTCAATTGAATTCCATTCCATTCCTTTCCATTCCATTCCATTCCATTCCATTCCATTCCATTGAATTCCATTCCATTCCATTGAATTCCATTCCATTGAATTCCATTCCATTCCATTGAATTCCATTCCATTCCATTCCATTCCATTGAATTCCGTTCCATTCCATTCCATTCCATTCCATGGAATTCCATTACATTGAATTCCATTCCATTCCGTTCCATTCCATTGAATTCCGTTCCGTTCCGTTCTGTTCCGTTCCGTTCCGTTCCATTCTGTTCCATTCCGTTCCATTCCGTTCTACTCGGGTTGATTCCATTCTATTCCATTCCATTCCACTCGATTCCATTCCATTCCATTCCATTCCATTCCATTCCATTCCGTTCTACTCGGGTTCATTCCATTCCATTCCTTTCCGTTCCGTTCCGTTCCGTTCCGTTCCATTCCGTTCCATTCCGTTCTACTCGGGTTGATTCCATTCTATTCCATTCCATTCCGTTCCATTACGTTCCGTTCCATTCGGTTCCATTCCATTGAATTCCGATCCATTGCATTGAATTCCGTTCCATTCCATTCCATTCCTTTCCGTTCCGTTCCGTTCCGTTCCGTTCCGTTCTACTCGGGTTGATTCCATTCTATTCCATTCCATTCCATTCCATTCGATTCCATTCTATTCCATTCGATTCCATTCGATTCAATTCGATTCCATTCCATTCCATTCCATTCCATTCCATTCCATTCCATTCCATTGAATTCCATTCCATTCCATTCCGTTCCTTTCCATTCCGTTCCATTCCATTCCATTCCATTCCATTCCATTCCATTACGTTCCGTTCCATTCCGTTCCATTCCGTTCCATTCCATTGAATTCCGATCCATTGCATTGATTTCCGTTCCATTCCATTCCATTCCTTTCCGTTCCGTTCCGTTCCGTTCCATTCCGTTCTACTCGGATTGATTCCATTCTATTCCATTCCATTCCATTCGATTCCATTCGATTCCATTCGATTCCATTCGGTTCCATTCCATTCCATTCCATTCCATTCCATTCCATTCCATTGAACTCCATTCCATTCCATTCCATTGAATTCCATTCCATTCCATTCCATTCCATTGAATTCCATTCCATTCCATTCCATTCCATTGAATTCTGTTCCATTCAATTCCATTCCATTCCATTCCGTTCTACTCGGGTTGATTCCATTCTATTCCATTCCGTTCCGTTCCGTTCCGTTCCGTTCCGTTCCGTTCCGTTCCGTTCCATTCCACTCGGGTTGATTCCATTCTATTCCATTCCATTCCATTCCATTCCATTCGATTCCATTCGATTCCATTCGATTCCATTCGATTCCATTCGATTCCATTCCATTCCATTGAATTCCATTCCATTCCATTCCATTCCATTGAATTCCGTTCCATTCCATTCCATTGCATTCCATTCCATTCCATTCCATTTGAATTCCATTCCATTCCATTCCATTCCATTCCATTCCATTCCATTCCATTCCATTCCATTCCATTCCATTCTACTCGGGTTGATTCCATTCTATTCCATTCCATTCCATTCGATTCCATTCGATTCCATTCGATTCCATTCCATTCCATTCCATTCCATTCCATTCCATTGAATTCCTTTCCATTCCATTCCATTCCATTCCATTCCAGTCCATTGAATTCCATTCCATTGAATTCCATTCCATTCCATTCCATTCCATTGAATTCCATTCCATTCCGTTCCGTTCCGTTCCGTTCCGTTTCATTCCGTTCCGTTCCGTTCCGTTCCATTCCATTCCATTCCATTCCATTGAATTCCGTTCCATTCCATTGAATTCCATTCCATTCCGTTCCATTCCATTGAATTCTGTTCCGTTCCGTTCCGTTCCATTCCGTTCCATTCTGTTCCTTTCCGTTCTACTCGGGTTGACTCCATTCTATTCCATTCCATTCCATTCGATTCCATTCGATTCCATTCGAATCCATTCGATTCCATTCGATTCCATTCGATTCCATTCCATTCCATTGAATTCCATTCCATTCCATTCCATTCCATTGAATTCCGTTCCATTCCATTCAATTCCATTCCATTCCACTCCTTTCCGTTCCGTTCCGTTACGTTCTACTCGGGTTGATTCCATTCTATTCCATTCCATTCCATTCGATTCCATTCTATTCCATTTGATTCCATTCGATTCCATTCGATTCCATTCGATTCCATTCGATTCCATTCCATTGCATTCCATTCCATTGAATTCCATTCCATTCCATTCCATTCCGTTGAATTCCGTTCCATTCCATTCAATTCCATTCCATTCCATTCCATTCCATTCCATTTGAATTCCATTCCATTCCATTCCATTCCATTCCATTCCATTCCATTCCATTCCATTCCATTCCATTCCATTCCATTCTACTCGGGTTGATTCCATTCTATTCCATTCCATTCCATTCGATTCCATTCGATTCCATTCGATTCCATTCGATTCCATTCGATTCCATTCGATTCCATTCCATTCCATTCCATTCCATTCCATTCCATTCCATTGAATTCCATTGCATTCCATTCCATTCCATTCCATTGAATTCCATTCCATTCCATTCCATTCCATTGAATTCTGTTCCATTCAATTCCATTCCATTCCATTCCGTTCTACTCGGGTTGATTCCATTCTATTCCATTCCGTTCCGTTCCGTTCCGTTCCGTTCCATTCCGTTCCGTTCCATTCCACTCGGGTTGATTCCATTCTATTCCATTCCATTCCATTCGATTCCATTCGATTCCATTCGATTCCATTCGATTCCATTCGATTCCATTCGATTGCATTCCATTCCATTGAATTCCATTCCATTCCATTCCATTCCATTGAATTCCGTTCCATTCCATTCAATTTCATTCCATTCCATTCCATTCCATTTGAATTCCATTCCATTCCATTCCATTCCATTCCATTCCATTCCATTCCATTTGAATTCCTTTCCATTCCATTCCATTCCATTCCATTGAATTCCGTTCCATTTCATTCCATTCCATTCCATTCCATTCCATTGAATTCCATTCCATTGTATTCCATTCCATTCCATTCCATTCCATTGAATTCCATTCCATTCCGTTCCGTTCCGTTCCGTTCCGTTCCGTTCCGTTCCGTTCCGTTCCATTCCATTCCATTCCATTCCATTGAATTCCGTTCTATTCCATTGAATTCCATTCCATTCTGTTGCATTCCATTGAATTCCGTTCCGTTCCGTTCCGTTCCATTCCATTCCATTCCGTTCCATTCTGTTCTACTCGGGTTGATTCCATTCTATTCCATTCCATTCCATTCGATTCCATTCCATTCCATTCCATTCCATTCCATTCCGTTCTACTCGGGTTCATTCCATTCCATTCCGTTCCGTTCCGTTCCGTTCCGTTCCATTCCTTTCTACTTGTGTTGATTCCATTCCATTCCATTCTATTCCGTTGAATTCCATTCCATTCCATTCCATTCCATTCCGTTACATGGAATTACATTGAATTCCATTGAATTCCATTCCATGGAATTCCATTGCATTCCATTCCATTCCATTCCATTGAATTCCATTCCATTAAATTCCATTCCATTCCATTCCATTCCATTCCATTCCATTCCATTGAATTCCATTCCTTTCCATTCCATTCGATTCCATTCCATTCCATTGAATTCCATTCCATTCCATTCCATTCCATTGAATTCCATTGAATTCCATTCCATTGAATTCCATTACATTCCATTGAATTCCATTCCATTCCATTCCATTCCATTCCATTCCATTCCATTCCGTTCCGTTCCATTCCATTCCATTCCTTTCCATTCCATTCCGTTTCATTCCATTCCATTGCTTTCCATTCCATTCCGTTCCGTTCCATTCCGTTCCATTCCGTACCATTCCATTGAATTCCGTTCCATTGCATTGAATTCCGTTCCATTCCATTCCATTCCTTTCCGTTCCGTTCCGTTCCGTTCCGTTCCGTTCCATTCCGTTCTACTCGGGTTGATTCCATTCTATTCCATTCCATTCAGTTCGGTTCCATTCCATTCCATTCCATTCCATTCCATTGAATTCCATTCCTTTCCATTCCTTTCCATTCCATTCCGTTCCATTCCATTCCATTCCATTCCATTACGTTCCGTTCCATTCCGTTCCATTCCGTTCCATTCCACTGAATTCCGATCCATTGCATTGAATTCCGTTCCATTCCATTCCATTCCTTTCCGTTCCGTTCCGTTCCGTTCCGTTCTACTCGGATTGATTCCATTCTATTCCATTCCATTCCATTCGATTCCATTCGATTCCATTCGATTCCATTCCATTAAATTCCATTCCATTCCATTCCATTCCATTCCATTCCATTGAATTCCATGGAATTCCACTCCTTTCCATTCCATTCCATTCCATTCCATTCCATTCCATTCCATTGAATTCTGTTCCATTCAATTCCATTCCATTCCATTCCGTTCTACTCGGGTTGATTCCATTCTATTCCATTCCGTTCCGTTCCGTTCCGTTCCGTTCCATTCCACTCGGGTTGATTCCATTCTATTCCATTCCATTCCATTCCATTCCATTCCATTCGATTCCATTCGATTCCATTCGATTCCTTTCGATTCCATTCGATTCCATTCCATTCCATTCCATTCCATTGAATTCCATTCCATTCCATTCCATTCCATTGAATTCCGTTCCATTCCATTCAATTCCATTCCATTCAATTCCATTCCATTTGAATTCCATTCCATTCCTTTCCGTTCCATTCCATTCCATTCCATTCCATTCCATTCTACTCGGGTTGATTCCATTCTATTCCATTCCATTCCATTCGATTCCATTCGATTCCATTCGATTCCATTCGATTCCATTCCATTCCATTCCATTCCATTCCATTCCATTCCATTCCATTCCATTCCGTTGAATTCCATTCCATTCCATTGAATTCCATTCCATTCCGTTCCATTCCATTGAATTCCGTTCCTTTCCATTCCATTCCATTCCATTCCATTCCATTGAATTCCATTCCATTGAATTCCATTCCATTCCATTCCATTCCATTGAATTCCATTCCATTCCGTTCCGTTCCGTTCCGTTCCGTTCCGTTCCGTTCCGTTCCGTTCCATTCCATTCCATTCCATTCCATTGAATTCCGTTCCATTCCATTGAATTCCATTCCATTCCGTTCCATTCCATTGAATTCTGTTCCGTTCCGTTCCGTTCCGTTCCGTTCCATTCCGTTCCATTCCGTTCCTTTCCGTTCTACTCGGGTTGATTCCATTCTATTCCATTCCATTTCATTCGATTCCATTCGATTCCATTCCATTCCATTCCATTCCATTCCATTCCATTCCATTGAATTCCATTCCATTCCATTCCATCGAATTCCATTCCATTCCATTGAATTCCATTCCATTCCATTCCATTCCATTCCATTCCATTCCATTCCATTCCATTCCATTCCATTCCATTCCATTCTACTCGGGTTGATTCCATTCTATTACATTCCATTCCATTCGATTCCATTCGATTCCATTCGATTCCATTCGATTCCATTCCATTCCATTCCATTCAATTGAATTCCATTCCATTCCATTCCATTCCATTCCATTACATTACATACCATTCCATTCCATTCCATTCCATTCCATTCCATTCCATTGAATTCCACTCCATTCCATTGAATTCCATTCCATTCCATTCCATTCCATTGAATTCCGTTCCATTCCATTCCATTCCATTCCATTCCATTCCATTGAATTCCATTACATTCCGTTCCGTTCCGTTCCGTTCCGTTCCGTTCCGTTCCATTCCATTCCATTCCATTCCATTGAATTCCGTTCCATTCCATTGAATTCCATTCCATTCCGTTCCATTCCATTGAATTCCTTTCCGTTCCGTTCCGTTCCGTTCCGTTCCATTCCGTTCCATTCCGTTCCATTCCGTTCTACTCGGGTTGATTCCATTCTATTCCATTCCATTCCACTCGATTCCATTCCATTCCATTCCATTCCATTCCATTCCGTTCTACTCGGGTTCATTCCATTCCATTCCTTTCCGTTCCGTTCCGTTCCGTTCCGTTCCGTTCTACTCGGGTTGATTCCATTCTATTCCATTCCATTTCATTCGATTCCATTCGATTCCATTCGATTCCATTCCATTCCATTCCATTCCATTCCATTCCATTCCATTCCATGGAATTCCATTCCATTCCATTCCATTCCATTGAATTCCGTTCCATTCCATTCCATTCCATTCCATTCCATTCCATTGAATTCCATTCCATTGAATTCCATTCCATTCCATTCCATTCCACTGAATTCCATTCCATTCCGTTCTGTTCCGTTCCATTCCGTCCATTCCATTCCATTGAATTCCGTTCCATTCCATTGAATTCCATTCCATTCCGTTCCATTCCATTGAATTCCGTTCCGTTCCGTTCCGTTCCGTTCCATTCCGTTCCATTCCGTTCCATGCCGTTCTACTCGGGTTGACTCCATTCTATTCCATTCCATTCCATTCGATTCCATTCGATTCCATTCGATTCCATTCGATTCCATTCCATTCCATTCCATTCCATTCCATTCCATTCCATTGAATTCCATTCCATTCCATTCCATCGAATTCCATTCCATTCCATTGAATTCCATTCCATTCCATTCCATTCCATTCCATTCCATTCCATTCCATTCCATTCCATTCCATTCTACTCGGGTTGATTCCATTCTATTACATTCCATTCCATTCGATTCCATTCGATTCCATTCGATTCCATTCGATTCCATTCCATTCCACCCCATTCAATTGAATTCCATTCCATTCCATTCCATTCCATTCCATTCCATTCCATTCCATTCCATTGAATTCCATTCCATTGAATTCCATTCCATTCCATTCCATTCCACTGAATTCCATTCCATTCCGTTCTGTTCCGTTCCATTCCGTCCATTCCATTACATTCCATTCCATTGAATTCCGTTCCATTCCATTGAATTCCATTCCATTCCGTTCCATTCCATTGAATTCCGTTCCGTTCCGTTCCGTTCCGTTCCATTCCGTTCCATTCCTTTCCATGCCGTTCTACTCGGATTGATTCCATTCTATTCCATTCCATTCCATTCGATTCCATTCGATTCCATTCGATTCCATTCGACTCCATTCCATTCCATTCCATTCCATTCCATTCCATTGAATTCCATTCCATTCCATTCCATCGAATTCCATTCCATTCCATTGAATTCCATTCCATTCCATTCCATTCCATTCCATTCCATTCCATTCCATTCCATTCCATTCCATTCCATTCCATTCCATTCTACTCGGGTTGATTCCATTCTATTACATTCCATTCCATTCGATTCCATTCGATTCCATTCGATTCCATTCGATTCCATTCCATTCCATTCCATTCAATTGAATTCCATTCCATTCCATTCCATTCCATTCCTTTCCATTCCATTCCATTCCATTCCATTCCATTCCATTGAATTCCATTCCATTCCATTGAATTCCATTCCATTCCATTCCATTCCATTGAATTCCGTTCCGTTCCGTTCCATTCCATTCCATTCCATTCCATTGAATTCCGTTCCATTGCATTGAATTCCATTCCATTCCGTTCCATTCCATTGAATTCTGTTCCATTCCGTTCCGTTCCGTTCCGTTCCGTTCCGTTCTACTCGGATTGATTCCATTCTATTCCATTCCATTCCATTCGATTCCATTCGATTCCATTCGATTCCATTCGACTCCATTCCATTCCATTCAATTCCATTCCATTCCATTCCATTGAACTCCATTCCATTCCACTCCATTCCATTCCATTCCATTCCATTGAATTCCATTCCATTCCATTCCATTCCATTGAATTCTGTTCCATTCCATTCCATTCCATTCCATTCCATTCCATTCCATTACATTCCATTACGTTCCGTTCCATTCCGTTCCATTCCATTGAATTCCGATCCATTGCATTGAATTCCGTTCCATTCCATTCCATTCCTTTCCGTTCCGTTCCGTTGCGTTCCGTTCCGTTCTACTCGGGTTGATTCCGTTCCATTCCATTCCATTCCTTTCCGTTCCGTTCCGTTCCGTTCCATTCCGTTCTACTCGGATTGATTCCATTCTAATTCCATTCCATTCCATTCGATTCCATTCGATTCCATTCGATTCCATTCCATTCCATTCCATTCCATTCAATTCCATTGAACTCCATTCCTTTCCATTCCATTCCATTCCATTCCATTCCATTCCATTCCATTGAATTCCATTCCATTCCATTCCATTCCATTGAATTCTGTTCCATTCAATTCCATTCCGTTCCATTCCGTTCTACTCGGGTTGATTCCATTCTATTCCATTCCGTTCCGTTCCGTTCCGTTCCGTTCCGTTCCATTCCACTCGGGTTGATTCCATTCTATTCCATTCCATTCCATTCCATTCCATTCCATTCGATTCCATTCGATTCCATTCGATTCCATTCGATTCCATTCGATTCCATTCCATTCCATTGAATTCCATTCCATTCCATTCCATTCCATTGAATTCCGTTCCATTCCATTCCATTGCATTCCATTCCATTCCATTCCATTTGAATTCCATTCCATTCCATTCCATTCCATTCCATTCCATTCCATTCCATTCCATTCTACTCGGGTTGATTCCATTCTATTCCATTCCATTCCATTCGATTCCATTCGATTCCATTCGATTCCATTCGATTCCATTCCATTCCATTCCATTCCATTCCATTCCATTGAATTCCATTCCATTCCGTTCCGTTCCGTTCCGTTCCGTTCCGTTTCGTTCCGTTCCGTTCTGTTCCGTTCCATTCCATTCCATTCCATTCCATTGAATTCCGTTCCATTCCATTGAATTCCATTCCATTCCGTTCCATTCCATTGAATTCTGTTCAGTTCCGTTCCGTTCCGTTCCATTCCGTTCCATTCCGTTCCTTTCCGTTCTACTCGGGTTGATTCCATTCTATTCCATTCCATTCCATTCGATTCCATTCGATTCCATTCGAATCCATTCGATTCCATTCGATTCCATTCGATTCAATTCCATTCCATTGAATTCCATTCCATTCCATTCCATTCCATTGAATTCCGTTCCATTCCATTCAATTCCATTCCATTCCATTCCTTTCCGTTCCGTTCCGTTCCGTTCCGTTCCGTTCTACTCGGGTTGATTCCATTCTATTCCATTCCATTCCATTCGATTCCATTCTATTCCATTTGATTCCATTCGATACAATTCGATTCCATTCCATTCTATTCCATTCCATTCCATTCCATTCCATTCCATTCCATTCCAGTGAATTCCATTCCGTTCCTTTCCGTTCCATTCCATTGAATTCCGATCCATTGCATTGAATTCCGTTCCATTCCATTCCATTCCTTTCCGTTCCGTTCCATTCCGTTCCGTTCCGTTCTACTCGGATTGATTCCATTCTATTCCATTCCATTCCATTCGATTCCATTCGATTCCATTCGACTCCATTCCATTCCATTCCATTCCATTCCATTCCATTCCATTGAACTCCATTCCATTCCAATCCATTCCATTCCATTCCATTCCATTCCATTGAATTCCATTCCATTCCATTCCATTCCATTGAATTCTTTTCCATTCCATTCCATTCCATTCCATTCCGTTCTACTCAGGTTGATTCCATTCTATTCCATTCCGTTCCGTTCCGTTCCGTTCCGTTCCGTTCCATTCCACTCGGGTTGACTCCATTCTATTCCATTCCATTCCATTCGATTCCATTCGATTCCATTCGATTCCATTCCATTCCATTCCATTCCATTCCATTCCATTCCATTCCATTCCATTCTACTCGGGTTGATTCCATTCTATTACATTCCATTCCATTCGATTCCATTCGATTCCATTCGATTCCATTGGATTCCATTCCATTCCACCCCATTCAATTGAATTCCATTCCATTCCATTCCATTCCATTCCATTCCATTCCATTCCATTCCATTGAATTCCATTCCATTGAATTCCATTCCATTCCATTCCATTCCACTGAATTCCATTCCATTCCGTTCTGTTCCGTTCCATTCCGTCCATTCCATTCCATTCCATTCCATTGAATTCCGTTCCATTCCATTGAATTCCATTCCATTCCGTTCCATTCCATTGAATTCCGTTCCGTTCCGTTCCGTTCCGTTCCATTCCGTTCCATTCCGTTCCATGCCGTTCTACTCGGATTGATTCCATTCTATTCCATTCCATTCCATTCGATTCCATTCGATTCCATTCGATTCCATTCGACTCCATTCCATTCCATTCCATTCCATTCCATTCCATTGAATTCCATTCCATTCCATTCCATCGAATTCCATTCCATTCCATTGAATTCCATTCCATTCCATTCCATTCCATTCCATTCCATTCCATTCCATTCCATTCCATTCCATTCCATTCCATTCTACTCGGGTTGATTCCATTCTATTACATTCCATTCCATTCGATTCCATTCGATTCCATTCGATTCCATTCGATTCCATTCCATTCCATTCCATTCAATTGAATTCCATTCCATTCCATTCCATTCCATTCCTTTCCATTCCATTCCATTCCATTCCATTCCATTCCATTGAATTCCATTCCATTCCATTGAATTCCATTCCATTCCATTCCATTCCATTGAATTCCGTTCCGTTCCGTTCCATTCCATTCCATTCCATTCCATTGAATTCCGTTCCATTGCATTGAATTCCATTCCATTCCGTTCCATTCCATTGAATTCTGTTCCATTCCGTTCCGTTCCGTTCCGTTCCGTTCCGTTCTACTCGGATTGATTCCATTCTATTCCATTCCATTCCATTCGATTCCATTCGATTCCATTCGATTCCATTCGACTCCATTCCATTCCATTCAATTCCATTCCATTCCATTCCATTGAACTCCATTCCATTCCACTCCATTCCATTCCATTCCATTCCATTGAATTCCATTCCATTCCATTCCATTCCATTGAATTCTGTTCCATTCCATTCCATTCCATTCCATTCCATTCCATTCCATTACATTCCATTACGTTCCGTTCCATTCCGTTCCATTCCATTGAATTCCGATCCATTGCATTGAATTCCGTTCCATTCCATTCCATTCCTTTCCGTTCCGTTCCGTTGCGTTCCGTTCCGTTCTACTCGGGTTGATTCCGTTCCATTCCATTCCATTCCTTTCCGTTCCGTTCCGTTCCGTTCCATTCCGTTCTACTCGGATTGATTCCATTCTAATTCCATTCCATTCCATTCGATTCCATTCGATTCCATTCGATTCCATTCCATTCCATTCCATTCCATTCAATTCCATTGAACTCCATTCCTTTCCATTCCATTCCATTCCATTCCATTCCATTCCATTCCATTGAATTCCATTCCATTCCATTCCATTCCATTGAATTCTGTTCCATTCAATTCCATTCCGTTCCATTCCGTTCTACTCGGGTTGATTCCATTCTATTCCATTCCGTTCCGTTCCGTTCCGTTCCGTTCCGTTCCATTCCACTCGGGTTGATTCCATTCTATTCCATTCCATTCCATTCCATTCCATTCCATTCGATTCCATTCGATTCCATTCGATTCCATTCGATTCCATTCGATTCCATTCCATTCCATTGAATTCCATTCCATTCCATTCCATTCCATTGAATTCCGTTCCATTCCATTCCATTGCATTCCATTCCATTCCATTCCATTTGAATTCCATTCCATTCCATTCCATTCCATTCCATTCCATTCCATTCCATTCCATTCTACTCGGGTTGATTCCATTCTATTCCATTCCATTCCATTCGATTCCATTCGATTCCATTCGATTCCATTCGATTCCATTCCATTCCATTCCATTCCATTCCATTCCATTGAATTCCATTCCATTCCGTTCCGTTCCGTTCCGTTCCGTTCCGTTTCGTTCCGTTCCGTTCTGTTCCGTTCCATTCCATTCCATTCCATTCCATTGAATTCCGTTCCATTCCATTGAATTCCATTCCATTCCGTTCCATTCCATTGAATTCTGTTCAGTTCCGTTCCGTTCCGTTCCATTCCGTTCCATTCCGTTCCTTTCCGTTCTACTCGGGTTGATTCCATTCTATTCCATTCCATTCCATTCGATTCCATTCGATTCCATTCGAATCCATTCGATTCCATTCGATTCCATTCGATTCAATTCCATTCCATTGAATTCCATTCCATTCCATTCCATTCCATTGAATTCCGTTCCATTCCATTCAATTCCATTCCATTCCATTCCTTTCCGTTCCGTTCCGTTCCGTTCCGTTCCGTTCTACTCGGGTTGATTCCATTCTATTCCATTCCATTCCATTCGATTCCATTCTATTCCATTTGATTCCATTCGATACAATTCGATTCCATTCCATTCTATTCCATTCCATTCCATTCCATTCCATTCCATTCCATTCCAGTGAATTCCATTCCGTTCCTTTCCGTTCCATTCCATTGAATTCCGATCCATTGCATTGAATTCCGTTCCATTCCATTCCATTCCTTTCCGTTCCGTTCCATTCCGTTCCGTTCCGTTCTACTCGGATTGATTCCATTCTATTCCATTCCATTCCATTCGATTCCATTCGATTCCATTCGACTCCATTCCATTCCATTCCATTCCATTCCATTCCATTCCATTGAACTCCATTCCATTCCAATCCATTCCATTCCATTCCATTCCATTCCATTGAATTCCATTCCATTCCATTCCATTCCATTGAATTCTTTTCCATTCCATTCCATTCCATTCCATTCCGTTCTACTCAGGTTGATTCCATTCTATTCCATTCCGTTCCGTTCCGTTCCGTTCCGTTCCGTTCCATTCCACTCGGGTTGACTCCATTCTATTCCATTCCATTCCATTCGATTCCATTCGATTCCATTCGATTCCATTCCATTGCATTCCATTCCATTCCATTGAATTCCATTCCATTCCATTCCATTCCATTCCATTCCATTCCATTCCATTCCATTAAATTCTATTCCATTGAATTCCATTCCATTCCGTTCCATTCCAATCCATTCCATTCCATTCCATTCCATCGAATTCCGTTCCATTCCATTCCATTCCATTCCATTCCATTCCATTCCATTCTACTCGGGTTGATTCCATTCTATTACATTCCATTCCATTCGATTCCATTCGATTCCATTCGATTCCATTCGATTCCATTCCATTCCATTCAATTGAATTCCATTCCATTCCTTTCCATTCCATTCCATTCCATTCCATTCCATTCCATTGAATTCCATTCCATTCCATTGAATTCCATTCCATTGAATTCCATTCCATTCCATTGAATTCCATTCCATTCCATTCCATTCCATTGAATTCCGTTCCATTCCATTCAATTCCATTCCATTCCACTCCTTTCCGTTCCGTTCCGTTACGTTCTACTCGGGTTGATTCCATTCTATTCCATTCCATTCCATTCGATTCCATTCTATTCCATTTGATTCCATTCGAATACATTCGATTCCATTCGATTCCATTCGATTCCATTCCATTCCATTGAATTCCATTCCATTCCATTCCATTCCATTGAATTCCGTTCCATTCCATTCAATTCCATTCCATTCCACTCCTTTCCGTTCCGTTCCGTTACGTTCTACTCGGGTTGATTCCATTCTATTCCATTCCATTCCATTCGATTCCATTCTATTCCATTTGATTCCATTCGATTCCATTCGATTCCATTCGATTCCATTCGATTCCATTCCATTGCATTCCATTCCATTGAATTCCATTCGATTCCATTCCATTCCGTTGAATTCCGTTCCATTCCATTCAATTCCATTCCATTCCATTCCATTCCATTCCATTTGAATTCCATTCCATTCCATTCCATTCCATTCCATTCCATTCCATTCCATTCCATTCCATTCCATTCCATTCCATTCCATTCTACTCGGGTTGATTCCATTCTATTCCATTCCATTCCATTCGATTCCATTCGATTCCATTCGATTCCATTCGATTCCATTCGATTCCATTCGATTCCATTCCATTCCATTCCATTCCATTCCATTCCATTCCATTGAATTCCATTGCATTCCATTCCATTCCATTCCATTGAATTCCATTCCATTCCATTCCATTCCATTGAATTCTGTTCCATTCAATTCCATTCCATTCCATTCCGTTCTACTCGGGTTGATTCCATTCTATTCCATTCCGTTCCGTTCCGTTCCGTTCCGTTCCATTCCGTTCCGTTCCATTCCACTCGGGTTGATTCCATTCTATTCCATTCCATTCCATTCGATTCCATTCGATTCCATTCGATTACATTCGATTCCATTCGATTCCATTCGATTGCATTCCATTCCATTGAATTCCATTCCATTCCATTCCATTCCATTGAATTCCGTTCCATTCCATTCAATTTCATTCCATTCCATTCCATTCCATTTGAATTCCATTCCATTCCATTCCATTCCATTCCATTCCATTCCATTCCATTTGAATTCCTTTCCATTCCATTCCATTCCATTCCATTGAATTCCGTTCCATTTCATTCCATTCCATTCCATTCCATTCCATTGAATTCCATTCCATTGTATTCCATTCCATTCCATTCCATTCCATTGAATTCCATTCCATTCCGTTCCGTTCCGTTCCGTTCCGTTCCGTTCCGTTCCATTCCATTCCATTCCATTCCATTGAATTCCGTTCCATTCCATTGAATTCCATTCCATTCTGTTGCATTCCATTGAATTCCGTTCCGTTCCGTTCCGTTCCATTCCATTCCATTCCGTTCCATTCTGTTCTACTCGGGTTGATTCCATTCTATTCCATTCCATTCCATTCGATTCCATTCCATTCCATTCCATTCCATTCCATTCCGTTCTACTCGGGTTCATTCCATTCCATTCCGTTCCGTTCCGTTCCGTTCCGTTCCATTCCTTTCTACTTGTGTTGATTCCATTCCATTCCATTCTATTCCGTTGAATTCCATTCCATTCCATTCCATTCCATTCCGTTACATGGAATTCCATTGAATTCCATTGAATTCCATTCCATGGAATTCCATTGCATTCCATTCCATTCCATTCCATTGAATTCCATTCCATTAAATTCCATTCCATTCCATTCCATTCCATTCCATTCCATTCCATTGAATTCCATTCCTTTCCATTCCATTCGATTCCATTCCATTCCATTGAATTCCATTCCATTCCATTCCATTCCATTGAATTCCATTGAATTCCATTCCATTGAATTCCATTACATTCCATTGAATTCCATTCCATTCCATTCCATTCCATTCCATTCCATTCCATTCCATTCCATTCCGTTCCATTCCATTCCATTCCTTTCCATTCCATTCCGTTCCATTCCATTCCATTCCTTTCCATTCCATTCCGTTCCGTTCCATTCCGTTCCATTCCGTACCATTCCATTGAATTCCGTTCCATTGCATTGAATTCCGTTCCATTCCATTCCATTCCTTTCCGTTCCGTTCCGTTCCGTTCCGTTCCGTTCCATTCCGTTCTACTCGGGTTGATTCCATTCTATTCCATTCCATTCAGTTCGATTCCATTCCATTCCATTCCATTCCATTCCATTGAATTCCATTCCTTTCCATTCCTTTCCATTCCATTCCGTTCCATTCCATTCCATTCCATTCCATTACGTTCCGTTCCATTCCGTTCCATTCCGTTCCATTCCACTGAATTCCGATCCATTGCATTGAATTCCGTTCCATTCCATTCCATTCCTTTCCGTTCCGTTCCGTTCCGTTCCGTTCTACTCGGATTGATTCCATTCTATTCCATTCCATTCCATTCGATTCCATTCGATTCCATTCGATTCCATTCCATTAAATTCCATTCCATTCCATTCCATTCCATTCCATTCCATTGAATTCCATGGAATTCCACTCCTTTCCATTCCATTCCATTCCATTCCATTCCATTCCATTCCATTGAATTCTGTTCCATTCAATTCCATTCCATTCCATTCCGTTCTACTCGGGTTGATTCCATTCTATTCCATTCCGTTCCGTTCCGTTCCGTTCCGTTCCATTCCACTCGGGTTGATTCCATTCTATTCCATTCCATTCCATTCCATTCCATTCGATTCCATTCGATTCCATTCGATTCCATTCGATTCCATTCGATTCCATTCGATTCCATTCCATTCCATTGAATTCCATTCCATTCCATTCCATTCCATTGAATTCCGTTCCATTCCATTCAATTCCATTCCATTCAATTCCATTCCATTTGAATTCCATTCCATTCCTTTCCGTTCCATTCCATTCCATTCCATTCCATTCCATTCTACTCGGGTTGATTCCATTCTATTCCATTCCATTCCATTCGATTCCATTCGATTCCATTCGATTCCATTCGATTCCATTCCATTCCATTCCATTCCATTCCATTCCATTCCATTCCATTCCGTTGAATTCCATTCCATTCCATTGAATTCCATTCCATTCCGTTCCATTCCATTGAATTCCGTTCCTTTCCATTCCATTCCATTCCATTCCATTCCATTGAATTCCATTCCATTGAATTCCATTCCATTCCATTCCATTCCATTGAATTCCATTCCATTCCGTTCCGTTCCGTTCCGTTCCGTTCCGTTCCGTTCCGTTCCGTTCCGTTCCATTCCATTCCATTCCATTCCATTGAATTCCGTTCCATTCCATTGAATTCCATTCCATTCCGTTCCATTCCATTGAATTCTGTTCCGTTCCGTTCCGTTCCGTTCCGTTCCATTCCGTTCCATTCCGTTCCTTTCCGTTCTACTCGGGTTGATTCCATTCTATTCCATTCCATTTCATTCGATTCCATTCGATTCCATTCCATTCCATTCCATTCCATTCCATTCCATTCCATTGAATTCCATTCCATTCCATTCCATCGAATTCCATTCCATTCCATTGAATTCCATTCCATTCCATTCCATTCCATTCCATTCCATTCCATTCCATTCCATTCCATTCCATTCCATTCTACTCGGGTTGATTCCATTCTATTACATTCCATTCCATTCGATTCCATTCGATTCCATTCGATTCAATTCGATTCCATTCCATTCCATTCCATTCAATTGAATTCCATTCCATTCCATTCCATTCCATTCCATTACATTACATTCCATTCCATTCCATTCCATTCCATTCCATTCCATTCCATTGAATTCCACTCCATTCCATTGAATTCCATTCCATTCCATTCCATTCCATTGAATTCCGTTCCATTCCATTCCATTCCATTCCATTCCATTCCATTGAATTCCATTACATTCCGTTCCGTTCCGTTCCGTTCCGTTCCGTTCCGTTCCATTCCATTCCATTCCATTCCATTGAATTCCGTTCCATTCCATTGAATTCCATTCCATTCCGTTCCATTCCATTGAATTCCTTTCCGTTCCGTTCCGTTCCGTTCCGTTCCATTCCGTTCCATTCCGTTCCATTCCGTTCTACTCGGGTTGATTCCATTCTATTCCATTCCATTCCACTCGATTCCATTCCATTCCATTCCATTCCATTCCATTCCGTTCTACTCGGGTTCATTCCATTCCATTCCTTTCCGTTCCGTTCCTTTCCGTTCCGTCCATTCCATTCCATTGAATTCCGTTCCATTCCATTGAATTCCATTCCATTCCGTTCCATTCCATTGAATTCCGTTCCGTTCCGTTCCGTTCCGTTCCATTCCGTTCCATTCCGTTCCATGCCGTTCTACTCGGGTTGACTCCATTCTATTCCATTCCATTCCATTCGATTCCATTCGATTCCATTCGATTCCATTCGATTCCATTCCATTCCATTCCATCGAATTACATTCCATTCCATTGAATTCCATTCCATTCCATTCCATTCCATTCCATTCCATTCCATTCCATTCCATTCCATTCCATTCTACTCGGGTTGATTCCATTCTATTACATTCTATTCCATTCGATTCCATTCGATTCCATTCGATTCCATTCGATTCCATTCCATTCCATTCCATTCAATTGAATTCCATTCCATTCCATTCCATTCCATTCCTTTCCATTCCATTCCATTCCATTCCATTCCATTCCATTGAATTCCATTCCATTCCATTGAATTCCATTCCATTCCATTCCATTCCATTGAATTCCGTTCCGTTCCGTTCCATTCCATTCCATTCCATTCCATTGAATTCCGTTCCATTGCATTGAATTCCATTCCATTGCGTTCCATTCCATTGAATTCTGTTCCATTCCGTTCCGTTCCGTTCCGTTCCGTTCCGTTCTACTCGGATTGATTCCATTCTATTCCATTCCATTCCATTCGATTCCATTCGATTCCATTCGATTCCATTCGACTCCATTCCATTCCATTCCATTCCATTCCATTCCATTGAACTCCATTCCATTCCATTCCATTCCATTCCATTCCATTCCATTGAATTCCATTCCATTCCATTCCATTCCATTGAATTCTGTTCCATTCCATTCCATTCCATTCCATTCCATTCCATTCCATTACATTCCATTACGTTCCGTTCCATTCCGTTCCATTCCATTGAATTCCGATCCATTGCATTGAATTCCGTTCCATTCCATTCCATTCCTTTCCGTTCCGTTCCGTTGCGTTCCGTTCCGTTCTACTCGGGTTGATTCCGTTCTATTCCATTCCATTCCATTCGATCCATTCTATTCCATTCGATTCCATTCGATTCAATTCGATTCCATTCCATTCCATTCCATTCCATTCCATTCCATTGAATTCCATTCCATTCCATTCCGTTCCATTCCATTCCGTTCCATTCCATTCCATTCCATTCCATTCCATTCCATTCCATTACTTTCCGTTCCATTCCGTTCCATTCCGTTCCATTCCATTGAATTCCGATCCATTGCATTGAATTCCGTTCCATTCCATTCCATTCCTTTCCGTTCCGTTCCGTTCCGTTCCATTCCGTTCTACTCGGATTGATTCCCTTCTAATTCCATTCCATTCCATTCGATTCCATTCGATTCCATTCGATTCCATTCCATTCCATTCCATTCCATTCAATTCCATTGAACTCCATTCCATTCCATTCCATTCCATTCCATTCCATTCCATTCCATTGAATTCCATTCCATTCCATTCCATTCCATTGAATTCTGTTCCATTCAATTCCATTCCGTTCCATTCCGTTCTACTCGGGTTGATTCCATTCTATTCCATTCCGTTCCGTTCCGTTCCGTTCCGTTCCGTTCCATTCCACTCGGGTTGATTCCATTCTATTCCATTCCATTCCATTCCATTCCATTCGATTCCATTCGATTCCATTCGATTCCATTCGATTCCATTCGATTCCATTCCATTCCATTCCATTCCATTGAATTCCGTTCCATTCCATTCCATTGCATTCCATTCCATTCCATTCCATTTGAATTCCATTCCATTCCATTCCATTCCATTCCATTCCATTCCATTCCATTCCATTCCATTCCATTCTACTCGGGTTGATACCATTCTATTCCATTCCATTCCATTCGATTCCATTCGATTCCATTCGATTCCATTCGATTCCATTCCATTCCATTCCATTCCATTCCATTCCATTGAATTCCATTCCATTCCATTCCATTCCATTGAATTCCGTTCCATTCCATTCCATTCCATTCCATTCCATTCCATTGAATTCCATTCCATTGAATTCCATTCCATTCCATTCCATTCCATTGAATTCCATTCCATTCCGTTCCGTTCCGTTCCGTTCCGTTCCGTTTCGTTCCGTTCCGTTCTGTTCCGTTCCGTTCCATTCCATTCCATTCCATTGAATTCCGTTCCATTCCATTGAATTCCATTCCATTCCGTTCCATTCCATTGAATTCTGTTCCGTTCCGTTCCGTTCCGTTCCATTCCGTTCCATTCCGTTCCTTTCCGTTCTACTCGGGTTGATTCCATTCTATTCCATTCCATTCCATTCGATTCCATTCGATTCCATTCGAATCCATTCGATTCCATTCGATTCCATTCGATTCCATTCCATTCCATTGAATTCCATTCCATTCCATTCCATTCCATTGAATTCCGTTCCATTCCATTCAATTCCATTCCATTCCATTCCTTTCCGTTCCGTTCCGTTCCGTTCCGTTCCGTTCTACTCGGGTTGATTCCATTCTATTCCATTCCATTCCATTCGATTCCATTCTATTCCATTTGATTCCATTCGATACAATTCGATTCCATTCCATTCTATTCCATTCCATTCCATTCCATTCCATTCCATTCCAGTGAATTCCATTCCGTTCCTTTCCGTTCCATTCCATTGAATTCCGATCCATTGCATTGAATTCCGTTCCATTCCATTCCATTCCTTTCCGTTCCGTTCCATTCCGTTCCGTTCCGTTCTACTCGGATTGATTCCATTCTATTCCATTCCATTCCATTCGATTCCATTCGATTCCATTCGACTCCATTCCATTCCATTCCATTCCATTCCATTCCATTCCATTGAACTCCATTCCATTCCATTCCATTCCATTCCATTCCATTCCATTGAATTCTGTTCCATTCCATTCCATTCCATTCCATTCCGTTCTACTCAGGTTGATTCCATTCTATTCCATTCCGTTCCGTTCTGTTCCGTTCCGTTCCGTTCCATTCCACTCGGGTTGATTCCATTCTATTCCATTCCATTCCATTCGATTCCATTCAATTCCATTCGATTCCATTCGATTCCATTCGATTCCATTCCATTGCATTCCATTCCATTGAATTCCATTCCATTCCGTTGAATTCCGTTCCATTCCATTCAATTCCATTCCATTCCATTCCATTTGAATTCCATTCCATTCCATTCCATTCCATTCCATTCCATTCCATTCCATTCCATTCCATTCTACTCGGGTTGATTCCATTCTATTCCATTCCATTCCATTCGATTCCATTCGATTCCATTCGATTCCCTTCGATTGCATTCCATTCCATTCCATTCCATTCCATTCCATTCCATTCCATTCCATTCCATTGAATTCCATTCCATTCCATTGAATTCCATTCCATTCCATTCCATTCCATTGAATTCCGTTCCATTCCATTCCATTCCACTCCATTCCATTCCATTGAATTCCATTACATTGAATTCCTTTCCATTCCATTCCATTCCATTGAATTCCATTCCATTCCGTTCCGTTCCGTTCCGTTCCGTTCCGTTCCGTTCCATTCCATTCCATTCCATTCCATTGAATTCCATTCCATTCCATTGAATTCCATTCCATTCCATTCCATTCCATTCCCTTCCATTCCATTCCGTTCCATTCCATTCCATTCCATTCCATTCCATTCCGTTCCGTTCCATTCCGTTCCATTCCGTTCCATTCCATTGAATTCAGTTCCATTGCATTGAATTCCGTTCCATTCCAGTCCATTCCGTTCCGTTCCGTTCCGTTCCGTTCCGTTCTACTCGGGTTGATTCCATTCTATTCCATTCCATTCCATTCTATTCCATTGTATTCCATTCGATTCCATTCGATTCAATTCGATTCCATTCCATTCCATTCCATTCCATTCCATTCCATTGAATTCCATTCCATTCCATTCCGTTCCGTTCCATTCCGTTCCATTCCATTCCATTCCATTCCATTCCATTCCATTCCATTCCGTTCCATTACGTTCCGTTCCATTCCGTTCCATTCCAATGAATTCCGATCCTTTGCATTGAATTCCGTTCCATTCCATTCCATTCCTTTCCGTTCTGTTCCGTTCCGTTCCGTTCCGTTCTACTCGGATTGATTCCATTCTATTCCATTCCATTCCATTCCATTCCATTCGATTCCATTCGATTCCATTCGACTCCATTCCATTCCATTCCATTCCATTCCATTCCATTCCATTCCATGGAACTCCATTCCATTCCATTCCATTCCATTCCATTCCATTCCATTCCATTCCATTCCATTCCATTGAATTCCATTCCATTCCATTCCATTCCATTGAATTCTGTTCCATTCAATTCCATTCGATTCCATTCCGTTCTACTCGGGTTGATTCCATTCTATTCCATTCCGTTCCGTTCCGTTCCGTTCCGTTCCGTTCCATTCCATTCCACTCGGGTTGATTCCATTCGATTCCATTCCATTCCATTCCATTCCATTCGATTCCATTTGATTCCATTCGATTCCATTCGATTCCATTCCATTCCATTCCATTCAATTGAATTCCATTCCATTCCATTCCATTCCATGGAATTCCGTTCCATTCCATTCCATTGCATTCCATTCCATTCCATTGAATTCCATTACATTGAATTCCATTCCATTCCATTCCATTCCATTGAATTCCATTCCATTCCGTTCCGTTCCGTTCCGTTCCGTTCCGTTCCGTTCCATTCCATTCCATTCCATTCCATTGAATTCCGTTCCATTCCATTGAATTCCATTCCATTCCGTTCCATTCCATTGAATTCCGTTCCGTTCCGTTCCGTTCCGTTCCGTTCCGTTCCATTCCGTTCCATTCCGTTCTACTCGGGTTGATTCCATTCTATTCCATTCCATTTCACTCGATTCCATTCCATTCCATTCCATTCCATTCCATTCCATTCCGTTCTACTCGGGTTCATTCCATTCCATTCCGTTCCGTTCCGTTCCGTTCCATTCCTTTCTACTTGTGTTGATTTCATTCCATTCCATTCTATTCCATTGAATTCCATTCCATTCCATTCCATTCCATTCCATTCCATTCCATTCCATGGAATTCCATTGAATTCCATTGAATTCCATTCCATGGAATTCCATTGAATTCCATTCCATGGAATTCCATTCCATTCCATTCCATTCCATTGAATTCCATTCCATTGCATTCCATTCCATTCCATTCCATTGAATTCCATTGAATTCCATTCCATTGAATTCCATTCCATTCCATTGAATTCCATTCCATTCCATTCCATTCCATTCCGTTCCATTCCATTCCGTTCCATTCCATTCCATTCCATTCCATTCCATTCCATTCCATTCCGTTCCATTCCGTTCCATTCCGTTCCATTCCATTGAATTCCGTTCCATTGCATTGAATTCCGTTCCATTCCATTCCTTTCCATTCCATTCCATTTCATTCCATTCCGTTCCATTCCGTTCCATTCCGTTCCATTCCATTGAATTCCGTTCCATTGCATTGAATTCCGTTCCATTCCATTCCATTCCATTCCATTCCGTTCCATTCCATTCCATTCCATTCCATTACGTTCCGTTCCATTCCGTTCCATTCCATTGAATTCCGATCCATTGCATTGAATTCCGTTCCATTCCATTCCATTCCTTTCCGTTCCGTTCCGTTCCGTTCCTTTCTACTCGGATTGATTCCATTCTATTCCATTCTCTTCCATTCGATTCAATTCGATTCCATTCCATTCCATTCCATTCCATTCCATTCCGTTCCATTACGTTCCGTTCCATTCCGTTCCATTCCAATGAATTCCGATCCTTTGCATTGAATTCCGTTCCATTCCATTCCATTCCTTTCCGTTCTGTTCCGTTCCATTCCGTTCCGTTCTACTCGGATTGATTCCATTCTATTCCATTCCATTCCATTCGATTCCATTCGATTCCATTCGATTCCATTCGACTCCATTCCATTCCATTCCATTCCATTCCATTCCATTCCATTCCATGGAACTCCATTCCATTC
Source organism: Gorilla gorilla gorilla (assembly GCF_029281585.2). NCBI lineage: Eukaryota > Metazoa > Chordata > Mammalia > Primates > Hominidae > Gorilla > Gorilla gorilla. The sequence goes on from NC_073242.2 coordinate 41,654,296, forward strand.
CATTCCATTCCATTCCATTGAATTCCATTCCATTCCATTCCATTCCATTGAATTCTGTTCCATTCAATTCCATTCGATTCCATTCCGTTCTACTCGGGTTGATTCCATTCTATTCCATTCCGTTCCGTTCCGTTCCGTTCCGTTCCGTTCCATTCCATTCCACTCGGGTTTATTCCATTCGATTCCATTCCATTCCATTCGATTCCATTCGATTCCATTCGATTCCATTCGATTCCATTCGATTCCATTCCATTCCATTCCATTCAATTGAATTCCATTCCATTCCATTCCATTCCATGGAATTCCGTTCCATTCCATTCCATTGCATTCCATTCCATTCCATTGAATTCCATTACATTGAATTCCATTCCATTCCATTCCATTCCATTGAATTCCATTCCATTCCGTTCCGTTCCGTTCCGTTCCGTTCCGTTCCATTCCATTCCATTCCATTCCATTGAATTCCGTTCCATTCCATTGAATTCCATTCCATTCCGTTCCATTCCATTGAATTCCGTTCCGTTCCGTTCCGTTCCGTTCCGTTCCGTTCCATTCCGTTCCATTCCGTTCTACTCGGGTTGATTCCATTCTATTCCATTCCATTTCACTCGATTCCATTCCATTCCATTCCATTCCATTCCATTCCATTCCGTTCTACTCGGGTTCATTCCATTCCATTCCGTTCCGTTCCGTTCCGTTCCATTCCTTTCTACTTGTGTTGATTTCATTCCATTCCATTCTATTCCATTGAATTCCATTCCATTCCATTCCATTCCATTCCATTCCATTCCATTCCATTCCATGGAATTCCATTGAATTCCATTGAATTCCATTCCATGGAATTCCATTGAATTCCATTCCATGGAATTCCATTCCATTCCATTCCATTCCATTGAATTCCATTCCATTGCATTCCATTCCATTCCATTCCATTGAATTCCATTGAATTCCATTCCATTGAATTCCATTCCATTCCATTGAATTCCATTCCATTCCATTCCATTCCATTCCGTTCCATTCCATTCCGTTCCATTCCATTCCGTTCCATTCCATTCCGTTCCATTCCATTCCATTCCATTCCATTCCATTCCATTCCATTCCGTTCCATTCCGTTCCATTCCGTTCCATTCCATTGAATTCCGTTCCATTGCATTGAATTCCGTTCCATTCCATTCCTTTCCATTCCATTCCATTCCATTCCATTCCGTTCCATTCCGTTCCATTCCGTTCCATTCCATTGAATTCCGTTCCATTGCATTGAATTCCGTTCCATTCCATTCCATTCCATTCCATTCCGTTCCATTCCATTCCATTCCATTCCATTACGTTCCGTTCCATTCCGTTCCATTCCATTGAATTCCGATCCATTGCATTGAATTCCGTTCCATTCCATTCCATTCCTTTCCGTTCCGTTCCGTTCCGTTCCTTTCTACTCGGATTGTTTCCATTCTATTCCATTCTCTTCCATTCGATTCAATTCGATTCCATTCCATTCCATTCCATTCCATTCCATTCCATTCCATTCCTTTGAATTCCATTCCATTCCATTCCATTCCATTCCATTCCATTCCATTCCATTGAATTCCATTCCATTCCATTCCATTCCATTGAATTCTGTTCCATTCCATTCCATTCCATTCCATTCCATTACGTTCCGTTCCATTCCGTTCCATTCCGTTCCATTCCATTGAATTCCGATCCATTGCATTGAATTCCGTTCCATTCCATTCCATTCCTTTCCGTTCCGTTCCGTTCCGTTCCATTCCGTTCTACTCGGATTGATTCCATTCTAATTCCATTCCATTCCATTCGATTCCATTCGATTCCATTCGATTCCATTCCATTCCATTCCATTCCATTCCATTCCATTCAATTCCATTGAACTCCATTCCATTCCATTCCATTCCACTCCATTCCATTCCATTCCATTCAATTGAATTCCATTCCATTCCATTCCATTCCATTGAATTCTGTTCCATTCAATTCCATTCCATTCCATTCCGTTCTACTCGGGTTGATTCCATTCTATTCCATTCCGTTCCGTTCCGTTCCGTTCCTTTCCGTTCCGTTCCATTCCACTCGGGTTGATTCCATTCTATTCCATTCCATTCCATTGCATTCCATTCGATTCCATTCGATTCCATTCGATTCCATTCGATTCCATTCGATTCCATTGGATTCCATTCCATTCCATTGAATTCCGTTCCATTCCATTCCATTCCATTACATTACATTCCCTTCCATTCCATTCCATTCCGTTCCATTCCATTGAATTCCGATCCATTGCATTGAATTCCGTTCCATTCCATTCCATTCCTTTCCGTTCCGTTCCGTTCCGTTCCGTTCCGTTCTTCTCGGATTGATTCCATTCTATTCCATTCCATTCCATTCGATTCCATTCGATTCCATTCGATTCCATTCGACTCCATTCCATTCCATCCATTCCATTCCATTCCATTCCCTTGAACTCCATTCCATTCCATTCCATTCCATTCCATTCCATTCCATTGAATTCCATTCCATTCCATTGAATTCTGTTCCATTCCATTCCATTCCATTCCATTCCGTTCTACTCAGGTTGATTCCATTCTATTCCATTCCGTTCCGTTCCGTTCCGTTCCGTTCCGTTCCATTCCACTCGGGTTGATTCCATTCTATTCCATTCCATTCCATTCGATTCCATTCTATTCCATTCGATTCCATTCTATTCAATTCGATTCCATTCCATTCCATTCCATTCCATTCCATTCCATTCCATAGAATTCCATTCCATTCCATTCCGTTCCATTCCATTCCGTTCCATTCCATTCCATTCCATTCCATTCCATTACGTTCCATTCCATTCCGTTCCATTCCATTGAATTCCGATCCATTGCATTGAATTCCGTTCCATTCCATTCCATTCCTTTCCGTTCCGTTCCGTTCCGTTCCTTTCTACTCGGATTGATTCCATTCTATTCCATTCTCTTCCATTCGATTCAATTCGATTCCATTCCATTCCATTCCATTCCATTCCATTCCATTCCATTCCTTTGAATTCCATTCCATTCCATTCCATTCCATTCCATTCCATTCCATTGAATTCCATTCCATTCCATTCCATTCCATTGAATTCTGTTCCATTCCATTCCATTCCATTCCATTCCATTCCTTTCCATTACGTTCCGTTCCATTCCGTTCCATTCCGTTCCATTCCATTGAATTCCGATCCATTGCATTGAATTCCGTTCCATTCCATTCCATTCCTTTCCGTTCCGTTCCGTTCCGTTCCATTCCGTTCTACTCGGATTGATTCCATTCTAATTCCATTCCATTCCATTCGATTCCATTCGATTCCATTCGATTCCATTCCATTCCATTCCATTCCATTCCATTCCATTCAATTCCATTGAACTCCATTCCATTCCATTCCATTCCACTCCATTCCATTCCATTCCATTCAATTGAATTCCATTCCATTCCATTCCATTCCATTGAATTCTGTTCCATTCATTTCCATTCCATTCCATTCCGTTCTACTCGGGTTGATTCCATTCTATTCCATTCCGTTCCGTTCCGTTCCGTTCCGTTCCGTTCCGTTCCATTCCACTCGGGTTGATTCCATTCTATTCCATTCCATTCCATTGCATTCCATTCGATTCCATTCGATTCCATTCGATTCCATTCGATTCCATTCCATTCCATTGAATTCCATTCCATTCCATTCCATTCCATTGAATTCCGTTCCATTCCATTCCATTGCATTCCATTCCATTCCATTCCATTTGAATTCCATTCCATTCCATTCCATTCCATTCCATTCCATTCCATTCCATTCCATTCTACTCGGGTTGATTCCATTCTATTCCATTCCATTCCATTCGATTCCATTCGATTCCATTCGATTCCATTCCATTCCATTTCATTCCATTCCATTCCATTCCATTCCATTCCATTCCATTCTACTCGGGTTGATTCCATTCTATTCCATTCCATTCCATTCGATTCCATTCGATTCCATTCGAATCCATTCGATTCCATTCCATTCCATTCCATTCCATTCCATTCCATTCCATTCCATTCCATTGAATTCCATTCCATTCCATTGAATTCCATTCCATTCCATTCCATTCCATTGAATTCCGTTCCATTCCATTCCGTTCCGTTCCGTTCCGTTCCGTTCCATTCCATTCCATTCCATTCCATTGAATTCCGTTCCATTCCATTGAATTCCATTCCATTCCGTTCCATTCCATTGAATTCCGTTCCGTTCCGTTCCGTTCCATTCCGTTCCATTCCATTCCGTTCCATTCCGTTCTATTCCGTTCTACTCGGGTTGATTCCATTCTATTCCATTCCATTCCACTCGATTCCATTCCATTCCATTCCATTTCATTCCATTCCATTCCATTCCATTCCATTCCATTCCATTCCGTTCTACTCGGGTTCATTCCATTCCATTCCGTTCCGTTCCATTCCTTTCTACTTGTGTTGATTTCATTCCATTCCATTCTATTCCATTGAATTCCATTCCATTCCATTCCATTCCATTCCATGGAATTCCATTGAATTCCATGGAATTCCATTCCATGGAATTCCAATGAATTCCACTGAATTCCATTCCATGGAATTCCATTGAATTCCATTCCATGGAATTCCATTCCATTCCATTCCATTCCATTCCATTCCATTCCATTCCATTCCATTCCATTGCATTCCATTCCATTCCATTCCATTGAATTCCATTCCATTCCATTCCATTCGATTCCATTCCATTCCATTGAATTCCATTCCATTCCATTCCATTCCATTCCATTCCATTCCATTGAATTCCATTGAATTCCATTCCATTGAATTCCATTCCATTCCATTGAATTCCATTCCATTCCATTCCATTCCATTCCCTTCCATTCCATTCCGTTCCATTCCATTCCATTCCATTCCATTCCATTCCGTTCCATTCCATTCCATTCCATTCCATTACGTTCCGTTCCATTCCGTTCCATTCCATTGAATTCCGATCCATTGCATTGAATTCCGTTCCATTCCATTCCATTCCTTTCCGTTCCGTTCCGTTCCGTTCCGTTCTGTTCTACTCGGGTTGATTCCATTCTATTCCATTCCATTCCATTCCATGGAATTCCATTCCATTCCATTCCATGGAATTCCATTCCATTCCATTCAATTCCATTGAATTCCATTCCATTGCATTCCATTCCATTCCATTCCATTGAATTCCATTGAATTCCATTCCATTGAATTCCATTCCATTCCATTCCATTCCATTCCGTTCCATTCCATTCCGTTACATTCCATTCCATTCCATTCCATTCCGTTCCATTCCGTTCCATTCCGTTCCATTCCATTGAATTCCGTTCCATTGCATTGAATTCCGTTCCATTCCATTCCATTCCATTCCATTCCATTCCGTTCCATTCCATTCCATTCCATTCCATTACGTTCCGTTCCATTCCGTTCCATTCCATTGAATTCCGATCCATTGCATTGAATTCCGTTCCATTCCATTCCATTCCTTTCCGTTCCGTTCCGTTCCGTTCCGTTCTACTCGGATTGATTCCATTCTATTCCATTCTCTTCCATTCGATTCAATTCGATTCCATTCCATTCCATTCCATTCCATTCCATTCCATTCCATTCCATTCCATTGAATTCCATTCCATTCCATTCCATTCCATTCCATTCCGTTCCATTCCATTCCATTCCATTCCATTACGTTCCGTTCCATTCCGTTCCATTCCATTGAATTCCGATCCATTGCATTGAATTCCGTTCCATTGCATTCCATTCCTTTCCGTTCCGTTCCGTTCCATTCCGTTCCGTTCTACTCGGATTGATTCCATTCTATTCCATTCCATTCCATTCGATTCCATTCGATTCCATTCGATTCCATTCCATTCCATTCCATTCCATTCCATTCCATTCCATTGCATTGAATTCCATTCCATTCCATTCCATTCCATTCCATTCCATTGAATTCCATTATATTCCATTCCATTCCATTTAATTCTGTTCCATTGAATTCCATTCCATTCCATTCCGTTCTACTCGGGTTGATTCCATTCTATTCCATTCCGTTCCGTTCCGTTCCGTTCCGTTCCGTTCTGTTCCATTCCACTCGGGTTGATTCCATTCTATTCCATTCCATTCCATTCGATTCCATTCGATTCCATTCGATTCCATTCGATTCCATTCGATTCCATTCGATTCCATTCCATTCCATTGAATTCCATTCCATTCCATTCCATTCCATTGAATTCCGTTCCATTCCATTCAATTCCATTCCATTCCATTCCATTCCATTTGAATTCCATTCCATTCTATTCCATTCCATTCCATTCCATTCCATTCCGTTCCATTCTACTCGGCTTGATTCCATTCTATTCCATTCCATTGCATTCGATTCCATTCGATTCCATTCCATTCCATTCCATTCCATTCCATTCCATTCCATTCCATTCCATTGAATTCCATTCCATTCCACTGAATTCCATTCCATTCCATTCCATTCCATTCCATTGAATTCCGTTCCATTCCATTCCATTCCATTCCACTGCATTCCATTGAATTCCATTCCATTGAATTCCATTCCATTCCATTCCATTCCACTGAATTCCATTCCATTCCGTTCCGTTCCGTTCCGTTCCGTTCCGTTCCGTTCCATTCCATTCCATTCCATTCCATTGAATTCCGTTCCATTCCATTGAATTCCATTCCATTCCGTTCCATTCCATTGAATTCCGTTCCGTTCCGTTCCGTTCCGTTCCGTTCCATTCCGTTCCATTCCGTTCCATTCGATTCCTTTCCATTCCATTCCATTCCATTCCATTCCGTTCTACTCGGGTTCATTCCATTCCATTCCGTTCCGTTCCGTTCCGCTCCGTTCCATTCCTTTCTACTTGTGTTGACTCCATTCCATTCCATTCTATTCCATTGAATTCCATTCCATTGAATTCAATTCCATTCCATTCCATTCCATTCCATTGAATTCCATTCCATTCCATTCCATTCCATTCCATTCCACTGAATTCCATTCCATTCCATTCAATTGAATTCCATTCCATTCCATTCCATTAGATTCCATTCCATTCCATTGAATTCCATTCCATTCCATTCCAATCCATTCCATTCCATTGAATTCCATTGAATTCCATTCCATTGAATTCCATTCCATTCCATTGAATTCCATTCCATTCCATTCCATTCCATTCCGTTCCATTCCATTCCGTTCCATTCCATTCCATTCCTTTCCATTCCATTCCGTTCCGTTCCATTCCGTTCCATTCCGTTCCATTCCATTGAATTCCGTTCCATTGCATTGAATTCCGTTCCATTCCATTCCATTCCTTTCCGTTCCGTTCCGTTCCGTTCCGTTCAGTTCCGTTCCGTTTTACTCGGGTTGATTCCATTCTATTCCATTCCATTCCACTCGATTCCATTCTATTCCATTCGATTCCATTCGATTCAATTCGATTCCATTCCATTACATTCCATTCCATTCCATTCCATTCCATTCCATTCCATTCCATTCCATTGAATTCCATTCCATTCCATTCCGTTCCATTCCATTCCTTTCCATTCCATTCCATTCCATTCCATTCCATTCCATTCCATTACGTTCCGTTCCATTCCGTTCCATTCCGTTCCATTCCATTGAATTCCGATCCATTGCATTGAATTCCATTCCATTCCATTCCATTCCTTTCCGTTCCGTTCCGTTCCGCTCCGTTCCGTTCCGTTCCGTTCTACTCGGATTGATTCCATTCTACTCCATTCCATTCCATTCGATTGCATTCGATTCCATTCGATTCCATTCGATTCCATTCCATTCCATTCCATTCCATTCCATTCCATTCCATTGAATTCCATTCCATTCCATTCCATTCCATTCCATTGAATTCCATTCCATTCCATTCCATTCCATTGAATTCTGTTCCATTCAATTCCATTCCATTCCATTCCGTTCTACTCGGGTTGATTCCATTCTATTCCATTCCGTTCCGTTCCGTTCCGTTCCGTTCCTTTCCGTTCCATTCCATTCCACTCGGGTTGGTTCCATTCTATTCCATTCCATTCCATTCGATTCCATTCGATTCCATTGGATTCCATTCGATTCCATTCGATTCCATTCGATTCCATTCCATTCCATTCCATTCCATTGAATTCCGTTCCATTCCATTCAATTCCATTCCATTCCATTCCATTCCATTTGAATTCCATTCCATTCCATTCCATTCCGTTCCATTCCATTCCATTCCATTCCATTCCATTCCATTCCATTCCATTCCATTCTACTCGGGTTGATTCCATTCTATTCCATTGTATTCCATTCGATTCCATTCGATTCAATTCGATTCCTTTCCATTCCATTCCATTCCATTCCATTCCATTCCATTCCATTCCATTGAATTCCATTCCATTCCATTCCGTTCCATTCCATTCCGTTCCATTCCATTCCATTCCATTCCATTCCATTCCATTCCATTCCGTTCCATTACGTTCCGTTCCATTCCGTTCCATTCCATTGAATTCCGATCCTTTGCATTGAATTCCGTTCCATTCCATTCCATTCCTTTCCGTTCTGTTCCGTTCCGTTCCGTTCCGTTCTACTCGGATTGATTCCATTCTATTCCATTCCATTCCATTCGATTCCATTCGATTCCATTCGATTCCATTCGACTCCATTCCATTCCATTCCATTCCATTCCATTCCATGGAACTCCATTCCATTCCATTCCATTCCATTCCATTCCATTCCATTCCATTCCATTGAATTCCATTCCATTCCATTGAATTCTGTTCCATTCAATTCCATTCGATTCCATTCCGTTCTACTCGGGTTGATTCCATTCTATTCCATTCCGTTCCGTTCCGTTCCGTTCCGTTCTGTTCCATTCCATTCCACTCGGGTTGATTCCATTCGATTCCATTCCATTCCATTCGATTCCATTCGATTCCATTCGATTCCATTCTATTCCATTCGATTCCATTCCATTCCATTCCATTCCATTGAATTCCATTCCATTCCATTCCATTCCATTGAATTCCGTTCCATTCCATTCCATTGCATTCCATTCCATTCCATTGAATTCCATTACATTGAATTCCATTCCATTCCATTCCATTCCATTGAATTCCATCCCATTCCGTTCCGTTCCGTTCCGTTCCGTTCCGTTCCGTTCCATTCCATTCCATTCCATTCCATTGAATTCCGTTCCATTCCATTGAATTCCATTCCATTCCGTTCCATTCCATTGAATTCCGTTCCGTTCCGTTCCGTTCCGTTCCATTCCGTTCCATTCCGTTCTACTCGGGTTGATTCCATTCTATTCCATTCCATTCCACTCGATTCCATTCCATTCCATTCCATTCCATTCCATTCCATTCCGTTCTACTCGGGTTCATTCCATTCCATTCCGTTCCGTGTCGTTCCGTTCCATTCCTTTCTACTTGTGTTGATTTCATTCCATTCCATTCTATTCCATTGAATTCCATTCCATTCCATTCCATTCCATTCCATGGAATTCCATTGAATTCCATTGAATTCCATTCCATTCCATTGAATTCCATTCCATTGCATTCCTTTCCATTCCATTCCATTGAATTCCACTGAATTCCATTCCATTGAATTCCATTCCATTCCATTGAATTCCATTCCATTCCATTCCATTCCATTCCATTCCATTCCATTCCATTCCATTCCGTTCCATTCCGTTCCATTCCGTTCCATTCCATTGAATTCCGTTCCATTGCATTGAATTCCGTTCCATTCCATTCCATTCCATTCCATTCCGTTCCATTCCATTCCATTCCATTCCATTACGTTCCGTTCCATTCCGTTCCATTCCATTGAATTCCGATCCATTGCATTGAATTCCGATCCATTGCATTGAATTCCGTTCCATTCCATTCCATTCCTTTCCGTTCCGTTCAGTTCCGTTCCGTTCCGTTCTACTCGGGTTGATTCCATTCTATTCCATTCCATTCCATTCGATTCAATTCTATTCCATTCGATTCCATTCGATTCAATTCGATTCCATTCCATTCCATTCCATTCCATTCCATTCCATTGAATTCCATTCCATTCCATTCCTTTCCATTCCATTCCGTTCCATTCCATTCCATTCCATTCCATTCCATTCCATTCCATTACGTTCCGTTCCATTCCGTTCCATTCCGTTCCATTCCATTGAATTCCGATCCATTGCATTGAATTCCGTTCCATTCCATTCCATTCCTTTCCGTTCCGTTCCGTTCCGTCCCATTCCGTTCTACTCGGATTGATTCCATTCTAATTCCATTCCATTCCATTCGATTCCATTCGATTCCATTCGATTCCATTCCATTCCATTCCATTCCATTCCATTCCATTCCATTCAATTCCATTGAACTCCATTCCATTCCATTCCATTCCATTCCATTCCATTCCATTCCATTCAATTGAATTCCATTCCATTCCATTCCATTCCATTGAATTCTGTTCCATTCAATTCCATTACATTCCATTCCGTTCTACTCGGGTTGATTCCATTCTATTCCATTCCGCTCCGTTCCGTTCCGTTCCGTTCCGTTCCGTTCTACTCGGGTTGATTCCATTCGATTCCATTCGATTCCATTCGATTCCATTCGATTCCATTCGATTCCATTCCATTCCATTGAATTCCATTCCATTCCATTCCATTCCATTGCATTCCATTCCATTCCATTCCATTTGAATTCCATTCCATTCCATTCCATTCCATTCCATTCCATTCCATTCCATTCCATTCTACTCGAGTTGATTCCATTCTATTCCATTCCATTCCATTCGATTCCATTCGATTCCATTCCATTCCATTCCATTCCATTCCATTCCATTGAATTCCATTCCATTCCATTGAATTCCATTCCATTCCATTCCATTCCATTGAATTCCGTTCCATTCCATTCCATTCCATTCCATTGAATTCCATTCCATTGAATTCCATTCCATTCCATTCCATTCCATTGAATTCCATTCCATTCCGTTCCGTTCCGTTCCGTTCCGTTCCGTTTCGTTCCGTTCCGTTCCGTTCCGTTCCATTCCATTCCATTCCATTCCATTGAATTCCGTTCCATTCCATTGAATTCCATTCCATTCCGTTCCATTCCATTGAATTCTGTTCCGTTCCGTTCTGTTCCGTTCCGTTCCATTCCGTTCCATTCCGTTCCTTTCCGTTCTACTCGGGTTGATTCCATTCTATACCATTCCATTCCATTCGATTCCATTCGATTCCATTCGAATCCATTCGATTCCATTCGATTCCATTCGATTCCATTCCATTCCATTGAATTCCATTCCATTCCATTCCATTCCGTTCCATTCCATTCAATTCCATTCCATTCCATTCCTTTCCGTTCCGTTCCGTTCCGTTCCGTTCCGTTCCGTTCTACTCGGGTTGATTCCATTCTATTCCATTCCATTCCATTCGATTCCATTCTATTCCATTTGATTCCATTCGATTCAATTCGATTCCATTCCATTCCATTCCATTCCATTCCATTCCAGTGAATTCCATTCCATTCCATTCCGTTCCATTCCATTCCGTTCCATTCAATTCCATTCCATTACATTACATTCCCTTCCATTCCATTCCATTCCGTTCCATTCCATTGAATTCCGATCCATTGCATTGAATTCCGTTCCATTCCATTCCATTCCTTTCCGTTCCGTTCCGTTCCGTTCCGTTCTACTCGGATTGATTCCATTCCATTCCATTCCATTCCATTCCATTCCATTCCATTCCATTGAACTCCATTCCATTCCATTCCATTCCATTCCATTCCATTCCATTCCATTGAATTCTGTTCCATTCCATTCCATTCCATTCCATTCCTTTCTACTCAGGTTGATTCCATTCTATTCCATTCTGTTCCGTTCCGTTCCGTTCCGTTCCGTTCCATTCCACTCGGGTTGATTCCATTCTATTCCATTCCATTCCATTCGATTCCATTCGATTCCATTCGATTCCATTCGATTCCATTCGATTCCATTCCATTCCATTCCATTCCATTGAATTCCGATCCATTGCATTGAATTCCGTTCCATTCCATTCCATTCCTTTCCGTTCCGTTCCGTTCCGTTCCGTTCCGTTCTACTCGGATTGATTCCATTCCATTCCATTCCATTCCATTCCATTCCATTGAACTCCATTCCATTCCATTCCATTCCATTCCATTCCATTCCATTCCATTCCATTCCATTCCATTCTACTCGGGTTGATTCCATTCTATTCCATTGTATTCCATTCGATTCCATTCGATTCAATTCGATTCCATTCCATTCCATTCCATTCCATTCCATTCCATTCCATTGAATTCCATTCCATTCCATTCCGTTCCATTCCATTCCGTTCCATTCCATTCCATTCCATTCCATTCCATTCCATTCCATTCCATTCCATTACGTTCCGTTCCTTTCCGTTCCATTCCATTGAATTCCGATCCTTTGCATTGAATTCTGTTCCATTCCATTCCATTCCTTTCCGTTCTGTTCCGTTCCGCTCCGTTCCGTTCTACTCGGATTGATTCCATTCTATTCCATTCCATTCCATTCCATTCCATTCGATTCCATTCGATTCCATTCGACTCCATTCCATTCCATTCCATTCCATTCCATTCCATTCCATGGAACTCCATTCCATTCCATTCCATTCCATTCCATTCCATTCCATTCAATTGAATTCCATTCCATTCCATTCCATTCCATTGAATTCTGTTCCATTCAATTCCATTCCATTCCATTCCGTTCTACTCGGGTTGATTCCATTCTATTCCATTCCGTTCCGTTCCGTTCCGTTCCGTTCCGTTCCGTTCTACTCGGGTTGATTCCATTCGATTCCATTCGATTCCATTCGATTCCATTCGATTCCATTCCATTCCATTGAATTCCTTTCCATTCCATTCCATTCCATTGCATTCCATTCCATTCCATTCCATTTGAATTCCATTCCATTCCATTCCATTCCATTCCATTCCATTCCATTCCATTCTACTCGGGTTGATTCCATTCTATTCCATTCCATTCCATTCGATTCCATTCGATTCCATTCCATTCCATTCCATTCCATTCCATTCCATTGAATTCCATTCCATTCCATTGAATTCCATTCCATTCCATTCCATTCCATTCCATTCCATTCCATTCCATTCCATTCCATTCCATTCTACTGGTGTCCATTCCATTCCATTCCATTCCATTCCATTGCATTCCATTCCATTCCTTTCCATTCCATTGAATTCCATTCCATTCCATTCCATTCCATTGAATTCTGTTCCATTCAATTCCATTCGATTCCATTCCGTTCTACTCGGGTTGATTCCATTCTATTCCATTCCGTTCCGTTCCGTTCCGTTCCGTTCCATTCCATTCCACTCGGGTTGATTCCATTCGATTCCATTCCATTCCATTCGATTCCATTCGATTCCATTCGATTCCATTCGATTCCATTCCATTCCATTCCATTCCATTGAATTCCATTCCATTCCATTCCATTCCATTGAATTCCGTTCCATTCCATTCTATTGCATTCCATTCCATTCCATTGAATTCCATTACATTGAATTCCATTCCATTCCATTCCATTCCATTGAATTCCATTCCATTCCGTTCCGTTCCGTTCCGTTCCGTTCCGTTCCGTTCCATTCCATTCCATTCCATTCCATTGAATTCCGTTCCATTCCATTGAATACCATTCCATTCTGTTCCATTCCATTGAATTCCGTTCCGTTCCGTTCCGTTCCGTTCCGTTCCGTTCCATTCCGTTCCATTCCGTTCTACTCGGGTTGATTCCATTCTATTCCATTCCATTCCACTCGATTCCATTCCATTCAATTCCATTCCATTCCATTCCATTCCGTTCTACTCGGGTTCATTCCATTCCATTCCGTTCCGTTCCGTTCCGTTCCATTCCTTTCTACTTGTGTTGATTTCATTCCATTCCATTCCATTCCATTGAATTCCATTCCATTCCATTCCATTCCATTCCATTCCATGGAATTCCATGGAATTCCATTGAATTCCATGGAATTCCATTCCATTCCATTGAATTCCATTCCATTGCATTCCATTCCATTCCATTCCATTGAATTCCATTGAATTCCATTCCATTGAATTCCATTCCATTCCATTGAATTCCATTCCATTCCATTCCATTCCATTCCATTCCGTTCCATTCCATTCCGTTACATTCCATTCCATTCCATTCCATTCCATTCCATTCCGTTCCATTCCGTTCCATTCCGTTCCATTCCATTGAATTCCGTTCCATTGCATTGAATTCCGTTCCATTCCATTCCATTCCATTCCATTCCGTTCCATTCCATTCCATTCCATTCCATTACGTTCCGTTCCATTCCGTTCCATTCCATTGAATTCCGATCCATTGCATTGAATTCCGTTCCATTCCATTCCATTCCTTTCCGTTCCGTTCCGTTCCGTTCCGTTCCGTTCTACTCGGATTGATTCCATTCTATTCCATTCTCTTCCATTCGATTCAATTCGATTCCATTCCATTCCATTCCATTCCATTCCATTCCATTCCATTCCATTCCATTCCATTCTACTCGGGTTGATTCCATTCTATTCCATTCCATTCCATTCGATTCCATTCGATTCCATTCGATTCCATTCCATTCCATTCCATTCCATTCCATTCCATTCCATTCCATTCCATTGAATTCCATTCCATTCCATTGAATTCCATTCCATTCCATTCCATTCCATTGAATTCCGTTCCATTCCATTCCATTCCACTCCATTCCATTCCATTGAATTCCATTACATTGAATTCCATTCCATTCCATTCCATTCCATTGAATTCCATTCCATTCCGTTCCGTTCCGTTCCGTTCCGTTCCGTTCCGTTCCATTCCATTCCATTGAATTCCGTTCCATTCCATTGAATTCCATTCCATTCCGTTCCATTCCATTGAATTCCGTTCCGTTCCGTTCCGTTCCATTCCGTTCCGTTCCATTCCGTTCCATTCCGTTCTATTCCGTTCTACTCGGGTTGATTCCATTCTATTCCATTCCATTCCACTCGATTCCATTCCATTCCATTCCATTCCATTCCATTCCATTCCATTCCGTTCTACTCGGGTTCATTCCATTCCATTCCGTTCCGTTCCATTCCTTTCTACTTGTGTTGATTTCATTCCATTCCATTCTATTCCATTGAATTCCATTCCATTCCATTCCATTCCATTCCATGGAATTCCATTGAATTCCATTCCATGGAATTCCATTCCATTCCATTCCAATCCATTCCATTCCATTCCATTGAATTCCATTCCATTCCATTCCATTCCATTGCATTCCATTCCATTCCATTCCATTGAATTCCATTCCATTCCATTCCATTCCATTCCATTCCATTCCATTGAATTCTATTCCATTCCATTCCATTCCATTCCATTCCATTCCATTGAATTCCATTGAATTCCATTCCATTGAATTCCATTCCATTCCATTGAATTCCATTCCATTCCATTCCATTCCATTCCCTTCCATTCCATTCCGTTGCATTCCATTCCATTCCATTCCATTCCATTCCGTTCCGTTCCATTCCGTTCCATTCCGTTCCATTCCATTGAATTCCGTTCCATTGCATTGAATTCCGTTCCATTCCATTCCATTCCTTTCCGTTCCGTTCCGTTCCGTTCCGTTCCGTTCTACTCGGGTTGATTCCATTCTATTCCATTCCATTCCATTCTATTCCATTGTATTCCATTCGATTCCATTCGATTCAATTCGATTCCATTCCATTCCATTCCATTCCATTCCATTCCATTCCATTGAATTCCATTCCATTCCATTCCGTTCCATTCCATTCCGTTCCATTCCATTCCATTCCATTCCATTCCATTCCATTCCGTTCCATTACGTTCCGTTCCATTCCGTTCCATTCCATTGAATTCCGATCCATTGCATTGAATTCCGTTCCATTCCATTCCATTCCTTTCCGTTCTGTTCCGTTCCGTTCCGTTCCGTTCTACTCGGATTGATTCCATTCTATTCCATTCCATTCCATTCCATTCCATTCCCTTCCATTCCATTCCGTTCCATTCCATTCCATTCCATTCCATTCCATTCCGTTCCGTTCCATTCCGTTCCATTCCGTTCCATTCCATTGAATTCCGTTCCATTGCATTGAATTCCGTTCCATTCCATTCCATTCCTTTCCGTTCCGTTCCGTTCCGTTCCGTTCCGTTCTACTCGGGTTGATTCCATTCTATTCCATTCCATTCCATTCTATTCCATTGTATTCCATTCGATTCCATTCGATTCCATTCGACTCCATTCCATTCCATTCCATTCCATTCCATGGAACTCCATTCCATTCCATTCCATTCCATTCCATTCCTTTCCATTCCATTGAATTCCATTCCATTCCATTCCATTCCATTGAATTCTGTTCCATTCAATTCCATTCGATTCCATTCCGTTCTACTCGGGTTGATTCCATTCTATTCCATTCCGTTCCGTTCCGTTCCGTTCCGTTCCGTTCCATTCCATTCCATTCCATTCGATTCCATTCCATTCCATTCCATTCCATTGAATTCCATTCCATTCCATTCCATTCCATTGAATTCCGTTCCATTCCATTCTATTGCATTCCATTCCATTCCATTGAATTCCATTACATTTAATTCCATTCCATTCCATTCCATTCCATTGAATTCCATTCCATTCCGTTCCGTTCCGTTCCGTTCCGTTCCGTTCCGTTCCACTCCATTCCATTGAATTCCGTTCCATTCCATTGAATACCATTCCATTCCGTTCCATTCCATTGAATTCCGTTCTGTTCCGTTCCGTTCCGTTCCATTCCGTTCCATTCCGTTCTACTCGGGTTGATTCCATTCTATTCCATTCCATTCCACTCGATTCCATTCCATTCAATTCCATTCCATTCCATTCCATTCCATTCCGTTCTCCTCGGGTTCATTCCATTCCATTCCGTTCCGTTCCGTTCCGTTCCATTCCTTTCTACTTGTGTTGATTTCATTCCATTCCATTCTATTCCATGGAATTCCATTCCATTCCATTCCATTCCATTCCATTCCATTGAATTCCATTCCATTGCATTCCATTCCATTCCATTCCATTGAATTCCATTGAATTCCATTCCATTGAATTCCATTCCATTCCATTGAATTCCATTCCATTCCATTCCATTCCATTCCGTTCCATTCCATTCCGTTACATTCCATTCCATTCCATTCCATTCCATTCCATTCCGTTCCATTCCGTTCCATTCCGTTCCATTCCATTGAATTCCGTTCCATTGCATTGAATTCCGTTCCATTCCATTCCATTCCATTCCATTCCGTTCCATTCCATTCCATTCCATTCCATTACGTTCCGTTCCATTCCGTTCCATTCCATTGAATTCCGATCCATTGCATTGAATTCCGTTCCATTCCATTCCATTCCTTTCCGTTCCGTTCCGTTCCGTTCCGTTCTACTCGGATTGATTCCATTCTATTCCATTCTCTTCCATTCGATTCAATTCGATTCCATTCCATTCCATTCCATTCCATTCCATTCCATTCCATTCCATTGAATTACATTCCATTCCATTCCATTCCATTCCATTCCGTTCCATTCCATTCCATTCCATTCCATTACGTTCCGTTCCATTCCGTTCCATTCCATTGAATTCCGATCCATTGCATTGAATTCCGTTCCATTGCATTCCATTCCTTTCCGTTCCGTTCCGTTCCGTTCCGTTCCGTTCTACTCGGATTGATTCCATTCTATTCCATTCGATTCCATTCGATTCCATTCGATTCCATTCGATTCCATTCCATTCCATTCCATTCCATTCCATTCCATTCCATTCCATTGCATTGAATTCCATTCCATTCCATTCCATTCCATTCCATTGAATTCCATTAAATTCCATTCCATTCCATTTAATTCTGTTCCATTCAATTCCATTCCATTCCATTCCGTTCTACTCGGGTTGATTCCATTCTATTCCATTCCGTTCCGTTCCGTTCCGTTCCGTTCCGTTCTGTTCCATTCCACTCGGGTTGATTCCATTCTATTCCATTCCATTCGATTCCATTCGATTCCATTCGATTCCATTCGATTCCATTCGATTCCATTCCATTCCATTGAATTCCATTCCATTCCATTCCATTCCATTGAATTCCGTTCCATTCCATTCCATTCCATTCCATTCCATTCCATTCCATTTGTATTCCATTCCATTCTATTCCATTCCATTCCATTCCATTCCATTCCGTTCCATTCTACTCGGCTTGATTCCATTCTATTCCATTCCATTGCATTCGATTCCATTCGATTCCATTCGATTCCATTCCATTCCATTCCATTCCATTCCATTCCATTCCATTGAATTCCATTCCATTCCATTGAATTCCATTCCATTCCATTCCATTCCATTGAATTCCGTTCCATTCCATTCCATTCCATTCCATTGCATTCCATTGAATTCCATTCCATTGAATTCCATTCCATTCCATTCCATTCCACTGAATTCCATTCCATTCCGTTCCGTTCCGTTCCGTTCCGTTCCATTCCATTCCATTCCATTCCATTGAATTCCGTTCCATTCCATTGAATTCCATTCCATTCCGTTCCATTCCATTGAATTCCGTTCCGTTCCGTTCCGTTCCGTTCCGTTCCGTTCCATTCCGTTCCATTCCGTTCCATTCGATTCCATTCCATTCCATTCCATTCCATTCCATTCCGTTCTACTCGGGTTCATTCCATTCCATTCCGTTCCGTTCCGTTCCGTTCCGTTCCATTCCTTTCTACTTGTGTTGATTCCATTCCATTCCATTCTATTCCATTGAATTCCATTCCATGGAATTCCATTCCATTCCATTCCATTCCATTCCATTGAATTCCATTCCATTCCATTCCATTCCATTCCACTGAATTCCATTCCATTCCATTCAATTGAATTCCATTCCATTCCATTCCATTAGATTCCATTCCATTCCATTGAATTCCATTCCATTCCATTCCAATCCATTCCATTCCATTGAATTCCATTGAATTCCATTCCATTGAATTCCATTCCATTCCATTGAATTCCATTCCATTCCATTCCATTCCATTCCGTTCCATTCCATTCCGTTCCATTCCATTCCATTCCTTTCCATTCCATTCCGTTCCGTTCCATTCCGTTCCATTCCGTTCCATTCCATTGAATTCCGTTCCATTGCATTGAATTCCGTTCCATTCCATTCCATTCCTTTCCGTTCCGTTCCGTTCCGTTCCGTTCAGTTCCGTTCCGTTCTACTCGGGTTGATTCCATTCTATTCCATTCCATTCCATTCGATTCCATTCTATTCCATTCGATTCCATTCGATTCAATTCGATTCCATTCCATTCCATTCCATTCCATTCCATTCCATTCCATTCCATTCCATTCCATTGAATTCCATTCCATTCCATTCCGTTCCATTCCATTCCGTTCCATTCCTTTCCATTCCATTCCATTCCATTCCATTCCATTATGTTCCGTTCCATTCTGTTCCATTCCGTTCCATTCCATTGAATTCCGATCCATTGCATTGAATTCCATTCCATTCCATTCCATTCCTTTCCGTTCCGTTGCGTTCTGCTCCGTTCCGTTCCGTTCCGTTCTACTCGGATTGATTCCATTCTACTCCATTCCATTCCATTCGATTGCATTCGATTCCATTTGATTCCATACGATTCCATTCCATTCCATTCCATTCCATTCCATTCCATTCCATTCCATTCCATTGAATTCCATTCCATTCCATTCCATTCCATTCCATTCCATTCCATTCCATTCCATTGAATTCCATTCCATTCCATTCCATTCCATTGAATTCTGTTCCATTCAATTCCATTCCATTCCATTCCGTTCTACTCGGGTTTATTCCATTCTATTCCATTCCGTTCCGTTCCGTTCCGTTCCTTTCCGTTCCATTCCATTCCACTCGGGTTGGTTCCATTCTATTCCATTCCATTCCATTCGATTCCATTCGATTCCATTCGATTCCATTCGATTCCATTCGATTCCATTCCATTCCATTCCATTCCATTGAATTCCGTTCCATTCCATTCAATTCCATTCCATTCCATTCCATTCCATTTGAATTCCATTCCATTCCATTCCGTTCCATTCCATTCCATTCCATTCCATTCCATTCCATTCCATTCCATTCCGTTCTACTCGGGTTGATTCCATTCTATTCCATTCCATTCCATTCGATTCCATTTGATTCCATTCGATTCCATTCGATTCCATTCCATTCCATTCCATTCCATTCCATTCCATTCCATTCCATTCCATTGAATTCCATTCCATTCCATTGAATTCCATTCCATTCCATTCCATTCCATTGAAGTCCATTCCATTCCATTCCATTCCATTGAATTCCATTCCATTCCACTCCATTCCATTGAATTCCATTCCATTCCGTTCCGTTCCGTTCCGTTCCGTTCCGTTCCGTTCCATTCCATTCCATTCCATTCCATTGAATTCCGTTCCATTCCATTGAATTCCATTCCATTCCGTTCCATTCCATTGAATTCCGTTCCGTTCCGTTCCGTTCCGTTCCATTCCGTTCCATTCCGTTCCATTCCGTTCTACTTGGGTTGATTCCATTCTATTCCATTCCATTCCATTCGATTCCATTCCATTCCGTTCCATTCCATTAAATTCCGTTCTACTCGGGTTCATTCCATTCCATTCCGTTCCTTTCCGTTCCGTACCATTCCTTTCTACTTGTGTTGATTCCATTCCATTCCATTCTATTCCATTGAATTCCATTCCTTTCCATTCCATTCCATTCCATTACATGGAATTCCATTGAATTCCATTGAATTCCATTCCATTGAATTCCATTCCATTCCATTCCATTCCATTCCATTCCATTCCATTGAATTCCATTCCATTCCATTCCATTCCATTCCATTCCATTCCATTGAATTCCATTCCATTCTATTCCATTCCATTCCATTGAATTCCATTCCATTCCATTCCATTCCATTCCATTCCTTTCCATTCCATTGAATTCCATTGAATTCCGTTCCATTGAATTCCATTCCATTCCATGGAATTCCATTCCATTCCATTCCATTCCATTCCGTTCCATTCCATTCCGTTCCATTCCATTCCATTCCATTCCATTCCGTTCCGTTCCATTCCGTTCCATTCCGTTCCATTCCATTGAATTCCGTTCCCTTGCACTGAATTCCGTTCCATTCCATTCCATTCCTTTCCGTTCCGTTCCGTTCCGTTCCGTTCCGTTCTACTCGGGTTGATTCCATTCTATTCCATTCCATTCCATTCGATTCCATTCGATTCCATTCGATTCCATTCGATTCAATTCGATTCCATTCCATTCCATTTCATTCCATTCCATTCCAATGAATTCCATTCCATTCCATTGAATTCCATTCCATTCCATTCCATTCCATTGAATTCCATTCCATTCCATTGAATTCCATTCCATTCCATTCCATTCGATTCCATTCCATTCCATGGAATTCCATTCCATTCCATTCCATTCCATTCCATTCCATTCCATTCCATTCCATTCCATTCCATTCCATTCGATTCCATTCGATTCCTTTCGATTCCATTCGATTCCATTCCATTCCATTCCATTCCATTGAATTCCATTCCATTCCATTCCATTCCATTGAATTCCATTCCATTCCATTCCATCGAATTCCATTCCATTCCATTGAATTCCATTCCATTCCATTCCATTCCATTCCATTCCATTCCATTACATCGAATTCCAGTCCATTCCATTCCATTCCATTCCATTCCATTGTATTCCATTCCATTCCATTGAATTCCATTCCATTCCATTCCATTCCATTGAATTCCGTTCCATTGAATTCCATTCCTTTCCGTTCCCTTCCGTTCCGTTCTGTTCCATTCTACTCGGGTTGATTCCATTCTTTTCCATTACATTTCATTCGATTCCATTCGATTCCATTCCATTCCATTCAATTCCATTCCATTCCATTGAATTCCATTCCATTCCATTCCATTCCATTGCATTCCATTCCATTCCATTCCATTGAATTCCATTCCATTCCATTCCATTCCATTCCATTCCATTGAATTCCATTCCATTCCATTCCATTCCATTCCATTCCATTCCATTCCATTGAATTCCATTGAATTCCATTCCATTGAATTCCATTCCATTCCATTGAATTCCATTCCATTCCATTCCATTCCATTCCCTTCCATTCCATTCCGTTCCATTGCATTCCATTCCATTCCATTCCATTCCGTTCCGTTCCATTCCGTTCCATTCCATTCCATTCCATTGAATTCCGTTCCTTTGCATTGAATTCCGTTCCATTCCATTCCATTCCTTTCCGTTCCGTTCCGTTCCGTTCCGTTCCGTTCTACTCGGGTTGATTCCATTCTATTCCATTCCATTCCATTCTATTCCATTGTATTCCATTCGATTCCATTCGATTCAATTCGATTCCATTCCATTCCATTCCATTCCACTCCATTCCATTCCATTGAATTCCATTCCATTCCATTCCGTTCCATTCCATTCCGTTCCATTCCATTCCATTCCATTCCATTCCATTCCATTCCATTCCGTTCCATTACGTTCCGTTCCATTCCGTTCCATTCCATTGAATTCCGATCCGTTGCATTGAATTCCGTTCCATTCCATTCCATTCCTTTCCGTTCTGTTCCGTTCCGTTCCGTTCCGTTCTACTCGGATTGATTCCATTCTATTCCATTCCATTCCATTCCATTCCATTCCCTTCCATTCCATTCCGTTCCATTCCATTCCATTCCATTCCATTCCGTTCCGTTCCATTCCGTTCCATTCCGTTCCATTCCATTGAATTCCGTTCCATTGCATTGAATTCCGTTCCATTCCATTCCATTCCTTTCCGTTCCGTTCCGTTCCGTTCCGTTCCGTTCTACTCGGGTTGATTCCATTCTATTCCATTCCATTCCATTCTATTCCATTGTATTCCATTCGATTCCATTCGATTCCATTCGACTCCATTCCATTCCATTCCATTCCATTCCATTCCATGGAACTCCATTCCATTCCATTGCATTCCATTCCATTCCTTTCCATTCCATTGAATTCCATTCCATTCCATTCCATTCCATTGAATTCTGTTCCATTCAATTCCATTCGATTCCATTCCGTTCTACTCGGGTTGATTCCATTCTATTCCATTCCGTTCCGTTCCGTTCCGTTCCATTCCATTCCACTCGGGTTGATTCCATTCGATTCCATTCCATTCCATTCGATTCCATTCGATTCCATTCGATTCCATTCGATTCCATTCCATTCCATTCCATTCCATTGAATTCCATTCCATTCCATTCCATTCCATTGAATTCCGTTCCATTCCATTCTATTGCATTCCATTCCATTCCATTGAATTCCATTACATTGAATTCCATTCCATTCCATTCCATTCCATTGAATTCCATTCCATTCCGTTCCGTTCCGTTCCGTTCCGTTCCGTTCCATTCCATTCCATTCCATTCCATTGAATTCCGTTCCATTCCATTGAATACCATTCCATTCCGTTCCATTCCATTGAATTCCGTTCCGTTCCGTTCCGTTCCGTTCCGTTCCATTCCGTTCCATTCCGTTCTACTCGGGTTGATTCCATTCTATTCCATTCCATTCCACTCCATTCCATTCCATTCAATTCCATTCCATTCCATTCCATTCCGTTCTACTCGGGTTCATTCCATTCCATTCCGTTCCGTTCCGTTCCGTTCCATTCCTTTCTACTTGTGTTGATTTCATTCCATTCCTTTCTATTCCATTGAATTCCATTCCATTCCATTCCATTCCATTCCATTCCATGGAATTCCATGGAATTCCATTGAATTCCATGGAATTCCATTCCATTCCATGGAATTCCACGGAATTCCATTGAATTCCATGGAATTCCATTCCATTCCATTGAATTCCATTCCATTGCATTCCATTCCATTCCATTCCATTGAATTCCATTGAATTCCATTCCATTGAATTCCATTCCATTCCATTGAATTCCATTCCATTCCATTCCATTCCATTCCGTTCCATTCCATTCCGTTACATTCCATTCCATTCCATTCCATTCCGTTCCATTCCGTTCCATTCCGTTCCATTCCATTGAATTCCGTTCCATTGCATTGAATTCCGTTCCATTCCATTCCATTCCATTCCATTCCGTTCCATTCCATTCCATTCCATTCCATTACGTTCCGTTCCATTCCGTTCCATTCCATTGAATTCCGATCCATTGCATTGAATTCCGTTCCATTCCATTCCATTCCTTTCCGTTCCGTTCCGTTCCGTTCCGTTCCGTTCTACTCGGATTGATTCCATTCTATTCCATTCTCTTCCATTCGATTCAATTCGATTCCATTCCATTCCATTCCATTCCATTCCATTCCATTCCATTCCATTCCATTCCATTCTACTCAGGTTGATTCCATTCTATTCCATTCCATTCCATTCGATTCCATTCGATTCCTTTCGATTCCATTCCATTCCATTCCATTCCATTCCATTCCATTCCATTCCATTGAATTCCATTCCATTCCATTGAATTCCATTCCATTCCATTCCATTCCATTGAATTCCGTTCCATTCCATTCCATTCCACTCCATTCCATTCCATTGAATTCCATTACATTGAATTCCATTCCATTCCATTCCATTCCATTGAATTCCATTCCATTCCGTTCCGTTCCGTTCCGTTCCGTTCCGTTCCGTTCCATTCCATTCCATTCCATTCCATTGAATTCCGTTCCATTCCATTGAATTCCATTCCATTCCGTTCCATTCCATTGAATTCCGTTCCGTTCCGTTCCGTTCCATTCCGATCCGTTCCATTCCGTTCCATTCCGTTCTATTCCGTTCTACTCGGGTTGATTCCATTCTATTCCATTCCATTCCACTCGATTCCATTCCATTCAATTCCATTCCATTCCATTCCATTCCGTTCTACTCGGGTTCATTCCATTCCATTCCGTTCCGTTCCGTTCCGTTCCATTCCTTTCTACTTGTGTTGATTTCATTCCATTCCATTCTATTCCATTGAATTCCATTCCATTCCATTCCATTCCATTCCATGGAATTCCATGGAATTCCATTGAATTCCATGGAATTCCATTCCATGGAATTCCATTGAATTCCATTCCATGGAATTCCATTCCATTCCATTCCATTCCATTGAATTCCATTCCATTGCATTCCATTCCATTCCATTCCATTGAATTCCATTGAATTCCATTCCATTGAATTCCATTCCATTCCATTGAATTCCATTCCATTCCATTCCATTCCATTCCGTTCCATTCCATTCCGTTACATTCCATTCCATTCCATTCCTTTCCATTCCATTCCGTTCCATTCCGTTCCATTCCGTTCCATTCCATTGAATTCCGTTCCATTGCATTGAATTCCGTTCCATTCCATTCCATTCCATTCCATTCCGTTCCATTCCATTCCATTCCATTCCATTACGTTCCGTTCCATTCCGTTCCATTCCATTGAATTCCGATCCATTGCATTGAATTCCGTTCCATTCCATTCCATTCCTTTCCGTTCCGTTCCGTTCCGTTCCGTTCCGTTCTACTCGGATTGATTCCATTCTATTCCATTCTCTTCCATTCGATTCAATTCGATTCCATTCCATTCCATTCCATTCCATTCCATTCCATTCCATTCCATTCCATTCCATTCCATTCTACTCGGGTTGATTCCATTCCATTCCATTCCATTCCATTCGATTCCATTCGATTCCATTCGATTCCATTCCATTCCATTCCATTCCATTCCATTCCATTCCATTCCATTCCATTGAATTCCATTCCATTCCGTTGAATTCCATTCCATTCCATTCCATTCCATTGAATTCCGTTCCATTCCATTCCATTCCTCTCCATTCCATTCCATTGAATTCCGTTACATTGAATTCCATTCCATTCCATTCCATTCCATTGAATTCCATTCCATTCCGTTCAGTTCCGTTCCGTTCCGTTCCGTTCCGTTCCATTCCATTCCATTGAATTCCGTTCCATTCCATTGAATTCCATTCCATTCCGTTCCATTCCATTGAATTCCGTTCCGTTCCGTTCCGTTCCATTCCGTTCCGTTCCATTCCGTTCCATTCCTTTCTATTCCGTTCTACTCGGGTTGATTCCATTCTATTCCATTCCATTCCACTCGATTCCATTCCATTCCATTCCATTCCATTCCATTCCATTCCATTCCGTTCTACTCGGGTTCATTCCATTCCATTCCGTTCCGTTCCATTCCTTTCTACTTGTGTTGATTTCATTCCATTCCATTCTATTCCATTGAATTCCATTCCATTCCATTCCATTCCATTCCATGGAATTCCATTGAATTCCATTCCTTGGAATTCCATTCCATTCCATTCCAATCCATTCCATTCCATTCCATTGAATTCCATTCCATTCCATTCCATTCCATTGCATTCCATTCCATTCCATTCCATTGAATTCCATTCCATTCCATTCCATTCCATTCCATTCCATTCCATTGAATTCTATTCCATTCCATTCCATTCCATTCCATTCCATTCCATTCCATTGAATTCCATTGAATTCCATTCCATTGAATTCCATTCCATTCCATTGAATTCCATTCCATTCCATTCCATTCCATTCCCTTCCATTCCATTCCGTTGCATTCCATTCCATTCCATTCCATTCCATTCCGTTCCGTTCCATTCCGTTCCATTCCGTTCCATTCCATTGAATTCCTTTCCATTGCATTGAATTCCGTTCCATTCCATTCCATTCCTTTCCGTTCCGTTCCGTTCCGTTCCGTTCCGTTCTACTCGGGTTGATTCCATTCTATTCCATTCCATTCCATTCTATTCCATTGTATTCCATTCGATTCCATTCGATTCAATTCGATTCCATTCCATTCCATTCCGTTCCATTCCGTTCCATTCCATTGAATTCCTTTCCATTGCATTGAATTCCGTTCCATTCCATTCCATTCCTTTCCGTTCCGTTCCGTTCCGTTCCGTTCCGTTCTACTCGGGTTGATTCCATTCTATTCCATTCCATTCCATTCTATTCCATTGTATTCCATTCGATTCCATTCGATTCAATTCGATTCCATTCCATTCCATTCCATTCCATTCCATTCCATTCCATTGAATTCCATTCCATTCCATTCCGTTCCATTCCATTCCGTTCCATTCCATTCCATTCCATTCCATTCCATTCCATTCCGTTCCATTACGTTCCGTTCCATTCCGTTCCATTCCATTGAATTCCGATCCATTGCATTGAATTCCGTTCCATTCCATTCCATTCCTTTCCGTTCTGTTCCGTTCCGTTCCGTTCCGTTCTACTCGGATTGATTCCATTCTATTCCATTCCATTCCATTCCATTCCATTCCCTTCCATTCCATTCCGTTCCATTCCATTCCATTCCATTCCATTCCATTCCGTTCCGTTCCATTCCGTTCCATTCCGTTCCATTCCATTGAATTCCGTTCCATTGCATTGAATTCCGTTCCATTCCATTCCATTCCTTTCCGTTCCGTTCCGTTCCGTTCCATTCTACTCGGGTTGATTCCATTCTATTCCATTCCATTCCATTCTATTCCATTGTATTCCATTCGATTCCATTCGATTCCATTCGACTCCATTCCATTCCATTCCATTCCATTCCATTCCATGGAACTCCATTCCATTCCATTCCATTCCATTCCATTCCTTTCCATTCCATTGAATTCCATTCCATTCCATTCCATTCCATTGAATTCTGTTCCATTCAATTCCATTCGATTCCATTCCGTTCTACTCGGGTTGATTCCATTCTATTCCATTCCGTTCCGTTCCGTTCCGTTCCGTTCCGTTCCATTCCATTCCATTCCATTCGATTCCATTCCATTCCATTCCATTCCATTGAATTCCATTCCATTCCATTCCATTCCATTGAATTCCGTTCCATTCCATTCTATTGCATTCCATTCCATTCCATTGAATTCCATTACATTGAATTCCATTCCATTCCATTCCATTCCATTGAATTCCATTCCATTCCTTTCCGTTCCGTTCCGTTCCGTTCCGTTCCGTTCCACTCCATTCCATTGAATTCCGTTCCATTCCATTGAATACCATTCCATTCCGTTCCATTCCATTGAATTCCGTTCTGTTCCGTTCCGTTCCGTTCCATTCCGTTCCATTCCGTTCTACTCGGGTTGATTCCATTCTATTCCATTCCATTCCACTCGATTCCATTCCATTCAATTCCATTCCATTCCATTCCATTCCGTTCTACTCGGGTTCATTCCATTCCATTCCGTTCCGTTCCGTTCCGTTCCATTCCTTTCTACTTGTGTTGATTTCATTCCATTCCATTCTATTCCATGGAATTCCATTCCATTCCATTCCATTCCATTCCATTCCATTGAATTCCATTCCATTGCATTCCTTTCCATTCCATTCCATTGAATTCCGTTGAATTCCATTCCATTCCATTGAATTCCATTCCATTCCATTCCATTCCATTCCGTTCCATTCCATTCCGTTACATTCCATTCCATTCCATTCCATTCCATTCCATTCCGTTCCATTCCGTTCCATTCCGTTCCATTCCATTGAATTCCGTTCCATTGCATTGAATTCCGTTCCATTCCATTCCATTCCATTCCATTCCGTTCCATTCCATTCCATTCCATTCCATTACGTTCCGTTCCATTCCGTTCCATTCCATTGAATTCCGATCCATTGCATTGAATTCCGTTCCATTCCATTCCATTCCTTTCCGTTCCGTTCCGTTCCGTTCCGTTCCGTTCTACTCGGATTGATTCCATTCTATTCCATTCTCTTCCATTCGATTCAATTCGATTCCATTCCATTCCATTCCATTCCATTCCATTCCATTCCATTCCATTGAATTACATTCCATTCCATTCCATTCCATTCCATTCCGTTCCATTCCATTCCATTCCATTCCATTACGTTCCGTTCCATTCCGTTCCATTCCATTGAATTCCGATCCATTGCAATGAATTCCGTTCCATTGCATTCCATTCCTTTCCGTTCCGTTCCGTTCCGTTCCGCTCCGTTCTACTCGGATTGATTCCATTCTATTCCATTCGATTCCATTCGATTCCATTCGATTCCATTCGATTCCATTCCATTCCATTCCATTCCATTCCATTCCATTCCATTTAATTCTGTTCCATTCAATTCCATTCCATTCCATTCCGTTCTACTCGGGTTGATTCCATTCTATTCCATTCCGTTCCGTTCCGTTCCGTTCCGTTCCGTTCTGTTCCATTCCACTCGTGTTGATTCCATTCTATTCCATTCCATTCGATTCCATTCGATTCCATTCGATTCCATTCGATTCCATTCGATTCCATTCGATTCCATTCCATTCCATTGAATTCCATTCCATTCCATTCCATTCCATTGAATTCCGTTCCATTCCATTCAATTCCATTCCATTCCATTCCATTCCATTTGTATTCCATTCCATTCTATTCCATTCCATTCCATTCCATTCCATTCCGTTCCATTCTACTCGGCTTGATTCCATTCTATTCCATTCCATTGCATTCGATTCCATTCGATTCCATTCGATTCCATTCCATTCCATTCCATTCCATTCCATTCCATTCCATTCCATTGAATTCCATTCCATTCCATTGAATTCCATTCCATTCCATTCCATTCCATTGAATTCCGTTCCATTCCATTCCATTCCATTCCATTGCATTCCATTGAATTCCATTCCATAGAATTCCATTCCATTCCATTCCATTCCACTGAATTCCATTCCATTCCGTTCCGTTCCGTTCCGTTCCGTTCCATTCCATTCCATTCCATTCCATTGAATTCCGTTCCATTCCATTGAATTCCATTCCATTCCGTTCCATTCCATTGAATTCCGTTCCGTTCCGTTCCGTTCCGTTCCGTTCCGTTCCATTCCGTTCCATTCCGTTCCATTCGATTCCATTCCATTCCATTCCATTCCATTCCATTCCGTTCTACTCGGGTTCATTCCATTCCATTCCGTTCCGTTCCGTTCCGTTCCGTTCCATTCCTTTCTACTTGTGTTGATTCCATTCCATTCCATTCTATTCCATTGAATTCCATTCCATTGAATTCCATTCCATTCCATTCCATTCCATTCCATTGAATTCCATTCCATTCCATTCCATTCCATTCCACTGAATTCCATTCCATTCCATTCAATTGAATTCCATTCCATTCCATTCCATTAGATTCCATTCCATTCCATTGAATTCCATTCCATTCCATTCCAATCCATTCCATTCCATTGAATTCCATTGAATTCCATTCCATTGAATTCCATTCCATTCCATTGAATTCCATTCCATTCCATTCCATTCCATTCCGTTCCATTCCATTCCGTTCCATTCCATTCCATTCCATTCCGTTCCGTTCCATTCCGTTCCATTCCGTTCCATTCCATTGAATTCCGTTCCATTGCATTGAATTCCGTTCCATTCCATTCCATTCCTTTCCGTTCCGTTCCGTTCCGTTCCGTTGAGTTCCGTTCCGTTCTACTCGGGTTGATTCCATTCTATTCCATTCCATTCCATTCGATTCCATTCTATTCCATTCGATTCCATTCGATTCAATTCGATTCCATTCCATTCCATTCCATTCCATTCCATTCCATTGAATTCCATTCCATTCCATTGAATTCCATTCCATTCCATTCCGTTCCATTCCATTCCGTTCCATTCCATTCCATTCCATTCCATTCCATTCCATTCCATTACGTTCCGTTCCATTCTGTTCCATTCCGTTCCATTCCATTGAATTCCGATCCATTGCATTGAATTCCATTCCATTCCATTCCATTCCTTTCCGTTCCGTTCCGTTCCGCTCCGTTCCGTTCCGTTCCGTTCTACTCGGATTGATTCCATTCTACTCCATTCCATTCCATTCGATTGCATTCGATTCCATTCGATTCCATACGATTCCATTCCATTCCATTCCATTCCATTCCATTCCATTCCATTCCATTGAATTCCATTCCATTCCATTCCATTCCATTCCATTCCATTCCATTCCATTCCATTGAATTCCATTCCACTCCATTCCATTCCATTGAATTCTGTTCCATTCAATTCCATTCCATTCCATTCCGTTCTACTCGGGTTTATTCCATTCTATTCCATTCCGTTCCATTCCGTTCCGTTCCTTTCCGTTCCATTCCATTCCACTCGGGTTGGTTCCATTCTATTCCATTCCATTCCATTCGATTCCATTCGATTCCATTCGATTCCATTCGATTCCATTCGATTCCATTCCATTCCATTCCATTCCATTGAATTCCGTTCCATTCCATTCAATTCCATTCCATTCCATTCCATTCCATTTGAATTCCATTCCATTCCATTCCGTTCCATTCCATTCCATTCCATTCCATTCCATTCCATTCCATTCCGTTCTACTCGGGTTGATTCCATTCTATTCCATTCCATTCCATTCGATTCCATTTGATTCCATTCGATTCCATTCGATTCCATTCCATTCCATTCCATTCCATTCCATTCCATTCCATTCCACTGAATTCCATTCCATTCCATTGAATTCCATTCCATTCCATTCCATTCCATTGAAGTCCGTTCCATTCCATTCCATTCCATTCCATTCCATTGCATTCCATTGAATTCCATTCCATTGAATTCCATTCCATTCCATTCCATTCCACTGAATTCCATTCCATTCCGTTCCGTTCCGTTCCGTTCCGTTCCATTCCATTCCATTCCATTCCATTGAATTCCGTTCCATTCCATTGAATTCCATTCCATTCCGTTCCATTCCATTGAATTCCGTTCCGTTCCGTTCCGTTCCGTTCCGTTCCGTTCCATTCCGTTCCATTCCGTTCCATTCGATTCCATTCCATTCCATTCCATTCCATTCCATTCCGTTCTACTCGGGTTCATTCCATTCCATTCCGTTCCGTTCCGTTCCGTTCCGTTCCATTCCTTTCTACTTGTGTTGATTCCATTCCATTCCATTCTATTCCATTGAATTCCATTCCATTGAATTCCATTCCATTCCATTCCATTCCATTCCATTGAATTCCATTCCATTCCATTCCATTCCATTCCACTGAATTCCATTCCATTCCATTCAATTGAATTCCATTCCATTCCATTCCATTAGATTCCATTCCATTCCATTGAATTCCATTCCATTCCATTCCAATCCATTCCATTCCATTGAATTCCATTGAATTCCATTCCATAGAATTCCATTCCATTCCATTGAATTCCATTCCATTCCATTCCATTCCATTCCGTTCCATTCCATTCCGTTCCATTCCATTCCATTCCTTTCCATTCCATTCCGTTCCGTTCCATTCCGTTCCATTCCGTCCCATTCCATTGAATTCCATTCCATTCCATTCCATTCCATTGAAGTCCGTTCCATTCCATTCCATTCCATTCCATTCCATTGAATTCCATTCCATTCCATTCCATTCCATTGAATTCAATTCCATTCCGTTCCGTTCCGTTCCGTTCCGTTCCGTTCCGTTCCATTCCATTCCATTCCATTCCATTGAATTCCGTTCCATTCCATTGAATTCCATTCCATTCCGTTCCATTCCATTGAATTCCGTTCCGTTCCGTTCCGTTCCGTTCCATTCCGTTCCATTCCGTTCCATTCCGATCTACTTGGGTTGATTCCATTCTATTCCATTCCATTCCATTCGATTCCATTCCATTCCGTTCCATTCCATTAAATTCCGTTCTACTCGGGTTCATTCCATTCCATTCCGTTCCTTTCCGTTCCGTACCATTCCTTTCTACTTGTGTTGATTCCATTCCATTCCATTCTATTCCATTGAATTCCATTCCATTCCATTCCATTCCATTCCATTACATGGAATTCCATTGAATTCCATTGAATTCCATTCCATTGAATTCCATTCCATTCCATTCCATTCCATTCCATTCCATTCCATTGAATTCCATTCCATTCCATTCCATTCCATTCCATTCCATTCCATTCCATTGAATTCCATTCCATTCTATTCCATTCCATTCCATTGAATTCCATTCCATTCCATTCCATTCCATTCCATTCCTTTCCATTCCATTGAATTCCATTGAATTCCGTTCCATTGAATTCCATTCCATTCCATGGAATTCCATTCCATTCCATTCCATTCCATTCCGTTCCATTCCATTCCGTTCCATTCCATTCCATTCCATTCCATTCCGTTCCGTTCCATTCCGTTCCATTCCGTTCCATTCCATTGAATTCCGTTCCCTTGCACTGAATTCCGTTCCATTCCATTCCATTCCTTTCCGTTCCGTTCCGTTCCGTTCCGTTCCGTTCTACTCGGGTTGATTCCATTCTATTCCATTCCATTCCATTCGATTCCATTCTAATCCATTCGATTCCATTCGATTCAATTCGATTCCATTCCATTCCATTTCATTCCATTCCATTCCAATGAATTCCATTCCATTCCATTGAATTCCATTCCATTCCATTCCATTCCATTGAATTCCATTCCATTCCATTGAATTCCATTCCATTCCATTCCATTCGATTCCATTCCATTCCATGGAATTCCATTCCATTCCATTCCATTCCATTCCATTCCATTCCATTCCATTCCATTCCATTCCATTCGATTCCATTCGATTCCTTTCGATTCCATTCGATTCCATTCCATTCCATTCCATTCCATTGAATTCCATTCCATTCCATTCCATTCCATTGAATTCCATTCCATTCCATTCCATCGAATTCCATTCCATTCCATTGAATTCCATTCCATTCCATTCCATTCCATTCCATTCCATTCCATTCCATTACATCGAATTCCAGTCCATTCCATTCCATTCCATTCCAATCCATTGTATTCCATTCCATTCCATTGAATTCCATTCCATTCCATTCCATTCCATTGAATTCCGTTCCATTGAATTCCATTCCTTTCCGTTCCCTTCCGTTCCGTTCTGTTCCATTCTACTCGGGTTGATTCCATTCTTTTCCATCACATTTCATTCGATTCCATTCGATTCCATTCCATTCCATTCAATTCCATTCCATTCCATTGAATTCCATTCCATTCCATTCCATTCCATTGAATTCCATTCCATTCCATTCCATTCCATTCCCTTCCATTCCATTCCGTTCCATTGCATTCCATTCCATTCCATTCCATTCCGTTCCGTTCCATTCCGTTCCATTCCATTCCATTCCATTGAATTCCGTTCCATTGCATTGAATTCTGTTCCATTCCATTCCATTCCTTTCCGTTCCGTTCCGTTCCATTCCGTTCCGTTCTACTCGGGTTGATTCCATTCTATTCCATTCCATTCCATTCTATTCCATTGTATTCCATTCGATTCCATTCGATTCAATTCGATTCCATTCCATTCCATTCCATTCCATTCCATTCCATTCCATTGAATTCCATTCCATTCCATTCCGTTCCATTCCATTCCGTTCCATTCCATTCCATTCCATTCCATTCCATTCCATTCCGTTCCATTACGTTCCGTTCCATTCCGTTCCATTCCATTGAATTCCGATCCATTGCATTGAATTCCGTTCCATTCCATTCCATTCCTTTCCGTTCTGTTCCGTTCCGTTCCGTTCCGTTCTACTCGGATTGATTCCATTCTATTCCATTCCATTCCATTCCATTCCATTCCCTTCCATTCCATTCCGTTCCATTCCATTCCATTCCATTCCATTCCGTTCCGTTCCATTCCGTTCCATTCCGTTCCATTCCATTGAATTCCGTTCCATTGCATTGAATTCCGTTCCATTCCATTCCATTCCTTTCCGTTCCGTTCCGTTCCGTTCCGTTCCGTTCTACTCGGGTTGATTCCATTCTATTCCATTCCATTCCATTCTATTCCATTGTATTCCATTCGATTCCATTCGATTCCATTCGACTCCATTCCATTCCATTCCATTCCATTCCATTCCATGGAACTCCATTCCATTCCATTGCATTCCATTCCATTCCTTTCCATTCCATTGAATTCCATTCCATTCCATTCCATTCCATTGAATTCTGTTCCATTCAATTCCATTCGATTCCATTCCGTTCTACTCGGGTTGATTCCATTCTATTCCGTTCCGTTCCGTTCCGTTCCGTTCCATTCCATTCCACTCGGGTTGATTCCATTCGATTCCATTCCATTCCATTCGATTCCATTCGATTCCAATCGATTCCATTCGATTCCATTCCATTCCATTCCATTCCATTGAATTCCATTCCATTCCATTCCATTCCATTGAATTCCGTTCCATTCCATTCTATTGCATTCCATTCCATTCCATTGAATTCCATTACATTGAATTCCATTCCATTCCATTCCCTTCCATTGAATTCCATTCCATTCCGTTCCGTTCCGTTCCGTTCCGTTCCGTTCCATTCCATTCCATTCCATTCCATTGAATTCCGTTCCATTCCATTGAATACCGTTCCATTCCGTTCCATTCCATTGAATTCCGTTCCGTTCCGTTCCGTTCCGTTCCGTTCCGTTCCATTCCGT
The DNA here is from genome assembly GCF_029281585.2 of Gorilla gorilla gorilla. Lineage (NCBI taxonomy): Eukaryota > Metazoa > Chordata > Mammalia > Primates > Hominidae > Gorilla > Gorilla gorilla. Next base: position 41,689,840 of record NC_073242.2, read on the forward strand.
TCCATTCCGTTCTACTCGGGTTGATTCCATTCTATTCCATTCCATTCCACTCGATTCCATTCCATTCAATTCCATTCCATTCCATTCCATTCCGTTCTACTCGGGTTCATTCCATTCCATTCCGTTCCGTTCCGTTCCGTTCCATTCCTTTCTACTTGTGTTGATTTCATTCCATTCCATTCTATTCCATTGAATTCCATTCCATTCCATTCCATTCCATTCCATTCCATTGAATTACATTGAATTCCATTCCATTGAATTCCATTCCATTCCATTGAATTCCATTCCATTCCATTCCATTCCATTCCGTTCCATTCCATTCCGTTACATTCCATTCCATTCCATTCCATTCCGTTCCATTCCGTTCCATTCCGTTCCATTCCATTGAATTCCGTTCCATTGCATTGAATTCCGTTCCATTCCATTCCATTCCATTCCATTCCGTTCCATTCCATTCCATTCCATTCCATTACGTTCCGTTCCATTCCGTTCCATTCCATTGAATTCCGATCCATTGCATTGAATTCCGTTCCATTCCATTCCATTCCTTTCCGTTCCGTTCCGTTCCGTTCCTTTCTACTCGGATTGTTTCCATTCTATTCCATTCTCTTCCATTCGATTCAATTCGATTCCATTCCATTCCATTCCATTCCATTCCATTCCATTCCATTCCTTTGAATTCCATTCCATTCCATTCCATTCCATTCCATTCCATTCCATTCCATTGAATTCCATTCCATTCCATTCCATTCCATTGAATTCTGTTCCATTCCATTCCATTCCATTCCATTCCATTACGTTCCGTTCCATTCCGTTCCATTCCGTTCCATTCCATTGAATTCCGATCCATTGCATTGAATTCCGTTCCATTCCATTCCATTCCTTTCCGTTCCGTTCCGTTCCGTTCCATTCCGTTCTACTCGGATTGATTCCATTCTAATTCCATTCCATTCCATTCGATTCCATTCGATTCCATTCGATTCCATTCCATTCCATTCCATTCCATTCCATTCCATTCAATTCCATTGAACTCCATTCCATTCCATTCCATTCCACTCCATTCCATTCCATTCCATTCAATTGAATTCCATTCCATTCCATTCCATTCCATTGAATTCTGTTCCATTCAATTCCATTCCATTCCATTCCGTTCTACTCGGGTTGATTCCATTCTATTCCATTCCGTTCCGTTCCGTTCCGTTCCTTTCCGTTCCGTTCCATTCCACTCGGGTTGATTCCATTCTATTCCATTCCATTCCATTGCATTCCATTCGATTCCATTCGATTCCATTCGATTCCATTCGATTCCATTCGATTCCATTGGATTCCATTCCATTCCATTGAATTCCGTTCCATTCCATTCCATTCCATTACATTACATTCCCTTCCATTCCATTCCATTCCGTTCCATTCCATTGAATTCCGATCCATTGCATTGAATTCCGTTCCATTCCATTCCATTCCTTTCCGTTCCGTTCCGTTCCGTTCCGTTCCGTTCTTCTCGGATTGATTCCATTCTATTCCATTCCATTCCATTCGATTCCATTCGATTCCATTCGATTCCATTCGACTCCATTCCATTCCATCCATTCCATTCCATTCCATTCCCTTGAACTCCATTCCATTCCATTCCATTCCATTCCATTCCATTCCATTGAATTCCATTCCATTCCATTGAATTCTGTTCCATTCCATTCCATTCCATTCCATTCCGTTCTACTCAGGTTGATTCCATTCTATTCCATTCCGTTCCGTTCCGTTCCGTTCCGTTCCGTTCCATTCCACTCGGGTTGATTCCATTCTATTCCATTCCATTCCATTCGATTCCATTCTATTCCATTCGATTCCATTCTATTCAATTCGATTCCATTCCATTCCATTCCATTCCATTCCATTCCATTCCATAGAATTCCATTCCATTCCATTCCGTTCCATTCCATTCCGTTCCATTCCATTCCATTCCATTCCATTCCATTACGTTCCATTCCATTCCGTTCCATTCCATTGAATTCCGATCCATTGCATTGAATTCCGTTCCATTCCATTCCATTCCTTTCCGTTCCGTTCCGTTCCGTTCCTTTCTACTCGGATTGATTCCATTCTATTCCATTCTCTTCCATTCGATTCAATTCGATTCCATTCCATTCCATTCCATTCCATTCCATTCCATTCCATTCCTTTGAATTCCATTCCATTCCATTCCATTCCATTCCATTCCATTCCATTGAATTCCATTCCATTCCATTCCATTCCATTGAATTCTGTTCCATTCCATTCCATTCCATTCCATTCCATTCCTTTCCATTACGTTCCGTTCCATTCCGTTCCATTCCGTTCCATTCCATTGAATTCCGATCCATTGCATTGAATTCCGTTCCATTCCATTCCATTCCTTTCCGTTCCGTTCCGTTCCGTTCCATTCCGTTCTACTCGGATTGATTCCATTCTAATTCCATTCCATTCCATTCGATTCCATTCGATTCCATTCGATTCCATTCCATTCCATTCCATTCCATTCCATTCCATTCAATTCCATTGAACTCCATTCCATTCCATTCCATTCCACTCCATTCCATTCCATTCCATTCAATTGAATTCCATTCCATTCCATTCCATTCCATTGAATTCTGTTCCATTCATTTCCATTCCATTCCATTCCGTTCTACTCGGGTTGATTCCATTCTATTCCATTCCGTTCCGTTCCGTTCCGTTCCGTTCCGTTCCGTTCCATTCCACTCGGGTTGATTCCATTCTATTCCATTCCATTCCATTGCATTCCATTCGATTCCATTCGATTCCATTCGATTCCATTCGATTCCATTCCATTCCATTGAATTCCATTCCATTCCATTCCATTCCATTGAATTCCGTTCCATTCCATTCCATTGCATTCCATTCCATTCCATTCCATTTGAATTCCATTCCATTCCATTCCATTCCATTCCATTCCATTCCATTCCATTCCATTCTACTCGGGTTGATTCCATTCTATTCCATTCCATTCCATTCGATTCCATTCGATTCCATTCGATTCCATTCCATTCCATTTCATTCCATTCCATTCCATTCCATTCCATTCCATTCCATTCTACTCGGGTTGATTCCATTCTATTCCATTCCATTCCATTCGATTCCATTCGATTCCATTCGAATCCATTCGATTCCATTCCATTCCATTCCATTCCATTCCATTCCATTCCATTCCATTCCATTGAATTCCATTCCATTCCATTGAATTCCATTCCATTCCATTCCATTCCATTGAATTCCGTTCCATTCCATTCCGTTCCGTTCCGTTCCGTTCCGTTCCATTCCATTCCATTCCATTCCATTGAATTCCGTTCCATTCCATTGAATTCCATTCCATTCCGTTCCATTCCATTGAATTCCGTTCCGTTCCGTTCCGTTCCATTCCGTTCCATTCCATTCCGTTCCATTCCGTTCTATTCCGTTCTACTCGGGTTGATTCCATTCTATTCCATTCCATTCCACTCGATTCCATTCCATTCCATTCCATTTCATTCCATTCCATTCCATTCCATTCCATTCCATTCCATTCCGTTCTACTCGGGTTCATTCCATTCCATTCCGTTCCGTTCCATTCCTTTCTACTTGTGTTGATTTCATTCCATTCCATTCTATTCCATTGAATTCCATTCCATTCCATTCCATTCCATTCCATGGAATTCCATTGAATTCCATGGAATTCCATTCCATGGAATTCCAATGAATTCCACTGAATTCCATTCCATGGAATTCCATTGAATTCCATTCCATGGAATTCCATTCCATTCCATTCCATTCCATTCCATTCCATTCCATTCCATTCCATTCCATTGCATTCCATTCCATTCCATTCCATTGAATTCCATTCCATTCCATTCCATTCGATTCCATTCCATTCCATTGAATTCCATTCCATTCCATTCCATTCCATTCCATTCCATTCCATTGAATTCCATTGAATTCCATTCCATTGAATTCCATTCCATTCCATTGAATTCCATTCCATTCCATTCCATTCCATTCCCTTCCATTCCATTCCGTTCCATTCCATTCCATTCCATTCCATTCCATTCCGTTCCATTCCATTCCATTCCATTCCATTACGTTCCGTTCCATTCCGTTCCATTCCATTGAATTCCGATCCATTGCATTGAATTCCGTTCCATTCCATTCCATTCCTTTCCGTTCCGTTCCGTTCCGTTCCGTTCTGTTCTACTCGGGTTGATTCCATTCTATTCCATTCCATTCCATTCCATGGAATTCCATTCCATTCCATTCCATGGAATTCCATTCCATTCCATTCAATTCCATTGAATTCCATTCCATTGCATTCCATTCCATTCCATTCCATTGAATTCCATTGAATTCCATTCCATTGAATTCCATTCCATTCCATTCCATTCCATTCCGTTCCATTCCATTCCGTTACATTCCATTCCATTCCATTCCATTCCGTTCCATTCCGTTCCATTCCGTTCCATTCCATTGAATTCCGTTCCATTGCATTGAATTCCGTTCCATTCCATTCCATTCCATTCCATTCCATTCCGTTCCATTCCATTCCATTCCATTCCATTACGTTCCGTTCCATTCCGTTCCATTCCATTGAATTCCGATCCATTGCATTGAATTCCGTTCCATTCCATTCCATTCCTTTCCGTTCCGTTCCGTTCCGTTCCGTTCTACTCGGATTGATTCCATTCTATTCCATTCTCTTCCATTCGATTCAATTCGATTCCATTCCATTCCATTCCATTCCATTCCATTCCATTCCATTCCATTCCATTGAATTCCATTCCATTCCATTCCATTCCATTCCATTCCGTTCCATTCCATTCCATTCCATTCCATTACGTTCCGTTCCATTCCGTTCCATTCCATTGAATTCCGATCCATTGCATTGAATTCCGTTCCATTGCATTCCATTCCTTTCCGTTCCGTTCCGTTCCATTCCGTTCCGTTCTACTCGGATTGATTCCATTCTATTCCATTCCATTCCATTCGATTCCATTCGATTCCATTCGATTCCATTCCATTCCATTCCATTCCATTCCATTCCATTCCATTGCATTGAATTCCATTCCATTCCATTCCATTCCATTCCATTCCATTGAATTCCATTATATTCCATTCCATTCCATTTAATTCTGTTCCATTGAATTCCATTCCATTCCATTCCGTTCTACTCGGGTTGATTCCATTCTATTCCATTCCGTTCCGTTCCGTTCCGTTCCGTTCCGTTCTGTTCCATTCCACTCGGGTTGATTCCATTCTATTCCATTCCATTCCATTCGATTCCATTCGATTCCATTCGATTCCATTCGATTCCATTCGATTCCATTCGATTCCATTCCATTCCATTGAATTCCATTCCATTCCATTCCATTCCATTGAATTCCGTTCCATTCCATTCAATTCCATTCCATTCCATTCCATTCCATTTGAATTCCATTCCATTCTATTCCATTCCATTCCATTCCATTCCATTCCGTTCCATTCTACTCGGCTTGATTCCATTCTATTCCATTCCATTGCATTCGATTCCATTCGATTCCATTCCATTCCATTCCATTCCATTCCATTCCATTCCATTCCATTCCATTGAATTCCATTCCATTCCACTGAATTCCATTCCATTCCATTCCATTCCATTCCATTGAATTCCGTTCCATTCCATTCCATTCCATTCCACTGCATTCCATTGAATTCCATTCCATTGAATTCCATTCCATTCCATTCCATTCCACTGAATTCCATTCCATTCCGTTCCGTTCCGTTCCGTTCCGTTCCGTTCCGTTCCATTCCATTCCATTCCATTCCATTGAATTCCGTTCCATTCCATTGAATTCCATTCCATTCCGTTCCATTCCATTGAATTCCGTTCCGTTCCGTTCCGTTCCGTTCCGTTCCATTCCGTTCCATTCCGTTCCATTCGATTCCTTTCCATTCCATTCCATTCCATTCCATTCCGTTCTACTCGGGTTCATTCCATTCCATTCCGTTCCGTTCCGTTCCGCTCCGTTCCATTCCTTTCTACTTGTGTTGACTCCATTCCATTCCATTCTATTCCATTGAATTCCATTCCATTGAATTCAATTCCATTCCATTCCATTCCATTCCATTGAATTCCATTCCATTCCATTCCATTCCATTCCATTCCACTGAATTCCATTCCATTCCATTCAATTGAATTCCATTCCATTCCATTCCATTAGATTCCATTCCATTCCATTGAATTCCATTCCATTCCATTCCAATCCATTCCATTCCATTGAATTCCATTGAATTCCATTCCATTGAATTCCATTCCATTCCATTGAATTCCATTCCATTCCATTCCATTCCATTCCGTTCCATTCCATTCCGTTCCATTCCATTCCATTCCTTTCCATTCCATTCCGTTCCGTTCCATTCCGTTCCATTCCGTTCCATTCCATTGAATTCCGTTCCATTGCATTGAATTCCGTTCCATTCCATTCCATTCCTTTCCGTTCCGTTCCGTTCCGTTCCGTTCAGTTCCGTTCCGTTTTACTCGGGTTGATTCCATTCTATTCCATTCCATTCCACTCGATTCCATTCTATTCCATTCGATTCCATTCGATTCAATTCGATTCCATTCCATTACATTCCATTCCATTCCATTCCATTCCATTCCATTCCATTCCATTCCATTGAATTCCATTCCATTCCATTCCGTTCCATTCCATTCCTTTCCATTCCATTCCATTCCATTCCATTCCATTCCATTCCATTACGTTCCGTTCCATTCCGTTCCATTCCGTTCCATTCCATTGAATTCCGATCCATTGCATTGAATTCCATTCCATTCCATTCCATTCCTTTCCGTTCCGTTCCGTTCCGCTCCGTTCCGTTCCGTTCCGTTCTACTCGGATTGATTCCATTCTACTCCATTCCATTCCATTCGATTGCATTCGATTCCATTCGATTCCATTCGATTCCATTCCATTCCATTCCATTCCATTCCATTCCATTCCATTGAATTCCATTCCATTCCATTCCATTCCATTCCATTGAATTCCATTCCATTCCATTCCATTCCATTGAATTCTGTTCCATTCAATTCCATTCCATTCCATTCCGTTCTACTCGGGTTGATTCCATTCTATTCCATTCCGTTCCGTTCCGTTCCGTTCCGTTCCTTTCCGTTCCATTCCATTCCACTCGGGTTGGTTCCATTCTATTCCATTCCATTCCATTCGATTCCATTCGATTCCATTGGATTCCATTCGATTCCATTCGATTCCATTCGATTCCATTCCATTCCATTCCATTCCATTGAATTCCGTTCCATTCCATTCAATTCCATTCCATTCCATTCCATTCCATTTGAATTCCATTCCATTCCATTCCATTCCGTTCCATTCCATTCCATTCCATTCCATTCCATTCCATTCCATTCCATTCCATTCTACTCGGGTTGATTCCATTCTATTCCATTGTATTCCATTCGATTCCATTCGATTCAATTCGATTCCTTTCCATTCCATTCCATTCCATTCCATTCCATTCCATTCCATTCCATTGAATTCCATTCCATTCCATTCCGTTCCATTCCATTCCGTTCCATTCCATTCCATTCCATTCCATTCCATTCCATTCCATTCCGTTCCATTACGTTCCGTTCCATTCCGTTCCATTCCATTGAATTCCGATCCTTTGCATTGAATTCCGTTCCATTCCATTCCATTCCTTTCCGTTCTGTTCCGTTCCGTTCCGTTCCGTTCTACTCGGATTGATTCCATTCTATTCCATTCCATTCCATTCGATTCCATTCGATTCCATTCGATTCCATTCGACTCCATTCCATTCCATTCCATTCCATTCCATTCCATGGAACTCCATTCCATTCCATTCCATTCCATTCCATTCCATTCCATTCCATTCCATTGAATTCCATTCCATTCCATTGAATTCTGTTCCATTCAATTCCATTCGATTCCATTCCGTTCTACTCGGGTTGATTCCATTCTATTCCATTCCGTTCCGTTCCGTTCCGTTCCGTTCTGTTCCATTCCATTCCACTCGGGTTGATTCCATTCGATTCCATTCCATTCCATTCGATTCCATTCGATTCCATTCGATTCCATTCTATTCCATTCGATTCCATTCCATTCCATTCCATTCCATTGAATTCCATTCCATTCCATTCCATTCCATTGAATTCCGTTCCATTCCATTCCATTGCATTCCATTCCATTCCATTGAATTCCATTACATTGAATTCCATTCCATTCCATTCCATTCCATTGAATTCCATCCCATTCCGTTCCGTTCCGTTCCGTTCCGTTCCGTTCCGTTCCATTCCATTCCATTCCATTCCATTGAATTCCGTTCCATTCCATTGAATTCCATTCCATTCCGTTCCATTCCATTGAATTCCGTTCCGTTCCGTTCCGTTCCGTTCCATTCCGTTCCATTCCGTTCTACTCGGGTTGATTCCATTCTATTCCATTCCATTCCACTCGATTCCATTCCATTCCATTCCATTCCATTCCATTCCATTCCGTTCTACTCGGGTTCATTCCATTCCATTCCGTTCCGTGTCGTTCCGTTCCATTCCTTTCTACTTGTGTTGATTTCATTCCATTCCATTCTATTCCATTGAATTCCATTCCATTCCATTCCATTCCATTCCATGGAATTCCATTGAATTCCATTGAATTCCATTCCATTCCATTGAATTCCATTCCATTGCATTCCTTTCCATTCCATTCCATTGAATTCCACTGAATTCCATTCCATTGAATTCCATTCCATTCCATTGAATTCCATTCCATTCCATTCCATTCCATTCCATTCCATTCCATTCCATTCCATTCCGTTCCATTCCGTTCCATTCCGTTCCATTCCATTGAATTCCGTTCCATTGCATTGAATTCCGTTCCATTCCATTCCATTCCATTCCATTCCGTTCCATTCCATTCCATTCCATTCCATTACGTTCCGTTCCATTCCGTTCCATTCCATTGAATTCCGATCCATTGCATTGAATTCCGATCCATTGCATTGAATTCCGTTCCATTCCATTCCATTCCTTTCCGTTCCGTTCAGTTCCGTTCCGTTCCGTTCTACTCGGGTTGATTCCATTCTATTCCATTCCATTCCATTCGATTCAATTCTATTCCATTCGATTCCATTCGATTCAATTCGATTCCATTCCATTCCATTCCATTCCATTCCATTCCATTGAATTCCATTCCATTCCATTCCTTTCCATTCCATTCCGTTCCATTCCATTCCATTCCATTCCATTCCATTCCATTCCATTACGTTCCGTTCCATTCCGTTCCATTCCGTTCCATTCCATTGAATTCCGATCCATTGCATTGAATTCCGTTCCATTCCATTCCATTCCTTTCCGTTCCGTTCCGTTCCGTCCCATTCCGTTCTACTCGGATTGATTCCATTCTAATTCCATTCCATTCCATTCGATTCCATTCGATTCCATTCGATTCCATTCCATTCCATTCCATTCCATTCCATTCCATTCCATTCAATTCCATTGAACTCCATTCCATTCCATTCCATTCCATTCCATTCCATTCCATTCCATTCAATTGAATTCCATTCCATTCCATTCCATTCCATTGAATTCTGTTCCATTCAATTCCATTACATTCCATTCCGTTCTACTCGGGTTGATTCCATTCTATTCCATTCCGCTCCGTTCCGTTCCGTTCCGTTCCGTTCCGTTCTACTCGGGTTGATTCCATTCGATTCCATTCGATTCCATTCGATTCCATTCGATTCCATTCGATTCCATTCCATTCCATTGAATTCCATTCCATTCCATTCCATTCCATTGCATTCCATTCCATTCCATTCCATTTGAATTCCATTCCATTCCATTCCATTCCATTCCATTCCATTCCATTCCATTCCATTCTACTCGAGTTGATTCCATTCTATTCCATTCCATTCCATTCGATTCCATTCGATTCCATTCCATTCCATTCCATTCCATTCCATTCCATTGAATTCCATTCCATTCCATTGAATTCCATTCCATTCCATTCCATTCCATTGAATTCCGTTCCATTCCATTCCATTCCATTCCATTGAATTCCATTCCATTGAATTCCATTCCATTCCATTCCATTCCATTGAATTCCATTCCATTCCGTTCCGTTCCGTTCCGTTCCGTTCCGTTTCGTTCCGTTCCGTTCCGTTCCGTTCCATTCCATTCCATTCCATTCCATTGAATTCCGTTCCATTCCATTGAATTCCATTCCATTCCGTTCCATTCCATTGAATTCTGTTCCGTTCCGTTCTGTTCCGTTCCGTTCCATTCCGTTCCATTCCGTTCCTTTCCGTTCTACTCGGGTTGATTCCATTCTATACCATTCCATTCCATTCGATTCCATTCGATTCCATTCGAATCCATTCGATTCCATTCGATTCCATTCGATTCCATTCCATTCCATTGAATTCCATTCCATTCCATTCCATTCCGTTCCATTCCATTCAATTCCATTCCATTCCATTCCTTTCCGTTCCGTTCCGTTCCGTTCCGTTCCGTTCCGTTCTACTCGGGTTGATTCCATTCTATTCCATTCCATTCCATTCGATTCCATTCTATTCCATTTGATTCCATTCGATTCAATTCGATTCCATTCCATTCCATTCCATTCCATTCCATTCCAGTGAATTCCATTCCATTCCATTCCGTTCCATTCCATTCCGTTCCATTCAATTCCATTCCATTACATTACATTCCCTTCCATTCCATTCCATTCCGTTCCATTCCATTGAATTCCGATCCATTGCATTGAATTCCGTTCCATTCCATTCCATTCCTTTCCGTTCCGTTCCGTTCCGTTCCGTTCTACTCGGATTGATTCCATTCCATTCCATTCCATTCCATTCCATTCCATTCCATTCCATTGAACTCCATTCCATTCCATTCCATTCCATTCCATTCCATTCCATTCCATTGAATTCTGTTCCATTCCATTCCATTCCATTCCATTCCTTTCTACTCAGGTTGATTCCATTCTATTCCATTCTGTTCCGTTCCGTTCCGTTCCGTTCCGTTCCATTCCACTCGGGTTGATTCCATTCTATTCCATTCCATTCCATTCGATTCCATTCGATTCCATTCGATTCCATTCGATTCCATTCGATTCCATTCCATTCCATTCCATTCCATTGAATTCCGATCCATTGCATTGAATTCCGTTCCATTCCATTCCATTCCTTTCCGTTCCGTTCCGTTCCGTTCCGTTCCGTTCTACTCGGATTGATTCCATTCCATTCCATTCCATTCCATTCCATTCCATTGAACTCCATTCCATTCCATTCCATTCCATTCCATTCCATTCCATTCCATTCCATTCCATTCCATTCTACTCGGGTTGATTCCATTCTATTCCATTGTATTCCATTCGATTCCATTCGATTCAATTCGATTCCATTCCATTCCATTCCATTCCATTCCATTCCATTCCATTGAATTCCATTCCATTCCATTCCGTTCCATTCCATTCCGTTCCATTCCATTCCATTCCATTCCATTCCATTCCATTCCATTCCATTCCATTACGTTCCGTTCCTTTCCGTTCCATTCCATTGAATTCCGATCCTTTGCATTGAATTCTGTTCCATTCCATTCCATTCCTTTCCGTTCTGTTCCGTTCCGCTCCGTTCCGTTCTACTCGGATTGATTCCATTCTATTCCATTCCATTCCATTCGATTCCATTCGATTCCATTCGATTCCATTCGACTCCATTCCATTCCATTCCATTCCATTCCATTCCATTCCATGGAACTCCATTCCATTCCATTCCATTCCATTCCATTCCATTCCATTCAATTGAATTCCATTCCATTCCATTCCATTCCATTGAATTCTGTTCCATTCAATTCCATTCCATTCCATTCCGTTCTACTCGGGTTGATTCCATTCTATTCCATTCCGTTCCGTTCCGTTCCGTTCCGTTCCGTTCCGTTCTACTCGGGTTGATTCCATTCGATTCCATTCGATTCCATTCGATTCCATTCGATTCCATTCCATTCCATTGAATTCCTTTCCATTCCATTCCATTCCATTGCATTCCATTCCATTCCATTCCATTTGAATTCCATTCCATTCCATTCCATTCCATTCCATTCCATTCCATTCCATTCTACTCGGGTTGATTCCATTCTATTCCATTCCATTCCATTCGATTCCATTCGATTCCATTCCATTCCATTCCATTCCATTCCATTCCATTGAATTCCATTCCATTCCATTGAATTCCATTCCATTCCATTCCATTCCATTCCATTCCATTCCATTCCATTCCATTCCATTCCATTCTACTGGTGTCCATTCCATTCCATTCCATTCCATTCCATTGCATTCCATTCCATTCCTTTCCATTCCATTGAATTCCATTCCATTCCATTCCATTCCATTGAATTCTGTTCCATTCAATTCCATTCGATTCCATTCCGTTCTACTCGGGTTGATTCCATTCTATTCCATTCCGTTCCGTTCCGTTCCGTTCCGTTCCATTCCATTCCACTCGGGTTGATTCCATTCGATTCCATTCCATTCCATTCGATTCCATTCGATTCCATTCGATTCCATTCGATTCCATTCCATTCCATTCCATTCCATTGAATTCCATTCCATTCCATTCCATTCCATTGAATTCCGTTCCATTCCATTCTATTGCATTCCATTCCATTCCATTGAATTCCATTACATTGAATTCCATTCCATTCCATTCCATTCCATTGAATTCCATTCCATTCCGTTCCGTTCCGTTCCGTTCCGTTCCGTTCCGTTCCATTCCATTCCATTCCATTCCATTGAATTCCGTTCCATTCCATTGAATACCATTCCATTCTGTTCCATTCCATTGAATTCCGTTCCGTTCCGTTCCGTTCCGTTCCGTTCCGTTCCATTCCGTTCCATTCCGTTCTACTCGGGTTGATTCCATTCTATTCCATTCCATTCCACTCGATTCCATTCCATTCAATTCCATTCCATTCCATTCCATTCCGTTCTACTCGGGTTCATTCCATTCCATTCCGTTCCGTTCCGTTCCGTTCCATTCCTTTCTACTTGTGTTGATTTCATTCCATTCCATTCCATTCCATTGAATTCCATTCCATTCCATTCCATTCCATTCCATTCCATGGAATTCCATGGAATTCCATTGAATTCCATGGAATTCCATTCCATTCCATTGAATTCCATTCCATTGCATTCCATTCCATTCCATTCCATTGAATTCCATTGAATTCCATTCCATTGAATTCCATTCCATTCCATTGAATTCCATTCCATTCCATTCCATTCCATTCCATTCCGTTCCATTCCATTCCGTTACATTCCATTCCATTCCATTCCATTCCATTCCATTCCGTTCCATTCCGTTCCATTCCGTTCCATTCCATTGAATTCCGTTCCATTGCATTGAATTCCGTTCCATTCCATTCCATTCCATTCCATTCCGTTCCATTCCATTCCATTCCATTCCATTACGTTCCGTTCCATTCCGTTCCATTCCATTGAATTCCGATCCATTGCATTGAATTCCGTTCCATTCCATTCCATTCCTTTCCGTTCCGTTCCGTTCCGTTCCGTTCCGTTCTACTCGGATTGATTCCATTCTATTCCATTCTCTTCCATTCGATTCAATTCGATTCCATTCCATTCCATTCCATTCCATTCCATTCCATTCCATTCCATTCCATTCCATTCTACTCGGGTTGATTCCATTCTATTCCATTCCATTCCATTCGATTCCATTCGATTCCATTCGATTCCATTCCATTCCATTCCATTCCATTCCATTCCATTCCATTCCATTCCATTGAATTCCATTCCATTCCATTGAATTCCATTCCATTCCATTCCATTCCATTGAATTCCGTTCCATTCCATTCCATTCCACTCCATTCCATTCCATTGAATTCCATTACATTGAATTCCATTCCATTCCATTCCATTCCATTGAATTCCATTCCATTCCGTTCCGTTCCGTTCCGTTCCGTTCCGTTCCGTTCCATTCCATTCCATTGAATTCCGTTCCATTCCATTGAATTCCATTCCATTCCGTTCCATTCCATTGAATTCCGTTCCGTTCCGTTCCGTTCCATTCCGTTCCGTTCCATTCCGTTCCATTCCGTTCTATTCCGTTCTACTCGGGTTGATTCCATTCTATTCCATTCCATTCCACTCGATTCCATTCCATTCCATTCCATTCCATTCCATTCCATTCCATTCCGTTCTACTCGGGTTCATTCCATTCCATTCCGTTCCGTTCCATTCCTTTCTACTTGTGTTGATTTCATTCCATTCCATTCTATTCCATTGAATTCCATTCCATTCCATTCCATTCCATTCCATGGAATTCCATTGAATTCCATTCCATGGAATTCCATTCCATTCCATTCCAATCCATTCCATTCCATTCCATTGAATTCCATTCCATTCCATTCCATTCCATTGCATTCCATTCCATTCCATTCCATTGAATTCCATTCCATTCCATTCCATTCCATTCCATTCCATTCCATTGAATTCTATTCCATTCCATTCCATTCCATTCCATTCCATTCCATTCCATTGAATTCCATTGAATTCCATTCCATTGAATTCCATTCCATTCCATTGAATTCCATTCCATTCCATTCCATTCCATTCCCTTCCATTCCATTCCGTTGCATTCCATTCCATTCCATTCCATTCCATTCCGTTCCGTTCCATTCCGTTCCATTCCGTTCCATTCCATTGAATTCCGTTCCATTGCATTGAATTCCGTTCCATTCCATTCCATTCCTTTCCGTTCCGTTCCGTTCCGTTCCGTTCCGTTCTACTCGGGTTGATTCCATTCTATTCCATTCCATTCCATTCTATTCCATTGTATTCCATTCGATTCCATTCGATTCAATTCGATTCCATTCCATTCCATTCCATTCCATTCCATTCCATTCCATTGAATTCCATTCCATTCCATTCCGTTCCATTCCATTCCGTTCCATTCCATTCCATTCCATTCCATTCCATTCCATTCCGTTCCATTACGTTCCGTTCCATTCCGTTCCATTCCATTGAATTCCGATCCATTGCATTGAATTCCGTTCCATTCCATTCCATTCCTTTCCGTTCTGTTCCGTTCCGTTCCGTTCCGTTCTACTCGGATTGATTCCATTCTATTCCATTCCATTCCATTCCATTCCATTCCCTTCCATTCCATTCCGTTCCATTCCATTCCATTCCATTCCATTCCATTCCGTTCCGTTCCATTCCGTTCCATTCCGTTCCATTCCATTGAATTCCGTTCCATTGCATTGAATTCCGTTCCATTCCATTCCATTCCTTTCCGTTCCGTTCCGTTCCGTTCCGTTCCGTTCTACTCGGGTTGATTCCATTCTATTCCATTCCATTCCATTCTATTCCATTGTATTCCATTCGATTCCATTCGATTCCATTCGACTCCATTCCATTCCATTCCATTCCATTCCATGGAACTCCATTCCATTCCATTCCATTCCATTCCATTCCTTTCCATTCCATTGAATTCCATTCCATTCCATTCCATTCCATTGAATTCTGTTCCATTCAATTCCATTCGATTCCATTCCGTTCTACTCGGGTTGATTCCATTCTATTCCATTCCGTTCCGTTCCGTTCCGTTCCGTTCCGTTCCATTCCATTCCATTCCATTCGATTCCATTCCATTCCATTCCATTCCATTGAATTCCATTCCATTCCATTCCATTCCATTGAATTCCGTTCCATTCCATTCTATTGCATTCCATTCCATTCCATTGAATTCCATTACATTTAATTCCATTCCATTCCATTCCATTCCATTGAATTCCATTCCATTCCGTTCCGTTCCGTTCCGTTCCGTTCCGTTCCGTTCCACTCCATTCCATTGAATTCCGTTCCATTCCATTGAATACCATTCCATTCCGTTCCATTCCATTGAATTCCGTTCTGTTCCGTTCCGTTCCGTTCCATTCCGTTCCATTCCGTTCTACTCGGGTTGATTCCATTCTATTCCATTCCATTCCACTCGATTCCATTCCATTCAATTCCATTCCATTCCATTCCATTCCATTCCGTTCTACTCGGGTTCATTCCATTCCATTCCGTTCCGTTCCGTTCCGTTCCATTCCTTTCTACTTGTGTTGATTTCATTCCATTCCATTCTATTCCATGGAATTCCATTCCATTCCATTCCATTCCATTCCATTCCATTGAATTCCATTCCATTGCATTCCATTCCATTCCATTCCATTGAATTCCATTGAATTCCATTCCATTGAATTCCATTCCATTCCATTGAATTCCATTCCATTCCATTCCATTCCATTCCGTTCCATTCCATTCCGTTACATTCCATTCCATTCCATTCCATTCCATTCCATTCCGTTCCATTCCGTTCCATTCCGTTCCATTCCATTGAATTCCGTTCCATTGCATTGAATTCCGTTCCATTCCATTCCATTCCATTCCATTCCGTTCCATTCCATTCCATTCCATTCCATTACGTTCCGTTCCATTCCGTTCCATTCCATTGAATTCCGATCCATTGCATTGAATTCCGTTCCATTCCATTCCATTCCTTTCCGTTCCGTTCCGTTCCGTTCCGTTCTACTCGGATTGATTCCATTCTATTCCATTCTCTTCCATTCGATTCAATTCGATTCCATTCCATTCCATTCCATTCCATTCCATTCCATTCCATTCCATTGAATTACATTCCATTCCATTCCATTCCATTCCATTCCGTTCCATTCCATTCCATTCCATTCCATTACGTTCCGTTCCATTCCGTTCCATTCCATTGAATTCCGATCCATTGCATTGAATTCCGTTCCATTGCATTCCATTCCTTTCCGTTCCGTTCCGTTCCGTTCCGTTCCGTTCTACTCGGATTGATTCCATTCTATTCCATTCGATTCCATTCGATTCCATTCGATTCCATTCGATTCCATTCCATTCCATTCCATTCCATTCCATTCCATTCCATTCCATTGCATTGAATTCCATTCCATTCCATTCCATTCCATTCCATTGAATTCCATTAAATTCCATTCCATTCCATTTAATTCTGTTCCATTCAATTCCATTCCATTCCATTCCGTTCTACTCGGGTTGATTCCATTCTATTCCATTCCGTTCCGTTCCGTTCCGTTCCGTTCCGTTCTGTTCCATTCCACTCGGGTTGATTCCATTCTATTCCATTCCATTCGATTCCATTCGATTCCATTCGATTCCATTCGATTCCATTCGATTCCATTCCATTCCATTGAATTCCATTCCATTCCATTCCATTCCATTGAATTCCGTTCCATTCCATTCCATTCCATTCCATTCCATTCCATTCCATTTGTATTCCATTCCATTCTATTCCATTCCATTCCATTCCATTCCATTCCGTTCCATTCTACTCGGCTTGATTCCATTCTATTCCATTCCATTGCATTCGATTCCATTCGATTCCATTCGATTCCATTCCATTCCATTCCATTCCATTCCATTCCATTCCATTGAATTCCATTCCATTCCATTGAATTCCATTCCATTCCATTCCATTCCATTGAATTCCGTTCCATTCCATTCCATTCCATTCCATTGCATTCCATTGAATTCCATTCCATTGAATTCCATTCCATTCCATTCCATTCCACTGAATTCCATTCCATTCCGTTCCGTTCCGTTCCGTTCCGTTCCATTCCATTCCATTCCATTCCATTGAATTCCGTTCCATTCCATTGAATTCCATTCCATTCCGTTCCATTCCATTGAATTCCGTTCCGTTCCGTTCCGTTCCGTTCCGTTCCGTTCCATTCCGTTCCATTCCGTTCCATTCGATTCCATTCCATTCCATTCCATTCCATTCCATTCCGTTCTACTCGGGTTCATTCCATTCCATTCCGTTCCGTTCCGTTCCGTTCCGTTCCATTCCTTTCTACTTGTGTTGATTCCATTCCATTCCATTCTATTCCATTGAATTCCATTCCATGGAATTCCATTCCATTCCATTCCATTCCATTCCATTGAATTCCATTCCATTCCATTCCATTCCATTCCACTGAATTCCATTCCATTCCATTCAATTGAATTCCATTCCATTCCATTCCATTAGATTCCATTCCATTCCATTGAATTCCATTCCATTCCATTCCAATCCATTCCATTCCATTGAATTCCATTGAATTCCATTCCATTGAATTCCATTCCATTCCATTGAATTCCATTCCATTCCATTCCATTCCATTCCGTTCCATTCCATTCCGTTCCATTCCATTCCATTCCTTTCCATTCCATTCCGTTCCGTTCCATTCCGTTCCATTCCGTTCCATTCCATTGAATTCCGTTCCATTGCATTGAATTCCGTTCCATTCCATTCCATTCCTTTCCGTTCCGTTCCGTTCCGTTCCGTTCAGTTCCGTTCCGTTCTACTCGGGTTGATTCCATTCTATTCCATTCCATTCCATTCGATTCCATTCTATTCCATTCGATTCCATTCGATTCAATTCGATTCCATTCCATTCCATTCCATTCCATTCCATTCCATTCCATTCCATTCCATTCCATTGAATTCCATTCCATTCCATTCCGTTCCATTCCATTCCGTTCCATTCCTTTCCATTCCATTCCATTCCATTCCATTCCATTATGTTCCGTTCCATTCTGTTCCATTCCGTTCCATTCCATTGAATTCCGATCCATTGCATTGAATTCCATTCCATTCCATTCCATTCCTTTCCGTTCCGTTGCGTTCTGCTCCGTTCCGTTCCGTTCCGTTCTACTCGGATTGATTCCATTCTACTCCATTCCATTCCATTCGATTGCATTCGATTCCATTTGATTCCATACGATTCCATTCCATTCCATTCCATTCCATTCCATTCCATTCCATTCCATTCCATTGAATTCCATTCCATTCCATTCCATTCCATTCCATTCCATTCCATTCCATTCCATTGAATTCCATTCCATTCCATTCCATTCCATTGAATTCTGTTCCATTCAATTCCATTCCATTCCATTCCGTTCTACTCGGGTTTATTCCATTCTATTCCATTCCGTTCCGTTCCGTTCCGTTCCTTTCCGTTCCATTCCATTCCACTCGGGTTGGTTCCATTCTATTCCATTCCATTCCATTCGATTCCATTCGATTCCATTCGATTCCATTCGATTCCATTCGATTCCATTCCATTCCATTCCATTCCATTGAATTCCGTTCCATTCCATTCAATTCCATTCCATTCCATTCCATTCCATTTGAATTCCATTCCATTCCATTCCGTTCCATTCCATTCCATTCCATTCCATTCCATTCCATTCCATTCCATTCCGTTCTACTCGGGTTGATTCCATTCTATTCCATTCCATTCCATTCGATTCCATTTGATTCCATTCGATTCCATTCGATTCCATTCCATTCCATTCCATTCCATTCCATTCCATTCCATTCCATTCCATTGAATTCCATTCCATTCCATTGAATTCCATTCCATTCCATTCCATTCCATTGAAGTCCATTCCATTCCATTCCATTCCATTGAATTCCATTCCATTCCACTCCATTCCATTGAATTCCATTCCATTCCGTTCCGTTCCGTTCCGTTCCGTTCCGTTCCGTTCCATTCCATTCCATTCCATTCCATTGAATTCCGTTCCATTCCATTGAATTCCATTCCATTCCGTTCCATTCCATTGAATTCCGTTCCGTTCCGTTCCGTTCCGTTCCATTCCGTTCCATTCCGTTCCATTCCGTTCTACTTGGGTTGATTCCATTCTATTCCATTCCATTCCATTCGATTCCATTCCATTCCGTTCCATTCCATTAAATTCCGTTCTACTCGGGTTCATTCCATTCCATTCCGTTCCTTTCCGTTCCGTACCATTCCTTTCTACTTGTGTTGATTCCATTCCATTCCATTCTATTCCATTGAATTCCATTCCTTTCCATTCCATTCCATTCCATTACATGGAATTCCATTGAATTCCATTGAATTCCATTCCATTGAATTCCATTCCATTCCATTCCATTCCATTCCATTCCATTCCATTGAATTCCATTCCATTCCATTCCATTCCATTCCATTCCATTCCATTGAATTCCATTCCATTCTATTCCATTCCATTCCATTGAATTCCATTCCATTCCATTCCATTCCATTCCATTCCTTTCCATTCCATTGAATTCCATTGAATTCCGTTCCATTGAATTCCATTCCATTCCATGGAATTCCATTCCATTCCATTCCATTCCATTCCGTTCCATTCCATTCCGTTCCATTCCATTCCATTCCATTCCATTCCGTTCCGTTCCATTCCGTTCCATTCCGTTCCATTCCATTGAATTCCGTTCCCTTGCACTGAATTCCGTTCCATTCCATTCCATTCCTTTCCGTTCCGTTCCGTTCCGTTCCGTTCCGTTCTACTCGGGTTGATTCCATTCTATTCCATTCCATTCCATTCGATTCCATTCGATTCCATTCGATTCCATTCGATTCAATTCGATTCCATTCCATTCCATTTCATTCCATTCCATTCCAATGAATTCCATTCCATTCCATTGAATTCCATTCCATTCCATTCCATTCCATTGAATTCCATTCCATTCCATTGAATTCCATTCCATTCCATTCCATTCGATTCCATTCCATTCCATGGAATTCCATTCCATTCCATTCCATTCCATTCCATTCCATTCCATTCCATTCCATTCCATTCCATTCCATTCGATTCCATTCGATTCCTTTCGATTCCATTCGATTCCATTCCATTCCATTCCATTCCATTGAATTCCATTCCATTCCATTCCATTCCATTGAATTCCATTCCATTCCATTCCATCGAATTCCATTCCATTCCATTGAATTCCATTCCATTCCATTCCATTCCATTCCATTCCATTCCATTACATCGAATTCCAGTCCATTCCATTCCATTCCATTCCATTCCATTGTATTCCATTCCATTCCATTGAATTCCATTCCATTCCATTCCATTCCATTGAATTCCGTTCCATTGAATTCCATTCCTTTCCGTTCCCTTCCGTTCCGTTCTGTTCCATTCTACTCGGGTTGATTCCATTCTTTTCCATTACATTTCATTCGATTCCATTCGATTCCATTCCATTCCATTCAATTCCATTCCATTCCATTGAATTCCATTCCATTCCATTCCATTCCATTGCATTCCATTCCATTCCATTCCATTGAATTCCATTCCATTCCATTCCATTCCATTCCATTCCATTGAATTCCATTCCATTCCATTCCATTCCATTCCATTCCATTCCATTCCATTGAATTCCATTGAATTCCATTCCATTGAATTCCATTCCATTCCATTGAATTCCATTCCATTCCATTCCATTCCATTCCCTTCCATTCCATTCCGTTCCATTGCATTCCATTCCATTCCATTCCATTCCGTTCCGTTCCATTCCGTTCCATTCCATTCCATTCCATTGAATTCCGTTCCTTTGCATTGAATTCCGTTCCATTCCATTCCATTCCTTTCCGTTCCGTTCCGTTCCGTTCCGTTCCGTTCTACTCGGGTTGATTCCATTCTATTCCATTCCATTCCATTCTATTCCATTGTATTCCATTCGATTCCATTCGATTCAATTCGATTCCATTCCATTCCATTCCATTCCACTCCATTCCATTCCATTGAATTCCATTCCATTCCATTCCGTTCCATTCCATTCCGTTCCATTCCATTCCATTCCATTCCATTCCATTCCATTCCATTCCGTTCCATTACGTTCCGTTCCATTCCGTTCCATTCCATTGAATTCCGATCCGTTGCATTGAATTCCGTTCCATTCCATTCCATTCCTTTCCGTTCTGTTCCGTTCCGTTCCGTTCCGTTCTACTCGGATTGATTCCATTCTATTCCATTCCATTCCATTCCATTCCATTCCCTTCCATTCCATTCCGTTCCATTCCATTCCATTCCATTCCATTCCGTTCCGTTCCATTCCGTTCCATTCCGTTCCATTCCATTGAATTCCGTTCCATTGCATTGAATTCCGTTCCATTCCATTCCATTCCTTTCCGTTCCGTTCCGTTCCGTTCCGTTCCGTTCTACTCGGGTTGATTCCATTCTATTCCATTCCATTCCATTCTATTCCATTGTATTCCATTCGATTCCATTCGATTCCATTCGACTCCATTCCATTCCATTCCATTCCATTCCATTCCATGGAACTCCATTCCATTCCATTGCATTCCATTCCATTCCTTTCCATTCCATTGAATTCCATTCCATTCCATTCCATTCCATTGAATTCTGTTCCATTCAATTCCATTCGATTCCATTCCGTTCTACTCGGGTTGATTCCATTCTATTCCATTCCGTTCCGTTCCGTTCCGTTCCATTCCATTCCACTCGGGTTGATTCCATTCGATTCCATTCCATTCCATTCGATTCCATTCGATTCCATTCGATTCCATTCGATTCCATTCCATTCCATTCCATTCCATTGAATTCCATTCCATTCCATTCCATTCCATTGAATTCCGTTCCATTCCATTCTATTGCATTCCATTCCATTCCATTGAATTCCATTACATTGAATTCCATTCCATTCCATTCCATTCCATTGAATTCCATTCCATTCCGTTCCGTTCCGTTCCGTTCCGTTCCGTTCCATTCCATTCCATTCCATTCCATTGAATTCCGTTCCATTCCATTGAATACCATTCCATTCCGTTCCATTCCATTGAATTCCGTTCCGTTCCGTTCCGTTCCGTTCCGTTCCATTCCGTTCCATTCCGTTCTACTCGGGTTGATTCCATTCTATTCCATTCCATTCCACTCCATTCCATTCCATTCAATTCCATTCCATTCCATTCCATTCCGTTCTACTCGGGTTCATTCCATTCCATTCCGTTCCGTTCCGTTCCGTTCCATTCCTTTCTACTTGTGTTGATTTCATTCCATTCCTTTCTATTCCATTGAATTCCATTCCATTCCATTCCATTCCATTCCATTCCATGGAATTCCATGGAATTCCATTGAATTCCATGGAATTCCATTCCATTCCATGGAATTCCACGGAATTCCATTGAATTCCATGGAATTCCATTCCATTCCATTGAATTCCATTCCATTGCATTCCATTCCATTCCATTCCATTGAATTCCATTGAATTCCATTCCATTGAATTCCATTCCATTCCATTGAATTCCATTCCATTCCATTCCATTCCATTCCGTTCCATTCCATTCCGTTACATTCCATTCCATTCCATTCCATTCCGTTCCATTCCGTTCCATTCCGTTCCATTCCATTGAATTCCGTTCCATTGCATTGAATTCCGTTCCATTCCATTCCATTCCATTCCATTCCGTTCCATTCCATTCCATTCCATTCCATTACGTTCCGTTCCATTCCGTTCCATTCCATTGAATTCCGATCCATTGCATTGAATTCCGTTCCATTCCATTCCATTCCTTTCCGTTCCGTTCCGTTCCGTTCCGTTCCGTTCTACTCGGATTGATTCCATTCTATTCCATTCTCTTCCATTCGATTCAATTCGATTCCATTCCATTCCATTCCATTCCATTCCATTCCATTCCATTCCATTCCATTCCATTCTACTCAGGTTGATTCCATTCTATTCCATTCCATTCCATTCGATTCCATTCGATTCCTTTCGATTCCATTCCATTCCATTCCATTCCATTCCATTCCATTCCATTCCATTGAATTCCATTCCATTCCATTGAATTCCATTCCATTCCATTCCATTCCATTGAATTCCGTTCCATTCCATTCCATTCCACTCCATTCCATTCCATTGAATTCCATTACATTGAATTCCATTCCATTCCATTCCATTCCATTGAATTCCATTCCATTCCGTTCCGTTCCGTTCCGTTCCGTTCCGTTCCGTTCCATTCCATTCCATTCCATTCCATTGAATTCCGTTCCATTCCATTGAATTCCATTCCATTCCGTTCCATTCCATTGAATTCCGTTCCGTTCCGTTCCGTTCCATTCCGATCCGTTCCATTCCGTTCCATTCCGTTCTATTCCGTTCTACTCGGGTTGATTCCATTCTATTCCATTCCATTCCACTCGATTCCATTCCATTCAATTCCATTCCATTCCATTCCATTCCGTTCTACTCGGGTTCATTCCATTCCATTCCGTTCCGTTCCGTTCCGTTCCATTCCTTTCTACTTGTGTTGATTTCATTCCATTCCATTCTATTCCATTGAATTCCATTCCATTCCATTCCATTCCATTCCATGGAATTCCATGGAATTCCATTGAATTCCATGGAATTCCATTCCATGGAATTCCATTGAATTCCATTCCATGGAATTCCATTCCATTCCATTCCATTCCATTGAATTCCATTCCATTGCATTCCATTCCATTCCATTCCATTGAATTCCATTGAATTCCATTCCATTGAATTCCATTCCATTCCATTGAATTCCATTCCATTCCATTCCATTCCATTCCGTTCCATTCCATTCCGTTACATTCCATTCCATTCCATTCCTTTCCATTCCATTCCGTTCCATTCCGTTCCATTCCGTTCCATTCCATTGAATTCCGTTCCATTGCATTGAATTCCGTTCCATTCCATTCCATTCCATTCCATTCCGTTCCATTCCATTCCATTCCATTCCATTACGTTCCGTTCCATTCCGTTCCATTCCATTGAATTCCGATCCATTGCATTGAATTCCGTTCCATTCCATTCCATTCCTTTCCGTTCCGTTCCGTTCCGTTCCGTTCCGTTCTACTCGGATTGATTCCATTCTATTCCATTCTCTTCCATTCGATTCAATTCGATTCCATTCCATTCCATTCCATTCCATTCCATTCCATTCCATTCCATTCCATTCCATTCCATTCTACTCGGGTTGATTCCATTCCATTCCATTCCATTCCATTCGATTCCATTCGATTCCATTCGATTCCATTCCATTCCATTCCATTCCATTCCATTCCATTCCATTCCATTCCATTGAATTCCATTCCATTCCGTTGAATTCCATTCCATTCCATTCCATTCCATTGAATTCCGTTCCATTCCATTCCATTCCTCTCCATTCCATTCCATTGAATTCCGTTACATTGAATTCCATTCCATTCCATTCCATTCCATTGAATTCCATTCCATTCCGTTCAGTTCCGTTCCGTTCCGTTCCGTTCCGTTCCATTCCATTCCATTGAATTCCGTTCCATTCCATTGAATTCCATTCCATTCCGTTCCATTCCATTGAATTCCGTTCCGTTCCGTTCCGTTCCATTCCGTTCCGTTCCATTCCGTTCCATTCCTTTCTATTCCGTTCTACTCGGGTTGATTCCATTCTATTCCATTCCATTCCACTCGATTCCATTCCATTCCATTCCATTCCATTCCATTCCATTCCATTCCATTCCGTTCTACTCGGGTTCATTCCATTCCATTCCGTTCCGTTCCATTCCTTTCTACTTGTGTTGATTTCATTCCATTCCATTCTATTCCATTGAATTCCATTCCATTCCATTCCATTCCATTCCATGGAATTCCATTGAATTCCATTCCTTGGAATTCCATTCCATTCCATTCCAATCCATTCCATTCCATTCCATTGAATTCCATTCCATTCCATTCCATTCCATTGCATTCCATTCCATTCCATTCCATTGAATTCCATTCCATTCCATTCCATTCCATTCCATTCCATTCCATTGAATTCTATTCCATTCCATTCCATTCCATTCCATTCCATTCCATTCCATTGAATTCCATTGAATTCCATTCCATTGAATTCCATTCCATTCCATTGAATTCCATTCCATTCCATTCCATTCCATTCCCTTCCATTCCATTCCGTTGCATTCCATTCCATTCCATTCCATTCCATTCCGTTCCGTTCCATTCCGTTCCATTCCGTTCCATTCCATTGAATTCCTTTCCATTGCATTGAATTCCGTTCCATTCCATTCCATTCCTTTCCGTTCCGTTCCGTTCCGTTCCGTTCCGTTCTACTCGGGTTGATTCCATTCTATTCCATTCCATTCCATTCTATTCCATTGTATTCCATTCGATTCCATTCGATTCAATTCGATTCCATTCCATTCCATTCCGTTCCATTCCGTTCCATTCCATTGAATTCCTTTCCATTGCATTGAATTCCGTTCCATTCCATTCCATTCCTTTCCGTTCCGTTCCGTTCCGTTCCGTTCCGTTCTACTCGGGTTGATTCCATTCTATTCCATTCCATTCCATTCTATTCCATTGTATTCCATTCGATTCCATTCGATTCAATTCGATTCCATTCCATTCCATTCCATTCCATTCCATTCCATTCCATTGAATTCCATTCCATTCCATTCCGTTCCATTCCATTCCGTTCCATTCCATTCCATTCCATTCCATTCCATTCCATTCCGTTCCATTACGTTCCGTTCCATTCCGTTCCATTCCATTGAATTCCGATCCATTGCATTGAATTCCGTTCCATTCCATTCCATTCCTTTCCGTTCTGTTCCGTTCCGTTCCGTTCCGTTCTACTCGGATTGATTCCATTCTATTCCATTCCATTCCATTCCATTCCATTCCCTTCCATTCCATTCCGTTCCATTCCATTCCATTCCATTCCATTCCATTCCGTTCCGTTCCATTCCGTTCCATTCCGTTCCATTCCATTGAATTCCGTTCCATTGCATTGAATTCCGTTCCATTCCATTCCATTCCTTTCCGTTCCGTTCCGTTCCGTTCCATTCTACTCGGGTTGATTCCATTCTATTCCATTCCATTCCATTCTATTCCATTGTATTCCATTCGATTCCATTCGATTCCATTCGACTCCATTCCATTCCATTCCATTCCATTCCATTCCATGGAACTCCATTCCATTCCATTCCATTCCATTCCATTCCTTTCCATTCCATTGAATTCCATTCCATTCCATTCCATTCCATTGAATTCTGTTCCATTCAATTCCATTCGATTCCATTCCGTTCTACTCGGGTTGATTCCATTCTATTCCATTCCGTTCCGTTCCGTTCCGTTCCGTTCCGTTCCATTCCATTCCATTCCATTCGATTCCATTCCATTCCATTCCATTCCATTGAATTCCATTCCATTCCATTCCATTCCATTGAATTCCGTTCCATTCCATTCTATTGCATTCCATTCCATTCCATTGAATTCCATTACATTGAATTCCATTCCATTCCATTCCATTCCATTGAATTCCATTCCATTCCTTTCCGTTCCGTTCCGTTCCGTTCCGTTCCGTTCCACTCCATTCCATTGAATTCCGTTCCATTCCATTGAATACCATTCCATTCCGTTCCATTCCATTGAATTCCGTTCTGTTCCGTTCCGTTCCGTTCCATTCCGTTCCATTCCGTTCTACTCGGGTTGATTCCATTCTATTCCATTCCATTCCACTCGATTCCATTCCATTCAATTCCATTCCATTCCATTCCATTCCGTTCTACTCGGGTTCATTCCATTCCATTCCGTTCCGTTCCGTTCCGTTCCATTCCTTTCTACTTGTGTTGATTTCATTCCATTCCATTCTATTCCATGGAATTCCATTCCATTCCATTCCATTCCATTCCATTCCATTGAATTCCATTCCATTGCATTCCTTTCCATTCCATTCCATTGAATTCCGTTGAATTCCATTCCATTCCATTGAATTCCATTCCATTCCATTCCATTCCATTCCGTTCCATTCCATTCCGTTACATTCCATTCCATTCCATTCCATTCCATTCCATTCCGTTCCATTCCGTTCCATTCCGTTCCATTCCATTGAATTCCGTTCCATTGCATTGAATTCCGTTCCATTCCATTCCATTCCATTCCATTCCGTTCCATTCCATTCCATTCCATTCCATTACGTTCCGTTCCATTCCGTTCCATTCCATTGAATTCCGATCCATTGCATTGAATTCCGTTCCATTCCATTCCATTCCTTTCCGTTCCGTTCCGTTCCGTTCCGTTCCGTTCTACTCGGATTGATTCCATTCTATTCCATTCTCTTCCATTCGATTCAATTCGATTCCATTCCATTCCATTCCATTCCATTCCATTCCATTCCATTCCATTGAATTACATTCCATTCCATTCCATTCCATTCCATTCCGTTCCATTCCATTCCATTCCATTCCATTACGTTCCGTTCCATTCCGTTCCATTCCATTGAATTCCGATCCATTGCAATGAATTCCGTTCCATTGCATTCCATTCCTTTCCGTTCCGTTCCGTTCCGTTCCGCTCCGTTCTACTCGGATTGATTCCATTCTATTCCATTCGATTCCATTCGATTCCATTCGATTCCATTCGATTCCATTCCATTCCATTCCATTCCATTCCATTCCATTCCATTTAATTCTGTTCCATTCAATTCCATTCCATTCCATTCCGTTCTACTCGGGTTGATTCCATTCTATTCCATTCCGTTCCGTTCCGTTCCGTTCCGTTCCGTTCTGTTCCATTCCACTCGTGTTGATTCCATTCTATTCCATTCCATTCGATTCCATTCGATTCCATTCGATTCCATTCGATTCCATTCGATTCCATTCGATTCCATTCCATTCCATTGAATTCCATTCCATTCCATTCCATTCCATTGAATTCCGTTCCATTCCATTCAATTCCATTCCATTCCATTCCATTCCATTTGTATTCCATTCCATTCTATTCCATTCCATTCCATTCCATTCCATTCCGTTCCATTCTACTCGGCTTGATTCCATTCTATTCCATTCCATTGCATTCGATTCCATTCGATTCCATTCGATTCCATTCCATTCCATTCCATTCCATTCCATTCCATTCCATTCCATTGAATTCCATTCCATTCCATTGAATTCCATTCCATTCCATTCCATTCCATTGAATTCCGTTCCATTCCATTCCATTCCATTCCATTGCATTCCATTGAATTCCATTCCATAGAATTCCATTCCATTCCATTCCATTCCACTGAATTCCATTCCATTCCGTTCCGTTCCGTTCCGTTCCGTTCCATTCCATTCCATTCCATTCCATTGAATTCCGTTCCATTCCATTGAATTCCATTCCATTCCGTTCCATTCCATTGAATTCCGTTCCGTTCCGTTCCGTTCCGTTCCGTTCCGTTCCATTCCGTTCCATTCCGTTCCATTCGATTCCATTCCATTCCATTCCATTCCATTCCATTCCGTTCTACTCGGGTTCATTCCATTCCATTCCGTTCCGTTCCGTTCCGTTCCGTTCCATTCCTTTCTACTTGTGTTGATTCCATTCCATTCCATTCTATTCCATTGAATTCCATTCCATTGAATTCCATTCCATTCCATTCCATTCCATTCCATTGAATTCCATTCCATTCCATTCCATTCCATTCCACTGAATTCCATTCCATTCCATTCAATTGAATTCCATTCCATTCCATTCCATTAGATTCCATTCCATTCCATTGAATTCCATTCCATTCCATTCCAATCCATTCCATTCCATTGAATTCCATTGAATTCCATTCCATTGAATTCCATTCCATTCCATTGAATTCCATTCCATTCCATTCCATTCCATTCCGTTCCATTCCATTCCGTTCCATTCCATTCCATTCCATTCCGTTCCGTTCCATTCCGTTCCATTCCGTTCCATTCCATTGAATTCCGTTCCATTGCATTGAATTCCGTTCCATTCCATTCCATTCCTTTCCGTTCCGTTCCGTTCCGTTCCGTTGAGTTCCGTTCCGTTCTACTCGGGTTGATTCCATTCTATTCCATTCCATTCCATTCGATTCCATTCTATTCCATTCGATTCCATTCGATTCAATTCGATTCCATTCCATTCCATTCCATTCCATTCCATTCCATTGAATTCCATTCCATTCCATTGAATTCCATTCCATTCCATTCCGTTCCATTCCATTCCGTTCCATTCCATTCCATTCCATTCCATTCCATTCCATTCCATTACGTTCCGTTCCATTCTGTTCCATTCCGTTCCATTCCATTGAATTCCGATCCATTGCATTGAATTCCATTCCATTCCATTCCATTCCTTTCCGTTCCGTTCCGTTCCGCTCCGTTCCGTTCCGTTCCGTTCTACTCGGATTGATTCCATTCTACTCCATTCCATTCCATTCGATTGCATTCGATTCCATTCGATTCCATACGATTCCATTCCATTCCATTCCATTCCATTCCATTCCATTCCATTCCATTGAATTCCATTCCATTCCATTCCATTCCATTCCATTCCATTCCATTCCATTCCATTGAATTCCATTCCACTCCATTCCATTCCATTGAATTCTGTTCCATTCAATTCCATTCCATTCCATTCCGTTCTACTCGGGTTTATTCCATTCTATTCCATTCCGTTCCATTCCGTTCCGTTCCTTTCCGTTCCATTCCATTCCACTCGGGTTGGTTCCATTCTATTCCATTCCATTCCATTCGATTCCATTCGATTCCATTCGATTCCATTCGATTCCATTCGATTCCATTCCATTCCATTCCATTCCATTGAATTCCGTTCCATTCCATTCAATTCCATTCCATTCCATTCCATTCCATTTGAATTCCATTCCATTCCATTCCGTTCCATTCCATTCCATTCCATTCCATTCCATTCCATTCCATTCCGTTCTACTCGGGTTGATTCCATTCTATTCCATTCCATTCCATTCGATTCCATTTGATTCCATTCGATTCCATTCGATTCCATTCCATTCCATTCCATTCCATTCCATTCCATTCCATTCCACTGAATTCCATTCCATTCCATTGAATTCCATTCCATTCCATTCCATTCCATTGAAGTCCGTTCCATTCCATTCCATTCCATTCCATTCCATTGCATTCCATTGAATTCCATTCCATTGAATTCCATTCCATTCCATTCC
Organism: Gorilla gorilla gorilla; assembly: GCF_029281585.2. NCBI lineage: Eukaryota > Metazoa > Chordata > Mammalia > Primates > Hominidae > Gorilla > Gorilla gorilla. The sequence continues at coordinate 41,720,714 of NC_073242.2, forward strand.
ATTCCACTGAATTCCATTCCATTCCGTTCCGTTCCGTTCCGTTCCGTTCCATTCCATTCCATTCCATTCCATTGAATTCCGTTCCATTCCATTGAATTCCATTCCATTCCGTTCCATTCCATTGAATTCCGTTCCGTTCCGTTCCGTTCCGTTCCGTTCCGTTCCATTCCGTTCCATTCCGTTCCATTCGATTCCATTCCATTCCATTCCATTCCATTCCATTCCGTTCTACTCGGGTTCATTCCATTCCATTCCGTTCCGTTCCGTTCCGTTCCGTTCCATTCCTTTCTACTTGTGTTGATTCCATTCCATTCCATTCTATTCCATTGAATTCCATTCCATTGAATTCCATTCCATTCCATTCCATTCCATTCCATTGAATTCCATTCCATTCCATTCCATTCCATTCCACTGAATTCCATTCCATTCCATTCAATTGAATTCCATTCCATTCCATTCCATTAGATTCCATTCCATTCCATTGAATTCCATTCCATTCCATTCCAATCCATTCCATTCCATTGAATTCCATTGAATTCCATTCCATAGAATTCCATTCCATTCCATTGAATTCCATTCCATTCCATTCCATTCCATTCCGTTCCATTCCATTCCGTTCCATTCCATTCCATTCCTTTCCATTCCATTCCGTTCCGTTCCATTCCGTTCCATTCCGTCCCATTCCATTGAATTCCATTCCATTCCATTCCATTCCATTGAAGTCCGTTCCATTCCATTCCATTCCATTCCATTCCATTGAATTCCATTCCATTCCATTCCATTCCATTGAATTCAATTCCATTCCGTTCCGTTCCGTTCCGTTCCGTTCCGTTCCGTTCCATTCCATTCCATTCCATTCCATTGAATTCCGTTCCATTCCATTGAATTCCATTCCATTCCGTTCCATTCCATTGAATTCCGTTCCGTTCCGTTCCGTTCCGTTCCATTCCGTTCCATTCCGTTCCATTCCGATCTACTTGGGTTGATTCCATTCTATTCCATTCCATTCCATTCGATTCCATTCCATTCCGTTCCATTCCATTAAATTCCGTTCTACTCGGGTTCATTCCATTCCATTCCGTTCCTTTCCGTTCCGTACCATTCCTTTCTACTTGTGTTGATTCCATTCCATTCCATTCTATTCCATTGAATTCCATTCCATTCCATTCCATTCCATTCCATTACATGGAATTCCATTGAATTCCATTGAATTCCATTCCATTGAATTCCATTCCATTCCATTCCATTCCATTCCATTCCATTCCATTGAATTCCATTCCATTCCATTCCATTCCATTCCATTCCATTCCATTCCATTGAATTCCATTCCATTCTATTCCATTCCATTCCATTGAATTCCATTCCATTCCATTCCATTCCATTCCATTCCTTTCCATTCCATTGAATTCCATTGAATTCCGTTCCATTGAATTCCATTCCATTCCATGGAATTCCATTCCATTCCATTCCATTCCATTCCGTTCCATTCCATTCCGTTCCATTCCATTCCATTCCATTCCATTCCGTTCCGTTCCATTCCGTTCCATTCCGTTCCATTCCATTGAATTCCGTTCCCTTGCACTGAATTCCGTTCCATTCCATTCCATTCCTTTCCGTTCCGTTCCGTTCCGTTCCGTTCCGTTCTACTCGGGTTGATTCCATTCTATTCCATTCCATTCCATTCGATTCCATTCTAATCCATTCGATTCCATTCGATTCAATTCGATTCCATTCCATTCCATTTCATTCCATTCCATTCCAATGAATTCCATTCCATTCCATTGAATTCCATTCCATTCCATTCCATTCCATTGAATTCCATTCCATTCCATTGAATTCCATTCCATTCCATTCCATTCGATTCCATTCCATTCCATGGAATTCCATTCCATTCCATTCCATTCCATTCCATTCCATTCCATTCCATTCCATTCCATTCCATTCGATTCCATTCGATTCCTTTCGATTCCATTCGATTCCATTCCATTCCATTCCATTCCATTGAATTCCATTCCATTCCATTCCATTCCATTGAATTCCATTCCATTCCATTCCATCGAATTCCATTCCATTCCATTGAATTCCATTCCATTCCATTCCATTCCATTCCATTCCATTCCATTCCATTACATCGAATTCCAGTCCATTCCATTCCATTCCATTCCAATCCATTGTATTCCATTCCATTCCATTGAATTCCATTCCATTCCATTCCATTCCATTGAATTCCGTTCCATTGAATTCCATTCCTTTCCGTTCCCTTCCGTTCCGTTCTGTTCCATTCTACTCGGGTTGATTCCATTCTTTTCCATCACATTTCATTCGATTCCATTCGATTCCATTCCATTCCATTCAATTCCATTCCATTCCATTGAATTCCATTCCATTCCATTCCATTCCATTGAATTCCATTCCATTCCATTCCATTCCATTCCCTTCCATTCCATTCCGTTCCATTGCATTCCATTCCATTCCATTCCATTCCGTTCCGTTCCATTCCGTTCCATTCCATTCCATTCCATTGAATTCCGTTCCATTGCATTGAATTCTGTTCCATTCCATTCCATTCCTTTCCGTTCCGTTCCGTTCCATTCCGTTCCGTTCTACTCGGGTTGATTCCATTCTATTCCATTCCATTCCATTCTATTCCATTGTATTCCATTCGATTCCATTCGATTCAATTCGATTCCATTCCATTCCATTCCATTCCATTCCATTCCATTCCATTGAATTCCATTCCATTCCATTCCGTTCCATTCCATTCCGTTCCATTCCATTCCATTCCATTCCATTCCATTCCATTCCGTTCCATTACGTTCCGTTCCATTCCGTTCCATTCCATTGAATTCCGATCCATTGCATTGAATTCCGTTCCATTCCATTCCATTCCTTTCCGTTCTGTTCCGTTCCGTTCCGTTCCGTTCTACTCGGATTGATTCCATTCTATTCCATTCCATTCCATTCCATTCCATTCCCTTCCATTCCATTCCGTTCCATTCCATTCCATTCCATTCCATTCCGTTCCGTTCCATTCCGTTCCATTCCGTTCCATTCCATTGAATTCCGTTCCATTGCATTGAATTCCGTTCCATTCCATTCCATTCCTTTCCGTTCCGTTCCGTTCCGTTCCGTTCCGTTCTACTCGGGTTGATTCCATTCTATTCCATTCCATTCCATTCTATTCCATTGTATTCCATTCGATTCCATTCGATTCCATTCGACTCCATTCCATTCCATTCCATTCCATTCCATTCCATGGAACTCCATTCCATTCCATTGCATTCCATTCCATTCCTTTCCATTCCATTGAATTCCATTCCATTCCATTCCATTCCATTGAATTCTGTTCCATTCAATTCCATTCGATTCCATTCCGTTCTACTCGGGTTGATTCCATTCTATTCCGTTCCGTTCCGTTCCGTTCCGTTCCATTCCATTCCACTCGGGTTGATTCCATTCGATTCCATTCCATTCCATTCGATTCCATTCGATTCCAATCGATTCCATTCGATTCCATTCCATTCCATTCCATTCCATTGAATTCCATTCCATTCCATTCCATTCCATTGAATTCCGTTCCATTCCATTCTATTGCATTCCATTCCATTCCATTGAATTCCATTACATTGAATTCCATTCCATTCCATTCCCTTCCATTGAATTCCATTCCATTCCGTTCCGTTCCGTTCCGTTCCGTTCCGTTCCATTCCATTCCATTCCATTCCATTGAATTCCGTTCCATTCCATTGAATACCGTTCCATTCCGTTCCATTCCATTGAATTCCGTTCCGTTCCGTTCCGTTCCGTTCCGTTCCGTTCCATTCCGTTCCATTCCGTTCTACTCGGGTTGATTCCATTCTATTCCATTCCATTCCACTCGATTCCATTCCATTCAATTCCATTCCATTCCATTCCATTCCGTTCTACTCGGGTTCATTCCATTCCATTCCGTTCCGTTCCGTTCCGTTCCATTCCTTTCTACTTGTGTTGATTTCATTCCATTCCATTCTATTCCATTGAATTCCATTCCATTCCATTCCATTCCATTCCATTCCATTGAATTACATTGAATTCCATTCCATTGAATTCCATTCCATTCCATTGAATTCCATTCCATTCCATTCCATTCCATTCCGTTCCATTCCATTCCGTTACATTCCATTCCATTCCATTCCATTCCGTTCCATTCCGTTCCATTCCGTTCCATTCCATTGAATTCCGTTCCATTGCATTGAATTCCGTTCCATTCCATTCCATTCCATTCCATTCCGTTCCATTCCATTCCATTCCATTCCATTACGTTCCGTTCCATTCCGTTCCATTCCATTGAATTCCGATCCATTGCATTGAATTCCGTTCCATTCCATTCCATTCCTTTCCGTTCCGTTCCGTTCCGTTCCGTTCCGTTCTACTCGGATTGATTCCCTTCTATTCCATTCTCTTCCATTCGATTCAATTCGATTCCATTCCATTCCATTCCATTCCATTCCATTCCATTCCATTCCATTCCATTCCATTCCATTCCATTCTACTCGGGTTGATTCCATTCTATTCCATTCCATTCCATTCGATTCCATTCGATTCCATTCGATTCCATTCCATTCCATTCCATTCCATTCCATTCCATTGAATTCCATTCCATTCCATTGAATTCCATTCCATTCCATTCCATTCCATTGAATTCCGTTCCATTCCATTCCATTCCACTCCATTCCATTCCATTGAATTCCATTACATTGAATTCCATTCCATTCCATTCCATTCCATTGAATTCCATTCCATTCCGTTCCGTTCCGTTCCATTCCGTTCCGTTCCGTTCCATTCCATTCCATTCCATTCCATTGAATTCCGTTCCATTCCATTGAATTCCATTCCATTCCGTTCCATTCCATTGAATTCCGTTCCGTTCCGTTCCGTTCCATTCCGTTCCGTTCCATTCCGTTCCATTCCATTCTATTCCGTTCTACTCGGGTTGATTCCATTCTATTCCATTCCATTCCACTCGATTCCATTCCATTCCATTCCATTCCATTCCATTCCATTCCATTCCATTCCGTTCTACTCGGGTTCATTCCATTCCATTCCGTTCCGTTCCATTCCTTTCTACTTGTGTTGATTTCATTCCATTCCATTCTATTCCATTGAATTCCATTCCATTCCATTCCATTCCATTCCATGGAATTCCATTGAATTCCATTCCATGGAATTCCATTCCATTCCATTCCAATCCATTCCATTCAATTCCATTGAATTCCATTCCATTCCATTCCATTCCATTGCATTCCATTCCATTCCATTCCATTGAATTCCATTCCATTCCATTCCATTCCATTCCATTCCATTCCATTCCATTGAATTCTATTCCATTCCATTCCATTCCATTCCATTCCATTCCATTCCATTGAATTCCATGGAATTCCATTCCATTGAATTCCATTCCATTCCATGGAATTCCATTCCATTCCATTCCAGTCCATTCCATTCCATTCCATTGAATTCCATTCCATTCCATTCCATTCCATTGCATTCCATTCCATTCCATTCCATTGAATTCCATTCCATTCCATTCCATTCCATTCCATTGAATTCCATTGAATTCCATTCCATTGAATTCCATTCCATTCCATTGAATTCCATTCCATTCCATTCCATTCCATTCCCTTCCATTCCATTCCGTTGCATTCCATTCCATTCCATTCCATTCCATTCCGTTCCGTTCCATTCCGTTCCATTCCGTTCCATTCCATTGAATTCCGTTCCATTGCATTGAATTCCGTTCCATTCCATTCCATTCCTTTCCGTTCCGTTCCGTTCCGTTCCGTTCCGTTCTACTCGGGTTGATTCCATTCTATTCCATTCCATTCCATTCTATTCCATTGTATTCCATTCGATTCCATTCGATTCAATTCGATTCCATTCCATTCCATTCCATTCCATTCCATTCCATTCCATTGAATTCCATTCCATTCCATTCCGTTCCATTCCATTCCGTTCCATTCCATTCCATTCCATTCCATTCCATTCCATTCCGTTCCATTACGTTCCGTTCCATTCCGTTCCATTCCATTGAATTCCGATCCATTGCATTGAATTCCGTTCCATTCCATTCCATTCCTTTCCGTTCTGTTCCGTTCCGTTCCGTTCCGTTCTACTCGTATTGATTCCATTCTATTCCATTCCATTCCATTCCATTCCATTCCCTTCCATTCCATTCCGTTCCATTCCATTCCATTCCATTCCATTCCATTCCGTTCCGTTCCATTCCGTTCCATTCCGTTCCATTCCATTGAATTCCGTTCCATTGCATTGAATTCCGTTCCATTCCATTCCATTCCTTTCCGTTCCGTTCCGTTCCGTTCCGTTCCGTTCTACTCGGGTTGATTCCATTCTATTCCATTCCATTCCATTCTATTCCATTGTATTCCATTCGATTCCATTCTATTCCATTCGATTCCATTCGATTCAATTCGATTCCATTCCATTCCATTCCATTCCATTCCATTCCATTGAATTCCGTTCCATTCCATTGAATTCCATTCCATTCCGTTCCATTCCATTGAATTCCGCTCCGTTCCGTTCCGTTCCGTTCCGTTCCATTCCGTTCCATTCCGTTCCATTCCGTTCTACTCGGGTTGATTCCATTCTATTCCATTCCATTCCATTCGATTCCATTCTATTCCATTCGATTCCATTCGATTCAATTCGATTCCATTCCATTCCATTCCATTCCATTCAATTCCATTGAATTCCATTGAATTCCATTCCATTCCATTCCGTTCCATTCCATTCCGTTCCATTCCATTCCATTCCATTCCATTCCATTCCATTCCATTCCGTTCTACTCGGGTTCATTCCATTCCATTCCGTTCCGTTCCGTTCCGTTCCGTTCCTTTCCTTTCTACTTGTGTTGATTCCATTCCATTCCATTCTATTCCATTGAATTCCATTCCATTCCATTCCATTCCATTCCATTACATGGAATTCCATTGTATTCCATTGAATTCCATTCCATAGAATTCCATTCCATTCCATTCCATTCCATTCCATTCCATTCCATTGAATTCCATTCCATTCCATTCCATTGAATTCCATTCCATTCCATTCCATTGAATTCCATTCCATTCCATTCCATTCGATTCCATTTCATTCCATGGAATTCCATTCCATTCCATTGAATTCCATTCCATTCCGTTCCATTCCATTGAATTCTGTTCCGTTCCGTTCCGTTCCATTCCGTTCCATTCCGTTCCTTACCGTTCTACTCGGGTTGATTCCATTCTATTCCATTCCATTCCATTCGATTCCATTCTATTCCATTCGATTCCATTCGATTCAATTAGATTCCATTCCATTCCATTCCATTCCATTCCATTCCATTGAATTCCGTTCCATTCCATTGAATTCCATTCCATTCCGTTCCATTCCATTGAATTCCGCTCCGTTCCGTTCCGTTCCGTTCCGTTCCATTCCATACCATTCCGTTCCATTCCGTTCTACTCGGGTTGATTCCATTCTATTCCATTCCATTCCATTCGATTCCATTCCATTCCATTCCATTCCATTCCATTCCGTTCTACTCGGGTTCATTCCATTCCATTCCGTTCCGTTCCGTTCCGTTCCGTTCCTTTCCTTTCTACTTGTGTTGATTCCATTCCATTCCTTTCTATTCCATTGAATTCCATTCCATTCCATTCCATTCCATTCCATTACATGGAATTCCATTGAATTCCATTGAATTCCATTCCATAGAATTCCATTCCATTCCATTCCATTCCATTCCATTCCATGGAATTCCATTCCATTCCATTCCATTCCATTCCATGGAATTCCATTCCATTCCATTCCATTCCATGGAATTCCATTCCATTCCATTCCATTGAATTCCATTCCATTCCATTCCATTCGATTCCATTTCATTCCATTGAATTCCATTCCATTCCATTCCATTCCATTGAATTCCATTGAATTCCATTCCATTGAATTCCATTCCATTCCATTGAATTCCATTCCATTTCATTCCATTCCATTCCGTTCCATTCCATTCCGTTCCATTCCATTCCATTCCTTTCCATTCCATTCCATTCCGTTCCATTCCATTGAATTCCGTTCCATTGCATTGAATTCCGTTCCATTCCATTCCATTCCTTTCCGTTCCGTTCCGTTCCGTTCCGTTCCGTTCCGTTCTACTCGGGTTGATTCCATTCTATTCCATTCCATTCCATTCGATTCCATTCTATTCCATTCGATTCCATTCGATTCAATTCGATTCCATTCCATTCCATTCCATTCCATTCCATTCCATTCCATTGAATTCCATTCCATTCCATTCCGTTCCATTCCATTCCGTTCCATTCCATTCCATTCCATTCCATTCCATTCCATTCCGTTCCATTCCATTCCATTCCTTTCCATTCCATTCCTTTCCGTTCAATTCCGTTCCGTTCCATTCCGTTCTACTCGGATTGATTCCATTCTATTCCATTCCATTCCATTCGATTCCATTTGATTCCATTCGATTCCATTCGATTCCATTCCATTCCATTCCATTCCATTCCATTCCATTCCATTCCATTCCATGGAACTCCATTCCATTCCATTCCATTCCATTCCATTCCATTCCATTCCATTCCATTGAATTCCATTCCATTCCATTCCATTCCATTGAATTCTGTTCCATTCAATTCCATTCCATTCCATTCCGTTCTACTCGGGTTGATTCCATGCTATTCCATTCCGTTCCATTCCGTTCCGTTCCGTTCCATTCCGTTCCGTTCCATTCCACTCGGGTTGATTCCATTCTATTCCATTCCATTCCATTCCATTCCATTCCATTCCATTCCATTCGATTCCATTCGGTTCCATTCGATTCCATTCGATTCCATTCGATTCCATTCCATTCCATTGAATTCCATTCCATTCCATTCCATTCCATTGAATTCCGTTCCATTCCATTCCATTGCATTCCATTCCATTCCATTCCATTTGAATTCCATTCCATTCCATTCCATTCCATTCCATTCCATTCCATTCCATTCCATTCTACTCGGGTTGATTCCATTCTATTCCATTCCATTCCATTCGATTCCATTCGATTCCATTCGATTCCATTCGATTCCATTCCATTCCATTCCATTCCATTCCATTCCATTCCATTCCATTCCATTGAATTCCATTCCATTCCATTGAATTCCATTCCATTCCATTCCATTCCATTGAATTCCGTTCCATTCCATTCCATTCCATTCCATTCCATTCCATTGAATTCCATTCCATTGAATTCCATTCCATTCCATTCCATTGAATTCCATTCCATTCCATTCCATTCGATTCCATTTCATTCCATTGAATTCCATTCCATTCCATTCCATTCCATTCCATTCCATTCCATTGAATTCCATTGAATTCCATTCCATTGAATTCCATTCCATTCCATTGAATTCCATTCCATTTCATTCCATTCCATTCCGTTCCATTCCATTCCGTCCCATTCCATTCCATTCCTTTCCATTCCATTCCATTCCGTTCCATTCCATTGAATTCCGTTCCATTGCATTGAATTCCGTTCCATTCCATTCCATTCCTTTCCGTTCCGTTCCGTTCCGTTCCGTTCCGTTCCGTTCTACTCGGGTTGATTCCATTCTATTCCATTCCATTCCATTCGATTCCATTCTATTCCATTCGATTCCATTCGATTCAATTCGATTCCATTCCATTCCATTCCATTCCATTCCATTCCATTCCATTGAATTCCATTCCATTCCATTCCGTTCCATTCCATTCCGTTCCATTCCATTCCATTCCATTCCATTCCATTCCATTCCATTACGTTCCTTTCCATTCCGTTCCATTCCGTTCCATTCCATTGAATTCCGATCCATTGCATTGAATTCCGTTCCATTCCATTCCATTCCTTTCCGTTCCGTTCCGTTCCGTTCCGTTCCGTTCTACTCGGATTGATTCCATTCGATTCCATTCGATTCCATTCGATTCCATTCGATTCCATTCGATTCCATTCGATTCCATTCCATTCCATTCCATTCCATTGAATTCCATTCCATTCCATTCCATTCCATTCCATTCCATTCCATTGAATTCCATTGAATTCCATTCCATTGAATTCCATTCCATTCCATTCCATTCCGTTCCATTCCATTCCGTTCCATTCCATTCCATTCCATTCCATTCCATTCCGCTCCGTTCCATTCCGTTCCATTCCGTTCCATTCCATTGAATTCCGTTCCATTGCATTGAATTCCGTTCCATTCCATTCCATTCCTTTCCGTTCCGTTCCGTTCCGTTCCGTTCCGTTCCGTTCTACTCGGGTTGATTCCATTCTATTCCATTCCATTCCATTCCATTCCATTCTATTCCATTCGATTCCATTCGATTCAATTCGATTCGATTCCATTCCATTCCATTCCATTCCATTCCATTCCATAGAATTCCATTCCATTCCATTGAATTCAATTCCATTCCATTCCATTCCATTCCATTGAATTCCATTCCATTCCATTGAATTCCATTCCATTCCATTCCATTCGATTCCATTCCATTCCATGTAATTCCATTCCATTCGATTCCATTCCATTCCATGGAATTCCATTTCATTCCATTCCATTCCGTTCCATTCCATTCCATCGAATTCCATTCCATTCCATTCCATTCCATTCCATTCCATTCCATTCCATTCCATTCTACTCGGGTTCATTCCATTCTATTACATTCCATTCCATTCGATTCCATTCGATTCCATTCGATTCCATTCGATTCCATTCCATTCCATTCCATTCAATTGAATTCCATTCCATTCCATTCCATTCCATTCTATTCCATTCCATTCCATTCCATTGAATTCCATTCCATTACATTGAATTCCATTCCATTCCATTCCATTCCATTGAATTCCGTTCCATTCCATTCCTTTCCATTCCATTCCATTCCATTGAATTCCATTACATTGAATTCCATTCCATTCCATTCCATTCCATTCCATTCCATTGAATTCCATTCCATTCCATTGAATTCCATTCCATTCCATTCCATTCGATTCCATTCCATTCCATGGAATTCCATTCCTTTCCATTCCATTCCATTCCATTGAATTCCATTGAATTCCATTCCATTCCATTGAATTCCATTCCTTTCCATTCCATTCCATTGAATTCCGTTCAATTCCATTCCATTCCATTCCATTCCATTCCATTCCATTCGAATTCCATTCCATTCCATTCCATTCCATTCCATTCTATTCCATTCCATTCTACTCGGGTTGATTCCATTCTATTCCAATCCATTCCATTCGATTCCATTCTATTCCATTCGATTCCATTCGATTCAATTAGATTCCATTCCATTCCATTCCATTCCATTCCATTCCATTGAATTCCGTTCCATTCCATTGAATTCCATTCCATTCCGTTCCATTCCATTGAATTCCGCTCCGTTCCGTTCCGTTCCGTTCCGTTCCATTCCGTACCATTCCGTTCCATTCCGTTCTACTCGGGTTGATTCCATTCTATTCCATTCCATTCCATTCGATTCCATTCCATTCCATTCCATTCCATTCCATTCCGTTCTACTCGGGTTCATTCCATTCCATTCCGTTCCGTTCCGTTCCGTTCCGTTCCTTTCCTTTCTACTTGTGTTGATTCCATTCCATTCCTTTCTATTCCATTGAATTCCATTCCTTTCCATTCCATTCCATTCCATTACATGGAATTCCATTGAATTCCATTCCATTGAATTCCATTCCATTCCATTGAATTCCATTCCATTTCTTTCCATTCCATTCCGTTCCATTCCATTCCGTCCCATTCCATTCCATTCCTTTCCATTCCATTCCATTCCGTTCCATTCCATTGAATTCCGTTCCATTGCATTGAATTCCGTTCCATTCCATTGAATTCCGTTCCATTGCATTGAATTCCGTTCCATTACATTCCATTCCTTTCCGTTCCGTTCCGTTCCGTTCCGTTCCGTTCCGTTCCGTTCTACACGGGTTGATTCCATTCTATTCCATTCCATTCCATTCGATTCCATTCTATTCCATTCGATTCCATTCGATTCAATTCGATTCCATTCCATTCCATTCCATTCCATTCCATTCCATTCCATTCCATTCCATTGAATTCCATTCCATTCCATTCCGTTCCATTCCATTCCGTTCCATTCCATTCCATTCCATTCCATTCCATTCCATTACGTTCCGTTCCATTCCGTTCCATTCCGTTCCATTCCATTGAATTCCGATCCATTGCATTGAATTCCGTTCCATTCCATTCCATTCCTTTCCGTTCCGTTCCGTTCCGTTCCGTTCCGTTCCGTTCTACTCGGATTGATTCCATTCTATTCCATTCCATTCCATTCGATTCCATTCGATTCCATTCGATTCCATTCGATTCCATTCCATTCCATTCCATTCCATTGAATTCCATTCCATTCCATTCCATTCCATTCCATTCCATTGAATTCCATTGAATTCCATTCCATTGAATTCCATTCCATTCCATTCCATTCCGTTCCATTCCATTCCGTTCCATTCCATTCCATTCCATTCCATTCCATTCCGCTCCGTTCCATTCCGTTCCATTCCGTTCCATTCCATTGAATTCCGTTCCATTGCATTGAATTCCGTTCCATTCCATTCCATTCCTTTCCGTTCCGTTCCGTTCCGTTCCGTTCCGTTCCGTTCTACTCGGGTTGATTCCATTCTATTCCATTCCATTGAATTCCATTCCATTCCATTCCATTCGATTCCATTCCATTCCATGTAATTCCATTCCATTCGATTCCATTCCATTCCATGGAATTCCATTTCATTCCATTCCATTCCGTTCCATTCCATTCCATCGAATTCCATTCCATTCCATTCCATTCCATTCCATTCCATTCCATTCCATTCTACTCGGGTTGATTCCATTCTATTACATTCCATTCCATTCGATTCCATTCGATTCCATTCGATTCCATTTGATTCCATTCCATTCCATTCCATTCAATTGAATTCCATTCCATTCCATTCCATTCCATTCCATTCCATTCCATTCCATTCCATTGAATTCCATTCCATTACATTGAATTCCATTCCATTCCATTCCATTCCATTGAATTCCGTTCCATTCCATTCCTTTCCATTCCATTCCATTCCATTGAATTCCATTACATTGAATTCCATTCCATTCCATTCCATTCCATTCCATTCCATTGAATTCCATTCCATTCCATTGAATTCCATTCCATTCCATTCCATTCGATTCCATTCCATTCCATGGAATTCCATTCCTTTCCATTCCATTCCATTCCATTCCATTCCATTCCATTCCATTGAATTCCATTGAATTCCATTCCATTCCATTGAATTCCATTCCTTTCCATTCCATTCCATTGAATTCCGTTCAATTCCATTCCATTCCATTCCATTCCATTCCATTCCATTCGAATTCCATTCCATTCCATTCCATTCCATTCCATTCCATTCCATTCCATTCTACTCGGGTTTATTCCATTCCATTCCATTCCATTCCATTCCATTCCATTCCTTTCGATTCCATTCCATTCCATTCCATTCCATTCCATTGAATTCCATTCCATTCCATTCCATTCCATTCCATTGAATTCCATTCCATTCCATTCCATCGAATTCCATTCCATTCCATTGAATTCCATTCCATTCCATTCCATTCCATTCCATTCCATTCCATTCCATTCCATTCCATCGAATTCCATTCCATTCCATTCCATTCCATTCCATTCCATTCGATTCCATTCGATTCCATTCGATTCCATTCCATTCCATTCCATTCCATTGAATTCCGTTCCATTGAATTCCGTTCCATTCCATTCCATTCCATTCCATTCCATTCCATTGAATTCCATTCCATTGAATTCCATTCCATTCCATTCCATTCCACTGAATTCCATTCCATTCCGTTCCGTTCCGTTCCGTTCCGTTCCGTTCCGTTCCATTCCATTCCATTCCATTCCATTGAATTCCGTTCCATTCCATTGAATTCCATTCCATTCCGTTCCATTCCATTGAATTCCGTTCCGTTCCGTTCCGTTCCGTTCCGTTCCATTCCGTTCCATTCCGTTCCATTCCGTTCTACTCGGGTTGATTCCATTCTATTCCATTCCATTCCATTCGATTCCATTCCATTCCATTCCATTCCATTCCATTCCATTCCTTTCTACTCGGGTTCATTCCATTCCATTCCGTTCCGTTCCGTTCCGTTCCGTTCCGTTCCATTCCTTTCTACTTGTGTTGATTCCATTCCATTCCATTCTATTCCATTGAATTCCATTCCATTCCATTCCATTCCATTCCATTCCATTACATGGAATTCCATTGAATTCCATTGAATTCCATTCCATTGAATTCCATTGAATTCCATTCCATTCCATTCCATGGAATTCAATTCCATTCCATTCCATTCCTTGGAATTCCGTTCCATTCCATTCCATTCCATTCCATTGAATTCCATTCCATTCCATTCAATTGAATTCCATTCCATTCCATTCCATTCGATTCCATTCCATTCCATTGAATTCCATTCCGTTCCATTCCATTCCATTGAATTCCATTCGATTCCATTCTATTCCATTCGATTCCATTCGATTCAATTCGATTCCATTCCATTCCATTCCATTCCATTCCATTCCATTCCATTCCATTGAATTCCATTCCATTCCATTCCGTTCCATTCCATTCCGTTCCATTCCATTCCATTCCATTCCATTACGTTCCGTTCCATTCCGTTCCATTCCGTTCCATTCCATTGAATTCCGATCCGTTGCATTGAATTCCGTTCCATTCCATTCCGTTCCTTTCCGTTCCGTTCCTTTCCGTTCCGTTCCGTTCCGTTCCGTTGTACTCGGATTGATTCCATTCTATTCCATTCCATTCCATTCGATTCCATTCGATTCCATTCGATTCCATTCGATTCCATTCGAATCCATTCGATTCCATTCCATTCCATTCCATTCCATTGAATTCCATTCCATTCCATTCCATTCCATTCCATTCCATGGAATTCCATTCCATTCCATTCCATTCGATTCCATTCCATTCCATGGAATTCCATTCCATTCGATTCCATTCCATTCCATGGAATTCCATTTCATTCCATTCCATTCCATTCCATTCCATTCCATTCCATTCCATTCCATTCCATCGAATTCCATTCCATTCCATTCCATTCCATTCCATTCCATTCCATTCCATTCCATTCTACTCGGGTTGATTCCATTCTATTACATTCCATTCCATTCGATTCCATTCGATTCCATTCGATTCCATTCGATTCCATTCCATTCCATTCCATTCCATTCCATTCAATTGAATTCCATTCCATTCCATTCCATTCCATTCCATTCCATTCCATTCCATTCCATTCCATTCCATTGAATTCCATTCCATTCCATTGAATTCCATTCCATTCCATTCCATTCCATTGAATTCCATTCCATTCCATTCCATTCCATTGAATTCCGTTCCATTCCATTCTATTGCATTCCATTCCATTCCATTGAATTCCATTACATTGAATTCCATTCCATTCCATTCCCTTCCATTGAATTCCATTCCATTCCGTTCCGTTCCGTTCCGTTCCGTTCCGTTCCATTCCATTCCATTCCATTCCATTGAATTCCGTTCCATTCCATTGAATACCGTTCCATTCCGTTCCATTCCATTGAATTCCGTTCCGTTCCGTTCCGTTCCGTTCCGTTCCATTCCGTTCCATTCCGTTCTACTCGGGTTGATTCCATTCTATTCCATTCCATTCCACTCGATTCCATTCCATTCAATTCCATTCCATTCCATTCCATTCCGTTCTACTCGGGTTCATTCCATTCCATTCCGTTCCGTTCCGTTCCGTTCCATTCCTTTCTACTTGTGTTGATTTCATTCCATTCCATTCTATTCCATTGAATTCCATTCCATTCCATTCCATTCCATTCCATTCCATTGAATTACATTGAATTCCATTCCATTGAATTCCATTCCATTCCATTGAATTCCATTCCATTCCATTCCATTCCATTCCGTTCCATTCCATTCCGTTACATTCCATTCCATTCCATTCCATTCCGTTCCATTCCGTTCCATTCCGTTCCATTCCATTGAATTCCGTTCCATTGCATTGAATTCCGTTCCATTCCATTCCATTCCATTCCATTCCGTTCCATTCCATTCCATTCCATTCCATTACGTTCCGTTCCATTCCGTTCCATTCCATTGAATTCCGATCCATTGCATTGAATTCCGTTCCATTCCATTCCATTCCTTTCCGTTCCGTTCCGTTCCGTTCCGTTCCGTTCTACTCGGATTGATTCCCTTCTATTCCATTCTCTTCCATTCGATTCAATTCGATTCCATTCCATTCCATTCCATTCCATTCCATTGCATTCCATTCCATTCCATTCCATTCCATTCCATTCTACTCGGGTTGATTCCATTCTATTCCATTCCATTCCATTCGATTCCATTCGATTCCATTCGATTCCATTCCATTCCATTCCATTCCATTCCATTCCATTGAATTCCATTCCATTCCATTGAATTCCATTCCATTCCATTCCATTCCATTGAATTCCGTTCCATTCCATTCCATTCCACTCCATTCCATTCCATTGAATTCCATTACATTGAATTCCATTCCATTCCATTCCATTCCATTGAATTCCATTCCATTCCGTTCCGTTCCGTTCCATTCCGTTCCGTTCCGTTCCATTCCATTCCATTCCATTCCATTGAATTCCGTTCCATTCCATTGAATTCCATTCCATTCCGTTCCATTCCATTGAATTCCGTTCCGTTCCGTTCCGTTCCATTCCGTTCCGTTCCATTCCGTTCCATTCCATTCTATTCCGTTCTACTCGGGTTGATTCCATTCTATTCCATTCCATTCCACTCGATTCCATTCCATTCCATTCCATTCCATTCCATTCCATTCCATTCCATTCCGTTCTACTCGGGTTCATTCCATTCCATTCCGTTCCGTTCCATTCCTTTCTACTTGTGTTGATTTCATTCCATTCCATTCTATTCCATTGAATTCCATTCCATTCCATTCCATTCCATTCCATGGAATTCCATTGAATTCCATTCCATGGAATTCCATTCCATTCCATTCCAATCCATTCCATTCAATTCCATTGAATTCCATTCCATTCCATTCCATTCCATTGCATTCCATTCCATTCCATTCCATTGAATTCCATTCCATTCCATTCCATTCCATTCCATTCCATTCCATTCCATTGAATTCTATTCCATTCCATTCCATTCCATTCCATTCCATTCCATTCCATTGAATTCCATGGAATTCCATTCCATTGAATTCCATTCCATTCCATGGAATTCCATTCCATTCCATTCCAGTCCATTCCATTCCATTCCATTGAATTCCATTCCATTCCATTCCATTCCATTGCATTCCATTCCATTCCATTCCATTGAATTCCATTCCATTCCATTCCATTCCATTCCATTGAATTCCATTGAATTCCATTCCATTGAATTCCATTCCATTCCATTGAATTCCATTCCATTCCATTCCATTCCATTCCCTTCCATTCCATTCCGTTGCATTCCATTCCATTCCATTCCATTCCATTCCGTTCCGTTCCATTCCGTTCCATTCCGTTCCATTCCATTGAATTCCGTTCCATTGCATTGAATTCCGTTCCATTCCATTCCATTCCTTTCCGTTCCGTTCCGTTCCGTTCCGTTCCGTTCTACTCGGGTTGATTCCATTCTATTCCATTCCATTCCATTCTATTCCATTGTATTCCATTCGATTCCATTCGATTCAATTCGATTCCATTCCATTCCATTCCATTCCATTCCATTCCATTCCATTGAATTCCATTCCATTCCATTCCGTTCCATTCCATTCCGTTCCATTCCATTCCATTCCATTCCATTCCATTCCATTCCGTTCCATTACGTTCCGTTCCATTCCGTTCCATTCCATTGAATTCCGATCCATTGCATTGAATTCCGTTCCATTCCATTCCATTCCTTTCCGTTCTGTTCCGTTCCGTTCCGTTCCGTTCTACTCGTATTGATTCCATTCTATTCCATTCCATTCCATTCCATTCCATTCCCTTCCATTCCATTCCGTTCCATTCCATTCCATTCCATTCCATTCCATTCCGTTCCGTTCCATTCCGTTCCATTCCGTTCCATTCCATTGAATTCCGTTCCATTGCATTGAATTCCGTTCCATTCCATTCCATTCCTTTCCGTTCCGTTCCGTTCCGTTCCGTTCCGTTCTACTCGGGTTGATTCCATTCTATTCCATTCCATTCCATTCTATTCCATTGTATTCCATTCGATTCCATTCTATTCCATTCGATTCCATTCGATTCAATTCGATTCCATTCCATTCCATTCCATTCCATTCCATTCCATTGAATTCCGTTCCATTCCATTGAATTCCATTCCATTCCGTTCCATTCCATTGAATTCCGCTCCGTTCCGTTCCGTTCCGTTCCGTTCCATTCCGTTCCATTCCGTTCCATTCCGTTCTACTCGGGTTGATTCCATTCTATTCCATTCCATTCCATTCGATTCCATTCTATTCCATTCGATTCCATTCGATTCAATTCGATTCCATTCCATTCCATTCCATTCCATTCAATTCCATTGAATTCCATTGAATTCCATTCCATTCCATTCCGTTCCATTCCATTCCGTTCCATTCCATTCCATTCCATTCCATTCCATTCCATTCCATTCCGTTCTACTCGGGTTCATTCCATTCCATTCCGTTCCGTTCCGTTCCGTTCCGTTCCTTTCCTTTCTACTTGTGTTGATTCCATTCCATTCCATTC
Organism: Gorilla gorilla gorilla; assembly: GCF_029281585.2. NCBI lineage: Eukaryota > Metazoa > Chordata > Mammalia > Primates > Hominidae > Gorilla > Gorilla gorilla. The sequence continues at coordinate 41,739,551 of NC_073242.2, forward strand.
TATTCCATTGAATTCCATTCCATTCCATTCCATTCCATTCCATTACATGGAATTCCATTGTATTCCATTGAATTCCATTCCATAGAATTCCATTCCATTCCATTCCATTCCATTCCATTCCATTCCATTGAATTCCATTCCATTCCATTCCATTGAATTCCATTCCATTCCATTCCATTGAATTCCATTCCATTCCATTCCATTCGATTCCATTTCATTCCATGGAATTCCATTCCATTCCATTGAATTCCATTCCATTCCGTTCCATTCCATTGAATTCTGTTCCGTTCCGTTCCGTTCCATTCCGTTCCATTCCGTTCCTTACCGTTCTACTCGGGTTGATTCCATTCTATTCCATTCCATTCCATTCGATTCCATTCTATTCCATTCGATTCCATTCGATTCAATTAGATTCCATTCCATTCCATTCCATTCCATTCCATTCCATTGAATTCCGTTCCATTCCATTGAATTCCATTCCATTCCGTTCCATTCCATTGAATTCCGCTCCGTTCCGTTCCGTTCCGTTCCGTTCCATTCCATACCATTCCGTTCCATTCCGTTCTACTCGGGTTGATTCCATTCTATTCCATTCCATTCCATTCGATTCCATTCCATTCCATTCCATTCCATTCCATTCCGTTCTACTCGGGTTCATTCCATTCCATTCCGTTCCGTTCCGTTCCGTTCCGTTCCTTTCCTTTCTACTTGTGTTGATTCCATTCCATTCCTTTCTATTCCATTGAATTCCATTCCATTCCATTCCATTCCATTCCATTACATGGAATTCCATTGAATTCCATTGAATTCCATTCCATAGAATTCCATTCCATTCCATTCCATTCCATTCCATTCCATGGAATTCCATTCCATTCCATTCCATTCCATTCCATGGAATTCCATTCCATTCCATTCCATTCCATGGAATTCCATTCCATTCCATTCCATTGAATTCCATTCCATTCCATTCCATTCGATTCCATTTCATTCCATTGAATTCCATTCCATTCCATTCCATTCCATTGAATTCCATTGAATTCCATTCCATTGAATTCCATTCCATTCCATTGAATTCCATTCCATTTCATTCCATTCCATTCCGTTCCATTCCATTCCGTTCCATTCCATTCCATTCCTTTCCATTCCATTCCATTCCGTTCCATTCCATTGAATTCCGTTCCATTGCATTGAATTCCGTTCCATTCCATTCCATTCCTTTCCGTTCCGTTCCGTTCCGTTCCGTTCCGTTCCGTTCTACTCGGGTTGATTCCATTCTATTCCATTCCATTCCATTCGATTCCATTCTATTCCATTCGATTCCATTCGATTCAATTCGATTCCATTCCATTCCATTCCATTCCATTCCATTCCATTCCATTGAATTCCATTCCATTCCATTCCGTTCCATTCCATTCCGTTCCATTCCATTCCATTCCATTCCATTCCATTCCATTCCGTTCCATTCCATTCCATTCCTTTCCATTCCATTCCTTTCCGTTCAATTCCGTTCCGTTCCATTCCGTTCTACTCGGATTGATTCCATTCTATTCCATTCCATTCCATTCGATTCCATTTGATTCCATTCGATTCCATTCGATTCCATTCCATTCCATTCCATTCCATTCCATTCCATTCCATTCCATTCCATGGAACTCCATTCCATTCCATTCCATTCCATTCCATTCCATTCCATTCCATTCCATTGAATTCCATTCCATTCCATTCCATTCCATTGAATTCTGTTCCATTCAATTCCATTCCATTCCATTCCGTTCTACTCGGGTTGATTCCATGCTATTCCATTCCGTTCCATTCCGTTCCGTTCCGTTCCATTCCGTTCCGTTCCATTCCACTCGGGTTGATTCCATTCTATTCCATTCCATTCCATTCCATTCCATTCCATTCCATTCCATTCGATTCCATTCGGTTCCATTCGATTCCATTCGATTCCATTCGATTCCATTCCATTCCATTGAATTCCATTCCATTCCATTCCATTCCATTGAATTCCGTTCCATTCCATTCCATTGCATTCCATTCCATTCCATTCCATTTGAATTCCATTCCATTCCATTCCATTCCATTCCATTCCATTCCATTCCATTCCATTCTACTCGGGTTGATTCCATTCTATTCCATTCCATTCCATTCGATTCCATTCGATTCCATTCGATTCCATTCGATTCCATTCCATTCCATTCCATTCCATTCCATTCCATTCCATTCCATTCCATTGAATTCCATTCCATTCCATTGAATTCCATTCCATTCCATTCCATTCCATTGAATTCCGTTCCATTCCATTCCATTCCATTCCATTCCATTCCATTGAATTCCATTCCATTGAATTCCATTCCATTCCATTCCATTGAATTCCATTCCATTCCATTCCATTCGATTCCATTTCATTCCATTGAATTCCATTCCATTCCATTCCATTCCATTCCATTCCATTCCATTGAATTCCATTGAATTCCATTCCATTGAATTCCATTCCATTCCATTGAATTCCATTCCATTTCATTCCATTCCATTCCGTTCCATTCCATTCCGTCCCATTCCATTCCATTCCTTTCCATTCCATTCCATTCCGTTCCATTCCATTGAATTCCGTTCCATTGCATTGAATTCCGTTCCATTCCATTCCATTCCTTTCCGTTCCGTTCCGTTCCGTTCCGTTCCGTTCCGTTCTACTCGGGTTGATTCCATTCTATTCCATTCCATTCCATTCGATTCCATTCTATTCCATTCGATTCCATTCGATTCAATTCGATTCCATTCCATTCCATTCCATTCCATTCCATTCCATTCCATTGAATTCCATTCCATTCCATTCCGTTCCATTCCATTCCGTTCCATTCCATTCCATTCCATTCCATTCCATTCCATTCCATTACGTTCCTTTCCATTCCGTTCCATTCCGTTCCATTCCATTGAATTCCGATCCATTGCATTGAATTCCGTTCCATTCCATTCCATTCCTTTCCGTTCCGTTCCGTTCCGTTCCGTTCCGTTCTACTCGGATTGATTCCATTCGATTCCATTCGATTCCATTCGATTCCATTCGATTCCATTCGATTCCATTCGATTCCATTCCATTCCATTCCATTCCATTGAATTCCATTCCATTCCATTCCATTCCATTCCATTCCATTCCATTGAATTCCATTGAATTCCATTCCATTGAATTCCATTCCATTCCATTCCATTCCGTTCCATTCCATTCCGTTCCATTCCATTCCATTCCATTCCATTCCATTCCGCTCCGTTCCATTCCGTTCCATTCCGTTCCATTCCATTGAATTCCGTTCCATTGCATTGAATTCCGTTCCATTCCATTCCATTCCTTTCCGTTCCGTTCCGTTCCGTTCCGTTCCGTTCCGTTCTACTCGGGTTGATTCCATTCTATTCCATTCCATTCCATTCCATTCCATTCTATTCCATTCGATTCCATTCGATTCAATTCGATTCGATTCCATTCCATTCCATTCCATTCCATTCCATTCCATAGAATTCCATTCCATTCCATTGAATTCAATTCCATTCCATTCCATTCCATTCCATTGAATTCCATTCCATTCCATTGAATTCCATTCCATTCCATTCCATTCGATTCCATTCCATTCCATGTAATTCCATTCCATTCGATTCCATTCCATTCCATGGAATTCCATTTCATTCCATTCCATTCCGTTCCATTCCATTCCATCGAATTCCATTCCATTCCATTCCATTCCATTCCATTCCATTCCATTCCATTCCATTCTACTCGGGTTCATTCCATTCTATTACATTCCATTCCATTCGATTCCATTCGATTCCATTCGATTCCATTCGATTCCATTCCATTCCATTCCATTCAATTGAATTCCATTCCATTCCATTCCATTCCATTCTATTCCATTCCATTCCATTCCATTGAATTCCATTCCATTACATTGAATTCCATTCCATTCCATTCCATTCCATTGAATTCCGTTCCATTCCATTCCTTTCCATTCCATTCCATTCCATTGAATTCCATTACATTGAATTCCATTCCATTCCATTCCATTCCATTCCATTCCATTGAATTCCATTCCATTCCATTGAATTCCATTCCATTCCATTCCATTCGATTCCATTCCATTCCATGGAATTCCATTCCTTTCCATTCCATTCCATTCCATTGAATTCCATTGAATTCCATTCCATTCCATTGAATTCCATTCCTTTCCATTCCATTCCATTGAATTCCGTTCAATTCCATTCCATTCCATTCCATTCCATTCCATTCCATTCGAATTCCATTCCATTCCATTCCATTCCATTCCATTCTATTCCATTCCATTCTACTCGGGTTGATTCCATTCTATTCCAATCCATTCCATTCGATTCCATTCTATTCCATTCGATTCCATTCGATTCAATTAGATTCCATTCCATTCCATTCCATTCCATTCCATTCCATTGAATTCCGTTCCATTCCATTGAATTCCATTCCATTCCGTTCCATTCCATTGAATTCCGCTCCGTTCCGTTCCGTTCCGTTCCGTTCCATTCCGTACCATTCCGTTCCATTCCGTTCTACTCGGGTTGATTCCATTCTATTCCATTCCATTCCATTCGATTCCATTCCATTCCATTCCATTCCATTCCATTCCGTTCTACTCGGGTTCATTCCATTCCATTCCGTTCCGTTCCGTTCCGTTCCGTTCCTTTCCTTTCTACTTGTGTTGATTCCATTCCATTCCTTTCTATTCCATTGAATTCCATTCCTTTCCATTCCATTCCATTCCATTACATGGAATTCCATTGAATTCCATTCCATTGAATTCCATTCCATTCCATTGAATTCCATTCCATTTCTTTCCATTCCATTCCGTTCCATTCCATTCCGTCCCATTCCATTCCATTCCTTTCCATTCCATTCCATTCCGTTCCATTCCATTGAATTCCGTTCCATTGCATTGAATTCCGTTCCATTCCATTGAATTCCGTTCCATTGCATTGAATTCCGTTCCATTACATTCCATTCCTTTCCGTTCCGTTCCGTTCCGTTCCGTTCCGTTCCGTTCCGTTCTACACGGGTTGATTCCATTCTATTCCATTCCATTCCATTCGATTCCATTCTATTCCATTCGATTCCATTCGATTCAATTCGATTCCATTCCATTCCATTCCATTCCATTCCATTCCATTCCATTCCATTCCATTGAATTCCATTCCATTCCATTCCGTTCCATTCCATTCCGTTCCATTCCATTCCATTCCATTCCATTCCATTCCATTACGTTCCGTTCCATTCCGTTCCATTCCGTTCCATTCCATTGAATTCCGATCCATTGCATTGAATTCCGTTCCATTCCATTCCATTCCTTTCCGTTCCGTTCCGTTCCGTTCCGTTCCGTTCCGTTCTACTCGGATTGATTCCATTCTATTCCATTCCATTCCATTCGATTCCATTCGATTCCATTCGATTCCATTCGATTCCATTCCATTCCATTCCATTCCATTGAATTCCATTCCATTCCATTCCATTCCATTCCATTCCATTGAATTCCATTGAATTCCATTCCATTGAATTCCATTCCATTCCATTCCATTCCGTTCCATTCCATTCCGTTCCATTCCATTCCATTCCATTCCATTCCATTCCGCTCCGTTCCATTCCGTTCCATTCCGTTCCATTCCATTGAATTCCGTTCCATTGCATTGAATTCCGTTCCATTCCATTCCATTCCTTTCCGTTCCGTTCCGTTCCGTTCCGTTCCGTTCCGTTCTACTCGGGTTGATTCCATTCTATTCCATTCCATTGAATTCCATTCCATTCCATTCCATTCGATTCCATTCCATTCCATGTAATTCCATTCCATTCGATTCCATTCCATTCCATGGAATTCCATTTCATTCCATTCCATTCCGTTCCATTCCATTCCATCGAATTCCATTCCATTCCATTCCATTCCATTCCATTCCATTCCATTCCATTCTACTCGGGTTGATTCCATTCTATTACATTCCATTCCATTCGATTCCATTCGATTCCATTCGATTCCATTTGATTCCATTCCATTCCATTCCATTCAATTGAATTCCATTCCATTCCATTCCATTCCATTCCATTCCATTCCATTCCATTCCATTGAATTCCATTCCATTACATTGAATTCCATTCCATTCCATTCCATTCCATTGAATTCCGTTCCATTCCATTCCTTTCCATTCCATTCCATTCCATTGAATTCCATTACATTGAATTCCATTCCATTCCATTCCATTCCATTCCATTCCATTGAATTCCATTCCATTCCATTGAATTCCATTCCATTCCATTCCATTCGATTCCATTCCATTCCATGGAATTCCATTCCTTTCCATTCCATTCCATTCCATTCCATTCCATTCCATTCCATTGAATTCCATTGAATTCCATTCCATTCCATTGAATTCCATTCCTTTCCATTCCATTCCATTGAATTCCGTTCAATTCCATTCCATTCCATTCCATTCCATTCCATTCCATTCGAATTCCATTCCATTCCATTCCATTCCATTCCATTCCATTCCATTCCATTCTACTCGGGTTTATTCCATTCCATTCCATTCCATTCCATTCCATTCCATTCCTTTCGATTCCATTCCATTCCATTCCATTCCATTCCATTGAATTCCATTCCATTCCATTCCATTCCATTCCATTGAATTCCATTCCATTCCATTCCATCGAATTCCATTCCATTCCATTGAATTCCATTCCATTCCATTCCATTCCATTCCATTCCATTCCATTCCATTCCATTCCATCGAATTCCATTCCATTCCATTCCATTCCATTCCATTCCATTCGATTCCATTCGATTCCATTCGATTCCATTCCATTCCATTCCATTCCATTGAATTCCGTTCCATTGAATTCCGTTCCATTCCATTCCATTCCATTCCATTCCATTCCATTGAATTCCATTCCATTGAATTCCATTCCATTCCATTCCATTCCACTGAATTCCATTCCATTCCGTTCCGTTCCGTTCCGTTCCGTTCCGTTCCGTTCCATTCCATTCCATTCCATTCCATTGAATTCCGTTCCATTCCATTGAATTCCATTCCATTCCGTTCCATTCCATTGAATTCCGTTCCGTTCCGTTCCGTTCCGTTCCGTTCCATTCCGTTCCATTCCGTTCCATTCCGTTCTACTCGGGTTGATTCCATTCTATTCCATTCCATTCCATTCGATTCCATTCCATTCCATTCCATTCCATTCCATTCCATTCCTTTCTACTCGGGTTCATTCCATTCCATTCCGTTCCGTTCCGTTCCGTTCCGTTCCGTTCCATTCCTTTCTACTTGTGTTGATTCCATTCCATTCCATTCTATTCCATTGAATTCCATTCCATTCCATTCCATTCCATTCCATTCCATTACATGGAATTCCATTGAATTCCATTGAATTCCATTCCATTGAATTCCATTGAATTCCATTCCATTCCATTCCATGGAATTCAATTCCATTCCATTCCATTCCTTGGAATTCCGTTCCATTCCATTCCATTCCATTCCATTGAATTCCATTCCATTCCATTCAATTGAATTCCATTCCATTCCATTCCATTCGATTCCATTCCATTCCATTGAATTCCATTCCGTTCCATTCCATTCCATTGAATTCCATTCGATTCCATTCTATTCCATTCGATTCCATTCGATTCAATTCGATTCCATTCCATTCCATTCCATTCCATTCCATTCCATTCCATTCCATTGAATTCCATTCCATTCCATTCCGTTCCATTCCATTCCGTTCCATTCCATTCCATTCCATTCCATTACGTTCCGTTCCATTCCGTTCCATTCCGTTCCATTCCATTGAATTCCGATCCGTTGCATTGAATTCCGTTCCATTCCATTCCGTTCCTTTCCGTTCCGTTCCTTTCCGTTCCGTTCCGTTCCGTTCCGTTGTACTCGGATTGATTCCATTCTATTCCATTCCATTCCATTCGATTCCATTCGATTCCATTCGATTCCATTCGATTCCATTCGAATCCATTCGATTCCATTCCATTCCATTCCATTCCATTGAATTCCATTCCATTCCATTCCATTCCATTCCATTCCATGGAATTCCATTCCATTCCATTCCATTCGATTCCATTCCATTCCATGGAATTCCATTCCATTCGATTCCATTCCATTCCATGGAATTCCATTTCATTCCATTCCATTCCATTCCATTCCATTCCATTCCATTCCATTCCATTCCATCGAATTCCATTCCATTCCATTCCATTCCATTCCATTCCATTCCATTCCATTCCATTCTACTCGGGTTGATTCCATTCTATTACATTCCATTCCATTCGATTCCATTCGATTCCATTCGATTCCATTCGATTCCATTCCATTCCATTCCATTCCATTCCATTCAATTGAATTCCATTCCATTCCATTCCATTCCATTCCATTCCATTCCATTCCATTCCATTCCATTCCATTGAATTCCATTCCATTCCATTGAATTCCATTCCATTCCGTTCCATTCCATTGAATTCCGTTCCGTTCCGTTCCGTTCCGTTCCGTTCCGTTCCGTTCCATTCCGTTCCATTCCATTCCATTCCTTTCTACTCGGGTTCATTCCATTCCATTCCTTTCCGTTCCGTTCCGTTCCGTTCCGTTCCGTTGCGTTCCGTTCCGTTCTACTCGGGTTGATTCCATTCTATTCCATTCCATTCCATTCGATTCCATTCTATTCCATTCGATTCCATTCTATTCAATTCGATTCCATTCCATTCCATTCCATTCCATTCCATTCCATTGAATTCCATTCCATTCCATTCCGTTCCATTCCATTCCGTTCCATTCCATTCCATTCCATTCCATTCCATTCCATTACGTTCCGTTCCATTCCGTTCCATTCCATTGAATTCCGATCCATTGCATTGAATTCCGTTCCATTCCATTCCACTCCTTTCCGTTCCATTCCGTTCCGTTCCGTTCCATTGTACGCGGGTTGATTCCATTCTATTCCATTCCATTCCATTCGATTCCAATCTATTCCATTCGATTCCATTCGATTCAATTCGATTCCATTCCATTCCATTCCATTCCATTCCATTCCATTGAATTCCATTCCATTCCATTCCGTTCCATTCCATTCCGTTCCATTCCATTCCATTCCATTCCATTCCATTCCTTTCCGTTACGTTCCGTTCCGTTCCATTCCGTTCTACTCGGATTGATTCCATTCTATTCCATTCCATTCCATTCGATTCCATTCGATTCCATTCGATTCCATTCGATTCCATTCCATTCAATTCCATTCCATTGAATTCCATTCCATTCCATTCCATTCCATTCCATTCCATTCCATTGAACTCCATTCCATTCCATTCCATTCCATTCCATTCCATTCCATTCCATTCCATTCCATTGAATTCCATTCCATTCCATTCCATTGAATTCCGTTCCATTCCATTCCTTTCCATTCCATTCCATTCCATTGAATTCCATTACATTGAATTCCATTCCATTTCATTCCATTCCATTCCATTCCATTCCATTGAATTCCATTCCATTCCATAGAATTCCATTCCATTCCATTCCATTCGATTCCATTCCATTCCATGGAATTCCATTCCTTTCCATTCCATTCCATTCCATTCCATTCCATTGAATTCCATTGAATTCCATTCCATTCCATTGAATTCCATTCTTTTCCATTCCATTCCATTGAATTCCGTTCAATTCCATTCCATTCCATTCCATTTCATTCCATTCCATTCGAATTCCATTCCATTCCATTCCATTCCATTCCATTCCATTCAACTCGGGTTGATTCTATTCCATTCCATTCCATTCCATTCCATTGAATTCCATTCCATTCCATTGAATTCCATTCCATTCCATTCCATCGAATTCCATTCCATTCCATTGAATTCCATTCCATTGCATTCCATTCCATTCCATTCCATTCCATTCCATTCCATTCCATTCCATTCCTTCGAATTCCATTCCATTCCATTCCATTCCATTCGATTCCATTCGATTCCATTCGATTCCATTCGATTCCATTCGATTCCATTCCATTCCATTCCATTCCATTGAATTCCATTCCATTCCATTCCATTCCATTGAATTCCGTTCCATTCCTTTCAATTCCATTCCATTCCATTCCATTCCATTCCATTCCATTCCATTCCTTTCTACTCGGGTTGATTCCATTCTATTACGTTCCATTCCATTCGATTCCATTCGATTCCATTCGATTCCATTCGATTCCATTCCATTCCATTCCATTCCATTGAATTCCGTTCCATTCCATTCCATTCCATTCCATTCCATTCCATTGAATTCCTTTACATTGAATTCCATTCCATTCCATTCCATTCCATGGAATTCCATTCCATTCCGTTCCGTTCCGTTCCGTTCCGTACCGTTCCATTCCATTCCATTCCATTCCATTGAATTCCGTTCCATTCCATTGAATTCCATTCCATTCCGTTCCATTCCATTGAATTCCGTTCCGTTCCGTTCCGTTCCGTTCCGTTCCGTTCCATTCCGTTCCATTCCATTCCATTCCGTTCTACTCGGGTTCATTCCATTCCATTCCCTTCCTTTCCGTTCCGTTCCGTTCCGTTCCGTTCCGTTCCGTTCCGTTCTACTAGGGTTGATTCCATTCTATTCCATTCCATTCCATTCGATTCCATTCTATTCCATTCGATTCCATTCTATTCAATTCGATTCCATTCCATTCCAATCCATTCCATTACATTCCATTGAATTCCATTCCATTCCATTCCGTTCCATTCCATTCCGTTCCATTCCATTCCATTTCATTCCATTCCATTCCATTACGTTCCGTTCCATTCCGTTCCATTCCATTGAATTCCGATCCATTGCATTGAATTCCGTTCCATTCCATTCCACTCCTTTCCGTTCCGTTCCGTTCCGTTCCGTTCCGTTCTACTCGGGTTGATTCCATTCTATTCCATTCCATTCCATTCGATTCCAATCTATTCCATTCGATTCCATTCGATTCAATTCTATTCCATTCCATTCCATTCCATTTCATTCCATTCCATTCCATTCAATTGAATTCCATTCCATTCCATTCCGTTCCATTCCATTCTGTTCCATTCCATTCCATTCCATTCCATTCCATTCCTTTCCGTTACGTTCCGTTCCGTTCCATTCCGTTCTACTCGGATTGATTTCATTCTATTCCATTCCATTCCATTCGATTCCATTCGATTCCATTCGATTCCATTCCATTCCATTCCATTCCATTCCATTCCATTCCATTCCATTGAACTCCATTCCATTCCATTCCATTCCATTCCATTCCATTCCATTCCATTGAATTCCATTCCATTCCATTCCATTCCATTGAATTCTGTTCCATTCAATTCCATTCCATTCCATTCCGTTCTACTCGGGTTGATTCCATTCTATTCCATTCCGTTCCGTTCCGTTCCGTTCCGTTCCGTTCCGTTCCGTTCCGTTCCATTCCACTCGGGTTGATTCCATTCTATTCCATTCCATTCCATTCCATTCCATTCGATTCCATTCGATTCCATTCGATTCCATTCGATTCCATTCCATTCCATTGAATTCCATTCCATTCCATTCCATTCCATGGAATTCCGTTCCATTCCATTCCATTGCATTCCATTCCATTCCATTCCATTTGAATTCCATTCCATTCCATTCCATTCCATTCCATTCCATTCCATTCCATTCCATTCCATTCCATTCTACTCGGGTTGATTCCATTCTATTCCATTCCATTCCATTCGATTCCATTCGATTCCATTCGATTCCATTCGATTCCATTCCATTCCATTCCATTCCATTCCATTCCATTCCATTGAATTCCATTCCATTCCATTGAATTCCATTCCATTCCATTCCATTCCATTGAATTCCGTTCCATTCCATTCCATTCCATTCCATTCCATTCCATTCCATTGAATTCCATTCCATTGAATTCCATTCCATTCCATTCCATTCCATTGAATTCCATTCCATTCCGTTCCGTTCCGTTCCGTTCCGTTCCGTTTCGTTCCGTTCCGTTCCGTTCCGTTCCATTCCTTTCCATTCCATTCCATTGAATTCCGTTCCATTCCATTGAATTCCATTCCATTCCGTTCCATTCCATTGAATTCTGTTCCGTTCCGTTCCGTTCCGTTCCGTTCCATTCCGTTCCATTCCATTGAATTCTATTGAATTCCATTCCATTCCATTCCGTTCCATTCCATTCCGTTCCGTTCCATTCCATTCCATTCCATTCCATTCCATTCCATTCCGTTCTACTCGGGTTCATTCCATTCCATTCCGTTCCGTTCCGTTCCGTTCCGTTCCTTTCCTTTCTACTTGTGTTGATTCCATTCCATTCCATTCTATTCCATTGAATTCCATTCCATTCCATTCCATTCCATTCCATTACATGGAATTCCATTGAATTCCATTGAATTCCATTCCATAGAATTCCATTCCATTCCATTCCATTCCATTCCTTGGAATTCCATTCCATTCCATTCCATTCCATTCCATTGAATTCCATTCCATTCCATTCCATTGAATTCCATTCCATTCCATTCCATTCGATTCCATTTCATTCCATTGAATTCCATTCCATTCCATTCCATTCCATTCCATTGAATTCCATTGAATTCCATTCCATTGAATTCCATTCCACTCCATTGAATTCCATTCCATTTCATTCCATTCCATTCCGTTCCATTCCATTCCGTTCCATTCCATTCCATTCCTTTCCATTCCATTCCATTCCGTTCCATTCCATTGAATTCCGTTCCATTGCATTGAATTCCGTTCCATTCCATTCCATTCCTTTCCGTTCCGTTCCGTTCCGTTCCGTTCCGTTCCGTTCTACTCGGGTTGATTCCATTCTATTCCATTCCATTCCATGCGATTCCATTCTATTCCATTCGATTCCATTCGATTCAATTCGATTCCATTCGATTCCATTCCATTCCATTCCATTCCATTCCATTCCATTCCATTGAATTCCATTCCATTCCATTCCGTTCCATTCCATTCCGTTCCATTCCATTCCATTCCATTCCATTCCATTCCGTTCCATTCCATTCCATTCCTTTCCATTCCATTCCTTTCCGTTCCATTCCGTTCCGTTCCATTCCGTTCTACTCGGATTGATTCCTTTCTATTCCATTCCATTCCATTCGATTCCATTCGATTCCATTCGATTCCATTCGATTCCATTCCATTCCATTCCATTCCATTCCATTCCATTCCATTGAACTCCATTCCATTCCATTCCATTCCATTCCATTCCATTCCATTCCATTCCATTCCATTCCATTCCATTCCATTGAATTCCATTCCATTCCATTCCATTCCATTGAATTCTGTTCCATTCAATTCCATTCCATTCCATTCCGTTCTACTCGGGTTGATTCCATGCTATTCCATTCTGTTCCATTCCGTTCCGTTCCGTTCCGTTCCGTTCCGTTCCATTCCACTCGGGTTGATTCCATTCTATTCCATTCCATTCCATTCCATTCCATTCGATTCCATTCGATTCCATTCGATTCCATTCGATTCCATTCGATTCCATTCCATTCCATTGAATTCAATTCCATTCCATTCCATTCCATTGAATTCCGTTCCATTCCATTCCATTGCATTCCATTCCATTCCATTCCATTTGAATTCCATTCCATTCCATTCCATTCCATTCCATTCCATTCCATTCCATTCCATTCTACTCGGGTTGATTCCATTCTATTCCATTCCATTCCACTCGATTCCATTCTATTCCATTCGATTCCATTCGATTCAATTCGATTCCATTCCATTCCATTCCATTCCATTCCATTCCATTCCATTCCATTCCATTCCATTCCATTCCATTGAATTCCATTCCATTCCATTCCGTTCCATTCCATTCCTTTCCATTCCATTCCATTCCATTCCATTCCATTCCATTCCATTACGTTCCGTTCCATTCCGTTCCATTCCGTTCCATTCCATTGAATTCCGATCCATTGCATTGAATTCCATTCCATTCCATTCCATTCCTTTCCGTTCCGTTCCGTTCCGCTCCGTTCCGTTCCGTTCCGTTCTACTCGGATTGATTCCATTCTACTCCATTCCATTCCATTCGATTGCATTCGATTCCATTCGATTCCATTCGATTCCATTCCATTCCATTCCATTCCATTCCATTCCATTCCATTGAATTCCATTCCATTCCATTCCATTCCATTCCATTGAATTCCATTCCATTCCATTCCATTCCATTGAATTCTGTTCCATTCAATTCCATTCCATTCCATTCCGTTCTACTCGGGTTGATTCCATTCTATTCCATTCCGTTCCGTTCCGTTCCGTTCCGTTCCTTTCCGTTCCATTCCATTCCACTCGGGTTGGTTCCATTCTATTCCATTCCATTCCATTCGATTCCATTCGATTCCATTGGATTCCATTCGATTCCATTCGATTCCATTCGATTCCATTCCATTCCATTCCATTCCATTGAATTCCGTTCCATTCCATTCAATTCCATTCCATTCCATTCCATTCCATTTGAATTCCATTCCATTCCATTCCATTCCGTTCCATTCCATTCCATTCCATTCCATTCCATTCCATTCCATTCCATTCCATTCTACTCGGGTTGATTCCATTCTATTCCATTGTATTCCATTCGATTCCATTCGATTCAATTCGATTCCTTTCCATTCCATTCCATTCCATTCCATTCCATTCCATTCCATTGAATTCCATTCCACTCCATTGAATTCCATTCCATTTCATTCCATTCCATTCCGTTCCATTCCATTCCGTTCCATTCCATTCCATTCCTTTCCATTCCATTCCATTCCGTTCCATTCCATTGAATTCCGTTCCATTGCATTGAATTCCGTTCCATTCCATTCCATTCCTTTCCGTTCCGTTCCGTTCCGTTCCGTTCCGTTCCGTTCTACTCGGGTTGATTCCATTCTATTCCATTCCATTCCATGCGATTCCATTCTATTCCATTCGATTCCATTCGATTCAATTCGATTCCATTCGATTCCATTCCATTCCATTCCATTCCATTCCATTCCATTCCATTGAATTCCATTCCATTCCATTCCGTTCCATTCCATTCCGTTCCATTCCATTCCATTCCATTCCATTCCATTCCGTTCCATTCCATTCCATTCCTTTCCATTCCATTCCTTTCCGTTCCATTCCGTTCCGTTCCATTCCGTTCTACTCGGATTGATTCCTTTCTATTCCATTCCATTCCATTCGATTCCATTCGATTCCATTCGATTCCATTCGATTCCATTCCATTCCATTCCATTCCATTCCATTCCATTCCATTCCATTGAACTCCATTCCATTCCATTCCATTCCATTCCATTCCATTCCATTCCATTCCATTCCATTCCATTCCATTGAATTCCATTCCATTCCATTCCATTCCATTGAATTCTGTTCCATTCAATTCCATTCCATTCCATTCCGTTCTACTCGGGTTGATTCCATGCTATTCCATTCTGTTCCATTCCGTTCCGTTCCGTTCCGTTCCGTTCCGTTCCATTCCACTCGGGTTGATTCCATTCTATTCCATTCCATTCCATTCCATTCCATTCGATTCCATTCGATTCCATTCGATTCCATTCGATTCCATTCGATTCCATTCCATTCCATTGAATTCAATTCCATTCCATTCCATTCCATTGAATTCCGTTCCATTCCATTCCATTGCATTCCATTCCATTCCATTCCATTTGAATTCCATTCCATTCCATTCCATTCCATTCCATTCCATTCCATTCCATTCCATTCTACTCGGGTTGATTCCATTCTATTCCATTCCATTCCACTCGATTCCATTCTATTCCATTCGATTCCATTCGATTCAATTCGATTCCATTCCATTCCATTCCATTCCATTCCATTCCATTCCATTCCATTCCATTCCATTCCATTGAATTCCATTCCATTCCATTCCGTTCCATTCCATTCCTTTCCATTCCATTCCATTCCATTCCATTCCATTCCATTCCATTACGTTCCGTTCCATTCCGTTCCATTCCGTTCCATTCCATTGAATTCCGATCCATTGCATTGAATTCCATTCCATTCCATTCCATTCCTTTCCGTTCCGTTCCGTTCCGCTCCGTTCCATTCCGTTCCGTTCTACTCGGATTGATTCCATTCTACTCCATTCCATTCCATTCGATTGCATTCGATTCCATTCGATTCCATTCGATTCCATTCCATTCCATTCCATTCCATTCCATTCCATTCCATTGAATTCCATTCCATTCCATTCCATTCCATTCCATTGAATTCCATTCCATTCCATTCCATTCCATTGAATTCTGTTCCATTCAATTCCATTCCATTCCATTCCGTTCTACTCGGGTTGATTCCATTCTATTCCATTCCGTTCCGTTCCGTTCCGTTCCGTTCCTTTCCGTTCCATTCCATTCCACTCGGGTTGGTTCCATTCTATTCCATTCCATTCCATTCGATTCCATTCGATTCCATTGGATTCCATTCGATTCCATTCGATTCCATTCGATTCCATTCCATTCCATTCCATTCCATTGAATTCCGTTCCATTCCATTCAATTCCATTCCATTCCATTCCATTCCATTTGAATTCCATTCCATTCCATTCCATTCCGTTCCATTCCATTCCATTCCATTCCATTCCATTCCATTCCATTCCATTCCATTCTACTCGGGTTGATTCCATTCTATTCCATTGTATTCCATTCGATTCCATTCGATTCAATTCGATTCCTTTCCATTCCATTCCATTCCATTCCATTCCATTCCATTCCATTGAATTCCATTCCATTCCATTCCGTTCCATTCCATTCCGTTCCATTCCATTCCATTCCATTCCATTCCATTCCATTCCATTCCGTTCCATTACGTTCCGTTCCATTCCGTTCCATTCCATTGAATTCCGATCCTTTGCATTGAATTCCGTTCCATTCCATTCCATTCCTTTCCGTTCTGTTCCGTTCCGTTCCGTTCCGTTCTACTCGGATTGATTCCATTCTATTCCATTCCATTCCATTCGATTCCATTCGATTCCATTCGACTCCATTCCATTCCATTCCATTCCATTCCATTCCATGGAACTCCATTCCATTCCATTCCATTCCATTCCATTCCATTCCATTCCATTCCATTGAATTCCATTCCATTCCATTGAATTCTGTTCCATTCAATTCCATTCGATTCCATTCCGTTCTACTCGGGTTGATTCCATTCTATTCCATTCCGTTCCGTTCCGTTCCGTTCCGTTCTGTTCCATTCCATTCCACTCGGGTTGATTCCATTCGATTCCATTCCATTCCATTCGATTCCATTCGATTCCATTCGATTCCATTCTATTCCATTCGATTCCATTCCATTCCATTCCATTCCATTGAATTCCATTCCATTCCATTCCATTCCATTGAATTCCGTTCCATTCCATTCCATTGCATTCCATTCCATTCCATTGAATTCCATTACATTGAATTCCATTCCATTCCATTCCATTCCATTGAATTCCATCCCATTCCGTTCCGTTCCGTTCCGTTCCGTTCCGTTCCGTTCCATTCCATTCCATTCCATTCCATTGAATTCCGCTCCATTCCATTGAATTCCATTCCATTCCGTTCCATTCCATTGAATTCCGTTCCGTTCCGTTCCGTTCCGTTCCATTCCGTTCCATTCCGTTCTACTCGGGTTGATTCCATTCTATTCCATTCCATTCCACTCGATTCCATTCCATTCCATTCCATTCCATTCCATTCCGTTCTACTCGGGTTCATTCCATTCCATTCCGTTCCGTGTCGTTCCGTTCCATTCCTTTCTACTTGTGTTGATTTCATTCCATTCCATTCTATTCCATTGAATTCCATTCCATTCCATTCCATTCCATTCCATGGAATTCCATTGAATTCCATTGAATTCCATTCCATTCCATTGAATTCCATTCCATTGCATTCCTTTCCATTCCATTCCATTGAATTCCATTGAATTCCATTCCATTGAATTCCATTCCATTCCATTGAATTCCATTCCATTCCATTCCATTCCATTCCATTCCATTCCATTCCATTCCATTCCATTCCGTTCCATTCCGTTCCATTCCGTTCCATTCCATTGAATTCCGTTCCATTGCATTGAATTCCGTTCCATTCCATTCCATTCCATTCCATTCCGTTCCATTCCATTCCATTCCATTCCATTACGTTCCGTTCCATTCCGTTCCATTCCATTGAATTCCGATCCATTGCATTGAATTCCGATCCATTGCATTGAATTCCGTTCCATTCCATTCCATTCCTTTCCGTTCCGTTCAGTTCCGTTCCGTTCCGTTCTACTCGGGTTGATTCCATTCTATTCCATTCCATTCCATTCGATTCAATTCTATTCCATTCGATTCCATTCGATTCAATTCGATTCCATTCCATTCCATTCCATTCCATTCCATTCCATTGAATTCCATTCCATTCCATTCCTTTCCATTCCATTCCGTTCCATTCCATTCCATTCCATTCCATTCCATTCCATTCCATTACGTTCCGTTCCATTCCGTTCCATTCCGTTCCATTGCATTGAATTCCGATCCATTGCATTGAATTCCGTTCCATTCCATTCCATTCCTTTCCGTTCCGTTCCGTTCCGTCCCATTCCGTTCTACTCGGATTGATTCCATTCTAATTCCATTCCATTCCATTCGATTCCATTCGATTCCATTCGATTCCATTCCATTCCATTCCATTCCATTCCATTCCATTCCATTCAATTCCATTGAACTCCATTCCATTCCATTCCATTCCATTCCATTCCATTCCATTCCATTCAATTGAATTCCATTCCATTCCATTCCATTCCATTGAATTCTGTTCCATTCAATTCCATTCCATTCCATTCCGTTCTACTCGGGTTGATTCCATTCTATTCCATTCCGTTCCGTTCCGTTCCGTTCCGTTCCGTTCCGTTCTACTCGGGTTGATTCCATTCGATTCCATTCGATTCCATTCGATTCCATTCGATTCCATTCGATTCCATTCCATTCCATTGAATTCCATTCCATTCCATTCCATTCCATTGCATTCCATTCCATTCCATTCCATTTGAATTCCATTCCATTCCATTCCATTCCATTCCATTCCATTCCATTCCATTCCATTCTACTCGGGTTGATTCCATTCTATTCCATTCCATTCCATTCGATTCCATTCGATTCCATTCCATTCCATTCCATTCCATTCCATTCCATTGAATTCCATTCCATTCCATTGAATTCCATTCCATTCCATTCCATTCCATTGAATTCCGTTCCATTCCATTCCATTCCATTCCATTGAATTCCATTCCATTGAATTCCATTCCATTCCATTCCATTCCATTGAATTCCATTCCATTCCGTTCCGTTCCGTTCCGTTCCGTTCCGTTTCGTTCCGTTCCGTTCCGTTCCGTTCCATTCCATTCCATTCCATTCCATTGAATTCCGTTCCATTCCATTGAATTCCATTCCATTCCGTTCCATTCCATTGAATTCTGTTCCGTTCCGTTCTGTTCCGTTCCGTTCCATTCCGTTCCATTCCGTTCCTTTCCGTTCTACTCGGGTTGATTCCATTCTATACCATTCCATTCCATTCGATTCCATTCGATTCCATTCGAATCCATTCGATTCCATTCGATTCCATTCGATTCCATTCCATTCCATTGAATTCCATTCCATTCCATTCCATTCCGTTCCATTCCATTCAATTCCATTCCATTCCATTCCTTTCCGTTCCGTTCCGTTCCGTTCCGTTCCGTTCCGTTCTACTCGGGTTGATTCCATTCTATTCCATTCCATTCCATTCGATTCCATTCTATTCCATTTGATTCCATTCGATTCAATTCGATTCCATTCCATTCCATTCCATTCCATTCCATTCCAGTGAATTCCATTCCATTCCATTCCGTTCCATTCCATTCCGTTCCATTCAATTCCATTCCATTACATTACATTCCCTTCCATTCCATTCCATTCCGTTCCATTCCATTGAATTCCGATCCATTGCATTGAATTCCGTTCCATTCCATTCCATTCCTTTCCGTTCCGTTCCGTTCCGTTCCGTTCTACTCGGATTGATTCCATTCCATTCCATTCCATTCCATTCCATTCCATTCCATTCCATTGAACTCCATTCCATTCCATTCCATTCCATTCCATTCCATTCCATTCCATTCCATTGAATTCTGTTCCATTCCATTCCATTCCATTCCATTCCTTTCTACTCAGGTTGATTCCATTCTATTCCATTCTGTTCCGTTCCGTTCCGTTCCGTTCCGTTCCATTCCACTCGGGTTGATTCCATTCTATTCCATTCCATTCCATTCGATTCCATTCGATTCCATTCGATTCCATTCGATTCCATTCGATTCCATTCCATTCCATTCCATTCCATTGAATTCCGATCCATTGCATTGAATTCCGTTCCATTCCATTCCATTCCTTTCCGTTCCGTTCCGTTCCGTTCCGTTCCGTTCTACTCGGATTGATTCCATTCCATTCCATTCCATTCCATTCCATTCCATTGAACTCCATTCCATTCCATTCCATTCCATTCCATTCCATTCCATTCCATTCCATTCCATTCTACTCGGGTTGATTCCATTCTATTCCATTGTATTCCATTCGATTCCATTCGATTCAATTCGATTCCATTCCATTCCATTCCATTCCATTCCATTCCATTCCATTCCATTGAATTCCATTCCATTCCATTCCGTTCCATTCCATTCCGTTCCATTCCATTCCATTCCATTCCATTCCATTCCATTCCATTCCATTCCATTCCATTACGTTCCGTTCCTTTCCGTTCCATTCCATTGAATTCCGATCCTTTGCATTGAATTCTGTTCCATTCCATTCCATTCCTTTCCGTTCTGTTCCGTTCCGCTCCGTTCCGTTCTACTCGGATTGATTCCATTCTATTCCATTCCATTCCATTCGATTCCATTCGATTCCATTCGATTCCATTCGACTCCATTCCATTCCATTCCATTCCATTCCATTCCATTCCATGGAACTCCATTCCATTCCATTCCATTCCATTCCATTCCATTCCATTCAATTGAATTCCATTCCATTCCATTCCATTCCATTGAATTCTGTTCCATTCAATTCCATTCCATTCCATTCCGTTCTACTCGGGTTGATTCCATTCTATTCCATTCCGTTCCGTTCCGTTCCGTTCCGTTCCGTTCCGTTCTACTCGGGTTGATTCCATTCGATTCCATTCGATTCCATTCGATTCCATTCGATTCCATTCCATTCCATTGAATTCCTTTCCATTCCATTCCATTCCATTGCATTCCATTCCATTCCATTCCATTTGAATTCCATTCCATTCCATTCCATTCCATTCCATTCCATTCCATTCTACTCGGGTTGATTCCATTCTATTCCATTCCATTCCATTCGATTCCATTCGATTCCATTCCATTCCATTCCATTCCATTCCATTCCATTGAATTCCATTCCATTCCATTGAATTCCATTCCATTCCATTCCATTCCATTCCATTCCATTCCATTCCATTCCATTCCATTCCATTCCATTCCATTCTACTGGTGTCCATTCCATTCCATTCCATTCCATTCCATTGCATTCCATTCCATTCCTTTCCATTCCATTGAATTCCATTCCATTCCATTCCATTCCATTGAATTCTGTTCCATTCAATTCCATTCGATTCCATTCCGTTCTACTCGGGTTGATTCCATTCTATTCCATTCCGTTCCGTTCCGTTCCGTTCCGTTCCATTCCATTCCACTCGGGTTGATTCCATTCGATTCCATTCCATTCCATTCGATTCCATTCGATTCCATTCGATTCCATTCGATTCCATTCCATTCCATTCCATTCCATTGAATTCCATTCCATTCCATTCCATTCCATTGAATTCCGTTCCATTCCATTCTATTGCATTCCATTCCATTCCATTGAATTCCATTACATTGAATTCCATTCCATTCCATTCCATTCCATTGAATTCCATTCCATTCCGTTCCGTTCCGTTCCGTTCCGTTCCGTTCCGTTCCATTCCATTCCATTCCATTCCATTGAATTCCGTTCCATTCCATTGAATACCATTCCATTCTGTTCCATTCCATTGAATTCCGTTCCGTTCCGTTCCGTTCCGTTCCGTTCCGTTCCATTCCGTTCCATTCCGTTCTACTCGGGTTGATTCCATTCTATTCCATTCCATTCCACTCGATTCCATTCCATTCAATTCCATTCCATTCCATTCCATTCCGTTCTACTCGGGTTCATTCCATTCCATTCCGTTCCGTTCCGTTCCGTTCCATTCCTTTCTACTTGTGTTGATTTCATTCCATTCCATTCCATTCCATTGAATTCCATTCCATTCCATTCCATTCCATTCCATTCCATGGAATTCCATGGTATTCCATTGAATTCCATGGAATTCCATTCCATTCCATTGAATTCCATTCCATTGCATTCCATTCCATTCCATTCCATTGAATTCCATTGAATTCCATTCCATTGAATTCCATTCCATTCCATTGAATTCCATTCCATTCCATTCCATTCCATTCCATTCCGTTCCATTCCATTCCGTTACATTCCATTCCATTCCATTCCATTCCATTCCATTCCGTTCCATTCCGTTCCATTCCGTTCCATTCCATTGAATTCCGTTCCATTGCATTGAATTCCGTTCCATTCCATTCCATTCCATTCCATTCCGTTCCATTCCATTCCATTCCATTCCATTACGTTCCGTTCCATTCCGTTCCATTCCATTGAATTCCGATCCATTGCATTGAATTCCGTTCCATTCCATTCCATTCCTTTCCGTTCCGTTCCGTTCCGTTCCGTTCCGTTCTACTCGGATTGATTCCATTCTATTCCATTCTCTTCCATTCGATTCAATTCGATTCCATTCCATTCCATTCCATTCCATTCCATTCCATTCCATTCCATTGAATTACATTCCATTCCATTCCATTCCATTCCATTCCGTTCCATTCCATTCCATTCCATTCCATTACGTTCCGTTCCATTCCGTT
Organism: Gorilla gorilla gorilla; assembly: GCF_029281585.2. Classification (NCBI taxonomy): domain Eukaryota; kingdom Metazoa; phylum Chordata; class Mammalia; order Primates; family Hominidae; genus Gorilla; species Gorilla gorilla. The sequence continues at coordinate 41,762,612 of NC_073242.2, forward strand.
CCATTCCATTGAATTCCGATCCATTGCAATGAATTCCGTTCCATTGCATTCCATTCCTTTCCGTTCCGTTCCGTTCCGTTCCGTTCCGTTCTACTCGGATTGATTCCATTCTATTCCATTCGATTCCATTCGATTCCATTCGATTCCATTCGATTCCATTCCATTCCATTCCATTCCATTCCATTCCATTCCATTTAATTCTGTTCCATTCAATTCCATTCCATTCCATTCCGTTCTACTCGGGTTGATTCCATTCTATTCCATTCCGTTCCGTTCCGTTCCGTTCCGTTCCGTTCTGTTCCATTCCACTCGTGTTGATTCCATTCTATTCCATTCCATTCGATTCCATTCGATTCCATTCGATTCCATTCGATTCCATTCGATTCCATTCGATTCCATTCCATTCCATTGAATTCCATTCCATTCCATTCCATTCCATTGAATTCCGTTCCATTCCATTCAATTCCATTCCATTCCATTCCATTCCATTTGTATTCCATTCCATTCTATTCCATTCCATTCCATTCCATTCCATTCCGTTCCATTCTACTCGGCTTGATTCCATTCTATTCCATTCCATTGCATTCGATTCCATTCGATTCCATTCGATTCGATTCCATTCCATTCCATTCCATTCCATTCCATTCCATTCCATTGAATTCCATTCCATTCCATTGAATTCCATTCCATTCCATTCCATTCCATTGAATTCCGTTCCATTCCATTCCATTCCATTCCATTGCATTCCATTGAATTCCATTCCATTGAATTCCATTCCATTCCATTCCATTCCACTGAATTCCATTCCATTCCGTTCCGTTCCGTTCCGTTCCGTTCCATTCCATTCCATTCCATTCCATTGAATTCCGTTCCATTCCATTGAATTCCATTCCATTCCGTTCCATTCCATTGAATTCCGTTCCGTTCCGTTCCGTTCCGTTCCGTTCCGTTCCATTCCGTTCCATTCCGTTCCATTCGATTCCATTCCATTCCATTCCATTCCATTCCATTCCGTTCTACTCGGGTTCATTCCATTCCATTCCGTTCCGTTCCGTTCCGTTCCGTTCCATTCCTTTCTACTTGTGTTGATTCCATTCCATTCCATTCTATTCCATTGAATTCCATTCCATTGAATTCCATTCCATTCCATTCCATTCCATTCCATTGAATTCCATTCCATTCCATTCCATTCCATTCCACTGAATTCCATTCCATTCCATTCAATTGAATTCCATTCCATTCCATTCCATTAGATTCCATTCCATTCCATTGAATTCCATTCCATTCCATTCCAATCCATTCCATTCCATTGAATTCCATTGAATTCCATTCCATTGAATTCCATTCCATTCCATTGAATTCCATTCCATTCCATTCCATTCCATTCCGTTCCATTCCATTCCGTTCCATTCCATTCCATTCCATTCCGTTCCGTTCCATTCCGTTCCATTCCGTTCCATTCCATTGAATTCCGTTCCATTGCATTGAATTCCGTTCCATTCCATTCCATTCCTTTCCGTTCCGTTCCGTTCCGTTCCGTTGAGTTCCGTTCCGTTCTACTCGGGTTGATTCCATTCTATTCCATTCCATTCCATTCGATTCCATTCTATTCCATTCGATTCCATTCGATTCAATTCGATTCCATTCCATTCCATTCCATTCCATTCCATTCCATTGAATTCCATTCCATTCCATTGAATTCCATTCCATTCCATTCCGTTCCATTCCATTCCGTTCCATTCCATTCCATTCCATTCCATTCCATTCCATTCCATTCCATTACGTTCCGTTCCATTCTGTTCCATTCCGTTCCATTCCATTGAATTCCGATCCATTGCATTGAATTCCATTCCATTCCATTCCATTCCTTTCCGTTCCGTTCCGTTCCGCTCCGTTCCGTTCCGTTCCGTTCTACTCGGATTGATTCCATTCTACTCCATTCCATTCCATTCGATTGCATTCGATTCCATTCGATTCCATACGATTCCATTCCATTCCATTCCATTCCATTCCATTCCATTCCATTCCATTGAATTCCATTCCATTCCATTCCATTCCATTCCATTCCATTCCATTCCATTCCATTGAATTCCATTCCACTCCATTCCATTCCATTGAATTCTGTTCCATTCAATTCCATTCCATTCCATTCCGTTCTACTCGGGTTTATTCCATTCTATTCCATTCCGTTCCATTCCGTTCCGTTCCTTTCCGTTCCATTCCATTCCACTCGGGTTGGTTCCATTCTATTCCATTCCATTCCATTCGATTCCATTCGATTCCATTCGATTCCATTCGATTCCATTCGATTCCATTCCATTCCATTCCATTCCATTGAATTCCGTTCCATTCCATTCAATTCCATTCCATTCCATTCCATTCCATTTGAATTCCATTCCATTCCATTCCGTTCCATTCCATTCCATTCCATTCCATTCCATTCCATTCCATTCCGTTCTACTCGGGTTGATTCCATTCTATTCCATTCCATTCCATTCGATTCCATTTGATTCCATTCGATTCCATTCGATTCCATTCCATTCCATTCCATTCCATTCCATTCCATTCCATTCCACTGAATTCCATTCCATTCCATTGAATTCCATTCCATTCCATTCCATTCCATTGAAGTCCGTTCCATTCCATTCCATTCCATTCCATTCCATTGCATTCCATTGAATTCCATTCCATTGAATTCCATTCCATTCCATTCCATTCCACTGAATTCCATTCCATTCCGTTCCGTTCCGTTCCGTTCCGTTCCATTCCATTCCATTCCATTCCATTGAATTCCGTTCCATTCCATTGAATTCCATTCCATTCCGTTCCATTCCATTGAATTCCGTTCCGTTCCGTTCCGTTCCGTTCCGTTCCGTTCCGTTCCATTCCGTTCCATTCCGTTCCATTCGATTCCATTCCATTCCATTCCATTCCATTCCATTCCGTTCTACTCGGGTTCATTCCATTCCATTCCGTTCCGTTCCGTTCCGTTCCGTTCCATTCCTTTCTACTTGTGTTGATTCCATTCCATTCCATTCTATTCCATTGAATTCCATTCCATTGAATTCCATTCCATTCCATTCCATTCCATTCCATTGAATTCCATTCCATTCCATTCCATTCCATTCCACTGAATTCCATTCCATTCCATTCAATTGAATTCCATTCCATTCCATTCCATTAGATTCCATTCCATTCCATTGAATTCCATTCCATTCCATTCCAATCCATTCCATTCCATTGAATTCCATTGAATTCCATTCCATAGAATTCCATTCCATTCCATTGAATTCCATTCCATTCCATTCCATTCCATTCCGTTCCATTCCATTCCGTTCCATTCCATTCCATTCCTTTCCATTCCATTCCGTTCCGTTCCATTCCGTTCCATTCCGTCCCATTCCATTGAATTCCATTCCATTCCATTCCATTCCATTGAAGTCCGTTCCATTCCATTCCATTCCATTCCATTCCATTGAATTCCATTCCATTCCATTCCATTCCATTGAATTCAATTCCATTCCGTTCCGTTCCGTTCCGTTCCGTTCCGTTCCGTTCCATTCCATTCCATTCCATTCCATTGAATTCCGTTCCATTCCATTGAATTCCATTCCATTCCGTTCCATTCCATTGAATTCCGTTCCGTTCCGTTCCGTTCCGTTCCATTCCGTTCCATTCCGTTCCATTCCGTTCTACTTGGGTTGATTCCATTCTATTCCATTCCATTCCATTCGATTCCATTCCATTCCGTTCCATTCCATTAAATTCCGTTCTACTCGGGTTCATTCCATTCCATTCCGTTCCTTTCCGTTCCGTACCATTCCTTTCTACTTGTGTTGATTCCATTCCATTCCATTCTATTCCATTGAATTCCATTCCATTCCATTCCATTCCATTCCATTACATGGAATTCCATTGAATTCCATTGAATTCCATTCCATTGAATTCCATTCCATTCCATTCCATTCCATTCCATTCCATTCCATTGAATTCCATTCCATTCCATTCCATTCCATTCCATTCCATTCCATTGAATTCCATTCCATTCTATTCCATTCCATTCCATTGAATTCCATTCCATTCCATTCCATTCCATTCCATTCCTTTCCATTCCATTGAATTCCATTGAATTCCGTTCCATTGAATTCCATTCCATTCCATGGAATTCCATTCCATTCCATTCCATTCCATTCCGTTCCATTCCATTCCGTTCCATTCCATTCCATTCCATTCCATTCCGTTCCGTTCCATTCCGTTCCATTCCGTTCCATTCCATTGAATTCCGTTCCCTTGCACTGAATTCCGTTCCATTCCATTCCATTCCTTTCCGTTCCGTTCCGTTCCGTTCCGTTCCGTTCTACTCGGGTTGATTCCATTCTATTCCATTCCATTCCATTCGATTCCATTCTAATCCATTCGATTCCATTCGATTCAATTCGATTCCATTCCATTCCATTTCATTCCATTCCATTCCAATGAATTCCATTCCATTCCATTGAATTCCATTCCATTCCATTCCATTCCATTGAATTCCATTCCATTCCATTGAATTCCATTCCATTCCATTCCATTCGATTCCATTCCATTCCATGGAATTCCATTCCATTCCATTCCATTCCATTCCATTCCATTCCATTCCATTCCATTCCATTCCATTCGATTCCATTCGATTCCTTTCGATTCCATTCGATTCCATTCCATTCCATTCCATTCCATTGAATTCCATTCCATTCCATTCCATTCCATTGAATTCCATTCCATTCCATTCCATCGAATTCCATTCCATTCCATTGAATTCCATTCCATTCCATTCCATTCCATTCCATTCCATTCCATTCCATTACATCGAATTCCAGTCCATTCCATTCCATTCCATTCCAATCCATTGTATTCCATTCCATTCCATTGAATTCCATTCCATTCCATTCCATTCCATTGAATTCCGTTCCATTGAATTCCATTCCTTTCCGTTCCCTTCCGTTCCGTTCTGTTCCATTCTACTCGGGTTGATTCCATTCTTTTCCATCACATTTCATTCGATTCCATTCGATTCCATTCCATTCCATTCAATTCCATTCCATTCCATTGAATTCCATTCCATTCCATTCCATTCCATTGAATTCCATTCCATTCCATTCCATTCCATTCCCTTCCATTCCATTCCGTTCCATTGCATTCCATTCCATTCCATTCCATTCCGTTCCGTTCCATTCCGTTCCATTCCATTCCATTCCATTGAATTCCGTTCCATTGCATTGAATTCTGTTCCATTCCATTCCATTCCTTTCCGTTCCGTTCCGTTCCGTTCCGTTCCGTTCTACTCGGGTTGATTCCATTCTATTCCATTCCATTCCATTCTATTCCATTGTATTCCATTCGATTCCATTCGATTCAATTCGATTCCATTCCATTCCATTCCATTCCATTCCATTCCATTCCATTGAATTCCATTCCATTCCATTCCGTTCCATTCCATTCCGTTCCATTCCATTCCATTCCATTCCATTCCATTCCATTCCGTTCCATTACGTTCCGTTCCATTCCGTTCCATTCCATTGAATTCCGATCCATTGCATTGAATTCCGTTCCATTCCATTCCATTCCTTTCCGTTCTGTTCCGTTCCGTTCCGTTCCGTTCTACTCGGATTGATTCCATTCTATTCCATTCCATTCCATTCCATTCCATTCCCTTCCATTCCATTCCGTTCCATTCCATTCCATTCCATTCCATTCCGTTCCGTTCCATTCCGTTCCATTCCGTTCCATTCCATTGAATTCCGTTCCATTGCATTGAATTCCGTTCCATTCCATTCCATTCCTTTCCGTTCCGTTCCGTTCCGTTCCGTTCCGTTCTACTCGGGTTGATTCCATTCTATTCCATTCCATTCCATTCTATTCCATTGTATTCCATTCGATTCCATTCGATTCCATTCGACTCCATTCCATTCCATTCCATTCCATTCCATTCCATGGAACTCCATTCCATTCCATTGCATTCCATTCCATTCCTTTCCATTCCATTGAATTCCATTCCATTCCATTCCATTCCATTGAATTCTGTTCCATTCAATTCCATTCGATTCCATTCCGTTCTACTCGGGTTGATTCCATTCTATTCCGTTCCGTTCCGTTCCGTTCCGTTCCATTCCATTCCACTCGGGTTGATTCCATTCGATTCCATTCCATTCCATTCGATTCCATTCGATTCCAATCGATTCCATTCGATTCCATTCCATTCCATTCCATTCCATTGAATTCCATTCCATTCCATTCCATTCCATTGAATTCCGTTCCATTCCATTCTATTGCATTCCATTCCATTCCATTGAATTCCATTACATTGAATTCCATTCCATTCCATTCCCTTCCATTGAATTCCATTCCATTCCGTTCCGTTCCGTTCCGTTCCGTTCCGTTCCATTCCATTCCATTCCATTCCATTGAATTCCGTTCCATTCCATTGAATACCGTTCCATTCCGTTCCATTCCATTGAATTCCGTTCCGTTCCGTTCCGTTCCGTTCCGTTCCATTCCGTTCCATTCCGTTCTACTCGGGTTGATTCCATTCTATTCCATTCCATTCCACTCGATTCCATTCCATTCAATTCCATTCCATTCCATTCCATTCCGTTCTACTCGGGTTCATTCCATTCCATTCCGTTCCGTTCCGTTCCGTTCCATTCCTTTCTACTTGTGTTGATTTCATTCCATTCCATTCTATTCCATTGAATTCCATTCCATTCCATTCCATTCCATTGAATTCCATTCCATTGCATTCCATTCCATTCCATTCCATTGAATTACATTGAATTCCATTCCATTGAATTCCATTCCATTCCATTGAATTCCATTCCATTCCATTCCATTCCATTCTGTTCCATTCTATTCCGTTACATTCCATTCCATTCCATTCCATTCCGTTCCATTCCGTTCCATTCCGTTCCATTCCATTGAATTCCGTTCCATTGCATTGAATTCCGTTCCATTCCATTCCATTCCATTCCATTCCATTCCGTTCCATTCCATTCCATTCCATTCCATTACGTTCCGTTCCATTCCGTTCCATTCCATTGAATTCCGATCCATTGCATTGAATTCCGTTCCATTCCATTCCATTCCTTTCCGTTCCGTTCCGTTCCGTTCCGTTCCGTTCTACTCGGATTGATTCCATTCTATTCCATTCTCTTCCATTCGATTCAATTCGATTCCATTCCATTCCATTCCATTCCATTCCATTCCATTCCATTCCATTCCATTCCATTCTACTCGGGTTGATTCCATTCTATTCCATTCCATTCCATTCGATTCCATTCGATTCCATTCGATTCCATTCCATTCCATTCCATTCCATTCCATTCCATTCCATTCCATTGAATTCCATTCCATTCC